>NC_140569.1:2572463-4972463 GCF_057381845.1 Rhamphochromis longiceps
TTCAGTAAGCCCTCAGTTTTCTCTGTGTCCTCTGCTCTCTGCGAGACGTTTGCCAAATGTTCCTCAAACACTCTGTAAACAGTCCACGCCGTTCTTAGGCAACCGCTGCTAATCAGAGCAGCTGCCATCATCCTCCTCATCATCATCGACTAAAGATAACTCTGTATGTCAGCAGCATGCAGCAACTGGGTCAACACTCACACCAATCCACCAGTTAGCACTGGTTTACCCTGGAAACAAAATAAAGCATGAAATAGTGATTTAATCACACGTTGCTTCAAGTGTCTGGTCACAGACACATCCTGGTTTCTATCACGTTGTCCACTGAATGCTGCTGTGCTAACTCTGTGTGTAAAACTGTGTAAGACTCAAACATGCTCACAGTGGAAACCACATCGCTGTATCGAAGCTTCATCACCTCACTGTTTTTAACCCAGCTGCAGTTCCTCTAACGTCCAGCAGGGGCTCCAGCAGTGAGTCAGTGCCATAGACTCCCATGTTAAAATCTGCGTGTTAAAAGCCTGATACAAAACCTGTTTTGGTCTCTAAAGATAATTTCCCCTTCATGACACCTGCACAGGTGGAGGATGATTTTATAACTCACCTGTTTAAACTGGATCAAGGCTCAAAGCTTTATAGGATCAATCCAAATAACTGCTGATGGCCTTTGTGGCTCAGTGTCAGCACTTTGATCGGACTGTTCTCCATCTACACCTCTGCAGCCGTGTTAACAGGCCGCACAAGTTTGTGTTAGTGTTTGATGGAGGGTGTGACCATTAAACAGAGCTCCAGCAGAGACTGGTCACATGCGCAGTGATTCACCTGTTGGCGGTGACTCAGACTCCCAGTAAACCCCCAGTCAGCTGACGGCTGTTTCCAGTGCAAACAGTGGAGACCGTCTGCTGTGATGTGGAGGTCACAGAGGCAGTGACGGGGTTTCACTCGCCCACTCAGAGCTGAGGCTGGGGGTGGATTCATTTCTCTGCTCATTTTGATGGAACATCTGTCGTCTTGTTGTTGGGCTCTGGGAAACCAAAGACTTTTTATTGTTATGATTACAACAAAACGTATTAACCGAGAAAATCGTCGGAACATTAACAAATCCTGACATTTCAGTAGTTTCAGATCTGACTCACACACTGCAGGTTGTGTGACTTTTGCGTAAGAAACTTTGCTTCTGAACATGACTGAACCTTAAATAATCCACCCCTGATTAGCAGGTAATCATTTCTGCTGTGTTTCAGTACCTGATGTGGAGAGTCATTGTATTTCAGCAGGTATAAAACAGGTTATAATAGGTTAAAAAATAACCGCTTTAAATACAGAGCGAAGAAACAAGTGGGTGATTGCAGGATGGCGGTGTCCATCTTTTATGTACAGTCTATGACTTGGACCATATAGAGGCTAGAGGAGACGAAGCGTTATCACGGCAGACACGGTACTTTAGCTGCAACTGGCTCGGGGAGGTTTTGCTCTTTTACTCTGTTGATACTCCGTCCTTACACTTCTGCGCCTCCTGCAGTTACTGTGGTATTTCTGTGGTATCTGATGTAGCGTCTGAGGATCCTTCTCCTGGTTGTGTGCTGTTTTAACAGGGCTCTGTAAGAGCTCAGGCTGCTGCACAGAAGAGCTAAAATGTTTAAAGTGGATCTTTTCTGTTTTCCTCATTTCCTGTTTCATGTTCACAGTAATGAGCTCGGAGTGAGCTGTGATCACTGTGAGCCCAAACACACTCAGTTTATCACAGCTTTTTCTACTCTTGGATCTGAATGATGTCATAAAGAAGGGATATCCGTAAGATGGTCAGGGACAGAAGCTCCACCCACCTCTGGTTTAAAGTTGATTAAGGGGGAGGGGCTAAGACAGCTTGTTTCAGCTGGGATGAACTGAGGCTCAGTGTGAGTTAAAGAAGGATTATTTTGGACTTTAAATCATGCAAATCTGCTGTAGCAGTAAAAATGAGCAGAACTTGCTGCACAAACCCTGTTTATCTTACTGTAGCATCATTACTGGAGTGCATGAGGTCCAGTCAGTGTATGACGCTTAACAACATGAGACACTGAGATCTTTACTGTGGTCCAGGTAGAGCTACACCTGTCCAGGTCAGGTGAAACTAAACTCTTAAAGCTGTTTTCTTATTTGAAAATTAAACTTTGTGATTATTTACATGAGGGTGGAGCCAGGATGACCCGTGCCATCCCCGGCACGCCGCCCCTCCTTTAATGATTGTGACACTGAGCTTGGGTCAGGTTTCAGTTTCAGTGTTCAGACTGTGACGGTTCGTCTGCGTGGGTAAAATCCACTCGTGGATCTCTGAGTTTCACAGACGTTGGTTTTGGTTAACCCGTGAAGATTTATCTCCTTATGACTCACATCACTATGATTTCATGTTCGTTCACGCTCTCAGCAGTCACCTCAACTTTCTCTTTTCACGGCTGTTTCACTTCTTTATAACCAGAGACAATAACAGTTTATTGTCTTTACACTGAGGACGTGTTTCTGAGTCAAAGGCTTAAGCAGAACTAAAACTGAAGTTTAGTCATCAATCATTTAAATAAAGGAGATGATTCAGATCTTACTGAAGGGACAGTTCTGTAAATATGCAGCCTCCTCGGCTCCTCTCACATGTGATCACATGCTGGCCTGCTGTGCGTGTGAAGCAGCCATAAATGCTGTGACATATATATTCACATGTTATATATAGAGTCTGGCCTGTCATCAGCATGCTGTGTAACTGTATATGTGACCCTGTCAGGCCACCCTGGATATCTCTGCATTCCTCCTAAAGCAGCGTTTCTTTGCACTGATGCCCATGTGTGAGTTAGCTCATAGATCATTTCCTCTTTATGTTTCTGCTTCACTGCATTCAGGAGGAAATATTTACATTTTGCTTTATTCTTTTAGAGATTAAATTCCTAAATAATTTGCATGTTAATATTTTGCTCCGACCCTGAACCACAACATCCTCATTAAAGTCAACTTGGGACCTTTGTCGGCGCTTGACTCTAAATAATCACACACAGCGCTGTCCTCTCCTTCCTCTGTGTCTGATGCTCGGATTAAATGTGGCCACAGTTCCTGATGATGAAACATGAGAGGTGCAGGAGGACAGAGCACCACCTCTCCTCATCCATGTATAACAAAGCCTAGAAGTGATCACAGAATTTTAAATGGCAGTAAAAATAGCACAAGTATGGTGACCTCAACTAATGTCAAAAACACATTTTCATTTCTATTTATTGTGGAATTGAGCAGCTATGAACAGGAAAGACTGAGATAATGCTCAAAGTAATCATATAATGGAACAGCCCTGATAGCTGACAGGGTCAAAATACAGGTCAGCGGGTTAGGAATCCAGCTGTGGGCCTTCCACTCTTGGAGCTCTGCTTTTTGTGACCATCATGTCTGACATGGGTAACATGTCCAAGTGTGCCATCACTGTACAAACCACATCCTGCTCTGCAGGAGGCATCGTACGAATGTTTCTCTGGAGGAGCAAAGCCCTGCTGGGCGGCATTATCGTATTCCAGTATTCATCACAGTGTTCTAACTGGTATTTCTCTCTCAGTGGTGGAAATATCCCGGCTAAAGAATGAGTGTATGAAGAGGTCAAGTTGTGCCTGCAGTCTTATAGATGTGGGTCAGTACTCAAGCTCTCGAGGTTACTTTGCTGTTAAGCTGTTGATGCAGTCACTATAATTTGTGTGTGAAAGAAATTTTTTTTAAAAGCAATCATGAGCCAAAGCAGCAGAACTGAAATGATGCCATTTACTGCTTAAGAAAGTTGTAGCTGGGTTGTTGTGAGTAGGTGAGGCTAGGAAGTAGAGATGGGCGTGAGCAGCTGACTGGATGACTTTACAAGCTGTCGTTGCTTTGGTCACCAGTTGTTTTATCTAATTGTCAACATTTTAATTGATGCCCAATGGCGCTGAATTGCTGTGATCTGTTTCTGTGGGTCGGATCTTGTTGTTCACACTATTATTGTTCTTTTAAAAGCCAAAGGATGACTGGAAGGATGTGTGCATGAAAACACACACACACACACACACACACACACACACACACACACACACACACACACACACACACACACACACACACACACACACAGAGCTTGGAGAGAGTAGAGAAAAGGAAAGCTCAAACCCACAGACCATGGTGGGAGGAGCCAAACATAAAAGCAGCATGATCCTAGACCATAATAATAAAACGCACCACAACAGCTCAGTGAACTATTTGGTAAATGGCCTGTATTTGTATAGCGCTTTACTTTATTTGTTGAATAAAGTCTTAAATCGCAGGTGCTGAAAAGTAGTCACCTGCTCACAAGCTATTGTATTTCTTTGTGTGGGTTATTTCTTCATCAGATGCACAGATCAGATAAAAAGGCCAGAGGATGGTCAGTATGATAAGGAAGTTTGGAAGTGATATCTCTGAAATGACAAAATGAGATCCCGCTGCAGTTGAAACAGGTCAGGCTGCAAACACAAGAGATCCATCAGAGATAGTGAAAACATTACAAGTGTCCAAAACAACAGTTTGGGTCCATTATCACATCTAAAGAAGCGACGGAGCTGAATGCCTTAAATGATCTGTGAAAACAACTGTGGACAGTGAGAAGAGGATTCTGTCAAGAACATCTGCTTACAGCTTTGTCCACACTGACAACAAGACTTCCAAACTTTGGATGACATTTGGTAACTTCTCTGAGATCAGTGAGAAGGCAGGGTTACCCTGGTAACGGGAGCCTGGGGTGTTGGCTTTATTTTATACTCATTTTAGTTTCCTGTGAGCAAATATAAGCTTTTATATTTCTGTGTGATTCTTTAACATGACAACACTGGAGACAGAAATGTGTACCTAGACTGAGCCTTTGTTTGAATCCTTTGAAACATCAGCGCTGTAACATGAAAGCACAGTGAAAAAACTTATTATCACACCAAAAAAACCCAACAACACTGAAACGGACGTGTGCAGCACCTGGGAGAGTGCTCAACGTGCTCTGGGATCAGTGGAAATACAGAGAATAGCTCCCAAAATGATGACCTCCATCCTAAAAAGCTAACAAAAGCCAAACAGGAGCTCCGTGTCATCACAGAGACGTTTAGATGTTCAAACTTAGCATTCTTGAAAGCAAAACAAAAATCTGCTATTTATTTTCTCTTAAATGAACGTATACTTTGATTCTTAAATGAAAATGCATTGGCTCTCGTATATAATATAATATGCAATGTTTCTTACAAATACTGTTGAATGAATAATTCCTCACTGTTGTTCATTCTTCTATTAATCCTCGTCATGCTCTGTAGATATATTACCTCACTCTGTCCTGTCTGGGTCTATTACCAGCATTGGTCCCACATTACTATCCATCATCAACAGTTCACTGAGGCAAGGCTGTGTTCCATCTTATTTTAAACATGCTGAGGTAACTCCTCTGTTAAAAAAAACAGAATCTCGATCCTAGCTCTGCTAGTAATTACCGACCTATTTCAAAATTGAAAAAATTGTTGAAAATCAGTTCAGGTCTCTATTATGTCAATTACAGATTCTTGACCCTTTTCAGTCTGGCTTTCAAAAGCAGCACTCTACAGAGACCGCTCTCTTAAGAGTCTATAATGATCTGTTAATGGCATCTGACGCAGGGAACTGTTCTGTGATCATTTTGCTTGATCTTAGTGCAGCCTTTGACACCATGGACCACAAAATCCTACTTAACAGGCTCAAGGTTTTGGCTGGTGTATCTGGCTCTGCCCTAGACTGGTTTTCTTCCTACTTATCAGACAGGACCTTCTCTGTTAGGACTGATAGGTTCTCCTCTAACACTGCTGCCCTGACCTGTGGTGTCCCACAGGGCTCAGTTTTAGGTCCATTACTATTTTCTTTTTATATGCTTCCTTTAGCTAGTATCATTCAATCTTTTAGCAACCTGTCTTATCATTTTTATGCTGATGACATTCAGCTCCATATGTCCTTTAAGCCTCATCAGCTGGATAGGCTGTCCACCCTAGTCCAGTGCTTAACCCAGGTTTCTGATTGGCTTTCAAGCAACTACCTTGTTCTAAATACTACCAAGACCGAGACCATGATCATAGCTCCTCCTGAGCTACATTCTAAAATCAGTCAGGTTCTTGCCTCTTTCTGTCCATCTGTCAAGTCAAATATTCGAAATCTTGGAGTAATATTTGACTCTTCTCTGGGCCTTGACTCTCATGTAAAATCTTTGTCTCGTTCCTGTTTCTATCGTTTAAGAAACATATCTAAACTGCGACATATGGTTTCCTCAGCTGCACTGGAAAAACTCATTCATGCATTTGTGTCATCACGCTTAGATTACTGTAATTCCCTGTTTACTAGCTTGGATAAATCATCTCTCTCTCGCCTCCAGACAATACAAAACGCAGCAGCCAGACTACTAACTCGCTCTACCAAGCGTGTTCACATCACTTCCATCTTATATTCTTTACATTGGCTCCCAATAGAGTTTAGAATTCGCTTTAAAATTCTTGTTTTAACATACAGAGCACTAAATGGCCAGGCTCCAGATTACTTATCCAAGCTTCTTTTAAAATACACTGCTGCTCGTCATCTCCGCTCACAGACTCAGAGTCTCTTAGTTGTTCCCTGTACACGATTGAAGACAAAAGGGGACAGAGCCTTTCAGTCTGTTGCACCAAGGCTGTGGAACAGTTTACCACTACAATTACGTTTGCTTGACTCTGTGGATTCTTTTAAAAAACAGTTAAAAACTCTTCTGTTCAAACAAGCCTTTTGTTGATCTACATATTTTATATTTTTTACATTATTTACATTTGATCTTTTACAATGTCTATTGATTTTATTGTTTATTTTAATATTTTAATATTTGTGTACAGCGCTTTGTGATTGCCTGTCTGCGAAAAGCGCTTAATAAATAAAGTTTACTTACTTACTTACTTAATGTAAAAATGCTCATGAATATAAACATTTCTTCTAAGGTCGTTTTCAACAGTTGTTTCTGAGTTAGCAGCTGGAGCTTTTGATAACCAGCGAGGCACCAGAAGCCTTTCAAACTTTGAAACCAACGGGTGCTGCCCCTCGGCAGGCTTCCAGAAAATGGCTGAATAGTAAAAGAGAGGCGGGTTTTAAGGGACAGGAGCTAAACTTGTTTTTGATAAACTGAACATCTGCAGGCTGTCAGTACAACATGAATAGGGATTGTTTTTGGACTCTAAATCATATAAAGCAGGTCTGTTGCTGGAATAATCAGACGTGCAGAAACATGACTTGATCCTGGAGTATAGCAATAGGGACAAACGCATATCTGCAGACGATCTTCATTTAAAAATGAATCGTATCATAAAAACATGTCACCTGAGAGTCACCAGGAAGAGATGGAAGGAAACTGTGACATCTTGGTCGGATGTCCGGGGAAGTTCTGAAGTGTTGCTCTTTGTTAATTCCAGCGGTTAATTTAATTAATTTTTGTCGGGGGCGTGTACTCATGGGTGCAAAATGGTCCAAAAATACTCCAGTGTTTATTGAGAGCAGAGATCAGGTGACCCGGAGGTCATTTTCTCATAGACAATCAGACATGTTTTTATAGCAGAGGAGTCGCCCCCTGCTGGTCAGATTTAAGACACGTCAGCTCTGGGTTCAGATTTCAGTCCAGATTAAAATCATAAAGATCCAAGAGCAGAAAAAACTGTAAAACGAGTGTTTAGAGCAGACTGAAGGAATTTCCTGTTGCCTTGCTTTGCTTTTTACGAATATCCACAGTTATTACAAGAGATCTATATGACTGGAAATAAGTATAAAAAAACACTACAGGTCCACTTTAACTGTCATCTGCAGTTAGAAACACGTGGATATCTGAATGACATTTCCTGGCTGACCTGAAAGCAGCATTTTTGCCTCTGACAGGATTGTGAAATCCTCTGATTAGTCATCTCTGATATGTAGCCTCCATTTTAAATAAGGCACCATGTGCTCTGTGCTGCACTGGAAATTTACCAACGCATTTCCTCTTTATTTGACTCTGTACTTCTGCTTTGCTGGATTTCAGAAGGATACATTGTTTTACACACTGTAAGACATTTATTCACTCTGCACTTTGCATGCTAGTATTTTTAGCACCCTCAGTCTAGTTTGCATCCTTGCTATGTCATCTCACCACTTTCCAATATATAATAAAACCCACAATATCATTTACCATAAAAGCATATAAAACCTGGTGCACAGTTGTACATTAACATACATCAGCATGATCAGACTTTAAATATTTTTTCTTAACTTTATATTATATAATGTTTACTTTTAGTGCACTTAAAAGTTAAGCTGTAAAAGTGAATGGGCTGTTAATGTAAATGACCTAAGATTAGTTAGCTGATAGCTTACCACTCCACTCTCTCATCCACTGAGGATCAGCCATGGCCCAAAATACTATGATTTTGGCATATTTAGCTATAGTGGCTATAGAAGCTTCGTTATTCCTCTATCCTTAACTTGTACTTATCACTATGGTCACTAATGTAGCATTTAAGTGATTTCTCTTGTTTATGCTGTATTTTAGTAGGTTGGTCTATGAGCACAGGCATTATTAGACCAACGTTTGTAATCATGAGGTCACTTTATGCACAGTAATGTCTGTGAGTCAAACGCTGAGGTTGCAGACTCCTCTGGACACTCAGTTTATCACACTTTTTTCTACTCTTGAATCTGGATGTGTCATTGTGGGCACCCAATTAGAAAAAAGCTTTCTTAAAATGGGAGGGGCTAAATCTGCTGTTTCAGACAGAGGATGAACTGGGTGCACAGTATCAGATAAAGGATGATTTTGATCTGTAAATCATGCAAAGCTACTCTAGTAGAGAAATGGAGCTGGAAATAAGTCCACTTTAGATATGATTTCCTAACCTAACCTTCATTTAGGAGACCAGTGTTTATCCGGTGGTCAGCCTCTACAGCAGGGGTGTCAAACTCAAATACACAGTGGGCCAAAATTCAAAACTGGAACAATGTTGCGGGCTAACATTAATATTTATTGAAAAAAAATCTTTCTCCAGATATAAGAATCAATCTTTTCTTATTGACTCAAACAAGTTTTGCTGAAAAACTGAATATGGAACAAGCAAGGCTTAATACTAAACGATATATATATAGATATTAGCTGTATAATACCAGTAGGCCAGCTCTAGTAGTAATTTGGTATGGCTTCGCGGGCCAAATGTAATTACACTGCGGGCCAAATGTGGCCCACGGGCCAGAGTTTGACACCTATGCTCTACAGGATCATTTCAAACAGGATCACGTGACTTGAATAGTTCAGTAAGGCGACTAGTTTGAGCTCCTCGCCCTCAGAGTTCACACCATCATAGTTATAAACATGTGAAAGTCATGTCAGGACAGGAGCAATCAACTTTCTGCTTTTTAGCACTTTTGTGGCGGCGTCCCATCACGCCCCGCCCACCTTCGGTGCTCTCTGATTGGTCACAGCTTGTGTCACTCTGGGGTTAAGCCGTAGGTAATTGGTCGTTGGTGTTTCCCCTTCTCCCCCACTCAGCGGCCATCTGGGGACTCGGGTCCGACTCTGTGGTTACTGTCCTGCGGTGAGCTGCTCCAACTTTGTCCGGGGTCAGAGGCAGAATACAGGCGGAGACTTCACGGTGCGGTTTCACGGCTCTTCCTGGTGGACGTGTGCAACAGGAGGTGACTGACTGAGCGGACATTTACCGGAGCTGAAACTTTTTTCCAACCTCAGGAGACCGTTTGGAGGAGGGAAAAATCAAGAAAAATGGCAGACAGCGAGGAGCATCAAGTTTCTTCCACCACTCCTATGTTCAACGACGAGGTGCACCATTACCAGGCCGAACCGGACCACTACCTCCTGGATGACGACATTGTGGACCTCGTTGGCGGGGCTAAAGACGCTTTGGAGCGGCACCGAGCTGAAGATAGTGTTCCTGACGACTTCACGCAAACTTCCCTCCCTGATCTAAAGGAGACGGTAACGTTACCGGAGCCAGCCCTCAAACCGGCAGTCCCAGACTCCACCAGCCCAGCTTCTGCCCACGAGGAGCCTGAAGTGGCCGCTCCCAAAGCCGAGCCGGCGAGTACAAAGATCGCACCGGAGCCAGAACCTGCCCCCGAGAGCGACGCCCTCCCAGTGGCCGAACCCCGAGAAGCAGCGCCATCCCCCGCAGAGGCAGCAGAGCGATCTGCGGTGACAGCGCAACCAGCGGCTCCCGCGTCGTGTGAGTATCACTGATGGATAAACGGCAGGACAGGGTTATTCGAGAGTGGAGGGACACCTTTAAGGTCTATTTTTAAAGCCTTTTACCTAAAACTCGGTGAAATGCACCTGGATATTTTTTTCATTTTTACCGGTTTTCTGTGCACCTGAATGGGGAAAACGACCTGCAGATAAAAATAGGCGGGGTAGAGTGCTGCCTTTTCTCCCTTGGACACGTTTAACGCCTGGTCTCAGTTATGTTGTGTTAGATTGTGCTAAATTTGTGTGGATTTCTCCAGGGTGTTGTTCGCTAAGTGCTTAGCCTCTTAGCCGCCTAGCGATGCTACCCCAGAGGGGAGCGAAAGGTGCTTCATCACTGAGCCTGGCTGCTGTTTGCGCTAAATGGATGGGAGGTAGACTCCTGGAGTCACGGAGCGTGTTTTCTTTTAAAAACGAGACAGTTGCGGTGTTTTTTTTGCGCACGCTTGCGTTTTTTTATGCTAGCAGGCTAGCCCGGTTTTTTTGCTGTGTTGTGGTGATGCGGCCCACCTGTTCGGACAAACAGGCGGCAGGAAGCAGGCTGTGAGCCGATGAGGTGGCAGGATTGCACCATTTATCCTCCAGTTATCCACCAGAGGCAGCCTGCTTCCTGTAACTAACGGCACTGGGGTGTTTTTGGAAACATTTCCCGGAATAAACGCGGTTTGTTCCACCGTTATCGGAGCCGTTATTGTTATTAAACCGGGCATCTGTTCTCCGCTCGCTGCGTGTCCGCGCATGCTAACGGTAGTTGCATCCTGGTTCCATTATCGGACACACCCTTTATTCCTTCTCCCCCCCAACAAATTAAAGCAGAAGCGTCAAAGAAATGCTGTCAGATATGTTTGGCATGAATTTTCCTTCAGACATGAGTTAAGAAAATGAGGCAGACAAATTAAATTGTGTGTTTTCTCTATTGTGTTGCGTGAGGTGGACTCCAGCGCTCTCCCCTTGTAATGCTTTATTTTATAAACCTGTAATATCGGAGTCAGAATCACAGCTAACACAAACCCGTATGAGATTGGTTCTTTGGATCTGTTTGCTCTGATTTAAGCGGCGGCAGGATAGACATGGTCGCGTCCGATAATGGAAGCATGCGCGGTTAGCAGGGAGATTAGTCACAACAAAGGAATCCGCTGTGCGTCCACTCCCTGTCGGCTTCCACACCGCTCCCAGAATAACCCCAATCAGCCTTTCATGATTTATTTTCCTACCCCGGCTACCCACACCCTCACCCACCCCCACAATCTCCACCCAAAAACCAACACCCCAGATCCCAGAAAAAAAGAATCAGCTCCAGAGGCCTCCAGATCGGCTCTGCCGCTGGCTGCTGGGGCTCGGTCCTGCTCCCGTGGCGTTTTGTGTCATGTCTGGACTGCGTAGACTTTCAGGAAGTGCTCCATTTCAGCTGCTGCCGCTGTTGTTTTTGTTTATCTGGTGGAGTAAATGTGGCTTTCGGCAGGTAAACAGGCCTGAGCTGGAGCAGCAGCAGGCAGGGTGGGGCTGCTTGGCGAGGCCACAGACGGAGGTGGAAAAACCGCCTGTTACAGCAAGCAGCCAGAACAAAAGAGACGGAGCGAGAAAGAAATTCATCCATGTCTGAATCGATTCCATCACTGCCAGCTCCATCACACACACATTAACCTCCTGAGAGACCTGAGGCGAAAATATGTCACCGTTAAACACGATTTCCTCGGCACACAGAAACCAGGCCACGCTCAGGAGGTGACCTGAGAGTAGGAGGGAGAGGAGATGTGAATTCTTCTTTAATTTTGGGCAATTTGAGATTAAATTAAGCTTTTAAATGCGTCCTTTGTTGCATTTTAGCCCGTTCTTGCCTTTCTCTTTGTTTCTGGTCCACAGTGCCCTCTTGTTTGATGCTCCTGTGTTTATTGCACGATTATAAAGTAATGAACAGCCTCGCCTCTTTTAATTACTGCGCTCAGAGCAGGCATTACATGATGAGGTGTTATTAATGTGCCCATGAAGGCCTCCAGATTTCTCTGCCTCCAGCAGCCACGACTGTTTTAAAAACCACTTTTTAATATTTGAAACGCTTCAGTAAAAACAACTGTGTCTGATCACAGGAAGCTGCCTCCACTTTATTCTGGCAGATGTATTATGACTTCAGCGCGTGCTGGAATAATCCACCTTTGTTGGAGGTTTCTGTGTGTTTATTACTGAACACACACACAAAAGGCAGCTGGATAAAATCCCTCTTTAGATCCAGTGAGATCAGTATCAGCTGAAGTGCTTCTTCAAAGCAGATTTTAAGGAACTCGAGGGTTTCTAACAGATCTGCCACACAGGACAGTGTGCAGGAGTGGAACAGTCCCGTCCCGCCTCCCTTGTATCCCTCGGGTGGTCGCCACCTCTTTAGAGCTGGGCCCGATCCAATCAGTGCTCTGGACAAAGACCCAGGGGTCCAAATCTAAGTGGTCAAATACAACAGCGTCGCTCTTCCTGCCCGAGCCGGTCGCCTCTCCTAAACTCTGCTCTTCCAACTTATCTGAGAATATTCGGTAAATAACAAACTTTAAAAAAAAGAAAAGAAACGCCCAAACTAAGAAAGGAGGGACTAAAGGCCGTGCAGCAGTCAGGTCATAGTTTAAATGTCTGAGGACAGAAGCAGGGTGTGTTTTCATGTAGTGAAGAAAACACGCCGTCTCTTTGGGAAGTTCAGCTGCTTCCTTCTGATGTTTGCTGCCCGTCTGCGTCGATGAGGCGAGTCGGCTCATTTTTAGTGTTTTTGTACCTCAGAGCCAACAAACGATCCTTTATTTTCTACAATACCAACGTTCTGCTGCTAGAGCTTTTAAAACAGCACGTTTCTGATCACACGTAGAGATGTACGTGCAGCGCGAGCTGACCACGGGAGCATGCGTCATGACAAGTTACCTTTTTAAAAATATGTTTGTTTTTGCTTTGAGATAAAAACGGGCAGAAATGTTGGAGCTCGATGTTTGTCATGTTGTTTGTCAGAAGAGATGAAGGCGCTGCTGCCTCCCTCCTCCTCGCTCTCGCACAGATTCAGGTCGTCACCTTGAAAAAGGTGTTTGCGGCGAGTTTTCGTCCTTCTGCGGCGCGGTGACGGACAGGCCGTGTAATCGTTTGGGGCTCGCCGTCGGCCTACATCTCATTGTTTTGGGGTCACCTACATCCGTCAGTGTCTGTTTGTGAGGAGCTGCTGGTGTGGTCAGAGTGATGGTGACGCATACGTGTGGTTAAGTGCGACTCCACCCGGCACAGCAGCCACGCCTGCTCTGTTTGTATTTTACTCGGTCAGCAGCAGCTCTGAGTTCTCGTGGCGACGAGCTCGTGTTAATCTGATTTAATCCCGCCTCTTATCGCTGCGATAAGCTCAGAGCTTGTAGAGCTGTGCGGTGAAAGGTGATACCTGCCCGCGATGAACGGATTCATCAGACGAGGCAGAAAACTGTGTCATCTGTTTGTTTTCAGGCTAAAGAAGCTCTGATCCGGACTTCAGCTTTCACGTGTTCGGCTGCTGCAGACGCAAAAGTGTTTTAAAGTTGGCTGGACTGCAGACCTCTCACATCAGAGATGGAGCTCTGTCATAGGCAGACGTCTAACAGAGCACATGTCAGAATAATGCAGTCTTCTGACAGTGGCTGACTTCAGCAGTGGTAGCAGCAGGTTGGGAAACGTGTGGACTTCCTTGAAAAGGCAGAACAGACTTTGTAGAAAAGACCTCCAACTGTTTGGAAGGGGATCATCTTTCAGGGGATTCTGGGAAAAGAATAAATCTGACCTTTTTCCTTTCCCAGCAGGTACCAGAAGTGCTAGTTAGAATTCTTGGCTAACCTGGCACCAGGCAGCAGCACCTCTCTCTTTGTGACAGGAAGTTGCAAGACGGGTGGAAAATAAATCTGAAATAAGAAGCCCACGTTTCAGAGACAAAACTGCTGAAGAACGAGATGAGTGGTAGAATGGAGAATATCTAACCTGGTCCATCAGACGAGACTTACTCTGGACTGGTTTCTAACTCTGATGTCAGATGGATGACGGCGAGTGAATCGAGGAAGTGGAAGAACAGATCCATGAAAATCTGCACGCTTCCATCCGTCCTGTTTAAATTTGGGTTTATTTGGCCTTAGACGTCCCAGCCAGGCAGACGCCGGGGCTCAGAGGAAGGTCAGCGGACGTTACGGGCGGGTTTGATCTGGTTTAGCTGGAGGCCAGTTTCCCTCTCAGCCTGAGCCCCGTCTCTGGGGACTGGGTCAGATTAAACATAGCAGTGTCACATGAGTCCACACAGGTCCTGGTTTGTGTCACAGAGGTTGCGTGGGTTCAGTGTGTGGACGGACTGCAGTGGTGTCTCGGGGTTTCCTCCTCTTTAAACGCGCTGCTGCGGTTGGACGAGCGCACGTTTAAGAAGGCGGAGTTTTGTGTTTAGCTCGAGCGGCGAGGAGAGATGCTTGGAGCACATTCCTCAGTCGTAAAGTGTCGGGGTTAAAGGTTCGATTCCTGCAGCAGGCCGAGGCGTCGCTGCTGCTGGTTATGATTGGTAATGCTCACACCTGCGTATTATTAATGTTGCTGTTACACTTTAGGGCTTCGGGGCTGTTAGGTGGATGTAAAATGTGTAAATGCAGAGATAAGTAGACATATGAGCAGTGGAGGAGCGTCAGCTGAGTCTGGGAGTCTGCTGAGAGCCATCGAAACCTAACGTGACTCCATGTTGTGCTTTGTTACCTTCATATTAAAATCCACAGGTTAGAGTTCAGATTTAGTCGACTGTGACTTCATGTTAAATGTCCTGTTCGGTTCCATCGTAGGTCTTCTCCATCGCTGGAAGGCAAACCTCGACAGCAGAGGTAACAAATAAAACTGAGCTTTGTAATCAGCTCAGCTTCACTTTGTAATCAAAATCAATTCATTAATAAATCTGATAATCAGCTTATGATTTAATCAGATTATTCACAGAGTCCTGATTCTTGATTTTCATCTGTAATAATCACAAAATGACGAAAGTTTCCTGTCGGTGTTTTTGATTTTGGCCTTGAGCTCAGAGGACGTTAGAGATAAAGATGGTTTCTGGACCTTCATGAAACTTCACTGATGAAGAGCAACGTCATTCCAGCCTGTACACAGTTCAGACTTCTGTCTTTTAATAATCTAATTTTATGAAAGTCTGAATGAAAACATTCTTTTTAATCTCTTTATGAATCATTTCTTTGTTGGCTAATGAAGACGTTGAGTTAAAGATGGAGGCCTGTGTGGAGCCGGCTAATCAATCCGATTTTAATTTCATTATGATCGTGGCTTCCTACAGTTACGAGAGGAAGATGATGATGAGTGTTTCCTCTGAGTGCTCTCAGCTTGTCTAAAAACACAAACTCGTGGTGGACACAGCCACGGTCACTCTGGTGGGACCATCATTTATAAAATGAACTTCATGTTTGATTCAACGCGACCACAAAGTGTTTGCTGAGCTCCGAGATCAGCTGAGCACAAGTTCCACCCTCAGTGAGTCGGAGCTGCGTGCTGCTCAGAGGAATGCAGCTCAAAGATGCTTAATCATTGGCTCACCTGCAGACGTCCGTCCTTTGTAAACAGTCTCTGTAGGGTAGGTAAGAGATCCATGTAGGTTTGGATGTTAATTATTTAGCAGCTCCTGCTGTCCTCAGCCGGTTGCTATCCAGAGCTGCAGTATCTGCTGCCTGTGTTTGAGCTGCCCTCTGCTCATCGGGCGACACCAACCAGTCTGTAAATATATTAGCACATACGTCCCAATCTGGACACAGGGGTGTTGTCTGTGTTTGTATTTTGGGTGTTAACAGTCCTGTTTTTCTTATGTCCACTTCTATGTAGACGACTCAGTTTTATGTGCTTGCGTTCTGAGAGTTTGCCTTTTAATGGTTTTTGGCCCTTTTTAGCTCAAAATCTCTGATTTCTTCACTCATTCCAGGCATTTCTCTCGTTTTCTTTCACTTGTGTTGCTCATTTTTCTGAGTGCAGCAGTGTAACTGTCAGTCAAAGATTAGTCTGCTTCTCACGTCGCCTCTAATTTCTATACACAGATGTAGAAAAGCCAAAACATCTTTCTCAGTTTGTCCTTTAAAGTTTTAAAGACCAGTCGGCTCAGCGCAGGAGCTCGAGCTGTATGTCTGTATATTTACTTGATCGTGTGCAACAGTTGCATTAACGTCGACGTCTGCTTCTCTTCAGCCGGCTGTTCTTAATCTCAGTGAGAACTGGACTTGGATAAAATATGGTGCATTAACCGCTGCACGACTGCAGGAGCAGTCTGTGTGTTCGTGCTGCTGTGGAGGATTTTGTTGGAGCACTTTCCCTGTTTTTGTCCCATCACATGTAGGCAGTCATCTGTTTGGGGGAAACAGCATTAAGCTCATTAGCAGGAAGAAGCAGACGTTTTCAGCACGTCCTTAATGTCATTCGGCTTCATTTGGTTTAATCGGCCGATTGCTGTTGGCTCGAGCTTTCTGACTTGCACAACAGTCAAGTTTCCTGTCTGTGTGCTGATGTTGTGTAACCAGACGAGTTTGGAAAACATCTGTCATATTTGACATTTTTAGAGTATTTTTGGATGGTTAGTCGGCGTGTTGCTGAAACCTCTGGGTCGCCCTCGTGTTGCGTCTCCTGTGAAAGCTGGGAAAACCTCCTCACGTCTCTTCATAGCAAATCATCCGATGCTTTACTGCCTGTCACCATTTCTCTGACCTTTTCTTTGTCATCTGCTATCAGTTAAAGACACGTCCGGCCTTTAACGCGTGTTTACGTAACTCGGAGAGCTTGTTCAGGTAGCACACGGTGCTCACGTCCACACAAACAGTAACAAACATGTTTGATTCATGTTGTCAGTGCGGTGAATTTTATGCTCTTTTATATTCATAAAACTTCTGTCACGTTGCTGTTTGGTGAAATCATTACAGCACGAGCAAAGATTGCAATTTATAGAAAGTGAGATGATCGAATTATTGTAGAACAAAGTCTAATTCTGAAGCCATCAACGCTCCTTCACCTCATAAATGCTCTGAATTAACATCATCAACACCTGAGAGCTGAACAGCTGATCGTTTTATTGGCGCTAAAAGAATTTGAATCATTTTAACTGTTTGTTTGGTTTTTGGGAGCAGCAGAAACATTGATGGTGAAGCTGTGATGAAGGCTTCTTGTACCTGGAGAGGGTGTAAACTGCTAACGTGGTGCCCAGTAAGCTAAAACGGCTCCTGGCCTCCTGCAGCAGGGACTGAGTGTGAACCACAGCCTGCAGGTCTGATGAGGGGGTGAAGGCGTGGTATTGATGGCATGTCCGATTGCACAGAGGCTGTTAAACGCTGTAAGCTGTGTGAACTTCTATGCACAGCTGCTCCTTTTTGAATAAAAGCATTAGGTGAAGAAGCCCCCTGTGGGCGTCCACGTTTCTCTCTTTAACGCTCGGGAGCTGTGATTAAGATTTTATCCCGTCACTTGAGGCGTAGAGACCCACTTTTGGCTTTAGAAATCTCCTCTTCAGTTTGTATTGGCGATGATATCTCTCTCTGTTCTCGGTCTTTTCCCTCTGAGCTTGCATAAACTCACTTTCTGCTGCTTTCTCTCGTTTCTTCCACAGATGTACCTTCTTCTTCTTCTAAAGCTCAGCCTCATCCTCTGATGCACTTCCCTACAGGCAAGTCCTCTCTGCTCGTCTCTTTCCCCGTCTCGGTCATTTATTTTCCTCTTCAGTTCTTTATTCTTCACTCTTTGTTTTAAAATAACTCATCGCATGGAAGAAGCTGTAGGTTTTTTTACGTCATGTGAGCATTTACACGGGATGCTTGCCGTGGGTTTGTTAAATCTGACTTTGCCTGTGTTTGTGTTGCATTGTGATTCACATGTGACTGTTGTAGAGTAGACTGACCTGAACTTGTACGAGTAGTTTGTAGACGAATAATGATTCTCCTCAGGTTTGTGCATTTGTTAAATTATATTTTGAAAACTTAATTGAGAGGAATCATTATCTGTGGTCACCTAGCAGTTTGTTTGACACTCTGGGCATGGTTTATTGGCGCCAGACCTGGGGAAACATTTATTGCACCACCAAACGTCAAACCAAGGTGGTTTACAGACCAGACAAATGTGGGCAAACCTGACTGTGGATGGTAGTCGTGTAAGTCCAGTTTATTCCCAAAGAAACAGACCCAACTCTAACATTACAGCTATAAAAGTTGTTTCTTTCCCTACTTTAGGTGGGTTTAAATTAGGGCTGCTCAATTAATCGAATTTTAATCACAATTACGATCTGGGCTTTCAACGATCATTAAAAATGACTGAGCCGATTATTAGCCCCTCCCTCGTGCTTTACTCTCGCGCTGCTCCGTGTGGCAAATCGAGCGCACCTCTCTGCATTTCGAACACGCGTCACAACAATTAAGAGCAGCGGTCTCCAATATTTTCATGGACCGGCCTTTAAGGTGTCGCGGATAAATACAACAAAATAAAACCAGTACCGGTACAGAAAAAAAGAAGATTTATTCATAACACGCGTGAAAAGACCCAGGAAAACCGAGTTAACGATAAAAACGATAACAAAATAACGCTGAAAACCGATAAAAACCCTGAAAACTAGAGCTGGGCGATATGAGATTTTTTCATATCACGATATGTTTTTTTCATTTCAGGCGATAACGATATCTATCACGATATAAGCCAAATAACTATATTTGTAAGATTTAAATGTGCCGTTGCTCACAAGTAAAATGTGAAATAATCAGCAGCTTGTTTTTATTTAAATATTTATTTCCCATAATAAGTTCAACAGGGTAGATGTACTTAAGGAACATGAGACTTTTTCAGATAAATAAAGGCAAATATTGCAAACTACACAAAAGGCAGCCGCTAAAGCGTTTAAGTTTCAAAATAGAACAAACGAAACAGACTAAATTGTCAATTCCACTTAGAAACAAAATATTAATTCTAAAAATAAATCTTAGTTTGTTTTACAGAAGAACAGACAAAACTGACTAACTTTTGTCAATATCAAATAAACTGAGAACTAAAAGGAAATTCTCAATCTCTCCTTGTTGTATAGCTGAGCTTTTCAAACAGTTTTAACAGTTACTTTAGTCTGACAAAAGCCGAATGACGAATTAGCGCTTCCAGTCAGAGACTGAGGCTACGTCCACACGTACACGGGTATTTTTGAAAACGGAGATTTTCCGTTTTCGTTTTAAAAAATAATCCCGTCCACACATAAAGGCAGAAATGAAGGAAAACGCTGCTATGAACATGCCAAAGCAGCAGGTGGCGCTAGATTCCTAACCGTGCAGAAATGTTGGCCAATCAGAAGTCTAGAAGCCTCGGTGGGAAATAGTAAACAAAGCTGGGGCACAGAAGCAGAACCGAGTCGTATGTGTGGAGGGACAGTAACTGTGTGTATATGTAAGCATTTAAACACTGCAGAGAGTAGAATTAACAGTATTGTAGAAATTCATTTCACCGAAACAATAACGTGGCGCACAGTGTGACGCATGCACCAGTTTATTGTATTTCCAGACTTGCTTTCGGCACAATTTACAGTGCACGCTACTCTGTTTTTTGTCAGACTTGAAATAGCCGAAATACCTTCACACTACGGAACTTCTATGGCTCTTCCGTTCGACAATCTCTCCGGCATTGGAACCATCATCTGTTTTCTCTTCGGTCACGCTCGGTTGATTTTTCTAGTCGGCACACTCATTTCCTCCATTACCCGCTGGCTCCATTACCCGCTGGCTGCTTCCCAAACAAACACAGGGAAAATATATATACATATCATCATAAAATGAAAATGACTGTGTCTGACCCCCTCGCTGTAGAGCACGTGGGGGGGTTAATGTGCTGTACGTAACAAGTCACGTGACGTGACACTGCGGCTGTGATTGGTTCGGCTCTGCGCTACTTAATTTGGATTGGCTGACCTTTTTTTTTTTTTTTTTTTTTTTTTAAGAGGACAAGAGCGGCGAGGTCTATCGCGATAGCTTAATTTCTCTATCGAGTAAAAGTTATATCGCGATACATATCGTTATCGTTCTATCGCCCAGCTCTACTGAAAACTAAACATTTCACACCTGAGCCTCAACTCTCGCGGCCCGGTACCAAACGACTCACGGACCTGTACCGGTACCAGGCCCGGGGGTTGGGGACCGCTGATTAAGAGGACCCGAGGGAAGCTCGGAAAGCTAAGCAGAAGTTATTTGGAGAGGAGAGTGACGGCCGTTGGTTGAAAAGAGAGGTAAAAACCTTCAGTGGTGTGGAAACATTATGGGTTCAGTCAGACGTGGATCAAGTAGACACAGTGTGTAAACTTTGCTACGGTGTCGTAGCTGCACCACAGAGCAACACTGCAAAGTTCACTAAACATAGATGTTTACATTTTTCATTTATTTCTTATATTGCAAACATTTGCACTGTTATCAGTATTTGTACACTATTTTAGATTATTTTTTGACAATCTTTAAAGTCATCATTCAACACATTGTTATTGTTAAATAAATATCGTCAAATAATCGAGATCTCAATTTCAGTGAAAATAATCGTGATTATCATTTTTGCCATAATCGAGCAGCCCTAATTTAAATTCATATTTCCAGCACTTAAAGAATGTGTTTTATGCCACTTAGGAAATAAGACAACAGTCATGCAGTCAATCCCATTTTAGCAGGCGAACTTCAAAGATAAGCTTACAATCTATGATATTGTCGGCTTTTTGTGCAGGGAGATGATTTTGTCAGTATACTTAAATCCCATCACATTATGGTTGGTCAGTAACTCTCATAACAAGAAATCGGTATGTGTTTAGGAGTGAACCAGTACTGTTAGCAGAAGCAGGAAGAGGTTACCCGTGAAAAATCCCCCCATGTTTTTACACCGGTGGACTTGCCTGAGCCCAACAGTGACTGCTGACTGGCTCAGGACAAAGCATTTTGTTAATTATTATTATCACTTGACTTTGCCCATCATCTTTATGCACATCACATACAGTCATATCAAATATTTGTTTAATGTGATGTCAGTTAGTTTGAAGGTGAGTAGAAGTCGAACAAGTGAAAGCATCATCGAAGCCAGCACTCATCCTTAGGCCTGGAGTCCACCTTTGAGAAAACGTGATGGTGTTTTTCATTAGTCACCTGTTCCTCCCCGTCAGTCCTCTGAAAGGCAATATCTCCCAGTGAAAAGAACACTGCTGATTGCTTGCATAAGACCATATCAGCCAGTCAACCCTGAGACTATTTCAAGAGGGGATGCAGTGACAGCTGGGCTGAAAATCTCTGCTCATGAAAGTTAAAATGTTTGAAATAATCATTAAATCTAAAAAACAACAACAAATGTGTTGGTTTACGATTAGGTTGGATCCAAAGTCAGGTGTTCCAGCACCAAAGCAACGTTTGTCTTTTCTAATCTATCTGTTGTAGGCATTACATTTATATACAATCCCAACAATGTCTCAACATGACCATGTTATACTGGATCTGGTCCCCAAACATTAGACAAGCCCCATTTCTTTTCAAACATAAACTCCAAAAATATATTCTTTCAAGCCAATACTGTAATATAAAAGACTTAAAATCACACACAACGTATTAGTATTTAGTATTATCCTTTTAGCTGATTGTTTTTGGGGTTATACTGAACTGGTCTACCAGCCACCGCCACCTTTCATAGCCGTTGTCTGGTCTAAATCTCTGAACCTTTTCTGAATGTTGTTGGTAGCTGTTCTACCCAGGTGTGGTGGGCACTGTAAGGAATGGAGTATGTCTTTGATATGTGCTGTATTGCATTCTCCCTCCTCCCTCTCTACTCAAGCACTTGGGCAGAAGGGTGATTCCCCTGCTCCCATCTCTCCCATCTCCCCTCTCCACTCCCCCGACTCTCTGGAAGAGCTCTCTTTGACCGAGAGTCCCAACCAGCCCCCTGCTTCAGGATCTGCTGCACCCCTGGGCTCCTTCTCCACTGAACCCCCTGCTACTCTTTCCAAGGACATGCCTTGGGGGGGTGACTCTGGACCAGGCAGTAGTAAGAATAAGGAAGACCCTCTAGATCCATTAGCTGGTCCTTACCTGAGTTTAGGGAAAGACCCAGGGCCTCATAATCCATGCGAAGACAGTGGCATTTCCTTTTCGCCTGACGAGAAGCTGATTAGCTCAGACAGGTCTTCCACTGGCCCCTCCCCCGTGAATCCCCAGATGATGGTCCCTGAGTCTCACGTTGCCTCCTCTAACCCAACAGAGCACTGGGATTCACCATACCTAGCTTCTCAAGACAACACCAAGCCCTCAATGGATTCCTTCCCCAAGGACACGGCCTCCATTAACCCCCCAAGTTTTGAGCCAGACCTGCACGGCAACCAGTCTGACGAAGAAGATGACTTGATGTACGAGGTGAAGAAGAACAATAACCCATTTGATGGCTTTTCCCCACTTGCGGACAGCGGCTACTCACATTTTGGAGACTCCAAGTCAGACAGCAGAGCATCTAAAATGTCCGATAGTCCAACTCCCGATCTGGTCCAGTATGGGCAGATTGGAGAATCCCAGGAAAATCTACCATCTTTCTTGGATGAGGGAAAAACATTTGAGCCCGGCAAGATGACTGCCGACTCACTCGTGCAATCGATGAATCAGTTCTCATCTGGTCTCAGAGATGATGATGATGATGATGAAGAGGAAGAGGAGGATTCTGCTCTGCCGCCTTCGCTTCCAGACATCCTGAAGTCTTCCCCGCTCAACCCCGACAAACTAGACTCCGGCTCCTCTGAGGGAAGTCCGGAGGAGCAGAGCCCCATCCTCGAACGAAGGATGATGGAGTCGCCCAATCCTCCGATCAATCTGTCTGCTAATAACCCCTTTGCTTTTGAGGCTAAAGTTTCCCTGCTGAAAGAGATGACTGAGGAGATGGAGGGGAGAGCTACAGATAAAGAAAAAGCAGAAGATGACAAAACCTTTGGCGCATTTGATCTCGTCAAAGAGGCCGAGGAAACTACCCCAACTAAAGCAAAAGAAGAGGAACCTGTCAAGATTCAACAGAAAGATTGGTTTTCAAGCCACGATTCTCCCAAAATGACCGGAAAGTTTGAGCCACTCGACTTCCAGAATAAGAAGACCCCTGCTGAGGATTCGGATTCAGAGTCTCCAACAGCAGACTCCCTTTCGCCGGTCTTGGAAGCAATGGCAAAGAACCCTGCCAGCTTCCAGGTGGAAACTGACAAGAAGGACCTGAAGATGGAGCTGGAGGAGCCGGAGATGGCCGAGGAGGTCTCCGAGCATGAAGTCTCCTCTGAGGAATTTGAATTCATCGAAAGACCACCTAGGGGTGTTATTGACGAGTTTCTTGAAGCTCTGGATACTTCCAAGTTTGCAGCCTCCAAGCCCCCGGAGATCCCCATGGATGATGATCTCAGCTTTGGACAAAAGGATCCAATCGCAAAAGTAGCCCCGCCCCCGGAGGTTGAAGAAGAAGCTCCAAGTCAGAGCTCCTACCGCCTCCTCACACAGGCCTCCCCCCAGAAAAGCAAGGCTGAGCTGGAGAAGCTCGACATCCAGCAGCCCCCACCCCCCCAAGCTCCTACCACCCATTCCCCTGTTTGCAAACCAGAGGAGCCAGCGGCGAAGAAGAGCGCGGAGGGCGGCAAACCGTTTAAGATGCCAAACCTGAACATAAGAGCAGGTAAAATAACCCAGTTCCAGCATGGATACCACCCCCCACTACACTTTTACTGGCACTTCCATGTTCATCCACATAACTTCCATCTCCATTCTTAGTTCCCCTCCATTACTTTCTTCCATCCAACCAACCAGTCAGTGTTTCCTTTGGTTGCATCGTCTTTTTGCATTTCTTTGAATCTTAACATTTGCATTTTGTAGTTGTGTTCCTCATCGTTCGACCTTTTGTTGGATTTTGTGCATTTGTCTCATTCGAGTAACACCATTTCTGTGCATTTGATCACTTTATTTTTTTTATGTTTAAAAACACGGTAAGTAAAGCTGGTTTTGATTAGTTTTTGTTAAATTTTGATTTGTCCTTTTTAAACCTAAACTTTTTAAACAAAGCTTATAGAGTAGAATATACAAACACTAGTCCACCAGGCGTTTCTGGTTGCCTGCTGAGCATTTTTGTTTTGAATTCGATCATCTTACTCCCTGGTTTTATCTTCCTCCCTCTGGACATAACCTGAGATGTTGGACTGAAACCCAGCACTACCTCAGACCCCAGCATCCGCTCACATGCACACAGAGAACCGACCACACCCTGTTCCTGAGTTTTACTACATGTTTTACTGTCACACAGGACTGTGTCAGATTTCATGCTCTGAGGCTGAATGCTTTAGTGTCATTTACTGATAACCTGTGTGCTGAATAACCTGAACTGTAATGAGTCAGGAGGACGTTGTACTTTCCGCCTATAAACTGCTCAGGACTGGATGTTCACATTAACATGACCAGAGCTTTTTAATGAGCCGAGTGTACGTTCACTTATCCCTGTGAGCCCAAAGCTGCTCTAAACATCGCCTTGGATCTGTATGATGTCACTGAGGGAGGCCCCCACCTGCTGTCTGTCACCTTTGGGATAGTTATGGTTAGATTTGTTTGGACTGCAGCTCAGTGATTCATCTGCAGGTCTATTTACTTTATTTTATTATTTGTTCAGCCTCTGTGGCTTCGGTGGTCAGTGTGATAACGCTCCCTGGCTGGTGCATTGCAGGAAACCGCCTCAGTTATTAATATGTTGCATATTATTCCTGCTTCTGTCTTACACTTTTGTTGAAATGTTCTTTACCAATTGCCCAAAAGAGGCATTTTGGGGCCTTGAAGCAGCTTCTGCTGCCTCCTGTAAAACGCAGAGCGGATTTCTGCACAGTTCCAGTTCCTGTTTCGTCTGTTTTTGGTTCGTTTTCATTTTGCCCTGAGGGGATGATTGGAGGAAAACTGCAGCGTGACAAAGTTTCTGTGAGCTGAGCGGCGGGTTGATCAGAGTTTATCAGACAGATGCAGAGTTGTGTCCTTCGGGGCTTGTAGGAGGCGTCTCTGTGAGCGCGGCAGAGCGTCATCTTCCTTTAAATGGCCACTGATATCGATCAGCTCACAGCAGGCTGTGTAAGCGGACTGTGGTTCTAGGATGAGCTGCCGAGGCTTTAGGTGTGTGTGCGCGTGTGTGTGTGCGCGCGTGTGTGTGTGTGTTGGGATCTCCTGTTAATTAAAGCCTCCTCCTCCTCCCTGCATTGCGACACTGGCAGCCCCACAAAGGGTTCTCCGACCCAGAAAACACTCAGCAAATGTTCTTCATTATGCAACCCGAGGTGCAGCGCTGCTGTCTGAGCTCCTCTTCCTCACCGATGAAAACATCAGCTCACTGATTTCCTTACATGTGTGAGCACACTGATTGCATCAGATGTCTCGTTTTGTCTGAGGCTCAGTTTGCTGTCATTTGTAACAAAAGCAGAAAATCTTTGAACTTACGTATAAAAACTCGAGCTTTCAAGATGAGAAATAATGTCAGTCAGTGCTGGAAACCGCAGTTCCTGTAGTGTCCAGCAGAGGCAGCAGTGAGCCCATCACCATAGACTCCCATGTAAAAACTTTACAGCCTGACACAAACTTTTGTTTTGGCAGAGAACGTTTCAATAACCCACCTGGATAAAGCCTTGCATTATTAGGGGTGTGGCCTCTGACGGGCAGCTGTTTGCCAGTCTTCACCTCAGCTAACTGGCATCCCTGTGACTGTGTTTATGATGATGAGTTTAATGTAAACAGTGAGTTGTGGAACAGTTTGAATGATGTGACTGGAGAAAGCTGTGACAGTCTCCTGATTCATAACACAGATCCAGCCCGGGACGTCCTCCTGGCCTGACCCGATGACATGCTGGATAACTGTGCCACTGTGTCCACATTATCAAATCAAAGCTGCTCAGTGCTTTTATTTTGGAAGCCAGAGGGGAAAAAGCTGCTGGAGCGTGTCCAGCTCCCCGCTGAGGGAGAGCTTCTGCAGGTTTCTACTGTGGGGAATGCGTCACGTCCCCACTGGATTACAACAGCAGAGGGCAAAGTCATTCAGAGTCAGATGAAGGTGGAGGGTCACTGTGTGCAAACGTGCACTTCCTCTTTATGTAATCATCTGTTTGCACAGTGAAATCACTGCAGCTCAAACTGTGGGCATCCAGCTGGAGACTGAAGTTCACATTTAGACGACTTTCTCGTAGCTCGAGCCTGCAGGAAGAAGCAATCACGAGCTCTGAGCACAAATATGTAAAATGTGTCCCATAGAGGAGAGGTGATGGTGTGTTTGCTATCAGACCATCTCGTGCACATTGTCAAAGCACAGATAAGTGATGACGTTTCGGTAACGCTCCCTGAGTTCGCTGTTTTAAACTGATGCAGCAGGAAAGTGTGTGACGCTGCACATCCTCCACCCAGTGGTGGGAGGCTGCAGTTAAGTCAAATACAAATACAAATGTAGTTAAACCAGCCGGTGTTGCTGTTGCACACAGTCATGCATTAGCGAAATGATGCTAATCTTAACGTGATGGAACAGAAAAGCAACGCTCGGTCCGAGCTGAGGAAGTTTGTTTGTGGTTTGTGTGGAACTGTGATGAGGCCTTTATGTGGCTGTATGCCACACATGCAGCAGTAATGTCCAGGAGGTTTTTTGGATTAAACGTCCAGACTTTGGGCCTGGTTAAAACTGAGCCCTGAAACTGTTTCAGTCAGATGTGTTTGCTGATGTGGCTGAAAGAGAGAATAAAAGAGGGATAAAGGACGTTGGTGCCCTCTAGTGGCTCAAGTTAATAATTACCACTCTGATGACACTAGTGCAGCTCAAAGCCTCCTGCAGGTCCTCGGTGCTTCGTTCTGTTCTTTAAAGCTTTTCTGCCTTTATTCATTTTCTCAGCCATAATCACCTTGTTGGTGTCAGTCACAGTGGTTTGAAGGCAGATCTGATGATCAGTTTCATGTTGGAGAACTGAAAGAAATACAAACATGTCTTTGCAACGGTTTGATAACAGGGGGCGCGGTTAGTTCGCAGTGACATTAGATAGTGATTAGATACTGAGTGGAACAGAAGCCGTGATTAACCGATCAATAACAGCTTATTATTGACTTTAAACTCATGGTAAACTGACTGTGTGGATTTGGGTCAGACAAAAACACAACATGTAACGACTCTTTGGCTGTTTTGTGACATTTTTTTAGACTAATTTCAAAGTGGTCCTGTATATAAAAGATGGATGGAAAGTCCTGGTTTTGAAGTCTCAAGTTTTCTGAAACCAGATATTACAACCAGGATCCGACCTCCCAGTCACAGTTAGCCAATGAGCGTCATGCTTTTCCTCTGGTCCGTTTTTGACTCTAATGGAGCCAAAATTGACAAAACGAACTTCATGTTTTATTCAGTAAGACTTTAAAGCCGTGACTGAGACCAGGAAATAGTTTACTGAGCTCAGAGTCCAGGTGAGCAGCTGGCTCAGTGTCAATCAGACGTAAGGAGTCGCCCCCTGCTGGACATTAGAAACAATTGAAGACACTGATTGCACCAAAATCTGCAGCTGAAGAACAATAAGGCGTGCTGTGCATTAACTGCACTGACAGCCCGTCCAACAAGGATTGTGTCACTTTGCACTCATTAGCTGGTATCTGTGTCCTTGTGATGTGCCCATGCGCTGCATTAATATGGTCACATGAAACAGCCCAGCATGGCTGAATTGTTTCTGAATGCGGACAAACCAGTAGGTGGCGTGGCCGTCTTTTATATACAGTCTGTGGCTCGAGGTGCCTGCATCGTGGTGTCATCGCCTGCTTCGTCAGCAGATTTCGCTGTGACGGGATGACAAAGGAAAACTAGGGGGACATCCAAAGAAAAAGGAACATGATTTTGGCTTTGTGTGAGGAGGAGGAGGAGGAGGAAGCCAGAGCAGGCAGACAGGGAGGGTGGAGGCTGGAGGGAGGAGGGAAGGTGGGGGTTAGGCTGAGCCGGTTATAGTTGCTGCGTCAGAGCGCTGGCAGCAGACAGTCAGCTGACAGCCAGCGGGAGGGACTTATTCGCCCGCTGCAGTCACCCCCCCTCAGAGGAAGCCTTGCTCAGGTTCTCCCCTCCCTCCTCCTCCTCCCTCCTCCTCCTCCTCCTCCTGCAGCCCGACACACACACCTTTCCTCACACTCTCTCTGTGCTGCTGCCTGTCGGGTCCCTCTCTGAGTGGAATGACTGTTTGCTGATCGGACGGCATGGATAACAACTCTGTGGACAGAAAGGAGTGTGACGCTGCCGCCAAGCACTGGAAGGAGCAGGGTAAACCTCCACCTTTCTGCCTCGTCCTCCTCCCGCAGCTCCGCCTGCACACACCGCTCGTGTTTTACCGCTCTGACTTTCCTTCGCCTGCGTTAGACGCCCACGTTGTGCTGAATTAACCTGAAACTCTGCAGATGTGTGCGGCTCAGGAGTCTCTGACTCGCTTTAGCCTCGTTTAGCTTCCTAAGAGGTGAACAGCTTGACCTCAGAGCAGGTTTGTGGGGTCTGTCTCGTGTGGGAGCTGCAGAATTTTCTGGCTTGTGTTCGGGTGTCGTCCCTGCAGCTCCGGGACCTTTGGACAGTCGGCCAGTCAGCCACTGTGACCAAAGGTGGACAGCAGGAAGGAGGAGGAGGGGAGATCGGAGAGAGGGGTGACGTTAGCTGGCAGGTTAATGATTGGCTAATACAGTGGGCACATGCAGATGAGCTGGAGCAGCAGCAGCATGCGTTACATGAGGGTCGTGTTAGAGCTGCGGGACCTCGATCTGCTGGTTTCCTTGTCCTCACGTCTGAGCATGTCCAGCTTTCTGTGAGGAAACTCAACAATTATCAGTTTAACAAACAACACATTTCTTTATCTTGGACATTTATTCACATTTTTAATCATTTTCCACTAAATTTTCCAGTTTTCTGCTGCTTGTCTTTCTCGTGTGATTGGAAACATTCAGTTTTGGGGGATTTTAGTCGTTATCCTGGCTCTGTTTAATATCATGTGTGCTCAGCTGGGAGCGAAGTCTCGTGTCTTATGAGATCCGTGTGCACACTAGAGCTGGGCGATATAAGATTTTTCATATCATGATATGTTTTTTTCATTTCAGGCGATAACGATATCTATCACGATATAAGCCAAATAACTATATTTGTAAGATTTAAATGTGCCGTTGCTCACAAGTAAAATGTGAAATAATCAGCAGCTTGTTTTTATTTAAATATTTATTTCCCATAATAAGTTCATCCATTAAGCGGACGTGAATGGATGGATGAAGTTCAACAGGGTAGATGTACTTAAGGAACATGAGACTTTTTCAGATAGAAAAAGGCAAATATTGCAAACTACACAAAAGGCAGCCGCTAAAGCGTTTAAGTTTCAAAATAGAACAAATGAAACAGACTAAACTGTCAATTCCACTTAGAAACAAAATATTAATTCTAAAAATAAATCTTAGTTTGTTTTACAGAAGAACAGACAAAACTGACTAACTTTTGTCAATATCAAATAAACTGAGAACTAAAAGGAAATTCTCAATCTCTCCTTGTTGTATAGCTGAGCTTTTCAAACAGTTTTAACAGTTACTTTAGTCTGACAAAAGCCGAATGACGAATTAGCGCTTCCAGTCAGAGACTGAGGCTACGTCCACACGTACACGGGTATTTTTGAAAACGGAGATTTTCCGTTTTCGTTTTAAAAAATAATCCCGTCCACACATAAAGGCAGAAATGAAGGAAAACGCTGCTATGAACATGCCAAAGCAGCAGGTGGAGCTAGATTCCTAACTGTGCAGAAATGTTGGCCAATCAGAAGTCTAGAAGCCTCGGTGGGAAAAAGTAAACAAAGCTGGGGCATAGAAGCAGAACCGAGTGTATGTGTGGACGGACAGTAACTGTGTGTATATGTAAGCATTTAAACACTGCAGAGAGTAGAATTAACAGTATTGTAGAAATTCATTTCACCGAAACAATAACGTGGCGCACAGTGTGACGCATGCACCAGTTTATTGTATTTCCAGACTTGCTTTCGGCACAATTTACAGTGCACGCTACTCTGTTTTTTGTCAGACTTGAAATAGCCGAAATACCTTCACACTACGGAACTTCTGTGGCTCTTCCGTTCGACAATCTCTCCGGCGTTGGAACCATCATCTGTTTTCTCTTCGGTCACGCTCGGTTGATTTTTCTAGTCGGCACACTCATTTCCTCCATTACCCGCTGGCTGCTTCCCAAACAAACACACGTGCGGCTTGGCACTTGTGCTGTACGTAACAAGTCACGCGACGTGACGCTGCGGCTGTGATTGGTTCGGCTCTGCGCTACTTAATTTGGATTGGCTGACCTTTTTTTTTTTTTTTTTTTTTTTTTTTAAGAGGACAAGAGCGGCGAGGTCTATCGCGATAGCTTAATTTCTCTATCGAGTAAAAGTTATATCGCGATACATATCGTTATCGTTCTATCGCCCAGCTCTAGTGCACACTTCTGCCGAATGAGGTCTGCAGACATCAGCTGAGGGCTGTGAGCAATCACTTTCACAAGCTACAGATAAACAAACAGATAAACCATTATTGTTGTTGTTGTTGTTGTTGTTGTTCCTGCTGCAGCTTTTACCGTGGTGACTGTTTGACCTTTCCCTGGCTCCGGACTGAAGCACAGGTGTGTCTGATGTGACCCGCGTGCAGGTGACTGATGGTTGGATGTCAGTCGGTCACTCGCCGTCTGAGTTTTTAACATCGTGTTCCTGTGCTTGTTATTGGTGGGCTTGTCAGAGTCCTCGACCCTGCTTTGACCCTCTGGCCGTCTTGTTTTGGGTTTTTTCTGTGTGGATTAAATGTTTAAAAAAATCCAGCTCATGCTTTGAGCTTCTCTAATCTGAGGATTTGCTGCTTTTCAGCTTTTTCCCAAAAACGGTGAACTGGTTCCGTGGTGTGGATTTTCCTGGCGGTCTGAAGCTTTGAGCTCTGCTACGTTCTGAAGGTCGTTTCTCATTTTTCAAACAGTATCTTTGAACCTGAGACGTGCTCAGACCTCCTGTACCAGCTGTTCTTTCATTTCTCACGATTTTCAGACTTTACAGAACAAATACTCCAGAAAAAGCATCATTGCTTTCTTTTCTCTGGGTCTTCATCCTGACAAACCAAAGCTTCATTTTCTTTATCTCAACAAAATAAAGGAGAAAACAAGAGGCTGAACAGCCTCTCTGAGGACTTTCCAACTCTTACTTTTTCAGTTTGATGTTTTTTAGAGTTGGTCACAGAAAAGCTGCACGTCTGTAAAAATATACAGAAACACTGTCCATAGATTTCAGAGTGATGAAGCTGAACCAATCACACGCCTCTTTGCTGGAGGTGATCCGTTCAGTCGTTGATTTCATCAGCCTGACTACAGTCTGAGGGTTTTTCTGCAGTGTAATCGCTCACAGGAGCTGCTCACCGCCACGGTTTCAGTTTACTGTAAGACAAAAAATCAGCTGCAGTCAATAGTGTTGATTAGCTAATCAATTAACAGACTAATGAAGAATTTGGGCCTCAGGTTTCTGTTTGATAACCACAGAAAGGCTTTGATGTTGACTGCTGTGACGTACGAACTTCATTAGTGATGGGAGAAAACTAAGGTTTGGTTTGTGGCACGCATTTATTAATTTATAATTATATTCAAGTATATGACCACCGCACGGTTTGATGTCGTTTTTCCTGCTGCATTACGTGAACCTTGGTCTAGAAAAGTTAGCACGTTAGCATCTTTGAAGTGGGCGTGGACTGCGTCCTTTATTTCCTGTCGTCCATCTTTCTAGGTTGAAGTTTTTAATAATAAGCTGTGTATTTACAGTAATCCTGCTCTAAACACTCAGTTTAACATACCGTATTTCCCGGACTACAAAGCGCACCTAAATATTAGCCGCACAAGCTAAAATCAGGGGAAAATCCTGTTTTGTACATACATTAGCCGCACCTGACCAAAAGCCGCAGGTGTTTCAATGTTGACTTATCATATGTAAGAGAATATGCACAAAGGGAATTGTCAGGAAAGAGATGGCTGTTTGGAGACACACCCCTTTTATTAATATTTTGAAAAACAAGTTATGGGTACATATTTGCACATGTAGTACATAACAGTAACCTACAGCACACCAGAAAAATAGATTCGGACTACCTTTTAGGCTCAGGTGCAGTGACACAGCTTTAACAAGAAGAAAAGTCAGTCATTCACCACCATCTTTCTCTTCTTCCTGCGCACTAAAACCACCAAAGTCCTCTTCTCCAGTGTCGGATACAAACAGGCTCAGGATGGCTTCGTCATCCACTCTTCTTCTCTCCTTCGTTGTCACTTTCAAAACCAAAGATAATCCTCATTGTCAGTGTCAGAGTCGAACACCCTCAGAAGGGCCGTGGCGGTGTCCTCCTCTCCATCATGCAGCAGTCCAGCCCTTCAAAATCCGTTGGTGATCGTGGATGTTTTCACACTTTTCCACGCTGTCAGAATCCACCGGTGGAGTTGGGCATAACTTGCTTTTTGGGCATAACTTGCAAGTTTATCGCCGCTCATCATCCACGACTCCCGCTGAACGCGTACCGCTACTTTGAAGTTTGTTTTTAGCTCTACTTCGTACGGCACTACGTTGCCTGGCGGACGGACATGTGACTAACATACCACTCTTGAACCCCGATCCTTCCGCCAGGCAACGTAGTGCCGTACAACAGCGGAACACACAAAACAAATCGTCTTACGATATCACAAAAATCATGGACAATCCATAGAAAAGCCGCACCTGACTAAAAGCCGCAGGGTTCAAAGCTTGTGCAAAAAGTAGCGGCTTATAGCCCGACATTTACGGTAGTTCTTTTACACTGTTGGATCTGAATGATGTCACAGAGCAGGGATGTCCCAAATATGGTCATCTCAGGCACAGAAGCCCCACCCATCTGTTTTTTGTGGTGGCAGCCAATTGTAACAATGTTGACATAAGGAGGAGGAGCTAAAAAGGCAGGTACCAAGGTCCAGAATCAGATATAAAGAAGGGTTGTTTGGAACTGTGAATCATGCAAAGCAGCTGTAGGAATAAAACGGGAAGTAGAATGACTCCACTGTAGCATCATGAAGGAGGACGTACTCGATTTAAATGATGCAGCCGTGCACGAGATGCTCTTTCAGGAAGTTCTTGTAGACCTTTCAGAGTAAATGTTCGAGTAGTGAAGATGTCAGTGACGCAGTTGAACTAAAATCATATTTGTCTCACTTTAATGTTTCAAAAGCTCAAATGTTCTTTCACGCCGCTCGCTGCTGACCATCATGTGTCCTTCTGCTGTTGCATCATCTGAGGTCACAGCACTGCGTGTGTGTGTGTGTGTGTGTGTGTGTGTGTGTGAGAGATTAATGAGCGATGGCCATGAAGTGACAGAACGTGTAGCCGTGAGGCTGTCGCACTGTGACTAAGCAGTATTTGCTGTGTGTGTGTGTGTGTGTGGGTGGGGGGGCTGCAGTGAATTAACTCAGTTTTGTGTTGCAAGCTAGCCTGAGGACACAGCTCAGTGACTCACCTCCGTCCTCGGTTCAGACGCTCTGAGTCTGATCGCACGTTTTTATAAATCAGACCGAGCTACACTCGAGTGATGCTGAGCTCGACTGTTGATGAAAAGGTTCCTAACAGGAAGTGTTTTTGAGTATTTTGGTCATTTTTTCCTGCAGAAAAACATTTTTCAGTTTAATTCTTCGGCTTTCTGAGCGAGCGCCATCCAAGCTGACGAGAAGGCAGCTGTCCAGCTCACAGCCTGACGACAGGCTGCTTTTATTTCTTTTACACGATCACATGAAGTCCTGTAAGCTGTCACATTAGGCCGTTTTAAAATTTCAGTATACACATTGACCTCTTGTACATCATCACAGCTTTGAAGCAGGGACTGACGTGTTTTCACACTCAAAGCGACGTTCAGCTGCTGGGTCAGTCGATCAGGTTTATTCATGCAGCACCAAATCACAGCAGCAGCCTCGAGGTGCTTTATATCGCACAGTAGATCCTACAATAATAGAGAAAACCCAACAATCATGTGACCCCCTATGAGCAGCACTTTGGCGACAGTGGGAAGGAAAAACTCCCTTTTAACAGGAAGAAACCTCCGGCAGAACCAGGCTCAGGGAGGGGCGGGGCCATCTGCTGTGATTGGTTGGGGTGAGAGAAGGAAGACAGGATAAAGACATGCTGTGGAAGAGAGACAGAGATTAATAACAGATATGATTCAGTGCAGAGAGGTCTGTTAACACATCGTGAGTTTATAAACCGCCAGCTCAACCTGTAATTATACAGAATAATTTATTCGCAGAGTTTATAGTGGCGTAAACGCAGAGCCTCTGTTTTGTTCTGATGCCGGGCTGGTGGCTGTTTGAACCCTCGCAGGTATCCACCGCGGTGTGACGACCTTACATTGATCAGATTACGGCGATGAAGAAAACAAAGCCTGCGTTGTGATGGATGACAGAAGTGCGATTTGCTGGCAGGTGAACATCAGACTGGTTGCAGCAGGTGAACTCTGTCGTTGGTCTGATCGTCTTACCTGAGGCTCGACGGTGAGCTGGGTCTGCTGGTGGCTTTTCCAGTCTCACTGGTTTGTGAGCGTCTGCAGCAGATCAACCCTGAGGACGAGCGTGCTGTCCCTGTCAGACGCATCAGCATGTTTCAGATGCTCAAACTTCCTTTCGTGGTTTCTAGAGCAGTTCGCCATCCGCACCGTGTCGCTCAGTCGCCTTCACCATGATTTGAGCTTTCAGCCTTCGGGATGTTTGATCGTCTGACTCTGGAGCTTCGCTCTGTCGGTTTCTCAATGATAAAGACGCCGTTAAAGCAGCCGCTCTCCTTCAGCACGCCGTCCATCAGTAACGTATGAACAAACGAACTGCAGCTCTCCCAGCATGCACCAGTGCAGGGATTGCTACTGAACATGAGCTGATGTACCATCTGTTGGATTCCTCACCGTTCAGTCTTCTTCTGTCCTCTGCAGCTGCGTTGGTCCTTCCACAGCCTTGTGACACGCTGCCTCCTCCTGTGGCGACCATCCTTGTTAGGAAGCCTGTTGCTCCTTTCACACCGACCTCTGCTTCCTTAGTTTGAGTCGTGGAGGTTTCATTGTACTGACCTGCAGTCAGCTTCAGGCAGGGTTGTTTTAATGACTGCATGAAGTGTGGAGTCTTCCTCACTGCTGGACGGAGACAGGCCTTCCTCGTTTCTCTTTCCTCATAAATTTGCTTTTTTCTTTGTATATTTTTGACGTTTTGGTCATGAATCTGGCCCCTCCCCTCTCCGTGACCGTATTTCCTGGTAAATTTGCCCGTTTTTGGCTCGTTTTGGTTTGCGTGATTTTGTTCGTCTTTAAATGTGAAAGTTTGAGTCTTTTCCTCACAAATGTGCAACGTTCATATTCAACATGAGGAACTTGACCTCCTGGTCCAGACCCTCGCTGCCTTCAGCGGGCAGGGGAGTGTCCCGGGTTTAAAGCGGACCCGTGCGGGCTCAACCTGTCCCAGCAGAGGTCCGTGAGTGAGACAGAGCCTAACTGCGCATGCCCGGCCCCCCTCCTCTGCCTCACCTCTCTCAGCGGAGCTTCAAGATGGACGCCAAATGTGGTTAGTGTGGCTCTGATCTTTTGTTTACCGTCTCTCCTGTCTCCATCCGCCGCTAGCGTCGCGTTTATGACCGGTTTGCCTTTGCATGAGCACCGAGAGCGGGGCTCCTTTCGAGGCGGGAAAGGCTGTCGTTGAGTCGGGGAGGACTGAAGGCGCACCGGGCCGCCTGCGGGAGGTCATGCCGGACGGTTTGACGGCTCGTCCCCGCGAGGAGGCGAGCAGCCGGTGGGGACAGACGGAGAGCATCCCGGGGAGAAAAACTAAAACATTTAGGGGGGACGGTATCCGTGTCAGAGAGGGGGGGGATTAAAGCAGCGGCCGGGTTTAGCTCGCTGTGATGCGGGTCTATTTTTAGCCAGCCTCCATCGCTCCTAGCACGCCTGCTACCATATGTAGCCAGGCGGACACATTTGGATCCCAGACCCTCCTCCACCTCCTCCCGTCTGTCTCTTCTCATGTTATGTGCTCGGTCCGAGTCTTTACGACCGCACGGTAGGCGGTCTACCGGCTGCTAACGGCGTTAGCACCGAGTTAGCACGTTGAGCAGAGAGATAACTAGCTGTCGGCTAACGTAGCATCTGTCAGCCCACATGTAGCCTGTAAACGGGATGAGCCGTCTTTCTCGTGGCTCTGTGTAAATAACGGTGGGTCTCTTAAGGGGTTTGGGAGCCGTTATGATGGGCGTCAGTGAACGCACCATCAGAGCCAGTATAAAACACTAACAGGGAGTCCTGGTGTGAAGCTCACTGTGCGCGGTGTCCACAACAACACGAATGCAAACGAAATCATTTTATTTTTGATGAAACGTTTCTGCTCTGCGTTTCTGTTTAAAATGAATTGAACGACTCTTTCCTCTGACACAGTCTGATTACTCTGAGTTTGTCCTGCATGCATTAGCACACTTTCTACAGTCTGGTGTATTTGCAGTAGTTTCTATACTGGTGTCCTTGGACAGGCAGTGTTAATGTTACATAAAGGAAAAATCACCCAAATTATTTTAACTGGACTTTAAGTTCAGGTTTAATTTATTTAAAGACTGGATTAGCTGTAAATAAAACCCAGGAGCAGACAGACTGTTTGCAGGGTGAATGCAGAGGTTGGACTCACTCGTGTTTCTGTCAGGAGCATGGAGACCGTAAAACATTTATGTCATCGCACAAAAAGAAATGAAACGTGCACTGAAACAATCTGCTGTTAGGCTAACAGCCCTGGAACGTGTGGCCCGGGGAACCTGAGCGGTGCAGCTAAACAAGTTCATCCCGGCTGGATGGAGAGAACCTGACGGCCGCGGTGAGCAGCGTGACCACAGCGGCCGTCAGCTGTTAAGCCTTTCTGCTTCAGTGTTTGAAGCATCGTTTGGCTCTGCGCAGACTGGATCTGCAGTGTGTGGTTGGCTGTACTCAGCTGTGCGTCACGCAGTTTGGAAACACATTGATGTCGTTTCATCGTTGCGATCAGAGCCTCCCGCTGCGTGCGGCGCTCCTTCAGTGCAGTCGCGACTGTTTTAAGCCGAGTTCACGTTTAAAACGTTTTCCTTCAGCTGAGAATCTAAAGCTCGCTCAGAGCAGATGTAGAGGATGGGAGAGCTCTGAGCATGACCACCTCCGGTCCAGGATTCAGCATCTGTTACCATGGTGATGGAGCTGGGATAGCAGCCATGTGCCGTCCTTTCATAAAGTGTTAATTATTGATTATTGGCTGGACTCGAGCTCGTAGCTGAAATGTGTTTAAACATTTTTACTGTTCCTAAATCAAGTTGTCACATATTCATCGTCATTATTTACGCTGTATCTGTTGCATATTTTGGTCTTTTGAGAAACTATTAAAGTCGGATTAGATGATTTTCATCCTCGTGACGTTTTCTTAACCTTAAATCTTTATTTCTGAGCGTTGCATTTAATCATCTGCTGGTTCAGCTTCTCAAACTTTTAACTGCTTCTGCTTCTCGTTCACACGTCTGACAGCAAACTGATTATCCTTAAGCTTCAGAAAGCAGACGGACATTTCACTCTTCTGGAGGAGTTATTGGGTTTTGTCTGTTGGCAGCAGGTAAAGCTGAGGCTCACCTGAGCGGAGCAACAGGCAGACGTCTGGGATCTTTTCAGTTTTTCCGGTTTGCTTGCTTTCCTCTGATGAAATATAAAATTTCAGGGATAATGTTTGAACATTTGATGATACGGATTCATTTCGGCCCGTCGTCTCACTGTGAAGGATCCGTTTGCATTTTAAAGCTGCTTCCTTATCACAGAGCATGTTATCTGGTGACTCTGAATGGCGCCGTTTATTCTTCGGTGCTTTGTGGTGCACTTGAACTCTTCTCCCTGACCTGCTGCAGTGAAACGTCTGCGAGCCTGCAGGAAACCCGGCGCTCTTTCACTTCTAATATTGTCCGCTGACCTGCCTGGAATTCCCTGATGAAATATAAGCGTGCTCGGAGCAGGTCATGAGCTCAGCTGTCGCTCAGGAGGAGCTAACCTCCCCGCTCGCCTTCTCAGCGCCCGTCAGAGAAGGGAGGACTTCCTGTCAGTCAGGAACCTGCAGATTTTTTTATTTTAGTTTGATGCTGCTGCTGATTGTTTTCAGCAGTGATAATAAAGCCTGTAAGAGTCTAACGTGAAGCTCAGCAGGGACAGAGCATTTTCTTTCACTCTGCAGTGCGATACCTGCAGCAGGTGTCAGGAGGCCACGCCCCCAAGCGGACACAAGCCATGTGCTTAGTAAGCGTAGCCATTACACTCCACCAGACTCCATTCAGAAAAATGGGAATTTTACGTCACAGTGCACACGTTCATGCTTCTGCCACGACTCGAGTGTGTTTAAATTCACAGCTGAGTGACGTTTAAATGGTAAATGGCCTGTATTTATATAGCGCTTTTCTAGTCCCTAAGGACCCCAAAGCGCTTTACATATCCAGTCATCCACCCATTCACACACTGGTGATGGCAGCTACAATGTAGCCACAGCCACCCTGGGGCGCACTGACAGAGGCGAGGCTGCCGGACACTGGCGCCACCGGGCCCTCTGACCACCACCAGTAGGCAACGGGTGAAGTGTCTTGCCCAAGGACACAACGACCGAGACTGTCCAAGCCGGGGCTCGAACCGGCAACCTTCCGATTACAAGGCAAACTCCCAACTCTTGAGCCACGATCGCACCAACTTCACGAAACACATGAAGTTGGTGCTCTGCCAGCTCGGCGTGGCTCTGCCTGCACGCTGCAGGAAAACTCAGAGCGCCATTTAGGTGCACGGGGAGCGTGGGGGCGGAGCTCCAGGGGGAGCGCAGGTGAGACCTGCCTTAATGCAGCTCAGCGTCAGGCTGTCAGTATAAACGGTGATGTTGTACCCAGACTGAGCGCAGCGCTCTGAGGTTCTCGCTGTGTTCTGCATCATTTTTACCACAGACGGGTGAAAATGATCATCGTGTATATTTTCATGTGTCAGGCAGCTGTAACAGAGCTGACTGTCACCGGACGCCTGGCCCCAACCTCAGCGCTGAGCATGATGACGATGATGATGATGTGTGTCTTCAGTCATTGCTGCTGGAGGTAAAAGTGAATCAAAGTCCCAGAGAGACGGACAAGAGTCTGAGTCAGCTGCTGCAGGGTTTAAACTCTGTATGAGGCCGACTGAGCGTGACCTCTGACCCCTGGATGCTCCACTCTAAGATGATGTCATGCAGCGTCCATGTGAGAGGGCAGAAAATCTGGTTTCGGCTTCGCCCTGCAGGCGCTTTAAAGTCAGTGTGTTTCCTCCCGCTCGCGTCTGCTGACGGTCTCGTGGTCGCTGATCTCTGATCTGTTTGTGCCGCTTGGACAAAAACAAGGAAAATGATGCAAATCACCAACAAACAGGGAAGAAAAGCTGGAAGCTTGTTAGAGCTGCAGGAGGAAGGAAACAGTTGGGTTTGGTGTCAGGTCATGGGCGTCACACGCAGCTCAGTTTGATATCGAATCACCAGTAAAACTTTAATGTTTGTAGAGTCATAATAATGAAATCTGTGGTCATGATGAGTGTGGACATTCACCTTTGGAGCAGGAGGTCTGAGGGGAGAGCAGGACAGCATCACCGTGCAGATCGTTAGTTACAATATCTAACCACACAAACTGTTTCTTCTCCTATGACGGTTTTTGCTGCTCTTCCCGCTGCAGTGGTGGATCTCCTCTACTGGCGTGATGTGAAGACCACGGGCGTGGTGTTCGGCGCCGCCCTGCTGCTGCTCCTCTCCCTGACGGTGTGCAGCATCGTGAGCGTGTGCTCCTACATCTGCCTGGCCCTGCTCTCAGTCACAATCTGCTTCAGGATATACAAAGGCATCCTGCAGGCCATCCAGAAGTCAGATGAGGGACACCCATTCAAGTGAGTACCGCCCGTCTGCAGAGTTGTCAGAGGTTGAAGTCCATAAAGTCGCCTCTACATTAGCAGAGTTTGATTATTTTTCCATGTTTTCTTGAAAAATGTTGAAAAGTGTCAGACGGTGAGTCGTGTGTCCACGGGAGCTGCTGAGGGCAAATTAAGCTGGTTGGAGACCTGCAGCACCTCCCTGTAGTGAAGGACACACAGTGTCGACCCAGAGCTGCAGTAGATGCTCTGGCCTCTTCGGTTTTAGGGTCAAAGGTCATTAATAAAAACAACAAATCTGTTCTGAGCTGCTGGAAAAGCTCGAGCAGTTTCATCGGCACTGAGTTTCCATAAAATCTGTCTCGACGAGATAAAACGAAGCAGATCTTTGATCAAACAAAACAGGAAATAAAGGTTTGTTTTAAAATGCCAGGAAAATCCTCCTGAGGGGATTTAACCAGCAGGAGGAGAAACGGGAGGAGCTTTCAGCTGTGAGCGAGGAGGAGATGAAGCTTCGGCATTCATAGATTGGAGTTGAATGACTTGGCAGGTGCAGAGCGGTGAGGGACGGGAGGTAAAACATTAAAAGCTGTGTCAAAGTTTGGGTCTGGAGCCGTGCGAGTCTCCGCTCGTCAGATTTCATCGGGAATTTAAACCCGGCCAATCCCGTTAGAGAAATCAACGACCTGATTAATCCTGATTATCAGCCGGAGCTCCAGCACTCTGCTGCCGCTCCTGTTACGTCAGGCCTCCATCAGAATCGCTCCTTTCTCACCGCAGCAGGGAAAGGTCAGAGGTCACGCTGAGCTCCTAGTTTCTTTGGTGGTTTGTTCCCTCAGACGGAGAAAAACCTTCTTACAGTGTTTCCTCCTCGCTGCGAACCTCAGGCGCAGGTTAGCGTAAGCACAGAGGCGCGTTACGTCTGACTTCCTGCAGATTTCTTTGTTTTTACTCAGAGACGTGATCGTGCAGCGAACGCTCCATCTGTGCTCGATCAGCTTCACTGAGTATTCACAGCAGACGTGTCTGTACCTAAAAACACGACTTTCTAGATTTTGGAGTTTGCGTTGCTCACGCTGTCGATTTATTAGATTTAAAAACAAACGTTGAAGTTTTAACCGTCAAAGCTGTGAACTTTGCAAAGTCGTGTGAAGGCAGATAAGTGATGGAGCAACCTGCGTGGAAACGTAACCATGCACAATGTGGATCAGCCGCCAACGGTCACTTCCTGTTACACATGTTTGGTTTCTGCTGCTGCAGTTGTCCAACATGCGCACACCTCCCAGGATAAACAGTGTCCAGTATTTACACTGTTGCTCTGCAGTTTCACCGCAGCAGCACTGGTGCTGCCTCCATCGACACGTTATTAGATGGTAAATGGCCTGTATTTATATAGCGCTTTTACTAGTCCCAAAGGACCCCAAAGCGCTTTACATATCCAGTCATCCACCCATTCACACACACATTCACACACTGGTGATGGCAAGCTGCATTGTAGCCACAGCCACCCTGGGGCGCACTGACAGAGGCGAGGCTGCCGGACACTGGCGCCACCGGGCCCTCTGACCACCACCAGTAGGCAACGGGTGAAGTGTCTCGCCCAAGGACACAACGACCGAGACTGTCCAAGCTGGGGCTCGAACCGGCAACCTTCCGATTACAAGACGAACTCCCAACTCTTGAGCCACGATCGCCCCCAAAGGGAGGCGAACGCCGAGTTATTTATCGTAACGACGTGAAAACAGCCTGACTGACTTCATCAGTTTGTTCTTGAGCAGCGAGTTCGAGCGTCCACCATTCATACGACCAGAGAACGTGACGTTTTTTTGATACAGAGACTGGTTTTACTGGTTTTGAAGTTGAACTTGGATGTTATATTTTTCTATAAAAATTCAAACTAATCATCGATATAAAAGAAAAATGTGGGAAAATATATTGTAAATGTCTTAAGTGGCACTAAAGTGGTTCAAATGTCGACAAGCCACGCCCCTAATAATGCATACGTGAAGCATTAAGTTTAAAAGGGTGAGTCATAAATGTCTCGTATGAAGGGGAAAGGATCTATAGTGCCAAAACACAGACTCACCGCTGCCTCTGCTGGACGCTAGAGGAACTGCAGCATATCTTTACAGTGTTGACCTCTGCTGTGCCCTGCAGGCAGTATCTGGACCAGGAGGTGGCGCTGTCTGAAGACATGGTCCACAAGTACAGCGACATGGTTCTGGCCAAGCTCAACAAGACCATCGGTGACCTGAGACGCGTGTTCCTGGTCGAGGACCTGGTCGACTCCATCAAGGTGAGTTTGAAGGCTCGTGTTTCTCTGCAAGTGTCCCGTAGCTCCGCCCACAGCTCCCCCCGCATGACGTGGGCGCTGCTTTTTGAGGCTGTGTTAATGAGCGGCACCTGCACTGACTTACTGCTAGTGCAGGTCAGCGTTCAGGCGGCGCTGCAGCTGTCGGGGGCTGTCGTCGCCTCGCTGAGCCCCTCCCACCCCCCGGCCTGCTGTCCAAATACAGATCTGCAGCTCAGCGGGCAGACGCGCCGCCGAGATTCCCTTAGAGGGTAAAAAAACTGATAGTTTTAATCCCCCCAGGAGCCGCTTCAAGCCTCAGGAATGTCTCACAGACAGGGTGCATTCTGGGATACCCCCGCTATTCTTCTGCCTCTGCTCCAACTTCCTGTTGTTGTCCCGAGTTTTTCCCACCGCAGCAGCGGGTCACTAAATGTCACACGTGTTTCAGTGAGCCTGCAGCCTGAGATGGCACGCTTTAACTGCATCCGCTTACATCACAGCTTCACAAACACAGACTCCACCTCCTAACCTTTGACCCTTCAGTGTGTTAAACCACTGTTCCCTGATTCCTGTGAATATGAAATCAGAAACAAAGTCACAGTTGAGCTGGATGAACCTTTAGTTTTACTCATGAAGTTCTCGAGCCTCCGCTGACTCGTCTCTTCTTCTTCTCTTAGTTTGCCGTGTTGATGTGGATCCTGACCTACGTCGGCGCCTTGTTCAACGGCCTCACTCTTCTTATTCTGGGTGAGTCACAGCGGGGGCGATGATGTCACCGGTCTTAGGGTGGAGGTCTGTGTGTTGTCTCCCTTTGACTCCATCTGGTGGAGATTTTAGGAACTTGCACTGGTCGATTTTGTCTGTCTTCATCAAATGACCAAAACGAAATCCTTTGGAGTCAAATCACAGATAAATGTAACGTTTGTTAAACAGGAAGTCGCGTTAAGATGAACTGCTTTAAAGTGCAGTTTGAGGTTCATTTACATAAAAATACTCGAGTAACACGAAGCACACTCAGCCGCCTCCTCTTCTCCTCCTGCAGGTGTGATCGCAGTCTTCAGCTGCCCGATCATCTATGAAAAGCACCAGGTGAGGGCTCATTTTACCCACAATGCACCATTCTGTCTGCAGGTTTGAGGGTGCTTGATGGACTGCTGGGAAATAAACCACAGCCAGTAAAGATGTTCTCTACTTGTTTTTGTTATTTTACTGTTAAATACAGAAAGAACGTCGATGATGGAGGTGCTCGTTCTAGTTTTAATGTGTGTGTGTGTTTCAGGCTCAGATCGACCATTACCTGGCTCTCGTCAACAACCAGATCAAAGACGTCGTTGGAAAGTAAGTGAGCAGCAAAACAGCAACTTCCTGTTGTCAAAGCCAACAAAGCCACTGTTTTTAAATTAAGTGTCTGCTGTGGTCGGCCTCGCGGCGGGGGCCTCGCGGCGGCCGTGTTGTATTCTTGAAGACGTCGGTAGTTTCATATCTAGGAGAAGCTGCAGAGCAGACTGAGACAAGTGCAGTTTTAAATCTAACCAATTAAACGTGAGCCCTCGGAGCTGCTGTCAGCTCACTGTTCATGATTATTGGAGTTGTGGATGCACTCGTCCACTATCTCCAGTTTTATTTCTGCTGATGTTGTCGTATTAATAAGACTGATGGTCACATGGTTTCTGCTGAAGGCGCGACTTAAACGTTTTTCTTAACTGTGTCAGATCAAATCCAACAAATACATCCAGGAATATTTCAGGCAGCAGGGCTGCTCTTAGTGAGGCTCACGTTAGTTTCCCAGCTCAGTCTCTGAGACTGACGGGAGAACAATGTAATCGGAGTACTCGGACACATCGATTCGCTCCCTCCAAACCCTTTGCTGACTTCCTCCGTGCTGTGAAGTAAAGAGTGAACTCCCCTCAGCTGCAGTCTGAATCAGCTGTGTGACTCCTCCATGGGATCAGTCTGTGCTGCGCTAAAGAGATTCCCACATAATTATACACAAAACATTAAAACGTTTTAACCTGATTGTTTCACGCCCAGACGCCTGATCTTTAACGGCGACTTTGATGTTTGCGTTTCTGTCTCGTTCTCGTGCTGACGGCTCGTCTGTTCTCTGATTCGTTCACAGGATCCAGGCGAAGGTGCCCGGGATGAAACGCAAGACAGAGTGACGGAAACAGGAAGTGGGAGTTGGATTCAGGAAGTCCTGAGCCAGATGATTTGATTGAAGGATGGGGGTGTGTGGGTGGGTGAGGGGAGACGGGGTGGATATGAAGGAAGGCTGGAGGAGGGGGAGGGGTTTGGCGTGGACGCAGCCCTTCCAACTGCATTTGTCAAAATAATAAAACATTTTTTTCCAGTTCAGAATTCCTTTTATGTTTTTGTTTTCTGGGAAAGTTGCAGCCGTGTGACGACTCCGAGGTCGGCGCGATGATTTTTCACGTCCCCCTCCCCCGTTTGATTTTTCTTTTTAAAGTCGAGTTTTGAAATGTTTGTTTCTGCGCTTGAAGAAACGCATTTGGATCTTGAGCGAACCCTCGCTCCCTCCACCCGGCGCGCTGTGGGAGGTCGGCTGCTCCTCGGCCGGGTTCGGGGGATCCGTTTTCTGTTTTTGACTTTAGGTTTTCCAGCTGAAGGATTCGTTTTTGCGTCGGCTGCGGTCGACGAGCGCGAGCGGCCGGCGGCGCCTCTGTTTTTGTTTCTTTTGGTCTGAATATTCTCGCTGATTTTCGGTGTATTTTTGTGATTTCCTGTCGTGTCCCTGAAGCTTGGAGCTCGTTCCTCGGTACGCCGGTTTCGCCTCGATGTGACGAACGACGGATTCGCGAACGACGTCTTTGACTCCTGATGAGGCAGCGGGGGGAGGGAGGAGGGTCGTACTACCTTTTAAAATCTTCATCGCTTCTGAGTAACTCTAGTTAGAAACATCTAGAAATCTTTGCCGGACGATTTAAACACATTAATTACATAAAAGTCGTTATTTCCACGTCATCACAGCCGTCTAGTGACAAACTCTGGAAGGAACGTTTACATTCATCAACATCAGAAAATATTTAAAAAGATTAAAAAGAACCATCCATGGGATTAAAGTAAGCATTCTGTCTGTGGAGCCGTCATCTTAATAAAGTTGCAACTTGATGTGACTTTTGGGAAACCTTCAAGCATTTGTTTGTTATGCAAGTATAATTGTGAATGATAAACTTCATACTTCAATTGTGACGATAAAAAGCTTCCAGCCGGGAGCCGTGTTTGTGGAATGCATTGTGAGCTGTAAACAATTATCAATAAAGCTTCTAGACGAAAGCCCCGCCTCCTCGTCTGTCCGTCACTTCCTGCTGCTTGTTAAATACGGAAGCCCGTTTATGCTCAAACGAGAGGAACAAAGGAAAGTAACTTTAAAAAAAAAAAAGTAAAATTCCCAGCAGTTTGATGTGTTGAATGTAGAACTAAATGCACACAGGAGCATAAGAAGTACAATATTTTTATACTTCACTCGTGAGAAATCAAGATTCTTTGGTGATGAGCTGGATCAAGTTGCACTTTAAAAGTGTTTTAAATCATGATTAGAAATGAAGACAATTTAAACCCAGCCCATATTTATAAATACTCTGCAAATTTAATCTTTAATATTCATTCAGTCACAAAGAAAATTATGTTATAATTATAACATTAAATATGTAGTAAAATAAAATTTGTTGTAATTTGCTGGGTTATATTTGAATTCAAATTAAATATTCAAATAAAATAAACTGATGAACTTGTGATTGTGACTCATCAACATTAAGATGAAGGTGGCAGAAATGAGCGTCCACAGCAGGTTGTCTGTGGGTGAGGCTGAAGCTGCTCCTGAACTGGCTCCTCCAACACTTTCAGGTTTGATGACTAAATGATCGATTACTGATTAAAGTTTTACATTTACAGGCTTTGTTTTTCTTACGCATCGTTGGTTGCATAAAATCATGTCCCGGATGATTCCCGTGTTTGTGGAAGAACGACTCCTGTGCTCTCTGAAGTCTGTCTCTGGGACAGACCTTGGATGAGCTCTGGTTGAGTCTAATGAAAACACTAGTCAGACCTGTCTGTGTGAAAGTGAAGAAAGTTTGTGCTCTTGAACGGGCTGAGTTATCACCACCTGAGACCAGGTGTGACTGCAGTCAGCAGACGGCTCACAGGAGAGAAAGAAACTTTGAACTCTTCGCAGGTTTAATCTGGATCAGATCAGGTCTGTTTTCCAGCTCGAGTCTCTCTGACGTCAGAGCGCGTCCTCCTCCCTCCTGCTGATGAAGAGTCTGTAAACCTGCATCATCCCCTCACCACTTTTACCCCCCATGTTTTTCATGACTTCCTAATCAATCTTTCACTTCTATTCCTTATAATCCTTTATGCATATCATCCCCATTAATTACCTAAAATAAACTGGTGACCTGTCCAGTGTACACCACCTCTCCCCCTCAGACAGCTGCGATAGGCTCCACCCTTCATGACTGTCCATGACATTTACACGGGGAGTGGATCCCTGATTCATAAGAGCTCACGATAATGGACGATGATAAGAAATGACTCAACGCAGGGAGGGTTCGGGAACAAATTATTGATAGGAGATTAAAAAACAGTAGATAAAGTGTTGGCAGGAGGTAAAGGGTCAAAAACTGCTGCGAGAGGAAAAGTAACTGTTAGCATTAACAGCTAATGCTAACAAGCTAAATATGTGGTAGGAAAGAAGAGAAGACGGTACGATAGAGAATAAATATAGGATATACTGTAGAATAAAGAGTCTTATTATTGATCGGATATATAAATATATTTTATATATATAGTCCAGCTCCCCTTTTTATTTATATATATTAGGGGTGCAACAACACACAAAATTCACAGTTCGGTTCTTGGAATATATATACATACATATACATATATATATTTATATATTTATAGTTGTCAGCCACCTCCTGTACATGGATGACATCAAGCTGTATGCCAATAGTGAACGAGACCTCGATTCACTGATCCACATCGCCAGGATTTACAGCAGTGTGTAGTCGGATGATAACAAAGAGAAGGAAGGTAGTCTGAGCCACCGCGGTAAAGTGAGCCGTCATTTGTGAGCCGCGGTCAAGCCAGCCGCCTCCTATCCGCCGCATAAATATCCTTGCGCTTTTACACCAGTCTTTACGGTAGCGCCTTTTCGCTTTATATCCCACGCGCACGCGCGCACACAAATTACAATGGAACAGCCCAATACAGTCAATACAATTATGGAAATTTCAGAAATTCATTAAAAATCATCCTGAATAGTTGAGGTCCAACTTTCAACACATCCCTCCTCTAGGACACCTACTGTACCTGTGTGCCAAGTTTCAGCCAGATTCACTGTAAAATTCCTCAAAAATTACAGGAAATTTATATTCAATCTAATACAGCCAATACACTACAGTTATGTCAATTTTCAAAAATTGATTAAAAATCATCCTGAGTAGTTGAGGTCCAACAACAACATAGACATCTATATTTGCTCAGAAACTCTACTTCATTGATAAGATGAATCCACTACAAATAGTCTTCTGAAAAAATGTTTTTCAATTTGTTTCAGTTTTTAAAAATATGTTCCTAAAGATTACCGCAAGGTTTAGAATGGAATATGTTTTACTTACTATACAGCGGGTGAGATGATGTAATTTAAAAGCAGACTAAAGAGCAGGACATAGAGGACAACAAAACTGTGATGAACTAAAAGAGAGCCCTTTATTGTGGCTGATGGAAGAAACTTGAACATACAACAAGGCAAAAGCAATAGGTTACAATAACTGTAATTAATCCTGAAATGGGCGAGACTAAAATACGACTGTTATTAATATTACTGTGACTATGTCAACACTACTACAGACCTGAACATGATGGCGACCAGCAGTATGAGATAAAATATTAAGGGGTACACCCAAGACTTGAACATGAGAAAGGAAAACAGACTCTTAAAACAGGAAACATGACGAATGTATACCTCACATTACAGTTTTTTCTGATTGCTTAAGCACATTTTTTGTAACTATTGGCTAATTTTGCAAAACTCTTCACACAAATAAGAAAACCTGTCACCCAATCATCAAAACATTGTAGTTCTCTTGCAAAAGCAAACACAGCTAGATTAACTCTCCACACCTTTGTAAAAATGGTGTTTCCGTATCAAACAGTACACACAAGCCATCATCTACTAAGCACACAATGCGCCAACTGCACACTGATGGTGTGATCCAAAACACTTCTGGCTTTTGCTTTCTCTGTGCACAAGGTAGGCTATGTCAGTGTGAGCTCATACTTCTGTCATAGATCCATAAGCATGGAGGGATCCAAACTTCAAGTACTGCTGTTTATTCAAACACATCAAAACAAACACAAGTGTTTATTTCCAAGTATAGGATTATTTGCAGTCGCCATAATGACTATATGGGTTACTTGGTCTGCAGTGAACATGCTTCCTCTGCCCCAGCATCTGGTCATCTAGCAATTCTGTAAAGTAACAATTTCAGTATTTTTACATCAATGGTGTTGGTGTGTTTCTCATTGGCATACGGCAGTGCTACAAATCTTTGTGCGAAGTGACTGTACTAACCGATTCTCATTTCAAGATGTCCTTATGATGCTTGCTACAGTGTAGCGGCTCGAGTTAGGGTGGACCTGTTGGCCAGCTACCCTCAGGGTCATTCCACGGTTGATTACATGGTCCACTATTGTAGCTCTGATGTCATCAGCAATTCTATTTCTTACTCTTCCTACCCTTCCTCTGCCCCCTCCTCGTCTTCCTCTTGCTCCTCCTTGTCCTTGTCGTCCTCTTCATCCTACTTCTTCACCTCCACGTCCTCTTCCTCGGCCTCCTCTTCTTCTCACTCTTTCTGCTCCCTCCATTGTACTCCGCACACACAGCTTACCTGTATTATAGTGCTTAGGCTGATTGCAAAGTGAACTAATTATCTAAAAAAGTTTTCACATGTGAAAGTGTGCCAGACAGTTGGCAAGTTAGTGTTAATGATAGCCATACATGTGTATACTTTTGCTAGGAGTGTGTTGGAAATTTGGTAATTGAGTGTTGTGCAGTGAATTGTGCCTACAGTTTTGCAAAGTGCGTGTTACAAAATTGCAAACTGAGTGCAAAGCAGTTTTTGTGCTTTTAGTTTTGCAAACTCAGTGAGTGGTTTTGCTATAAGTCTGAATAGTTTTAGAGATTGTGCTACAGGAATCACAGTTAGGGTTTGAGCATTCAGAAAAAACTGTAACAAACAAGGGCAATTGGAATGAATTGTAATGGTAGGTGACACGAAATGATCTATTTAAAGTAAATCTGGGTAAAACCTGGCCCAGAGGTAAAGTAGGTGTCCGAGAAGAGGATTGTGTTGAAAGCTTGGCATCGACTTTTAAGAATGATTTTTAATGAATTTTTGAATATGCAACCAGACTGTCACGATGGCTGTATTGGGCTGTTCCATTGTAATTTGTGTGCGCGCGTGTGCGTGTGACTGTTCGAGTCTAGGCTTTCAATCAGGATATAAAGCGAAAAGGCGCTACCGTAAAGACTGGTGTAAAAGCGCAAGGAAATTTATGCGGCGGATAGGAGACGGCTGGCTTGACCGCGGCTCACAAATGACGGCTCACTTTACCGCGGTTCAGAGCCGAGGGGCTCAAACTACCAGAAGCCAACATTGCAGACATACAGGACAGCTACAAGCAGTGTTGCCAACTCCTCAGTAAGGAAAATCGCTATTGGTTGTCCTAAAAGTCGCTAGAAGTCGCTAAATGACGTCATCGCCTAATTTGCATAATTGGTCATGCTAATCTAATTGTAACCTACGTTGTTGGAGAGAGAAATAACATCGTGGAAGAGACATAAAGTGAGTAAAAAACGTCCTAAATGCATTTAGAGTTTATTTAGAACTACAAATTAAATTTCTTTTAGCAATTATTGTTTTTTCTTAATGTCACAATTCCAACCCTGCTCCTTTACCCGGGCTTGGACCGGCAAAAGTGACCCGAAAAGGCACTCTGGTGGAGTTACTTTGTGTGTGTGTGTTTATAAGTAGTTTTAAACCTTGTGATCCACAAAACAGCATAAGAGTAAAAGAAGAACTGACTGCGTTACAGCACCCGCTGCTTGTTGAGAGTAAAAGCGATACGTGCTTTCACGTCCTTTTTAGCGACTTTTTTAGAAACAAAGTCGCTAAGGGGTCTGATATGGGCTCAAAATGTGGTCATAAATATTTTGTACTTGTAAATCGGTTTTGTACTTGTAAAAAAGATTTGTGCATGCGTAAAAAAGATTTGTATGTGTAAAAAAGATTTGTGTGTGGACTTAGCCCAAAAAAACCCCCTGCAAGTTACAAGTACGAATTTTGACCCTATTTTTCTTCCTTTAAGCTGATTGGTCAATGTCATGTCAATCACAAATTAAACAATCCAATCAGAGGACAGATGGGTTTGGCTGTCGGAGGGGCGCTTTTTTGAACTGCAGGTCCTTGAAGAGTAATCTCTATATAAATATCCAATAGTTAGGTCCCCTTACTTTCAGTAGCTGTTGAAAGGATAAAGTTGTGGTATATCAGCGGTTAGAAACACCATTATTACTTTAGGATTAGTTTAACACAACGTCAGGGCTGACCCAGGACCATTGCTGTGAGTCACAGTGCGCAGCATAAAGGTCCTTTCACATCGGACGCAGGATGTGCTGCTAATGCTAACTGCTAACTAAAAGCAAAGGATCCAGAATTTGTTACGCTGGCTGCTGGGCTCTGTGGGTTTTTGCATCAGTACCTGTACTAGATGCACCTGCTCCTTGTCTTTTCTATCTCTGACTTTATGTGAACTACAAGAGTTTCTGTTTTTTTTGCTGGTTCTTCAAATGTTCAATAAAAACATGTATGCTAATTCATAACGAAGAAATCTTTGTAATGAAGACTGTCATTTCCAAAACACTGCTCCCCCGCGGTCCGCAGCGCTGTTGAAAAGGCTGTGGAAGTCCCTGTATTAAACACGTAGACCTGTGACACAAAAATCACCAAACTCGGACGACCACAGACTGTTTTCCTTCGTGGTGATGAAGGAAAACGCTGGGTTGGCATGTAAAAGGGCATTTATTCCCTTCAAAGACCTGCAGTTCAAAAAAAGCGCCCCTCCGACAGCCAGACCTCTGTTCTCTGATTGGATTGTTACATTTGTGATTGACATGACATTGACCAATCAGATGAAAGGAAGGAAAATAGGGTCAAAATTCGTACTTGTAACTTGCAGGGTTTTTTGGCTAAGTCCACACACAAATCTTTTTTACACACACAAATCTGCAAGTACAAAACCGATTTACAAGTACAAAATATTTATGACCACATTTTGAGCCCATAGTCTGAAAACTCGCTAAATATAGCGACAAAGTCGCTAAGTTGGCAACACTGGCTACAAGTACCTGGGGATCCCACAGGCGAATGGGAACCATGAAGAGGCCGCTAGGAAAGCTGCAACCACCAAGTACCTGCAGAGGGGCAAGTCCTGAGGAGTCAGCTGAACAGTAAGAACAAGATCCGGGCCATCAACACGTGCGAGAGCTTGAAGGATAGACCGCTGCAGGGGCGAGATACAATTTGACAGAGCAAAAACTACGTAATATATTTTTATATGCAAAACTTTATAAGCTGCTAAGGAGCTACATATCCATCTATATTCAGCTTTGAGGGTCAATACTGTGTGTGTGTGTGTGTGTGTGTGTGTGTGTGTGTGTGTGTGTGTGTGTATAAACGAGTCAGCAGTCGGTTGGTTTCTCACAGGTTTTTTTTCGTTCATGGTTACACACACAGACTCTTTGACACGTTTCACGACAGTTACACGTTAATAATCCGACACACAGACTCGTCCACGCTCCGAGAAACATGAACACGTCTCCAAATATCTTTTCCTGCGTGTTGGTACGATCACGAAGCTTTGGATGTTTCACGTCTTTCAAACAAAAAGCAGCAGCAAAGCAAAAAGCTTCTTTTTTTAAACGTCCATTTTTGGATGAACATTCTCAGTGTAGCACCAGACAGAGTACAAAAAAGAAAACACGAGTTCAATTATGGATTAAAAACAAATAAATCGAGCATATGAACCTCGTCCAAAAGAAACAAACACAGGTAGAAAGATCCGGAAAGGCACTTAAGTGTGACGATGTCCAACCACAGATGCAGTGAAGGCGCTGACATGAAACGTGACCGTGAGACTTTTTGTTTTTTCAGACAAACTTCACAAAGTTTCTGTAAATATGAAACTGCATTCGATTATTTTTTATTATAAAGCAGTTTAACGTTTCTGTTTTCTGCATAAAGAAATCTTAGTTTGACCAGAACGCCCGCTCGAATCGGCTCATTTCAACAACACGTAATAAGATGCTGATTGCATCAAAACCAAACAGAAACCAGAGCAACGTACCAGCATGACCTTTGACCCCTCCTGTAGTGATTTCATTTTGTTTCTCGTAGTTTTTATTTTGCTTCATGTCGGTGTTTCGTTTTTATATAAACAAAGACTTTTGTGTTTTACTTGAAGATAAAAATGAATCCACCTCAAAGAAAAGAAAACAGAGCGATGTAATAAATCTTTTAGTTTAGTCTTTTCTTTTTCTTTAATTTAATGACATTTTAATTTCGTTTGCTGTGCCGTTTGTGTCTTTGCGTTTATTCCTCCTAATTTAACTTTAACGTCTCTTTTTATAGTTTCTGTTTTCTTTGAAACTTTGACAGATGCGTGTGAATTTTATCGTAAATGACTTATTGCCAAAATAACCCCTGAATGTAACCGAGTATCTTCAGGTTACCGTTTGCGTCTGAAGATGTTAGAGAAATAGTTCTTGTGTGACACTTGTGGGCCTCCGTACCTTCGTTTGAAGCCGTTTTAATTACCTTCAGCGCGGCTCAGTTAGAGCTGCCTTAAACTCTGATTTCTGCTCAGTTTTGTGGAAGCAGCAGCTTTGAGCCGACTGGAATGTCTTAAATGTTCAAACCACTGCGACGACCCAACGCAAGGCCTTATGGGTAACAGCAGGTGGCAGAAACCGTCCAACAAGGTCATCCTGTGGGTTTTGGTCAGATACCAGCTGATGGATCCTCTGAGTCATGTGATCCATCAGGAAGGTTCCCGCTGAGCCCTGCAGGGGGCGCACTGACGTGCAAATCTGAGCGTGTGGTTGACCAAAGTGAGGGAGGGGTCTGTCGTTTGATTGGTTTACAGCTGTGCGCTCCCTCACTTTATGAACCTGTTTGCACAAATTTTAATGTTTTTTTCACCATGTGACCAAAAAAGAAAACGACAAACATGTAAACATCAGCTGATAGAGTCCGCGGGTTCTCCCGAGGCTTTGTGTTCATGTCCATGCATCCGTCCGTCGTGGAGGGTTAGTCGCAGTCTGGCCCACGTGGCGTTGGAGGCTCGGGCCGGTTGTGGGTTCGACTCCCTCTGGATCCACTTGTGGTCTGTTTAAGGCGCTGTGGATCCGAGTGTTTACAGACATTTCCACACAAACACACTGAAACACACAAACAGGCATTCAAGGAATTTTGTGTTGTCAACTTCTGCAAACTGTAACAAAGACTTTGTCCACCAGGGGGCAGCGTTGCCCCTGCGACCGCTGCGCTTTAACTTCCTTTTAGTCCCAGTTTCCTCAGCTTTAAACACAAAGTTTAAACTGGTTAAAAAAAACATCGATGGGCTTGTTGCACCACCTTGTGGTGCAGATCGGTATTACGCAAACGTAAAGCCCGCCCCTATTTAAACTTTACCTGAAATCTCTTAAACACGAACAGAGGTGTTGGATACAAGTCATAACTTTCCTAATCTTAGAAGATATTTTAACAGTGAGCACTTTGAATTACATTTACAGGCTCACAGCAAAAACAGGTGGAAAACAGGTGAGACTGTAACTGCTGTAAGAATCTGTTTAGAAGGCGTTTGACTCCGAAACCATCAATAAAGACACACGTGTGAAAACCAAGGTTCATGCGCCCGTCGCAGCATCTTGTCTTTGTAGTCAGAGAGAATAAAAACAGTTTTATTAGTTTAATCTCTCCTGAGTGCATGGTTGTGTTACTGATCGGTGATCGGGTTACCTGCAGTCGTCTCCTCCTGTGCTGATCACGTATTTGTCGTCGTGGGAGAAGCGGATGTTGGTCACATGAGGCGAGTGGCCGAGGTAGCGCTTGTGTTTGGCCTGCAGACGGAAACGAAGCAAACGTGCGTCCGTTTAATCAACTTAGTCCTGGATACAAAGAATAAACTGAACCTGAGCCTACAAACACAGAAGTTTGATATCCTCAGAGATCAAAAGGTCAAAAGTTTAACTTCAAACTTGTGACTTTGTTTCTTTCCGTTAGTGCTCATGAAGCCCTCGACTCCTCGACTCCTTCATTTATTTCCTTTCCTACCTCCGAACAACTAATACTGAATAAATGAGACGTGGCCACAAACTCACAAACTTCTCTGTGCAGGGGAAGTCGAACAGTTTGACCAATCCAAAGTCGTCGCCGGTGACGATGTTCAGGCCGCCGTGAGACACACACGCGCAGCTCACGTCAGCTTTGTCGGCGTTTCGAGGCCAAATCCCCAAAACTTCGTCTCCCAGGATGCTGAAGAAGAGACGACAGAAAGGGCGAGTCAGCGCCGCGGCTCGTTGTCGGGTTAGCTCGGGGGTCGAGCGGGCGACCATGAGCCGTGTTTGTGCGTTACCTGGTCCACGTTGCCCAGGTGATTCTGTCGATGGCGATCGGGTCGCTCACCAGCTTTCCAGAAGGAACCTCGAACACCTGCCGCTTATAAGCTCCCGTGGACACCTGCAGGTGAGATTGTGATGCACGCGTCAGCAGAACGAGTGTGTGTGTGTGTGTGTGTGTGTGTGTGTGTGTGTGTGATCTGTAGCTGGACCGAGGATGGCCCGGGGGTTTTGTAGGGTGTGTGTGTTTTTTGTGTACATATACATGTAGAGCAGTTGTATCACAGCACCTGGTGACTGTGGGAAGGAAGAGCCCCCGTCTAACAGGAAGAGACCTCCAGCTGTGGGTGTACCTGTACGTAGCAGCTGTCAGCAGAGAAGTCGAGCTGCAGGACGAAGGCGGGGATGTCGCTGCAGTAAACCAGCCGGTTCAGCGTCGGCCCTGCGCTCACGTCGTACACGTCCACCGTGTTCTCCACGGAGCCGACCGCCAACAGCCGCCGGTCGGGACTGAAGCTGCGCACAGAGTTCAGTCAAACAAACATCCAGCGCTTTCATTCTTCGCTCCCGCTCTCGCTCTCTTACCGGATGTCCTGGACGGTGGCGCTGCGGTCTCGCTTCTTCGCCCACATCTTCAGCGAATTGGAGAGGAGGAGGAGGAACTCCCCGTTCTTCATCCCCACCGCCAGCATCTCTCCGTCTGCGCTGTAGCTGACGCAGCGAGCCGCGTGGCCGACGCACACTTTGTTCAGCAGTTTCTAACCAGAGAGAGAAGATTTCTTTAACCAGCCCTCGCTGCACCACATCACGCAAACCTGCAGCAGCGCCTGCTGTTTCTAGCCCTCCTCCACCCCAGCATCCACCACCACCGTCCTAAAGAGCCTGGACTCCAATCACTGACATATGTATGAATGCACCTTGTCGGCGAGGTCCCACAGGCGGATGGTGGCGTCGTCGCTCGCCGTGATGCAGAGATCTTTGGCCGGATGAGCGCCCAGACCCCAGATTCCCCCCCGAGCGTGACTGTCCAGCAGCAGGTTGGACGCCGCGTTCTTCTCCCCGACCTCGATGATTTCGCCGTCTTTCGTCCCCACCAGGATCTTACCCTGAGGAAGACGAGAGGCCGAGGCGATGAGGAAGACGGACGGGTGATGGCGGAGGAGGAGGAGCGGGGAAAGGATGTCGAGGTCTCACCTTGCCTCTGCAGACCGACCGCACGCACTCCACCTGCTGCCCGGTCTCCAGCTGGAAGGCTCGGCATCGTTTCATCTCCTGATCCCAGAGCTTCACTGCTCCGCCCTCCTTCGTCCTGACGCACAAACACACAGTTTTTATTTTCCATTTTTTCCACGAAGGAGAAAACAAAAACTGAAAAATTAGAAACAGCACGAAAGAGGAGGTTGGGTTGCAAAGGAGCTTGCAGACTGAAACAGCTTAAACAGAGGACCACGAATGAGGCCATCACACAGAGATCAGCTGATCTCTGTTTCTGTGGCGACGTCCGTCCACAGAGAATTGGCGGCTTTCAGGAAGTAGAAAACTTCCAAACTCATGGTTGGTCCCGTTTTCATGACATCATATATAAACATCCTTGTAAAAAAATCTGTATTATGAAGATGGTTCTCGATACAGGTGAAGCGGTCGGCGTGTGACTCACGGCCTCTCCTTTCCACCGGTGACGATGAGTCCGTCTCTCAGGGTGGTGTACATGGTGAAGACCGGCCCGGTGTGAGCCTTCGCCACCACCCGCAGCAGGTAGTGATCTCGCCACACGTACACGTCCCCGTTAATGGCCCCTGTGAACGTCAAGTTATTCTGCAAACGTGAACACAGACACGGTCAGCTTACGTGCTTCGACTGAACGACGCTCCTGAGGGGCCCGGGGCGAAGCGGCGAACTCACCGCACCGAAGGCGACAGACAGCATCGTCTGCATCCTGCCGTCCTCCAGCGTCCCCACCACGCCCTTCTTGTACATCAGCGCGCCGCCGGCCAGCGTCCAGAACTTCACGTGTTTGATTCCCACCGACACGAATTGAGCGTCCGAGTCGGGCCGAAACTCCACCACGAAGATCCGGTCCGGGTGTCCGGCTTTCCCGCACGCTCGAGATCCTGCAGAGGAGACACGCCTTGGTTACCATGGTTACTGCCACCACAGAGGGACGCGAATCAAACCACGCTGAAAGTCTCTGACCTTCCTGCCAGCGCCACACCGTGATGGTGTGTTCAGGGTCCACTCCGACGGACAGCAGCAGCTTTCCCGTGGCGCTGAAGTTCACGTAGCCGACGCCTTTGCTGTGCGGACAGCGGAGGATGGACAGCGTCTGCTTGCCCATGGCGTCCCACACGTGGATCGAGGGGGTCGTTCCTGCGCGGAGACGAGCGAGTGTTTATCGCCGTTACAGCCACAGGCAGCGTCAGCACGACCACAGAGGGATAAACTACGACAGCTACACAGAGGGGTCGGTGCAGCCGACAGACACCCTGAAAACCAGACGCTGTTTCACCGCCACGCTAAAGCGCTCGCGCCCCATTTATTTAATCCGAGCGTTCGGGTCAGGAAAGCACGACGGCACAAGAGTTTGCGTTTGGTACTCGAGTACTTTAACTACTCGTTAAACAAATCGAATGAGTTCAGTTTGAGACGAGCGTCAAACATGCAGCAGAAACATCATATTGATCGATCATCGAGGAAAATCCAACAAACTAACATCAGTCGTCAGAAATGAGTCACTTCAATCATTTAATGTGGTGAAACTATCCTGTGTTTGTTGATACAAAGTTACCCAGGAACAAATATTTATTTAAATGTGTGCAAAAAACAATGATTAAGAATATGAGACAATATGAAAAATGTGTTAATGCTGACGCACTGCTGGAAAAGTAGAATTTTGAAGAGCTTTTAAAGTTTTTGATTAAAAAAACAGAACTTTTGTATAACATGAATATATTTTAAATATTTAATGAAATTTCTGAACATTTATCAGAAAAATATTACTTTTTTATAAATGTAAAAATTTTGTTGAAAAAAACGATTAAAAATGCAAAAATATTTTGTTTAAATTGTTTCTTTGCATGTTTTTATGAGACGTAGCAGTAAAAACCAAACCGACACGTCTGGTTGAGTCGGGCGCTCTGGGTTTCAGTTTGCTGTGATGGGAGGCGTGCGGGTCGTTTGTAGTTTACCTGGGAGTTCACCGCCGTCACCTGAGGTGTTGTGAGAGCGATGGTGACAAATGAGGCCGGCCAAAAACACACACACAAAGACAACAACATGAAAACCTGCAGTGAGTCACAGCCAGGCAGAAAAAACGTTTCATTCATCCTGCGTCTGCGCGGAGCTTCGACGTTCCTGACTGCGGATCGCTTCGGCTGCTCTACGGTTCGATACCAAAACAACAAACTCTGGGACGTGAAGCTCTGCTTGTGTTTCCTGATTGGCTGAATTAACCCCACTTCCTGTATTTTAAACGCAGACCTCGAGGAGAAACTGTCGCGACGTGCATGAAATTGCCAACTTGAGCCCATTTAGCCACAAGCTGACAGCAGACACGTTATCGCCGTTTCATCACCGTCTTAATGCACCAAAGTTTGAAGACCGCCGGTCTCCATCTGCGAAGCAAAGACATCACAAGTCCACCGAACTCGGCCACGATCACTCTGTGCTGCAGCTTCCATCCACCTCAGTGTGGCTGCAGCATAAAACACGAACCGACCAATCGCAGCCGAACGGCTCTGTGAGGTAAGAGGCGTGTTTTTGTTGATGAGATCCGGTGGAGCGCAACATCTTTGCTTCCTGTGTGCGAGCAGGTAGATACAACCTGAACACGTTTCCACAGGTGTGCATGAAGCTGAGTCTGCTCAGCAGAAACTGTTTAACAACAACAATAATTTACCTGGTAAAACCGTTTTCACAAACATAAAAGCTTTTGAATATTAAATGTTACATCACTGACATCATGTTTCTGTGCAGCAGGTAGAAGGGGCACATGCAGAGATGCATTTACAGAGACTTTAACATCTTTCGGACACCAACGTCTGCCGACTGTTCGTGCGTCCGTCCTGCTGAAACAACCTCACGTTAGGACTCATCGTCCACGGCACGTCACTCAGGTGTGTTGTTTGTGTTACCGGTGCTCAGGCTGTGCACGATGGCGGTGGCGGCAGTGTGGTACACGATCTCGGTGCCGTCGTTGAGGTAGTGCAGGTTGTTACGACAATCGAAGCCCCGAAAACCAAAGACGTGGTCCAAGATCAGGTCCTGGAGAGGGAGAAGCGGACGGTGAACGCAGGGACAGACGGACAGACGGGCCGACGGACGGACGGACAGACTCACCTCGACCGGCCGCTTCTTCTTGGACACGTTGTTTTTCTGGAGTTTCTCGGGCTGCGGCGCCGCTCGGCTCACTGGCGGCCTGGAGGATCGATCAGCGTGTCAATGAATCGGTCGATGAGTCAAAGACAGAAAAACATTCATTTACATGTTAAAGGACGAGATCAGAGACACACGGGTGGAGCACAGACATGGAGACAACATGAACTACACATCGGGGGGTTAAACAGCTGATCCGGCGGTGTGCTGGTGCTCCGCCCTCTTTCTGTGAACTCAGACCAGCAGCCATTTGGGTTAGAGCAGCCGTTCTGCTTCTGACAGAGTTAAATCACTCAGATTTGCTAACGTTACAGCGTCACTGTGCTCTTTGTTGTCTGTTGGCGACTAGAGGGAAGAGGCGGAGTTTAATGCAACCTTTCACTAAACCGAGAGCGTCGACCTGCCGAAGCACCTGAAACCTACAGGAGGAAGGTTCTGCTGCTATTCAGAGTAGTAACTCTAGTAACTGTTGCAGTAATTGCAGGATTTTGCGGTGAGTGAACCAGGTCCACTGCATCGTCGATCGTCACGGTAACAACAGTTAAACTTCAGTATCCACTTATGAACCTGTTTCACCTGCACAGGTGCAACTCAAAGTGACAACAGGTGCACTGGAGGGGCAACAATGAGACCACCCCAAAAAGGAAATAGATTAGCAGGTGGTGGTGCACCCCCGTCAGCTCCTCCAGGATGGTACGGACCGTCTGTATCTCCCTGCACATGTGGAGGAGCAGATACCAGCAGACGTTACAGGAGCTGAGCTGCACAGGTGTCTGCTCCTCTGTGACCTCCAGCGGGTTACTCATGAGCACGTTTCTGACCAAACCGTCAGAGTCCACGAGGGCAGGTCCACCACCACAGCATCGTCCTCCAGCACGACTGGTTTGGACGTGGGTCCGCGGGGTCTGCACAGGCTCCTCGTTGGCAAATAAACTTTCGTTTTTAGCAACTGAAGCGAGACGTTATCGCTCAGTGCTGCGAACGGTTCATCAAGGCGCCAAAGCCGTAAGAGAAGTGGTGCATGACGGAGAGATGAAAGTGACCAAACAGGACGAAAATGCACTGAAACGTTTTCATGAAATGCCAGCGTGTGATGCGAACACGATGAAGAGGACGTGTACAGGCAGGCAGGTGTTACCTGGATCCCCTGGACAGCAGAGGGATAGAACCAAGGTAGAGCTTTAGAAACACACACAGTCACGCACTCTTATCTACACTTAGACTCAACACACACATGCACACACACATGCACACACAGGCTTTCCTCCTCAGAGACACTGTGGCTAAAAGTACATGCTAACAAAACGCTACCATGCTGCTGCTGCTGCTGTTTAATCCTCAGGCTGCCAGCCTAACATGCTAGTGCAGCTAACCGTGTCAGCAGGCTAACGTGCACAGGTACACCTGTGGCCTCACAGCAGCAGGTGCAGCCCTGTACCTGAGAACTTAGAGAGCCTGGATTACTGTTTATCAAAGGGAGACACAGGTGGCTGCTGCAGTATCATCGATACCAAACATCTGATAGATGTTACTCTGAAGAAAACCCGACTATTCTCAGCCGAGCTCCCCATAGAACATCTTTCTCTGCTGATGAAGTCCCACAGGAACAGGAAGTGACATCCTGTCCTTCCATCAGGTGAAATATTGTTGTCCCAAAAGCCTAGAGACCGCTCCCTGAACATGGCGGCTGGTTTTGTCCTGACACTCTGTGATCTCTGTGGTCTTACAAACACAGGTGTGTCCAGTCGGCTCACGTTACCTGCAGTCAGGCTCCGAACATATTTAGGCCAAAACTCGATCCAACATAACATGAGCACTGACAGGTAACACCAATGACACCTGTTAGTGGGCGGGGTCTGTCAGGGAGCGGGTGAACATTTTGTCCTCAAAGTTGATGTTAGAAGCAGAAAAATGGGCGAGTGTGAGGCTACGAGCCAGTTTGGGTCAGAGCGTCTCCGAAACGGCAGCTCTGTGTGGGTCTGCAGGGGTCAGTTTTTATGGTCCAAAGAAGGAACAGCGGTGAAGCAGCGACGGGGCCGTGGAGGCCGATGCGTGTGAGGACTGAAGCCTGGTCTGTGTGGTCCGATCCAACAGGCGGGCTAAAGCTTCATGCTGGTTCTGATAGAAAGCTGTCAGGCTGACCCCCGTCCCCCATTGAAAGCACCAACAATGAGAACTGGACCACAGAGCGATGGAGGAAGGTCGCGGCCTCCTTCCTCCACAAACAGGAACGGTTTGTGCAGCACAGCGACAAGTTTGAGGTGTTAACTCTAATTTTTAAAAGATCGCAGTCCAGTCGAGCCTCAGTGAGATGTGCCGGACAAACGAGTCGGATCCCCGGAGGCTCCACCCCACAGCTAGCAGGACCTACAGGACCTGTTCACCTGCTGAGTCCACGCCTCGACGAGTCGTGGTGTTATGTCTGATCGAGGAAGAGTTTGAATGGATTTGTAAATGAGAGATTTCTGCTTTTGGGCTTTAATAAATGATCCAAAGTGGCTGCAGCTGAGGTTTTAATAGTGTGACCATCCACACAGTAAGTGTTGGCTCATACTTACTTGACAATGCCCTGCCTCCAGGGGAATGCAAGTTAAAACACAGCAGAGATATTAAGAGTTTCTACGAGGCCAGAGAGCAGCAGCAACACTCAGGAACTAAGGGTACCACAGAGGGACAAAACAAGAGTTATCAGTCAGCACGGGCACCCTTTATCATTAAAGATTCTCCGGACTCTGAAACTTGGAGCCGCCCATTTTCTTCCAAATACCTGCAAGTTCTAGATTTGGTCAGAGATTCTGTCACTGAGGCGCTGGAAGAGAAGACGTGCACACCGGGAGCTTCTGTGCATGAACTCAGAGCACAGACCTGATGCTGCTACTCCACAGCCTGGAAAACCCCATTTCTACAGGCTGGAAAATCCTCACTTCATATAAACCCAGTCAAAGTTCCCACATGACCACCTCGCAATCAGCTGATTTAATGTTCTACAATTACTGTAGTATATTTATGCATGCACCCTGCAGGTCCACGGGGGTGGGCTCAGGTTTGTCCTCTTTTTAACCATCTTTACAGCTTTTTTGAGATGTCATAACTTTGTGAGTTCAGGAGAAATCTGCAGGGCTGAAAAAACATTTTTAAGCTCTGTGAAAATCTGCAACCAGATCAGTTTTACACCCACTCAATGACTTAAAACCTAAAGCCCAGAGCTCCCCGTGTGGGATAGGTCGCTGCTCAAAACAAGTTCAAGCATATGAAAGGCCCCTCAGTTATCTACATTTGACACCAGGCTCAGCTTCTTCACAATAATTTATAATATGGTAACATTTTAACAAATAAACCTCATTTGTCTTCAGAAGAAGGAACCTGGTTGGTGCTTAGATCGATCTTTGGTCTGCAGCTTTCTGACCCTGCAGACACATTTGTTCCTTGAAGGTGCCCTTTGTTGTTGAGTGAACTGTGAACACCGATATTACAAACGCAGCCAGAAGGATCCACTCAGCATGCAGAAGCCTGAGCATGCACGAGCACATCAGCACACGGGCGCGCACACAGGGAACGTCACCTTCACTGAAACAGACAGCGAGGATAGAACATGTTGGAAAGTCAAACAAAGCTCAAGAACTCGTTAAAGGAAATCACAGAGAGCACGAAGACATCCTGCACGTTTAAGAAACCGGAGAAGTCTGTGGAGCTTGAAGCTGAGAGGCTGTGTTAAAATGTGTGGTCCCAGTGTTTATTATGGGTTTGCTGTTCGGGCTTCGACTGCATGATTTCTTCTGCCAGCTCACTCCCAGGACAGAGATGTAATCTCACAGAGTGACCTCTGACTGGCTGGAGAGTTCTTGATTACGATTTTCTGTTCTTTAGCCATTTTGAACTTCTTTGAAGCTCTTGTTGTATTTTTCTGGTTGGATGTTTTCGCTGCTGTCAGCAAAAGATTAAGATGTGAAGATTTCATTTGTACGAGTTTATCACGTCCTGTGTTTCTCCCTCTTTGTCCCGTCTTACTGTGTTAGTGTCTTTGACTATTACCTGTCATCTTGCTCGGTCTCAGCTTTTGAGTTTCGGTGAAGTTTTGTTCCTTGTTTTATTTTAGAGCATTTTCTCTTCAACTGTCTCTGATTTTCATAAAGATTTATTTTGTTCATATATTAAATAATTGTTACAAATTTGGACAAAACAAGCTACAGATTTTTTTAAATGTCATAAAGTATTCTACATGATTTAGTTTGCAGTATTAGGAAGTATCACTAGTGTTTTTTGCAATGTGATGTTTTTCATTAGTGTGCGCTCAGATATGGGAGCCTTTGTCATATTTTACCAGCAACACTCCGACATGTTTTTAATGCACCCGTCCCAAAATACAGATCCTGATTCATTATGATGGTAAAAAACAGAAGTGTGTGTGTGCACGTGTGTGTGTGTGAGTGTGTGTGTGCGTGCGTACATGTGTGTGCGTGTGAGTGCGTGCGTGTGTACATGTGTGTGTGTGTGCACGTGTGTGCGCGTGCGTACATGTGTGTGCGTTTGTGCGTGTGTGTGTACATGTGCGTGCGTGCGTACATGTGTGTGCGTGTGAGTGTGTGTGTGCGTGCGTACATGTGTGTGCGTTTGTGCGTACATGTGTGTGCGTTTGTGCGTGTGTGTGTGTGTGTGTGCGTGGGGTTCCAGTAAGTGCACTTGCTTTTCTGTGGGGCAGAACAATTCAGATAGATTTAATACATTACAATTCGAGTTCCATGATAGATCAATAGACGGTGTCCCTCCCTGCCTAGGGTAACAAGATACTGAAAATCCAGATTAATTTGTTTACACCAGTTCACCAATATGTTTTGGGCTGTTTCTGGTGTCCAGTGGATATTATCCCCCACAGTATTAAACTGATCACCCGGGAGTGGGTTCAGTACCTGAAATCGTTTAATCGCAAAGTTGTTGATGCTGGTTAGATTCTGTTGCTGTTCTTTTGGAAGCAGAGGTGAGAAATTAATTAAGGGAAAGAATACGTCGGCATTTGGAAAAACAGATTGTGCCCTTTTGTAGAGCATTCTTAATTGTTTGTTGGAAGTTTTATCTGCATCTTGGTCCCTGTTATTGATTCCGATGGATAAAACTACTAATTTGACATCTGGATGGATTGGTGTCTTTTCCAGAATCTGGAGAAAATGGTAAAATGAAACCCCTGGGTAACTATCAGTTTGTATATTATCACTATTGTAAGCTGGTACACGATTTAGGTTGGAGTCCCCTAAGAACCAAACTGGTCGAGTCGCACGAAATACCCAATCTATGATTTTTCTGCCCTTGCGGGCTTTATGATACGTCGGGTGACACTGGTTAATGCTTTCGACCTGTTGATCCTCCGTGACTGCCTGTCTCTCTTGTCTGTTTTCTGTTGTTACAGGAGCGAAGCCCTGGGAGGAGCCAAGTTTGGTTGGAGGAGCGGCCAGGTGGTCATTTTTGTGGTCAGATGGGGTCTTCATGCCTTTGTGTTTAGTCACACTGTGGTTTACAGACCCCCCCATCATCATGTTGGAGTTGTTTACCACCAAGTTCGTTCGGCCGCTCACACTCCTTTCACCAATGGAGTTCAAGTCCATGCTTTGTGCTCTCCCAGGGGGCGTCCCTGCGTCATTAGCTGAGGCCCTGGCAGCAGAAGAAAAGGTTTTGCTGGTCGTTTGAGACCCCTTGCTGCAGGTTTGTATCTCTGGGCTGTTCTGTAACACCGAGACATTAGAGTATACAATTTTAGACAGATGAAGTGAATGGGACTTAGTTGTGATCACATTTTTCTGTGGATCGGATCTAATTTGTATCTCACTTCTATTTGCTCTATTTGTAGATTTTTCCCAATTTGTTGTGGATTGGAACAAATCCTCATCAGTCTGAGGGGCCACAGGCCTAACCTCAAGTCCCCCAGGTCTCTCCCCCTCCCCTAAAATTAACTCTGGATGTGAAGTCGAGAGGGGACAAAAAGGCTCGTGAGGAGGACGCGATGGCGCAGGAGGCCTTTCATCTGTTGGTTTTGGATCAAGAGTAAACTCAGTGGACCGCTGGTTGCTATCAGGGAGAACAGGGGAGATAACCCGGTTTGGCAAAGTACTCCCGGTGATATTAAATTGTGGTAGTGGTACATGGTCATCTAATAAGGGAGTCGATTGTGAATCCCGGGCGGTGGGGTTCCTCATGATCTGAACCTCAGGATACAGGGAGGTTTGGTTTAGTCTATTGACTTGGCTCAGAGGTGGGAATTCCTCCTCATTCTCTAGGTCTAGTTCCTCCGGTGTTTCCTCTTCCACAGAATCTACAAGCGGCGAGGAAACAGAGATGTCTGAGCCCTCCAATTGATCGATCAATAAGGATCTGGTAGCTCCCAGAGTGTCTGCAGCTAATCTAGCTTTATAGCGTTTTATCATCCAATTTGCTGCCACCTGAAAAGCTGTGTCGTCCCATATTGTATATTGATATTCTAACACGATTTTAGCGTAATGTTGCTGCAGTATGGAGAGGCTATTCTGTAGCCATGTCTGCGTGTTCAGGTTTACTGCCTCCCTGAGTTCCTCCGTGGGGGAGGAAGGTCTAATGAATGCCGTGAGTTTTATTATCTGTCTAGCCATTCCCTTAGGGGGAGTTTGAGTCAAAATAGCTTTTTGGGAGAGGGGAGGAAAAGGGGAGGGGAGAGAGGGAGGAGGAGAGACAAATACCCCTGTTCCTATTATAATGGACCCCTGGTTGAGGTTAGGTAAGATGCTTTTCAAGTTGGTCTATCTAGACCTTATAACTGTGCATCATGGAGTAGGGAATTAAAAATCAAAAGGGGAAAGAGGATTTTTATCCCTAATTTACCTCTGGTTGAGGTTAGGATTCTGTGTCCCGATCAGGGTTTGTTCCCTTTAGGTGACTAGAGGAGGAGAGAGGAGAGGTATACACCACTTATCTGATATTAAGATGCCTGGTTAAGGTTAGGGCTAAGTGTATTTGGTAGGGGCATCTCTTCCATGTACCAAAATACTAGGGTCTATATGAAGAGCCATTCTAAAACATAGATAAATAAGCACTCCATATATTGCTATCTCTATAATCATGAGCAGATTGTGTGTCACTATTTGTGCTTATAGGAGAAGGTCGACGTACTTCGAGGGTCAGGTGGGGAGAATCAAGACCTCTGGCATCTGGCTAGGTTAGGTATTAGGAATATGAGCTTTTGTTATTTTGTCAATGCGATTTAGGTGCACTGGCAACAGAGGTCCATGGTATTCCACCCATTTACTCCTGTATCCCATGTACTTGAGACCTCTTTTCTCCACCGATCCCCTGGTAGGTCTTTCCGTATGCCTTATTGCATTATATTTGTAAAAAATAATAAACACATTTCACAATACATAATGAAAACGTTGCCATTATACAAAAAACAAAACAAAACAAAAAAAAGAGAACGCCCCCCCACCCGAGGCTCATGTAAACAGAAACAAAACAAAAACAGACAAAAAACGTATGTCACACATCTGGAAAACACGTTTTTATATAGTCAATAAATGGGTTCCAAGTCGCAGAGAATTTTTGTTGTGATGAGAGAACTCTGTATCTAAGTTTTTCCAGTGGTAAAAAGAAAAGCACCTCCTTTAACCATTGTATGTGTGAAGGAGCCTTATCAGACTTCCAGTGGAATAGAATAAGTCTACGGGCAAGCAATGTAGCAAATGCTATGGCATTTTCCTGAGATTTACTAATTTTGTATTGAGATGGCATAACTCCAAAAATGCCAATGCGGAAATCAAGCACTAAATTCTGCGCACTGATATGAGATAATACTTTAAATATATTTCCCCAGTAATTATCCAGGTTCGGACAAGACCACATCATGTGACCCTCATTTGCTGGATTATGTCCACACCTGGGACAGGCAGGATCGGCTTCTGGGAAAAATTTTGAAAGCCTCTCTCTTGTATAATGAAGACGATGAAGAATTTTAAACTGAATTAAACCATGGCGAATGCAAAGGGAGGAAGTATGTATACGATTCAAACAAGATCTCCACTCATCATCAGATAAATCCACCCCAATGTCTTTTTCCCAATTATTTTTAGTTTTTTCCCCAAGTAATAGGCCTTAAGCTCTGTATCAGTTTGTATATGGCGGAGATTCTCCTTTTGCCAAAAGGATCCATTTCCAAAATGGTATCCACTTGATTTTTAGGAGGTAGGTAGGGGAAAGAAGGAAACAATGCTTTTGCAAAACTTCGTATTTGCAGGTATCTAAACATATGTGAGGTTGGTATATTGTAATCTCTCATCAGAGCGTCAAAGGTGTTAAAAGTTTCTCCTGAAAATAAATTGTAAAAAAACTTAACCATAGAATATTTCCTGGTATACATCTTTGAGTATTGGTGCTAGTTTGTCTATAAACATTTTATATAGTTCAATAGGGAAACCATCAGGTCCCGGTGCCTTATTACTTTGCATTGATTTAATTACTTCGACAATTTCACTAATGGTTATCTCTCTATCAATTTCTGTTCTGTCATTTACCGATATTTGTGGAATCGGTAATCTATCAAGCGTTTCAGCAATCTTTTTTTCATCAACCGGATCTGAGGTATAAAGATTGGAATAGAACATTTTAAACTGGTCATTAATGGTTTTCGGATCAGACGTCTTTTCTCCAGAGGTTTTACAGATTTCAGAAATCGTGTTAGCTGATATGGATTGCTTAATTTGATGTGCCAAAAGTTTTCCGGCTCTTTCCCCATGTTCATAGAACTTTTGCCTTGATTTGAAAAATAAACGTTCTGTTTGCTGAATGGACCGAATTTTGTATTCTGAATTTAGTAATAATTTTCTCTTATAGAGGTCTGGTGTTGGATTTTCTGCATATAAGCAGTCAATCTCTTTTATACTGTTGGCTAGGTTGTTCATTTGTTGTAAGTATTTCTTTTTTTGAAATGATACATATGAAATTATCTGGCCTCTAAGATAGGCCTTTAATGCCTCCCATACAACAGTCATTTTCATCCCTTGGGTTTGATTTGTCTCTAAGAAAAACTGTATTTGCTCAGAGACCATTTTTTAAAATGAGTCTTTAGTTAGGAGTAAAGGATCAAGTCGCCAGGCCGGTTTTTGACTTAAGCGTTCATAAAAATTTACATCTAATTGTACTGGACTGTGGTCTGAGATAACAATAGAGTTGTATTGGCAATCTAAAACCTTGGGAAGAATTCTACTATCTACAACAAAAAAAATCGATCCGTGAGTATGACCGGTGCACTGGTGAGAAAAATGAGAATTGTTTAGATGTAGGATTTTTGTCCCTCCAGGGGTCAAAAAAAGCATAAGATTGCATAAAGGATTTAAGAACATTACCCGCTTTTGAAATTTTGCTATCAGGTTTTGGGTTTGATCTGTCAAGTTGAGGATTAAGTACGCAGTTAAAGTCACCACCCAGTATCAAATGGGACTCTGTTAAATCTGGCAGGTGTTTTAAAAAGGTACAATAAAAATTTGGGTCGTCCCAGTTTGGTCCATATACATTAGCAAGAATGACTTGTTTCCCATACAACCTGCCCTGTATAATAATATATCTCCCTCTGGTATCCGCCACAGTTGATAGTGGAATAAATGGAATCCCCTTCCTAATTAGAATAGCCACACCCCGTGATCTATCCTCAAATTTTGAGCTAAATATTTGGCTTACCCATGTTTTTTTTAGTTTAATTTGTTCACTTGATCGGAGGTGTGTTTCCTGCAGATATACAACATCGGATCTCAATGATTTTAAATGAGTAAAAACCCTTGTGCGTTTAACCGGATTATTTATACCTTTAACATTCCATGTTATAAAACGAAGAGGCAGATGACTTTGCGAGCTTGCCATTCAGGTACCAAAATGCAGGTGCAGAAAAAATATGTCCCAACCTCTGGAACCCCCCCCCCCCCAAAAGAAAGAGGGGGAGAAGGAAAAAAAAAAAAAGGGAAAAAAATAAATAAATAAAACGAGCCTCAAAACCCCATGCTGATCTACTATTATCCCTGAGATCGCAACCCTCCAGGCTAGGATAGCACAGTGACTAAACGTACTGTTAACCCTCAAACAGCCCCTCAACTGGGCAAATATATAACATTTAATAACTAAACAAAACTCCAAAACTTATATTTTCCACTTTCCCCGTGTTTATTCTAATCAAATGCCCCAGAATAACAGCAATATCTCGAACATATCAAAAATCGGAACGAAGAAGGAAGGCAGAGTATTCATAATCAATTAAATCAAAATCATTCTACCTTCCGGCCTTTTATGACTATGGCCCAATTATTTACTTGACATCTCCCCAGCACCGACGTATAACTATGTCCCTTGAGTTCAAGCAATCACACATGTGGAGTCCAACTTATCTTTTCTCACACGGCTGTACCTCTCACGGCCGTCGTAAGTCTTTTTTGATAAAGTCTATTGCAGCCGCTGGGTCGGTGAAACGATTGTCCTGTCCCGTCGGTGAAGTGATGCGGAGAACAGCTGGAAACAAAAGTCCAAACTTAACGCCAGCCTCGGAGCAAACGTTTAGCCTCCATAAAAGCAGCTCGTTTCTTTGCCACCATTGCTGTAAAATCAGGAAAAATGCTTATCTTCATGTCCTGCAGCAGCAACGGCTGCGACTTGGCGGCCCTTCGGAACACCTCTTCCTTGTCTTGGTAATAGTGAAACTTCACCACGATTGCCCTGGGGGAGTTTCCCTGTTGACCCAAGCTTCGATGAGCGCGGTCCAGCATCGGAGTAAAGTCGAGGCCCAGTAGGTTTCCCGGTGTTTTCAAAGCCCTCCTTCACCCCTACAATGCGTGCATTGCACCGGCGTTGTCGCCCCTCGATGTCGTCCAACTTGCTGGTCAACTTAGCAACGTCCGATTTCAGCTTGCTAACCTCGTTTTCCAACTCCACTGTCCGGTCTGAAGAAGTATTCAAGTCAAGTCAACTTTATTTGTCAATTCTGCCACATGTACAGGACATACAGAGAATAGAAATTTCGTTACTCTCAAACCCTAGTGATTAAAACATGCAAATAAAATAATTAAAAAGTAAAAATTTAAATAAATACAATACAATTTTACGTATAACAAAAAAAAAAAAAGCTATACAATATACAACATTCAAAGCAAACTCAACACTTTCCAAACGGGTCTCTTGCTTCTCCAGATCTTCTTTGATTGTGTCTATTTTATCATTTAAATCTTTCGTGCTTGAATCGATACGGTCCAATATCCTCTTTTCAGAGCTAGCAATAGCTCTCATAATCTCACTCATGTCATGGGGTGGTGCCTCCGGTCTGTCCTCAGCATGGTCCGAGGCTTTTGCGGCCTGCTCTTTCCCCGATCTAGTTTTGCTCATATTTCGTACACCGTAGCCTTGAAGATGTAAAAAGTGCCTCAGAGCAGCACACGGGCGTGTTATCGTACTGTTGTTAAAAGTTCGTTAGTTTTGGAGCAATGGAATTATGAAAAAAGTTAGTCCATTGAGGAGCCCTGTACAACACGTCTTCACATGGCTACCAGACACGCCCCCCGTCATTTTGTTATTATTCAATTCAGAACTGCCCAGACCAGACACAGTGACGTTTCACCAGAATCCCTTTGATCTCTGATCTTCTTTATGACATCAGCACCCGAAAACCTATAAATAGGGGAGAGGTTCTCACTCTTGTCAGTCTTTCAAAGAGAGTGGAAGAATTCACTAGGCAGGAAAACACTTAAACTACTCGAAACTTGCGTTTCTGACACAGTTGACCGTCTTTTTAAAAAATCTTTTAGTTGGTACAGAGATTTAGCATCAACTTCAATTTGAAATATGAGTCTGTCAAATCCTGTTGTATGCAACATGAGAGCCGAGAACGAAAAACTTCAACAGCAAATCAAAGAGCTGAAAAATGAGAATAAAACTCTCAAACAACAAAACTCTACCATACGTGACCTTAAAGTCGAGAACGCCGACCTTAAGGAGCAAAAAAGAGAGCTCATAAATGAGAACAAGATTCTCCAAAAAAACATTGAAGTTCTCTTCAAACGAAGTGGGTTCTCTAAAAACAAGAGGAAAAGAGACCTGCAACTAGAGAATGAAACAATTCACTTCAAAATTCAAGAGCTGGAATATTGGAACCAAATTCTAAAGGATTTAAACAGCTCCAAAACCAAAGAGATCCAGCAACAGAAAGAGGTGATGCAGGAAATGGAGGCAGAAATCAGAGAGTTGCAAAGCAGCAAGACAGGCTTGGTTATAAAAGTGGGAGACATGGAAAAGGACAACCAGTCTTTAAGAGAGGAAAATGATGTGACGGTAAAACGCATGTGTGAGCTGAAAAGGGACTTTGAAAAGGAAAAAGATGACATGCAACAGGAAATACAGGCTGTTAAAACTGAGCTCCATCAGGCAAACACAGCCTTTAAAGAGTTACAAGAGAGTGAAGAAAGAAAAAGGATCATGAATGAGGAAAACAAAACAACGGACAGTGAACAGCTCAGACAGACCCTGGAACTCCAATGCTTTGCACATGAAATTGACATATTGAGGCGGCACAACGAACTTCTTGAACAGGACCTCCAGGAGCTTTCCAAAAGGAGTGGTGATTCTCAAAAAGAACTGAAACCACACGATGAGGGTGCGAAAGGAGAATCCCAGATCTTCAAAGCCACTGAGAAAGACTCCCAACATGATTTTAACGTGACCAACAGAGAAAAGGAGTTGTTGTGCCATGAATTTGAGGAAAAGAAAAGAGAGCTTGAAGAGGTCAAGAAAAATCTGTGTGATGTACAGGAAGCCTTGACAACAGAAGACATGGCGTTGCAAACCCAAGCTCAGACTCCCAAAGTTTCACAGGAAGCACATAACGATCTGATAAACAACTACGATGTCCAAGTTGACATACTCAAACAACAAAATAAGGCCTTAGAAAATAAGGTTAGTGACCTTACCAAAAAGATGTGGAATGGACGGGAAGCGATGAGACAAATGGAAAAGAACTTTCAAGAACAAAGGAAGCTACTCGAAAATCTCCGAGGAGAATTCGAGGAAATTTAGCACAACTAGGACTTTGGCCCTCCCTATTAAACCTGGTTAACGCAGGTTCAATAGGGCTATAACTCAGACAATGGAAGTTCATTTGATTTAATTGGCCCAAAATGAGTGACTGCACCCAGACACTCAGTAGCAAAAGAATTACAGAGATTCAAGAGAGAAAACTGTTTCTGCATAGACTCCTATAGTACTGCAAGTCGTGTCATCGCTTGGTGTCCTGCATAGAGTGCAGGTTTAAGGTATCTACGTATCTTTCAGAATTAGAAGCTATGCTGCGTCAGGGGTTATAACAGCTGTGCCCCCCCCCAACCGGTCGAGGCAGATGGCCGCCCCTCACTGAGCCTGGTTCTGCCGAAAGTTTCTTCCTGTTAAAAGGGAGTTTTTCTTTCCCACCGTCACCAATGGCCTTGATGACTGATAACCTTCACAGACACTGTCATCAAGGGTTTGCTCACAGGGGATCATCTGATTGTTGGGGGGTTTTCTCTCTTATATTGTATGGTCTTTACCTTACAATATAAACAGCCGAGAAGCGGCTATTTTTGCGATCCGGTGCTTTAGAAATACATCTTAGCTGAACTGAACTCCATAACATCTGGACCGAAATGCCTACACACAACGGTAGGCATTTCAATCAAGAGCTCTGTCCAAAACGTTCAGTGACAAGCATCAGCACCAGGATTGTTTTTTAGCTCACCAACAGTTCATGTTCCATACCCAGTTTTTATTGTGACTGCAACTTTGTAAGACTGGGTTGGGAGATGTTCTTGTGGTGAGCTTTTATTCACATAATTGGTTTCTTTAATAGTGAAATAAAATAAATTTGTATAACTGGAAACAGCGTTCTCATGTGTGATTATCACATTGTATTCTTTAAACCATGTAACAGAATATATAATATATATAATTTACTCATAGTAATATTAATATCTAATGTGACTGAGTTTCCTCATCTCTACTTATGTGCTGATGTGTTCACTGAGGCCATTGTATGGTCCATTTTGGCTGCATTTCCATGTTTTAAACATGAAATTTGCTTATTTAAAGGGTGTCTCATGTATCTCTTATGCAGAAATATGTGTTGCCTAGCTGGACAAATGTAGCACAGGTCTACTATTATTGGCCTAATGTATTTTAACAATCATTTCAGCATCCAGATAATCTCTTTCATACTCCCTTAGATGAATTTAGCCTGGTTGTCATGAAATAGGCATTTGAAACAATAACTACCAGTATCTTCGAATGTGTGTGATTTCACTAATCCTACACATTCTTTGCAAGACAACTGGGTGCTTTTATGTAAAGAATGATCTGAGAACACTGAGGCTAATGAAGTAACAAGAGAAACATAGTAAGTAGTCTTTCAGTTTGCATGATCAATTTGGATTATTGTTCATTTTCATTTACCATGTCAACATGTTTTAGAGCAACGTTTTCTGATTTTGAGCTCTTTTAGGTGTAAGTCATCGTCAGTGATTACCCTAAGCCCAAAGCAACACCAAACATGGGCAACCAAAATGCATCATTTTGTTAGCATGTAATTGTTCTCCCAATTCTTAGAAATCAGGAAACAACAAAAATAACAATTTTAACTTACAGACATGAAACACTCCCCCACCCTGGAAAAAAGTCCATTTTGCCTTTTACAAAAACATAAGGTTAGTGTAATGTTAGATTTTGCATTAATACCTATGACTGAGACCTCAAAGGTAATTCCTCGACTGCTTCAGTAACAGCCTGGTTGATTTTAACAAGTTAAGTAAATTTGCGGTCAATTTAGACTCAATTCAAAATCTCCTACTTGGGACGAACACTAAATGTAAATAGCTGACTTTCTAAATAAACCTATCCATCTTTGCAAGGTCCATTTTTGCTTTCACTAAATTCCAAATGTTTAGCCATAATTAGCTTAGCTGTCCTACTCTTGTTACTGCTCTTTCCTACTGCTGTTACAATCAAATGAACATCTCTGCAAAGATAAATTAGCTGAGACCTTAGGTTGATGGTAGTTACTAGCAAACACACAAACTTACATACACTATATAGTACAGTTCTATGATACATCACCAAATAGAACAATTTGTGGCAATGCAGACAAGCAGAGAAACATGCACAACATTGCTTCAGTCTCATAGCTACATGCAGCACAGTCAGTCCACCAAATCATCAAGCACTTAAAGTACCATTACTCATTAAAGACAGAAGGAAAATCACACTGCAACTCGATACACCTGGACAAGAAGCAAACTGGTAAGAGGGCTGATTTTACATTGACAGTTTACATTCAGGACTACGCTGCTATTGCTTTTCTTTGTTGTAACTTTTAAACTTTTTAAAATTTCTCTTCCCATTCAAATGAATGGCAAAATCTTCAAATCTCTTCAAACCTACCCTACTCTGAAACTTAACTACTTCAGAGTATGCAATAAGGTTGATTGTGTTCATCTGGACGTTGTGTTTTCAGTGGGAGAAACGCTACGTCATTCATCCAAGTGACTTCTTCACTTTTAGTCTCATTCACATTGCATTTTTGCTCGCAAATAATTTTCTAGTTCATGTTAGTATGTTATGTTTACAATGTCCACTGCCTTTTTTAAGCAAGCTACTGGAAAGCACACAAAATATTCATGAATTGTATGTAAAATTATTTTGTGAAAAATAATTATTGTTTTTTCCATCTCCCTTCACTCTTTGGCTCACCTTGTTCTTCCTGATCTTGTACAATCTCTTTGTCCTCTCCCTCTGATTTGAATTGATTAGGTAAATTAATAGTGAATTTAGACAAAATTAAACATCTGCTACTCTAACAGCCATCTTTCTATACACACACATCCCTCTTTACAATTTAGTCACAACAAAAAGTTACTTTGACGAGGTTTAAGCATTAAAAGCTCGCTGGTCAGTCATCTCCATGTGTTCTGTCCTTGGTCTTTCTCCCATTGCTCATCTTCTTAGCTTGGCCTGGATTTACTGAAGGGCTCCTAAATGTGGATTCCATTTATGTAAAATCATACTAACTCTTCACCACAATTATATATTTTAACTGTAGGCAACACTAACTAACTGTCAGAGAGCCTGACAGATGCTTACGGCACATCAGTTGACCAATCTAGTATTTGCCAAAGCTTCACAATGACATGTTTTTGTTTTTTTTGGTTTGTTTGTATAAAAGTCAACCCGACACACTGTTATGTTGATCACTCTGGACGAGTGTTTGTTGAAGCACCACACATATGGCTTTCATGGTTTGCCAACCTGTTCACCAACTCTCCGGTTGGTCTTCTGCACATGCTCCTGCTCTCCAGGCGGCAAATGCTGCTCCTCTAGGCCGAAAAAAGTGCATCTTCCCGGGGTACGATCACCGGGGACTCCTTTTTCCAGCACACACGTGACAACAAATACGTCATTTCCTGTTGACTAAAAAAAAAAAAAAAAAAAAAAAAAAAAAAAAAAAAAAATGCACCCTCTCACGGTCCTAGGGACCGAAAATGGTCCCGCCCGATCAGCGGGCGAAGCCGCTGCTGCACGCCGGGAATCAGGCTTCCTTTCCCGCAGGTCTGTTTAAGCAGCCCGCTGTTTTCCAGCAGGGGTCAAATGTGAAGCAAGGGCGCCACCCGGTGGACAAATAAAAAAATTACAACTCTAAGGCCTCCTCCAAAATGAAAATGAAACTTAAACATCGACGATCCCTTTGACCGTAATTAATTTGCAGTGAAAAATAGCGTTTATAATGGGTTTCAAGGGGCAGAAATCGGCCACGAGGTTCGATAGTGGATGTATGCCTTTTATTCAGCCATTTAAGCTCATTTAAAAAACTCAGACTGAAATTTTAAAATAAAATGGGAAAAAAAATACATGTTTGAAAATTTGGCTATACTCCATTAAACACAGTGGAAATGGTGTGGAATTAAAAAACGCAAAGGCCACGAAATGGTCCCAGGTTCTACAGAGGGTTAAACACTTTGTTCTCCTGCAGGTCCAGTCCTGTCGCCACAGAAACAAGTCCTGACCCATGTACCTGGAACCATAGAAGAAGAATAAAATAATAAATGATATTTAAAAAAAGACCTTAAATCCCACAACATAAAAACATTTCGACCAATGAAATGCTTTAGAGTGAAGGACAGCAGTGAATCGCCGCTGACGTGGATTTATGCACAGCTGCAGGTGAGCTCACCTCACTGAAGGATGCATTTTTTCTTTTTCTTCAAACGCTTTCTTCCTGTGTGGCCTTCTGGAGATCAAAGAGAGGATACGATTGGTCGGTTTCTAGATATAAAGCTTATTTCATCATCAACACTAAAGGATGTTCTATCATCGTCTTGATGAGACCTTACAGCCTGAGCCTCAGCTCACCATGTCACAGGAAACACTAATGTTCAGGAACAGGAAGTGACCTCATAGACTCAGAGCTACATCACAACAGCCAGACTGACCCGGCTACATCACCATGGTATGGCAATCTCGACTCCACTCAACTGTAATCTGCGGCCGAGTCTCCGTCACTCTGCTGCAAACACTGAACACAACTTGATCTGTGTGGGTGGGCTGTGGGACAGGAAGCATTAAAATTTCCATGTTTCAGAAACAAACAGCAGCACTGAGCGTGCTCAAAGCCTGAAGCAGAGAGCACAGCGCCTCACTCTACCTGCTGGGCTGGTGTCTAAGGTGTTTGATGCGTTCCGGGGAGCAGAATCTTCCGGGTTAGGATCTTTGCTCCTGTTGACCTGGGTCACATCCTGCTGACTAGCTGTGTGCTGGACTTCCTGCTGCGCCGGTCTGGTGTCCACTTCAGACTCCGGACCCTGGACCTCAGCTGCGGGGCGTTCACAGAGGGCCTGGAGCTCTGAGGCAGCTCTGTCTGGCTCTGCTGGCTCCGGTTCTGGTCTGGTTCCAGCAGGTGGATGTGTGGGAGTCCGGACCTCCTCCCGAGGCTTCTCGGGAAAATCTGGCTTATCTTGGGCCGGTGACATCTGCGTGACCCCGGGGTGACCTGAAAAGGAGAACTTGATCAAACGAGCAGTAGTGACAAGAAAGTCTGCAGAAGTCCTGCCGGGCTCTCACCTTCGACCCCACCGTCCGGCTCTGCCCGTGGGCTTGTCTTCCTCAGCCTGCAGCCCTTCCTGATCTCGGCCAGCAGGTTGTCGACGGTGCATCCTTCGTCCCAATTGGCCATGTCTGTCCTAACTGCAGCACAGACACACGTTCCCCTGTGAGCTTAGCGCACGTGTCACAAACAACAGGTGAAAGCTGTCACTGCATCACCTGACAGCCTCACAGGTACAGCAGCATTTAATCTTTACAAACTTTCTTCTCGTCCTGATGCTGTCACATCATTTCCTTTAAATATTCAGCTGCTGATAAACTGTTGCAGAAAAATGTTGCTGATGTCAGCTATTGATTCTCGACCTGTCCGTCACCGGCCCTTCACATGTCTCACCTGTTCTCCACTTGCACTTGACCTGTCCTTCACCTGCCACACCTGGAGAGACAGGTGAGGGACACCTGTCTCTCCATTTAAGGAGGGAGGATATAAGGTGAAATAATGGTGTCTGACTTACTGATCTTTCTGGTGGGGGCTTCTTCTCTCAGTTTCCTCCCTTCCTCCAACCTCTTCCTCCTCTTCTCCTGCTCCCTGTGACCTTCGTTCTCCTGATCGAAGAATAAAAGGAACACACAGTTCAAACTTCAGCAGGCTAACCGGCCCCCCAGAGAGGGCGGAGCTTAACATTTACAGGGAAACAGGACTAATGTGTGGCAGCTACCACACTTTGTCACGGTTCAAGTCAGAGCCGATTGGCTGGCTGAGACATAGTTTAAATGACACATGCAAACGTGCGGCAGGGTATGAGTCCTGCAGACTGAGCCGCACTGCGATTGGCGCTGACCTTGAGGGTTCGAAGGAAGAGGTCTCTGAATGCCTTGATGGTGCTGAAGAGCTCTTCGAGGGAGAAGCTGCTGCTGTCCTCACAGAGGTAGGCGGACAGGTGCTTCCTCTGCTCCTCCACAGATGACAGCAGGAGTTGCAGCTGCTCAACAGCCTGCAGGCTCTCCTGGTAACACCACATAAGAACAACAGGTAAGTTCACCTGGAACAGCAGGTCTGTCCCACTAAAACGGTGTCAGTGAGTGTACAGACTGGATTTATCTGCCCGTAAAGGTGACAGCCTCATCCTGAGTGACTCACCTGTATGGTGGACAGGTACTGCTCCTTCATGTCGTCAGATGAGGAGGAAACGCTCCTCTCTGAGTTTTTCAGCCGTTTGTTTAGAGTCTTTGTTTCAGACTGAATAGAGTCCAAGCTGAGCCTGCAGGTGGAGTCAGAGGGCAACATTTAACACCGCTGCAGGCGAAACACCTGAGCTACCACGTCACAGACTCCACCCAGCAGTCTGTACGTGACTGAACTCCTATATGTGTTTACCCAGCAGCCTTTGCACAGATCTCCAGGTCATCGGGCAGGTTGAGCAGGTCGGGGTGATTCTCTTCAGCCTCCTAAGGGTCACAAACAGCAGCAACTGAATTATTATGAGAATACTGCAGTATTCCCCAGTATTCGTAGTATTCCCAGCATTACCTGCAGGATGTGGTGCAGCAGCGTGACTCTCGACTTGTTGGCTTTGGTTTCGGTCAGTTTGAGCAGAGTGCTGATCTTAAAGCCTTCAGCATTCCCCGTGTGAGTTCCCTGATGGACCATACATCACATGACTAAATCAGACTACCAGCCTTTACATTTTATTTCAGCTAAATAACAGACTGATTTATGATTTGGCAACTAAATGAACTGTCTTGGTAGACAGTCTGTTGGTAGATTTGTGCTGAGCTAATAGTTGGTGCTGAGTCACACCTGCCTGAATGTGCAAACAAATAAAAACAAAAAAAACAAACAAAACACTCCTCGGACGAACTGTTAGTGCAATCAACCTCACAGCTGTGATATTACTGCTTAGATAACTTCATAAAAACTTCATCAGAGGCTCCAGTTAGCTGAGGTGAAGTCCAGCAGTTGCTAGAGGCCCACTCCACAGCAGAGACATGGACATGACTTATTTTTCTTGCACGAAAGGACAAGCATCATGGTGCAGTGGAACCAGCATCCAGGACATAAACAGCTGCATTATACTGCTAACATCTGCACAGACAGCATGTTGATGCTAAACTAGCCAAGAACTTAAGGCCCTTTCGCATAGGATGCGGCACACTGACCGCTAGCTTGTTCTCCACCTGTCTCGCTTAGCGTAAAGGACCCAAACTCTGTGTTGTGCTGGCCGATGCGCTCTGCTTGGAAGTCTTTGACTTTGTGTCCTTCACAAGAGTTTGTGTTGAATTATGTTCAAATTTTTAATAAAACAAAAATATCGCTCATTCATATAGATGGAAGAGTTTGTTTGTGTGGTTTGAGTCTTCGGGAAGAGAACTGCTTTAGGACCGTCACTGAGCATGCCACACAAAGTAATCAGATTACAAGGAGTAAAAAAAAGATTCTCACATAGTTGAGAAAGTTTCCGACACTCAGGATTAGTTTACAGAAGACTGGCAGCCGAGCGCTCTCCTTCACACCTGCACACAAAACAACACACACAAACAGAAACAAGATCACCACCACAGCAGCCAAACGTGCGTGTGCAGCCAGCGTGTTTGTTGTGTAGCTGCTGTGTGTTTGTCATGTATATACACACTCTGGCAGGCGCGGTCCAGCAGCTCAGCTCTGAGCCTCATAGTCTCCAACACACAGCTGCTCTCCTCACACAGCAACATACACTCAATCCTCAGAGAGTAACTGCAACACACACACACACACACACAGCAAGTGAGTGGACCTGTGGTGAGCTGTGCTTATTTATCTGTGCTTGATGTGTGCTGCAGCTGGCGCTGTCCTCACACCTGGGCAGATCAATGAGCTGCAGGTAAAACTGATCTGCTGATGCCAACTTGTCCTGCTCTGCCAGATGAGACTTCAGGTTCCCTACCTGAGGAGGGAAAGATGAGATACAGGTCAAGTACAGGTGAAGGACAACTGAAGCACAGGTGAGAGACAGGTGGAGAACAGGTGAAGCGCAGGTGACCTCTGCTCTGACCTCATGTTTCTCTGGGAGGAGTTTGATGAACTGTTTCAGGGCCTCAACATCAAACTTTGATCGGTCTCCTCTTCGGATGAGATCCACAAAGTCCTCGTGGGAACTGCAGGTGAGACAGGTCAGGTGATACAGGGATGGTGATGTCACAGCACAGGTGTTTTTATTGGCTGCAAGACTCAGAAAAAGAACAGTCACCATTTGAAGTGCTTGAGGAAGATGTTGAGGTTAAGGCTCTTCTTGGCGTCGATGAAGGACACCTGTGGACAGAATTGAACATGTGGATGTGAAAAAGGTAAAACGTGTAACGCCACACCTGTAAGGTGAAGACAGAGAAAGCTGCGGCACCTCTTTGGGCTCCGTCTTTGACTTGGTTCTGGTCTTGGTCTCAGTCGGAGGGAGACTGAAGAGGTGCTCGATGCTGCAGTAATCTGGCTCCATGGAGTCCAAAGATGTTGACGTCCACAGAGACTCGTGGCCTGTGGACACAGAGTGACGTCAGCTTGGATGAATCCTGCACCTGACCTGGGCCAATACCAGGCCTCACCTGACACCAGTCTGGATGGAAGTTTCTGCCAGTTCAGCTTCTTCATCCGCAGTGTTGGGCAGGGGGTGTGGCTTGAATTAGGAGCGGAGCTGCTATATAACCTGCCCAGACTTTGAACTGTCTCAGCTCTGATGTCACCTGGAGGAGAGGGGGGGAGTGGAGGTCCAGCACCAGGCAAGGGTGGAGGGGGAGGAGCCATAGCACCAGGTAAGGGTGGGGGTGGAGGGGGTGGAGGGAGAGGAGCCATAGCACCAGGCAAGGGTGTGGGCGGCAGTGGAGGGGGTGGAAGGGGAAGAGTCATAGCACCGGGTAAGGGAGGAGGAAGAGGGGGGGCATAGGAAGTGGGAAGAGCCGGAGGCAGTGCTGCTGCAGTGGGGGCTGTCGGAGCATCTTTGGTGAGTGCCTCTGATTGGCTGGGAGGACTGTCTGGTAGTCTAGTCTGGACCGCCCTGTCGATGGTAAGATTGGCTGAGTAAGTCTTTCGGGGGAGGAGCTTCTCCAGCAGGTGATCTGCAGAGTCTACCTCAGCTGCGATCAAGAAAAACAGAGCCGATGAATTCACCTTCGCCTGATCCTGTGAAATGCCCTCAGCTTTGATCATACTCTGCCTGCTGTCATTTATACAAACTGACATAAAACAGGGCCTGCATCTGAACCTTAAGGGACTCTTTACAGGGGTCATCGTTTATATAGAGAGGACACTTCTACAAAGAGGCGGAATCAGAGCTGGACCCAGTGATCTGCTGTTGGATGCACCCTCATACTTACCATCCTGAGCCAGCAGGGTGGCTCGATCCATCAGCAGCTCCAGAGCACACCAGACCTCAGCTCTGTCCGGACCCACCAGCAACAAGGCCTGAAGGATGGACAGCAGCTGCACGGAGGATGGATGGCTGGACACCTGAACGCAGAGAGGGTCAGGACAGGTTATTTTGGCTACGTTCACACTGCAGGTGTTAATGCTCAATTCCAATTTTTTGATCAAATCCGATTTTTTTGTCTGCTCGTTCACACTACAAATAAAATGGGACAGCAAACGCGCTCTAGTGTGAACCCTCGAAGCGGCCGCATGCGCAAAAGAAGACGTCACCCACAACGCGCTCTGTTTAGACCCAGAGCAAATAATATTGTTTGACTGATGGCCCTTAATATAAAGACTTCGGACTTTACGTTTCCCAATTTTGCTTTAAGTTATTTTGTTATTTACATAATAATGTAGATAGCCTAATAATGATCCTTATTGCTGTTTTAGAGGAGCACTGCTTCAAAGGATAGCTGCAGATTTCTGTCAAAATCTGCAGATTATACAGTACAAATAAAATGTTCACGTTGTCTTCCCAACAGTTTCACTAACATCTACACTGGATGGCCGGAAGCGTTCGCGATGTCTTCTCTGGCGCTTCTGCGGCGCTGATAATTGGCGTCCGTCTTGTGTCAGTGACGTACAAGACTGATTTAATGCGACGTGACCATCAAACAGCAGTCGCATTCTAAAACATCGGATATGTATTGGATTCAGCACCACATACGAAAGTGACCCAGATCAGATTTGAAAATATCGGATTTGTTCCGTTCACACTGTCACACCATGGTCGGATAGATGGGTCGCATAGGGTCAAAAAAAAAAAAAAAAAAAAAAAAAAAATCGGATTTGATGCGCTTTCGACTGCAGTGTGAACATAGCGTCTGTCTCCTTACATTTCTATCATTGAAAAGAGAACTACCAGCAGTGTCACTTTCACAGATGCTGCGCCAATCGCTCTGAAGGTGGCAGTGTTGGGTTCTGTAGTTTAAACCAGTGTTTCCCAATCTTTTGGAGCCACGGTACATATTTCACGTTAGAAAAATAACACAACATACTACCAAACAAAAATGTCACAAAAAGCATATTGATAATTTTTCCCCGCGCACCATGTATAGCAGAATTGGTTCAGTTTGTTTAGATGTATCTGTCGGCAACCAATTTAATTAGAGCAGGTAGTTGTACTCCCCTCTAGTGGAAGATAATGTAATTGTTCTGCCCATTACTCAAGCCGATTGCTTAGACCAGCGGTCTCCAACCTTTGTTGCGCCACGGACCGGTTTATGCCCGACAATATTTTCACGGACCGGCCTTTAAGGTGTCGCGGATAAATACAACAAAATAAAACTAGTACCGGTACCGAAAAAAAGAAGATTTATTCATAACACACGTGGAAAGACCCAGGAAAACCGAGTTAACGATAAAAACGATAACAAAATAACTCTGACAACCGATAAAAACCCTGAAAACTAAACATTTCACGCCTGAGCCTCTACTCTCGCGGCCCGGTACCAAACGACTCACGGACCGGTACCGGTCCGAGGCCCGGGGGTTGGGGACCGCTGGGCTTAGAGTACCAATTGGGTGGAATAAGATAATCTTCCACGGCACACCTTTGTGCCGCGGCACAGTGGTTGGGAAACATTGGTTTAAACGTTCCAGCTTGAGTCGCATCACTCTTTAAACTGTGGTTACCATGGTGTAGAGCATTGTGAAGACCTGCTGGTGGCTGCTCATATCAATCCCTCCGTACAGCCTCTCCATCTCCTCCATGTCCTCCGACAGAGAGTCTTCAAACACGTCACACTGGATGTTCAGGTCCTTGTCCTGCGTCTCCCTGCACACACAGGCAGGAAACTGATTGGAAACACGACTGATTATTGATTAATAACTGATGTAAGCAAAGTGAGAATGAAGCCAGTACCTGAGCCTGGGGAGCAGGTTCAGCAGCTGCAGACCTAAAAATCACAGACATATATATCACTTCTTATTTTGGTCAAGCAGCAGGACACACTCACACCATGACGACCTCTGAGGGTCTGACACTCGAGCCCTCAGCGAGACCTGACTCCAGGAAAGCCTCCGTACAGGGATGTGATGTCACACTGTGACAGATATCAAGCTCCTCCTACACATAACTCTGATAACAGTTTAATTCAACTTTATTTATACATCGCCAAATCACAACAACAGTCACATCAAGGTCTTTCTGTTGTGAGGTAAAGACCCTACAACATGATGAAAGCAGTGATGTCAGCAATGACATCATGATGATGATGTCAGGGGTGATGTCAGATTGGTGATAAACAGTTCGTTTTACCGATGAACTCCTGCCGCACCCGGTGCCTTCTCCTCAGCTCCTCCTCCTGCAGCACGAGGACGTTGACCATACTTAGCAGCGTCACCATGTAGAGGATGTTGTCGGTGGCGTGAAGCTCATTCATGATCACGCTGAAGCGATACTGCTGCTTCTTCAGGCTCTGAATACAGACGCAGGAAGTGACAGGTCAGAGGACGGACACGGTTCGTTTACACCTTCATTAAACACAACTTCCTGCTTCAGTCTGACTGAAGTGTGATGATTAAACACTCCTAATAACTGTGTCTGTGCGTGTGTGTGTACATGTTATGTTTAGACATCTTTGTGAGGACAGAAAATTGGCATGCCACTATACTTGTGGGGACCAACAGCCCTTATGGGGACAAAGTGCCCATCCCCACAAGTTTGAAGACGTGTCTGAGGCTCAAAATGTGGTTTTAGTGTCAGGGTTACAGTTAGGTTATGGTTAGGGTTAGGCATTCATTTTTGATGGTTAGGGTAAGCAGCTAGGGAAAGGGTTATGTCAATGAGATGTCCTCACTAAGATAATAAAACGAGTGTGTGTGTGCACACGTGTGGTATCCCATGATTCCATGCTGTAAGTTCAGAGCCTGTGAGAACAGGCTGGGCGGGGACGATAAGATCTGCAGCGTCTGAGGTTCAGCTGTTTGTTATGGTGTATCTGCAGTTACGCCCTGATGGTACACAGACCACGTCGTCGTTGCTCTCACCTGGCAGCGAGGAGCTGTGGTGGAGCTTTGTGAGCTCTCTGCTGACTTAGGTAATCAGCCAGTGGCTTTCAGTTTGAGCTGTTCTGCTTGTCATGTTAGCCTTGAAACTAAGTGAAACTGACTCGCACTTCCTTTTGCTAACGTCCTGCCGATAAAGCTTTTCAAACCGACCCAAATGGCCTGCTCATGTCTCCCCATCCAGCTCATGCGACATCTGTTGGTTCGTCCATCAAGCAGGTAAACATGCCCCTCTAAACAAATGAAATCAGCCAAGAGAGCCTCTGAAAGTGACCTGGACCTACAGCAACATTTAACTGTTTATATGACTGAGCGCCAACTGTCCTGACTGCCATCGTGAGGCAGAGTTCAGATTACTTAAACTGATCTCATGAAATCACAAATCACCTCAGAGGAGACCGAGAAGGAAGGGAAAAAAGGAAAAAAGGAAGGACAGGAAGGAAATAAGGAGAGAGGAGGAAGTGGACGAGGACATGAGCATACCTTGTAGTTGTCGAGTGCATCGAAGACGAGGTGGTGTCCCCGAGGGTCGAAGACGGCAAGAGCAGCCAGCAGCTGGAACAGCTGCATCTTCACCATGACATTGGACGTGTCGAGAGCTGAGGGCATATAGGAGGAGGTGGAGTTACCGCTTTCATAAGTAATGACTCTGAGTCGTCATCTTCACCTCACAGGTACACCGGCTACCTGCTTAGCTTAGGCTGGAACAGCCACCTGAGTCTACCTGTTGCTCAGGGTAGCGTGTAAATATGATTTTAAGGTGGTTTTAAGGCAGATCTGCTTCATTCTAACTTTCTGGTCCTCCACCCACCTTGAGCCAGCATCCTGATGTAGCCCTCGTTGTCCAGGATGAAATGCAGCCCTGCGGACGAGTTCATGATGGTCCGGACACAGCTGACGCAGGTGAGCTGCAGCAGAGCATCGGCGATGTGGGCGCAGCCGCGGCCCGACAGAGCCTCCAGCGCCTCCAGCAGGAGGTCCAAACCCTGTAGTTCAAGGAACTGCACCATCCATGACTGATTACTCACCTCCAGCCGCCGCTGCAGACCCGAGTAGTTCACCACTGTGGGAACCTGGAGGGGCAGAGTGACCATCGGTCAGAGCTGTGAGACGCCCTCTCCTTCCCCTGCAGGACTCCTGAGGTTCTGCTTCTTTCCTACCTGCAGCAGTCGGATGCAGAGCTCGGGGTCAGCGTTCTCCAGATTGGCCTCCACCTTGCCGTCAGTGACTGTGGCGGGGCCTCTGGTCAACTGGTCCTTTACCGCCCCCCATTTGGTACTGGTTGCCATGATGACAGGCTAAAGGTTTTACCGATGTTTGAGCTGACGAGGGTTAAAACAGATACAGGTAATCAATCACAAACAATCAATGACATCATCATCTTTTTAACGTCCATGACAAGCAGACCTGACACAAGCGATGACATCACGCCCGTGTCAGCCTGCCTCGGGCTCACAGTTTCACATTCATTAACACATCTCTGAGTCACAAACTGAGCTCCTCCAGTGGACGCCTTTATCTGCTCAGGAGGTCAGAGTCTTTTACTGTGATTGGAATCCATTTGGCTTTAGTTGTGTCATAAATTATTATTTGAATTATGTTCCTGACTGACAGCTCGAGTACACTTCTGATGTGGACCAGTTTTAACTTGGTTTTATTCAGCTCCGAATCAAAGCTCCAAATCACAACAACAGTCACCTTGAGATGCTGTACTGTCTTTGTACTCTCAACAACCATATGAGTAAGAAGTTTTGTGACAGTGGCAAGGAAAACCTCAATTTTAACAGGAAGAAACCTCCAGCAGAGCCAGGCTCAGACCAGTTTGGGAGAGGGAAGGAAGACAGGACAAAGGCACTCTGTGGAATGCATGAATAACAAGAAACAGAGAAAAAGAAGAAGAATGCAGTGAATCAGGCTGAAGGATCAGCTGATTAACAGACTGATAATAAAGCACATGATTGGCTCCAGTAACAGAAAAATAAACACGAAGCGCTCACAGCTATCGTGGCTGTGATTTGGAAAGTGAATGAATCAGACTGAAGGCTACGTGAATCCTGCACTCAGTGTGTTGCAGAGTCTTCATCAGTGAAGAAGAGTGACTGCACGTCACAGCGTGGTGGGTGAAATATGTCAGCTATGTGGTATTTCTGGTATTCAGTGCGTGTGCATGTCCTGACAGCTGAGCACACTCGCCACATTAACGCGCCGCTGTGAGAAAACCTGAACTTTAAACTTGAAAGGTGGAGTAGGTCAGTCACATGGTCAAAGGGTGTTTCCAGAGGCCTGGATTCAAATCTCCCCCGGGGCATTTGAATCCCCCCCCCCCATCCAGCCAGCCTTCCTGCGTCAGTAAAGCTTCAGAATATTAAACACAACCATGAAACTTTCAGACTCACTGCAACATGGTCCTAATAAAGTGAGCACTGACTGTGTAAACCAGCAGAAACACAGGCAGGAAATTCACCTGTAAAGGTGTGTGTGGGTGTGTGTGTGAGTGAAGACAGACTGACTGGGGGGAGAAATTCCTTCTCAGCAGATGAGCTCAGGATAAAGACTCTTCCTCTTTTTGGACAGATGCTTCATCGCTTGGTTAAACTGTGGCCTCCTCCTCACGCCCGGCAGCAGAACTTTAACCACGGAAACAAATGCTCCTCATCAGCAGCAGCAGGTTTCAGTCTTCAGAGAAGGACCAGCAAACAAACTCAGCACTAGTTGTTCCAGTATCGGGAAAAACTGAGGGATGATCCTTTAAACCTGAAGCTCAGGTGTTTGTCATCATTTAACAACTTAAACAGACCTTTCACTGTACACATGCGCATATCTGTCAGTGGTACACCCTCACAGAAGAACAAATGCATTGATCTCAGTGCTGATGGATCAATACAGTGATTGGATAAGAGCAGACCCGCATGCTCCGATTCAAAGGTTCAAAAGTTTAAACACAGTTGTGGCTAAAAACCGCTGACAGGTCGAGCTGTGCCTGCCAAACCGGACTCCCTTCAAAATTAATCGAATTTAGTGTCTGAGCTTCAGTTCACTCGGTGCTGTGGTGGGTTCGGCTCAGCAACACCGGCCGGAGGACGGAGCAGCTTCAGCCGCTCCGCTGCTCCCACAGGTACAGGTGTATTTCACCGGGAACAGAAGAAGCTCATCACACAAACTTACCTGGAATCTGTCACTTGTGTCAAGCCGGCCTCCAATTCGAGACTTGCAGTCAAGCCAGCCTCCAGTTTGTTTTACGTTCCCTGTGTATTCAAAGTATTACGGAATGGATGTGGAAACCGGATTTCAAAATAAAAGCCAACTTCGAGTGAATTAACAGGTATGTTAAGAACATAATAACATATAATTTAGGCTTTTTTTTTTTTTTTCAAACTCTAATGTTAGATCTATATGATAGTGATGGCCCGCTTGAAGCTGACGCTCCGGAGCGTGTGTCGAAAAAAACAACACACTGGTTCAGAAGCACTGTGTCGAGGCTTGCTTCGTTTGGCAAAAGTCACGTGACCAGTGACGTCCGAAGCTTCATTACGCACGTAACTGCTTCGGTACCTGATTCAAACGGATATAAGGAAGTGAATCATCCACGGGATTCGTGGAGTGTGTTGATGGTGACATAGAGCGAAGAGGTGATCATTCCACTGACAGATATGGAGCCAGCGAGGAAGAGAGGACGTTCTGGCGTGTGGGAATATTTTGAGTTGATTTTGCTCAATTCATTTTATCTGCCGAAGTGAAAAACCTGAAATGTCCAAAATCATGTTTTCATAATGTAAATCTCATTACAGCATATGACTTTAGGAACACTTCCATGTGAATTAAAGCTGATGAAGACTACAACAATGTATTTGACACTATACGTACATTACATTGCTACACAGTTTAGAAAATCATTTTGTTTATTGTTTTTAGGTGATAGTCTGCAGACCCAGGAATACCTGCATATCTACCAGCTTGCAGTGTAGTTCCTGCACTCCACAGCCTCTTCTGTTCCATGCAAGTGGATTTTCTCCAAGGCAGGAGAAACTATTTCTAAGAAAAGAAACAGACTCAGCCAGCGCACAGTAACACTAATCCTCTTTTTAAATGTAAATTACAAAAGGGCTACCTGACATAGATCATGTTTTTACTTTGCAAGTTCTTGATTAGGGGTGGGTTTTGATTATTGCCTTTCTGATTACAATCCATGCTAAATTGGATAAATTTATATTGATTCATTACAATCCTGTGTCGATTTGTAAATTAACGTTATTATGCCTGAAACGCCAGCATCTCAGGTTAAACCTCACAACATGTCGTCAAACACCATACAGCTAAAACAGTAACTGGGAGCAGGTTTACGGATTCTGCATACAAACGTGAACACAGAGCGCGGACCCGACGCGTCAGAGTCAGATTTTGGTGCGTCGTCGGGTCCGCGCTGTGTTTGCCTCTTTTTTTTTTTCGCTGGCTTCTGCAGCTGCAGGTTCATAACTCTCTGTTTACATCTCTAATTAAGTCTCACATGTGTCAGCTTTCTTTTAATAGATACGAAATTATGGATATATACTGATAGATGACCAGAATTGTAATATTTCTGACTGAGGCAAAACTTTCAAGATTCCAATCAAATTGAATCGGATCCTGTATCGAATCAAAATGATTCTACAAATCAGTAACGATGCAGCCGTACTCAGCCCCTAAGCATTTTCCCTTTCCAGTTCACAATCAATCCCACCCCTAGGTCAAAAATATGTATAGGACAATTGGCCTAATCTAATATTTTGTATGAACCTGTCCAGCTGTCCAGTGATTAAACGACAAGTAGATGGAGGCAGGACTTCACAGCAGGGGCATACTCCATAATGTGCTGTGCAGTCTCATATGTATATTGTATATGTTGCTCACTTATTGTATTTACCAACATAAAGGAGTTATGAGCAAAGAAAGGCCACACCATAGTGCATGTTTAAATAGGGAAAGTTTATTGATCAAAATGTATTACGCAAATACGCATTACATTTTTTTCAGCCCCCCAATCGAGAAAACAAAACCAATTACATGTTCAAAGCAACGGAACGGTGGCCCAATATCAGAGAGAACTCCACTCTTGAGTGAGCAGTGATGATTGAGTGTGCGTGTTAGTCCCCATAGGGAAATAGTTCCTCTGCATTTAACCCATTCACCCAGTGAATTTTTTATTGAGCAGTCCGTTTTATTTTGCAGATTCAAGCTGCTCTTCAAAATATTCGCCACCAGATGTCACCGGAGAGGACTGTGTTGAAAAGCTTCGAGTAATGAACCATTTTTCAATACAAGCTTCAGTGCTTCGGAAAGCTTCATTTGGCCATCACTACTATATGACACAGCCTTGTACCCTAATTGTGCCCTGTCACTATCAAGGCCATCTTATTTTGCCTTCCAAAATAAAAGCCTTTTCAAATTGTCCATATACGACCTACTCTTTTAACGATTTCAAAATGCTCTTAAATGAAAAATTCATGTTTCAACAGGATAATTCCACTTTAGATCAACAGTATACAGCCCCACAGTGATACCATATCAATATCAAGTCATTCTGATTTTGACTTCCAAAGTAAAAGCCTTTGACGATGTCAAAGTAAAAGCAGGAGTGACTAAAACAAGCTCTCTTCAATTATTTTGGGATGTTATTTACTTATCAATTGTGAAAAAATTGCTCTGAATAAACAGAGAAGCAAAAACGCTCATGAACTGGCGTGGAGAAAGACGTGTCTGTGTGAACAGGGAAAAAGCTGAACGTGGCGCGGCGCTTCCACGTGCAGTGTCTACCGTCACGAGTAAAAAGACTGCAACATTAACATTAGCATTGGAGGCTAAATAGAATTTTCGACACATCTCCTCCTCTATTAAAGCTCGTTTTCAGCAACCGAACACCAAGAAACATCAAGAAAACCTCACTGCGCCGATAGAATACCGTGAATTTTATATAAGTTTGAATAACTTACCGTTTGTGTAAAATACTCCAATGAGTACGGCAGGCATCCACCACGGTGTAACCAGCAGAAGCACATGGAAAATCGGCCCGGCAGAGCAAACTATTAATTGATCCACGGGTTTACCTGGGCAGAAGCCCAGGTGCCTGCCAAGTTAAATAACTCTCTTCAGAGTTCATTTGCTTGGACTTGAATAACACTGTTTAATAACTCCAACACTGAACACTATTTGAATCAGAATGTGTTAAAATGACACTTTGAGAGTGGAAATCAACTCTAACATCTTTAACCCTGAAATTTTAACACTCCAGTTTTTGCTGTGTATATTTAGCCACACTGATGTTTCTGTTTTTAGTTCAGATATTGTCATCATTGTGGATGTTTTTGCTAGATGCTGTAAATGTGTAGTACGTGTGTGCCACATATGTGTTATAGGCAGGAACACAACGGTTACATCATTATCATACAGCATACGGATGATGATGCCCGATGAGGAGCGAGACGAGGAAGCCGACGAAGCCGCCTCCCCCTCAGTCTTTTCTCTCTTCAGAGAGCTTGACCTCTGAGGGCCGCCATGGCTCTGACTCTTCAGAGGAACCGTCACCTGCTGTGTGGGAGGGATGTGGCCGTGCACAGATGCCGGCCTCTCGCCGCCTTTCCGCCGCTCCAACTTGGCTCTGAGTGTGGAGTACGAGTCAGCATGGGCGGGGTTGTGGGTGAAGGACTGAGAGCGCTTCTTGCGTGGGTTGTCATCAAAGAACTCAATGATGAAAGCTTGCTGAGTGAGGTGCTCGGGGGGCGCCTGTTTGGGAAATTCGGTGGGTGACAGAGCTTTAGGAGGACTCTGGGACAGGGGCCTCTCAGGGGCTACGGGTGAGGCAGAGGCCGGTCTGGGTGGAGCATACTGCAGTGGTTGGTGTAGCTGACTATGGATGGACTGGCCTGATTGGATGACCTGCTGCGACGCCTGGGACAGCTCTGATTGCATAGAGTGCTCAGTGCGGACCGAGTGGTGGGATTTACCCCTTCCTTTGAGAACTGGGTCCTCTGAGTCACTCTGGGTCCCATCCTCATGGTGGTGACCTAAAGACAGGAATAAAGATGTCAGTGAGTACTAGCTTTTGAACTTTGAAGCTCAATGGTCACAAGTGTATGACTGAAGCTTTGATAGCCTCAAACAAAGACAGAAGTTTAGTGGGGTCAGTAAAATCAGAGAAATATCAGAAGATTCAGGGACCGTGTGTCAATAAATTGTTAACAATGAAGTGCTGGACAGGTTTTATCACCAGCAGGAAGCATAATCCCCGATTACCTGTGAATGACAAACAGGTAACACAGGTATGGTCCGGAACACAGGTGCAACTCTGACCTTTCAGGGTCTTGATGTTCATGGCGAGGTCACTCTTGGTGCTGTAAACGTCTTCAGACGGTGGGCGTCTCTTCATCATGCTTACATCACTGTGGACCAGCCAGTCAGCCACCTTGCTCTCTGCTGACATCACCTCTGCAGGTGTGGCCATGATGGCTGTCTTGGTGGGTGTAGCCTGCAGCTTCCTCTGGCGAGTGGAGAACTTGGTGATGTGGTCTTTAATCTTGATCTTCCCAGGCATGCAATCATCAAACTCAATGGTAAAGGAGGCATGGCTCTGAACGACAGGCGGAGTCGGAGTGGGAAGTGAGGGTGGGGCCGGGGGCGTGTCAGTGTCCTTGGTGGGGATCTCATGGAGCTCCGCGCCTGAGGACTTAGGGTGCTGGAAGTCCTTGGTGGGGATCTCAAAGTAGCTCGGCTCACGGTGGTACGAAGGGAAGGCGGACTTTGGCTGACAGTCTGACAGCGATGCAGAAAATTCTGGATCTGCAGAGGGAGCGTCTTTCTGAACATCTGACAGAGGCAAAGAGATGACATCTCACCAACATCATCAATAACGCACCATCAGCTCAATTTAGCTTTATTTATACAGCACCAGTTTACTGCACTCCTCCACTTTATTAAGGTGTGCGTACCTGAATGTGGCTCATCGCTGGTTTGGACTTTACTCCCATAATCCTCCTCTCCCCACCAGGAAGGCTGGCCATACAAAGGAGTGGGCCGACACACCGGCGCCTCTGTCACAGAAACGTGTGATAGGTGAAATTGCCGACCAATCAAAGTGTCCCGAGGAGCGTGAACAAACGACTTTCTGGTTTGTTACTAAAACATTTTCCTGAACGAGCAGATTTATAGTAAAAAATACATCAGAACAAACAGCAACACATCATCTGCGTACAGGAACACACAGCGGCCAGACACCTGATCCAGTACTTTTTAACCCTGCACCAGGCTTTCTGGTGCAGGGTTTTGTGTTACATTATGTTTTGTACAGTGCAGTATATTTTTGACCCTGTGTGATGTCAAAATTTTGTGTTATTGCTTGTATTACGCCCAGTATTGTTAGGAGTACATTTGATACACAGTATATTTACTGCCAGTACTGTTGCTGTATTATTGTTACCCTGTGCGAGGCTCTTGGTACTCTGCGCTTTCTCGCCTCTCGCCCGCTCATCCACGTCACTCTTCTTCCCCTCTGAAGGCTTTAGGCTCATCTGCAGCTGACTGCTGTACTTCTCATGCTGAAACAGAAGAACGAGGCAAACGTACTCAAGGTACTGCAAATTGCATGTACTCACGGTACTGCATGTGCTCACAGTACTGTACATGCTGTGTGTAGTCATGAGAAATTCATGACGCTCTGAGTAGTTTTGGAAATGCAAACTAAATGCAGTTAAACAAGGAAATTAAATAACACCCTCTATGCAGTAATTTGTACAATAGAAAACACACACCCACAAACACCAACCTTTAGGGCCTCCTCTGGGACTTTGTGTTGACTTTTCTCCAGAACGTAGACGTGAGAATGTGAACAACAGCTCAGAAAAATATTAAAATTATCACACACACACACACACACACACACACACACACACACACACACACACACACACACACACACACACAGAAACACACAGGCGCACACAGACACGCACACAAACAGTGCGTGTGTGCGTCTGAAGGATATCGTATCCGAAGCGGATGATGTCGGACAGTTTGAGGGTGATGTAGGTCTGATCAGGAATCCGAAGGTCGTTTACAAATGTCTGCAGGAAACAAACAAACAAACGTCCAGGTGAAAGTTTCTGATTATGATGCTGAAGTCCACTCTGAAGGTTTTCACTCTTTTGTGATTTTACAGTTCTTGCCTGTTTAAATTAAAGTGGAATTAAATTTTTTTAAGTTAATAAAAAAAAAAAAAAAAATCTTTGTACTGTAACCTGTGACTTTAGGCATCACCACCCCCCACCTGTGTTTGCTGCTGATTGGTGGATACCTATGATAATGTACTGATATGTTGTGTATGGCTCACCCCATTGAGGCTGCCCAGGTCCTTCACCAGGTGTTCATCAGTGGTCGGGTTGTAGTTGATGACAGCGTGCTGTTTGTCCACACTGCGAGACTGAGACACACACACATACAACTCTTTTTGCTTACTTTCACTGCGACTCAAACAAGACACCATTACAACTTCCTTTTTCAGACCAACCTAGAGGGAGGCAATTTCTACTAACCCGAACACCTGCACAGGTCAGCCTCACCTGAAGCATCAGCTCGCAGTCCTCTCGGCCCACAAAAATCATCTCTCGGGGGAGGCGGTGTCGAGTCCCCGAACTGCTTACCAGGAACCATGATGTCACACTCATCTTCACAGGCCTGCTGAGAAACCCCAGAGCATCCTGGGAAATGAAGACAGAGGCAGGTGATACAGGTGGGTTTGTGCGGGCCTGTTGTGCCACCGTGACAGATTTTAAATATTTAATCAGACAAAATGAGTAATTTCAGACGATCCTGCTCTTACTGATTTGTGTGTGTTTGAATCCTGACAGCTGAGGCACCTGCAGGTGTGTAGTCAGGTCCAAAAGGACCTGCAGGTTGTCCACACCAGCCTGAGTCTGAGGTTCAAACACCTTCAACTTTCAATTAAGCACTGAATGAACTCCTACAGACATTTTTATTCACAGTGCTCTGATTACAGAGGTTCGGCACAGAAACGGGGTCATGCAGTCAAATATGTGATATTTATTAAAAACACAGAGCATGAGCAAATCAACTGTTCATTTCATCTTTAGAGTTAAAAGTTGAACTAAAGCACTGACCAGCAGAAAATAAAACACGAGCGCTTTATAAAACTTCTAATTTGAAATAACGGCTCAGAGATGATTCTGTTTCCTGGGAAGGGGTTAAAGATATTTCCTATTTCTAACAGGAAATATCCAACTGTCAAATGACCACATGATCTCACACACACACACACTCGCACAGGTGAGAGTCACTGACATTAAAACTTCAGTTTTAGTGTTTTTCTGCACATATACTGCAGTATCATCAGTACTGTCAATACTTTTGTGTGAACCACACGAACAGATGAAGTGAGAGTTTGGAGTTTGAGCACTGGGTTTTGTATGCAGGAGCTCTTGCAGACACAGCTGAAGGATAGATGAAGCTCCTCTGCAGCACAGACAGCAGTGCCACAGACGCTCTGTCCAATCAGAGGCTGACACACGGGCACACATGGAGTAGATCAGCTCCTCCATCAGTCACTGAGACTTCACATCCACTCTGGAGCTCACTCTGTGAAGCTCTGCCCTTCTCAGGAGGTCAGAGGTGATTGGACGGCTCACTCCAAAGGGTTCCATAGGTAAAAAGTCTGGGGAAGGGAGGGGGGATCTTCCTGTTTTTCATCACGGCATAGAACCAGTGAAGAAAACTGCTCATGATGTGGACAAGTGTGGACAACACACACTCAGATGCACATACACACAGACAACCACAGACACTGAGCTGATGCTGGAGGAGAGAAGCGGCTCTACAGCAGCATCTCTCCAGGCCTCAGCGCCTCTCGGCGGCTGCTGCCCAGAGCTGCTCCTCCTGTCCGGTTCCGACAGACGTGTGTGTGTGAAGGGTGGGGGAGTTACAGGCAGATGACAGACAGGCTCTCCTCCTCCACGCCCTGCCCTCCCCCTCTCTTACCTCCGGGCTCTTCCCCGCTGCTCTTCGCTTCTTGGATCTGGGGCTGGCGTGCTGCGGGGCGGGCAGAGCATGAGCGGGTCCCGTTATCCGGACTCACACGGACTGGGGCGGCTCGGCTCCGATGATGCTCTACAACATCTCCTCCTGACGCACCCGCTGCGTCAACACGCACCGCGACAGCGACCACCGCACCGGAAGAGCTGCCGAGACCTTCACAATTAAAGCCCGCACCTGATAACATGCCCAGTGAGGTTCGAACAGGTTTTATTAGAAAAAATAGAATATTACAGTCCACTGCAGCACCGACCGAGTCTGAGGCAGGCACACCGGGGCTGGCTGTCAAATTACCTGGTACTGCCACAGCAGAGGGCGCTGTGGAGCTCTGTTATCATACATTTGGCTTGGCAGTGGTCAGTAGTTAGACTCAGAGGCACTATGTTGTAATTTCGGTGAGTCAGACTGAATTTTCATGTTGTTTTTGTTCACACAAAACTAGCCATTGATTAAAATGAAACAGTGGTTCACCTGCTGGCTAAAGTCACGTGGTAGGCAGGATTCTGCAGATTGTACCGATAGGGATGGTGTGTGCTGAGCCAATCCAGCGGTGCACACCTCACACGACTGAGTCGAATGGCTGTGTAAGTGGCAAGTCAGACCTGCATGATCCAGCAAGACTTAAACCGGAGAGCAGCTCAGAGTCCCTTTTACATACTGTAAGACTTGAGCACGGAAAAGCACGGCCCCCTCAGCGTTGGTCTGCTGAGGAGCGATGATGGAGGATAACTCATGTACGAGTAAAAAGTGTGACCACGCGAGTAACTTCGTCACAGCACACCTGACTGCAGGTGTGACCGTGACGGAACGGCTGCCCTCGGCCTACTCTTATTGTGAAGGCGGGTCGGTTTCCGGTCGCGCGCTCGGCAGTGTGAGGGTTTTCGGAAGACCCGCTCATCGGTAATCAGCACAGATTCTTCTGATCGATCAGCTCAGCGTGCGCCGGGCAGAGGTCACATGATTTGGAGCGCCGTCGCTTCAGTACGGGAAGCGCCGGTTTTGCGTGACGTCACCGCAACGCTGACACGGGGATGAGGATGATGACGTCATCTATTGTAAAAAAAAAAAAGAAAAAGAAAAAAAGTAAATAAGCACGTGCACGTCTCCGGTTCATGGCTCTGCGTGTGACCGTCTGTGAGCTGCAGATGAAGAGTCTACCTCACATGTGACTCAGCTGCTTACCTGCGCTGTGTGCGTGCGTGTGTGTATGTTGGGGGGGTGTACACTAATTCAGTTTTATTTATACAAGCTCAAGGCGCTTTATATTGTAAGGTAGACCTTACAATAACCCAGCAGTCATATGACCTCCTATGAGCAAGTACTTTAGCGACAGTGGGAGGGAAAAACTCCCTTTTAACAGGAAGAAACCTCCAGCAGAACCAGGCTCAGTGAGAGGGCGGCCATCTGCCGCGACTGGTTAGGGTGAGAGAAGGAAGACAGTACAAAAGACATGCTGTGAAAGAGAGCCAGAGATTGATAACAAGTATGATTCAGTGCAGGGAGGTCTTTTAGCACATAGTGATTGAAAAAGAAACATCCATCATGGGTGGATGCATCTGGGAGTTATTTTTTCTAAACAGGCTCAGATTTGACCAATCAGATTACTGCATATGGCAATGAGTACTTTGTGGCTCAAAACCTGGAACTGAAAGTCCAACATGTTGGTTCTCGGAGAGCTGCTGCTCCGTCAATCACAGCAGCTCCTTGGTGCAGGTGACCGTCAGGTGAGCACAGGAGCTGCTCGCTTAGAAGAGCACGCAGCAACACGACATATGAGCAAGCGGAGTGAGGTATGGGGTCTTCACAACCCCTGTTCTCTGTACACCATCAGGACGCTTGGCCTCCCTGTGGCTGCGGGCTGCTTGCCTCCACCCCAGGGAAAAGGGTAACATCTCCTGGGTCTGGGGGTTGTACACATGGGTGCTCACAGACACAAACTATATCTTCCTTGGCTGCTACCTTAAAGCATATCGTGCGCTGTTGATCTTGCGTGCTGCTCAACATTCAATATTTAGTATTTACTGTTACTTACACGTAGATAGGTTGTTGCTTTGACCTCTGTTTTGTGTTGTTCTCTTGTTGTTTGTTTTCTTTTTTCTTCTGTTAACAGGTGACCCAATGGATTTTCTCAGTGTCTTCTCTTACTGTCCCCCGATCCCCTCTGTTTTTCTTTCCCCCTTTTCTGTCTAATTGTCTGTCCAATTTTTAATAACTTAAAATAAATAAATAAATAATAATAATAATGATAAAGATCAATCAAGTGGACCAATATCACATTGACACGTTTTCTCCACTTGAAGAAATAAACCCGTTGGGCATCTTTCCTGGCACTCAGACAATTCTGATTGTTTTTCTGTCCCGTTCGGTACTTTAGCAAACAAACAAACAAAAAACAGGACTCATCAAAGAGCTAGAACAACATTTATTCTAACAGTAAAAGTCTCAGCGAACTTTAATCAACAATAAGAACAGAAAAGTCTAAAACCTGAACACCTGCACGGGAACAATGTGAGGCTTTTAATCTAAAAGGTCTTTTGCAAGAAACCAGGTGAGCAGGCAGGTGGCATTAACCTGGAAAGAGTTTATTTGCTGTGCTTTCTGAGCCCCACCCACATCAGACCACCTGAGCTCAGAGACAGTGCAGCGCCTCGACCTGACAGGAAGTGCACACAGAAACCTTGCTGACATCACAAATGGACGCAGTCACTTCGGCGCCACTGAGAGGTGAGCGAGGGTTAGATCAGTCAGTCACAGGAAGCTCCGCCCAGAATCCTTGCTGCTTCCTCGTTCTTTATGATTGTGTTTCCCTTTTAACCCTTGGTAGAACCTCAAAATCCCATCCTTTCGTGAACCTCGGGACCAAAAATTGTCCCGCCCCAAAAGTGCTCTAAAAATGTTATATATCAATATTTTTTTTCTACTTTAAATTAGTCAATCTTTTAAAACTACTTCTGCTTAAAATATCCATGTCAAGTTTTAATTATATTTTCGTTGTTTTAACCCTTTAAATCCCAGTTTTATTACATGAGCGCCCTGTTTTTTTAGCCCCAAAAAACAAAAGAACTAAATATTTTCCAAAAAAAACCATTTGAAGTAATATTTGTTTGTTATTATAATTAGGCCTTTAGATGGACTAAAGATTGGCACCAACAGTCATTTCGATCGCCTTTTTTTTTTTTTTTCAGGACCAGAAAATGGTGCCTTATTACTTTGCATTGATTTAATTACTTCGACAATTTCACTAATGGTTATCTCTCTATCAATTTCTGTTCTGTCATTTACCGATATTTGTGGAATCGGTAATCTATCAAGCGTTTCAGCAATCTTTTTTTCATCAACCGGATCTGAGGTATAAAGATTGGAATAGAACATTTTAAACTGGTCATTAATGGTTTTCGGATCAGACGTCTTTTCTCCAGAGGTTTTACAGATTTCAGAAATCGTGTTAGCTGATATGGATTGCTTAATTTGATGTGCCAAAAGTTTTCCGGCTCTTTCCCCATGTTCATAGAACTTTTGCCTTGATTTGAAAAATAAACGTTCTGTTTGCTGAATGGACCGAATTTTGTATTCTGAATTTAGTAATAATTTTCTCTTATAGAGGTCTGGTGTTGGATTTTCTGCATATAAGCAGTCAATCTCTTTTATACTGTTGGCTAGGTTGTTCATTTGTTGTAAGTATTTCTTTTTTTGAAATGAGGCGCTGTGGAGAGCATCCTCACACAGAACATGACATCGTGGTTCGGGAACAGCTGTGTGAAGGACCAAAAAGCTCTCCAGAGAGTGATCCGTACAGCAGAACGCTGCTGCAGGATTGCTCTCCCCCCGCTTCAGGACACCTACACCAGGAGATGCCGGACTAGAGCAGCGCAGATACTGAAGGACCCGTCCCATCCTGGCAACAAACTGTTCCAACTTCTGCAATCTGGTAGAAGGTTCCGCATCTTCCGGGCAAGGACAGAGAGACTCAAGAGGAGCTTCTATCCCCAAGCCATCCGTGCCCTAAACACACACACCCGCCCTCTCACATCATCTATAACTGACTGAGACAGGACTCTTCCAGACACTAAACCAAGGCACAATGTACATTTCAATTCCTTTAATTTTAAATATGTTTATATTGTCTATCCTGTAAAATAGTCAGATGTCTATTCATATTAATGTACAGAATTCACCTGCTTGCTGCTACTACTGCACATTCACCCAGTGTGTATACTAATATATATATATATATATATATATATATATATATATATATATATATATATATAAATAATGTTCTTCCTCTACACCCCCCCCCCCCCAATTTTTGCACATGTCGAGGAGCGTGTCAGGCTACATTTCACTGTGTGTTATACTTGTATAACTATGCATGTGACAAATAAAGAACCTTGAACCTTGATACATATGAAATTATCTGGCCTCTAAGATAGGCCTTTAATGCCTCCCATACAACAGTCATTTTCATCCCTTGGGTTTGATTTGTCTCTAAGAAAAACTGTATTTGCTCAGAGACCATTTTTTAAAATGAGTCTTTAGTTAGGAGTAAAGGATCAAGTCGCCAGGCCGGTTTTTGACTTAAGCGTTCATAAAAATTTACATCTAATTGTACTGGACTGTGGTCTGAGATAACAATAGAGTTGTATTGGCAATCTAAAACCTTGGGAAGAATTCTACTATCTACAACAAAAAAAATCGATCCGTGAGTATGACCGGTGCACTGGTGAGAAAAATGAGAATTGTTTAGATGAGGGACAAAAATCCTACCAGGGGTCAAAAAAAGCATAAGATTGCATAAAGGATTTAAGAACATTACCCGCTTTTGAAATTTTGCTATCAGGTTTTGGGTTTGATCTGTCAAGTTGAGGATTAAGTACGCAGTTAAAGTCACCACCCAGTATCAAATGGGACTCTGTTAAATCTGGCAGGTGTTTTAAAAAGGTACAATAAAAATTTGGGTCGTCCCAGTTTGGTCCATATACATTAGCAAGAATGACTTGTTTCCCATACAACCTGCCCTGTATAATAATATATCTTCCTCTGGTATCCGCCACAGTTGATAGTGGAATAAATGGAATCCCCTTCCTAATTAGAATAGCCACACCCCGTGATCTATCCTCAAATTTTGAGCTAAATATTTGGCTTACCCATGTTTTTTTTAGTTTAATTTGTTCACTTGATCGGAGGTGTGTTTCCTGCAGATATACAACATCGGATCTCAATGATTTTAAATGAGTAAAAACCCTTGTGCGTTTAACCGGATTATTTATACCTTTAACATTCCATGTTATAAAACGAAGAGGCAGATGACTTTGCGAGCTTGCCATTCAGGTACCAAAATGCAGGTGCAGAAAAAATATGTCCCAACCTCTGGAACCCCCCCCCCCCCAAAAGAAAGAGGGGGAGAAGGAAAAAAAAAAAAGGGAAAAAAATAAATAAATAAAACGAGCCTCAAAACCCCATGCTGATCTACTATTATCCCTGAGATCGCAACCCTCCAGGCTAGGATAGCACAGTGACTAAACGTACTGTTAACCCTCAAACAGCCCCTCAACTGGGCAAATATATAACATTTAATAACTAAACAAAACTCCAAAACTTATATTTTCCACTTTCCCCGTGTTTATTCTAATCAAATGCCCCAGAATAACAGCAATATCTCGAACATATCAAAAATCGGAACGAAGAAGGAAGGCAGAGTATTCATAATCAATTAAATCAAAATCATTCTACCTTCCGGCCTTTTATGACTATGGCCCAATTATTTACTTGACATCTCCCCAGCACCGACATATAACTATGTCCCTTGAGTTCAAGCAATCACACATGTGGAGTCCAACTTATCTTTTCTCACACGGCTGTACCTCTCACGGCCGTCGTAAGTCTTTTTTGATAAAGTCTATTGCAGCCGCTGGGTCGGTGAAACGATTGTCCTGTCCCGTCGGTGAAGTGATGCGGAGAACAGCTGGAAACAAAAGTCCAAACTTAACGCCAGCCTCGGAGCAAACGTTTAGCCTCCATAAAAGCAGCTCGTTTCTTTGCCACCATTGCTGTAAAATCAGGAAAAATGCTTATCTTCATGTCCTGCAGCAGCAACGGCTGCGACTTGGCGGCCCTTCGGAACACCTCTTCCTTGTCTTGGTAATAGTGAAACTTCACCACGATTGCCCTGGGGGAGTTTCCCTGTTGACCCAAGCTTCGATGAGCGCGGTCCAGCATCGGAGTAAAGTCGAGGCCCAGTATGTCTTTCAGCATTGTAGCAATAACTGCCGTAGGTTTCCCGGTGTTTTCAAAGCCCTCCTTCACCCCTACAATGCGTGCATTGCACCGGCGTTGTCGCCCCTCGATGTCGTCCAACTTGCTGGTCAACTTAGCAACGTCCGATTTCAGCTTGCTAACCTCGTTTTCCAACTCCACTGTCCGGTCTGAAGAAGTATTCAAGTCAAGTCAACTTTATTTGTCAATTCTGCCACATGTACAGGACATACAGAGAATAGAAATTTCGTTACTCTCAAACCCTAGTGATTAAAAAATGCAAATAAAATAATTAAAAAGTAAAAATTTAAATAAATACAATACAATTTTACGTATAACAAAAAAAAAGCTATACAATATACAACATTCAAAGCAAACTCAACACTTTCCAAACGGGTCTCTTGCTTCTCCAGATCTTCTTTGATTGTGTCTATTTTATCATTTAAATCTTTCGTGCTTGAATCGATACGGTCCAATATCCTCTTTTCAGAGCTAGCAATAGCTCTCATAATCTCACTCATGTCATGGGGTGGTGCCTCCGGTCTGTCCTCAGCATGGTCCGAGGCTTTTGCGGCCTGCTCTTTCCCCGATCTAGTTTTGCTCATATTTCGTACACCGTAGCCTTGAAGATGTAAAAAGTGCCTCAGAGCAGCACACGGGCGTGTTATCGTACTGTTGTTAAAAGTTCGTTAGTTTTGGAGCAATGGAATTATGAAAAAAGTTAGTCCATTGAGGAGCCCTGTACAACACGTCTTCACATGGCTACCAGACACGCCCCCCGTCATTTTGTTATTATTCAATTCAGAACTGCCCAGACCAGACACAGTGACGTTTCACCAGAATCCCTTTGATCTCTGATCTTCTTTATGACATCAGCACCCGAAAACCTATAAATAGGGGAGAGGTTCTCACTCTTGTCAGTCTTTCAAAGAGAGTGGAAGAATTCACTAGGCAGGAAACTACTGGAAACTTCCGTTTCTGACACAGTTGACGGTATTTTTAAAAAATCTTTTAGTTGGTACAGAGATTTAGCATCAACTTCAATTTGAAATATGAGTCTGTCAAATCCTGTTGTATGCAACATGAGAGCCGAGAACGAAAAACTTCAACAGCAAATCAAAGAGCTGAAAAATGAGAATAAAACTCTCAAACAACAAAACTCTACCATACGTGACCTTAAAGTCGAGAACGCCGACCTTAAGGAGCAAAAAAGAGAGCTCATAAATGAGAACAAGATTCTCCAAAAAAACATTGAAGTTCTCTTCAAACGAAGTGGGTTCTCTAAAAACAAGAGGAAAAGAGACCTGCAACTAGAGAATGAAACAATTCACTTCAAAATTCAAGAGCTGGAATATTGGAACCAAATTCTAAAGGATTTAAACAGCTCCAAAACCAAAGAGATCCAGCAACAGAAAGAGGTGATGCAGGAAATGGAGGCAGAAATCAGAGAGTTGCAAAGCAGCAAGACAGGCTTGGTTATAAAAGTGGGAGACATGGAAAAGGACAACCCGTCTTTAAGAGAGGAAAATGATGTGACGGTAAAACGCATGTGTGAGCTGAAAAGGGACTTTGAAAAGGAAAAAGATGACATGCAACAGGAAATACAGGCTGTTAAAACTGAGCTCCATCAGGCAAACACAGCCTTTAAAGAGTTACAAGAGAGTGAAGAAAGAAAAAGGATCATGAATGAGGAAAACAAAACAACGGACAGTGAACAGCTCAGACAGACCCTGGAACTCCAATGCTTTGCACATGAAATTGACATATTGAGGCATAACGAACTTCTTGAACAGGACCTCCAGGAGCTTTCCAAAAGGAGTGGTGATTCTCAAAAAGAACTGAAACCACACGATGAGGGTGTGAAAGGAGAATCACGGATCTCCAAAGCCACTGAGAAAGACTCCCAACATGATTTTAACGTGACCAACAGAGAAAAGGAGTTTTTGTACCATCAATTTGAGGCAGTGAAAAGAGAGCTCCTAATTGAGAACAAAATTCTCCAAAGAAACGCTGAAGTTCTCTTCAAACGACGTGGGTTCTCTAAAAACAAGAGGAAAAGAGACCTGCAACAGAAAGAGGTGATGCAGGAAATGGAGGCAGAAATCGGAGAGATGCAAAGCAGCAAGACAGGCTCGGTTATAAAAGTGGGAGACATGGAAAAGGACAACCAACATGATTTTAACAAGACCAACAGAGAAAAGGAGTTGTTGTGCCATGAATGTGAGGCACTGAAAAGAGAGCTTGTCAAGAAAAATCTGTGTAATGTACAGGAAGCCTTGAAAACAAGACATGGCGTTGGGAGTCTGAGCTTGGGTTTGCAAAGTTTCACAGGAAGCACATAACAATCTGATAAACAACTACGATGTCCAAGTTGACATACTCAAACAACAAAATAAGGCCTTAGAAAATACGGTTAGCGACCTTACCAAAAAGATGTGGAATGGACGGGAAGCGATGAGACAAATGGAAAAGAACTTTCAAGAACAAAGGAAGCTACTCGAAAATCTCCGAGGAGAATTCGAGGAAATTTAGCACAACTAGGACTTTGGCCCTCCCTATTAAACCTGGTTAACGCAGGTTCAATAGGGCTATAACTCAGACAATGGAAGTTCATTTGATTTAATTGGCCCAAAATGAGTGACTGCACCCAGACACTCAGTAGCAAAAGAATTACAGAGATTCAAGAGAGAAAACTGTTTCTGCATAGACTCCTATAGTACTGCAAGTCGTGTCATCGCTTGGTGTCCTGCATAGAGTGCAGGTTTAAGGTATCTACGTATCTTTCAGAATTAGAAGCTATGCTGCGTCAGGGGTTATAACAGCTGTGCCCCCCCCCCCCCAACCGGTCGAGGCAGATGGCCGCCCCTCACTGAGCCTGGTTCTGCCGAAAGTTTCTTCCTGTTAAAAGGGAGTTTTTCTTTCCCACCGTCACCAATGGCCTTGATGACTGATAACCTTCACAGACACTGTCATCAAGGGTTTGCTCACAGGGGATCATCTGATTGTTGGGGGGTTTTCTCTCTTATATTGTATGGTCTTTACCTTACAATATAAACAGCCGAGAAGCGGCTATTTTTGCGATCCGGTGCTTTAGAAATACATCTTAGCTGAACTGAACTCCATAACATCTGGACCGAAATGCCTACACACAACGGTAGGCATTTCAATCAAGAGCTCTGTCCAAAACGTTCAATGACAAGCATCAGCACCAGGATTGTTTTTTTAGCTCACCAACAGTTCATGTTCCATACCCAGTTTTTATTGTGACTGCAACTTTGTAAGACTGGGTTGGGAGATGTTCTTGTGGTGAGCTTTTATTCACATAATTGGTTTCTTTAATAGTGAAATAAAATATATTTGTATAACTGGAAACAGCGTTCTCATGTGTGATTATCACATTGTATTCTTTAATGATAACTTATTTCTATCAAACCATGTTTTCAGTTTAATCATTTCTTGTGTGACAATTTCCAAAAGCTGCTGTAAGTTCTCTCCAGCACAAAAAATATTTGTATCATCTGCAAATAGAATAAACTGTAATATATCTGATGTTCTACATATGTCGTTGATATAGAGGATAAACAGCTTTGGTCCCAATACTGACCCCTGTGGAACTCCACAAACAATGTCCACACACTCTGATTGATGTTCCCCAATTTTCACAAATTGCTTCCTGTCTCTCAAATAACTCTTTACCCACTCTAACACCACTCCTCTAATGCCATAATACTCCAATTTATCGAGTAATATTTCATGATTAATTGTATCAAAAGCTTTTTTTAGGTTGAGGAATATACTAGCTATACATTGTCTTTTATCTATATTGTTAGTGATATTTTCGATCAATTCTATTAATGCCAATAATGTTGATCTATTTGATCTGAAACCATACTGACTATCCGTTATTATTTTGTGTTTGTCTATAAATTTGTCGAGTCTATTAATAAAAAATTTTTCCAGTATTTTTGAAAATTGAGAAAGTAGAGAGACAGGCCTATAATTTGTAAATTGGTGTTCATCACCATTTTTGAACAATGGTGTTACTTTAGCTATTTTCATTTGTGTCGGTAATGTACCAGTTTGTATGGACAAATTGCAGATATGTGTTAAGGGTTTGGAAATGCCCTCTATCACTTTCTTGACTATTTCCATATCTATGTCATCAGAGTCTGTAGAGTTTTTTGTTTGTAATTTCCCAACAATATCAATGATTTCCTTTTCTTCTACTGCCGTTAAGAACATTGAATGAGGATTGCGATCAATGAATCTGGTTTCTTTCTCTACCGAATCTGTCATATCAGGAATTGTTTCAGCCAAGTCTGGCCCAACACTTACAAAGAATTTGTTGAAATCATTTACCACATCGCTCATATTAGTAATGTTTCTATCTTTATTTGTGAAATACGAAGGATAGTCTGACTGTCCAGAGCCCTTTTTAATGATGGTATTTAATGTTTTCCAAATCTGGTGGAGTTATTTTGTGTGTGTGTGTTTATAAGTAGTTTTAAACCTTGTGATCCACAAAACAGCATAAGAGTAAAAGAAGAACTGACTGCGTTACAGCACCCGCTGCTTGTTGAGAGTAAAAGCGATACGTGCTTTCACGTCCTTTTTAGCGACTTTTTTAGAAACAAAGTCGCTAAGGGGTCTGATATGGGCTCAAAATGTGGTCATAAATATTTTGTACTTGTAAATCGGTTTTGTACTTGTAAAAAAGATTTGTGCATGCGTAAAAAAGATTTGTATGTGTAAAAAAGATTTGTGTGTGGACTTAGCCCAAAAAAACCCCCTGCAAGTTACAAGTACGAATTTTGACCCTATTTTTCTTCCTTTAAGCTGATTGGTCAATGTCATGTCAATCACAAATTAAACAATCCAATCAGAGGACAGATGGGTTTGGCTGTCGGAGGGGCGCTTTTTTGAACTGCAGGTCCTTGAAGAGTAATCTCTATATAAATATCCAATAGTTAGGTCCCCTTACTTTCAGTAGCTGTTGAAAGGATAAAGTTGTGGTATATCAGCGGTTAGAAACACCATTATTACTTTAGGATTAGTTTAACACAACGTCAGGGCTGACCCAGGACCATTGCTGTGAGTCACAGTGCGCAGCATAAAGGTCCTTTCACATCGGACGCAGGATGTGCTGCTAATGCTAACTGCTAACTAAAAGCAAAGGATCCAGAATTTGTTACGCTGGCTGCTGGGCTCTGTGGGTTTTTGCATCAGTACCTGTACTAGATGCACCTGCTCCTTGTCTTTTCTATCTCTGACTTTATGTGAACTACAAGAGTTTCTGTTTTTTTTGCTGGTTCTTCAAATGTTCAATAAAAACATGTATGCTAATTCATAACGAAGAAATCTTTGTAATGAAGACTGTCATTTCCAAAACACTGCTCCCCCGCGGTCCGCAGCGCTGTTGAAAAGGCTGTGGAAGTCCCTGTATTAAACACGTAGACCTGTGACACAAAAATCACCAAACTCGGACGACCACAGACTGTTTTCCTTCGTGGTGATGAAGGAAAACGCTGGGTTGGCATGTAAAAGGGCATTTATTCCCTTCAAAGACCTGCAGTTCAAAAAAAGCGCCCCTCCGACAGCCAGACCTCTGTTCTCTGATTGGATTGTTACATTTGTGATTGACATGACATTGACCAATCAGATGAAAGGAAGGAAAATAGGGTCAAAATTCGTACTTGTAACTTGCAGGGTTTTTTGGCTAAGTCCACACACAAATCTTTTTTACACACACAAATCTGCAAGTACAAAACCGATTTACAAGTACAAAATATTTATGACCACATTTTGAGCCCATAGTCTGAAAACTCGCTAAATATAGCGACAAAGTCGCTAAGTTGGCAACACTGGCTACAAGTACCTGGGGATCCCACAGGCGAATGGGAACCATGAAGAGGCCGCTAGGAAAGCTGCAACCACCAAGTACCTGCAGAGGGGCAAGTCCTGAGGAGTCAGCTGAACAGTAAGAACAAGATCCGGGCCATCAACACGTGCGAGAGCTTGAAGGATAGACCGCTGCAGGGGCGAGATACAATTTGACAGAGCAAAAACTACGTAATATATTTTTATATGCAAAACTTTATAAGCTGCTAAGGAGCTACATATCCATCTATATTCAGCTTTGAGGGTCAATACTGTGTGTGTGTGTGTGTGTGTGTGTGTGTGTGTGTGTGTGTGTGTGTATAAACGAGTCAGCAGTCGGTTGGTTTCTCACAGGTTTTTTTTCGTTCATGGTTACACACACAGACTCTTTGACACGTTTCACGACAGTTACACGTTAATAATCCGACACACAGACTCGTCCACGCTCCGAGAAACATGAACACGTCTCCAAATATCTTTTCCTGCGTGTTGGTACGATCACGAAGCTTTGGATGTTTCACGTCTTTCAAACAAAAAGCAGCAGCAAAGCAAAAAGCTTCTTTTTTTAAACGTCCATTTTTGGATGAACATTCTCAGTGTAGCACCAGACAGAGTACAAAAAAGAAAACACGAGTTCAATTATGGATTAAAAACAAATAAATCGAGCATATGAACCTCGTCCAAAAGAAACAAACACAGGTAGAAAGATCCGGAAAGGCACTTAAGTGTGACGATGTCCAACCACAGATGCAGTGAAGGCGCTGACATGAAACGTGACCGTGAGACTTTTTGTTTTTTCAGACAAACTTCACAAAGTTTCTGTAAATATGAAACTGCATTCGATTATTTTTTATTATAAAGCAGTTTAACGTTTCTGTTTTCTGCATAAAGAAATCTTAGTTTGACCAGAACGCCCGCTCGAATCGGCTCATTTCAACAACACGTAATAAGATGCTGATTGCATCAAAACCAAACAGAAACCAGAGCAACGTACCAGCATGACCTTTGACCCCTCCTGTAGTGATTTCATTTTGTTTCTCGTAGTTTTTATTTTGCTTCATGTCGGTGTTTCGTTTTTATATAAACAAAGACTTTTGTGTTTTACTTGAAGATAAAAATGAATCCACCTCAAAGAAAAGAAAACAGAGCGATGTAATAAATCTTTTAGTTTAGTCTTTTCTTTTTCTTTAATTTAATGACATTTTAATTTCGTTTGCTGTGCCGTTTGTGTCTTTGCGTTTATTCCTCCTAATTTAACTTTAACGTCTCTTTTTATAGTTTCTGTTTCCTTTGAAACTTTGACAGATGCGTGTGAATTTTATCGTAAATGACTTATTGCCAAAATAACCCCTGAATGTAACCGAGTATCTTCAGGTTACCGTTTGCGTCTGAAGATGTTAGAGAAATAGTTCTTGTGTGACACTTGTGGGCCTCCGTACCTTCGTTTGAAGCCGTTTTAATTACCTTCAGCGCGGCTCAGTTAGAGCTGCCTTAAACTCTGATTTCTGCTCAGTTTTGTGGAAGCAGCAGCTTTGAGCCGACTGGAATGTCTTAAATGTTCAAACCACTGCGACGACCCAACGCAAGGCCTTATGGGTAACAGCAGGTGGCAGAAACCGTCCAACAAGGTCATCCTGTGGGTTTTGGTCAGATACCAGCTGATGGATCCTCTGAGTCATGTGATCCATCAGGAAGGTTCCCGCTGAGCCCTGCAGGGGGCGCACTGACGTGCAAATCTGAGCGTGTGGTTGACCAAAGTGAGGGAGGGGTCTGTCGTTTGATTGGTTTACAGCTGTGCGCTCCCTCACTTTATGAACCTGTTTGCACAAATTTTAATGTTTTTTTCACCATGTGACCAAAAAAGAAAACGACAAACATGTAAACATCAGCTGATAGAGTCCGCGGGTTCTCCCGAGGCTTTGTGTTCATGTCCATGCATCCGTCCGTCGTGGAGGGTTAGTCGCAGTCTGGCCCACGTGGCGTTGGAGGCTCGGGCCGGTTGTGGGTTCGACTCCCTCTGGATCCACTTGTGGTCTGTTTAAGGCGCTGTGGATCCGAGTGTTTACAGACATTTCCACACAAACACACTGAAACACACAAACAGGCATTCAAGGAATTTTGTGTTGTCAACTTCTGCAAACTGTAACAAAGACTTTGTCCACCAGGGGGCAGCGTTGCCCCTGCGACCGCTGCGCTTTAACTTCCTTTTAGTCCCAGTTTCTTCTGCTTTAAACACGAAGTTTAAACTGGTTAAAAAAACATCGATGGGCTTGTTGCACCACCTTGTGGTGCAGATCGGTATTACGCAAACGTAAAGCCCGCCCCTATTTAAACTTTACCTGAAATCTCTTAAACACGAACAGAGGTGTTGGATACAAGTCATAACTTTCCTAATCTTAGAAGATATTTTAACAGTGAGCACTTTGAATTACATTTACAGGCTCACAGCAAAAACAGGTGGAAAACAGGTGAGACTGTAACTGCTGTAAGAATCTGTTTAGAAGGTGTTTGACTCCGAAACCATCAATAAAGACACACGTGTGAAAACCAAGGTTCATGCGCCCGTCGCAGCATCTTGTCTTTGTAGTCAGAGAGAATAAAAACAGTTTTATTAGTTTAATCTCTCCTGAGTGCATGGTTGTGTTACTGATCGGTGATCGGGTTACCTGCAGTCGTCTCCTCCTGTGCTGATCACGTATTTGTCGTCGTGGGAGAAGCGGATGTTGGTCACATGAGGCGAGTGGCCGAGGTAGCGCTTGTGTTTGGCCTGCAGACGGAAACGAAGCAAACGTGCGTCCGTTTAATCAACTTAGTCCTGGATACAAAGAATAAACTGAACCTGAGCCTACAAACACAGAAGTTTGATATCCTCAGAGATCAAAAGGTCAAAAGTTTAACTTCAAACTTGCGACTTTGTTTCTTTCCGTTAGTGCTCATGAAGCCCTCGACTCCTCGACTCCTTCATTTATTTCCTTTCCTACCTCCGAACAACTAATACTGAATAAATGAGACGTGGCCACAAACTCACAAACTTCTCTGTGCAGGGGAAGTCGAACACTTTGACCAATCCAAAGTCGTCGCCGGTGACGATGTTCAGGCCGCCGTGAGACACACACGCGCAGCTCACGTCAGCTTTGTCGGCGTTTCGAGGCCAAATCCCCAAAACTTCGTCTCCCAGGATGCTGAAGAAGAGACGACAGAAAGGGCGAGTCAGCGCCGCGGCTCGTTGTCGGGTTAGCTCGGGGGTCGAGTGGGCGACCATGAGCCGTGTTTGTGCGTTACCTGGTCCACGTTGCCCAGGTGATTCTGTCGATGGCGATCGGGTCGCTCACCAGCTTTCCAGAAGGAACCTCGAACACCTGCCGCTTATAAGCTCCCGTGGACACCTGCAGGTGAGATTGTGATGCACGCGTCAGCAGAACGTGTGTGTGTGTGTGTGTGTGTGTGTGTGTGTGTGTGTGTGTGTGATCTGTAGCTGGACCGAGGATGGCCCGGGGGTTTTGTAGGGTGTGTGTGTTTTTTGTGTACATATACATGTAGAGCAGTTGTATCACAGCACCTGGTGACTGTGGGAAGGAAGAGCCCCCGTCTAACAGGAAGAGACCTCCAGCTGTGGGTGTACCTGTACGTAGCAGCTGTCAGCAGAGAAGTCGAGCTGCAGGACGAAGGCGGGGATGTCGCTGCAGTAAACCAGCCGGTTCAGCGTCGGCCCTGCGCTCACGTCGTACACGTCCACCGTGTTCTCCACGGAGCCGACCGCCAACAGCCGCCGGTCGGGACTGAAGCTGCGCACAGAGTTCAGTCAAACAAACATCCAGCGCTTTCATTCTTCGCTCCCGCGCTCGCTCTCTTACCGGATGTCCTGGACGGTGGCGCTGCGGTCTCGCTTCTTCGCCCACATCTTCAGCGAATTGGAGAGGAGGAGGAGGAACTCGCCGTTCTTCATCCCCACCGCCAGCATCTCTCCGTCTGCGCTGTAGCTGACGCAGCGAGCCGCGTGGCCGACGCACACTTTGTTCAGCAGTTTCTAACCAGAGAGAGAAGATTTCTTTAACCAGCCCTCGCTGCACCACATCACGCAAACCTGCAGCAGCGCCTGCTGTTTCTAGCCCTCCTCCACCCCAGCATCCACCACCTACGTCCTAAAGAGCCTGGACTCCAATCACTGACATATGTATGAATGCACCTTGTCGGCGAGGTCCCACAGGCGGATGGTGGCGTCGTCGCTCGCCGTGATGCAGAGATCTTTGGCTGGATGAGCGCCCAGACCCCAGATTCCCCCCCGAGCGTGACTGTCCAGCAGCAGGTTGGACGCCGCGTTCTTCTCCCCGACCTCGATGATTTCGCCGTCTTTCGTCCCCACCAGGATCTTACCCTGAGGAAGACGAGAGGCCGAGGCGATGAGGAAGACGGACGGGTGATGGCGGAGGAGGAGGAGCGGGGAAAGGATGTCGAGATCTCACCTTGCCTCTGCAGACCGACCGCACGCACTCCACCTGCTGCCCGGTCTCCAGCTGGAAGGCTCGGCATCGTTTCATCTCCTGATCCCAGAGCTTCACTGCTCCGCCCTCCTTCGTCCTGACGCACAAACACACAGTTTTTATTTTCCATTTTTTCCACGAAGGAGAAAACAAAAACTGAAAAACTAGAAACAGCACGAAAGAGGAGGTTGGGTTGCAAAGGAGCTTGCAGACTGAAACAGCTTAAACAGAGGACCACGAATGAGGCCATCACACAGAGATCAGCTGATCTCTGTTTCTGTGGCGACGTCCGTCCACAGAGAATTGGCGGCTTTCAGGAAGTAGAAAACTTCCAAACTCATGGTTGGTCCCGTTTTCATGACATCATATATAAACATCCTTTTAATAAAATCTGTATTATGAAGATGGTTCTCGATACAGGTGAAGCGGTCGGCGTGTGACTCACGGCCTCTCCTTTCCACCGGTGACGATGAGTCCGTCTCTCAGGGTGGTGTACATGGTGAAGACCGGCCCGGTGTGAGCCTTCGCCACCACCCGCAGCAGGTAGTGATCTCGCCACACGTACACGTCCCCGTTAATGGCCCCTGTGAACGTCAAGTTATTCTGCAAACGTGAACACGGACACGGTCAGCTTACGTGCTTCGACTGAACGACGCTCCTGAGGGGCCCCGGGGCGAAGCGGCGAACTCACCGCACCGAAGGCGACAGACAGCATCGTCTGCATCCTGCCGTCCTCCAGCGTCCCCACCACGCCCTTCTTGTACATCAGCGCGCCGCCGGCCAGCGTCCAGAACTTCACGTGTTTGATTCCCACCGACACGAATTGAGCGTCCGAGTCGGGCCGAAACTCCACCACGAAGATCCGGTCCGGGTGTCCGGCTTTCCCGCACGCTCGAGATCCTGCAGAGGAGACACGCCTTGGTTACCGTGGTTACTGCCACCACAGAGGGACGCGAATCAAACCACGCTGAAAGTCTCTGACCTTCCTGCCAGCGCCACACCGTGATGGTGTGTTCAGGGTCCACTCCGACGGACAGCAGCAGCTTTCCCGTGGCGCTGAAGTTCACGTAGCCGACGCCTTTGCTGTGCGGACAGCGGAGGATGGACAGCGTCTGCTTGCCCATGGCGTCCCACACGTGGATCGAGGGGGTCGTTCCTGCGCGGAGACGAGCGAGTGTTTATCGCCGTTACAGCCACAGGCAGCGTCAGCACGACCACAGAGGGATAAACTACGACAGCTACACAGAGGGGTCGGTGCAGCCGACAGACACCCTGAAAACCAGACGCTGTTTCACCGCCACGCTAAAGCGCTCGCGCCCCATTTATTTAATCCGAGCGTTCGGGTCAGGAAAGCACGACGGCACAAGAGTTTGCGTTTGGTACTCGAGTACTTTAACTACTCGTTAAACAAATCGAATGAGTTCAGTTTGAGACGAGCGTCAAACATGCAGCAGAAACATCATATTGATCGATCATCGAGGAAAATCCAACAAACTAACATCAGTCGTCAGAAATGAGTCACTTCAATCATTTAATGTGGTGAAACTATCCTGTGTTTGTTGATACAAAGTTACCCAGGAACAAATGTTTATTTAAATGTGTGCAAAAAACAATGATTAAGAATATGAAACAATATGAAAAATGTGTTAATGCTGACGCACTGCTGGAAAAGTAGAATTTTGAAGAGCTTTTAAAGTTTTTGATTAAAAAAACAGAACTTTTGTATAACATGAATATATTTTAAATATTTAATGAAATTTCTGAACATTTATCAGAAAAATATTATTTTTATAAATGTTAACATTTTGTTGAAAAAAACGATTAAAAATGCAAAAATATTTTGTTTAAATTGTTTCTTTGCATGTTTTTATGAGACGTAGCAGTAAAAACCAAACCGACACGTCTGGTTGAGTCGGGCGCTCTGGGTTTCAGTTTGCTGTGATGGGAGGCGTGCGGGTCGTTTGTAGTTTACCTGGGAGTTCACCGCCGTCACCTGAGGTGTTGTGAGAGCGATGGTGACAAATGAGGCCGGCCAAAAACACACACACAAAGACAACAACATGAAAACCTGCAGTGAGTCACAGCCAGGCAGAAAAAACGTTTCATTCATCCTGCGTCTGCGCGGAGCTTCGACGTTCCTGACTGCGGATCGCTTCGGCTGCTCTACGGTTCGATACCAAAACAACAAACTCTGGGACGTGAAGCTCTGCTTGTGTTTCCTGATTGGCTGAATTAACCCCACTTCCTGTATTTTAAACGCAGACCTCGAGGAGAAACTGTCGCGACGTGGCGCCTCACAGCTGCAATAAGCGTTTGCTCCCTGTCGGTGAGTCGGTCAGTTTCCACTGTGTCAGTAGAAATAAAGCAAAGCAGGCGGGTTAAACAGGAAGCAGGGAGAGAAAGCGGGACTTCTCTTTAGTACAGTTAGTGGAGGAAAACACGGCCATGCTCCGACAGCGACACGCCACACACACAAACACCGAAGCGTACCGATCTGCCCGGTGGCGATGATGTTCTTGAATTTGGGGTGCTGGTTGACGGTCAGACACAGGATGTCGTCCGTGTGCTCCAGGTAGAAGCTCTGCGTTCCTGCAAAGACACGTAAACAGACACGTTTTACCTGCAAGGCACCAAATAAACTCCAGTTCTGGCTGAAGCTCAGTCGTCGCTTCATTCAGCACGAGTCACGGACACACTCGTGGTGTTTGTGGGGCTGCAAACGCACACATGCAGGTGAGCTAACGACACGGTTTCGTTCTAATGGATGGTGCTCTTTCTGGTGATGTCGTCAGAAGCTGTGCTTTTCTTGTGCAAAGCTCCGCCCACGCTGCCGGAGATCAGCAATCTGCTGCTACACGACAGCGACGGGCAACACTGACAGCAATCAGAGTTTGCTGATTTTAAGGTGCTTTTTTGGATCCAAAGCAAAAAACACAGGATGGCAACACCCAGGCACAAATCTGTGACTTTGTGTACCTGTGACGACTGCGCTGAGTTTTGTCTGTTATCAAAGGAGCGTAAGTGGTCATTGAAGCGTGCAGCACGCCGACCACTTTCCATCCAAAGGTGATTGCACAGCTCACCCGAGCCGGGTCCTGGTCTGTCACGTCTGTCATTCTGCAGTTAAACTGCCGTCCTGCAGCATCCGTGTCCTGATTTATGGACACGTGATCTGTGAGGCTTTGGCCGCACTCTGAATGTGCATCTCTGTGCAGCAACAAATGTGTAATTGTGGCTGTTTCCTCACAGCTGATCGCCGGATTGTCACAAACAGACTGCATGAAATTGCCAACTTGAGCCCACTTAGCCTCAAGCTGACAGCAGACACGTTATCGCCGTTTCATCACCGTCTTAATGCACCAAAGTTTGAAGACCGCCGGTCTCCATCTGCGAAGCAAAGACATCACAAGTCCACCGAACTCGGCCACGATCACTCTGTGCTGCAGCTTCCATCCACCTCAGTGTGGCTGCAGCATAAAACACGAACCGACCAATCACAGCCGAACGGTAAGAGGCGTGTTTTTGTTGATGAGATCCGGTGGAGCGCAACATCTTTGCTTCCTGTGTGCGAGCAGGTAGATACAACCTGAACACGTTTCCACAGGTGTGCATGAAGCTGAGTCTGCTCAGCAGAAACTGTTTAACAACAACAATAATTTACCTGGTAAAACCGTTTTCACAAACATAAAAGCTTTTGAATATTAAATGTTACATCACTGACATCATGTTTCTGTGCAGCAGGTAGAAGGGGCACATGCAGAGATGCATTTACAGAGACTTTAACATCTTTCGGACACCAACGCCTGCCGACTGTTCGTGCGTCCGTCCTGCTGAAACAACCTCACGTTAGGACTCATCGTCCACGGCACGTCATTCAGGTGTGTTGTTTGTGTTACCGGTGCTCAGGCTGTGCACGATGGCGGTGGCGGCAGTGTGGTACACGATCTCGGCGCCGTCGTTGAGGTAGTGCAGGTTGTTACGACAATCGAAGCCCCGAAAACCAAAGACGTGGTCCAAGATCAGGTCCTGGAGAGGGAGAAGCGGACGGTGAACGCAGGGACAGACGGACAGACGGGCCGACGGACGGACGGACAGACTCACCTCGACCGGCCGCTTCTTCTTGGACACGTTGTTTTTCTGGAGTTTCTCGGGCTGCGGCGCCGCTCGGCTCACTGGCGGCCTGGAGGATCGATCAGCGTGTCAATGAATCGGTCGATGAGTCAAAGACAGAAAAACATTCATTTACATGTTAAAGGACGAGATCAGAGACACACGGGTGGAGCACAGACATGGAGACAACATGAACTACACATCGGGGGGTTAAACAGCTGATCCGGCGGTGTGCTGGTGCTCCGCCCTCTTTCTGTGAACTCAGACCAGCAGCCATTTGGGTTAGAGCAGCCGTTCTGCTTCTGACAGAGTTAAATCACTCAGATTTGCTAACGTTACAGCGTCACTGTGCTCTTTGTTGTCTGTTGGCGACTAGAGGGAAGAGGCGGAGTTTAATGCAACCTTTCACTAAACCGAGAGCGTCGACCTGCCGAAGCACCTGAAACCTACAGGAGGAAGGTTCTGCTGCTATTCAGAGTAGTAACTCTAGTAACTGTTGCAGTAATTGCAGGATTTTGCGGTGAGTGAACCAGGTCCACTGCATCGTCGATCGTCACGGTAACAACAGTTAAACTTCAGTATCCACTTATGAACCTGTTTCACCTGCACAGGTGCAACTCAAAGTGACAACAGGTGCACTGGAGGGGCAACAATGAGACCACCCCAAAAAGGAAATAGATTAGCAGGTGGTGGTGCACCCCCGTCAGCTCCTCCAGGATGGTACGGACCGTCTGTATCTCCCTGCACATGTGGAGGAGCAGACACCAGCAGACGTTACAGGAGCTGAGCTGCACAGGTGTCTGCTCCTCTGTGTGACCTCCAGCGGGTTACTCATGAGCACGTTTCTGACCAAACCGTCAGAGTCCACGAGGGCAGGTCCACCACCACAGCATCGTCCTCCAGCACGACTGGTTTGGACGTGGGTCCGCAGGGTCTGCACAGGCTCCTCGTTGGCAAATAAACTTTCGTTTTTAGCAACTGAAGCGAGACGTTATCGCTCAGTGCTGCGAACGGTTCATCAAGGCGCCAAAGCCGTAAGAGAAGTGGTGCATGACGGAGAGATGAAAGTGACCAAACAGGACGAAAATGCACTGAAACGTTTTCATGAAATGCCAGCGTGTGATGCGAACACGATGAAGAGGACGTGTACAGGCAGGCAGGTGTTACCTGGATCCCCTGGACAGCAGAGGGATAGAACCAAGGTAGAGCTTTAGAAACACACACAGTCACGCACTCTTATCTACACTTAGACTCAACACACACATGCACACACACATGCACACACACATGCACACACACATGCACACACACATGCACACAGGCTTTCCTCCTCAGAGACACTGTGGCTAAAAGTACATGCTAACAAAACGCTACCATGCTGCTGCTGCTGCTGTTTAATGCTCAGGCTGCCAGCCTAACATGCTAGTGCAGCTAACCGTGTCAGCAGGCTAACGTGCACAGGTACACCTGTGGCCTCACAGCAGCAGGTGCAGCCCTGTACCTGAGAACTTAGAGAGCCTGGATTACTGTTTATCAAAGGGAGACACAGGTGGCTGCTGCAGTATCATCGATACCAAACATCTGATAGATGTTACTCTGAAGAAAACCCGACTATTCTCAGCCGAGCTCCCCATAGAACATCTTTCTCTGCTGATGAAGTCCCACAGGAACAGGAAGTGACATCCTGTCCTTCCATCAGGTGAAATATTGTTGTCCCAAAAGCCTAGAGACCGCTCCCTGAACATGGCGGCTGGTTTTGTCCTGACACTCTGTGATCTCTGTGGTCTTACAAACACAGGTGTGTCCAGTCGGCTCACGTTACCTGCAGTCAGGCTCCGAACATATTTAGGCCAAAACTCGATCCAACATAACATTATGAGCACTGACAGGTAACACCAATGACACCTGTTAGTGGGCGGGGTCTGTCAGGGAGCGGGTGAACATTTTGTCCTCAAAGTTGATGTTAGAAGCAGAAAAATGGGCGAGTGTGAGGCTACGAGCCAGTTTGGGTCAGAGCGTCTCCGAAACGGCAGCTCTGTGTGGGTCTGCAGGGGTCAGTTTTTATGGTCCAAAGAAGGAACAGCGGTGAAGCAGCGACGGGGCCGTGGAGGCCGATGCGTGTGAGGACTGAAGCCTGGTCTGTGTGGTCCGATCCAACAGGCGGGCTAAAGCTTCATGCTGGTTCTGATAGAAAGCTGTCAGGCTGACCCCCGTCCCCCATTGAAAGCACCAACAATGAGAACTGGACCACAGAGCGATGGAGGAAGGTCGCGGCCTCCTTCCTCCACAAACAGGAACGGTTTGTGCAGCACAGCGACAAGTTTGAGGTGTTAACTCTAATTTTTAAAAGATCGCAGTCTAGTCGAGCCTCAGTGAGATGTGCCGGACAAACGAGTCGGATCCCCGGAGGCTCCACCCCACAGCTAGCAGGACCTACAGGACCTGTTCACCTGCTGAGTCCACGCCTCGACGAGTTGTGGTGTTATGTCTGATCGAGGAAGAGTTTGAATGGATTTGTAAATGAGAGATTTCTGCTTTTGGGCTTTAATAAATGATCCAAAGTGGCTGCAGCTGAGGTTTTAATAGTGTGACCATCCACACAGTAAGTGTTGGCTCATACTTACTTGACAATGCCCTGCCTCCAGGGGAATTGCAAGTTAAAACACAGCAGAGATATTAAGAGTTTCTACGAGGCCAGAGAGCAGCAGCAACACTCAGGAACTAAGGGTACCACAGAGGGACAAAACAAGAGTTATCAGTCAGCACGGGCACCCTTTATCATTAAAGATTCTCCGGACTCTGAAACTTGGAGCCGCCCATTTTCTTCCAAATACCTGCAAGTTCTAGATTTGGTCAGAGATTCTGTCACTGAGGCGCTGGAAGAGAAGACGTGCACACCGGGAGCTTCTGTGCATGAACTCAGAGCACAGACCTGATGCTGCTACTCCACAGCCTGGAAAACCCCATTTCTACAGGCTGGAAAATCCTCACTTCATATAAACCCAGTCAAAGTTCCCACATGACCACCTCGCAATCAGCTGATTTAATGTTCTACAATTACTGTAGTATATTTAAAGCCTTCATGCACCCTGCAGGTCCACGGGGGTGGGCTCAGGTTTGTCCTCTTTTTAACCATCTTTACAGCTTTTTTGAGATGTCATAACTTTGTGAGTTCAGGAGAAATCTGCAGGGCTGAAAAACACATTTAAGCTCTGTGAAAATCTGCAACCAGATCAGTTTTACACCCACTCAATGACTTAATACCTAAAGCCCAGAGCTCCCTGTGTGGGATAGGTCGCTGCTCAAAACAAGTTCAAGCATATGAAAGGCCCCTCAGTTATCTACATTTGACACCAGGCTCAGCTTCTTCACAATAATTTATAATATGGTAACATTTTAACAAATAAACCTCATTTGTCTTCAGAAGAAGGAACCTGGTTGGTGCTTAGATCGATCTTTGGTCTGCAGCTTTCTGACCCTGCAGACACATTTGTTCCTTGAAGGTGCCCTTTGTTGTTGAGTGAACTGTGAACACCGATATTACAAACGCAGCCAGAAGGATCCACTCAGCATGCAGAAGCCTGAGCATGCACGAGCACATCAGCACACGGGCGCGCACACAGGGAACGTCACCTTCACTGAAACAGACAGCGAGGATAGAACATGTTGGAAAGTCAAACAAAGCTCAAGAACTCGTTAAAGGAAATCACAGAGAGCACGAAGACATCCTGCACGTTTAAGAAACCGGAGAAGTCTGTGGAGCTTGAAGCTGAGAGGCTGTGTTAAAATGTGTGGTCCCAGTGTTTATTATGGGTTTGCTGTTCGGGCTTCGACTGCATGATTTCTTCTGCCAGCTCACTCCCAGGACAGAGATGTAATCTCACAGAGTGACCTCTGACTGGCTGGAGAGTTCTTGATTACGATTTTCTGTTCTTTAGCCATTTTGAACTTCTTTGAAGCTCTTGTTGTATTTTTCTGGTTGGATGTTTTCGCTGCTGTCAGCAAAAGATTAAGATGTGAAGATTTCATTTGTACGAGTTTATCACGTCCTGTGTTTCTCCCTCTTTGTCCCGTCTGACTGTGTTAGTGTCTTTGACTATTACCTGTCATCTTGCTCGGTCTCAGCTTTTGAGTTTCGGTGAAGTTTTGTTCCTTGTTTTATTTTAGAGCATTTTCTCTTCAACTGTCTCTGATTTTCATAAAGATTTATTTTGTTCATATATTAAATAATTGTTACAAATTTGGACAAAACAAGCTACAGATTTTTTTAAATGTCATAAAGTATTCTACATGATTTAGTTTGCAGTATTAGGAAGTATCACTAGTGTTTTTTGCAATGTGATGTTTTTCATTAGTGTGCGCTCAGATATGGGACCCTTTGTCATATTTTACCAGCAACACTCCGACATGTTTTTAATGCACCCGTCCCAAAATACAGATCCTGATTCATTATGATGGTAAAAAACAGAAGTGTGTGTGTGCACGTGTATGTGTGCAGGTGTGTGTGTGCATGTGTGTGTGCACGTGTGTGCGTGTGTGCACGTGTGTGCGTGTGCATGTGTGTGTGCACGTGTATGTGTGCAGGTGTGTGTGCATGTGTGTGTGCACGTGTGTGCGTGTGCATGTGTGTGTGTGCATGTGTGTGTGCACGTGTGTGCGTGTGCATGTGTGTGTGTGCGTGTGTGCACGTGTGTGCGTGTGCATGTGTGTGTGCACGTGTATGTGTGCAGGTGTGCGTGTGCATGTGTGTGTGCACGTGTGTGCGTGTGCATGTGTGTGTGTGCGTACCTCTCCTCAGCAGAGAGCTCCTTCAGCTGTTGGTGAGGTTTGGTTCCTCTCATCGCTCTGATGCTGACGGCGTACATCTTCGTGGTGTAATCCACCGTCTTCTCGCGGGCGACGTCGCTGTCGTAGCCTTTAAACACACACAGTTACAGATCTGAGGGACGGCTTCTGGGTTTATGTTGGTGCTTCACTGAGAGGTCATGTGACACCTGGATCCAGACATTTTTGCATTGAAGCTTTCAGGCAGAGACTTTGTTCGTGTTTGTTTGGATGCATGAAGGTTTGTCTGTGTCTGCTTTATGATGTCACAGCTACGATAGCTGAGAGGTGGAGTACGGATAAAGGGCGACGCCATCGTGTTTGGTGCAGATCTGAACCTCGTTTCTTGAACTGTGAGCTGGTGCAGAGACGTCTGCTGAGTTTAGCACCAGCGCTGCTCTCTGTTCATGATGTTGCCGAGGCTACGATTAAAGACGAAACTGTAAACTTTGGATTCGTGTTTATCGAAACAATATTTTCAAACCTCCGTCCTCCTCGATGTCGTCATCCGACTCCTCGCTGTCTACGAGCGGTCGGCTGTCGCGAAACAAAGGCCCGTCCCCCTCCACGCTGACCACGCCTCCTCGCTCCCTCACCCAGATCATCAGGGCGGTGTCAGCCCCGCCCACCGTCAGGAGCGTGGAGTCATCCTGAGCCCAGCGGACGTTTGTGACCTGTGCGCTGTGGCCCACGTAACGCTTAAAGCGAGCGTACTGACCCTGCAGGAGGAAAGGAAGCAGGTCCTTAAGACGAAAGGTACACACACTCAAACACCTGAGGTCAGAGGGGCACTCTGATTGGTCCTAACTTTACAGGAAGTCACACAAGTTATCCAAACTGACTTTTCTATCGCCACATTGAAACCTGGGAGGCTGTGGCTGAGAAACCGCAAGGCGAGCACTTCAGAACAATCAGACAGCGTTGAACCCAGAGGAGTCGCCCCCTGCTGGCCACTAGAAAGAATGCAGTCTTCTCTGTACAGTGTGTGTGTGTGTGTGTGTGTGTGTGTCGTACTCTGACGGGATAGCTGAACAGTTTGAGGAAGCCAAAGTCGTCTCCGGTGGCGAGCAGCGCGTGGTCTCTGGTGAGCGACGTGGCGTTGATGTCGGTGATGTCGCTGTGCGTCGGCCAGATTCCCTCACAGGTGGAGCCCAGAACCAACGTCCAGCCGGCCCACTCGATCCGCTCCAGCTGCACAAACACACACACAACACGACACACACGGGTCGTTTCCACACGTCAAGCTTTTCTGTCTCCGGTATGAAACAAACGGACTCGTTCACGCCGCTGGAAATACGTTGGAGGCGTGACATCATGAACCCCAGCTCCTCCTCCTCTCGCTCAGCATGCACACTGACCTCACAGTTTCTGATGGTTTGTCGTTTTCCTCGCGGGGCTTCAAAGAACAGCTGCTCTTTGGCTCCCGTGTTGACCTGCAGCAGTTTACCTGCAGCACAAAGACAGCAGAGAAACATCGTCTGGACTAAGAATAACGCAGCGGCTGAACGCGCTCGCAGATCTCGCCGTCTGCTCGCAGACTCTCTGTGCATCATTCAAAATTAGCATTTACCCTTTAACTTAGTCCTCAGTCACATTAGGGACGGGTCGGTGACCCCTGATAACCTCTGGTTGCTATGGAAATATGGACCAATAACCTGAGCGTGGTTGTTTTGGTTGGTAGCAGACAGCAGCACAGTTCGCACAGAAGACGCCAACATGTCCGCAAACACTCACCGGCTGCTCACCGAGCGGGAAAAACCGGAGGACGCTCGTCTCCAGAGGCCCAGCGTTTACTCTGAGGCCTTTACTCTGTTAAACAGCGCCCCCTGCTGGGCGGAGGGCAGCATCTAAAGTGTGAAATTATGATTTAACAAGCACTGCTGTTGTCAGGTGTGTGCAGGTGTGAGAGCGACTCGGATGGGAGAGAGAGAGAGAGCCGTGTGCTACCTCGGGCGTCCCAGTCGATGTGCGTGATGTAACTGGACGCTCCTTTACAGATGCCGACTCTCTTGCTGCTCAGCACGTTGTAGATGTCCACGAAGCTGTCGTGTGACGCCACCGCCAGGTATTTACCTGAGTCTGAGAGCACGAACACCCGGAACACACACAGTCTGTCACATGACCCACAAAAGATCAGATCACAGCAAATCAGCACGTTCATGGCTCTGCCTTTAAGTTACAACAGTTCATGTGCACAGCGAAGCTCACACATTTACAAACACGACAGCCGTCTTTATAAAACCTCGCAGCGTGTGTGCAGGAAGGTGGTGTTCTGACTGATCCTCCTCTTTTTGTAAGACAGAAGTCAGGACAGGAAACTGTGGCTGGTTATTTTCACCCTCCATATCTACCTGCCTGACCTGGCAACACCTCAACAAAGAGCTGTGTTCATCTGGGGGGGTTCTGTAAAGCTTCTCCTGATGTGTTCGTCAAAGGGAACCGTTGATAAAAAAGCAGGCGGCATGTGATATAAGAGCCAACGGCTGCAGATGTTTCAGCTCATCGCTGCCACCAGCGAAGGAGGAGGAAACACATCAGCGGTTAGCACCGTGGCCTGGTGCGTTCTCCAGGGTGTCTCACAGTCCAGGCAGACACGTGTTAGCTTAACAGCTGATTTCAAAGTGCACAGAATGAAACATCTGCAGTAAATGACTGTGTGTGTGTGTGTGTGTGTGTGTGTGTGTGTACCTGGGGAAAAGCGGATATCAGAAATGGCGTCACGCCGATGGTGGAAGCTCAGCAGGTCCTCCAGCGTGTCTGCGTTCACCACCAGCACGCCGCCGTCGCTCAGACCGACCGCCAACGCTTTCCCGTCAGGAGAAAAGGCGCAGCAGCGACCGCCTGCAACACGCACCAAGTATCCGATTACTGGCAATCTGGAGCTGTGACGCGTTCAGGGACATTAGTAAAAGCGGACGCCCGTCCCGTTACTCTGACCTCTCTTCAGCTTGCGGACGGCCACCATGCGGTGATTGGCTGACGTCTCCCACAGCCGCAGCGTTTTGTCATCGCTGACGGTGGCGCAGACGGGGAGGAGGGGGTGGGGGGCCAAACCCCAAACCTCGCCCTCCATGTGACCCTACACACACACACACACACACACACACACACACACACACACACACACACACACAATATTACCATGATGATGTGAACGTGCAGCAGGAACAGGAGACACATGACAGGAGATGGCATTACCTTGGCCTCCAGTAACACTGTGAGGAACCTTGGAGTCATTTTGACCAGGACATGTCCTTCAACGCACATATTAAACAAATATGTAAGACTGCTTTCTTCCATTTGTGCAACATCTCTAAAATTAGAAATATCCTGTCTCAGAGTGACGCTGAAAAACTAGTTCATGCATTTATTACTTCCAGGCTGGACGACTGTAATTCATTATTATCAGGAAGTCCAAAAAACTCCCTGAAAAGCCTTCAGCTGATCCAAAATGCTGCAGCAAGAGTCCTGACAGGGACTAGAAAGAGAGCAGATTTCTCCTGTTTTGGCTTCCTGTTAAATCCAGAATTCAAAATCCTGCTCCTCACATACAAGGTCTTAAATAATCAGGCCCCATCTTATCTTAATGACCTTGTAGTACCATATCAGCCTATTAGAGCACTTCGCTCTCGCTCTGCAGGCCTACTTGTTGTTCCTAGAGTATTTAAAAGTAGAATGGGAGGCAGAGCCTTCAGTTTTCAGGCCCCTCTTCTGTGGAACCAGCTTCCAGTTTGGATTCAGGAGACAGACACTATCTCTACTTTTAAGATCAGACTTCAAACTTTCCTTTTTGCTAAAGCATATAGTTAGGGCTGGACCAGGTGACCCTGAATCCTCCCTTAGTTATGCTGCAATAGACGTAGGCTGCTGGGGATTCCCATGATGCACTGGGTGTTTCTTCTTCACTCACTATGTATTAACAGACCTCTCTGCACTGAATCATATCTGTTATTAACCTCTGTCTCTCTTCCACAGCATGTCTTTATCCTGTCTTCCTTCTCTCACCCCAACCAATCACAGCAGATGGCCCCGCCCCTCCCTGAGCCTGGTTCTGCCGGAGGTTTCTTCCTGTTAAAAGGGAGTTTTTCCTTCCCACTGTCGCCAAAGTGCTTGCTCATAGGGGGTCACATGATTGTTGGGTTTTTCTCTGTATGTGTTATTGTGGGGTCTGCCTTACAATATAAAGAGTTTGAGGCGACTGTTGTTGTGATTTCATGCTGTATAAATAAAACTGAATTGAATTGAAATCAGGTCCACAGGCACCAGACGTCCCCTCACCATGGAAACAGGTGCACGCACACACACACACACACACACACACACACACACACACACACACACACACACACACACACACACACACACACACACACACAGTATTCCCACCTGCACCAGCAGGGTCATGGGTCCGGTCTTGTCAATCTCCAGAACTTCTCCGTTTTTGGTTCCCACCAGGATGTGACCGTGACCCAGGGTGATGGCCCTGATGGACGGGTTGTCCTCCAGCAACAGTCCTGCACACACACACATCTCTGTATCGTCTTTTCTGGTCTCTGTTTCTGCTGTAAAGTCTCTCTGTAGTTGTTTTTCGGTCTGAGTTTCTCTAGTCTGCCTCGTTTCCTTTTTATAAAGATGAAGCTGCCGAAATGATTAAAGCAAAATCAAAAAGATCTCCCTGTGTCCTGGGCGATCGGGTTGGCTTAATTACTGTCTCTCTGTAATCGTCTCTGTGATCGGCTGAGCAGCCTGGACTAAAGGCGGCTCTTTCCAGTAACTGCTCTCTTTTCCAAACCTGGATATTTTTGCAGTTTCAGCTGCACGTCCACATGATGGCAGCGTTGGACAGAAGAGGTTCTGCTCCACAGGTTAAATATGAAACTCCACCGAGTTACAGAGCATCTCTGTGTTGTTAGGAGAAAAACTGAAAACATGAAGCGGTCAGTGGGTTTGAGTCTCACCTGTCAGGAGACGCCACAGGTGAGCCTGGTACAGGCAGCAAACCCACTGGCTGAGGCTCGTAGTGACACAGCATGCAGATGTTTAACATCTGGCTGAGTTTACACCACGATCACGTTTCAGCATCAAACGTTTGCTTATTGTTTATCTTTGTAAACATCAGCTCAGCCATCAGAGTCTTTAAAAACTGATGACATCATCAGCCGTCACGCCGCTCTCGCGTGCTTTGAGCTGCGTGTCCAAACAGAATCTCAGACTCTGATTGGTGGGATCAGGGCACAGTCAGTCCACCTTAAACGATAAGGTGGAGCTGTAATCGTGACTGAATCTAAGCACCTTTCGACCCCGGGGACAGCGCTGCTCTCTTGATGGCGTAGGTTTTCAGGCAGCGATCAAACATGTCGTCCCACAGCTCCACCATGCCGTCCTTCCCACCCGTCACAAAGCCCTGCAGACAAGCAGATGTCACTGAGTTTAAATACCTCACAGAGGCCGTGGGTGGGGTTCAGGTCTGCCCTCCTCACCTTGTCCAGGGAGAACGTGGCGAACACCGGCCCGTCGTGGGCCTTCACCGTTTTCAGCAGCAGCGGCTCCTTCCAGATGTAAACGTCTCCGGTGGCGGTTCCGGAGAACACCAGCGCCTCAGTGCGGCCGTAGCACACTGACATCATGGTCTCCGGCCGGCCGATGCTCCTAAAAGCGCCGCGCTTGAAGGTCAAACCGCCACCTGGAGGACAGAGGGGAAGTGCTCCGTCACACTGTGACCTACAGCACCCTGCAGCAGCTCCTCTAGTGTCCAGCAGGGGCTCCAGTCAGTCCCCACAGACTGCCAGGGTAAAACCTCACACCTGTAACGCCTGTACGGGGCCGGCTCACCTGCTTAAACTGGTGCCAGTTATGGCGAGCGGCTGTGGGATAAAAGCTAAACGACAAAGTGAAACATCGACGCTGCAGTTTTACCTGCAAGCTGCCAGAACTTGATGTGTTTGATTCCCACAGTGACCAGTTTGTCCGTGACCATGGGATTACACTTCACCACGAAGATCTTGTCCTTGTGACCCCTGAGAGAAGACGGACAGTCAGTAACCGTCAGCTGCAGCTCTGTGCAGGTAAACGTTAAGGTCAGCAGCAGACAGGCGAGTACCGGGCAGTGGCGAGCTTCTCTCCTCTCTTCCAGTCCCAGACGACGATCGAATGTCCATCATCGATTCCCACCGAAACCAGACTCTTCCCATCAGCTGTGAGAGGAAACACAGATCAGCTGTTTACTGTGAGTCCAATCAAAGCTTTAAAATAAGCTGGCGTGTAAAACACACCCACAGTTTTTCAGTCGTGTCGACCACAGTTTGCAGTGACGTCGAAATCTTTTGCAGACACAAAAATGTCGTGAACGCCTCCAGAGACGACTTTGTTTCATACGATGTTGACCGTTTTAGTATCTGTGAACTCTCAGGCTCGTTTTCTTAATGTCACATTGTCATTTACCTTTATTTTAATGCTTTTAATCAAGTTTTGATGTTTCCAGTGAGGTGGGAATGTGTCGTGTCCTGTGGATCTCTAATGCACTGTGCCTATAAAAGGTGGACTGAAGTGCGAGACGTTCACTCTAATTTGTCCTGTTTATTTTGTAAATTATGTCTCCATGATAGTCACAAAGGACCAGACAGCTGCTCCGCCCTCGTCCATCACCCCTGGTTTTACCAACATGGTGAAGACGCTCAGTTCTTTAAGTCTTTAAAGCAGGATTTTATCAATCACGGTGCTGCCATCCATCCTTATACACAGTGTGTACGTGCTCATATACACACACACACCTGAGAAGTCCAGCGCACACACTCCTCTCTGATGAAAGCCTTTGAGCAGAGAGAGGCACTTCAGAGTCTGGATGTCCCACACGTGGACGGCCGGGTCCCTCCCCACCTGCACAGCACCAACATTAAATGCGACGTTAAGAAGAAACAGCGAGAGGTTTGTGGCAGAGCAGACGAAGGTGCAGACGGTCTGAAGAAACTAAAGCTCCTGCAACACCTGCAGAACAACAAGTTTTAAATAGCAAAACATGAAACAACAGATAAGCTGATCAAAGCCGATTAATAATAGTCACGGCAACTCGGAGCGTCCAAAAAAACCTACACGGTGCAGTATGCAGTCCATAAAACTGGAGAAGTACTGCTTATCCAATATCCACCTTAAAATGATAAAAAATAGACAATCAGACAAGCCCATCCACTCATCCATCCATCCATCCACCCATCCATCCATCTATCAATCCATGCATCCATCCATCCATCCATCTATCAATCCATGCATCCATCCATCCACTCATCCATCCATGCATCCATCCACTCATCCATCCATCCATCCATCCATCCATCCACTCATCCATCCATCCATCCATCTATCAATCCATGCATCCATCCATCCATGCATCCATCCACTCATCCATCCATGCATCCATCTAGCAATCCATCCATTCATTCATCCATGCATCCATCCACTCATCCATCCATCCATGCATCCATCCATCAATCCATCCATTCATTCATCCATGCATCCATCCATTCATTCATCCACCCATGCATCCATCCACTCATCCACTCATCCATCCATCCATTCATGCATCCATCCATCCATTCATCCATGCATCCATCCATCCATGCATCCATCCATTCATCCATGCATCCATTCATGCATTCATCCATCCATCCATCTATCAATCCATGCATCCATCCATCCATGCATCCATCCATCCATTCATCCATCCATCCATCCATTCATGCATCCATCCATCCATCCATATATCAATCCATGTCAGGGTCGCAGGGACCGTGTACACAAAGCTTTGTGGCCACAGACGACTGTCATCTGCACACAGGAGAATTTGAACATCCTCACAGCCCAGTGTGAGGTCAGTAATATACAAGCTAAATAACAGAGGCCCTAAAATCAATCCTTGCGGCACTCCAAATGTGCAGATTTGGAAACGTGGAGCATGATCAACAAAACTCAACTTTATCCAAATAAATACCGATTATGGATAAAACTAAACTGTCTTTAAGTCACAGCCCAGAGACCTTCCAGGTCCGTTTACACCACAGGTGTTGAACTCCAGGCCTCGAGGGCCGGTGTCCTGCAGGTTTCAGATGTGTCCTTGATCCAACACAGCTGATTTAAATGGCTAAATGACCTCCTCAACATGCACTGAAGTTCTCCAGAGACCTGGGAATGAACTCATCATGTGATTCAGGTGTGTTGACCCAGGATGAGATCTCAAACCTGCAGGACACCGGCCCTCGAGGGTTGGAGTTCGACACCCCTGCTTTAAATGCTAAAGTATCTTTCTGTTCAACATTCGATTGTAGCCTTAAACACAGCATCATCCATCACAGTCCAGACGACCACGTGACCGTCGGTCCCGTGTTTGCCTCACCTGTCCCGTGGCGGCGTAGTCCTTCAGCGGGTGGATGCTGAGGCTCAGGATGTCATCGTCGTGGCCCAGGTAGAAGCGCTGGCTATGCAGCTGACGGTTGTAGACCACGCCCACCGCTGCTACGTGGTACAACACCTCCCCGCCCTGCGTGTAAAACAGGTTGTTCCTGCAGTCGTAGCCACGGTAACTGCACAGAGAAATCATTTTTTAGTATTGCACAGACACACACGTGTGATCATGCACATCTTTGGCTGATGCTGTTTGCAGTTTGACCTGATGGTGGCAGTGTTGTCTCTCTGTTACACCCACAGAAACGTGTCTGTGTGGTTTCTTATTTTAATGTCTTGTAGAGGATAAACGATGATTATGCTCAGCGGTGTGTACGAGATTTTAACACAACACCGTTATAATAATATCTAATATCACTCAACCGCAGTAAAAACACGCCCCACGTGTGACCTTTAATGACATAAAGCTTGCATGTTACAACGACCACAGGCCGGCTGAGTTACCCGTGAACAAACTGCAGTCGCAGGCCTTGGTCCGGTCCTTTCTGCCTCTTCAGAGATCCAACCTGCTGCTTCTTCTCTCTGCTCTGCTGTCGCAGCTGAGGCAGGTCCTCCTTATACACCTGCGCAGACAGCAAACACGCTCCAACGCTCACGTGGAGGTAATCCAGACAGGAAACAGACATTTACACTGAAAGGGTTCTTCCTCTGGAGAGCATGAACGCCCAACACTGCTGCTGCTGCTGCAGAGGATCAGAAGCTCAAAACACCTCAACGTACACATGCAATGAACAGATTTCAGATTCAGGGTGATTTTCACTTCTTATGAAGAGAATCGTATACAGCCATGCTGATTATCCCGAAACCTAATCTTTATTTACCCAGGAACACCGGCGACGGATAAAAACATCCCGGATGAAATCTGTTCAATCAGCAGCAAAACAAAGTGAGGCAGCAGGTGCAGGTGAGACAAAGAATCAGAAGCTTCTGCAGGAGCTGCGATGCTCAGGAACAACACGTGCAGCCTGCAGTAACCAGCTCACCTTCAGCACATTTACCAAACATTTCATTGATTTTGCAGCTGATTGCAGGCGGATGGAGCTGCGAACCCCAACGCCTTTTTTCTCAAACTCAGTCCGAGCTTCAGAGGAAGAAGAAATAACAAGTCTCCAAAGATAAGGACCGATACCTGCCCACACTTCTCTGATAGATGTGGGTCAGTGAGATGGGAGCGCACCAAGAATAGCCCTGTAAATAAGCACATCGCTGAGCAGAGCGTTCAACCTGCGACAGCGGTAAAAGCTTTCAGCTTTGTGACGACTGCATGTGTTAGTGCTGCAAAGCTGCAGTCAGTGCTGTGTGTGGAGGCTTTGGAGGACAGGAAGTGGTAGATCTGCTGTCCACACGCTGGCCTGCTGAGCTGCAGACTGCAGTGCCTCCACCCTCAGCACACAGACTGCACCTGCTCTTTATGTGCCGAGGTCGAGTCGGCGTGTTTGAGACTTTCGCAGGGACCGGCTTTGCTCCCTGGAGGTTTGGGACTGGCGGCGCTCCACTTTCCCTTTGCTTTCATTTACAAAACGCTGCAGAGTCACAGCGGCTGAGCGTTTAACTGTGACCGGAGACGATTCGGTTGCTTCGACTTCACCTCCAGAGACAATAAATCAAAGCCAAACAGCTCCTTGAATTCAGTTATTGACTTTTATTTTAATCTAAAGGAGAGCACTGAAACCTCTCTGCACTTACTGCTTAATAAACAGCACTTAATGCTGATGTTCAGTTATTATGTTCATGCCAGTATGAAATAAAGCAGGTGAGCGAGCCAGCAGCCTCGGCTCAGACACATCTGTTCGCTGGTGTTTGAGAGTCTGACCATTTATCAACAGTCTGTGAGAGACGAATGTTTCCAGTGTAAACAGCCCATCAACAAGAAAAACGATTATTATTGGCAACAAGATATCTATTAGCATCTAAGAGGAACAAAGAGGTCCTGGTCGGGAAAGTGCGGTTTGTGCAGAAGGTCTTCGACCCTCCGTGTTCAGCAGCGAGCGGCGGGTGGAGCAGGAGATGGACAGGTGTGAATGATGGATGGAGGCGGAGAGAGAGCTGAGCATGAAATCAAAGCGTCGATCTCTCGTCCTCAGCTATGGCTACGAGCTGTGGGCGGTGCCAGATCGACTGAAACTACACATGGAAGAGTCATGCCTCCAAGAGGGCTGAAACCAGAAGCAGAGGGCGGGAAGGAGCAAAAACGTGGAGATGAGAAGGAAAAACTGAAAGAGGAGGTGTTTAGGAAAAGGGAGGAGAGAAGGAAGCAGGGATTATGTGAGGGAAGGGGACAGGGAAGGAAGCCGGGCAGGCTGAGCGTGGGAATTTTAATAATCCACTTTTTCAGGCTCGAGCTAATTAAGCTTTTGAGCCAGAGACCAAGTCTAAACACAAACACACACACACTCAGCTCTATCTACAAGCAGCATATTGTTGCAACGCTGGCGGCGCCCTGCAAACAGCAGTCACAGGGACGTGTGCCAGGCAGCGGCTGGCAGAGGAGATAAGGCGTGTTTCATGATCACCATGGAAACTACACTGAGCCCTGCAGGCTGATGGGAATGAGAGCGAGGCGGACGCACTGAAGCGGGCGCCGCAGCAGAAACATTCACAGCCGCTCGGCGGGGCCAGCGTGGAGCACCTGAGGCCCCCGACCAGCCGCCGCCGCGCAGGTCGTACCGGTCTGTCGTAGTGAATCTGCGTCTCCTGCTCGATGTCAGAGTCGAGCTCCGGGACGTCAGACACGTCGCTGTCCGACTCCTCGCTGTTGGAGTCTCCGTGACTGTCTGAAGAGGAGACAATACCAAAGACACCAGAGTCACAATCACAGGCTTCTACTTTGCTTCTAATGTTTTTTAATCTCTTTTATTTTACTTTTTGGTTTTTCACATGCTCATAAATAAAATATAAAAGTATTGGCTTTACCTGCATAGTGCATAGATATCTGTACATGCTTTATCATTATCATTATTATTATATTTAAAACACACACTTCTTCTGCATGTTTCTCTTCCTGCTAAAAAGCATTTTTTCAGATCGTGTGACTGTTGGTGTTCCTCTGTGTTACAGTGTAAAGCACCTTGAGGTGACTGTGCGTGTGATTTAAATCTTTAGATAAATAAGCTCTTACATATGAACCCACTGACTACCTGTAGGTCTGTGTGGGACTACGACAGCCTATCCACGGCCTGCTGGGACCCCAGTGCAGCTTGGATGGCCGAGCTGGATCTAATCTCTAAAAGCTCACGTTTGTCCCAGGCTGGTGTTTCCAGCGAGCGTGTGCGGGCTGGATTCCTCCGTTACTCACGGGTACCTTGGATGTTGACGTCCGGGCCTCCGTTCATGACCGACTCCGGCAGAAACCTCCACTGGAAGAGGGCGTGGTCGGCCCCACCTGTGGTCAGCACCCACTGCAGGTCATGTGACCAGCGGACGTTGGTGACGTGGGCCGAGTGGCCGATGTACTTCTTAAACTTGGCTCCTTGGAGGAAACACAGGTTTGTTATGAAAGGAAAGAAGCAGAGGAAAGAAGGCGTGGAGCGGAGAGACGGAGGAGACGGAGACCTTTCCTCACGCAGGGGAAGCGGAAGAGCTTCACGAGGCCGAGGTCGTCTCCGGTGATGAGCACGGCGGCGGAGGGGTTGGCGTCCACGGCATTGATCTCGGTCTGGGCTGAGTATTTAGGCCAGATGCCGCTGACCTCTGAGCCCAGCACGCCACTCCAGGAGGCCCAGCGCTGACCTTTGACCTCCTCCTTATTGACCAGCTTCCCCACTGCGGGAGGACAAGAAGAAGAAGACGGCAGTGACGACCGAAGAATAAAACTCATTTCCATAGTTTAGGGCGCCGCGGCTGATCTCTGTGCTGACGTAAGTGATACACAGCAGCGCCACAGATTTTATCAACGCCGCCGCGCCGACAGAAGCAGATAGAGAAACGTGTTCACGGTGCAGATTCATATCTGCGTCGCTGCCGGCGGCGTTTCTCTCCGCGGGTTTCTGCGTGTTTTGAATTTAAGTGTTGCAGCTTGTCCTTCGCAGGCATGAATATGTGCAGGAGACAGGCTGAAGGAGCAGGACTCAACCAGGACAGCCTCCTGCGCTCCGGTGCGTGCTCCTCCCTCTGTGGAGACCTGCAACGAGCTAAAAAAGCCTTTTAACTTCTGACAGAATCATTAAATGTTTGTTTTTAGTCTGACTGAAGCATTTTGTGCAATTCTGAGATGCCAGTGTCGATACAGGCTGTGCAGCTTTGCTGTCTGAGAGTTTACTGACAGCTGCACAGACGTCAGGAATCTGTTCGACTCTGCAAAGAACCCGTTTTAAATGTCTTTAGGCTCTTTGTTAGCAGCAGCCACAGCTTGACATAAAACTGTAGTTTTGCATCAACACGGTGGAAACTTGGTGTGTCTCAGCAGGTGTGCAGCGAATCCTTCAAGGGTCTAAAACCGTCTACAGCAGATGAACATCATGTCCAGCAAAGACCCAACACGGGTCCTTCAGCTGATCCTCTGCTGTTCACTGAAGCCTCATCACAAATGTGTCGGTGAACAGGAGGAAAGGCCGCGGTCTGAGACAAGAAGACCAGAGCATCAGGTCTGATGGATCAACATCATGGTCACGTCAGTCAGTGGTGACGTCAGCAGGTTTTTATCATATACACTGTATTTACATGTATTTACACGTGTGTTTGCACATTTCAATAAATCATTGAAAGTATTTGCAGAACCAAACGCTCCCACTGAAGGCTGTGAGGCTAGGCGCTAAGCACTGATGCTCGCTAACGCTAACATGTCGACCTGCGCTTAAAGATAAGACCTTCATCAGGCTGCTGTGTCACCTGGTCACACATGTGATGCTGTTGGTCGTGACCTCTGCACCCAGCGGATACCCGGAGTGTCGTACCGGGAACAAACAAAATAAAACGACTTGCAGGAGGCGGAGCCCCCTCGGGCCCCCATGAGCCACGGCCCTGCACTGAGCTGTCAGTAATGAGCACGCTGCAGGTAGTGAAACTGTCCTCAGAGTACTGCGTTAACAGGAAGTCTCCAGTAAACTGTGAGAAAAAAGAGATTTTTTGATGGTCCGATCTCGATAATGAGGCTCGAGAGTCCAAAGTTAGTAAAACATCAGAGACGCATTAAAGTGAAATAAAAGAGGCTGAAATAAGCAGAGTTTATTTATACGGCAGCTCATTAAACTCTGAGGCCTCACAGGGATGTAACAGGCTTTGTTTTTTTAGTGGGACCCAAAATAGTGACGAATATCTTCATCATGAGAACAAAGACGTTAAAGCTTCTTATTACTGTTTTCAGAGCTTTCTTGAAGCTCGTCCTCGTGTCTCTTTTATCACGATGCGTCCAGGATCCTGACAATGAGCTGCGTTTAGATCCCACACTTAGAAGAGCACATCGCTCTGATCATCAATATTAAACAACATCATTTAATTTCTTAAATATTATAAAAACATAGATTTTGACAACAATTATTGTCTTTATTCTTAAAATATGTAGACTGTAAATACACGTACGTGACTTTAGTGTTTATATTTTAATATCTGATTAAGAATTGAGATTATTATTATTGTTATCCTGTAATTCAGAGAAGCGTCTCAAGTTTGATCGATTGATTCTTTAAAATGAGGAGGTGGCTGGGGAGAGCGAGGTCTGGGCTTCTCTGCTTAGGCTGCTGCCCCCGCAACCCGGCCCCAGACAAGCGGAAGAAGATGGATGTAAATCATCCACAGCTGCCCTGGTGGTGTTCAGGAGGTGGGAATGAGCAGGAGAGCTCCAGCTTCTGCAGACGAGCGCTACCTGCAGAGCAGACGGACGTCTCCAGCGCCCACTCGGTCCTCAGAGGCCGATTAAATATGAAAACACAGAGTCAGCTAAACCAGCGATATTAAAAAGAATGGATGCTGACATGGCTCCAACTTTTTTTTAAACATCAGCATTCTGCAAAAACAGCACGACAGCATATTCACAAAGATACGAGAGCATGGAGTCGGCGTCACAGGGTTCACTTTAAACTCAGTTTATTTCTGCTGGTTTTATTTCACTTTGTCACTTTAACGCTTTCAATGTTGGTTTAGGTTTTGTAGGCCCAGTGTAAGATGAAGAAGGATTATTCTGAGCTCTAAATCATGCAAAGCTACTCAGGCGGAGGCCAAGAATAAAAAGATGGTGAGAATGAGCAGAATCAGCCCAGCTTCAGGTTTGACCTACGACCCCAGAGACTCACGGGGCATCCGGTAGAAGAAGCGGTCTCCAGCTCCGTCGTTGGTCTGCAGGATCTTGCTGTCCAGCGTCCAGTCCAGGTGAGTGATGAAACTGGAGGACTGGCTGCACTCTCCAACCTGCAGACAGTCAGAGACGGAGTTAGCTTCGCTTCTAACATCTCAACCTTCTTCGCTGTCTCTCCAACACGACCTTCTTGTATCTCTGGGCGACAGCGTAGATGTCCACCAGTCCATCGTTGGAGCCGACAGCGAGGTAGGCGCCGTCCGGCGAGAACTTCATCTCGTGGATCACCTCCTTCCTGTCCTTGATGTGAACGACCTCAGTCATGTCTCTGAGAGGAGCAGAGACCAGCACACTCATACGTTACAAAAACAGCGTGACTGTGTTCGTACAGCACATTTAACGTAAAGGCTTGTTCAAGTTAAAGGCCAGAGAGTAGAAATGAGTTTGATTATAAGCAGAAATCTTAAAAGTAGAAACGGGTCGGGCGGTGAAATGGGACGGTATTTGATATTCCAGAGATTCGGAGTAAGAGCTGAAAAAGCTCCATCGCTCTAACTTTAAGTCTAAATCCTAATATGGACGATCACCTGATCAGCAGGCCGCGATGCTCTGACAGGAGCGTGAACACGACTAGGATCAGACCGGTGCAGCCGTGCCGGCACATTTAAAATCTTTAAAACAATCAAATCAAGCCTAAAACTGACAGGAAGTCAATGCAGTGACTCCAAAACTGGAGTAATCACATGTTCGTGTCCCAGACTGATGGATGCATGACGCTGAGTGGCCAACGGAGGCAGCACAAACATAACAACCTGTTTTATTCTTTCACAAACATAAAATTAAATTCATGTTTATTCTTTAGGTCTTTAAGACATTTTAACGTATGTAAAGAAAGCAGTAATGGGCCAAAACTAGAGCCTTGGGGGACACCACAGGACAGAGAGAGGAAGAAAACCATCAACACTTTACAGAAACAGCTTTAATTTGTACACAGGCACCAAGACTGGACGCACATAATCTGTCATTCACATAGGAAACCAATTAAGAGCTGTGTGTGTGTGTGTGTGTGTGTGTGTGTGTGTGTGTGTGTGTGTGTGTGTGTGTCACCTGACTCTCAGCACAGTGAAGGATCCGTCCTTCATGCCCAGAGCCAGCTGGGATCCGTCCACGCTGAACGCCACACTGCGCACCGCCTCCTCCATGTTACAGCGAGCGATGAGGGCGTGATCCACCAGACTCCACAACCTGACACACACACACACACACACACACACACACACACACACACACACACACACACACACACACACACACACACACACACACACACACACACAGAGAGGTGTAATCAACAAGTTAAATTTATAATCTTTGATATTTTTAAGAAAGGTACAAATGCAACATGATGTCTCCATGAGCTGATTTCAGGTTGTTTCAGGTTCAGATTTGTCAGTTTTTGTTCATAACAGATGAAAACAAAGTGATTTTGTGAGGAAGAGCCAAAGCAGCACTCAGTGTAAGGATCTGTATCACTCTGCTCGCCTCAGCTCTGTGCTTCCATTTTCACACTCAGCCACAGTAGCTTTGCATGATTCACGGTCCAAAGAGAGCACCGACCTGACGGAGCGGTCGTCGCTGCCGGTGACAGCCAGAGGCTTTTTGGGGTGAACGTCGAGCGCCCACAGCTCGCCCTCGCTGTGTCCCTGCATGATGAGCAGCGGCTTGTCCCGGTCCCGCACCATCACCTGCACAGGTACAACAACTCAAGAGCAGGTTTTCACATTTTAAAGCACCACATCACGCACGTTTCAGTGCCGATCTGAGCTGCTAAAACTGCCTGACATTAGAAACTCTTCACAGTTTTGATTAATGAGAACATTTTGTTGCCTGCGTGTCAGCAGGAGGTCTGCACAAAAATAAAACTCTTTGAAACGCGTCGCCGCAGGGAGGGAACAGCGTGAGGTTTCGTCTTCTTCCTCACCTCAAAGATCTCGCTGTCCTGCGTCCCTGCCAGGATCCGGTCGGCTCGCCAGCAGACGCTGCGAATAGACAGACCTGAAGGAGGGAGGAGAGGAAAGGAGAAGGTAAGGTGACACAAAACTGTCAAAACATCAGGAGAAAGACAAAAATAAAACCAGTGGAGAGGAAAAGAAGCAAACAGGAGGATAAAAATGGAAGACGACAGCGCTGCAGAGGAAGCAGGTCCTCGGTCTTGATGAACTCGGTGGTTAAATCCACTAAATAAATGAAGACGAGCTCCGCTGTCGCTGGCTGCTGGAGGCTGGAGAGGTGGCGGTGCAGCCAGGTGAGGGTGGACGGAGCTCCATGAACCTCTGGACTGCTTCGTTTTTTATTTTCACTTTAAAAGCACCAAAAATGATTCGGTTAGTTTTAGGAAAAGAATCCGGTTCGACTGAAACGCACACCTGCACTACAGCAGAGACACGTGGACACTCACATCATTCATCTCAGTTCAGAACACCCCCAGGAGGAGCGCAGGAGGTGTCTGATCAGAGGGAGATCTGGACTTTGTGAATGTAGTTCAACCTGCTGACTCAGCTCGGCTTCAACCTTCGTGTTTTTTTAAAGTTTTGCTGCTAAAACTGCTTTTTTCCACCATCGGAAATGTAATTAGCAGGGCTGCTCAGCAGCTCAGCGCTCGCCAATTAAGAGCATCTGCTGTGGCTGATGGCATCGCTCAGCATGTGATGTTTTCCTGTAATGTTGTTAGAAACTCCGGAGGTTCAGCAGCCAAAACAGGCCGACAGCAGAGGAGTTTGTGAGGCACGTGGGAAATAACTGGGAACGATTATTTTTTCTTCAGCTTCAGACGCAGGAAGAGCGCGGCGCAGCGCGGGAGAGGAGAAGGAAGCAGAAACAAACCGACTTCCTGTCCACGTACAGAGCAGCGAGAGGCGAAGAGGACGGGCTCGTCGTCTCATCGGGCGTGGAACTCCAACATTTTTAGGCGCCGATATATTAGCAGCCTTTCAGACTAATCCACCATGAGATGGCAGGTTTGTATCTGTTGGGTCACGTCGGTCAATGTCAGAACTCGGACGGATTCAAACTGTTGAGCGTTATAAGAAACAAGGAGAATCATGCAAAGCTGTCCTAGAGCAGGATGCTCCCACATTTCCTGTCCACAGATGTCACAGCGACTGGTTTCAGGATGTTTTTGAGGAGATGAACTTTGACGGTTAATCAGAAGCTCCATCGTGTCTGCAGCAGAGATGTGTTAAAGAGGAGAACTCGTTTCAAACTGACAAAACTTTTGCCTCCTTCCTTTCATCTTTTCTTCCTTTTTAACTTCTTCCTCAAAATCTTCAGAGAGGAGATTTTAAAAGGAGGCGGTGGGATTAATGGCTCGCCCTCGAGCTGCTCCTGAAGGAAGAGCGTACGTCTGCACCTCCTGCTGGGCAGCGACATTTCAGAGGAGGGGGAGGCGAGGGGTTCAAACAGCCACCACCTCTGGATTTGAGCTGAATCAGGTCAAATAAAGATGAGAAACCTCCTCAAAGAAAATCAGGTCATTTTAAAACCTTCAGCTGACAAAGAACCGTCGGGATGTAAGGACCGTTCCTCCTCATTGTTTAGAATAGAGATAAACCCGCCCCTCCCTCCCACCTGAGCCCCTCCCTCCCACCTGAGCCCCTCTCCGTACCTTAACTTTGCAGCCTCAAACGAACCTTTTCTGTTAAATCGTGTTAGAAGCTGAGACCTCGTCCCTGTGTGCACCTGTGTGATGCAACACTGTCACCTTTGCTGCTGTAATGACCTGCGGTGACCCCGTGACCGTACCTTTGTATCCCTGCTCGGCCTCTCGCAGGTCGATCTTAGTGATGGGTTTGAAGTCGACGTCCCACAGTCGGATGCAGCCGTCTCTGCCGCCCGTGGCGAAGCCCTCCTCGCAGGAATACATGCTGAAGATACCGGCCTGAGAACACACACGCATCCACACAATGAAGCAACGATGGACCCACGTCAGCCAGACGTGCAGACGAGTGTCACGCTGGCCTTCTGCTGCGACGGGAAGCAGAGGTGAGACTCACGCTGTGGGCGGACTGGACCGTTCGGATCAGGTTGAGTCCCTTCCAGACGTAAATGTCTCCGTTAAGCGCCCCGGAGTACGTGATGTCATCTTTAGCCGAGGCCACACACAAGATGGTCTGCAGGTCGCCCGTCTTCCCGAAAATCCCCCGCTTTGGTGTGAGAGCGTTACCGCACAGGGACCAGAACTGCGAACACAAACGGAGGCGGTCAGGAAGGAGACGGGGAGACACCTTCTTACTGTTCGAGGCCAGATCTGCGTCCTAGACGCAGATTAACGATGGACTTAGTTTCAAAAGCACATGTAAAGAGTGAGGGGAGGGGCTAACTGAAAGACCAACGGGCACCAGAAGTGTCAATCACACAGTAGCCCCGCCCTAAAACAAGCCCTCCCTTTTCCTTCTTTCTGACTCTAATTTATGAAGCACAGCATGTTTTACTGTGTCAGCACAAGATGTCCCAACAAATTCAGCTCAGACCACCACAGTGAGCATGTGAAAGGTTAAAGTTATGCTATGAAAATCTGCCGCCCTCCCTGTCTGCATAAGAACCAATGATCACCTTGACAACGGCTACATCGCAGTTCCCTCTGCAGAGTTTAAAACTAAACACACCTGAGCTTACTTCTTCACAAACACAGAAGCAAACATGGACCACGACCTGAAACACAAGCCTAAAAAGAAAAACGGGGCTAAGGACGCTAAAGCCAGTCATGAAGTGGCCACCATTCATGGAATCTACAGGCCAGAGGCGTTGGAAAAGCTACGTGAAGATGTGATGAGCATCATTGAACATTTCATGGAGGATGGCTTTCCGGTTTTAGACCGCTTCATGGAAGAGTTTCTGGAGAGCGATGGAGACACGACAGAAAGTGACGGAGATGCGAGAGAAAGTGACGGAGACCCGAGAGAAAGTGACGGAGATGCGAGAGAAAGTGACGGAGATGCGAGAGAAAGTGACGGAGACCCGAGAGAAAGTGACGGAGATGCGAGAGAAAGTGACGGAGACCCGAGAGAAAGTGACGGAGACACGAGAGAAAGTGACGGAGATGCGAGAGAAAGTGACGGAGATGCGAGAGAAAGGGGTCTGCGGAGGGAACAAGGAACCCAAACAGAGAGTGCCGAGGACGCACCTGTGAGAGGGTTACTGCGCATACCACTGAGGAGAACACTGAGAGCACTGGGAAGGAGGCTCCAGCAGGCTGGGGAAGAGTGATCTCCACCAACTCACCGAGCACGCTTTGGTCGTGTTTGTGTTCAAAACAGCAAATAAAAAAGAAAAAACAATCTAAATTGTCCTGGATTTGTCTTGTATTTAAATCCACAGCAGTGAACCATGTAAAGGTGCTTTTTGATATCTGGACTGGACTCTGATTGGATGAGAGAAGCTGAGCTGGGAGTTGTCTCCAGCTTTTATATCTGCTTCCTTCTCGGCTCGTTAGAGATATTTAATGACGGGCGTTCAGAGGAACTATTTTATTACCTCGAGTGAAACTAAGCGGCTACATGAAGGTGGAGAAGGTCAATGTGCTGACCAGTCATATTTCTGGGTAGGAGGAATACGTTACAGATTAACGATGGACTTAGTTTCAAAAGCACATGTAAAGAGTGAGGGGAGGGGCTAACTGAAAGACCAACGGGCACCAGAAGTGTCAATCACACAGTAGCCCCGCCCTAAAACAAGCCCTCCCTTTTCCTTCTTTCTGACTCTAATTTATGAAGCACAGCATGTTTTACTGTGTCAGCACAAGATGTCCCAACAAATTCAGCTCAGACCACCACAGTGAGCATGTGAAAGGTTAAAGTTATGCTATGAAAATCTGCCGCCCTCCCTGTCTGCATAAGAACCAATGATCACCTTGACAACGGCTACATCGCAGTTCCCTCTGCAGAGTTTAAAACTAAACACACCTGAGCTTACTTCTTCACAAACACAGAAGCAAACATGGACCACGACCTGAAACACAAGCCTAAAAAGAAAAACGGGGCTGAGGACGCTAAAGCCAGTCATGAAGTGGCCACCATTCATGGAATCTACAGGCCAGAGGCGTTGGAAAAGCTACGTGAAGATGTGATGAGCATCATTGAACATTTCATGGAGGATGGCTTTCCGGTTTTAGACCGCTTCATGGAAGAGTTTCTGGAGAGCGATGGAGACACGACAGAAAGTGACGGAGATGCGAGAGAAAGTGACGGAGACCCGAGAGAAAGTGACGGAGATGCGAGAGAAAGTGACGGAGACGCGAGAGAAAGTGACGGAGATGCGAGAGAAAGTGACGGAGATGCGAGAGAAAGTGACGGAGACACGAGAGAAAGTGACGGAGATGCGAGAGAAAGTGACGGAGATGCGAGAGAAAGTGACGGAGACACGAGAGAAAGTGACGGAGATGCGAGAGAAAGTGACGGAGATGCGAGAGAAAGTGACGGAGACACGAGAGAAAGTGACGGAGACACGAGAGAAAGTGACGGAGATGCGAGAGAAAGGGGTCTGCGGAGGGAACAAGGAACCCAAACAGAGAGTGCCGAGGACGCACCTGCGAGAGGGTTACCGCGCATACCACTGAGGAGAACACTGAGAGCACTGGGAAGGAGGCTCCAGCAGGCTGGGGAAGAGTGATCTCCACCAACTCACCGAGCACGCTTTGGTCGTGTTTGTGTTCAAAACAGCAAATAAAAAAGAAAAAACAATCTAAATTGTCCTGGATTTGTCTTGTATTTAAATCCACAGCAGTGAACCATGTAAAGGTGCTTTTTGATATCTGGACTGGACTCTGATTGGATGAGAGAAGCTGAGCTGGGAGTTGTCTCCAGCTTTTATATCTGCTTCCTTCTCGGCTCGTTAGAGATATTTAATGACGGGCGTTCAGAGGAACTATTTTATTACCTCGAGTGAAACTAAGCGGCTACATGAAGGTGGAGAAGGTCAATGTGCTGACCAGTCATATTTCTGGGTAGGAGGAATACGTTACATTTTACTTCCACATTTCTGGAGACGAGCACAAAACGACGATTTCTGCGTTACCTTGATGTGCTTCACGCCGCAGCTCACCAGGCGGCTTTGCTGAAACGGATCCCAGCAGATGTCAAAGATCTGGAGAACAGAAGAATCGTCCGTTATCGGGTTTATGTGAAAACGCGTGCATGCACAGTGGAAGTACGATGAGAAGGAAACACTTTCAAACTCTGTAAAAGATTTTTTATTGAGATCTGATTGGTGTGTGGTGCTTCACGCTGATTTTCTGTCCCGCTCAGACGGCACCGCCCAGAGGCTTTGCCAGACGGCGGCAAGCGGCGAGGCTTAACTGCAGAGGAAGCTGATTGGTGCACGCTCTCACCCTGTCCGAGTGTCCCGTGGCCGTGGCCAGGATCTTCCCTCTCTTCCACTCCCAGATACACACCGTGTTCTTGGCGTCCAGGCCGACCGAGGCCAGCCGCTGCGGAGGAGAGACGAGGACGGTTACGCATCCAAAATGTCTACAAACAATTTAAAAAAGAGGCTGAACGTGCAGAAATCTGACAGCTCATCTGCTTCATACGTGCAAAAGCTTAATCCAAGCTGACAGAGGGCGGGGCTCCCTGCTCGATTAGCCTGACGCTCATGTGACGTGTTTGTAAGTGTAAATATAGCAACTCTGCAACATTTCAGATGAACTCAAGTTTATTTCTAACGACCAAACCTTTAAAGCGTTTTCAAAGGTTTGCTTGGAAAGGCTGAGGTCAAACTGCAGGAATGTCTTAAAGGCATAAAGACCTGGATGGCCGCTAACTTTCTGCTTCTTAATTCAGATAAAACTGAGGTTATTGTACTCGGCCCTGAAAAGCTTAGAAATATGGTATCTAACCAGATTCTTACTCTGGATGGCATTACCTTGTCCTCCAGTAACGCTGTGAGGAACCTTGGAGTCATGTTTGACCAGGACATGTCCTTCAACGCACATATTAAACAAATATATCAGACTGCTTTCTTCCATTTGCGCAACATCTCTAAAATTAGAAATATCCTGTCTCAGAGTGACGCTGAAAAACTAGTTCATGCATTTATTACTTCCAGGCTGGACGACTGCAATTCATTATTATCAGGAAGTCCTAAAAACTCCCTGAAAAGCCTTCAGCTGATCCAAAATGCTGCAGCAAGAGTCCTGACAGGGACTAGAAAGAGAGAGCAGATTTCTCCTGTTTTGGCTTCCTGTTAAATCCAGAATTCAAAATCCTGCTCCTCACATACAAGCTCTTAAATAATCAGGCCCCATCTTATCTTAATGACCTTGTAGTACCATATCAGCCTATTAGAGCACTTCGCTCTCGCTCTGCAGGCCTACTTGTTGTTCCTAGAGTATTTAAAAGTAGAATGGGAGGCAGAGCCTTCAGTTTTCAGGCCCCTCTTCTGTGGAACCAGCTTCCAGTTTGGATTCGGGAGACAGACACTATCTCTACTTTTAAGATTAGGCTTCAAACTTTCCTTTTTGCTAAAGCATATAGTTAGGGCTGGACCAGGTGACCCTGAATCCTCCCTTAGTTATGCTGCAATAGACGTAGGCTGCCGGGGATTCCCATGATGCATTGAGTTTTTCCTTTCCAGTCACCTTCCTCACTCACTATGTATTAACAGACCTCTCTGCATTGAATCATATCTGTTATTAACCTCTGTCTCTCTTCCACAGCATGTCTTTATCCTGTCTTCCTTCTCTCACCCCAACCAATCACAGCAGATGGCCCCGCCCCTCCCTGAGCCTGGTTCTGCCGGAGGTTTCTTCCTGTTAAAAGGGAGTTTTTCCTTCCCACTGTCGCCAAAGTGCTGCTCACAGGGGGTCACATGATTGTTGGGGTTTCCTCTGTATCTATGAAGCGCCTTGAGGCGACTTTTGTTGTGATTTGGCGCTATATGAATAAAATTGAATTGAATTGAATTGAATTGAAAGGTTAACGGGAAGAATACCTGAAAGGAGCGTCGAGCTGCTGCGCAAACAGACGTCTGCGCTCCTTCAGTGATCAAAGACTCAGCAGATCATAAAGGATTCAGCTTCACAGCAGTCCTCAATAAATCAGCCACAGCCTGCACACTTGATTTATTATTAAGCTGGAGTTATGATTATTTTATTGATTGTGTGTTTATTTTGATTTAGCCTGAGATGTTCAGTCATCCAAAGTCAGTGCCAGGGGCAGAAACTGCTGGCTCAGCATTCACAGAGTCGCCTCACAGCTCAGCAGCAGCGACAGCGTTTTCATTAATATCACTCACGTCCACAGAAACCAGAACCAGTGCAGCTTATTGGCAGTTTCATCACCGTCTGACCTCAACGACACCTTCAGATCTGGTTTTCCAGCAAACGTTTGATGTGTTTTCAGCATCAGACCTTCCAGAGTCGTCCTGCTGTGACGCTCACAAAGACTTCAGCTTTTCCAGGCTCCACGGTTAGAATCACAAATCAAAACCAAAGTAAAAAACTGGTTTTTAGTGTCTTCACTGAGTCCGTCAGGAGCTGACAGCAAGGACCAGGCCAGGTCACTGCTAACACTTATTAACAGGACTAAGAGCAGAATTCCTAATTAACCGCTTAAGCCCCAACGCCCCTGATACGGGGGCAAAAGGTCAGGTAGGTTTGGGGCTTAAGAGGTTAATGGAATTTCATTTTATTTAACTTACAGTGTTTTCCTGTAAATACACGAGAATCAGGAGGAACTAATCCCACCGTCAGGAATTAGAAGTCGTTTGAATTTAAAGGTGATTTTGCAGAAGAAGATTGTCTCATCGTACATCGTAAACACTCGTCAGCCACATCGTGGCGTGCACGAGTCCTTATCTTATAATAAATATGTTGACGTGCACGATGGGTGCTGTATTATTCAGCCGACCTTTACCGCTCTCTCTTTTAATGCTCGACCCAAATCAAATGATTAGTTCTTCTTTCACAATCGCTTTGAAAGGAACGCCTCACTTCCTGTAAAACACCTGGAAGTTAAAGTTAGGCCCCCCCACAGTGTGGCTCCGCCCTGCAGACAACACTGCTTTCATTTCTATATGTTTAAATTCCAAAGATGACGAACCGTCTTCAGACTGAAGGACGTTTGGATGGAAATCTCATCATTAGTGAAGCGATGTTGGGCCGTCGACAGATAACGATGGCGGGTGGCTACGGAGCTGTGGAGCACAGGAGAGCTGGAGGATGATGGTTAAGGTGTTTTCATGTTGACGCTCCCTAACGCACAGAAACGCCACCAAACGGCAGAAAGAGGACAGCGAGAGCACGTCTGAGATGGTCGATGAAGATGGTCCTCAGCTCCGGGTCCACGCCCACCTTCAGGTATTCGGGTATTTTGTAAGCTGAGCTGCACGTGAACAGAGCTGATAAACCCGTCAGCACCATCATCATGTACTCTGTGAGTGAAGGCGGGTCTGACTCTAAGCTGCTGTTATTTATGATTTCGCTCTTTACAGCTCTATTGATTTTCTTATTTCAGCATCAGTTGCTGAGAAACAGTTTATTTACCGCGCACGCCGCCCACTCACACCCAGGGTTATTTCATATGTTGGTTTGTGACGCGTTTCATTTTCCCAGCCGCAGGCTGACACGACGGGAGGGACCTGCAGGGACTGGGGGAAGCATTCGTTAGAAGTTATTCTAACGTGTTGACACGACACCGAGTTTGGCGTCTGTGGCGCTGCCGTCAGACGCGGCGCTGCCGGTAAACTCAGAGCGACTCCACCAGGTTTGTTTGCTAAATGAGTCACGGTGGAGTCAGCGGGAGGGAAAAGGAGGCGTATAAAAGCAACTCCAGCACTCCAGGTGGCTGAGAGGGAACTATTTGCTCAGGCTGCACACACACACACACACCCACACACACACACACACACACACACACACACACACACACACACACACACACACAGATGAGTGAAATCAAACATGCAGAGAGATGTGCGTGCACATCCCGTACTACATTTAGGTCAGGAGCAGAACGAGACAGTCAATGGCAGAACAAATGGAGCGTCTGCTTCCTGGATTACAGCTCCTGGGAATCTGATCGGACTAAAAAAAGTCCGGGAAGCACGAGGACACGAACGTCACTACACGTACGAGTCTACATGTGATCGCAGAAAGCAACCAATGCTTCAGGAGCAACGCGCTTTAATATTCACATTTACAAAAGCCAGAAATCTGAACCTGGACTTGATCTTGACCCATTTTCAGGTTTCAGAGTCAGCTGATGTCCTTCAGCAGCTTTGCATGATTCACAGTTCAAAGTAATCCTTCTTTATCTCATGAGCCTCAGTGCAGCAGTTGTAACTCCGCCCCTCTCTAAGACAATGTTCTTCTGATTGGCTGTGAACATCCAGCACTGGAGCAGGAGATATGCGACTGCAATGAGTGAAAGGCATCTTTATTAAAACTGCACATGTCACGGAGACGAGAGGAAAAACCCACCGGTGTTTAGAGAGCTCATCTTCCACAGTATAAGGAATAATAACGCTGTTTTAATAAAAGCATCACACTGAGGACGGCACTGATCAGCCACGCCTTAAAGCAGACCATCTCCTGCTACTGTTGCTCTTCCTGTTGACCAAAGCACGTCATGAATCGAGCTTGTGCACCGAGGTGTTAATCACAATGTCTGCTAAAGGCTACACGTGCCTCAATATTCAGACTGCAAACGTACAATCAGCCACAGGATGGACGGCTGTTCATATTCTGATCTACTGCAACATTAACTGCTGGTTATGACAGAAACACGTCACAGAACGAGCGCTCGACGTTTCTCCGACCCGACGCGCCCGAGAAGACGATCTTTAATCAGCCGTCGGTCAAATTTGAATCAGGTTTTGATTTTCAGGAGCTCCTTTAAAATACTGACAAAGTCATCGGTAACGAGGTTGATTGTTTCTCAGTGTGTTGAAACCAGCCGTGACTTGGGGCTGACCTTTAACCCTGTCCCGCTCTCTGGTCCTGCCTCACTCAAACCGGAGGATAATTTCCTAAATTAATATGATGTTGACTTGAAAAGACTCGAAAGCAGCGACTGAGACCATAAACTGATCAGGAGAGCGCTCACTGAAGCCAGCCGCCCCCTGCTGGCCATTACAGAGGATGTCCATCTGTTAATAAGCTCTGCTCTGTTCTCAGAAAGGGTTTGAGGAGCACGATGAAGAGTTCGAGGAAGCTTTCCAATTGGACTTCCCAGAAATCCAACCAGGCAGGTGGGATGTGCAGGAAAAACAAGTCCCGTCCACAGAGGCGTCACGTCGCAGCTGCTACCATCGTCGGTGTGCGATACTACGGAGCACCTGCAGATGTTTGTGGAGTCCTCAGAGGTGTTTCAGCAGCACGATGGGGTCGCACACAAAGCATTAATAACTGTGCTGATTGACACAGAGAGGAGCCCTGTGAGGACACAAGGGTCTGACACGAACTTTAGCGCGATGTCTGCGTTCTTCTTCCAAAGAATCAAAGTGCATCGTGCCAGAGTCTGAAGACCAGGCGTGCTCGCCTCTGACAGAGCGACCTGCGGTAAATCGATGCAGCTGTAGAGAAAATGATGTGAGGTTGATGCTGTGTGTGAGTTTAGGACAGGTGGGTTGCACCGCACTCATTTTCCACCTTTGACTGTAAGTTACTGAACCAAAGTGATGGATGATGTCATTACTTTTATCATCATCCTCTCAGCTCACTCTGCCCTTTTCCTGCCCCTCCTTCCTCTCACCGAGTCATTCTTCTATGACCTTTGGGTTGATGCAGGACACACACACACACACACACACACAGATTGATTATTGGGCTTTGACTGACCCCGATAAACTTCATAATGCTTCATTATCTCTGCAGAAAAATTTACTGCCCACAGCCCTGATGGACGACTAAATCTTTGTCACGTTTCTAAAGCGGAAATTTCAAAACTCATCTGACAAAAGCCGCCAGGACACATTCAGCCTCAGAGGTCTGCTTATCGTCACATCAAGCATCATGAGGGCCCCACGGGCAGAGTCATAATCTGGGTCCCAGTAAACCCAAAAAACGGGCCTCAAGTCCTGTTACTAAGCAATAATATCAGTCGACAGCACCGATGACGGCGTTTATGTGGACCACAGATTCCCACTGGGCCACACGGGCTTATTTACTCAAAACCACAGACGGTATCAAAGATGTCACGAAGCCTGAGAGTGCAGCGAGCGCGGGCTGGATGGTCCTTATTTCTAATGTTTTACTCAGTGTGACGCAAAGCGTCGCACTTCTAAAGGAGCAGAAATCTTGTTGCTGTCGCCCCCTGGTGCTCATTAAGAATAATGCAGGACTTCCATCGTTCATGCTTTTTATGCTGGATGTGTTTGTGTTCAGCATAAATGTCAAATCTTTGTCAAAATCCTTCACATAGAAATGATCCCACCAGCTGCAGGGTCTCAGTGTTGAAGATTACATTACACTGCATGCTGTAGATTTAAGGTGGATTATTAATTATTAATGCAGCTCATTCATTCACATGAAAACTAAAGAGTTTCCAGAAAATTTACATTTGATTCCAGCCTTATCTTTAAAAATCATAGTCTTAGACTGTGTGTGTGTGTGTGTGTGTGTGTGTGTGTGTGTGTGTGTGTGTGTGTGTGTGTGTGTGTGTGTGCGCGTCACCTGTCCATCAGCGCTGAATGCGAGGCAGGCGATGCCGTGTGTGTGTCCGTCACGCAGCAGTGACACGGTCTGGGCGGTGAAGGTGTCCCACACACACACATACGGATCCTTGCCCACCTGACCCGTCGCCACCAGGGAGCGCTCCGGGTGCAGCGCCAGGCTGAAGGGAGGAAAGAGGCGGAGACGTTAGAAAGACAAAGGACGGAGGGGAGGAGACAGGTAATAACACAGACGACCAATCAGAGAACATATGGCTATAAGGTATACGCAGGAGTAAAGGAGCACTCAAAACTTTACTCAGGCAAACAAAGAGCTGCTTTAAAACTACAACACACGCACGAACATCACAGCAGTGACTGTGGCAGCTTTTTTACATCATTTTAAAGATTTAATGTTGGAACCGATTCGTCACTCGCAGCTTTACGTGATGGATTTGGTGTCACACAGTGGTAGAAGTGATGAATCATCATAAACATGTAGAAATAAACTTTTTAATGAATGTTAGAGTGAAATGTTAAATGCTGTCGTTGTTGTGCTTAAATCTGTAAACCTTGTTTTAACCTGTATGTTTAGAGATTTTTCTGTTCCCCACATCGAGGGTAACAGCACACTGCATGTAAGCTTCTGGTCCTTATTTAGGGAGGATGTTTTACTTCCTGCCCTTTATGGCCTCACCTGTGCTTCTGTGTGGTGAGACTGTTAAAAAGGGGTTGAGTCATATGCAGGGTGAGGGGGAGGTGACCCTTTGCGATCAGCAGGAAGTCACACAAAAACACCCACATGCACACACACACACACTGCTGCTCTGAGGATCTGACCAGGCTCCCCTTGCTAGCAAGTTGAGCTGTTTGTCTTTCTTTCTTCACGGGTGATGAGTCTTTGAACCAGCGAGGCCTGCGAGGCGCAGACCCAACAATGATTTCGACATCTTCCAACAGCGTTGCCTTCGACAGCTGCTCAAGATCACATATCGGGATCGCGTTACTAACGAGGAAGCCGCTCCACGTCCAAGTCACCAAGCGCCGGTTCAGATTCGCCGCTCACATCCTTCGGCTACCGGACCCGAGACCCACCCGTGTCGCGGTTCTGTGGAACCCGAGGAATGGAAAGAGACGGCGAGGAAGACCCAAAATAACTTGGAGGAGTACGTTCCTTGAAGATTCACGCTCGGCCAAGCTGTCATGGGATGAAGCAGCAACTGCCACGATGGACCGAGTTCGATGGCGTTCTCTTGTCGCCCGATGCGCCGATCGGCGCGGGAGGATCGTTCTTCGTCTCCCGTTCAGAGGGTCAATGTTCTCCTTTGCAGACAGCGCTATAAATACACCTGCTGCTTTAATGGCATCATTATCAGCACACACACACACACACACACACAGTCTCATGCTCTGTTATTGTTGTAAAGGTCGTGTTTCGTGACCTTCGCCGAGTCTCCTCACTGTGACCTCACAGACACCAGTTTATTTTCTGTCTCCTGTTTGAGAGGACGGACAAAACTGTCCGTCCTCTCAGATCCGGTGTGTGACACTCATGGATCCATTTTGCTGCTGCTGTCAGCCAATCAGCACAGTGAGGCGGGCTGGGCAGTTTTAGCCTGCTGGGATGGAGCTGGCACGCGATCCCACAGGAGCTGGAAAACATGGCTGGATAAATGTGGGAACACCGTCCTTATCCTGCTGTCAGTAAGAGGAAAACTGGATTTCTGAGGGGAGGCTTGTTTCAGTCTGATAAAAAAAAGGCTTATTTTGAACTGTGATGGTAAGATAGAGCTGAACATGAGGACAATATTTGTAAAAGTTGAACATTTAATTGTTGACGCTCCTTTTTACCCAGCCTCAGCTCCCGGGGTCGATGGGTCAAAATAAACTGCTCCCATTTCTGGTGCGTTTACATTTTTATGAAATCAGGATGTTATTGTGTCTCCGTGTGCTGGTTCAGAGGATAAACATGAGCATCTGGAGGAACAGCAATAATAATAATAGTACGAACAGATTTACTCACAGGGGCTGATGTTCAACCAGCACGCTCACTGCACTGTGGTACCTGTAGCTTAACCTGAGACCTATGTGTGTGTGTGAGTCTGTGTGTGTAGTTCGGAAAGGTCAGTGCATGCAGAGGTGTGTGACACACGGAGCAGCCGTGTATGAAATAATAGAAGCAGAAATAGAACAGGTGTGTCGGCCACGAAGCTCCATTGATCTCAGAGATGGTATCTCTCTCCACACACACAAACACACACACACACACACACTAACACACACACGCACACACACACACGCTCAGACGTTCCTTCTCAACCTGCCAGCCAATGAGCCTGCAAGCTGCCGCGGTTGCTATAACAACCGTATTGCCAAGGGCAGGGAAGCTGAGGTCTGAGCATGACAACTGTGGAGCCAAGGTCACACACACACACACACACACACACACACACACACACACACCTGCACACCCGTCTCTACTGGATGATACCTGACAACTTCCAGACGTCTTCTTCTTTGGTTTTTTGTCGTATTTATACTCTACTCTTTATCTCACTGACATTTGATAAAACCGAGCGTGTGTGTGTGTACAGCTACAGAGTTTATACTGGTAAATGGTAAAATGGCCTGCATTTGTATAGCGCTTTTCTAGTCCTTAAGGACCCCAAAGCGCTTTACACTACATTCAGTCATTCACCCATTCACACACACATTCACACACTGGCGATAGCAAGCTACATTGTAGCCACAGCTGCCCTGGGGCGCACTGACAGAGGCGAGTAGAATTCATTTTTACTCAGTAGAAATGAATTCTCTCTCACATCCTTTCACACCCATGAGTCTGAACAGAAGGTCAAAGAAGGCTGTTATGGGCCGGATGACTAATTTACAAAGTATTAGAGAAAAGCAGGCTGGTCTAAAAATAAGAAAATCACCACATAAATGTGCAGCACTCACAGATGGGGGAATATCCTTCACTGTCATGTGAAACCTCCAATCAGAGCCACAGAGTGACACAAGCTTCAGATGTAAACAATGAAGCCAGGGTTAATGTTCCTTAAAGGTACAGTCAGCTTGTTTTTAGTTAAAGTAACATGGTTAGCACGCAGCACGCTGGGACTGAGTTAAACAGCAGCACACACACGCTGACCTCTGACCTGGAACCTAAAACCACACACACAGGCTCACAGGACTGTCTCCAGGTTTGTCTACAGACTCTTAATGAAAGATGAGCATCGTTAAAACTAAAACTGGGCTTTGTGACGACTTGTTTCTGTGTTTCCGTGTCTGCAGTGTAGGGCTGCCACAAACAATTATTTTGATAGTCGACTAATCAGATCATCATCCATTGGACGTAAAATGTACAGCTTATCCGGTCGTTAAGTGATGACGTGACGAATTCTACTTCCGGGTCTAAAGTAGTCTGCGTTTAATATGGCTTTTGTGTTGTTAACATGTTTAATGTTTTGTATTTTCTTCTATTTGATCTCAAAAAGCTCCTAAAACAGTCAGTGATCACTGTTGACCTCCCTCGGCTTTTATTACCACTAATCATTTATTTAAGCTCAGTTTTTAAAACCTTAGGATGTAACTACAGCCCAGCCCATGCAGCAGTATATGAATGACTAACCTCGTATTGTGGATGGATTATCTCAGTTGTTCTCCTGGCTGAAGTTTGGTCCTTTTACAGCATCCTGCCATGCGATTACATTTGTCCCTGACCACCGAGAACACTCACGTTAACTTTTATCAAGTGGAAAAAAAGTTAGCTTGTTTATATTATGCTAACATAGCTGTGTCGCTAGCGGTCACGTAGCACATCATTATATACCAGCTAGCCCAACTTCAGTAACCCTACAAACGTCACTGCTGTTTAGTTTTCTGTCTTCATTTATGTTGGAAGTGATAGCAGAGCTGTACGTTTTAATTTGTTTCCAAAACCCGGCAGTCAGGACATGTTATATTGTATTTAGATAGAAGCTAGCGAGCTAACTCCCTGCTAACTTCTAACTCCGTTAAATGTCATAAATTCCGTTTTCATGGATGCCTGGATGTTAAACTCAATTGTTACACCTGGTAGAGCAGAACGCTGATCATTTTATTAAAGATGAAAGACTTTAGACAGTTTTTCAACTCTCAGTAATGCCATAGTGATCGTTTGATATATGGACCTGCAGCGGAGTTTAGGCCCAGACACGGCTAGTGACGTCAGACTGAACAACCGGATTGCACCAGCAGCATCTGCTCTTATATAACTATCACTAGCTTACAGCTTTAAGTGTGTAAGGTCTGTGCTAACTAAAAATAAAGACAAGATGATCGTTTATTAAATTTAAATGAAATTTGCAGATTGTTTCGGTGAAGTTTAATAAACTCCTTGCTATCTAAAATATAACAGGACACTGGAGTAAATTCTCGAGCATCTCACACTTCTGATAATCAGCTGTCTGCTTGACGTTTATTCAGCTGTGTAAAAACTATAACTTTAATCTCAGCCAAACCGATTTACTCAGGAACAAATAAAATACTAAAAAAAGCCAAACAATAACATTTTCAAGTTATCTAAGTGACTCATATATCATGTTTAACCTGAGTAGCGGCGGTGGGTTTGAAAACGATCTGCCGGGAGTCCGGTGTTCTCACGGCTCTAGTGAGCCTAGCCCCCGGCTCGCTATCGAGCTAGTGGGTAACACGTCGGAGCGCTTTTGAAAATATGCGGTGTCCTGATAAACTGAGCAGATATTTGAGGTTTACACAGCTACATTCTCGCCTGAAAATATGTCAAACGTTTATTTTGTGACCCAGAAAGAATAATAAGAGTAATATTAAAACTAACTAGCTGCCGCCATTGTTGGAAACTGAGCTGGGCTGCGCTATGAATTCTGGGACACTGCTTCTTCTTCTTCGGGGGTTTAACGGCAGCTGACATCCTTGTACATGCAGTGCTGCCATCTTCTGTTTCAGTCCGTTATTACACTCTTAAATCCTGCTACTTATTCCTGCGTCTTTTGGGATCACAAACCTTCAAACGACGCGTCGACTATTAAATCAGTCGTTGACGATTTTGATAGTCGACTAATCGTGGCAGCCCTACTGCAGAGTGATGCTCCTCCTCTTCTCTAATAACTCATCCTTCTATCATCTCATCCTTGTGTTCTTCATCTCTTTTCACACTCTCTCGCTCACACGTCTCCATCGACTTAACGACTTACATTCAGAGGACTCGGTCCTCACAGTGTGACTTCATTAACAGATTTATGGCCTCACAACATGAGTAACACAAGCCCACACACTCGAGCACTTTGTGGTTATTTATAGCAGCTGCACTGATTTGCTGCTAATCATAGCCTGAGTGTGCAGCCCCGATAATGTGATTAATAAATGATTCACCTGCAGAGAGCGTGTGTCTAAATGTTTGGCACAAGAAAAAGCTGCGAGTGAACGATCGGATGGTTTCTTTCTGCACAAATATTTAATGCTGTTAATGAGCAGATTCATGCTTTAAAGGCTCTGTGAGCAACAGCTCTTTTTTTACAATAATTTGAGCTTTTCCATACATATTACGGAAAATTAAAAACCTTTTATATATTTCATGGAATATTACAAAAATCAGACTTGGATAAAATATGTGTGCTGTGTCTATCCCACTGAAGCCGGGTGGCTGCTGTCTGCAGGAAGCCTGGCCGTGAAGGTGTGTCTGAGGAAACGTTACAGCAGGGTTGGTTGGTTTGTTGCTCTCACAGAGGCACACACACACCCCGACTCAAACATCGGCCCTGACCGCACTGTCATTCATTCACTGTTACACTAACAAACAGGGTCGCCTCTTTCCTGTCCAGAGGTTTACAGATGTGGGTGAAAGGCGGCGATGTTCTGCAGAAAAACAAACGAATCCCTCATGAAAGCCAACTCTCTGATATGGAGGCTCACCTGTGCCGGAATATTCATTTATTCTTTTTAATGAGAATATTATGAGTTCATTTTATATTAAATATTGAAGTTAAATGGGACCGCTGGACAACAGCTGTAAAGGATTTACATTAGTGTGTATTGTGATGTTTGATTGGCTCACCTGTGTGTGACGAGGACACGATGAGAGCGGGAGTCCTTATAATTTTCACGTGAGCGCTGTGGTCATATGCTCAGCTTCATAATTATTCTATAAACGCAGTAACAAACTGTCCGACAGGCTCGGAGCATACGGGGCGTCCTTGGTCTGATTGTGAAAGTTGTTACATTTTCATTACGATCTCTTCAGACAACGTCGACCAAAGAAACCAAAATCGTTACTCTAAATTTGAGGCACATGTTTCATACGTGTGTTGACTGTAAATATGTTGTAATAACGCATCACTCTGACGAATGATGACGTCACTGTTATGGCTATTCGAGGGGTTTATAATTAATCACACGACATGTTTTCCACCTGAGAGCAGAGCTGCATATTTCCCTAAAATGCTCTTATTTTTCTAAATATGCAGCCTGAGGTGTTGGAGGAAGGCTGGGCCTTCGTTTACAGGGATAAGTGACGACGATGATTTTAGTGTAAAGAGTATAAAAGCATCAGCGTCTGCTTCCTGCTGATCAAAGCCTCATCTGAGAGCAACGAAGCGCCGAGCGGCCGCTGCTGCCAGCGGGGAGATCTGACTGAAGAGAGGCAATCTGGGAAACGTTCACATAGGAATTAATTTAAACTGAACACACACACACACACACACACACACACACACACACACACACACACACACACACAGCCAGATAATTTATTATTCATATGGCATTTACAGTATTCATTGGAGGATGTGTGCTCATTCCAGTTTAACTGGCACCATTACAGCTTCTTTCTGTGTGGACAAATGTTCATCCATCAAAGGACATTTGTGCATGATGAGGAGGGCTCACAGATTTATGATTGGAGGGGGGGGGCAGCTCTGCAGAGAGAGGAGCGAGTCTGAGAGAAACAGGAAGTTTATTTATTTCCTACTCCCAGCATGATGAGACTGTAATGAGCTGGAGACGACCGAACGATTTTAACCTCGTTTGCATTCAGCAGCGAATGATGGAGTCTGTCAGCAGTCGACACAAGTATCATCTGAACATGCCAAACAGCATGAAGTCATAAGATCGCTCTGGTTCACAGCTTTGATCAGCGGATTTTCACATTTTTCAATAATAACCACAGAGCGTGTGTGTGCATTAAGAGTACAGCAGGTGCTGCGGTCAGCTGATCTGCTTCACGTCTGTGCAGGCTCTCAGTCATGCTTCACGCCACGTTTCACGTCTCATTGAAGAAGCTTCTTCAGCTCTGAGAGTCTCGGGCATTCAAACCCCAGCGTCTCCATGCAAACAGGAAATGGAAATGGTTCACCTTCAAAATAAATGTTGTGCCATGTAAAACATGTTTTACTTTGAAGGCGAACCTTTTTCGAGTTTTACCACCACTGTGTGAGTGGTTAGTGAGCATTTGCAGACCAACAGAAAAACTACAGGTTACCATGGAAATAGGCTCGTAACCAAAGCAGTCACTGGGTGATTTTTGGTACAGCGCCGTCTTTGCCATTGATGTCGTCCGGCGAGGCTCAGATGCCTGCATGAGCCACTCGTAAACCTGCCGTCTGCTCACTTCATCAACACTGTCCTGATGAAGTGATGTTCTCAGGCACTTGTTTCAGGTCTGACTGAAGAAAACACAGAGTACATTTTGGGAAAGACAGTCCTGTTAGACTGAGACATGTGCTTTATCAAAGCTGATATTCATGCAAATCTGTCCAAAGCTGCAACGATCTCCTGGTTCATCCCTCAGAGGAGCCGTCACCTTTGACCTCGTCGCTACTACAGGCTCCTTTCCATTCTCGTAAACAGCCTGACGCACAGCTCTGAATGAAAAGCATGAAGGTGAGTTTATTTATAGCAGGTGGTGAAATCAGGGCAGCTTCTATAAATAGCCCAGAGGAACTCCTCCTCCTGAGCGTGCTCGCGGTCCTGCATCAAACAATAAAAGCTTGTTTTCCCCGCTCGACCTTGCAGAGATAATTGAGAACACTGGGGAGTCTGCTGGAAAAATATTTCCATAAACCATCTGGACTCTTCTCCTGCTGCTACCAACAGACTCTTACATTCACAAAATTCAGCATATTTACAACAAACTGAAAGGATTTTACAGACAAATGTTTCTGTGCTGGAAACCAGCCGAGACCGAATCAGGTGGAAATGACAGCCAATAACATCTGAAAGGATCCCACCTGACCTCAAAGCATCCAACATAAAAGCAGGTCTCAGAGGCACAAACGCAGTCGAGTCGGTTTTTTAATATCTCATCATTGTTAATTACACGTTGGTTGCACAGTGAGTCGGTTTCCTGTAAGTTTTACTTGAGTGGACACAGACAGCGACGGGCGGCTGTCACGGATGAACCGACACGCTGGAGCTCACGTCATGCACCGAGAAAATAAAACATTTCATGACTTCAAGTCCTTTCAGTTCAACTCAGGAGTAAGGCACAGCTCGTTATCAGCTAAAGATCCATCTACTATGGAAGAATCACAGGAACAGATTCAAATCTTCTCGTCAGGCTAAAGCGCAGAGCGTGTGGAGGCGGGATTCAGGACTTTAAATGATGATTCGCTTTAGAGAACCCCAACGTGAGCTCCCAGAAGAAGGAGGAGGAAGATGTTACAGGTCATCTTCAAAACGTCTTTTTACCAGGTGGGTGGAGCCAGTCACAGGAAATCTAGATTTCAGGGAGAGGAGCTAAAACAGCTCGTTTCAGACACAGAAGGCTTACTCTGAACTTGATTCATGCAAAGCTACTCCGGGAGAGTCCAACAATAAAAACGCTGAGCTGGAACGAGCAGAGCGGTGTGCTTTACTAGTTTTGAAGCACCTGACAGGTCGGCAGCTTTTATGCAGTATTTTTCTCTCAAAGCTGTGATCACATGACTGAGATCCACACCCAGCAGTCCAGAGCAAGTCTGTAAACCTGGGAGTCGCTGGCAGCGCCGAACAAACCAGTCCTTCTGAAAGTTACTGACCATCAGTCTTTTCAGACTTCAAACCGCCGTCTTCCTCCGTTTGTTCGCAGCTCGGAGGTTTGTCTGTGTAATGGAAGCAGATGATGTCGTCGCTGAGATCGGTTTGGTTTGAGCGCACAGAATCAGATCATCGCTTTGGGGTCGTGTACTTGGGGAAGTGCTGCTTGAATCCCTTCAACGAGAAATGATAGCGACGTGCTCTCTGCTGGAGGATCCTCAACAGGCTTGCAGGCAGAGGAAAAGTTTCTGTTGAGTGAAATAAAAAACGTCTCATAAGAGTCTCGGAGGGAGGAAAGAAAGAACCTTTTCCTGACGCTCAGCCATCTTTTCTTTTAAAGGCCACACGGTTCAGTTTCTCTTTCTCTCCTCACAATAAGTAGCTTAAACTCAGCCCCCAGCCCTTTGAGAGCCGCACTGCAGAGTGACATAACACCCCGAGAGGTTTGAGTAAATCTGAGTGTGCGTGAGTGCCAACAGATCGTGGGAACACTGGCGGCCGCGGGGCAGATTAATGGTGGGATGCTGGACAGATAATTTCTTAGTCATCATCTTAATGAAGACCAGCGAGCTGTGAATCCACGGAGCCACCAGGTCTGCGCCGCACGCTGCCATTTACAGAGTCTGGCAAATGAACAGAAGCACGAAACAAAAGAGCCTTCAAGGAATTATTCCCTCTGCTTTTCACGAGTCATTGAGCAGCGATCTGGAGAGTGAAAACAGCCGCGCTCAACCCAGATTCTCCTCACTCGATCGGAAGGCGCACGCCGCCGGTTATTTATCGAGAACTTGGAATAATCTTAAATTATCGGAGCTTGTATCCCAGTCACGGACAGATTGCTGAATGAGCCCGGGGGGCGTATTTTACATAATGTGTTGCAGTGTTTAGTGCAACGTGTGTGCAGCGGAGTGTCAGCAGTCAGCCGGCCTCTCTTCATCAGCTCGGTGACCTGAATGCTCAGCTGTAGTGTTTCAGCCCACATCGTCACCTGAGAGCCGAAGTGAAACCAGCTTCAACCTCCGGGGCTGGAAAATAAAGCTGAAATGTGCAGTTCCTCTAACGTCCAGCAGAGGCAGCAGTGACTCCCATTTTTAAACTTTAAAGCAGAAATAAACATGTTTACAGCCTGATACACAAACCGCCTCTACTTGCCTCCTTCATAACACCTGTACAGGAGGGAGGAGGCTTTTAGATTTCACCATTATTAGGGGCGTGGCCTCTTTGACTGACAGGTGGATGGTGACACAGGTGGCTGTAGCTGCTAGCTTCACCTGAACTGCACCTGTGGGCTGTGTTTGTGCTGTTTGTAATTATCTGACCAATGACATGTGCATGTTGTTGCTGCACACCTGCAGCATGCACACAGCAGATTGAGATTATTGTGTGATAACAGGCTTTGAGTTTGGACGTGCATCATCAAATGTGACTTTTAGATTTCTTCAGTTTTAAACGGCTGACAAAAACAAGCTCGCCCATCCATCTCGTCCCAGTTATCCCATTCAGGGTCGTGGGGGTGCTGGAGCCTCTCCCAGTTGTCACAGGCTGAGAGGCGGGGTACACCCTGGGCAGGTCTCCAGCCTGTCGCAGAGACACAAACATTCACACACTGATTCAGAATCACCAGTTAACCTCACACGTGTGCCTTTGGACTGTGACAGGAAGCCCGAGAGAATCCAATGCTAACATCACACAACCAGAAATAAGCTCACAGAAATGCAAAATAACCAAAAAAGGCACAAAAAGGAGAAAACACGACTCCAAAGACGCTGCAAACAAAACATCTGCTGCAAACTTTACTTCACACGAGAGCCAGCAGCATCTCTGCAACCGTGAACGCATCACTGACCACTCAGCCGCTAACTACAACAACAACACTAACTCCCATCTTCATCCCGCCTGATCAGCTCTGCCACTTCCTGTTGAGAAGGAAATGAGCTACTCTTTGCTTCTCACACACACACACACACACACACACACACACACACACACACACACACACACACACACACACACTGCCTGCGGTGTCCCTGCTAGTTAGCGTTAGCTGCTCAACTGGTTGGTTTAGTGGTTGCTGATGATGCTCATGATGCTGCTGATGATGATGATGAGCCTGCAGGTCTGACTGCCTCTCTGCTTTCTGTGCTAGCAGATGCATGAAGTCCAGCCCTCCTTCATCCAGCAGGGACGTCTACACAGTTTCATTTAAGTCCCCTTGTCTGTAGTTTCTTTGCTCTAATCGCTTCCTGCAAACTGTTGTCTGTGAGGTAAGAGGACAAACACCGGGCGCAGCTTATCCACTGAAAGGCGGCTCATCGGGCAAGCAACTAACACCAGAACCCAGACGTCCTAAAAACCCTACAGATGCACAGAAACTGCTGCTCAGGGAGGAGGGTGAAGGAGGCTTCATCAGAGCACATTTACTGTAAACCAGTGCAGCGTGTTTGGAAGATGCTCTGAAGCTTTGCTGCTGTAAAACCAACAGGAACAGCCGTCTGCTCTGAGCAGGTCATAGACTGTATATCAAAGATGGACAGCTTAATATGACCTAGTATGATGTGCAAATTAATGTGTGTTAATATCACACATAGTACAAAATACTAATACAAACATGTAAAACAAGAATAAAGTAAGTGTGCATGCAAGTGACAAATTTAACCACAGCGTGTGTGTGTGTGTGTGTGTGTGTGTGTGTGTGTGTGTGTGTGTGTGTGTGTGTGTGTGTGTGTGTGTGTGTCGGGAGGGATTTGAATGTTGTCCTGGATGTGACACTAACAACTTTTCCACAGCTTCTCTCTTGGGGCTTTGATTTATCAGTGTTCAGCGTTTCTGTAAGAAATGGCAGAGAAACAGTTTGTTTTCACTCATGTTTACAGTTTAAGAGAAGAAGCTGTGATTGTTCAGAGCCTCTAATATCAAAGAGAGAATTTATGTCCGTACGAGGCCTCAGTCTGATGTGGGTGTGATCTTATCAGACACAAATATCACAGAAATGCTGCAAAACTGAAAAATATCAAACATGCTGATTAAAAATATGAATCATGGTTCATTTTTAACCCTCTAAAGCCGGTCGGAGCGGGCACGCTCCGTTTTGCGTAACTATTTTTAAATCCCTGTAGAACCGGAACCACGTAAGTTAGCGCAATAAATTTTTTTTGCATGTGAAACCGTAGGAGTTGTACTTACATCTTATGCCATCAGCTTGTCCTCGGTCACAGTTTCCTTCCACATATAGCTTTGCAAAAATTGCATAAAAAGCGCTTGCAGGAACAAAAACATAATATCTATCGCATGTCCGCCATTACCTGCCCGAAACCGGAAGTGACATCATTTTCACGGAAATGTCGTTTTTTTTACCTTCAGGGACTTATAAGCCTATACTGGTGTTTTTAAAAGTTATGTTTGACTTAATGACTTTCTGTATGTTTCTGTGATGCTTAGAACTCGAGTTGCACTGCTGGAAATAGTTTATTTTGATGCACATGCTGTTTTTTTTGTTGTTGTTTTTTACAAATTTGCATTATAATATTTATTTTCGTTTTTCCTGCAGTATATAAAAATTGGTGTATCTCAAAAATAAAACTATGAAGACACTTAACTCATTCACTGCCATTGACGTCTATAGCCGTCAATGGCAGTGAATGAGTCAATGGGTTTAACTCATTCACTGCCAATGGCTGGCAGTGAATGAGTTAAAATAAATTTCCTGTTGTTGGAAACTATTTTTTTCAACTTCAACTTTTTTGTATTTGGGCTATAACGGTTGTATAGCAACTTGAAATGCTCCCAAAAATGGCACTACAGCAAGTAAAAAGATAAAGATAACCGGACTTGGTTCTATGGCAGGTCTTAAGGGGTTAAGAGACAGAGAGTAAAGTGGACGGTACAACCTTGGTTTTAATAGCAAACTCATTGTAACCTGGAACGGTACAAACGTGACTCCCCAGAATAGATTTTTAGTTTTCCACTGGGTTCTGTTGCTAGTTATTTAACATAAACTAATGTAGGGGGTCTGTCAGGGCATCCACACAGACAATAATATAATAATAAAAAATACATTTTATTTAAAAGCCCCTTTCAAGTCACCCAAGGACACTTAACAATAGAACAATGACAACGAAGAACAATGGAAAACAAAAAGCACAAGATAAAATAAACAATAAGTTCACAGTGAATATGCAGATTTGAACAGATGGGTTTTGAGTTGGGATTTAAACTGGGGGAGAGAACCAGTGCTTCTTATATCTGGGGGTCTCAGAATATCTGGGGGCCTCACCACCAGCTTTTAGCTCTGCTTCCCATGGTGCTGAGGCGCAAAGAAGGCACGGAAAGCTGGATAGAAGAAGAAGATTGAAGTGTTTAAGAGATCAGAAAGGTAAAGTGGAGTGAGGATATGAAGGGCATTGAAGGTGAGCAGAAGAAGTTTGTATATTATCTGGAATTTCACAGGGAACCAGTGAACCTGAAGAAGGGGGGAGGGGGTCTGGCAGCAGAGTTTTAAACAGTTGAAGCTTATGGAGGGATTTTTGGGGGAGACCATGCAAGAGAGAATTCAAACAGTCAGTGTGGAAGGTAACAAGACTGTGGACAAGGATGGACGTAGACGTGGTGGAAGAGAAGGACGTTATCTGGTAGGTCTTAAAAGGTTAAGACAGACAGGACTCGCTCTCTGCCTCTGGATGACCAGTTTGTTTTACTCAGTCAAGCAGAAATACCATCAAAGCTGCACAGCAAACATAATGATGTCCTTTGGTTTGGTTTAGTGCTTCCTTTGTGTGTGTGTGTGTGTGTGTGTGTGTGTGTGTGTGTGTGTGTGTCAGTTGGTCGGTCAGGTTCTACCTGCAGGCAACCAACAGGAAGTGGGACAAGGGAAAGACAGAAAGGCGAGAGCAGGGGACGAGAGAAATAGAGTCAGATCCTTCATTCGTCAACAAAATGATGCAAAAACACAACAAATTCAGATTTGATGATGTGAAGTCTGCATTTAGCAGACAGCAGTACTTCATCACTGTAGTGAGGTCAGCCTTAGAGCTGGAGGCGAGTGCACGGTAGGCTACACGCTGCCTGTACGCAGAGCTGGTGCCGTTAGACGCTCTGTGTGGTGCGGGTGTGGTCTCTGACCCGCTGTGGAGGAGGGGTGGCACGGTGAGCTTCCGGGGCGGCACGGAGGCGGGGCCGAACAGGTGTTTGGGACGAGTGACTGATTGTGACTCTTCTTATGTTTCAGTGACAGTCGAGGAGGGAGAGCGGAGTGACCACTGAGTGGGAGTGTCTGCGTCCCGTGCATTAAGCCGAAACCAGATCACACCCTCTGTTTGTAGCCTCACCTACAGCCACGATCCAAGAGGGGTGTCGAGAAGAATCGCAGATAAGAGGAGGCAGACTATCTGACTGGGACGCCTCCGAGCTGGGGTGCAGGGATTCTGCCTGACAGCTTGGGAACACCTCAGCGTGGGGACTGGAGAACTGGTGCCAGAGGAACAACCTCCTTCTAAACGTCAGTAAGACAAAGGAGCTGATAGTGGACTTCAGCACTAAGCAGGAGAGGAACTACCAGACCCCCGTCATCAACGAGTGCCCAGTGGAGAGAGTGGACAGCTTCAAATACCTCGGAGTTCACATCACGCAGGACCTGTCATGGTCCTGTCACATCAACACCGTGGTGAAAAAGGCCCGTCAGCGTCTCTACCACCTCAGACGCTTGAGAGACTTCCAACTGCCCTCCAAGGTGCTCAGGAACTTTTACTCGTGCACCATAGAGAGCATCCTGGCGGGAAACATCTTAACCTGGTTCGGGAACAGCACCATGCAGGACAGACGAGCTCTACATAGGGTTGTGCGGTCAGATGAGCGCACCATCCGCTCCGAGCTCCCTGACCTGCACTCAATCTACAGCAGGCGGTGCTGGACCAAGGCCAGGAAGATGGTGAAGGACCTCAGCCATCCCAACAACAGACTGTTCTCTCTGTTGAGGTCAGGAAAGCGATTCCGCTCCCTGAAGACCAACACAGAGAGACTGAGGAGGAGCTTCTTCCCGCAGGCGATACGGTCTCTCAATCACACCACCACACAGTACTGACCCACACATATGGTTCTTACACACACTGGACATTTGTTTACACTAGTGGCCACTGCACAACTACACTGCGTGGTCATCTAATCTAATCACTTTGTCACAAGTCACTTAAATAAATCACTTTAAGCATATTTGCACTGCATAAGACACTTACACATGTGGATTGCACAACACTGGACATTATATTTCTTCATTTCCACTTAATACTGTACAGCTGCTGTTATTCTATATTTCTTCATATATTTTTATATATTTCTATATTGTGTATTGTGTATTTTGTTGTACAGTTATTTTATTTTTAACTTGAATTTTTATATTTTATTCCTTCCTAGTTAAATTTACCCTTCATTTTAATTTTCATATTTATTTCCTCTCCTATTCATAGTCTTTTTTTCTTTAGGTCACGAGCAGTTGTCTAAGCATTTCACTGCATATTGTACTGTGTATGACTGTGTATGAGACAAATAAAATTTGAATTTAAATTTGACTGGGGGACACTGAGGACTAGCTCTTGAGTCCAAGCCAGCTGGACCTCCTTTAAGTTCTCCCACCTGAACACCTGATCAAAGGTAACAGCCAAGAGTTTCCGTTACTATGGGAACAAAGTTGTCAGGTACACATATCAGAGCTTCAATTTTTTTTTAAATTCAGATAATTTGCTGCAATCAGTTTCATTATAAGATGAATGCAGTGCCAAAGGACATATAGGTAGGTCCCAGGACCGAGCCCTGAGGCACACCACAAGAAAACCAGTCGAGAGCTGACCCAGAGACGACCACCCAGGTTCTAAGTCTCTCAATCAGTATCCTACGATCAGCAGGCAGCAGACAGATGCAAGAGTACCAGGGCTGAATATTCACCTTTATTTCTGCGCATTAAAATATCATTTGAAACTCGAGGAGGAGGCGTTTCATTGGAGAGCACTCGACTGAAATTTAACTAAAATGAGCAAAAATCTCACAACAACATCCCTCAAACACATCAATGATGCGTTTAGTATTTGGGCTGAATTTAAAAAGGCACATGCTGTGGACATGTGAGAAAACAAAGCTATACAATAAGACCTCAAACTTGAACACTGGTCAGAGTGTCAGAGCGTGCAGGAAGATCTTTACAGTCTGAGTCGGACTCGTGGAAAAGATGAAAAGCACGAAGCTGAAGGGAACTGAGATGTGAGAGCTGGAAATGTGAGCTGTGTGCAGCAGCAACCAGTGGCTGATAATTGCTGCCATTCAGCAGCCGCCTGTGCTTCTCTACAGAGGAACATAAAGGCTGATCGCCCTGCAGGAGGCCGCGGCCATGAAAGAGCCAATGAAAGAAAAAGACAGTCCCGCTCTCGCTCTTTCAGAAAAACTCAACGTGGATTTAATGCGTCTACATGGAGCCTGCAATTACTGCGGCGATCCATCAGGCAGGCGGGGAGGGGGGACGAGTGCAGTCATGATTCAGAGCTTTCAGCAGAAGCCACTGCACAATACCGGCACGAAGGAAAGAGTCAGCGCTAAAAGTCACTGTGAGGCTGTGTGACATCACTCTGTTTACTGCGGTTGGTACAAAACAGATGAAGAGTTTAATGTGTAATCGTTACTTTCTGGGTCATAAATAGAAAATACAGAGTAAACATCTCAACTCTCAGGTCTCCATATTTCTGCATCGTCACGGTGATTTTGAGGAACAGTGACCGAGTCAACGATCACCAAGACTAAAGGTCAAAGTTTCACCTGCTCGAAGCCACATCGAACACTTTTACTTTAAACATTAGACCTTCACACGGCTCAGTCGCACTACAGTGAAAACAGGAAGCTCCGATCTACTAGAACAAAAAGAAAATCAGCGGTACCCTGATGTTTGAACGTTTTCACATTAGGCGCCTGATTGCTAACAGGCAACCTGTCTCCAAGCAACTGCAACCCGACAGACTGACTGATGAAGGTTGGCAAATATTTGGCGTCTAGTTTTCAAACGCAGAAGATTTTCAACATGTTGCAGTCAGCTGCGATGCTCAAATGGTTGTATACTGGTTACAAAAACAAGGCTGCAGTAAAACTCCAGTCCTGCAGCAACGACGCTGTTATGGGTGGAGGAACAGGTGTGGGGTTCTAGCTGCACTCTTAGGCCCACATAACCGCAAACACTAGGTTTGTTATGAAAAAGTGCTGTGGGTATTTACAGAGAGAGCAAAGTATGTCTTGATGCATCCTCAGTCATCCAGGTAAGGAAATCCCAAAAGGTTGATTCTGTTCATCTGGATGTTTTCATTGGGGGAAACGTTTGGTCATCATCCTGGTGACTCCTTCAGTCTCAGCTGACTGCAGGTTTCCAACCTTATAAACAGGACATTTGCATAATGACTGAAACCAGCCCACTGAAGGAACAATGGGCTGGGAGCTCAGTTTATGATTATTAATGTGCAAATTCTCATGACCACTGATCAAAGACCACTGATCAATCGCCATGATCGTGGGTGCGATCGTGGCTCAAGAGTCGGGCGTTCGCCTTGTAATCGGAAGGTTGCCGGTTCGAGCCCCGGCTCCGACAGCCTGAGTCGTTGTGTCCTTGGGCAAGACACTTTACCCGTTGCCTACTGGTGGTGGTCAGAGGGCCCGGTGGCGCCAGTGTCCGGCAGCCTCGCCTCTGTCAGTGCGCCCCAGGGTGGCTGTGGCTACAATGTAGCTGCCATCACCAGTGTGTGAATGTGTGTGTGAATGGGTGGATGACTGGATGTGTAAAGCGCTTTGGGGTCCTTAGGGACTAGTAAATTATGGATTTCCTGCTCAAATCCAAACCACTGCACTGGCTTTGGTCACCTGATGATGCTCCCAGTATAACACAGACTCCATACAGGAACCAAAACCAGCAGTGATGTGGCTTCAATCATCTGTGCTGTGTTGGTAATCAACTGAAGCACAAAAATAAAAAGTAAAAGATTTTACTTAATAAAGCGTGCCCTGATTGGTTCTTCATAATCAAAGGGTGCTGAAGATCATGTCTGAAAGCTGGAGCCAAACCAGAGGTGGACACAAACAAACCTGCTGAGGAACAGAGTGGAAAGAAGATGATCTGGAGCCCAGTGGGAGATTTAAAATGAGCACATGCAAGAAAATCCTCAAACATCTGGCAGCAGAAGAAATTCTGCATGAAGAGTGATCCAAACTTTCTACGAGCTGTTCCAGAACACCTTCTGATGACGGGGTGAAGTTACTTTGCACAGAAGATTCAACATTTATTCCACAGGGGCGACTTCAAAGACGACAAAATGTTTGCTAATCCAAATGTGTCAAAAAAAGCTAACCGTTGCCTTGTGATGCACTTTTGTCCCACGTGATTTTGAACGTGTCCTGGAACCTCGTCGCTTCAGGCTGCGCCAAACTGCTGAGCGGGCGACCGGTGCTTTTATTGTGGCGGGGCTGTCGCTGACTGGGCTGACTGAAAAGCAAACGTAAATGGTTTCGCGGAGAGCAGCCGCCACTCAGCACACACGAACTCCATCAGAGGACACAAACCTGGCATCAGAGTGTCAGCACAGCTCATTTCCATCTGAGCCATCATCACGCTTTTCACTTTTCTCTTTACCAGACGCAACAAAAATGTACAGGAAGTGCACAAACAGGAAAAACTTTACTTAGTTTGACCTTAAAAACATGAAACTGTGACTTCATTTCACATGATGATAAACTCTGATTTAATAAAGTGTCAAAGCAAAGACAGACTCTACAGTAAATCCTTTACAGACTCTGATGTGTGACCTGAACTAAGACGCAAGAAAAAAAACTTATGTAACTTAAGATTTGAGGCTTTTTTAGTTTCTGATTGATGAATATATCGTCCCACACTTTGAAACAGCTTTCAGACTTTTACTTATAGTTTATAGTCTAAGGCTACGTTCACACTGCAGGCGACAGCGCATCAAATCCGATTTTTTTGACCCTATGCGACCCATATCCGATCATGGTCTGACAGTGTGAACGGCACAAATCCGATATTTTCAAATTCGATCTGGGTCACTTTCGTATGTGGTGCTGAATCCGATACATATCCGATGTTTTAGAAAGCGACTGCTGTTTGATGGTCATGTTGCATTAAATCCGTCTTTTACGTCACTGACACAAGACGGACGCCAATTATGAGCGCCGGAGAAGACATCGTGAACGCTTCCTGTCCATCCAGTGTAGATGTTAGTGAAACTGTTGGTAAGACAACGTTGGAGAAACGTGAACATTTTATTTGTACTGTATAATCTGCAGATTCTGACAGAAATCTGCAGCTATCCTTTGAAGCACCGCTCCTCTAAAACAGCAATAAGGATCATTATTAGGTTATTTACATTATTATGTAAATAACCTAATAACTTAAAGCAAAAATTGGGAAACGTGAAGTCCGAAGTCTTTATATTAAGGCCATCAGTCAAACAATATTATTTGCTCTGGGTCTAAACAGAGCGCGTTGTGTGTGACGTCTCGTTTTGCGCCTGCGGCCGCTTTGAGCGTTCACACTAGAGCGCGTTTGCTGTCGCATTTTATTTGTAGTGTGAACGAGCAGACAAAAACATCGGATTTGATCAAAAAATCGGAATTGAGCATTAAGACCTGCAGAGTGAACGTAGCCTTAGTGACTCATTGAGAAAATAACCTGCAGACCGTCTGCAGCCCTGAACTAAACATGTGACTAAACATGTGACCTGCTGGTTGAAGCTTTTCCCAAACTGCTCTGTGTTTGCTCGTGCACCCTGCAAGAAGAGCTTTGCATGACATGCAGTTAAAAATAATGCCTCTGTGTCTAATCCTGCTACGCTGTGGAGCCCATCGGCTCCTCCTGTCTGAAACAAGCTACTGAAGGCCTCAGTCACTCAACCTGGCAACCACCGGGTTGCTAGGGAAGAAATGAAAACGTCCCAACTGGTTGCCAGTTGTTGCTAGATCAGTGCAGCAAAAATCTCATGATTGTTTTTTCTCCCCTCACCTCCAACCAATCACAGCAGATGGCCCCGCCCCTCCCTGAGCCTGGTTCTGCCAGAGGTTTCTTCCTGTTAAAAGGGAGTTTTTCCTTCCCACTGTCGCCAAAGTGCTGCTCATAGGGGGTCATATGATTGTTGGGTTTCTCTGTGTTATTGTACAGACTGTGTGAACTCTTTTGATTGGTCTTTGGTCAGGAACAGATCGCCGTGGTGTTAAGAAGAGTGCAACACAAACTGGAAACAGACCGTTTGCGGTCCGAGTAAAAACAATGGCTTCAACAGTAAGCCAGAGCTTTTATTTTGAAAGTAAACACTGGTATCTCTGCTACCTGCTCTGTTCACCTGAACTCTAATATTTTGTTTCCTGCGACTAGTTCAGACCTAAAAAAAAAACAACAACAAAAAAAAACAGGTCCAGGTTTAAAGGTGCCATTAAACCCAGGACTGCAAAATCAGGTGGAGACAGCAGCTGCAGGATGGAGGTCAGACGTGCTCTGGTTGGAGCCATTAAGGATATTTTTAAGCTCTGAGAGCAGAGCTGGTCTCCGTCCGTTCGGACTGTGACGGCGAGCTGGCACATTTCCCCTCTGGCTGATGAAGAGGCCCATACATCAGCCAGGACCAGAGACATTTCCTCCAGACCGAGAAGCAGACGCAGCACCGGACGGTGGCCTGAAGGGGACACGCTGTTCACCGCGTCGTCCTCTTTTTAAATCCACACAAACACGTTTTTCTTTTTCGACTGTGACGAATGTTCAGGCAGCATGAAGAAAACTGCGTGCGTCTGTTTAACAATCTCTTTTTTAACTTGTCTAGTTTTGTGTCTCTTCTGTGTTTTTTATCATTATTCAAGTCAATCATGATTTTGAGACTTTTGAGAAACGACTGTGGGTAAAAACATGTATTAGATATTTAAAACATACTTTTAAAATATTTTTAGGATATTTAAAAATATTGATCTAAAATTTGAGTTTGTTATACTTTTAAGAAATTTTACCTTTTTAGTATTTTTCATATTTCCCCTTTTTTAAGGTATTTTTTTTAACTTTTTAAAAACACATGATATTCATTTTATTTTCTGACATTTTATTAGCCTAATGTTTGTAGAAAATCCTGTTTTATTTGTATTTCTTATGTCATTTTTAACATTTTACTTTTTATGGAATTTTTTCCGAAACATTGATTTTTCTTTCATGTTTTTACATTCGTGCAGATTTTAGGACAGTTTGTTTGTTTGGTTATCAGATTATTTTCAGTGGAAGTTTTTGTTAGTTTTCCAGATATATTCACGTCTTTTGGATAGTTTATATATAAAAAAATTAGAATTCCTTATACAATCTCTTATACAATCTTTTTAAGGAATTTTTCTATTTTATCTTCTGGATTTTATTTGTGACGTACATTTCAGTATTTTTCAGCTTTCTTTACTATTCCTTCATTTGACTTTGTTCTTAATAATCTGAGGATTTTACTGATGTTCCTTTTGGTATTTTTTCAGATGTTACTAAATGTATTTATTTTAATTAACGATCTGAATTTAAACTGTGACTGACAGGTCTTAATAACTTTGGTCAGCAGAAACCTGCAGTCAGCTCTGAGGGAAAATTTGGCACAAACACAAATTTAACAACCCTGACAGAGAGACAGCATCCAGCTATTCAATTAGTCTCACACACACACACACACACACACGCTCCAGGCTGCAGCTGACTTGCCATATAAACTGTCCAAACACGCCTGCTGCTGCTGCAGTGACTCACAGGCTGTTCAGTGTTGGTGAATACACAGGTGTGTGTGTGTGTGTGTGTGTGTGTGTGTGTGTGTGTGTGTGTGTGTGTGTGTGTGTGTGTGTGTGTGTGTGTGTGTTGTGAATGAGCGACCTCGCTGAATCATCTCCCTCCTCCACTCGCTCCAATTTGCTCTCAGAGAAAATCCCTCTGCTGCTTCTCGCCTCAGCTCAGGGCTTTTTCAACTTTTCATTCAAAATGTCGAAAATGTTCCCAGAGATAAAACGCGACCGACCAGAAGGGCAAAATTATTCCACGAGCAGCCCCGACTCCAAAAAAGATTTCATATAAAAGTCTGTTTTATCTCAGTGGCTCCAAATCCAGGAGCAGCTTCCCACAGGAAGTTTTACTGAGACCAAATCCTGCAGGAGAAACTGGTCTGACAGGAGGGAACTAACATTCCCGATGCTGCTGGGAATTTTTCCAGTTTGAAAGAGAGACTCAAAGAGTTTATTAGTATCTTTAAAAAATAACTCAGGAATCAAATCTGTGCTTTGTCAAAATGAAGTCTGAGCCAATCGAGTGCTGCTCTTCCTTCGTGTGTGTGCTTAGTGTAAAACGTCCACGCCTGTGCTGCGATCACGTCTACCTGCACAGCCAATGCATGCACACCGTCTCATGCCTCACAGGTCAGCACGCTGTGTTCGCCCCTTTAAGGCTCTGTGGACCCACTGACTGTGCCCTGTGATGTGTTCCTCCACAGCCATCACACTGTGAAAACCTCACATCCCCAACAAAGTGCCAAAATTGCCCTCAAAGCGATGCAAACTAGCTAAAAAGTCCTGATGGGGAAACAGACTCGTGTTACATAAGTGTCAGATAATCCCAGATTAAAGCTTTTAGGTGTTTGTGAGCTGGTTTCACTCTGAATTAATTAGTCCACGCACATCCACGAGCTGCCTTGAGAGTGGTTCGCAGGATTTCTCTGAACACGATGCTTTTTTGTTTTCCACAGTTGTCTGTTGCTTCATGATGGTGTGCTAACGGCCACCAAGGGTTAAATAAATATCATAAATAAGCAGTGAGGTAAGGAGGTGTGGAAATAAAAACAGATATTTAAAGCTGTAAACTGAGGATGAAAAACTCAAATTCACACAACATTAAAGCAGCTGTGAAACGAGTGCACAACCACCACTGTGCAACAGCAACAAAAATATAAAACATTATTATGTTAACATTACTTCACCTGTCAGATGATGTTATTAAAAAACCTCCAACAGCCCAAACAGGACTCCAGTTAGCTTAACCGAAGGCTAGCAGACAGCTTGGAGCTACAGCTGCCTGCGCCATGAATCTATCAATCAAAGAGGCCACGCCCCTAATAAGAATTATCTACAAAGACCAATCAGTTTGTCTATGTGGCTGTAAACGTTTACCGCAGGAGTCTATGGGGACTGACGCACTGCTGCAGCCCCTGCTGGACGTTAGTGGAACTGCAGGGCGTGGCTCAGAAATAAACCCATCAGACCTGAGAACAGGAACAAGTCCCTCACCTGCCCGCGAGCTGTCCTGCCCTGATAAAAATCTAAATCTAAGTTACTCCTCATCACTGAGCTCCTCGTTCATTAGGAAACCCAGCAGCAGCAGAAAAAGCTGCTTCCTGTCTCGGTGTAAACCTGCTCGTGTTTAGATTTGAACTTCTGTCAAACTGAAGGACAAACCAAACTGTGTGGGAGCGATAAAAAAAACCCACGAAGGTCCAAAAAACATCTCAAAAGAGACAAAAGCACCGAGATGAGTCACAGGACTGAGTGTAACGAATATCCTTTCTCTGCTTCTTTTTGTTTAATAACGTTGTCGTTTTTAAGAATTATAAGCTTCACCACATTTCCACCATGCAGACAAAGTTTATCTTGTGCTGCCACATGTTGCACCACCAGCAGTCAGGCTACAGCCCGACACATTTAAATGGTCTGAGGTGTTTACTGGAACTTTCACAGGCGATTAAAGTCAGCATTACTGAAGCTTATGGTAGCTCAACATCTGCACAGGATTCATGTCCCTGCCAGAGTTACAGTGGAATTACACCCCGTGACCTGCAATGCTCCTCCCACAACGTAACCACGACAACTGTTATTGGCTGCAGGAACGAGAGACCGTTTTATTTTTGGATTTCTGTGTTTTCGTTCTGCTTTATTATTGCCGTTCTATTTAAAATATTAGAAAAGACGATTTTTTTTAAAAGGCTGCCCCCTTGTGGTGAATGTTGTCATTGAATTTACCGCAGGGTTTTACGAACAGTACCTTTAATGTCATTTATGATATTTTGTAGTATCTCTTTGCTTCAGGGTTTAGCCTTACTGAATCAGACTCCACAGATAAAACAGAAAGTTTTATGTTTGCAGATCTTATCTTGGATTATCACTCTCACAATCACAATGCTCATGTTTAAAAGGCCACTAATGAGATAATGTGCAACAGACTGAAGGAACAGGAAGCCAGGAGGACCATCAGATCTTCTACTGCTTTTCCCTTTATGAAAAGCTCACACAGCAGGGACAGCGACACTTTGGTTTAACTTGTTTTTTATGGCAAAATGACTCTTAAATCACACAAACTGTGAACACACACACGAAACACATATTTATAAATTCAGTGTGAATCACTGGCTCTCAGGGTGTCATAAACATGCTTAGAGAAAGTAAAGAGAAAAAAGACGTTTCAGAACTCGCCTGAGAATCTGAAGGTTTTTAGGATTTGTGAGGATCTCAGTCAGTGAGCGACGTTGGAACATGTTCGGATTTATAATGAAAAATAACGTCCAACCGCTAATTCGGCACCATTTAATGTGACATAGCAGAGCGATCCGGGTTGTTAGGGAGGCTCATGCTGTGACTCAGAGATATTGATTCTGAGACCTGGAAGTCTCGATCGATAACCCATCACGTGACCTGTGCAGGGGGCTCACCTGATGATGTCGTCATTGTGTCCCAGGTAGAACCGCTGGCTGTGCTCTCTGGTGTTGTAAACCACTCCAACCCCGGCCACGAAGTACACCACCTCCTTCCCCGCCGTGTAGTACAGGTTATTCCGGCACTGGTGCCCCCGGTACCCGTAGACCCAGTCCAGTCTGAGCCGGCAGCCCGGGGCGCTCCGGTCCGACATATTCGCTCATCTGAGGGGCTCCGGTACCGCCCGCCCGCTCCCGCAGCTCCTCCCTCTGGATCCAGAGACCCGGTAACGGAACTGTGAGTGGGGTCACCTGCCTGAGCCGGGGTCACCGAGTTCGGCTGTCGTCTGAAGAAAAGTTCGCGCCCACAGCTTCAGGACTCGGACTTCCTTCGACTCTTCATCACGATGCACGCGCAGAAGCTGATTGGACGTCAGCTCCGAGATTTACCGTAAATATGATGGTTCATATTCCTCCGTTCATGTGATGCCGTGACTGTAATCCTCGCGTAAAGTCTGAGTCCTCTGGTTTCAGCACCGTGAGACCTTCATCATCTCCGCGATTCCCCGGGAGCTGCTCCCGCCGAGCCTCCCCACTCAGAGCCGTTTCACTGCAGCTGGAATCACCACGCGAGAAACTTTTCCACGTTTATCACTCTCTCACTCCTTCCACCCACTCCTCAAAAACACGGAGGACGCGAACAGTCTGGAAACTTCTCCAAACCCACAAAACCAAAGTCAGCGGCTGGTGGAGGATTTAATCCCTCCGTGCTCTAATCCTCCATCCCGACCGGCCGCCTCCATCCTGCCCCCCGCGCGCTCACAGCACCTTCTCCCCGGGAGGATCGCGGCTCATTCACAAATCTGCGCGCGAGTAAAACCAGCAGTCAGGAAGTCAAACGACCCAGAGCCGCAAAATCAACGAAGAAGAAGCGACCGCGCAGCGGAGGAGAGGATGACAGCGAGTGTTTAATCCCGGCAGATGAGCCAACTCCAGCGGGCAGAGGCGGGGAGCAGCCCCGGGCTCACAGCGCAGCATCCCGGCCGGATGACGGAGAGGAAAGTCCTGACTCCCCACAGCGGGAGGAGGAGCAGAGCATCCTCCACCCGCAGGCAGACTCACGGGCGGAGCAGGCGGAGGCACAGCCGGAGCTTCTGCTTCGAGGAGCGTACTGTCGCGTGCAGCGGGGAGCCTCCTGAGCCAGGAGTCTGTGACGCTTGCTCGCTCCTTTTCCCGACGTGACGAGCACGCGCATCAGCGGACACGCGACACAGCACTGCGCCCAACTTCCGATGCTGAGCCTTCTAAAATAAAAGCACCATTAAAAGGTCCGCAGCTCAGCTGTCGGTTCCGCGGAATCAGGAAGTGACGGAGTACTTTTACTCAGACTCAACAGCATGACGTCAGAGGGTTTCACACTAATCATTTTATTAAAGATGAAAGAATTTAGACAGGTGTTCGTTTGACTTTGGGACTTGAAGCGGAGTTTGGACCTGTATTGTCCAAAGTTTTCAGCATCAAAATACCTCAAGTTAAAAGCAGGCACAGTAAAAGTACTCAGTTACTTACATGATGTTATCGTATTTATGTGTATGACACTTTGATGTTGTTGGAAATGATTTTATTTTCTCTGATATTTTATCAGCCTCTTTATCATGGATCTGCTCGTGGATTTTGGATTTCCTTACAAACAGGCCACAGAAGGTCAGGGTGGGCAACCTTACATCATCTGCTATCACCATGAACACAGGAGCACCGCAGGGCTGCGTTCTCACTCCAGCTCTCTTCACTCTATTCACACACGACTGCAAACCCATCCACTCCTCTTCTAACACCGTCGTGAAGTTTGCTGATGACACTACAATAGTGGGAAGGATGTCAGACAGCAAGTCTCACTGCAGAGAGGACGTCCAACATCTAATCAGATGGTGTGGAAACAACGAGCTGGTTCTGAACACTGCCGAAACAAAGGAGATCGATGTAGAGACAGAAGAGCCAAGAAAACAACACGACCACCCCTCCACATAAATGGTGAGGAAGCTGAGGGTGAATGACATTAAATTCCTGGGCCTACACATAACAAAAGATCTCACATGGACTATTAACACATCCCACTTAGTGAAGAAAGCACAGCAGAGAGCATCCTCTGTCACTGCATCACAGTGTGGTGCTTCAGCTGCACTGCAGAAAACCATCAAGCTCTGACCCGGACCGTCAAACTGCCCAGGGGATCATTGGAACCAAACTCCCAAATCTCGACACGGTCTATGCTAGCTGTTTACAGAAGCCAGCTAGCTGCATGATCAAGGATCCAACCCATCCAGGTCACAGACTTTTTGTACCCCTCCCATCAGGGAAGAGATACAGGCCAATCACAACCCGCACAAACAGACTAAAGCTGCAGCCTGTGTCACCCGTCCCCAACACATCATAGCTAACTCTCCCTCTCTCCTTTACCCCACGTCATGTCTGCTGCTAATGTACAAAGTCATGTACTGGGCATTAATGTTTGCACTAAACTACCACACTGTAAATACTGTTGTATTTTTATTTACTGTGCTAAGTGCCTTCTTCTTACTTTATATTTTATACTTTTACTACCTTTACTTGGTTATTATGTTACTATGCTGCTTCTTGTTTTATTGCTGCTGGCCTCTGTAAGCTACCAAAAAAATTCGTTGAATAACTACAATGACAATAAAGTTCTTTAAATTTTAAGTTAAGTTTATCCGGTCTTTAAGTCTGACATCATGTGTGGCTGCTCTGCCAGGTGTAACAATTAAGTTTAACATCCAGGCATCCATGAAAACAGGATTTATGAAATTTAACGGAGAACGGCGTTAGCAGGGAGTTAGCTCGCTAGTTTCCGCCTAAACATAATATACCATATAAATATACGACCTGCTATCACTTCCAACATAAATGGAGACAGAAAACTAAACAGCAGTGACGTTTGTAGGGCTACTGAAGTTGGGCTAGCTGCTATATAATGACGTGCTACGTGGTGGCTAGCTACACAGCTATGTTAGCATAACATAAACAGTGAAGCTGGAGGATAAATGCTAATTTTCTTTCCATTCCGTATAAGTTAACGTGAGGGTTCCCGATGGTTAGGGAATCGATGGATTACCTCACACCTGAGATAATCCATCCACAATATAAGGTTAGTCATTAATATACTGCTGCTGGGCTGTAGTTACATCATACGGTTTTAAAAACTGAGCTTTAAAATGAACAGTGGTAATAAAAAAAGAGAGGCCGACAGTGAGCACTGACTGTTTTTAGGGGCTTGTTCAGATTAAATGGAACAAGACACAAAACATTAAAACATGTTAAAACGTTTTTCAAAATAAAAGCATGTTAAACTCTTCTGTTCGAAGAAAGCTGGATGACAGATTACATCTGTATAAGGTTACAAAAAACCCAACATAACAGGGGTCGTGTTCTAGGACAAAAATAAAGTGCAGTAGAACAAACATGAAACATAATTATGATAAGCTTTCTTCAAATACTCAAAAATTACAAAAACAGTACCAACATAATAATAGGTAATGTTCTATTAACCCAAGGCTGGTAGTTTTTATTGACGCTCTTGCCCTTTGGCACAAATTATGACTTTCTGGGTGCAGTCAGGGCGCTGGTTTGCTGCTCTCAGGATCTCTTTCCTGCGCAGATGATGTGGTTTTCTTTGCTCACATGTCTGAAGCAAGCTCAGAAAACCAGCCTGTCCTTCAGTGTTTGTTACCGTTTTTATGATAAATATTCTAATATGGTAACACTAATCAGTGGTCTAATACAATGTTTCCCAGCCTTTTGGAGCCACAGCACATATTTCAGAAAAATCACACGGCACACCACCAAACAAAAATGTCACAAAAAGCATATTGATCATTTTTCCCTGTACACCAGTTATAGCAGACTTGGCTTGTTCCCAGTATACCTTTTTGCTCTCTTCTGACCACTACTCATACAATAGATATTTATCTATTGTAGCTGCATCGTCTCACAGCATGACTATGATTCAATTTCTTCTTTGTCCTTTTCTGTTTTACTGGCAGTTGGCAACTCATTTAATTAGAGCAGGTAGTGGTACCACCCTCTAGTGGAAGAGAATGTAATTGTTCTGCCTGTTGTCGTTTAGAGTACTAATCAGGTGGAACCAGACAGTCTATGGCACAGCTGATGATGGGAAACACTGGTCTAATAACCAGAAGCCTCTGGTTCTTTCTGACTCACTCAACGTTTTATTGGTAAATCTCAAATCTTGGGTTTTATTTTGAAGGTGTGGCTATTCCTGTGGTGATGTGTGGTGCGCTTGGCGCAGCTCGGGAGAGAAACACCCCTGCTCCACTGGAGAGGACGCACGGCCGTAAAGCACTCTGGGGCTTTGTGTTCTCTGGGATACACACGTCACAGGAAAAGAATTTAGAAAACTACAAATCCCAACAGCAGCAGGGAGGGAGGCGCTGTCCGCGGTGCTGAGGTCGGACAGAAAAGTGACATGTGTCCCAAACAACAGGAGAAACATGAGCATGAGCAGAAATCGTTAATCTGCTAAAACAGTAAACCACAGACTGTATATAAAAGATGGACATCACACTTCTTTTTGAGACCATATTAGGATGACAGGCTGCAGTGCTCAGGTAAGGCTGGTAACTAGTCTGCAACCACAGACTGCTAACTAGAGCTCAGTAGCCCCCGTAGCTTCTGCACGGTGGCTGCTGGGTAACCCCCTGCCAGTTTGGACTCTCCTCAGCTCTTTCTGGGTGGGTGGCGTGGCTGTCCCTCCGGTGGTCCTCCATGGACTCTCACACTCTGGGGAGCCTCTAGATCACACAGGTGCTCACAGACACACACTGTATCTTCTTTAGCTGCTGCCTCGAAGCATGTTGTGTGTTGCCGGTCTGGCGTGCTGCTCAGTAACACTCAATATTTATTACTTACTGTTACCTGTACTTATCTAGGTTGTTGCTGTGGCCTCTCTCCAGCAGGTGATCCAGCTGATAGTTTTCCTTCCCTCTCCTTTTCTTGTCTGTGTATTTCTCTTTCTTATCCCCCAGTCATGTCTGTTCTGTTTGTAATGACTTAAAAGTTAAAAATAAATAAAATAAATAATAAAGATCAATCAGGTGGACCATGGCTAAGCTGTGATGATCCATTTGGAAAAATAAGTGCTTCCTGTCAAAAGGGAGTTCTTCCTCTCCACTAATGCCAGGTGCTCCTCACAGGTGCTCCTGTGATTCTTGTGAAGCGGCTCCGAATCTGTGAGGCTAAATGTATTTTGGCCCTTCATGTGTTTTTTATGCTCATGTGGAGCTGCTTTCTCACTTGGTCCACAAACTGCAGCCCTGCTGTTCAACTGGTGCCATCTTGTGGTTAAAATAGAGATTTCTTAAAAAACAAACAAACCAACTTTCACATGATTATTGACGATAACCCCCAATAACAGCTATTGTGTCTCTTTTCTGTGATATTGATGACGTCTGATTATTTTAGTCCTGCCGTTCGTCTCAGACACATTTTCAAGCAGTTTGAACAACTCCGTCTCTACACACGTTTTATTTGCCCCCACATCTTCCCTCCTTTTCATTCCCATTCTTCAGACTCTTTTTGACTCCAAGTTTTCCTCTTTTCCGTTCTAACCCGAAGCCTGATGCCATCTGTGTCTGTAACTGTAGGAATAAATAATACAATAATAAATGGAATAACTGTAGAAGTTAAACTTACGAGCATTGTCACGTTCTTTGATTCTAACCTAATTTCATTTTAAAAACTGCCTTTGAACACTTGTGCAGGAACCGAGCGATGTGCTGAAAGCGTGTTGATGTGCTGCTGATGTTGGCCCGTACAGCGGCGCTGCTGTTCAGCTCGACTTCTAAAGTTCGTCACTGTAAACAAATCCTAAACACAGCACCTCACACAGAAAACCTCCAGCTCACCATCATTAACGTGTCGCGGTGGTGCAGTGGTTAGCACACAGTGCTGCCTCACATTAGGAAGGTCCTGGGTTTGAATCTGCACGTTCTCCTTGTACCTGCGTGGGTTCTCCCCGGGTTCCTCCCACCATCCAAACACGAGCATGAAGTTGACTCCTGAGTGTAAGCTGGCTGCAGGTGAGGGATTGCACACCTGTCCAGGTGCTTTGTGCAGTTTTTATACCCTCTATGGAAGTTTATTAAAGACAAAATAAACGTAAAATAACAGTGATTTGGATTTGTGTCATATCAATGTCAAAGCTGATAAAAACTGCTAAAGGACCTCCCACCATCACCACGTGCTGCCCACAGTTAGTTTTATTTCTAGGTCGAGATAACTGTTGTACGACAGATTACTAGGGCCACATTAAGGAAAATAATATTGTTGATCATTTTGAGAAAAAGTTGTTTCAAGACAAACCGCTGCTGTGCCCTCGACAAGACGTTTAGATAGTTGATGAAACAAACTGATCAGCTAGATGCATCATACATGTAAACATGCATCATCGTTTTCTGTCTGAGCAGCATAACACGTTTCACATGAACAGCCCGTGTTTATGCATTAAACAGAAATCATGTCCTCCTTTATTACTAAAACTGTACGACCTCACTAACTCAGAGGCCACAGCAAGTGTGGACGTTTATCTTAAAATAACAACAGTAACCTGCACATGTGGACTTCCTCTCTTAACGTGGCCTTAAAGCTTCTCCGTACTGTCGAGAACAGGAGCCACATAAATAAAATCAGTTTATAGATACTAATCACTCACAGCTGTACTTTGTCTGTATTTACAGAACTGTGCAAAAGTGACACACGCACACACACATTCGCTGAAAAAATAAAAATCAGTCTCACGGTTTCTTTTTAAAAGCATTTTAATGGCTTTTTTGCACATATGTAACAGAGATGGCGAAAAGTCTACGGGTGCAGATCCAACTAGCAGTGACCCCCGGTCCACGTCATTCCAACTACGTCACCTACGAACCCCGGCCCCGCCCACCCTCCCATCGTGGCATTATTGATTGTGCAGTATGAGGAAATATCTCATCTTACTATGGTTACAGTGACAGGAATGCACAACATATTTATCAAATCGCCAGAAAATTAAGCACAAAAAAAACAAAAGAACAGAAAGAGAACAGGAAGTATTTCAGGGCCAATCAGAGTGAAGATGTTTCAAGCCCCGCCCCTTCTAACCCCACCACCAGCTGTGGAAAAACATACACACCCACGTTTTTTATAGTTTCGGGCTCGTTTCGGTGTTTTTGTTCACTTTTGTTCACCTACGGAAGTCCCTTAATGACAACATTTGTAACAATAAATGTACATATATATGTAAGCTGAAAAATCACCTTTAAATCTGAACTTGCCTTTTCTGGCAGCTATTTTAATCGATAACTCCAGATTAGGAACGACGTCGGTGTTAAAGTTGGGCTTGCAGGTCATTTACCGTGTACGTGATTTCCATCCAAGCGGGGCAAAAGTTTGTGGTGCAGCAACTGGACAGAAGAGACTTTACCTCAAAAACTAATTTCCAAAAGTTTATCGAGCAAAAATGGCACCTGAGAGTAAAGCAAATATTTCAAATAAGAAAATGATCTCTGTCATGTTGTTTATTGAAGTTTTAAAGCCCGAGAGATTAATCAGTAATCAAAGGAGGGACCAGTAGCAGCCCAAGACTTAACCTAGTGTTTATTTTCTCAAAGTTTATTTAATGAGTCATCGAGTCAAATCGAGTGGAGATCTTCTGCACTTATGTCAGATTAGTGTAAAATCTCCAATAAAACTTTTATTAAATCTAAACAAACTGTTTTTCGTGAGACGGCTCAAGAATCACGTACGTCATTAGCTTACAACTACATCCTTACAGCGAGCGAAGCCTGTTCAGCTTCAACAAATGTGAAGCTCTGATCTCATTAACTAGAAGCCATAAAAAATGGAAAGAAAAAAGTGTGACTTTTGTCATGAAAGGACTTCCGTAGCTGTAGCTTGACTCGTCATTGGCAATAAAAGTCTGAAATCTTAAAGAAAAAAAGAACCGAGTGCTGAAGCCAACAAGCAAGCCACCAACATTACTCACTTCCAGTAAATGCTTTTTAAAACCAGCTCATCCACTAACAACAGCGATGCTTAAAGTAACCTTTGTGTTTTATTTGTACATCTACGCCTTCATACTTGCCGCTCTAAATAAACCTTAGACTTAGCTTAACTGCGAGACAGAAAAACAGGAGGAAAAACGCCAACAAAGGGCCGAAGGAGACGTTCCAGAAATGCAAAAGTAGAAAAGAAACCTCATTGAACGCCTAAAAGATCGAGTTAACGAACATTCGCAGTTATTCTCCCATCGAGACTCGATGGCTCCTTCATTCGGGTTGGTTAAGTGTTCGCGCCGTTAAGAAAGTTATCCTCAAACAAAGCTTATTACGGTCGGTAGGTCTTAATAGCATTAATAATAATAATAGGTGAAATTAAACACAGGTTTATTTTTAACAGTTTGTTATACACAAGTTATACATACAGTCAAAAGCACTGCAGGGTAACGCTCTGAGTCGCTGCGGGAATCAGACGCGACGACCGTTTGCTTTTCGCGGTTTTATTGCGCAAACCGAACCGTCAGAAAAGCTCCGAGCGACTCGTCTCTGCGCTTCGACGGCTCAAAGAATCACCCCGCCGTGGCCTCGGTTTTCCCCGCTACAGAGGGATACACGTCATCTTGCAAAGACAAGGCCTCGCAAAAAAATAGGAAGCTGAGGATGGACTCTAACAGGAAGTAATTCCCCAAAAAACTAAACGAAAAACGAGAAGGAAAACCCGCCGAGACGAACCGCAAACACGGGAAAGCCGGGGAGAACGGGAGATACAGAAAACAGCGATAAGAGTAAAGAAAGTGGGAACTCCTCTAACGTCGCGTTCTCCTTGTTGTTTAAACGACAGCAGCTGCCTGAAGCGTCGCAGACCCCGCCCACACGCCCCGCCTTTAAACCACTTCAGTCAGATTTCGGGTATTTCCTGCTCCTGATCTGAGCAGAGAAGCAGGTGGGGGGTGTTTGTAGCTGTACTGGAGCTCTGAGCCGGACCGGACGGTTGATAGGCACAGAGTGGAGAGTTTTGGCTCGGAGCTTGCATGCTGGAGAGGACGAGGAGGAGGAGGAAGAAAGAAGAGAAGGAGAGGCTGTTTGGGATGCGACCTGACATAGCAACTGCTGCAAATGTTAAAACTCTTATTCTCTAAGTACATGATGTGAGGCGACGCTTTGGGTTACACGAGTGTAATTAGATTTGGAGCGCTCTGGGTTATGACAGTTGCTATGAGCAGAAAAGTCGGACATCTTCAACAATATTTGACCAAAGTTCGTTCGATAACGAGGAGCGACCCCAAACAGCACCACGGGAAGGAGGAGGAGGAGGGGAGGCTGAAGAACAGCGTCTATTTCTTCTTGCTGAACAGACTGAAGCGTTTCTCCTTGTCTTTCTCTCGTTTGCCTGGGCTGGACTCGGCGGTCGCCGTGGCTGCGACCGTGGCCGGCAGCGTCTGAGCGCGTGCGGCGGGAGCGGGCGTGCTGTGGCTGCTGGGCGTGACCTCGGGCTTCTCGCCCGACACGGCGGCGGTGATGGTCGAGATCCACGTGTTCATCTCCTCCTGGAGCACGAGCAGAAGGAGACAAAGAGGAAGGAAGCAGTTAGAGCAGCAGGAAGTGCTGATGATGTCTCTGATAGAAAAACAACAACTCGCTAATAACGTTGAGTCACCTCCGGCTACACCTGCTCACCTGCTGCAGGGATACAGGTGGTTTTAAAAGAGTGAGGATAATGAGATCAGAAATATTTGGGCCTAAACAAAAGCAGACGAAGGAAGAAACATTACATCATAATCACTGTAACACCACTCGCCCTCTACGGTCACATGACCTGGGCCTTCGACTCGAGCACGTCCGACCACCATGACCCGGGTGAGCGCTCGTATGTAACGCATTTCGGGGTACACTTGTTTAGATCATTTGCAACCCTTTCATTTGGTTTTAATTAGTGCTGTCAGCTAGGGGTGGGCGATATAAACGATATACGATAGAAACGATATAAATTTGGCCAACGATAGATTTTGACTATAACGCTCTATTGCGATAGCGCATGTTGATGATGTCATCAAGCTGCGCCTGTTTTGGTCAAAAGCATCGCAGCGGCTACAACCATTATCATCTGCAAATTATGCCGACAGTCACAGCAAAGAGATGAAGCACTTTTGAAATATGGGGAAAGCCAAAAACTGCGCTTCCTCCACTTCCGTAACATTGATTCATTAATGTTGAATTCTCTCGCAGCTGCTCTGTTCCCATGTTGTTGCAGTTTATTAATAACTAACCTCGTATTGTGGATGAATAATCTCAGTTGTTCTCCTGACTGACGTTTGGCCCGTGTACAGCATCCTGCTATGCGATTGCATTTGTCCCTGACCACCAGAATCCCTCACGTTAACTTTTATCGAGTGGAAAAAAGTTGGCTTCATCCTCCAGCTTCACTGTGCTAATGTTATGCTAACATAGCTGTGTCGCTAGCAATCACGTAGCACAACATTATATACCAGGTAGTCCAACTTCAATAACCCTGCAAACGCCACTGCTGTTTAGTTTCCTGTCTTCATTTATGTTGGAAGTGGTAGCAGAGCTGTACGTTTGAATTAGTTTCAAAAATATCTCAGTCAGAACATGGTATGAAATGTTTAGGTGTAAACTAGCGAGCTAACTTCCTGTTAACTTCTAACTCCATTAAATTTAATAAATCCTGTTTTCATGGATGTTAAACTTAATAGTTACACCTGGTAAAGCAGCAACGCTGATGATTTTATTAAAGATGAAAGAATTTAGACCGTTTTTAACTCTCAGTGTTGTTTGACTTTGGGACCTGAAGCGGACGGAGTTTTGGACCCAGATTACTCTGAAGCTCCTCCCTACGGCAGCCGTAATGCTCTGACAATCCATCAAACAGTGCTGCTTACCAAAGTTGTACTAAAACATTTTTAACAGATTTCTGCAGCCAAAATCGGTTCGAGGTCAGTAAGCACAACCAGAATTAACGCGGCAAATCTCCGGCGCTAACGCATTAACAAGCTAAGCGAGCTAACCGTGCTAACGCATTGACGGCGTGCAGTCCCACTCTCGGGCGATCCGCATTAACACTATTTTAACGAGATTAACGCTGACAGCACCAGTTTTAACATTTACTGATATCTTTTTTTCATTGATGCATTTCATTGTTATTTAACTTTGTTTGTCTGGTTAATGTACAGTTTTTAACTTTGATCTGTTTTCTACTGGAAAGCACTTTGGTCATGTTGTTTTTAAAGTGCTCCATAAATAAAGTTGGATTGTATTTCCAATCCAAACAAATAAATGATCGACATATTTCTAATGTAAAGCAGATATAAGACTAACAATAACAGCGATGTTGACTAAAACTGAACGACGCACCAAACACTGAGGCTGAAATACTGTGTTTTAATACTTACATCATCTTTGGCTTGGAAGAGATACTCATTGCCGTCAGTGAGCCTGCGGAGGTGAACACACACATTAGCAGGAACTTCAAACTGCGCACGCTGGCATCCGTCAGGTTCTTTCTTTAAATGAAAGAACTGCAGCGTTTTGCTTAAAGCTGTCTGTGATGTGTTTCTGACTGCTCCAGTATAAATAAAGACTTGTTTATCAGGTCTGAAACTCACTTCAGCTTGAAGACGTGCTTCTTCTTCTTGTAGTCCAGCGCCACCTCGCAGACGGCGTCCTTCAGGCTGATGGGGATCTCGCTGTGGTAGGGAATGCCCTGACTGGCGCTCTTCTGATCCTTGTAGAAACCCATCTCCTGGAGGTTGATCACACAGTACACATTGTGCCACGACCTGCAGGGACACGAGCAGACGTCGACCTCATCGCTGAGCTTTATTTTCTTACAATAACAGCAGCTCACAAGCGCAACTTATTATTATTTGGGTTATTATTTCTTTCCAGGTGTGTCTGCAGGTGATCCCCACCTGTTCGAAGCCTTCTTGTTGTGCCCCTCCCACTCGTGTTTGCGGTGCAGGAAGGTCTCCAGCAGGGGTTTGGGGGCGTCAGGTTGGGTTTTGGCCGGCAGGGTCGCAGCTTGGCTGGCCTTGCCCTTGCGAGACGCCCCCGGAGACCCAGCGGGGCTGGGCTCCGACACCCCGTTCACCACCTCGGCCCCGTCCACGTTCTCCTGGACACAGAAGAGAGAGTCAGAGGAGAAACTCGTTTATGAGTGAAATAAGAAGGAGAGCTGTGAATCAGAGTTATGAGAGCTGCAGCATGCAGAGCAGTTTGGACAAACTAAAACACGAGACCAGAAGGATTCGACTGTCAGCCTCTCCTGAATCTACACTTATCTGCCCTCGCCTCACATAAAACTCCTAAAACCCAACTGATGTCAAATATTCCAGGAAGACCAATCCTGGGAAAATGCAAGCAGATTAAAGTGGACTAAACCAAACCAGCTGAGGGAATCCATCGGGTCCATCTACTCTGAGTTGACGGATCCAATCATCTCGCTCTCTGTTGCCTTTAAACTGACATTCAGTTCATGTCAGGCCACATGATTGTTGTTATTAATTGCCCCGATGCAGGAACACCACATGCCTGCGGTCTGCAGTATGTCTGTTGGCAAGAACTTAATTAAAAACAAGTTAATCCAAGGAAACTGGCGGCAACACCTGAGGCTCAGAGGTTCCAGTGTCGTCACCACTTTGGCCAGCCAACTGGTCAAGTGAATCCATTCGAACTTCCTGTCATACATCTCCTGTTCCAGTGGTGGGCGCTCATATTAAACATGACCAACGTCTCTACTAATGAGGAAGCAGTAATGAACCAAAACCCTGCAGACTGCTCTGAGCACCATCTCATCTAATTTTTTCTACAATTGGATCTGGATGATGTCAGAGAGTGAAAGCCCCACCCACTGGCTGGTCCAAAGGTCAGAAATCTTTGGACCAGAAAAAAGGTGGGTTAATGGGAGAGTGGCCCAAAGTAATTTGAAGTATTGATCATGCAAAGCTACCCTAGTATGGTCCAAGTATAAAACTACAAAGCTGAACATGAACAGGTCACCTGTATCAGGTTAATAAACCCACTTTCCTACCTCTGAACTGCTCAAACCAACACAACTATGCAGGCTTCTGATTGGCCCACCGAGCCTCTGACATCAGCTACGTCAGCCTCGTACAGCAGCGGTTTTTTAGCTCAGTGTTATTGGGTGTGAGCTGAGCTGAATTTCAGCAGTGATTAGAACAACATTTGTATTAATTAAGATTGCAAACATGCTGTGATTACACTCTTTACCACATGCACAGTCCCAACACCACTCAGAAACGCACAACACGGTGGCGAGCGTGAAGAAAGAGGAGGACAGGGAGAAGCCAGCACAGGTGAGCCCAAAAAACACACCAAAAAAACTCAAACAATTATGGACAAAATTGCTTGGAAGTCATTACTGGGCGTCATTGTTGGTGAGGGGAGAAGGCGATTGGCCTAGTATCATAAACAGATTTGACTTTTTCCACACCACACCCACTCCAACCGGATGCTTATTACCCCGTTACTGAGCTCTTCAAGGGATGGAAGAATGGGCGGTTCGAAGGCCGGACCGATCCTGGACCGATCCCGGGAGCTTTAACTGAAGAGCTGGACCGATCCCGGGAGCTTTCATTTAGATCTCACGGAGAGCGAAACTGATGCTTGAAGACTTTACTGGGCTCGGGTTATCCTCTGAGATTTTACTTGAGTGTTTCCTCACGGCTTCAGCGTTCTGCTTCTCAAACATTCGACCAGCTATTGAAGGGATTTGTTAGGACTTGGATCAATCCTAGGAACTCTCACCAAAGGACAGTCTGGATCAGATGTAGGGGCCCCAACTTACTACTATTACATATATGTAGTGCAGCAGTTTTTCCTAAGAATTTTACTTGAGCCTGTTAAAGACTAGACCAGATCCAAGTGTTCCTGTTTCAGTGTTTTCTCCACCAAATACTGGGCCACTTCAATCCAACCAACTATTCCAGAAGAACGATTGAAGCCTGGCGCAGAAGCAGGTTTTTGTTTGATTTTTAAACATTTTTGCACCTGAGAGCAAAGACCATTTTTTACTGCTTAGCAGTCTTTCCTTAGAACAATTACTTAATGACTGAAGAGCTAAACCGATGCCAACAGCCATGCGATCCTCCAAAGACTGCGCTGATTTTGTTATCATTGAATTTAAACTTGAGCCTGAACCTTTGGCGTGATAGTAGTCGTTAGAAACTAACCTTCTTAGCGAATTATAAACTTGTACATAGAAGATAATTTTCAGTAACTTGAAGGATTAGATCTGTAAGCCTGTGCAGACGTTGTACAGATTAAATCCAAACAGGTAAAACCAGACTCGCTGTAGAACAAACTGTTTCTCTTCTTTACAGCAGGAACGCTGATTTATTGGAGTGAACTGAAATATACTGGATTTGTCAGTGGACCAAACACTTTGCTTATCTGATCTTTTTCTTACGGAGCCCTGCAGGGGACATGGGAGAAAAAAAAAAAATTAAGACTGACCTTTTGCGACATCTCGCAAAACTAACTTGGGATCTCGCAAAAGTTTTGCAAGATCTCGCAAAACAAACTCGGGATCGGACGCCGGCTCGAAGCTACGGAGCCCCGCAGGGGACATGGGAGAAAAAAAAAATTAAGACTGACTCTTGCGGGATCTCGCAAAACTTTTGCGAGATCCCGCATTCTTCGGCCTTCGACCTCCCGTTAGCTCGAAGCTAATGGGAGGTCGAGACCTACTACAGCCGGGAGGAACACCGCTTTCCCGGCACATCGTGCCTCGACCTCCCGGTCGGCTTCGAGCCGGCGTCCGAAGAATGCGGCTAAAACTTTTCCGAGATCCCGAGTTTGTTTTGCGAGATCCCGAGTTTGTTTTGCGAGATCCCGAGTTTGTTTTGCGATATCTCGCAAAAGTCCATCTTAATTTTTTTTTCTCCCATGTCCTCTGCGGGGCTCCGTATTTTCTTGACTTTGTAAAATAACTAAAAATATTTCACTAAAGGAAAGCCCCCGGATGAAAACTGGTGAAAAACATTAGATGCAGAAACAGAACATCCAACTGAAATGCTAATGATGGTGACAGCATGCAACACAAACACCAACACTGTACATGGAGAGAAAAGTGAAAAGTATGTATGGACAACACGTGGACTGGTTGGTTCTGACGGGTTTATTGGGGAATGTGTGTTAGTTGGGGAACGACTGAACGAACTGCATCTACATGCAAAAACAAACCGTGAACAGAAAAAAGGAAACGACAACAGTAAACAATGAAAACAAGACAGGAAACAGCGTCTCAGTGATACAACAGCAATAAATACAATGAGGAGAAACTCACACGGTGAGACGTGTGGCGAATCAGTTTTACATGAGGAATGATTTTAACATGGATTGTAGGTGCAATGAGTGCATGTAGCGAGCAGCAGTGGACGTACACTCAGGGGCCGAATACAGCGGAGCGGCTACACAACGCCAACTATGACCTCAGCGGGAACACAAGATTGATTTTAAGGCAAGTTCAAAAAGTCCGATGGCATTGGACTTAGAGTGTTCCTATTAAAGTGGCCACTGGGTGTATGTCACAGTATTAACGTCCCTTATGAGGAATGGGTTTCTGACAAATGAGTCGTAAAGGCTGTAAGTACAACATGAAGGAAAGCTGGAGGTGAAAATGCAAGTCCGGGGCTGCCTCTGGTGTCCACTGATGGAGTTCACTGTTAAACAGTGCAGTTATACATGTGTTACTATCATCTTTCCCTTTAGTTTCCACTTTGTCAGCTGATAGATCAGCTCTTTAATTTGGTGTAACTTACATTAATGCACAAATATGCTTTTAATGGTTTTATAAGTACAATATTAAAGAGATAATAGAGTGTTTAACAGAGTTACATGAAAAGGATGGACACGTGTTTTATGAATGGTCTGTGGACGTAGGCACAGGTGGAGCGGTAGGTGCACTTCTTTGTTTTTGGATTTTTTAAAACTTTGGCATCAATGATAGACTTTAAATATAACGTCACGTGTTCTTACAAACAAAAACTAACATGAGTCATGATTTACTATATTTAGTGAGCAAATCGCAACAACAGGCTGAAGGCACCTCATACTGGCTACAACCTGTATTACTGTAGTTACTTTGTTATAAATTTACATCATTAATATTTTTATTATACTTTTAATTCAAGACTTTTTTGCTTTATCAAGATATCTTTTCAAACTGTGTCTATTTTTATTAAGTTATTTAAGGTATTTGTTACATATTTCATTTCATCTGTTTGGAATCGAGCGTGAAGTACAGACTGACAACGTAAAGGTTTCTTCCTGTTCAAAGGGGGTTTGTCCTCCCTGCTGTCACCAGAGTGCTCGCTCATAGCGGGTCATGTGATTGTTTTTCTCTGGGTTTGATGCGACTGTTCTGATTTGGTACTGTACAAATAAAACTGAACTGAATTGAAAGTGTTATCGATCAAACTAAACTTAAAGGTTTTATTGTAAGACAAGAACAGTAAGACGTGCTTCTTCTTAACATCAGGATAAATCAGCCTCAGTTTTAATGATTGATAAACTGATTTAAGTTGTCTTTGGTTTTGTTTGAGAAAAAAATCTCTTCTATGAAAATGGAACAAATACTTTAAGTGGCAGTTTGTGGCTTTAAGGCTAATTCTGAGTGTCTTTCTGTTTGTATCCTCAGTCATTCATATTCCACAGGGTGAGTTTATAAATGATGACATAAACCAGCAGGAACATAAGGAACTGAGGGGAGAGGATGACAGGAGTGTCGAGCTGAGAGAGAGGAAGAGGAGACGGAGGGGAAGACAAATGAGGAGTGGATAAAACTCTGGTTTGTTCTTGTGTGTGAAAGTGAAAGAGCAGAAACACTGCTTTCCTCCCGTCTTTGTCCAGCCTGAACAAACTGGAACGTCAGGGAAGTTTGGTTCATATTAAAAGTTCCCACCAAAGTAAAAGGTCTCAAACTCAAAGGTGATGCTGAAGTGCAAAGGCTGCATCTGCAGGCTTTCTTAAAAACAGCCCATCAGCTGTGATTCCTCATGTCAGTAAACAAATATCAGAGAAGAAGATTACACCTGGAAAGCTAAACTCGTTTTAAAATAAGACATTAATAATCAGAAAGGAGCAGCAAACGATGAATGCTGGAGATTGATGCGAGGACGTGTGTGTGATGTGGGTGCAGCTCAGGGTGCAGCGGCGCCCCTGCGGCTCTGCAGGGTGCCGCTGTATTTCTGGTAGGTGAGTGAGCGGTAACTAACCCTGGGAGACTCCTGGTCAGACGGCAGCCCGTTCTGAGACGCCGGCTCGCCCGCCCTGCAAAAAGCACAGCGACGCAGAGAGTTAGACGCACCTCAGTGGCTTCGTCCGGACGAACTCGCTCAGCTGGCGAAGTTAGACGATTAAACTGAAAACCTTCATGTGAGCGCGGCGAGCAGGCTGCACGGTTTAGGTGCAAACATTCATTAACAGCTGTAACAACAATAATCTAAAATATTTGTCACAATAACACAAATGGCAACTGTACATGTGTCTGTGAAAAGTGACAGGAGAAAGGACTCTGACGATGACACAAAGCTGTTCCTGAGGAAATACGGCCGAGTCTTAAACACAGTCAAAACGCTGCTTACAGCATCCAGAAGTTTCCGACACAAAGGAAACTTCAAACTACCTTTGAGCTGCAGCGTCGGCGGGCTGGGCCTCAGCGGGCGGTTGTCTCTTCTTCTCTTCTTCCTCTTGCCTTCTTCTCACTTCCAGTAACTCCATCTGGAACCAGAAGAACAAAGTCAACGTCTCGTTTTTCAGAGCTGAGATTTAATCCGGTGACGGCGCTTTCTCGTGGCGCGCGCTCACCGTGGTCAGCCTCTCCAGCGCAGCGAAGCGTTCCTCCCAGGTGGCGGCCGACTTCTCGAAGGCCTCGTGGCGTTTGATGAGTTTCTCCACCTCGTCCACGCTCTGCCCCATCTCCCTGCTGGACAGGTAGGGCTCCTGTCCCAGCAGCCACGCCTCAGCCACACCTGCGTCCCGCGAGAACTGGTGCACCTCCAGCACTGGAAGCAAATCCACACCTTAGACCCAAATCCACCTGCTCACCTCGGACTATAAACTGAACAGCACGGAGGCACTTACCCAGTCTAAGCCACTCCCATCTGTCCTCCCACTTGTCAATCATGTCTTTCCTCTTGTCCGTCAACTGAAGCAACTTTTCTTTAATCTGCGAGGAGGAAAGATTCAAAAGTTCATGACTTCAGTAAAGCGATGACATCACCACAAACAGAGTAATGAAGGATTTCGCGGCAGCTTTGGCGTGCTCGCTCCGAGTGAGAAATGTGAGAAGTCTCCACCTCCTCTGAAGCGTAGTGCTTCCTGGCCAGCAGGGCTTTGCCCAGCTCGATGCAGGCGGTGAAGCTGTCGTTGCGGGCGTCGATCTCCGCCTTGATGCCCTGGTGGTTGTTCATCAGCAGCTCCACGGACGACACGTCCCTGAAAACAAGCACGGCGTCACATGAGCGACGTTTCTGATCCCAAACATTCAGAAACATTTAGGATGAGTTTTATAATAAACCTGTAAAGGGATACAGTCATTACAGGAAGCTCCGCCCCCTCCGTGCCTCCTACCTGGGCTTCTCCTGAGCCTCGATGAGGCGGATGACGTCTTCCATCCACAGCATCAGGTCGCGCACCATGCTGAAGAAGCGGAACTTGTCTCCGGTGTCGACCAGCTTCGCCCGCCTGCCCTCCGCCGCCTCCAGCAGGTTCTTCCAGGCCTCCAGCACCTGAGGGGGAGGAGACAACAAAGAGCGACGGTCAGCCCCGAGTGACGAGAGGCTCAGAAGACCTGGTTTAATTAATGCAGGCTAAAAGGAGCCGGCTGGGCCTCTGAGAATCAGGGAGGGGGACAGGAAGTGATGACATCCAGACTCAGATCATTACGGGGGGGGGGGGGGGGCAGTAGATCTAGTGTTTCAGGCGTCCAGCTGTGCTGTCGGGGAGCGTCACAGCCTGAGGGCGCAAATAAAAGCCAATCCCAGCAAATAAAAAGTCATACGTGCAGACTGCAGAGGCCAAAGCTGGAGAGCAAACAGCAGCACTTCCATCAGTTATTACATCAGCTGTTATCTATTTATTCATGGCTCTGTTCGGATTCCAGACGATGACGTAAGCAGACAGGATATATCATCTATCTGAGAAGGAAGCGTGGACTGATCCTGCTTCATGCTTCAGGTTCATATCAAACACGATCAGGTTCTAATAATACGGTACTCTGGGATCTGTATGATGTCACAGAGAGGGGATCGCAACATGTAGCCAATCAGTTCAATGCTGTTTTAAAGTGGGAGGAGCTAAAGCCGTTTCAGATGGGATGACCTGGGGGGGATCAGATAAAGAAGGATTATTTTGAACTGTGAATCATTCAAAGCTGCTGTAAGAACGAAAACATTGCTTTCACACTAACTGCTGAGCTGTCTTTAAATGTACCTCACATATTACTAATGTTAAAGATTACATTGTTTGTTACTAACTGGTGACTTTCTGCAGAAACGTGCGTTTATGTGAATCTGCACATTAAAGTCCATCAAACTGATCGAATTATTTGGGAGTTTTTATTAGATTTTGTCTTGTATTTGTAACATTTTTCGATGAATCCAGGCTGCAGATGTTTTTACTGTGTTTGAGGAGGCGGGTTGTTCGGTGAATGCTTACAAAGCCGAACAGCCCGGCTGACCGGCATCGTTTCAGAATAACCCCTCTGACTCTGCGACTCGTCAGCTGACGGAGTCGTGGCTGCGGAGGACTGCAAGCTGAACGCTCTGGTAGCTAAAGGTGCAGGAAGACGGAAACTATTTAAAAAGAGTTTGAAAGAAGCTTCGCTGGAGGCCAAACCTGTCAGCCTGTTGTCTTCTGTCTCTGCCGAGTCAGCAGACTCAAACTACGAGCAGCGCTTGTTTTAACCCCCTCTGCGGCCCAGGCGAGCGGAGACAAAGAACAAATGTTCGGAGCGTTTGCGGGAAACACTAAGCTGCATGGGAAGGACTAAAATGTTACTGCGGCTCATCAACATTTTAGTCAGACTGGAGGAAAGGAAGCCTAAAACTGCAGCCAAAATGAAGACTGATGCAAAGCCGACGTTTGTAAACAGAGTCTCACCTCTCCCTTTCTCCTCTGGGCGGTCAGGGAGGAAACGGACATACAGGGAATGGTCAAAACACAACGCCATCAAAAACACTCAGTGCTCAGCATCAACAGTCCAGCTCCAGCAGGGCGGGACCGACACGAATACGGAGCAAACCCAGCAGCTCGCACGAAGCACGGCTCCACTTTATTGGAGCGTGACGTTGCTCTTCATCGCGGCGAATCCGAAACCCGAGAGCCGAACTGACAACAAGTCCGGGATTCTGCTCACCTGGCTTCACTTATCCCAGTGGGCTCAAAGGTCACATGACAGCTAGTCGGCATCTGACCAATCGGAAGCAGGGACGGGCAAGAGTTTCAGCACTACAGCGCCATCATTCATTCTCCTAACAATGAAGGAACGCCGACAGCAGGTCGGCCTGTTTAGGATCCTTTTACTATGTTAAAGGTTACAGAGCGACATCGTGTTTACAAAGCACAAATAGTGACGCCGTATCGGCACCACACCCCCGTAAAAATACTAATGCCAGTGCCAAGAAATGATTCCTCGCATTTAAACTGCTATAAATAACTTGTTGGTCTATGAAACAATGTATCTCTCATAAGCCTCAAACAACCTGTCACAAGGCAGTGACGTTTACGTATCCTTTATTTATCCAGGTGAAAAGTCTCGTTGACATTTAAAATGTCTTCTTTCAGAGCGATCTGGCCAAGAGGATAATGCACATAATGCAACAGAAATCACCAGAGTTCTGCAAACATATTTGAAGTGCACAAAAAGCTGGATTGTTAGAATGTGATTACAATAACAGAGTTATGTGTAATTTTAAAATGTTACATTGAACCTCTTTGTAAACCCTGTTTACCAACATAAAGATCTTACACATGAAAAACACACGGAAACGTTGCAAGTCACTGTTTGGCAAAGCACCGGACCGCCAAACAAAAAGAGGCGGAGCCACGAGGTGTGCGAGCTGCTCAGCTGCTTCTCTTTCAGCCCAGCACGTCGCCTCCTCTCTGGAGTCAAATCCTCATTTGAAGGTTTTTCACCAACGCTTAATTAAACTGTCCAGATTTACAGAAACGTGACGCTGAGCCGTTTGAGGACACGCGAGAGCTGGAGGTGACGAGACTGCCTGTTCCTCGCCTGTAACCTCAGCTGACGGGCAAAGATGGAGTCACGCTTACACGTTTCTACAGCGAGCTCCGAGTGCAAAGAGTAAAAACAGTTGATATGAAAATGAGGCTTCGTGTCGAGCTCGACGGGCGCACGCAGCCGTGACTGTAGGAACACGCACGTCGTGAACAGTAACCTTCACACAAAGACGCTGATCTGAGCGAAACGTGTTAAGACTGCACATCTGGACTCTGTTTGTTACACTGCTGCACACTCGCATAAAAAGTGATGAAATCATTAAAAGCATGAAATTTATGAGTCCAAAAACGATCCTCACCTCAAACTGCAACGCCAGTTTCTCTGTTTTGGAAAAGTGGGCGGAGCAATCAGATATTAAACTTGCATTTTAATGGGGAACAGTGAGCCGTGCACGATTCTGCACGCCGCGCACGGCAGCGACCACGCGCCCGTTCACCTCTGACGCTTAAACCTGAACTCTGGTTTTAAACGATTTTTCCTCATTATGGGAATAACACAAAGCTGGAAGTGTGTTCCCAGGATTTTGACCATGCCCTGTAACATCCTAAAATGTTTCTGGGAGTTCCAACGTTCCCTTCACCTCTCGACCTGTGACTCCAGCTCGTGTCCGAGTGTCTCAGAGAGCTAAAATTATTCATGTGACAAAGCGGCTGAGCTGCGCAGGAAGAGTGCGGTGTTAGTGCGGCAGCAGTGCAGCATGCGCGAGGCAAACAGCGTTTTAACGTGACGTCACGACATCAGCGCTTATTGGTCAGTAAGAGGAGGAGGAAGATCAGGGCGAGAGTGAACTGATGTGGTTTCTCTGCACCTCTGCTGCCCGACACCGAGGCTCACCTCTCCTTCTCGCTTCTGGATGTCGTCGGCTTTGTCTCCGGCGTACGCCGACTGCAGGCGAACGGCGTCCTCCTGAAGCTGCCGCACCTGCGAGGGAAGCAGCACGGAAACGTTTCAGCATACGGAACAGCTTAAAAACACACGAGGGAGGAAAAACTGAACATGAAGCTACAGAATCAGAGTCACGACAGTCTCCATCAGCATGCTCTAAATAACGTCACTGCCTTCATTTCTCATTGGACAATATCAGTTTATGAGTTTCTGATCGTTCAGCGAGAGGCAGACTGAAGATAATCAGGACGACCTCGTTTAACGGGACGAGAGCTCGGACAGGCTCGGCGGGAGACGAGAAATATTCACCTGCGTTCCCAGCGCCTGAATGTCGTGTTCGAAGGTGGTGTGCATCCTCTGCAGGGTCTCCACCGTGTTCTGGTCTCGGCCCAGCTCCTCCGGCAGCTTCTTGTGTTTGTCCAGGATGCGGTTGAGGATCTCCTTGGCGTCGTGGTAGAATTTGTGGAGCTCGTAGGAGGCGGCGAGGATCTGCGTCCGTGTGTCGATGAGCTCCAGCAGGTCGGCCCAGGCCTCGTTCAGGCCGTCCTTCCACTCCGCGATGGTGGCGGCGTCGCTGTGGCCGGTGTTGATCAGCTCATCCGCCAGCTTGTTGACGCCATCCACGCGCTCCTGGCCGATGTTGCCCGTGTCGCGGGCGAATTCTCTGAAACGCTCCTGCAGCATCTGCAAGAGGAGAGGAAATAGAAATGGGCATGCTCACAAACGACGTGCTGCCTTAAAGTCTTTGTGACGTCCTGTTTTCACTCGTTTTTATATGGACACGTCGGGTTTTTATGCTTCCATAAGAACCTCAGAGGCGCCTGCACGGCGCGAGGAGGCGGCTGATCGAGTAACTCACGGTGACGTGCTCGTAGTCCTGTCCCAGCTCGTGCGATCCGGCCACCACCTCCCTCTCGGCGATCCACTGCTCGAGGTCGTCCACCTCCCGGTTGAGCTGGAAGAGGCGGAAACGCTCGTCCAGCTTCCCGCGGCGCTCCTCGGACAGATCCTTCAGGCCGGCGTACAGCTTGTCCACCTGAGACTGACGCATGCCGATGCGCTCGCTGCAGGACAGATTTTAAATCCTCATTATTCGCCAAGTTCATTCCTCTCTGTGACAAAGCAGGAAAACGACCTCACCTGTCGGGGTGCCCGGCAGCCACCAGGCCCCGGCTGGTGCTGGACAGCTGGTGGACGGTGTCGGCGTAGTCCTCCACCGCCTGCTCCAGGATCTGATGCTTCTTCAGCATGGCCACCGAACTCTGCTCGTCCTATAGACGCACACAGGCTGATTTTAGCAAAAGCAAAAGCTCAGATTTCTCTGGACTTTCCAACATGATTCAAAAAGAAACTAAATTAAAGAATCAGAAACAAGAAGTGAGAAAGGAGAGGAGATGCTGAGGAACAGAAAAGTGAAGGCAGTGGAAGGACAGCTGAGAAGAGTCGGGACTGTTAAACAGCTCTGACAGTTTCCCCTCACCTGCAGAGTTCACCTGAGACTGACGCCACAGAAAAACCAAAGTGAAAACATCACCTGCCTCCAGAGTTTTTAGAGTGAGCTGAGCAGCAGAAACAGTCTGATACCAACACAAAAGCAAAGAGAGGAAACAGGAGGTGCCCGAAAACCAAGAAAGAGGAAGTTTTTAGCCATGAGGACAGAAACACGGACCGACCGACTCTCTGTAACATCGTCTTTATTTAAATCGTGCAGGATGTTTCCTCAAGATGGTTCAAAGAGTCGAGGAGTGTTTGAGAAAAGCATGAAGCTGTTTAAAGATATTTTACAGCAAAGTTAAAAGGTTAAAAGCTGCAGTTCCTCCAACGTCCACTAGAGGCTCCAGCAGTGAGTCTGTCCCCGTAGACTCCCAAACATGTTCACAGCCTGACACACACTCTGTTCTCTGTGGGTCATTTCCCCCCTTCATAAAAACTAGATTCAACTTTTGTCACAGATTAAAGATTAAAAGGAAGTAAAAGACAGGAAGTAGAATAAGTGTCTCTATATGCAGAGGACAGGTTTTCTGTACTGGAGGAGACACGTTAACAGTTTCTCTGGGGTTCATTTCAGGAGTCAGAGACAAATATAACAACTGCTTCATAACTCACCGGGTTAAGTTATATTTAGGCTTAAAACTTGCATTATTAGGGGCGTGGCCTCTTTGACTGACAGTTGGCTGTAGCCACTAGCTGTCTGCTAGTCCTGGTCTGGACCGTGTTAGCACAATAACCCCACAGCAGCCATATTATTGGTCGGATAAAGATGCTAAAAGTGCTCCAACAGAAGAAAACGGAGCGTCTGAGAAGTCGGAGCTCCAGTTTTGATGCACAGTGGAATTCTGATCAGCAGGTGAGATGCTCCCACAGTTTGATCACCAAACTTAACTCAGTAATCTGGCCTTCAAAACATCTAACAGTTGAAACAGAACAGACACCCACAGAGACATACAAGGAAAGCCTCAACAAACATACAGCCAATGAGATTAAGTGGCTGTAAGATTTTCATTAACGTCTTTTTTCCTGCTCAGAGATATCCAACGCTGCTCTCTAAAGCCAAGAGGACCGGGTCAAACACACTGTGCCTGAATGCAACACAGGGCTGCTGCAGGGCAGTCAGAGAGAACTGCAGGAAAAGAATCGGGGAAAATGTTGTCCTTAGAGATGCTTTTATTCTGAAAATCTGAACACATCCACCTGACTCTGTTTGGTAAGAGGATGTACTGAGGTGCCAGTGCACTAAAACCTGACTCAGGTTTCCATCACACAGCCGGATCTCACGTGTCAGAGCTCTGCTAGTTTGAAAGCGTCCGTCTTCTCCACACCCCCCCACGGCTCCTCCCCTCACCTTGGCCTTCTCCTCTGACATCATGTACAGCTCCTGCTCGCTCATCCAGGCCTCGGCCTCGGCGGCGTCAAAGTAGTACTGCTGCGCCTCGTGGGCCTCGCTGAGGCGGGTGTGGCGCTTCTCCGTCTCCTTCTTGATTTGCTCCCACAGCGATTGCAGGTCGGCGAGCCGCTGGCGGATCAGCTCGGTCGTCGGGCTGTCCTCGCGCAGGACGTGTTGGCTGCGCTCGAAGATGTCGTCATAGCGAGGCTGGTGGCCCTGGATCTCCTTCTGCAAGGTCTGTGAAGGTCAAAGGTCACAGAGAGGATTATATGAGGCTTTACTGCTTTTATATTGAAATATTGTAAAAATCCCAAATAGGGATGGGTACCGGTGTCCGGTGCCATCATAAACGGTAGTAACCAGACCGAAAAGCAGCGCACATTTCGGTGCTTTATTTCGGTGCTTTTTTTTCCTGAGCTGTGATACACTTCTAGCCAATCGTTTTACGTTTCCGAGGATAGTAGGCGGGGCCAGGTACGTACGTTCTGTTAGCGCAGAGCTACAGATTAAAAATGTCCAAGGCGAAGCGGTCAAAAGTCTGGCTGTACTTCACAGCAAAATATGCAAACTCAGCAGCAACAAGTGCTTTAAGCTGATACTGTGATACTGTCAAAGGAGGTAACACCTCGAATCTGATGAAACACCTGGAGACGCATAGCGTTTTTTTAAAAGCCCAGAAATGCGCCGTATTTGATGGCAGCAGCCGTTCTTCTCTGCGTGAGTAGCTTCATGTTGTTCGTGTGTAATTTACGCTGAGTAGGCTAACCACGTTATTACATTAATGCATGTAAGGTCAACTAGCAAACACCATCATAGCTACATGCAGCTGTCCTCTTGTTTGATGGCAGATACTCCCTGCACCCTGGCCAAAAAGGCTAAAATGACCAAAGAAAAAGTGGAAAACAGTTAAACATGAGAGGATTTAAGTTTGTGTTTTTTTCCATTGTTTAAGCACTGCTTCCAGCCAAGAGTGATACCATATATGCCCCATAGCTGCAGAAAAGGCTAACATTGTTATCTTTTTACAAAAAACAGCTGAACATGAGAGGTTTTTGGACCAATTTTGTGTTCTCCATTCTTTAAGCACCGGTTCGAGCACCGTTTGAGCACCGGCACCGTTTCAAAAGTACCGATTTGGCACCGGTATCGGATAAAACCTAAACGATACCCATCCCTAATCCCAAACAGGAAGTGCTTAGAAATAAAAACCATCAGCGTGAAAAACGTGCAGTTTGCAGGTAAAGGTGAGGCGTACCTGGTTCTTCTTGATCAGGAGCTGGACCGTCTGCAGGTTGTGTCCATGGTCGGTTGAAGTGGCCAGAGGCATCCTCTCCTCCACCCACAGCTACACACACACACACACACACACACACGTCACCTGTTATTCCCACATCAGTGTGATCAGTGTGACCGCAGCAGCTGTTGCGACTTCCTCTCTGACGCTTTTACTTCTGGTTCCTTCTCAGAAACGACTTCTGTCAAAAGTCGTTTCTGAGAAACGTGGAGACGACGTTTGTGTTCATGTTATTAAAACATGTGTGTCATCGTTAAAGGACCAAAATCACATTAAAAATTACATAAATTATTTATGTACTTTTTTGTGTTGTTGTAGTATTTAAAGGATATTTTCTTTAATTTTCCATTTCATGCATTATGACTTTTTTTGCTGAAGTTTTTCTTTGATTCATTTTCATTCATCTCCAAATTCGTTTACTTTTAATGTTTGACACAATATAATACAAATTAATCCATTAATTTTGTATTTTACTAACTTTTTGTTGGGCCCAGATGATTTTCACCTTCAGAGGTCGTTACATTAAAAACTTACGATCTCGTCCTCCACGTCTCGGTTGAACTGGTGGATCTCCCGGGAGGCCATGAGGTGGTCTCTCCTCTTCTTCAGTGGTTCCTGGAGCGTCTGGAACTTCCTCTCCACGGTGACTCTCTGTCCATCCACCTCCTCGGAGCCTTTCCCTTCCTGGCTGAGGGCCTGTGACTGTTTCTGCAGCTCCTCCACCTCCTTCTGACGTACATCCACCTGGCTCTCCAGGATCTGCAGGAGGACAGTTTACAGGTGAGACGGGGAGAAGACGCCGCTGCAGCCACAGACACGAGCGCAACCCCCCCCCCCAGAAAATATGTGAATGACGTCTAAGACAAACAGTTTGTTTCAACAGAGCTGAAAGTTTTTCTGATATTCGGTTCAATCGTCGGCACGATGTTGCTTTATTTGCATCTTTTTGCTTTAACGAGGAAAATGAAATAATTTAATAAAATACCTTCAGAAAATATTCTGATGAGGAGCAAATGCAAAGCGAGAAATATCCACCGAAAAATCAAAATATTAAAAAATGCAACAAAGACCTAAAAACTAAATAAAATCAACATTTTAAAAATAAAATACTATATAAGCAGCAAAAAGAAACCATAAACAAAAATAAATAAAATAAATAAGAGAAGCTCAAAACTCAGTTAATGAGTAAAAATGCAAAACAGTCAAAAATAGAGAAATAAATCAAATCATAAAGTTTGCATTAAAAATAGAATTCATGTATAAAAAGACAATATTAAATATAAATACTTTAAATTAAAAACAGTGTTGCTCACTGAAGAAGCAAACAGTGTTAAAAAATTATAAATTTAAAGAATATAATTTTAAAAACTGGTTCTGAGGCCTCGTCTTATTTTCCTTCAGTATTGTCAAAAATGTAAAATAAAAAATCTCCTGACGTCCGAGAAGCGACTGACAAACACAACGAACGTCTGCAGCAGAAACAGGACAGCCTGAACTAAAATTAGAGCAGCGAGGAAGACGAGGAGGAGGAGGAGGTTTGTTTTCCTCTCTCTCTGTTTGACAGATCAAACACTAATGATCTCCCTCCAACACCACACACACGCTCCTGTTTTACCATCTCTGTGAGGACCTCCCTGTTACTCTTACATTAATAAAACCATCGTCGGCACCATCGAGGACCTCCACCTTTAAAACCATCATCAGTGGAAAAACGGCGAGGTCCTCACAAACACGGCTGTCCGCGCTCTCAGCGTGGGCTCGACACTCCAGTGAACGATTACGTAAGAGGAGCGAGTGTGAGGCTGAATTATGTAAAAGCTGCTTAGAAAGCATGGCGATGGAGGACTCGCAGTAACGACGAGCTTCGGATCAATCAATCAATAATTATCTGATTATGAAAAAAGCTGTTTCTGTGCAGAATAACACGAGTCAGGGGCGTGCCTAAAGAAGGGGGGGGCTGGGGCCCAACCCGCCCTGCTGTTGAAATCAAAGGTCCAGGTTTCTCCTCCTTCATGCATCACTGCCAATACCAGTTTACAGGGAAACCCTCCGACAGCTGATAGAGTCAATAACAAAGTGTTTTTAGCCAACATCGTGCAGATATACAGTTTATAGTTCACACTGAAAGGAAACCTCGTCCTCACCTGCTGCTTCTTGAGCAGGATGTTGACCGAGGTGAGGTCTTTGCCGTAGTCGTCCGACTGCAGCTGCGCCTCCAGCCCGCCCAGCCACTTGTCGAGGTCGGCGCAGCTCTGCGTGAACAGCTCGGCCTTGTTGGCGTCGAACAGACACTTGGCTTTGGTCTGCGTGGTCGACTCCAGCTCGTCCCACATCGTCTGCAGGGACGCCAGCTTCTCCTTCACCATGGCCTCCGTGTCTGGTTTCTCTGCCATCAGCGTCTGCCCGTCCTGCGGCACAGGAGGTTTCAACCAATCGTCAGAGCAGAAAACAACGTCGCGTCTACACCTTGAGCCGAGCGGTTGGTCTGGACTGGACAACGCTCCTGAGTTCAGGGATGACAGCTTAGAAACACGGCAGCTTTAAAACAGGCGATGTCACAGGGACTCTTTTACATATTTGTGCTGATATACGAGGATGTGTGACGTTTATGCTGCCAACTGAAAATGATGCTTTTGCTCTCAGTGATGTCACCCAGCACCGACAGGCTGCTCTCGTACTCTAACAGCTGCTGGGCTCATCTGTGCTGCGTACTTCAGTCCTCCGATTCCCTCCTCGGTCTGACTCCGCCTCCTCCCTGCTCACCTTGTTGATCTTGTCCAGCCACTCCTTGTTGGACTGCAGTTCAGCCATGAAGGCCTGGTGCTTCAGCCACTTGCTGTGGAGGTTCCTGGCCTCGTCGTACGACATGTCCTGAGCCGTCAGCATCTTCTCGTTGATCCACAGGGACAGCTGAGGACACACAGCCGGCAAACGAGCTCAGACACCAGCAGCAGCTGAAGCAGAGGCTAAGCCCTCCGCACTCTGGATGTTTCGTGTGTTTTGAATGGCGGCGCTTTACCTCCTGGCAGTCCTGCAGGAACTTCTGCAGGTCTCTGTTGTCCTTCAGCCTCGTCAGCAGGTCGCTGGCAGCCGCTCGGTTCTTCTTGTGTCTGCAGAACAAAAGTTATTTTGTTTCGTTTTTCTGCAAGAAGGTTAAAGTTTGTAAAGCTCACGTTTCCCTTTAACATCGTCACATGTATCGTAAACAGGAAATCATCAAATGATCCTCTCTCCCTTCCCGGATCGATTTCTCACACACTGACAGACTCTTGGTCACCTCTGGTCGATGGAGTCCACCTTCTCCTGGATGCGCTCGGCGTTGATGTTGTCGTCAGCGACCAGGCGGCGGCCGGTGTCGACCACGGCGCCGATCTTCTCCTCGTTGGCGTCCATGGTGGTCATGAAGTCCTCCTGCTTCTTGATAGCAGCCTCGGCGCCCTCCAGGGTGGTGGGCATCTCTGTATGAGCCAGGACGTACTCCTGGTGGAGGAACGCAGAGGAGTCGTTAAAAACTAGCATCTGGATGATGTCATAGAGAGGGGTGGGGCTTTTTCAAGCCTGCTCGAGGGGCAGCCAATCAAAACAAAGTCATCTTAAAGGGGTTGTTTCAGAATGAAATGTAAGAACAATCTCAAAACCATCGAACTTCTACGTTAAAGTGAAGGAAGCAGGCTGAGGTTGTTACACTGAGATGATCTCCGCCTGAGCCACAGCCACCAGGCTCCAGCTTAAACTTTAATTCGTCTGATGTAATCCTCCCATCTCCGCTAACTAATGAGCAGCCTGGCTAAGCACAGCCTTCATCATCATCATCATCATCATCAGGATTTCCACCATTTTGCCAGAGGAGGAGAAGACCGAACACAGAGACATTACCATTTGTTCTGGAGTTTTTATTAATTAATGTTCTGTGTAACTGGTAAAAGAAACGTAACATGTTCGCTTGAAAACGTGTGAGTGAGCTGAAGCGGACAGAAATGAGTTGCTGTAGATCACACGCTGAGGGTAAACACGTGGCTGTAATGGAGGCTTTTCACCAGCAGGTGGCAGCGTGTGACCTGAGAAAACAGCCGCACGACCAGAAACATTTCTAATCTGAAGTGTTCGAAATCACAGCTGATGATTCTTTGAATCCTGGACTGTGACGCAGGCCGAGGCCTCTGATCGCACAGCGAGCGCCATGCTCACGCTGCTCACCTATCACAGGGCTGGCTGAACTTCTGAACTACCTCACGTCCCGTCACTCTCGTCTCTCAGCTGAGCAGCTACTTGACCTTTGACATCCTCTGCGGGACGTTTGAGCTCTCTGACTGTGTGAAGCTCAGAGACTGAGGCGTCTTTATTTGATACCTCTGACTCACCGTTTCCAGCTAAAGGTTTTTATTTGGGTAAAAGTTATGCAAAGAAAGAAAGAAGCTGGATTCTGTCCCAGCATGCACTTGGGGTACAGAGGGAGAGATCTGGGCAAAAATCATGTGACGGTTGTCGCAGATCGGAGACTGTGAGCATCATTAATGCGACGGCGGTTCACTCTGTGCTCACATCACATGACCCTCTGAACCATTTCCTGTAGTCTGGTATCCATGGTAACTGAGGTTTCAGATTCTACACCGTGGAGCACAGGTGAGATGGAACGGCGAGCTCACCTGGTTGTTGAGGAAGGCCTCGGCCTGCTTGGTGTCCCGGAGGAACAGCTGGTAAGCGTGAGACTGGGACAGCAGGTTCTGCCGGTTCTCCCACATCTTGTGCAGCTCGTTCCAGCCGGTGTCCAGCGCCTGCAGCCGCTGTCGCAGGAACATGTACTGCGCGTCCGTCTGGCCCTGCGTCACCATCTCACCCATGTCCCTCATCTTCTGGTAGTCCTCCTCATAGTTGCGTATCTCGTTCTTGATGCCCTCGTGCTGGGCCAGCAGCTTCTCGGCCTCGGCCAGCGTGTTGGGCATGTCCTCAGAGGCGATGACCGTCTGCGTCCGCGACAGCCACGACTGGAAGTCGTCAAGGTCGCGCAGGAACTGCTGCAGCTTGCTGGCTTCGCCCAGAGACTCCTCCCGGTTCTTCAGGGTGTCCTGAAAACAGCCAGGAAATGATTACCGGCACCAAATTCTCCGTTTGGTAGTTATATACAGACACGGGGAGAAAAGCCTACTTTCATCTCGTCCCAGACGCCGGTGATCTCAGCCAGACGCCCTTTGATGGCCTCGGACTGTTCCGGGTGTTCGGAGCCCAAACGCTCCGCCTCCTTTCCCAGGTCGCTCAGCTTGTCCTGTATGGCCACGAGGTCGCGCTCCATCCCCGTCAGCTTCCTCTGCAGAGCCATGACGCCGGCCAGGTCGTTCCCCAGCTCCTGGGTCGACTCGATCACCTGCACACAGACGGGGGGCAAAAAGATCGATCAGGCACCACAGAGTGGTTCGTGTAAAAATCACGCCTCTCGTCGTTCGCCGGTTTTGGTAATTTGGCTCTGTTGGTACCTTGGTCTTCTCTTTGATCCAGGACTTGGTCTCGTTGCACTCCAGGTGGTAGTTCTGGACTCCCAGAGCCGAGTTCAGGCTTTCCTTCTTCTGATCCACCAGATCTCTGAACTGACTCCACCTGGACACAGAAACACCGTCAACTCTGATTCGATTTACCTGCTCAGGAACGGTTTGATGCCAGTTAATCAGATCAACCCTGCAGCTCACTTATTATAAATGACATCAAAGTAAAATTGAAACTCATTTTATTTACATTCTCAGTTTTAATAACAGCTTAACTCTGGTTTAGCCCCAACATTTGTTTTACGTTTAATGTTGAATATAAACCAACATTAAAGCTTTCTTTATTCTACGATTACAAATGTAAACCAAAAATTACAAGATATTCTGTTGCTTCCAGCTTTAGATCCAACCAGCACTGATCTTTAGTGTAGTTTTAAAAATCTGCTTCAGTTACTCAGACTTCATTAATCTCACATATAAGTATGACTCTATCCAAATCTGTTCCCTCTGGAGGACGCTGTAAAAGCTTCAAAGGAGTCTGAAACAAGTCAGGGAAGCTTATTTCAGACTGATGACAGGGATACTGAGGTGAGCTGCTGAACCTTCTTGTCAGTTAGCGCTGCTGTTTTTGTTGCTGTTAGCTTCTGTTAGCTGCTGCTAGCTGCTGTTAGCCAGCATTGGTAAACCTTTCTCTGAAGTGAAGCTAACATTGTTGGACTCCTAGACTTTAACTGATTAAGTGTTCATATGATGTGAGAATGTAGCCAAACTATTTATCAGAGGAAAAGTGTCATTTTTAGGACACTCGAGGCTAACATTAGCTCACAGATGCTAGCTTATAACCAGCTGATGTTTAGCCAGCCCTCTATGAGGGCAGGGTCACATGATTAATTGTGTCCATATCGGCGGTACTGCATAAGTAGCCGGTCTGTAACCACACACATAAACTGATTAGACATCTCCGTCTCTGTATTCAATATGGCGGAGCAACATGTATTTTTAATGCTGAGAGACATAATTACACCTAATCAATGAATATTTATGAGTAAAACATTCTTTCCTATTAAATAACCTAAAATAATTACCAGTATACAGTGGGGCAAAAAAGTATTTAGTCAGCCACCGATTGTGCAAGTTCCCCCACCTAAAATGATGACAGAGGTCAGTAATTTGCACCAGAGGTACACTTCAACTGTGAGAGACAGAATGTGAAAAAAAAAAATCCATGAATCCACATGGTAGGATTTGTAAAGAATTTATTGGTAAATCAGGGTGGAAAATAAGTATTTGGTCAATAACAAAAATACAACTCAATACTTTGTAACATAACCTTTGTTGGCAATAACAGAGGTCAAACGTTTACTATAGGTCTTTACCAGGTTTGCACACACAGTAGCTGGTATTTTGGCCCATTCCTCCATGCAGATCTTCTCGAGAGCAGTGATGTTTTGGGGCTGTCGCCGAGCAACACGGACTTTCAACTCCCGCCACAGATTTTCTATGGGGTTGAGGTCTGGAGACTGGCTAGGCCACTCCAGGACTTTCAAATGCTTCTTACGGAGCCACTCCTTTGTTGCCTGGGCAGTGTGTTTTGGATCATTGTCATGTTGGAAGACCCAGCCTCGTTTCATCTTCAAAGTTCACACTGATGGAAGGAGGTTTTGGCTCAAAATCTCACGATACATGGCCCCATTCATTCTGTCCTTAACACGGATCAGTCGTCCTGTCCCCTTGGCAGAAAAACAGCCCCATAGCATGATGTTTCCACCCCCATGCTTCACAGTAGGTATGGTGTTCTTGGGATGCAACTCAGTATTCTTCTTCCTCCAAACACGACGAGTTGAGTTTATACCAAAAAGTTCTACTTTGGTTTCATCTGACCACATGACATTCTCCCAATCCTCTGCTGTATCATCCATGTGCTCTCTGGCAAACTTCAGACGGGCCTGGACATGCACTGGCTTCAGCAGCGGAACACGTCTGGCACTGCGGGATTTGATTCCCTGCCGTTGTAGTGTGTTACTGATGGTGACCTTTGTTACTTTGGTCCCAGCTCTCTGCAGGTCATTCACCAGGTCCCCCCGTGTGGTTCTGGGATCTTTGCTCACCGTTCTCATGATCATTTTGACCCCACGGGATGAGATCTTGCGTGGAGCCCCAGATCGAGGGAGATTATCAGTGGTCTTGTATGTCTTCCATTTTCTGATGATTGCTCCCACAGTTGATTTTTTCACACCAAGCTGCTTGCCTATTGTAGATTCACTCTTCCCAGTCTGGTGCAGGTCTACAATACTTTTCCTGGTGTCCTTCGAAAGCTCTTTGGTCTTGGCCATGGCGGAGTTTGGAGTCTGACTGTTTGAGGCTGTGGACAGGTGTCTTTTATACAGATGATGAGTTCAAACAGGTGCCATTCATACAGGTAACGAGTGGGGGACAGAAAAGCTTCTTACAGAAGACGTTACAGGTCTGTGGGAGCCAGAGATTTTCCTTGTTTGAGGTGACCAAATACTTATTTTCCACCCTAATTTACGAATAAATTCTTTACAAATCCTACCATGTGAATTCATGGATTTTTTTTCACATTCTGTCTCTCACAGTTGAAGTGTACCTCTGGTGCAAATTACTGACCTCTGTCATTTTAAGTGGGGGAACTTGCACAATCGGTGGCTGACTAAATACTTTTTTGCCCCACTGTATCTTTAAAGTGTCTTTATTGACATGAACAGACTTTAATAACCGCGGGGTTGTGTTCAGTTTTTCTGTTAGCTTAGCTCAGTTTATCAGGAAGAAACAGGTTTGAAGCCGACCAGGATCCAGGAGTGTCTGGAAGTTTTTCCACTGAGACGGAGCAAAGCTGGTGTTGCTTTATAAATATTTCATATCAAAGTGAAATAAGAAAAGTTTAGAGAAATGCTTTCATGTTTTCAGCCAAACATCACAAACGTATCCAGATGCAGACCTGCTGGATACACGGACCGCTCTGGTTCAATCAAAGCTCTGATTGATTATTTGTCATTTAAAACAGGTAAAAATACATTTTTTAACCTCAGTCCAGCTTCACTTCCTGACTCGTCTCTGATCAGCTGCTAAATAAAGTTTTCACTGTGACTAAAAGTTTCTCAGCTGACCGACGTGCTCGCGTTCCTCTCCGCCATCTTCTTCAGTCTCAGATCGGTTTCTTTGTCGTTTTTAATCTCGCTTCCTTCACAAGCCTAATCGCCGTGCTGTCATCAGATTCCTGATAATCCCAGTTTGATTACCTGGTGTTGAGTTTGTCCTGCTGGGCTTTGATCTCCTTCTCGCTGGGATGTCCACTGTGGATCAGCTGCCTGGCAACCTGGTTTACCACGGCAACCCGGGACGCCTGGCTGTTCATCTCCGGCTCCAAACTCTCGAACCTGAACAGAGACGGTTAGTCGGACGTCACGAGGATCATCAGCATGAATATTTCAAAAAGATGCAAACCCTGTGAATCCATATTGCAAACAACAAACAGCTGCAGGACAGTTTTCTTTGTCCTAACGGCCGATCAGGAGAACCAGGATGAGAGGTCACAGGTGTGAGCAGGCGGGCTGCTTTAACTCTCCCAACAACGTATCAAAGTCGGATTTTACACCAAAGGTTTGAGCGGCTGAATCTGGCCATGAAAAGCTTAGAAACAGTCAAACAACGACAGTTAATGCCAAAGAAAAGAGTTTAATCCTGAGGTGGACCTGTTCTCATTTACAGCTCCGTGTTTTTATTCCTGCTGCAGAGATCAAATTAAACCTGAGCTCGTAAAACTCCAGTTTTAATCAGACTCCGGTTCATTCAAAAAGTCTTTTTTCATGGGGGCGTGCGATGGGTTTGACTGCTTTTATAACACAGGTGTGTCTGTCGCTGTAATTCAACCTGCTGACTAATGGTGACCGGTCCAGGGTGTGTGCCACCTCGTGCCCGACCCCGAAGACCAATCGAACCTCCCCAAAACTCTCAGTGAGTTTAATGATGCAGGGAACCTGCTGGAGTCTGAGCCTGGTCCTCACAAGGGCAGTTAAACACACACACACACACACACACACACACACACACTTAACCAGCATCTGGGATCGGATCCATGTGACGTTTTGTGGTCGAACAAAACAGAGACAAGCAGCTGAAAACCCGAGAAGAAGGCTGCTGTGAACGAACCATGTAACCACACACACACACACACACACACACACTCTGAAGAACCTGTGTCTGGTGTAAATAACAGTTTACTGGTCTGTTCCCACAGCTTCCACTGCTGGAACATTATTTCTGGCCCTGCTGGGAGGAGAGGGCAGAATATTTGATGGAGCAGTAAAACACCCCGTAACTGAGCCGTTAAACGAGCGCGCTGACTGTGGGCGTAACCCGGACAGGGTGGGCACGGCGTGCGTTTGCATGGAAATCTGATATTTTCCGTTATTCTTCGACGATCCAATGGCGGGCCGGTTCTTACCGGTGCTGGACGACCTCCAGGTCCTCCAGTTTCTCGGGGATGTCCATGCTGTTGAGCCACTGCTCCTTCTCGTCAATCCACACCTCGCAGGCGTCGGCTTCGCTCATCATCTTGTAGAGCGCCAGAGCGTCCTGCAGCGCCTGTTTCCGGAGCCGCGTCAGCTCGGCCACCTCCTTGTAGCGCTCCTCGATGCCCGCCAGCCGGCTCTGAACCTGCGAGCACACAAACCGTCAGCGAGGTGCGTTCTGGGATTTTGAAGCTTTACCTGGTTCGAAGCTTTGCTGCGTCCGTCACCTCCTCGGAGTTGGCCTTCTCGGGCGGCAGCGTCCGCGACTGCTCGTGCAGAGCGTCGATGACGGGCCGGTAGCTGCCGATCTCCTCGGCCACGTCCTTGTGCTTCTTCACCAGAGCCTGAGTGGAGAACTCGTCGTGGCCGACGTCGACGCTGGAGACGATCCGCAGCACGTCCAGCATCCACGTGTCGATGTCGTCCGCATCAGCCTGCAGACGGAAAAACAAACAGCACGTTTACCTTCCTGTGCCAGGCGAGTTCAGTCGCTGGTTTCTGACACTGGGAGAATGTTTTCACCTGGAACTGGTGCTGGTTGCAGGCCTCCTGCAGGCGGGCCTTACGGACAGCGGAGAGATGCTCCAGAGCCGCCCACTGTTCCTGCGGGAGGTTGGAGGGAAGGCGTTAAGAACAGGCGGGGATTCAATCGTGTCGTGTGTGACCGCGGCACATGTGCGTCGTACCTGGATGTCCTTGATTCGCTCTTTTATCTTGTCGGCTCCAAAGTGGTTGTCGGCCACCAGCTCCTCGCCCTGTTTGATGGTCTGCTGCAGGTGGGCGGCGCGGCCGGTCATCTCGTCTTCAAAGGCTTTGTGCTGGCTCAGCAGTCGCAGCGAGCCCGTGAGGTCCTTCCCATAATCCTCGGAGGAGAGGATCTGCTCCTTCTCCCTGATCCACCCCTCCTACAGACCCCACACACACCCACGCTTCAGTCACACCTCCTCAGAGCAGGAGCTCAAACCACCGATTTACTACAAATAAAATAACAACAACAACTGATCACCTCTTCAGCCATTTCCCAGAAGAACTTCCACAGGCGGCGGGACTCCTCAAGGCGCGCTCGCCGCTCAGCCGCCAGCTGGTTCAGCTCCTGGTAGCAGAACTCGAGGTGAGCGACTCGGTCCTTGATGATCTGAGGGTCACACGGCTTGTAATCTGAGGAGGAGGAGCAGGAGGTGAGATGGAGGTGTTACTGGAGAACAAACAGCTGGAGCTAAGCGGGTAAAGTCTGCGTGTCGCACCCTCGGTGTCGCTGGCAAACTTCTGAGCGTTGCGGTTGACGTTTCGGACTCGGTCGGCCTGGATGCTGATGTCCGCCTCCACCAGGGCGTGCTTCTGCAGCAGGTCCTCCACGCCCAGCAGGTGCTTCCCGTAATCCTGAGACAGCAGCAGCATCTGGAGGTGGAGAGCACAGGGGCGGAGGTTAAACCAGCAGCAGAGCACAAACACGTGTCCTCAGAGGACGAGTAAAGAAATAAGAACGACCAATCAGGAAGACAAAGCCACTGATAAAAGATGGCGGCCGTCCCTCCGTACCTTCATCTCGTCCATCCAGTCCATGATGTAGAGCATCTCCTGGAAGACTCTCTGCAGGCCCAGGTTCATCTCCAGCCGCTGCCTGCGGGCCTTCAGCAGCTCCAGCAGATACTCCCACAGCCGGATCACGTTGTCCTTCCTAGCTGTGATGCGTTTGATGTCATGGTAACTCTCCGCCTCCAGCTCCTTTGCCACGGCAACCACCGCCTACACCGGTGATAAGGAGGAGATGATAAGGAGGAGAATGACTTTCTAAGCTTTCACTCCGTCACCTGTGACCTCCGCCTAAACCAATCAATACGGGACGTCAGACGAGACGAGCAGGTGACGGACTCACCTGAACTCGCTCCTCGTACGCAGCGATGTCCGTTTCTATGGCTTCGTGTTTCTTAGTAGCAGCTTCCACGGCCTGAAGGTCGAATCCAAAGTTATCCTGAGGGACGACAAAGGAAAGGAAACGAGGAGAGGAGAGAGGAAACGAGGAAGACACAGAGGAAACAACATGAGGAGGGGACAGGGGAGGGAATAAGTATAAAGGAGAGGAAGGGAGTGGGAAAGAAAAAAGGAGATGAGGAAGGGAATGGGGACAAAGAGGAGAGAGGAAAGAAAATAATAAGGATATAGGAAACAAGAAGAAGATGAAGATAAGAAAGGATACACGGAAAGGGAAGGAAAAGAGGAAAGGAAACATGGAGGTGATGAGAGGACATAAAGATCAATTAAAATGATTCCTATAAAAGGTTTCGATCAAAGGTGACCCGGGCGGAGCCGAGCGTACCTGTGAGACCAGCCTCTGGTTCTCGCTCAGCCACGTCTCCCTCATGGCAGCTTTGCGGTCGAAGCGTCGGGCGAGTTGCTCCAGTTTCTCCTGACGAATCAGCTCCGTCCTCAGAGCCAGCTCCCGTTCGTGCTCCGCCTTCTCCAGACGCTCCCACGCCTAAAACAAACGCACACAGGAGCAGGTCTTTACATCTGTCTGAACATCTGGATCCGAGCAGTTCTGAACCTTTACAGGTTTGGACTCAAAGCCAGGTCGACACATCCAGGCGTGACTCTAAACCGTCCAATCAGCTCGCTTCGCCTCTCAGGGCAGATTAATGTAAAATAAACGTTTAAAGGCTCCATTCTTGAGCTCTGACACAGAGCTGGAGGCGGGGCGGCCGGGTACCTTGTTGATGTCGGAGATGAGTTTGCCCTCTCGGGGGGTGTAGACCTTCTGGTTGTTCGCCCTCATCTTGCTCTGGATGGTGAACAGAAGGACCTCCAGGTTTCCCTTCTCTGTGAACCTGAAACACAGCAGCACAAACTCAGCCGTCTGAACCCTGCAGAGGAGTCTCCGCCGCTGCTGTCGGCTCAGTGTAACGGGAGGAACGGCGAGTCTTTTTGCTTTGCTCTCAGATGTGCGACTCGTTCCAGGAAAACTATTAAACGTCAGGTTTGTTTCATATTGTTTCATCTCCTTTAAAGCAGCTGTGCACTGCTTCCTGTTTGTGTGTCGTGGTTACACACACACACACACACACACACACACCTGAAGCACGTCTAACTGTCTGCGCTGCACTGATGGCTCCGCCCAATCTCTCCATCATCTCCAGGCCTGTCTTTAGTCTCCTCATCTCTGTAATTCTGTCTCGCTCCACCTTTGAGTGTCTATTCATCTTAATCTCCACCTGCCTGGATGTGCAGGTGGAGATTCCTCTACAAAGAGTTCGCTGCTGTGTGATCAGAGCACAACCATCCGGCACATTAAGCGCGCCGCTTGTCGTTGTTACCACTTCCTGTCTAAATTAATTAAAAACGCTTCTCGTCTGTTTCCATGGCGATGTCTCGCATTAAAAGCAGATACTGACTTTGGGGGCTTCTCCACGGTGCGGTAGGTGTTGAAGGCCTGCAGCTGCTGCTGGACTCCCACCAGAGAGTTGGCAAACTTCCTGTTGTTGAGGATGATGATGGTCTGTTCGATCCACTCCAGCAGGTCAGACGCCAGAGACTCGTACTTCTCGATCATCTTCTCCGTCTCGATGGCGTTGTCCAGAACCTGAAGGGAAAAAACCAACGTGAGCTTAACGTCTGGTATATTTCAGGAAAGAAAGTGTTTAACGAGACGTTTTGTTTCTTTGTTCTTTAAAGTCGTCGTCACCTTCCCAATTCTCTTGCCCTCCACCTTCAGCGCCTTCATCTTGGAGAAGTAGTGGTAGTAGGTGACCACGTAGGTGATGATGGACTTCTCATCAGGGTGGTCCACACTGATGTCTGCACACGAACATGAAGAGCGCAGATTTAACATGTCGTGTGTGTGTGTGTGTGTGTGTGCGTGCGCGCGCCGTGGCTTACCCTCGGGGTCCAGCAGCTTGGTGAGGCCCAGGTGCTGCTCGGCCAGGTTGAAGGCATTCTGCAGATTGTAGTGAGCGTTTGATTTCTTCAGCTTATCAAAGTCGATCAGGTCGGGTCTGCAGACCGGAAACAGAAGGAGAAAGGTCAAAAGGTGACGTGATTCCAGCTCTACTCGCAGACATCGTCACACGCTGATGGCACGCAGGCTAAAATGATCCCTGTCAGAGTTCAGCGCATTAGCTCGAGTTGTCTGGATGAATTAGGAAGCTCAGATTTTTTGCTGTCGCCATCTTGGTGTTGATAAACTGCAGGTGAGAAGCAACGCGTGAACCTGAGGAACTAAGGACAGAATGGGCTGTGAGGTCAGTTTATGATCATTGATATGCAAATCGTCATGATTTATGAGTACCATTCACAGAAGTGGGGAATGGCTGCAAACACAACATTGTAAGATGCTGTGCAGATGAAAAGTTTCAGCCTGTCTCAGCAATGCAAAGGTCCCAGCATCCAACATCACCCTGGAGGATAGGGAGGCACTCAGAAGTGGGTGATGGGTTGTCTGAAGCAGTCAGAACAGGACGCTGCGTCTGACCGGACCTCGGTACTGCTAACGAGACGCTGCCTTCCTTTTTCATCAGGATGTTTTCGTCTCATCTCTTTTTGTGACTAACGGAACTTTAGTCTTTATGTTTCCGCCTTCCCTCCATCAGGATTAGAGGTTTAAAGAAAAACAAGTTTGTCCACAAGTGAAAGTTTTGTAGAAGCCTGCGTACATCACACCTAATAAACTAAAGAAAGGAAGGTTTTAAATCTTAATGAGCTCTGAAGGACGCCGCGGTAAAAGCTCCCACGAGCTCCTGCTGTGGTGTTGGAGTGTTCGTCTTCGTAGAGAGTTCCTCTAAAAATCATTTTAATCTGTTTTTTAAAAATGCGATTAAGCAGAAGCCAGTGTTTCCATCAAACGTCAGATTTCTCCACTCGGAGAAGCGTGTGCCGGGTTTCTCTCGACCCTGCGCAGCACCTGCAGCAGGCTGAGCCCTACCTGTGTTTGTGGATGAGGGCGTTGAAGGCCATCCCGTCCCTCCAGCTGGTGGTGAAGTTGTGGATGTTGACATTAGGATATCTGCAAAGAAGAAATCATCATAAATCCATCTAACCATGTCAGAGTAATGACATCAACGTGCTGAAAGTGAGCTGCGACAGCCCCCCCTCGACCCGCCTCCCTGGACCCACAGCCAATCACAGTCCGCGCAGAGTCGTATAAGAAACTTTCAGGAGAGGAACCGAAGGACTCACCCTGCCGTCTTCATCTGACACCAGAGCAGCAGAGCGTCTTTGGCCGACTTCTTCTCCTTGTTGTCCTCCGTCTCCACGCTGATGTCCTGGATCTGAGGCGCACAGTTTAAAGAAGCAGTCAGCTTTAGGGTTAAACCGACTCCGAGGACTCTCACAGCTTTTTAAAGATGAGACAAAGTACGCAAAATGTGCTGAACAACATCTCTGCAAACCAGAAACGTCCTCATTTTCCAAAACGTCCCCCAATTTCCTGAAAACCTCAGTGTGTCCTTACAAAGACACACGAGCCTACAGACGTAACCATCTCACCTTCATTGATGGACGTCCATCAGTTTGAGTCCGACAGCTCGAATGATTCGAGCACAGCTGATGCGTATATGAAACCAACTGTGGTCCTGCTATCGGTCTGCACTCGCTCCTCCACCGCAGGATTTTAAACCGTCATTTTTTAATCCTCACAGCTTATAAAAGCTAAATCCTTTTCACCCAACTGTTCACTGCCCCAGTGACATCGACCGTCAGCATACAGCAAAACCACGTCACAGGAAGAGCCGGGGCTTCGGATTTCACCTGATTGTGTTTAACGAGTCTGAAGCTAACAAACAGCCGCCTGGTTTGTGACGGATGAAGTGAACATTTTACCACCAACTTCACTTCAACTCGTCAGTTTGCAGCAAAATATGCCGATTTTTAAACTCACTACTTCATAATCATATTAAGGGATTAGTTTCCAGTGTAGCAGTGCTTTCACTTCTATGTGAAATAAACTGTAATATTAAAGGTGTCAGATTTGCCATTTTGCATCTCGTGTCAATAACTGGTTCAACGTGTGTGCGAGTGAGAATATACTCGGTGTGTTATGGGATGCAAAATAGTCTTTGGATGAAATCCTACAGGATGCAAAACAGCATCGATGTGAAAGGTTCAACAGAGGAAGTGCTTCATTATTTTAGGGATGCAAAATGGCACATAAGACTTTTTCTGTCTCACAATTGAAAACTGAGAAGTTTTGAGGACACAAAATCACAGACGGACGTAAACGGTGTCGTTTGTCCCCCATGGAAAACACCAGCTTCTCTACTTCGGTCACAGTGGATATCTTTAGTGTTAGGGATGACTGTAATGACGTCTTTTGGGATGCAAAATGGCGCCCAAAAAAGAGACACACCACACTAGCAGGTGATGACCCAGTCTGGTGTTGGGATGCAAACTTGCTCAGCTGCCTGTTACCTGGAAGCGGAGGATGATGGTCCAGATCAGGCCTAAAGTGAGGCGATGGTTTCCGTCGACGATGTCGTGGGAGCCCATGTTCTCCAGGTGAACCCTCTGCTCCTTCAGGAACTGCAGAGCCTTGTCCACGTTTTCCAGGCAGTGGATCCTCATACGACCCTTCGTGGGTTTCGGCTGAAACGACAACAAAAACAGGAGTGAGGTTTTTTTTAAAGAACCCGCAGAAACCAGAAACCGTGAACCGCGTCAGGCCGCCGTGTGTGAACAGCTGCAGACACAGCTGAACGCTTTCAAACGGACATTTTCTGTTTTATCATCTATTTATTCCTTCACGCTGCAGCTGTGCTGGTGTCCTGAGTTTATATCCCTCCAATTGGAAACATCACAGATTTACAGATCATGGCTTGAAACGTCCACGATCGCCAAGCGACAGACAGGAGATCTGAGGACATTACACACGCTGTACTCTGGAGCACTTTGGGCATTTCTGCCGTATAAGTTTCTATATTTGCTTTAGTTTTGGTTGATGAGCAGCTTTTAAAAAGAGATGGCGGGGTCCGCCCACCAGGGGGCGCTGAAAGTGGGACCTGAGAAACTGGCGTTGGAGCACTTTAGTCACTTTTGCCGTTTGACTTCAGACTGTGGGCTCGAGCTGCTGATCAGAGAATCTTTGTTGATGATTTCAATTCATTTTCAAACTAAATCTGAGGCTTGAAGCTTTATGATCGTGATGATTTGGTGCTTTTTAAATCATATCTGACTCCAAATTTGAGGTTTTACGGATTTGATGCTCTAATTAAAGAATTGATATGGATCATCCTGGGCTCTTTCCTTTCTCTGTTTCTGGGCAGTTCACCCATGAAACTGTGCAGGTGAGGCGATTCCTGTCCCGGAGAGGAAACGGAGCCCAGCGTGCCCGCAGTCGTGGAACGCCCATGAGCCTCGGTTTCCCAGCAGGCGGAGCAGAAGACACCGAATGAGGAGGACTCGGCTGTGATTATGACCAAAGGATTTACAGGACGATTTAACGCTGCGATAACCCAGTTTACTGTCGAGCTTCAGCCCCGAATCATCAGCCAGATGTTTGACAGTTCAGCTGTCGCACAACAAACGGACGCGACTCCACCCAAGCTGAATGTGACATCGAGTCAGAAACAGGAGTTCGCTGCTCTCAGGGTCAGGATGCTGTGACATCACGGAGAGTCTCCAGCTGACACAGGTGAGGCTGTGCACACCTGCCTGTGTTTCATGGACGTTGCTGAAAGCGAGCCTCTCGGACGGCTCTGACAAATTCAGGAAGGCGATGTTTAAATTTGGATGAAATCCCGAAATATAAACTAAACACAGGACAAATAGAAGTCGACGATAAAATAAATGTCAGAGCAGCCACGTTACATCCTGCAGCACACACACACACACACACAGCGGGACAGAGGCCAACAATAACACCGCAGACGTTTCTTTTTCCCACACGGACACAAACGGCTCAAAGTCGCTCCGTGATTCAGGACCTGGACTCGGACCAGAGGGATTTTTTGGACGATGCCGGCGGTCACCTCACGCTGACGCTCATCAGCACCTTCAGCCATGAAAACAAACCATTTCACCTCCCTCAGGAGCGGGTCCCACTCCGGAGCGGGAATTTCCACGCGGAGGAGGTTGGAGCGGCTTTCAGGCTGGAGCATCGCGCCGTGTCATGAAACGGGGGCGGCCGGTTTGTGTTGTGAGTGACTGCGGTGAGACTGATCGGAAACCTTTTCCCAAATAGGACCTGAGCCAAGCCTGAAAGGCCCCCTCAGAGTAACCCTGGAGTGAGGAGGACAGTGATGGATGTTTTTTATAACACAATACTGCAACGGGAGGCCTGAACAAGTCCAACAAAAACGCATCTTACTACCAAATGCTGCCCAGAAAACATCAGCGATCCTGCTGTGGGACTCTGACATGTTCCCTCATTATCATCCAGCTACAGGAAACAACACGCGGTGTGGATTAATCCGCCTCTGAAAATAGTCCCAACAAATTCCTTCCATTCAAGCGCTGCTGTTTCAGCCCTCTGAGTCATTTCTTAAACAAATGCTACCAATTTTAAACCATTTCTGACATTTTTCTCTGACCACAGGATTTCAGATTTCTCCAAATCCATCTTTCCCTTGAGCCCACGTCATGCTCGTCTACACATGTGCTCATCTACAGCGGCTCAGCACGATTTATAGTTCAAAATAATCCTTCTGTGTCTGACATGGGTTCATGCAGTTTATCAGCTAACTGAAACAAGCCGTTTTAGCTCCTCCCCCTTTAACGCTGCCTTTTCTGAGCCTCGTAATCTGACTGCCGGGACCAGCAGGTGGGTGGGGCTGTGCCCGATTGGACGTCCCAGCACGCGATGCAAAGCCAGATGTCGCTGGCCGTGAGGGGTTGCAGACAAACAAGAATTATTTCAGGTTTACTGTGCACACACACACGCAGCTGAAACTGCACGTGTGGCTCAAACTTCCATGTTATCGCACATGTCAGAAACACGGAGCTTTGCTACTTTAGCCATGATAAGCTAACAGATGCTTAGAAAACCACACACGCTGTCTCTGAGCAGGCTAGCATCAGGAAACTGTGCACGCGTGTCTTTGCTGTGGGCCACGCTGAAGCTGGACTTCACTTTAACTGTAAGCACAGAGACTGAAGCCGTGCACAGCTCAGCCTGCTGCTGCACGGCCTCTGCAGCCGCTCGCTCGCAGATTCTTCTGCTGCTTCTGGAGGCGTTTGGCTGCATGTAAACCCTGAAGTTACTCAATGACTCCTTTCACAACTCAACCCCCCCCCCTGCACAAATACCCCATCTACCACCGTTACCCCCCCCCATCCTCCACCCAGCCTGCTTCACACGTCACCATCTCTCCATTTCCAACATCCTCCTCACCGAACAGAAGGTGAAAACGGAGGAAAGTCGGATTCCTGGCTGCGTTTCCTCTCCGTGTGTGTTTGACAGGTTGAGAGAAAGCCGGATGACAGCAGAGCGAAAGAGGAGGTCAGAGATGAAGAGCTTCGACAGACAGAAGAAGAAAAAGAAGAGGGGGGGGGATTTGGCTTGTAGCGTCGGAAGTCAGAGTCCGGGGGTCAAACTGGGAAAGTCTGAGTGATTTAACGTCATGCGAGCGTGAGGAGAATACAGCAGGAAGGCCGACAGACCGACTCGCTCTCCTCTCAGAATTCAAAATGTGGAAACTCGAGAGCATCAGAAACACCTTCGACTGTTTAACGTTCACCCGGATTTCTGGATTTCTGGGATGATTCGACATAAATGCAGTTCAGCGTGCTCTGAGCAGACATCTGTGAAAAAGAAACAGGTTGTCTTAAAAGGGGGAGGAGCTAAAACTGGTGGTTCAGACAGATGATGAAGTGAGGGGCAGCACTGAGGCTCAGTATAAGAGAAAGAAGGATTATTATGAGCTTTGAATCATCCTAAGCTGCTGATCATCATCATCATCATCATCTCCTCCTCTCTATCCTCTGCTGACGTCTTAAAGAGTCGCGCTGCTGTTTTTATATATTTGGTGTGACGTGTACGCGGCGCCTCCGATGACACACATCTGTTTAAAAAAAGCTCGACCAAGACAGAAACGAGAGCGCTGGAAGCCGATGTGGTTTGAAGTGAAGCAGACAGAGGAAGGTTAATGATTGCCAGAGCCATAAACGCCTCATTTCATCGCCACAGAGAAGGAATAAACGTTTTAGATAAGATGAGGGGGAGAGCGGAGACGCCCGGCAGCTGCTGCTGTGCAGCGAGGACAGCACAGAGCTTTTGTCCATGAACGGCTTGGTTTCATCAGCCAGAGCCGAGGAGTTTACCTCCATCTGCACGTTCACAAACATCAGAGACATTTTACAAGGTGGACAATGGCTGAAAAGCAGAAAGTCTTTCGCTTATTTTCACGATTTGTTCAGACCCGAATGACCCAAAGTGGGTTAAAAAAAAAAAGAAGTCCAATGCGATTCCATCAGTGCAGGCGGGGAAGGACGAAACAGACGTGACTCCGTCCTGACGTCGAACCCTCATAAAGACATATTTGAGATAACTTAAAAATGTCTCGTTCTCGGCGCTTTGGTGAGTGTTTCTAATATTTAGTCACATTAAAGTCACCTGATGATCAGTTCAGGTCACGTATGATTGTTTTTATGAAGCTGTTGATGGAATATTTCGTCCCAGTGACCCACCGCACCCCCGTGACTCTGAATGGTAAACATTTCTCCAGTTTCTGCTACTCCTTCAAAATAAAAGCCCTGACAGCGACGTAACCCACCAGTCTCTCTCCCGACAGGACCTCCAGCAGCTTGATGAGCATGCGTCCGTCCCTCAGGTCCATGTAGAGGTCGGTGATCCGACAGGAAACTCTGGACAGGTGGGAGTTCACCCACTTAGTGAAGGTCTTCTTCTGCACCGCCTCACGCTCATCTGAGAGAGACACAGAGACAGAGAGAGAGAGTGAGACACGATAATCACAGTCAGGAGTCTCCGAGCGTCCTGCTCGTCTCTGCAGGGTTTGGATGTGAACACGTGTGTGTTTACATATCTTTGTGGGGACCAACATCCTGGTCCTCACGAGTTTGAAGGTATTTTTCAGACAATGTGGTTTTAGTGACAGAGTTACAATTAGGTTATGGTTAGGTTTAGGGTCAGGCGTTCATATTTGATGGTTAGGGTACGCGGCTAGGGAATGATGTCCCCACAAGGATATAAATACACACGTGAGTGTGTGTTCTCCTGTGCTGGATAAAGCAGACTAAACCTGAACTCTGCTCGTGCTCACACAAACACGCAGCAGATGAAGTGTCGCCTGATGGCTCACACCTGCAGCAGAGTTTATTTCCCACGAGCCTGCTGGTTATTGTTATCGCCCACACACACACACACACATTTATTTTCTAGTGGACAGCTCGAGGATCAGCCTCCAGTTTTTGGCTCTTCGGTGCGGTCGACGACATCTGGGACCAGACTGTTTCGCTCGAGTCGATCGAAGCGCACACTTACATAATTCAGACAACAGACGATGGATTCAAACTCAAAGGTCCTTTTCACAAACTGGGGCCAAACAAAACCAGAAGTCTAAAACGATCCCTCACCTACCATCTATTCTACTGGACAACGTGGCTTTGCATGAGTGACACTTCATAATAATCTAGGGTCTACTCCCGGGCCTCGGTGCAGCGCCGTCAGTCTGACGCTGTCTTTATAGAAACAGAACAAACAGAGCTGCAGAGTGTTTGAGCTTTTGTTTAATGTTTTAAACGAGCTCTTCGTCACACGTGTCTGTCGCCGCAGCTCGAACACGGCGGCGCGTGAACTCAGGAGGTCACAGGAGGAAGTTTCACAACTGGCACCACACCCACACATCCTCCACCCACAGCTGCTCTGTGCGTGCTTTCACACGCCGCTGACTTCTGAACTCACTGTGAGGATTCAAGCAGTGAAGACAGAGGTCAAAGGTCACGGCCGGCTGACACTCTAGCATGCCACGTTTTAAGTGGAGCTGCTTTAAAGTGCTGATTACTAACTGACCACACCAAAGGCTTTATGTGGACAAAAAACACCCGGGGTACTGTGGGGGGCGTGGCCTCTCTGACCCGTTATCGAACAGGTTGGTTTTGAATGATTGCAGATTTTAAACTTCTCGCATCGTCGCTGTACAACGTCTGCAGTCATACACTGTGGTTAAAGTCACTCCCGCAGATAAAAACACGGCACCGACAGATTCTTCGAGTCGTCTTCCAACACGAAGCTCTTCCTCCACACCGGACTGAACTCAGCCTGACCTCTGCAGGGAAACTGGGCCGATAAGATTTGCCCAGTCCAACAAACGTTCACACAAATCCGCGACCTTCGCGCTGTGTTGTTATTTTGCAGCAAGACAATGGCCTCAGTGTTGAATGGCCTTCAGCGGAGACGCTCCGATATCAAACTGGAGCTGCTGGAAGACGCCACGAGGTCTACAACTGCCCAGATATCAACAGGAAGAAGCAACGAGGACGACTGGAACAAACAGTCTGCACAAATCTATGAAACCTGCTGTTTTCTGGCTTTAACGCTCAGATCGGATCGAATGAGCCTTTTTAAATGGAAGCTGCAGGTTCAGTGAGCAAAATGTAAATTTGTTCCAGAGATAAAACCACAACAATGCAGCTGATAACACTTCAACGCCGCCCTCACTGCGAGAACATCGGCACTGAGAACAGCAAACAGCCATCTGCGCTCTGACTGCTGGAAAGGCTGGAAATACCCTCCGCTCTCCGAGGGTACTCGGTGACGACGCCTCCCGGCCTCTCCAGTTTCACTCTGATGCACATTTGCGAGGTCTGGATGAGAAACATCCAAACGGATCCACATCTGGATCTTACAAACACTCTGAAAGTCAACAAAAACTAAACTGAAGAAACATTTCAGCCAAACGAACCCTCACACCGTATCGTCACTGTGGTAGAAAAACTAAAATCCTGTGCGAACTGTAGAATGAAGTGACACCAAAGTGTCAGCAGCCTATCACCCTGCAGGCTTCCCACATGGAGTAAGGCTGAGATCATCATCAAAGTTTTCACCGAGCGAGCGGCGCTGCAAGCCGTGGATTCATCAGGCCGGAGGTCAGCTGGTGCATTCAGAAAATCTGCATCATTAGCCTAAATGTTTGGGTGTAGCAGGGGTGTAGTGTCTGCAGATGGAGCGTGGCAGCCCGCGCTGCCTGCACAGGCTCAGGGCGGGCCGCTTAAAGTTCTTTAAGGCACGTTTGTTTCCTGCACGAGAGACATCATCACATGAGAGTTAAACTCGCCGAGAGAACCGAGCGTCTTATCTCCATCTTCATGCTTCCTACTGCAGGGTGTGTGTGTGTGTGTGTTCATGTTGGGGCTTCCCCTTCCTGTGCTCAGAAAGCAGCAGATGCTCGTCCCAGCAGGAGAATGTGTTCACACACACACACACACACACACACACACACACACGCACACGTCGGCTATTCATATCTTGTGGGGACATCTAGCCACTTGCCCTAACCGTAACCCAACTGTAACCTGACACTAAAACCACATTTTCAGTCTATGGGGACCTGGATTTTGGTCCCCATAAGTATAGTAAAATTCCACTTTTTGGTCCCCACAAAGATATGAATACACACTCACACACACACTTTCGGTATGACGCTGCTTGTGTCGTTTGCCTTGAGCACGGCTCACCTCCAGTTATGAGAAATACTCGAATATTCTCGCGGGCTGCCAACAGTCGCAGCGTTCCCGCCCGGCTGCATTCCTGCAAATGCTTTTCTGTCTAATCTTTGAGCTCCTGTCTGGGGGAAACAGCAGGTCTGCTTTTATTTGGTTTTATTTTAGTTTTAGCAGGAAATGCACCCGAGCACCCAGAAACAACCCTCAAACATTTAGACCCCGCCCCTTTAAGGAGTCTTCTCTCTTCTGATTGGACCACTCAGAGTGCACTTTATGGAGAGGAGCTGCTCAGCCATGAAGCTCCCAGCATGCTGATGTTAATGTGAGCAGGGTTGGAGTCATCAGCTTTTACGCACTCGGCTACCTCGCTCTAACGTTCCCGCATTCCACGGTAAATCAGCGGATCGCGCGTCCGGTACCACGCTCAAATCCAGTGAGGGCAGCCTGCACGGCTCTCTGCCCGACTTCTACACCTGCAGTGGGACTGAGAACATCTGTATTCACAGTGTGTGAATGTGGCCAAACGCTTTCGACCATTTTAACATAAATTTCAACAAACTGATTCTTTAAATGTTCATTTTCACGACGAGCTTCAGGAAAAACGATTATTTTTCCAGTTTTTTGCAGAGTTTCCTGCAAATTTCACAAATGTCTGTAATTTTTTTCACGCCAAGTGATTTCAGGTGACGGGAGGCCCCGAGGTAAACGCAGTGTTACCATCTGCTAACGCAAAGCTACACAATCTCACCCTGACAGACACACACAGCTAAGCAGAAGTCAATGTCACAGGCTTCAGTTTCCTCACAGATACTGCTGAGCACACAAGAAGCAGCTGTGTGCGCTTCATTAGGCCTGCAGGAGACAGTGGTGTATTGATGGGGCGGGTCAATAACACACACACACACACACACACACACACACACACTTTGAGGATGACCTTAACCTGAGCCTGAGGAAGTACACACAAACCAGACAGGGGCATGGCGTGATTCGTCCCCACTGAGACAAAAAAAAGGAACACACACACACACACACACACACACACACACACACACACAGAGGAATGTAGAGCATGAGCATCATGTGAGGCGCATCACTGCTCGTATCATCGTGTGAATGCGGCGCTCTCATAAACATGATCACGATGCATCATGGGAAGTCGAGGTCGACACGAGCTCATGACGGCGTTTGTGGCGTTCGTCCGAAATTTGAAAATGTTTCATCCTCAAAAAGTAGATAAAAATAAATAAATAAAATACATAAAAAAAGAAAGAGGAAAAATAATAAATGTAACCAGAGGGGACCTTAGGGGGGATTAAATGTAGAGCAAAGGTTGCAAGGAAGGAAAGGATTAGAGAGAAGAGGAAACCAGAGGAAGAAGAAACAAACAAGGACAAGAAAGAAAGAAGAAAGATGGAAACAAGGAAATAAAAGAGCAAAGCATTCTGAATTCAAATGATAAGAGTCAAAAGAAGTGAAAGCAAGAGCAAGGGTGAAAGAGAGGAAAGGAAACAAGCCAAGAAAGATAAAGAGCTAATAATATGATATGATCATTATCATAATTGTCAGTGATTATTTAATGTATTTAATGTTATTATATTAATATATATTAAATAGTTTGAAATGTTAAAAAAAAAAAGATAAAGAGAGGAAAAGTTACAGGAAACGACAGAGAAGAAGAAAGGAAAGGACAGAGGTGAGGAAGAGGAAGTGAAGGTTGAGAGGACAGAACGGACAAAATGTTTGTCCTGAAGATTCAAACAACATCCAGTCGATGTTTCACGACGCAGACGAAGAACGAGCGCCATCATCATCATCGGCGTCGTCCCGACCTGCCGTCATGGTCGCGTTCAACACCGACAGCTTTTTATTTTCAGGCTGTGAGAAACGAGCACAGCGAACATGACATTTCACCAAACATGCCAGCTGCGTTCCCCTGAGAGAGTGTGTGTGTGTGTGTGTGTGTGTGTGTGTGTGTGTGTGTGTGTGTGTGTGTGTGTGTGTGTGTGTGTGTGTGTTTGGTTTACAGCGGGAATCAATCGTTTCTTTATCGTCACGTGGGCGTGATGGAGGGGATTTTTTAGGAAATGTCTGAGCGCTTACTTTAGTTTTTACTGCTTTCCCCTCATCCAGTAATGACTAATGAAGCTTTCTGTGCAACTATGACCACACACACACGCACACACACGCACGCACACACGATGTGATGCAGAGATAAAAGGCTCAGATTAGCTTCAGTGAAGAAAGTTTAACTAATACGAGTCACAAATGTGTGAATGTTACAAAAAACATTTCAGAATTTTACAGAAATGTAACATAAATTTATAAAACTGCCAAATATTTAGACAGAGACGCTGATCCGCGACACACGAGCTTCATCACTTTTACAAAGGTTTCGCCAAAATGGCCACAAGGAACCTTTAACGTGAAAATGTCTCGAGGAGGCGGCGGCGGCGAGCGAGTGTCAGACAGGCCGAACACATCAAACATCTGTTTCCACTAACAGAGAGAGACAGAGAGGCTCTCTGACACACGGGCCTGCGTTTCCATATCCAGGCCAGTCCTGACGGATCGTATGACATTCCCAAACACGCACGATCGTATAACCCTGTCAAAACACACACTTCCAGTTCAACAGTTCCAGGATTCCAGCATTCCTGATCTCCCACAGGAAGCGGAGGCCTCAGAGGATCCCCCCCGTGAGCGAGTGTGGAGGTCGGAACTACTGCGAGCAACAGAAACAAACCGGCAGAAGCTCGGTTTAGTCTGCGATTCCTTCCTGCAGCGGCTGATTGCAGCTCACCTCTGATCCTAAAAGCCGCTCCCCGACTCACACGGATCCACACGGGCCATTCAGCAGATCCGCTCCATGATGCAACTCTGGCTTCAAACTTCCCTCTCGTTCATCACCTGAGCGCTCAGGTCCTCTCTCACACCGAGGGCGGCGACCTTATGAAGCACCTGGAGGTGACGCCTGCATGCAGTCACCTGACAGACACCTGAGTGCAGCACAAAGCCCCGATCACTGCTGTTTAACCTCCACACAAAAGGAGGAACTCCCAGTTGGTCTGTGCTCAGGTGTGTCTGGATGAGGCAGGTAACTGTCACCCGTGTCTGACAGCACAGACTCACTTTATGCAAATCTCACCTGCAGGTCAGGTTTGTTTTGACGTCCACAGAATCTGCAGGTGTTTGATCTCATTTTGTGCAACATCTGTGCGTGCATGTGTGCATGCGTGTGCATGTGTGTTAATAATGAGCACAGATGTTCAGCAGAAAACTAAAACCTTCATTCACAGAAACTCAGACAGCAGGAGCCTGGCAGCCAATCACAGGGCACAATACTGGGGCCTGTCATCCAATCACAGCGCCCTCTCCTTCCGCCTGAATGGCTGATGTGACACAGAGCGGCAGTGTGTTCCTGTGAGGAGGGGGAAGCGAGCCAGATTTGGGGACAGAGGAGCATTGAGAGGCGAGGACACAGGCTGATTATCGACCGTTAAACCGACCGAGGCCATATGTGGCGCCGACTCAGCGCCGCCTCCGGGCAGGACGGATCGCGGCTATCCCTGTCCACGCCGGTGCAGACTCATCTTCACCGCTGTCCCCCTGCAATTTAATTGGACAGAACTCGAATCAGTCAGGAGGTCGTTGGACCGTTGGGTTCCTGACGTCACAAGGCCGATGAGGAGATGCTTCCTGCTGCTGAGCTGCAGCGTCTCGTGAGCAGCACAACATGCTGAGACCTTTTTATACTGCGAGCTCGTCTCCTCGGACGGAAAACGCAGAAATGACGCCGCTGTTAGAAACGGGAACCGTCCGAACTGTCCAATCACAACCAACGCCATGGCCCCGCCTTTCCTGTGAACGGTGTTTCTCAGAGAGGACGCTGTGCCGTTTCGCTGCTTTGCCCATCAGAGCCACTGAGCACGCTCAGTCCATCTCCAAACAGCAGACCTTAGCCCCGCCTTAGAGCCGGAGTTCCCGTTGTTCGAGCTTATTCTGATTGCTGCTGTTGTGTTTTCGCAGGAATGTTAATGGTTCATGTCGATGAGCCGACCCTCGTTTTCATCCGGGAAGATGACTTCATGTCACCGAGCAGAACGCCAACAAGATGCAGCTCGTTTCGCCGCCCCCACCCCTCGCCGGGACATTCACGCCGACAGTTTGTCTGATTTTTAGCAGAAACTGTCGACAAACAGCAAACTCGAACTTTTCAACCTTCTGTGACTCAAATCTTCTAAATCCAAAGTGCTTCAGTCCTTATTTACCAGCAGTAATCTCGGTCCAGCTCTAGTTAAAAACACTGAACTTTATTATCTTTAGTCGCAGGACTCAAAGAGTCCGAGAGAGTCTGTGAGCAGTCGGTTTGATCTCAGGGTCATTATGCACGCACTTCATTAATCTTCTTCACTATTCAGATTCAAGAAGGAAACACTGCTTATATTAGATTATAATGCATTTCAAAAACACACCTGATAAAGGCCTTTAAAGGAAAGCGTATCTGGGAGTTTGAGGAAAGGAAGCCAAAGCTCGGACGGGATGTTACAGACGCAAACACGGTGAAACAATAGTTTCTGTTTGCTGCTCTGACAGATTTAGAAACGGCTGCTTCCTCTCAGACGTCGTCTCCTTTTCCAAAACTTTATCTTTTCCATTTTTTTGTTGCTGCAGGCCGTTGCGTGTTTTCTGTGTTTATAAAATGAGGCGTTTTCAGTTTTAGCCTCATGCTTTGTGCTTCAGGATCATCTGAGGCCTGAGGCGTGTGTGCACGTCTGCAGAAGAATGAATCTGGTCAGTTATCAGCACTCGTGCTTTGTTTTGGCCTGTGTGTATGTTTTTGTATGATGTACAGACAACCATCAGTGGAGCGTAATAACTCTTGCATTAACTTCCTGTTGCTTCACGATGAGATCCTCTGGAAGTTCAGCTCAGGACCAAATCCAAAAATCCTGCCTGTGTTTAGATTTGACTGACAAAGTCCAAACTCGCAGCTGAAGCTCATCCTTCCCCTCTTCAGGTCGTGCATTAACATCCTGCTCTGCGAGAAGTCAAATAAACGAGGACGTCAAAGAGTCCTCTAATGACCCAACGTTTAACGTCTGATTAAAGTCTCTGTGGCTCCTCGCGCCGAGCCAACAGCGGCACGGATTCCTTACACACAGTCTGACCTTCGAGGCAACACGCCGGCTCTGATAGAGCAGCCAAACCCTTCTAACACTCACATTCCTGCAGTAGGTCATTACACAACACCAGAGATGAGATAAGATCACTCGCTCTGACAAAACACGCGCTTACGAAATCACTGAAGTCTCATTCCCACACCTGCTCGCCCGAAAACACTAAAGACACACAAAGAAGAGTGTGAGTGAGTGTGTGTGTGTGTGTGTGTGTGTGTGTGTGTGTGTGTGTGTGTGTGTGTGTGTGTGTGTGTGTGTGTGTGTGTGTGGCATGCTGTTCCTGTCACGCTGACAGCTGAATAAAGACTCCATGCCTTCCTCCTTCCTCTCTTTCTCTACACGTCAGGAGCCGGCGAGGCTTTTCAGCGCCACTGTCACCCACAAACAAAGCCGAGCTCACGAGCAGAGCCGTCAGTGTGTGTCCGCGCCGTCGGACGCCAGGAAATGCACGCCGTCGATATAAATCAACTTTTCCTTCATTACAGAAGCTTCACCGCAGCGCCCGGATGCGTGGCTCCAAGTATTGGTCGGCGCTGTAACGCTGACGAAGCCGGCTCACAACAGCGACCGTCACAGCCTCGCGTCAGGATCAATCACCCTGATTATCAATGATAAATAAGTCTGAGACGACTGGGTCACGAGCTGCTGCTGCTCCTCTCCGAGGTCACGTGACATCGCCGCTGAGGGATCACGTGTTCCCCGACGGGTCGCCAACCTGTCTGCAAACGCTCGCCAACGAGGCACGGAGCAGCAGTAAAACCCGAGAACGTTCGCCTTCAAAGTAAAAGCTTGCGGCTAACATGTTTCAAAAGGTGTGGCTTTTACTTTGAAAGCAGCTCCGTTTCCTGTTTGTGTCAGTTTGACTGCTGCTGAGAGATCCGTGTATCCGTGTTTAGCTAACGGGTCGTTTTTCACATTTAACAAATTATTTTTGTTTGTTTTGATGACTTTTATTCTGACGTTTAATGATTTGAACTCAGACCTCAGTAACTGCGTTTCGTTCCCTGATGACAGTCATGAATCCTTGAACTTGGGGCACTTGTTTTAGCGCCCGGTGCTCGCAGACTCATGCACGGCCGGGCCTCGTTCACACGACGTGTGGTTAGTGGTCACATGACCGGACTGATACGAGTCCTAAAACCTTCTGTAATGACGTCTGCGCTTCAGATGCTTTCACAAGAATAATCTACAACAGAAAACATTCGACGCCTGGTTCAACAACTCCGAAGCTACAACTGTCCCAGACGAGGCGCTGGCTCCGTGCTGGGAGGTCATGAGGTCATGGCGTTCTGCCATAAGTCGTCATTTTACGTCAGCAACGGAGAATTTAAGGTTTGTGGAACCCGGGTATGCAAGCCGTGGTTGGCGTCCCTGTGGTGTGGCGCTCTAAAGGCCCACGTGGGGGCAGATTCTGCGTACAGGCTGTAAAGGTGTTCACAGACACAGAAACCAGCGTCTGCTCTGAAGCTGCTGTGATGACTGATTATTAACCAGATGTGTTTAATGAATAATCAGCTCACAATAAAATAGGAGCTGGCCGGCGTCGCGGGTGGATGTGCTGCTCCGTCTGCAGCTGATGAATGGAGAACACTGTGATTTATTAAAAGCTCCTGACGTGAAATTATCACCGCGAGCAGCTTCCAGATCAGCTGACGGTTTCCTGTTAGTCTGGAGGGATTTTAAAGCCCTGCTGCTCGTTCATGAAGGACTCTGTGGGTTATTTCCACTGCTGCTCAGTCGTGACCATCCAGACCTCGGAGGTGGTCTGAGACGGGTCTGATTACGGCCCCCTGAGTCCTGAGAACACCTGGAGAAGCAGCTTCAGGCTCGAGCTCAGGAAATCAGAAAGAAGAGTCAATAAATCTGCAAACTCTCAGTTTTATTACAGAAGCGCTGGTGCTTACTTCACTCCCTTAACGTGCTTTAAATGCATGTTCACTGAAAGCAGCTCTGTTGGATGAGTCATGTGGCTTTCCGGTGGTTGAGCGCAGAAAACCCTCAGAAACTGATTAGCAGCATCTGAAGCGCCGTGACGAGGCGCCGTGACCTCGCTGGTTTGTGGTCTGAGGTGAACTTCTCTCTTCTCAAACAGCTGTGTGCAGCTGTGGACACAAACAAACACGTTACCTCTGTTTATTTTTAGCTTTTATGCATCTCTCTCTCTGGGCTCAGACTGGCCCCGCCCCCTCTGCGAGCGTGCTCAGTGGAGCGTCCCTATGAAAGAGTCCTTTCAAGCTGCAGATCTGCGAGTGGAAACGGACTGAGACTTGAAACGCACAGCTCCGTCCTGAGACGCTTCCTCGTGCCACCTTCAGGCTCTCAACAATCACTCCATTCTGCTCCCGCCTCCGACGCCGCTGGTTCCTGCGTCCGTCGTCACCACCAAGCTTTCATTTCATCCAGAAATGATGGCGGCTATCAAAAACAGGACAAACTAACCAAATATTTTCTTCTAGAGATCGAAGAAAAACTCCAGTTTAATCATTGAGCTTTGATGGCGAAGGCCTTTAAGTCGCGAGGCTCCACGTCATGCTGAAGGTTACAGCTGATGGTGGGAGCCCGCCCCAGCTGTCAGGGGGCAGGAGGGGGGTAGATCCTGCACAGCTATGGAGCTGGGTTTTGTCCAACTTTTAATCTAATTTCCGGCTTTATAGAGTTAAAGAGAGGACTTTGCACATCATCAGTCATACAGAGAAGTTCCTGAATCTTAAATCAGCGCTGAAAAGATTTCCAGACAAACTCCTGCATGAGCTCATCAGACGCTGAGCTCCAAGGATCGGCCTCGAAGATTTGCAGCACTAAATCTTTCTGTTTGCAAAAACGTACGAGTGGAAAAATCTCAGTGCAATCAAAGCCTGCGATGATCAAATAAAAGCATATATACTCAACACACCCAGCAGCCGATCCCTTTGGAACTGTGACGGGGGGCGGGGCGAGCAGGAAACCACCAGGACTGTCACACAATCTACTTCCAACCAATCAGTCGGTGTCATTCACCGAACCATGAAAACACACTTTGGCTTATGAAACACATGAAATGGCCCCGGAGGAGCTTAGCATCCTGTGCTAACGGCATCACGGGCCGGGTTCAGCGAGTCGTCCCGAACGCAACTCGACACGGGCCGAGGGAGAGGAGCGAGGCCGCATCTCACCCCGCCTTTGTGTGAATTTCACGAAAGGAGCTTCCTTTAATTTCACTAAGAGGGTGGAGGTAGGAGGCGGGCCGGGCGGGGGCGCCTGCAGAAGCTCATGAAACATTGATGAGGCGGCCGAGGTGTTTTCTTTCTTTTTAGAGACACAGAGAGGGAGGGACGCGGCGAGCTCGGATCATGTTAGACACCCTCCCCACACCACCCACCCCCTCTAATCCCCCCCCTCCACCACCGCGCAGAGCTCAAGGAATCCCAAACCACCGAGATGTGTGCTGATTGGCTGACTCAGGACCACGGAGGAGGGGAGGGGGATGATGAGAGCACAGAGGGATGGTGGTTTTGTTTTTGTGAGCAGAGCGCGTCCGAGGGATTTGGCGTTTCAGGAGATGGCGGGTTTTTACAGCGCTACAGTAACCGCTCTGCCTCAGCCTCCGTTTGTTCTACATTCATGTTAGAATCCCGGCGTGAACCACAGCGTGCGCCGCGCACGGCCGCTGGAGCACAACAAAGGACCCGACTCCTTCTGGGTCATTTATTCATCCACACATGCAAACATCAATTACAAACCACGTCTTGTTCAGTTCCCAACAGAAATAAACTCAACCGGACCGGAAACATCAGCGACCAGCATCCATCCACTCAGCATCGCTCTTATTTCCACTGAGCTGGTTTTAAAATGAAGCTCAGGCCACCTGAGACAGACGACCTCCAGGTTTTGGTGGTTTTACAGGGCGGTGGCTCCGCTGTGCTCACTGGACGATCAGGCTCTGTTGATAAGTGACTGCTAACAAAGTTTTGCTAATGTAAATAAAAAACCATTTCCTGTTACCACTTCATCTTTTTATCACACCTTTATCTCTGCACTCTGTCCCGTCATCACGTCTTCTTTGCATCCATCCATCTAAATTCAGTGCAGTTACATATTCATGTATTTATTGATCTTCCCTCTCAGGGAGGGAAATGCAGTCCAGACTCTGATCCCTAAATTTGATTTAGAAACGTCAGGAGGCAGCCGCGGGGTCACGGAGAAGCCGTGTCACATCTGCAGGCCTGGTTCAGGCGTCTTATTAGGATCATTTTTCTTTCTTTGAATGAAATCTTTATAAAATGATGACGTCTGCTCTCCTGAGCCGTTTCAACATCAGCCAGCATCTGTACCAACATGAGTCTGTGCAGCAGGCCGACTCGCTTCCCCCCATGATTATTCTCTTAACTGGAGCAAACATGGCTGACTGCCTCCACGCTCATAACCCGCTGGGAACCGAACCACCTGAGCCCCACACGGGACAGCACATGAATTTAGAGCCTCGAATGCCTTCATAAGCACGAGCTAACAAACCCCTCTGAGGGTCGACGTCCTCATGGACTGATTGATGTTTCATCACAGCCCACATTTAGATTCTTCCTCTGCTCTAACAGAACATGCCGCGCAACACTTAAGATAAAACACATCTGATAAGTTCACGTCTGAATGATTTGGTTCTGTGAGCAGGTCAAAAACAGGATAAAGGTCAGCCCTGGTAGGCGGAGCCAGATGAATGACATAAACCAGCATTAACACGCTCACGTAAACATCGAGTGTGACAGATCCCAACATATCAACTTGGTAAGAAGTCATGAAGCAGCCTCTGAACTAAACTCGGACACACGGCACACGCGTGTGCATCAGTAACGCGTGTTACAGCAGGAATCTCAGGACTGAAGAAACCAGGCTTTCAAAGCAGAGTACAGTCTGTGCTCGAGTGCAGACGTTTTCACATTCGGTCAAATTCTTATGACAGAACATCACAAAGACTCAGTGACCTCAGCGTGACCCCCCCCAACAAAGAAAAAACAGCCAGGAAGCTACTTTCAGACACTCTGGAGGTTTGTGGGCGTCAGCGGGTCGATGAGGCTCCATTAGCCTTCTGCTAAATTCAGCCTGCTGCTAATTTTTAACTGAAGTGTTTGTGCGTGCAAGGACGATTCGATTTTAACGGCTCATATCGATGAGTCGGGAGGTTAAATGTGTTTACACGCCTGAGCGCCGCTGCTCTCCTTCAGCAACAGAAGACACGCCACTCGCGCTTCCACGCAGGAACGTTTTCCACTCCTGAGTGATTTCTGTCTGACGCATCAGAGAGAAACTTGGGGTTCAGCATCTCGCTCGAGGATACTTTCCTGTGCGGACTGGAGCGGTCTGGGATTGAACCACCAACCGCCCGACATAGCCACCCCACTTCCTACCAACATTCCCGGGTAGAGCCTGTGCTCAGAGCATGTAAGCAGCTCCATCGTACAAACCAAACCAAGCCTTCAGTGTAAACGTGTGGCAGAAAGTTTCCTGCTGCCTGCTGAAAAACACCGACACAGCTCACACACATGCAAGCAAACACAACTACACGGTTTGGTTTCTGGAGCCGACGTACGTCAGCCTGAGATACAGGAGGCTTATTTCCAGCTGCGGATCATGCAAAGCTGCTCCAGTCGAGCTGGAAATAAGCAGAGCGGAACAAAGAAGAAAAACTTCAGCTGTTGGTTTCATTTAGCGATGTCATCGCTGCATCGATTAATAACGGGCACATTCCTGAGCTTTAAGTCAGGAGAGACAAACGGCACGTGTGTCGGGAGGCCAGCATCCTGCTGAGGAGCTCCAGCCTGATTACTTCACAGCTACGTGAAAAAATGTGGGTGTGGGAGCGCCTCCCTGCCTCCCCCGCACCGCTCCTCGGCGAGCGGGTCACCGTCAGCCCGTCAGTTGTGATCAGTGTGTGAACGTGAGGCGCGGTTTATTTGCAGAGGTAAGGTCAAGCTGCTGACTCATCCACAGCCAGCTCTGATTTCATTATAAGGTGATAATGATTAATAAAGTCAGGGCGACACCTGCACGACTCAGCCACCATCCCAGCGCGACCGCACTCCTCTTTACTTCCTTTTACTTTCTCTGGAGCTCTGCTGCTGCTCTGAAAGCCTCCTACGGCTCCTTCTACTGTTTCAACCCTTCAAGTGTGCAAATGCAAACAAACTGCAGCCCACAGCATTAAAGGAAACCCTAAACCCAGGCCCACACAGCTTTCCCCCGCATGCGCTGCTCCTCACACACTGAGGGCTCCTTGTTTCATCTTACCTTGAAGCTGTTTGAACCTCCCCTCCAGCTGGTTGTAGTTGAAGGCAGCCTGGCCCGAGAATCCGGGGCCGGGGCTGGACCCCCTGACGGGGCTGAGACTGGGGCTGGGGCCTCGCCTGGGACTGGCGACGTGAGACGGGCCGGGGCATCCGGACCCCGGGGACAGGGGGCCGCCGTAGTCTGAAGTTGGGGAGAGGGGTCCAGGCGCGAGGGGGCCGGGGAGGCCGGCCGTGGCGCTCTGAAGCTCCATGATTAAACTCCACAGAAGACTTAGATGGAGCTCGTCCACATGGAGCAGAAAGTTTATAAGTGAGTCACACAAGCCCGCAGAGGTTATCTCCCCCCAGGATGAGCTCGAGCTCCACAGCGACAAACTTCAGAGCCTCAACTTCTCTGCAGCAGGAGCAGCTTCCAGGTGACCACCGACTCCTTAAGAGTCCTTAGCACAAGAACGTAAAGTGAGTTTAAAGAAGTGATCCCAGTTTTAGCTCCGACACCGAGGGGAACGCTCCCTGCTCCTCAGTCGAGCTGAGAGGAGGACAGAAGAACTGCAGAGTCTCCGTTTCACTAGCGTGGAGCCAACAATCGCTGGCTCAGCAGACGCGCGGCGGCATCATGCTTCTGTTTTCCCTCCATTCATCCATCTGTCAGAGTCTCCGGGGATCACGCCTTCCCCTCAGTTCCACCCATCCTCCGTTCAAACGCACGCTCAGACCCTGCTCGATGAAAAGGTGGAGCAGACGGAGAAAGGAGGTGGAGGGAGGCAGAGAAAGAGTGGTTTGTCCTGCGGTGTGCAGCAGCAGCAGCTCTCAGACACTGAAAACACCTTTCAGCAGACGAGGCGAGAGTGCAGGGGGGAGGGGCCGCCAGAGGGAGAGGCTACTCCCACGGCAGCCAATCACAGTTCAGCGATGATGTCACCCACTCATTGGCATAAGGGGAGGAGACGGAGGAGAGCGAGAGAGGGAGAGAGCGCAGAGGGCCGATCGAGCTGAAGATTAAAGAGGAACTTTAGTCTAATCTGCAGCTTTTTACTGCAAATGTGAAGCAAAAACATTTGATTCTTAAATCTGTGCTTAAACAGCTGCAGGGCGCCGCCTCCACAACACTCATATTTAAATGATCCCGTTTATTTTGTTCTTTGCGTCATGTGAAAAAGGTCAAACTGATAAGATTAAACATTTACTCACAGAGCGAATTTTAAAGAGCCACAGTTTCCCCCCCCTGGGAGGGGCAGACGCTTTCAATCAGCCCCAAAACTTTCACCATCCTCAGCCTTCAAACCCCAAAGTGTCCACGTCCCCTGCAGCACCGAGACCCTGAGCAGAAATCGTTTTCAACAAACCGAAGGAAGCAGCCGGGTCTTATCAGACAGTTTTAAACACAGGGATACGTGTTCACAGTAAAACCATCTGCTTCCTGTCAGCTGACCAGCTTCAGTCTGTGGTTCACGCACAAATAATAACGTTTTCCTCTCTGAAGGAGCAGAGATCCAACTTCTTTGGCGATGACGAGTAAAGACAAAGTGGACGTCACAGTGAGCACACGCCTCAGGTTCATATCCACAGGAACAAAATGACTGTTTCAGCTTTGTCTGATTTCCAGCAGCTCTCTGCAGATTTGACAAGTTGTTTTTTTATTTTGAATTATTATTATTGCTGTGATTGACTCTTTGCAGGTCCCAACAGTAAAAATGTCGCCTCGGCCTTCGTTTTGCTGGACCTCAGAAGCCGGAGATGCATAAATACATCATAACATTACAATAAAAAAACAATAAGCATCACAGAGGAAACCTGGATTAAACTTGAGTCACAATCAGGCTGCTGGGTGTTGAATCGATTATGTTGCAGGTGATTGTGCACGAACCAAACTCATAAACGTTTTAGAGCAGTGTCCAACTCCAGGCCTCGAGGGCCGGGATCCTGCAGGTGTTAGACGTGTCCTTGATCCAACACAGCTGATTCAAATGGCGAAACGACCTCCTCAACATGTCTTGTATTTCTCCAGAGGCTGGTAATGAACTCATCATCTGATTCAGGTGTGTTGACCCAGGGTGAGATCTAAAACCTGCAGGATACCGGCCCTCGAGGCCTGGAGTTGGCCACGCCAGCGTTAGAGTGAGCTGATCGACCACAGAGTCACACTTTAAACGCTGCGTCGTTGTTAGAGACACACACAGATTTTTGTTTTTGGCTAAATGTGGCTCTTTTATGATAAAGGCCAAAAACTGTGATGCAGACTCATCAGGTCATAATCTTCATACTGAGTATAAAGCGCACACTCAGCTGTGTGCACTGATTTGCACACACTGTTGCAGAGCTCCTGGTTCTGTTGTATTTAAACACGTTTTGGGTATGCGCGCCCGCTGCCCCGCCCACGCGCCCTGCACACAGACGGCGAGACTTCCTGGTTCAATCAAAGTCGATAAATAAAAACTTCATTGAGCTTTAATTTTGCTGCAGGTCACGTCTGATGTTTTGCAGTACTTTGGAGCTCATCTCCTAACTATAAATAAGGTGCAGCTTATCTCATGTCAGACACAGATCAAAAGATAAGTGCAGCGGTGCCCCGAATACCAGCGTTTTACAACCACGCACGTCCTTCAGGTGGACTTTGAAAAGCTGCACAAATATTCTACAGGTCGTGTGTCCAATCCAGGCTCATACGAGCCACCTGCAGCTGCTTCAATAAAGTAATACATTCAATAAAAACTTCTTCTTAAACTTATTGAAGGAAACCACATCACTGGGCTCGTGTGTGTGTGTGTGTGTGTGTGTGTGTGTGTGTGTGTGTGTGTGTGTGTGTGTGTGTGTGTGTGTGTGTTAGAGGGGAAAGACGGATACAAAGAAGACGGAAACAGGGTGGAGTGTGTGTGTTACTCCGAGCTCATCACTCACATGCAGACATTCAAACATCCTGAGAAACCCTCAGAGCTAATATTAGAGAACACTGTGGAGATGTTCTTCCTGTCCGAGTCCGGCCTGTACTTCCTGTTTGCTCCCACCGTCCATCAGTGCGTGCACGGACACACACACAGTCATGTTGTCATATCATTTTGGAGACATCTACTTGACGTAATGCTTTCTCTAGCCCCTAATCCTAACGATAACCTAACTGTAACCCTGAAACTAAAACCGCAATTTGAGTCTGAAAAATGCCTCAAACTTGTGGGAACCAGGATTTTGGTCCCCATTAGGGCTGTTGGTGCCCACAAAGATATGTAAACACACACACACACACACACACACTCTGCAGGTTAGGAAAAGGCGGAGGCTGCAGAGCTTGACTTCCTGCGTTACCAACTGGACACACAAGCAACATCGAGGAGATGAAAGGTCAAAGGTCACAGCACTGAGACAATACATGGAACAAATATTCACGTGACCCTGAAATAACTGCGAGCTCCACGGAGACGGGAGCGCGGCTCATCTTTGCACGTGCACATTTGTCATCCTCCAACGATCTGAAGGACAAAAACGAGCCCGAAGTGAAACTGAACTGCAGAGCCAGCCTTTGTTCTCCTCATTAAAACTCCACCCACAGGCAGGTACGCCGTTACACCTTTGTCAGATAAAACGAGAGCAGAGGTCACGCAGACAATGAGGCACAGAGTTCAACCGAGGAAGACTTCCTTTAAGACGGTGCCCTCTGTGACGACTCTAAATCACACCGATTATTATTTATCAGAGTTTTCACTGACGTACATCCTGTTTTAAAGATTTTACATGATCATTATTTGATATTTGGGGTCGTGCACTGGCTGCCAGCTGCCTGAGGCTGTCCAGCGGTTCCCACAGCCGTCTTCAGCAAACAGAAGCTCTGCTGTCACCCTCAGCTTCAGTCACTGAAGGCCATGAGTTTCAGCCAAACGCAGCGTGTGCAGTTAGTGAGTTCAACAAGTGAAATGAGCGTGTCAGAAAACCCCCGAGTAACAGCGAGGAGGGTCAGCGCGATGGCCGACATCTTAGCCAATCCTATTTTACAGCCCCCATAAACATTTTCAAAATAAGCACATTCACATCTCAGCGCAGAGCCGCACAGATACGTTACGTAAGGCAATTAATCTCATTTTAATTTGTCTGATAGTTTATTTCCAGTCATAAAAGAGAGATGATGATTTAATGCTCGTCACTACAAAGTCTCGTGTTGTTAATCATGAGTAAGATCTATGATGAGGAAATAAAAGCTTCTGATCAAGGATCATTAGTGGCGTCCTGCCTCGTCGTCTGTGCCATCAAGTCTTTATGGCTTTTAAAAAAAAAAAGAAAGAAAAAAAAAGAAAAAAAAAAAAGAAAAGTGGTGTTGATGAACGTCAAGACAAGCTCTTCCTTACTTCCTGTTCCAGTGGCGGCTCTTCATAGTTCTTAATAGCGAGTAATCCCTGGGAGCTTAAAGCTGCTCTGAACACTCAGTAATCCTGTTTTTTTCCCCCTACATGGATCTGTGTGACGTCATAGGGAGGAGGACGTCCCTAATATGGTCATATCAGGTACCGACGCTCCACCCATCAGATGTTCAAATTAAGGGGCAGCCAATCAGAAGAAAGCCATGTTTAGAGGGAGAATTTAAAACTGCTATTTCACCCGAGGGGCCGCAACGAGACACAGGTGGATTATTTTGAACTGTTAATCATAGAAAGCTACTCTAGGAGAGTCCACAGAGTCAAAATAAGCAGAAAAAGGTCCAAGCTGAGTTATTATAAGTTGAGATTATTGACCAAAACAATCACAATAATGACTTTAGCCTTTTTTTAAATGCACTATCAAGCCTCATCCTGCACTATTATTTATCTATAATCTGATTAAAAACATCAGTGAAACTCTAATTCTTATTTCTGAGGAGCTGATGTTTGGAAGCTCAAAGCGATCAGTTATAGTTACACACTGATGCTGCTTTAACTTCACAACCAATCACAGGGGAGGAGACCGGATACTTAAAGTGAATACCAAAGACCTGCTTCGTCCACGCTCTGCTGCTCGCTGCACTGACTGTGACCGAAAAAGCCTCTGAAACAAGCCGAACCATCAACATCTGAATTCATCCGAGCCAGCAAAGCGGTGATGGTCAGAGAACCTGCTGGCTGAGCTTCGCTAATGAGGCAGGCCAGATAACAGACCATCAGATAAAAAAACCCGCATCTTCTCTGGCAACCGCACGGTAACCGTCACCTTTACACACCGTGACAGGCTCACGTTACAGAGGCTGGATGTGAAAGCAAGGCCGAGCTCGCCGGATCTGCTTCGCTCATGTGCAAAGGAGGGGGCGTCGGCGCTCTGCTACTTTTTCTATAAAAACATTCCATCACAGATTAAGGACTGGCCTGAGATTACTTCATGTACATTTTAACGAGCACACAGTAGCGATCAAAAGTTTCATTCCAGGAATAAAAGTTCCTTTACAGACTTAAAGGGCGGGTTTGAGGGGAAAATAATGGGCTACACAGTTTAACCATGATTATAGTGAGAAAAGGCCAATTAATAACCAAACAGAGAGAATATTATCAGTCCTAAATGATGATATAAAGTAACCCCAAGTCTACATGTTGTGAAGGCAGGAAGAGGTCTTTTGTCCCATTCAAGAACATTTTTTCCAGGAGATCAAAGCCACAGGAGAACATAGGTCTACTCGACAATGACGAGGATCCAGACCTCAGAGGGTTAAAGAAACTGCGAGGAAACCTGAGGTGTCTGCACAGTTTCCTTCACAATCAAAGGGCACTTGGAACTAGAGGACAGGAAGGACCTAAAGACACAACAGAAAAGAAAGGAAAAAAAAAAAAAAAAGTTCCTGAGAGGACACAGCTTCGTGACAGCGGCTGAAAGGAAAACCTGGAATGTTGAATTCCTTCATAAACCTGCTGCTCTGTGTTTCCACTGTGGTAAAATGGTATTCATACATATTTATACTAACATTGAAGTTAGTGCTCATGTTCCAAAACCTGCAGTTCCTCTAACGTCCAGCAGAGGCAGCAGTGAGTCTTTACAGCACAAATAAACATGTTTACAGCCTGATGCGCAAACGGTTTGGTCTCTCTAGATAATTTCCGCCTTCATAACACCCGTATGAAACTTACAGAATGAAAGATAAGATTAACAAAAACAGGGACGAGCTGAATAACGGTGCCTTTAATTTGTATTAAAGTTTGCATTATTGGGGGCGTGGCTACTTTGACTGATAGGCGGATGGTGACACAGGCGGCTGCAGCTGCTAGCTGTCTGCTAGCTTCACTGCAGCTAGTTGGAGTCCCAGAACTGGACCACTGGAGAGTGTCTGCGCTGGTGGAGCACTCGAACTATTCTAATGACATCACCCGACCAACTGGGTGCTGTGGGGTCACTGTGCTAACAGACCATCCAGGAAGTCTGAGCTCCAGGTTTGGGGAAATTCTGGGATTTTATTCAGTAATTCACAGTCTAGCTAATATTAGCTGAAACACACCCCACCCTCCAACTCCACCGCTGCCTCCAAGACAAGGGAATCAGGCAGCAGGCTAAAATTTGATTACATGATAAACCTTTCATTTTCTATATTACTGTTGAATTGTAATGAAAATTATTGCTTTGTGTTTATGAACTCATTTCTGAGTGTACACTGAGGCTTCAAAATGTGTCACAGTGGCTACGTCCATCTTTAATGGTTTTTAGTTTGAGAGTTACAAAACGAGCTCAAACCTCTGAACTGTCGCGTCTGATAGACACCAAACTGATGACTGAGCCACAGTCTTTAAAATCCGTCACCATCCACCATCAAACACAGCGATTTGCTAAAAACAAACTGGAAACTGTTTCGGCTCTCGCAAAGCAGCCATCAGTGCAGAGGTCAGAGGTCAGGTCGCAGCAAACAGACAACAGATGGACCAAACGTTCCTGCAGCTGACGGCAGGAGAGCGAGCCGCTCTTTATGTTGTTAATCTGTAGATAACAGCACGCTCTGTCCTTCCCGCAAGCGTCACGCTGCGTTTCGCTCAGTCATCTGGCTTCCTCGTGGTCAGGGCCCTCGGGACGACTCCGCTGTCGAACCAAACGCCCCATTCATGCAGGCTCCTCGCACTGGAGGCCTCGGGGAAAACACCGGGACTTTTCACTGAGGACGAGCCGCTGCTGAAGCCTCTCCCTGCTCTTCCACAAACTGAGAGCCGGCTCACAGTCTAAACTTGTGTTGCTGCCGTGGCGAATGTCACACCGACACGCCGCCTCGCCCTCCCGACCACACAGACACATTCCTGTGAGGTCAGAACATCAGCAACGTTTTACACCATCATAAAATGGATTTCTCTGACAGATTCAACTCTTTGGATCCACATAAATGATTTTACTCACATTTTCTGCCCAAGAAATTGATCCAAACTGTTCATGTGCACCGACGAACAGGAATATAAGAAATATAAGAAATCTGTATTTCATGGCATTAGAAACCATTTAGAGCTCCGACAAAACAAACTACAAGCTCGTTAAGTGTTATATTCAGAGTTGGACGGTAGGTAACGTTAAAAAAGATTCACCAGCCAAAATTCTTCATGTGATCAGCCTGCAGCTCGAAAATCACTGAATCATATCTGTTATTAATCTCTGTCTCTCTTCCACAGCATGTCTTTATCCTGTCTTCCTTCTCTCACCCCAACCGGTCGCAGCAGATGGCCCCGCCCCTCCCTGAACCTGGTTCTGCTGGAGGTTTCTTCCTGTTAAAAGGGAGTTTTTCCTTCTACTGTCGCCAAAGTGCTGCTCATAGGGGCTCATATGATTGTTGGGCTTTTCTCTGTATTTTTGTAGGATCTACCTTACAGTATAAAGCACCTTGAGGCCACTGTTGTTGTGATTTGGTGCTGTGTAAATAAAACTGAACTGAACCTTGTTCTGGATGATGCTGATTTATGGTTTTAAGCCCAGGAAGATTCGCTGTGCTCCGTGTTACAGCTGGTGAAGACTAGCTATGGTAACAAACAGTTCCTTTTTAAACTGTTATTCCCATAAAGTGTGAGAGTTTTACAGTATTTAATCAGCGTCACAGTAAACTGATGTGATGAACGGTGAGAGCAGACACAAGAAAGCTGCTGAAGTAGTGACTTCTCCCCTCAGTTTAAATGTTAAAGACCCAAACACAACAGTGTACACATTCGTGGCGACCGTGGCTCAGGGGGTTGGGAATCGCATCTTTAACTGGAAGGTCGCCGGTTCGATCCCTGGGCTCTCTGTCCTGGTCGTTGTGTCCTTGGGCAAGACACTTCACCTAACGCCTACTGGTGTTGGCCAGAGGGGCCGATGGCGCGATATGGCAGCCTCGCTTCTGTCAGTCTGCCCCAGGGCAGCTGTGGCTACAACTGTAGCTGCCTCCACCAGTGTGTGAGAGTGAATGAATAGTGGAATTGTAAAGCGCCTTGGGTGCCTTGAAAAGCGCTGTATAAATCCAATCCATTATTATTATTATTATTATTATTATTATTCAAACCCATCTGGGCCCAACCCGGGCCACCTACTGCTCTGTTACGAGCTAGGCCCGATGTGTGGCTTAAATAAAGGTGGACCTTCAGCAGAGGGGATGCAAACAGGAAGTCCTTCATGATTAATTTAAGAGCGTGAAACAAAGTCGTACTAAAAAGGGAAAAAGACAAAGGGGGGGGGGGGGTGATCTTAAACATGAACAAAGGGAAAATCCAGACAGAAAACACGAAACACAGAAAGTTTAGTTTCACTTTGAAACCACACACGTTTAAAAAAAAAAAAAAAAAAAAAAAAAAAAAAAAAACCAGACACACCAACATTCCCAGCATTCCTGCATCCAGCCCCCCGAACAGGAAGAGAGCGCGTGTGTGTGTTTGTGTCTCTGTGGGGAACCTGGACTGCTCCTGGTTCTCATTACTGTGGGGCTGGGTGAGTCTCTGCCACTTTAAAGCTTCAGTCCTCGTGTGAAACAGCTCCAACAGTAAACTCAGATCATTCATAATCACCAGTTTAACCTTCAGTCAGGCTTTAAATCAGGAGAGCAACAGGTAACTTCACAGAACCAGAATCAGCTCTGACAGGTCAGATGGAGGGAAATGATCCCCTGTGGAGACCCTGGCAGGGAACAGCCAGCAGCAGCAGCAGCAGCAGCAGCAGCAGCAGCGTACAGGCACAGCACGTTTTAATAACTCGTCTGTTTGAACTGGACTGAAGCACGTGCTAGTGAAAGTCTGACCAACCATTTGTCTCCTGCTGCATGAAGGAAACACACCTCGGTCACCAACAACCTAAAGGTCACAGCTCTGTTTGTGGGAGCAGACGCTGTTTGTTGGGACTGTTAATAGGGAGGAGCCTCAGCAGCAGCGTGACATCACAGTACAGCCGCATATCAGAAATCATACGATCGTCAATGCTGAACATTATACTGATCCATGTGAGCCGGAAGAATGACCACACACACACACACTCCTTCTGTTCATTGTAAGCAGATCTGCCTGCGTTTCCATGGTGACTGGCGGTTTTGTGTTTCCCAGGATATCATATGGAGGCGAAACACAGTTGGCCACACACACACACACACACACACACTCTGAGGTTCCAGCTTCAGCTTTCAGGTGAACTGTTGAAGGTTTAATTGGCTGAAGTCATGTTTTATTAGAACTGCGACGACCAATCATCTCACAGCACCGACTGCAGTTTCAGTCTGATTCATCACACACACACACACACACACACACACACACACACCTGTTGTTATTTGACACATTTCATGAGTTTGTGATGCACAAACACAAACTTCAGTTTCTGTGCCAAATATTTTCTCACTCGTCTTCCTTCCCTTGACTCCTTGCTTCGATCCCTACTTCACTTTTATTCCTGTATGATTTCATGTCCCTCCTTCCTTCCTACTCTATCCTCTGTTCCTACTTCACTTTACTTCATTTCCTTTCTTCATCACGACCCCGCTCTCTTTCTCTCCTTGACGTTACCTTTGATTTGGCTTCCTACCTTCATAACCTTTCTGTTTGCTCTCCCATTTCCTTCTGTCCTTCCCTCCTCATTAATCCTCCATGTGGAGAATGCAGATCAGTTACTGAAACCACAAAAACTACGACTGCTGCCACACACACACACACAGTCGTGTTTTCATATCTCTGTGGGGACATCTACTTGACATAATGCTTTCCTAGTCCCCCTAATCCTAACGATAGCCTAACCCTGACACTAAAACCACATTATGAGTCTAAAAAATGCCTTCAAACCCATGAAGAGCGGCATTTTGGCCCCCACGAGTAAAGTAAACTTCCAATTTTCGGCCCCCACAAAGATATGTAAACATCACACACACACACACACACACACACACACTAGCCTGCTGAGCTCAGCATGAAGAGGAAGAGGCTGCAGAGGAAGGAGGAGCCGAGTGCATGTGACAGACCATCATCTTCCTCTGCCAACAGATCACATGGGATCATCTTCATCACACAGAGGTCTCACTGAGCAGACTGAAGACTGTGTGCTGCTAAAACTTCACTGAATGTTCAAAGATTAAATCTAAAGAACTGAAGGATTTATACATTTTTGGCATACACAGTCTTATTTCCTTTCCTTCTCCCTCTTTCCTTCCTTTCTACCTTTGGTTCCTCCCTTTCTTGCCTCCCTCATCTTCATCACCTCTCTTTATTCAGGCACACATGAGACAAGACCGGCCCCGCCCTCACAGACCATCGTCTTCCTCTCTCCAGTGGTACTATGGCTCATTCGTGGACTCTCACAGGGCAGCTTTGCATGATTCACAGCTCAAACTAATCCTTCTTTACCTGACCCCAGCCCTGACTGCAGCTGCTCAGGTCGTCCTGTGAAGCCAGCTGTTTTAGCTCCTCCCCCTTTCAGGCTGCACTTGTATTCTGATTTCAGAACTTTTGTTTTATCTGAGCATAACAAGCACGATGGAATTTTTATTGACCATTTAAGCACACACACACACACACACACACACACACACACCTGCATATTTAACACTGGTGTGAATTATTTAGTGCCGTGTGATGCTCCTGCAGCAGTCGGCCTTCAGAGTAAAACAGCTTCAGTTACTGTGACACGTTTACAATCAGCCCCGAGCCGCGGCCGGTTTAACCACAGTCCACTCCATGAAACAGACACATTTAAACTCAGAGGACTCAAAAAGTCCTCGTCTGTGCACAAAACATTCATTTCGCTTCCTATTTATTTAGAAGCATCTAAACATTTACCGTCCAGACCAGCCGCCGAGCGGAGGCGGGCAGAGCGACACAAGCTTCTGACTTCGTTCCAGCTGATTTATGGGAATGTTGGATTTTAAAAATCACCAAATATCAGAATAACCCTGCGTCAGGCCTCTTTCCACAATCAGATGATGGGATTTCCCCCAAAGACCACCCCGACAGCTTCATACCTCAGAGTAGGAGTGAAACGATAGAAACGATATAAATTTGGCCAACGATAGATTTTGACTATAACGCTCTATTGCGATAGCGCATGTTGATGATGTCATCAAACTGCGCCTGTTTCGGTCGAAAGCATCGCAGCGGCTACAACCATTATCATCTGCAAATTATGGCGGGCGACAGTCACAGCAAAGAGATGAAGCACTTTTGAAATATGGGGAAAGCCAAAAACTGCGCTTCCTCCACTTCCGTAACATTGATTCATTAATGTTGAATTCTCTCGCAGCTGCTCTGTTCCCATGTTGTTGCAGTTTATTAATAACTAACCTCGTATTGTGGATGAATGATCTCAGTTGTTCTCCTGACTGACGTTTGGCCCGTGTACAGCATCCTGCTATGCGATTGCATTTGTCCCTGACCACCAGAATCCGTCACGTTAACTTTTATCGAGTGGAAAAAAGTTGGCTTCATCCTCCAGCTTCACTGTGCTAATGTTATGCTAACATAGCTGTGTCGCTAGCAATCACGTAGCACAACATTATATACCAGGTAGTCCAACTTCAGTAACCCTGCGAACGCCACTGCTGTTTAGTTTTCTGTCTTCATTTATGTTGGAAGTGGTAGCAGAGCTGTACGTTTTAATTAGTTTCAAAAATCTCTCAGTCAGAACATGCTATGAAATGTTTAGGTGTAAACTAGCGAGCTAACTTCCTGTTAACTTCGAACTCCGTTAAATTTAATAACTTCTGTTTTCATGGATGCCTGGATGTTAAACTTAATTGTTACACCTGGTAAAGCAGCAACGCTGATGATTTTATTAAAGATGAAAGAATTTAGACCGTTTTTAACTCTCAGTGTTCGTTTGACTTTGGGACCTGAAACGGACGGAGTTTTGGACCCAGATTACTCTGAAGCTCCTCCCTACGGCAGCCGTAATGCTCTGACAATCCATCAAGCAGTGCTGCTTACCAAAGTTGTACTAAAACATTTTTAACAGATTTCTGCAGCCAAAATCGGTTCGAGGTCAGTAAGCACAACCAGAATTCATACATAAGGCACACTGTCGATTTTTGACAAAATTAAAGGATTTTAAGTCCTTATAGTGTGGGAAATATGTTATACAGAAGAAAAGAATATATCGCGATATATATCGTTACCGCACATGCTTCAAATTATATCTCGATATGAATTTTAGGCCATATTGCCCAGCCCTATCACAGAGTATGTCTTTTTGGTCATTTCGGGCTCAGTTTGGAAACTTTTGTGGTTCAGACGTCATGAACTCACATTTGGCTAATTTAAGGTGGAGCTGTGGCTGAACGCTGGCGACCAGAGTCGACACAAGTCAACAGGCACAAAAGTGGCCCAAAGAAAACTGAAATACGGTTGAATTTAAACCATTACTGAAGCTTCTCCGATTTTATGCTAATAATTACACCGAACTATGTCTTCATACACTGAAAACAACATGAAGTCATCAGCCTGCGAGCTGGAGTCACGGTGGGGGCGTGGGGGGGCAGATTATTTGGTTGCTGTGTGTCCGTGACATTTGGCTCCAGCTCCGCCCGGATGCTTCGCTCGCCTCGTGAAGCAGCAGGCCGGCGTTCACCGAGCGACAAACCAGGAACCTAAAACTGTAAACTGCTCCACATCAGACGGCACGAGCCAGAAAAATAGAAACAGCAGTAAAACCCAATCTGGAGGTTTCCAGCCTCCATCTTTATGGTGGAGACCTGAGCCTGCACATGTGAGATACAGGAAACGTTTGTGCAGACGTCTGCCTCACTGCAACATGAAAACTGCATTTTAGCCACTCAGCTGCTGTTCATTGGGGCTGGCTTACAGCGCCCTCTGCTTCACCTCCAGCTGAACTGCAGCCGCTTCACTAACAGGAGGGAGAGCGCTCGCTGAGGAGGACTCAGGTGTTTCTGTGCTGGACCCACAAACAGTGCGGCGACTCTGAGCTTCAGATCCAGACTGGTCAGCCGCTCTGAAGCGTCCCAGGTTTGATCTCTAATGGTTTTATAAAAGTGGCAGGTGTGACATCATCATCATCAGCTGTCAGGGATGTGAACGGCGTCCTACCTGCCAGGGCTTTGATTCGCGAGCGCTCGAAGAGGCGTGCCGAGCTGTTCTCGTTGTCCCAGTCGTCGGCGTCCCAGCGGTTGTTGACGCCATCGTTGTACTGCTGCTGGATCTCCATGTGGTCGTACTCCGCCGCTACCGACGTCATCTTGACCTCCCCGTGGCTCCACCTCCGCCTCCCCCGCTGGCTTCGAGTCCGTTCACCTGCTGCCTGCTGCTGATCACGCCGGACGCTCGCACACGCTCAGACCGGCTCTGGCTGGCAGGCCGAGATCACTTTAGGAAACCTGCGGGAGGGAAAACGGAGAGAACGAGGTGAGAAACGATGAACTCATAATCAGCTTTATTAAAGAACAGCTGACGGCTGATTGGACAAATATTTATGATTATCACAAACGAGGTCAGACGAGGCCACGCCTCTTCCCCTCGCCCCGATGACCACAGAAGATCAAAACTGCAGAAGGCGGCGGATAAACAAACAGGACGGGGTGTGCAGCACACGCCGTTGTACGCTCATGTCAAAATGCACTCAGTGTTTGTGGGCGTGCACGCTCGGGACAAAACATAGACGCTACAGAAGAGTCTGGCAGGACGTGACCTGTCTGTGGGGCGTGCACTTATCGATCAGAGCGTGGAGTCTGCAGAGGAAACCAACGCCGGCGTTTTGTGTTCGTGCGTTGGTGAGAAACACTGAGCTGTGATTAAAGCAGCACAGACACTCTGCTGCTCTCTCAGCCGCTGAGGAAGGTGGTCACATGACTGTGCCTTCTGCTCCACGATTGGCTGAAGACCACCCAACCTCCCTTTGAACAGAACAGTTTCTAAGCTAGAAGAAGGGCGCCTCCTCCTGGTCACAACACGTTACTACAACATCTGAGAAACAAACACACACTGTGAACGCATCAGAGCAGTGAGGCGTTCAGTGACCAGCTCCAACATTCTCACTAACACTAATCTGTAGTTTAAAAGGTTGTGAACGATTTCATTTATGAGCAGATCGCTCCTGTCAGTAAAGTCTACAGATAGGAAGTCTGTGCTTCAATGCAACATGTGATCTACCTGTGCAGGTAAACACAGGAGCGACTCAGCGCAGGCGGTCCTGCAGTCATCAGCATGACTCTGAGATGGCGTTTAACTAACCACGACCTCAGCGGTTCACCCAAAGCAGGGAAACCTCAGACCTGAGCCGTCAGTCACATCTGTCTCCAGAGGTGCGCCATGTGACCAGCTGCTGGACACCGAGAGCTTCAGCACGTAATAAATGAATGAATGAGTTACAGCTGAGCCACCGTCTGAACCGTGAGCATGTCAGAGGTCAGAGGTCAGCTCAGGTTTCATAACACGAACAGAAATCTGGTGGAAACAAACAGACGTGAGGCTCACTGCTTTAATGTGAGGAAAACAGGAAAGTTTGAGATGCAAACTGTGATTTTACCCTTTAAGTTTATTATTTTCACTTTAATTAATCTTTGACAAAAAATAGATTAAAATTGAAATAAACTTATAAGTAACATCTTAAATAAAAATTTGACAGACGTCAGCACTTCTGCTCTCTGATTGGCTGCACTCCGTCCCATCCTCCTCACACTGCGGTCAATTCAAACGTCTCTACTCTGCATCACACCACAGGTTCCCTCTGGCTCCGCCTACTGAAGACCAACTCAACCAATGAAATTATTCTGAGTCTGTTTTCCCTGCAGAGTGTGTGTGTGTGTGTGTGTGTGTGTGTGTGTGTGTGTGTGTTGCTTGTGTTGCTACGCTAAAAATACGCCACAACTGGGACCCCGTGTGTGTGTGCATGAGTGAGTGTGTGCGCGCGCAGAGTGAAGCTAACAATGTGCACTCAGACAGAAGCAATAACACACACACACACACACGGAGTCATGACAACAGTGTTTAGTAAGTGTGTCACTGCAGGGCAGCAGACTGAGTGAGGAGCTGAGAGACGCTGAGCTGCAGGATGAAACTGAAGCTGCTGTTTCATAATCTGGTAACAATCATCATCACCATGATCATTAATCCGCAGACACTCGAATGCATCACGCGTTGGCGGTTCAGCTTCGGGGACGCGGCAGGAAGCTTTCGTGTCTTTAAGCAGTGAAAACGTCCATCCTGGCGGCCGCAGCGATGGACGCGCTGCACGTGAAATGTGTTTGTTTGCTGAGGCTGTGCAGTTGGATGAGTTTAAAAAGTCTCCGGCCAGGCAGGTGACCACACACCTGACTGAGAGCGAGGTTTGGCTGCACGCAGATGATGGTGACTACGTTCCTGCTGCAGCGATAGGTCAAAGTTCAGGGGCTGAGGAAGGCAAAGCTGTGAGTAAGGATGCCGGGAATCGGGCCAGCGCGCGGGAAACTGAAGGTCTGCTGCAGGTCAGCGTGTGAAAGCTGCCAGCAGCAGAAAGAACGAGGCGACGGGAAGAGCCGAACCTTCTCAGGAGGATATTTATAGCCCGGAGAGAGGACGACCCTGGCTGGGAACAGGAAGTACAGAAATAGAGATGACGGGGCGGAAAAATTCAGACTTTTTACACTTTTAAGAATTTTGTGTTGTAGCTTTTCCTCATTAAATCTGATATGAGGGATGTTAAAAAGTGAGGTCAGCAGTCGAGACAAATGCCCTGCTGGAGCCTACATTTCCCATCATGCAGCTTCACATGAATCCAGCACGTGTGCCTCATTTCTGAGCATCTTTTTCCCTTTTCTCTCCTCTCCATCTCTCGCCCACGTCCTCCTCCCACCTCTCTCACCCTCCCAGCATCCTTCACTACAATTACCTCCTGTTGAAGCTCGCCTCGGCTTTCTTTCTGACGAAAGCTGTCAAGTGCAGCCCCCCCTCCGCCCACACCTCTGTCACACTGTGACTGTAGGGGTTTTGGTTTTAACCTGAGACCTCTGCAGACATCGGTAATCCTACACAGGATGTGATTGTGCTTTTAAGGGCAAAGAATAAAACTGGACGGTCAGGAGACGTCGGCCACATGTGTGAACGAGGAAGATTAAAAATATAAAAATTATCTGAGGGTTTACGGACGAGCAAAGACTAAGAACTCAAAGAATCGAATTAAAATCAGCTGAAACTGTAAAGCCGAGTGGACGACAAACCGCCACCCGTGTGTCACGCTTTTAAAGGTCCAACAATCAGACATGAAATCACAGAGTTTGTGTTTGGCTTCAATAAACGAGGCCTACCTCATACACCACCCCGGGGTGTCCTGTGACACAGGTGGATGAGCACTGATCTGAGGTCAGAGCGTGCACGGCTCGTTCCGTCTCCGAATGAGAACGAAGGAGGAGCGCGGCTCGACTTGGAGTCGAGTCCTAAATCTGCTGCTGTGGGAGAAATAAACTCCTCTCCCTCCTCTTCACACGTTTCTGTTCCTGAACCAGCAACAAGCAAACATCATCCTCTCCACCTGCTCCACCCGAGAAGCTGCTGCTGGAGTAACAACAACAAAATGTAATGAAAGCTGAGAAACCTCCAGTAACTAAAACACATTCTAACACGTCCAAGTCCTTCGCTTTGCTTTCACGCCGTTTAACCACGCTGAGAATCCCTCGCCGACTCAAACGATGTTGAGCCCAGTAAGAACCCGTCACGGTCTCGTACACGGGTGCGTCTCACCTTTTCCTGAGGCCGGTCAGAGGCAACATTAAAGCTGCTTCGTTTTCTTTCATACGTGCAGAGAACCAGAAACCACACAGCATCGTTTCCTTTCAAAATAAAGGCACGACCTGCTCCTCTGAGTGGACGACTGAATGTTATTTACTACACTCTATTCTGCACTGAAAGACGGGCAAAAAACACACGTTGCCATGGTTACGCTGCCCCAGCATGCAGCGCGTGGGAGCCCACTCGTCACGGTGGCGACAGCGGCACAAAGACTCTCGGCTGAAGCTTCGGGAGGAGGAACGACCACACTGCCAGCGGAGCTAAATCACAGACGGCGGCGACAGGATAAAAGAACCCGCCCTGTCTGTGGAAACGAATCAAAGTTCAGGATTAGGAGTGGAAGTGGACCGGAGGCCCGCGGAGGTCACCGGCTCTCTTAGTCAGCAGCTTCGTCAGAGCTGCTGTGGACACAAGAGACCACAGGTCATGTGGTTCAATCAGCTGATTGATTGTTACTGAATCCTTTCATGAAAATAAAATTCAAACACTTCGTTGGCGTCTCGTCAGCGCACACCTGCTGTTACCTGATGAAGCTGAAAACAGATGGAAAAACAGACGACGCTCGTTTCGTTGTATTTTTAGCTCTGACAGTTTCACTATGCAAATATCAATAGTTCACCATGGCAACGCAAACCGGCAGAATCTCACTCTGCATTCAGACTCCTACGCAGGACAAGCTGCCGCCACGGCGCTCGCCCCGACCATGAACAGACGCACACCGACCGACGGCGGAGACCAGACTGGAACCACACGGACAGCAAAGACTCGAGTTTTCCAGTCGTGTCGGATCACCACAGACTTCCTCCACGACCGCGGGTCGGCACCAGAGCCAAACCTGAGCTGAGCAAGGTCACAAAGAAAACACACAGCAACAGGTGTGTGTGTGTGTGTGTGTGTGTGTGTGTGTGTGTGTGTGTGTGTGTGTGTGTGTGTGTGTGTGTGTGTGTGTGAGAGAGATTATCTGGGACATGCATGAGGCGGTGATCCATCACTCTCCTCTCTGCAGTCTCATGTAGGCCACACTGAGCAATGTGGGGCAGCAGCTATCCGACCCGACACCACCGAGGTCTGAGCAGAGCAGCGGCAGGAAGTCAGAGACACTGATTGGATGGAAGCTCGCACTTGGAATCAGGGACGGCGCCATTTTGGCTCCAGGTTTGAATGATTGCGCTCAGCTCTGTTCAGGTTCTGTTTCACTTATGATTTTATAAAAAGGTGCAAAGAAAACACGAGGAGCTCAACAGCACCGTGTGAACTCCATCCACAGCTCACAGCAGTGCTGGAGAAGCTGTGAGATGTTCGCCTTACAGACGTCCATAATCACAGCAGCTCGTCCAGCTGACTCCAGGTGTTCACGTCAGGGACATAACCTCTCTTTGATTGGACGGTCTCCGCTTTGGCTAATATAAAATTAGTTGTTGCATCTGAACATGTTTTACTCTTTGAACGGCGCTCACAGATCGAAGACGTTTGTTTTCTCGTAAACCTCCGCTCGATCTCACCTCCGTCTACATCGGAGGCGTCGCCCCCTGCTGCTCAGTACAAAGAATGCACGTGTCAGGTAAAACCAAAAACACTAAATAAATCCTCAGGCTAACTCGAGCCCGACTGATCAGTGGAGCCTGCTTTGATTAATGAGGAAACCATCCTGAATCTAATTAGTAACTCTGAGCCGGAGCCAGTAATTAGATTTTTGTTAGATTTGAGATAAGATGTCCTCGTAACGATTGAATCATCGCAAAGAGACGGCACACACAGATCCAGGCGGATGGTTACATCACGCTGTCAGAGATGATCCGAGGACTCGCTGAAGTCTGACAGCAGGTGAGTTTAGACATCAGTGTCGGGTTTAACTAAACCAGCATCTGCTTTTGAGCCCAGGCGTCCCTGAGCTGCTTTCATGTCTCCTGCAGGAAGGAGTTAGTGAAGGTCTCAGGACAGCTCTGACAGTCATGCTTGTGATGTACACTGTAATCCGGTTATCTCATCCTGAGCAGACAAAGACCCTGAAGTCACACATAATTGGCCTGCACGAGAAATCATGCTGCACTAAAGGTCAGCAGAACCAGTTAGAGGAAGCCAGTGTGCTCCATCTTCTGAGGACAAGAAATTCTTCTGCATTAATGTGCAGAAGACTGAACGTTTCTATCTGGAACAAGGAGCTTTTGGACCGTTCGCCCTTTGATTGGCGCAGTTTTCAGACGTGAGCTGGAGTGGCGGGCGTCCTCTGCGCCGAGAGCCCGAGCACGGCCGAACGTGCGATTGTGTCCCAGCATCAGCTTTCAGATAAGAAACAAACAGGGACACATGAACAGCGTCTGTGGGAGAAACAAAGACGGCATCGAGCGCCGCGTCCTGGCTCTTCCTGTTTAATTGTGACGTCCAATCAGAATCCTCCCGTGGAAGCGTCGCCTCAGAGAAAGCGGAGTTTAAGCTGATCGTGCCTGAGGGAGCCGATTGGAGGACGCGCAGCACAAATATGACAGTTAAAGGGCAGGACACTGAGCATCTCCACTACGCCGTTAATAGAGTTAGAGGTTGCCATGGTTACGATGACTAATCAATGGGCCGCAGACAGCCCTGCTCACTTTTCACAATGACGGCTTCAAATGCAGGGAAGAAAATTCAGATTTGATCTGCTCTGTAAATGAGCTCGAGCTCAAACATAGCGGCCCGTCTACGCCTCGGCTCCTCGGATTAAACAAGGACGACTTTACACATTTAACACTCGAGTGCACACACGCACCCCAATCCTCCAATCACAGGTCCAGAATCAGCCGTTTCCAAAGCTCAACAGAAACATTTTGTCTGCAGCTTTGATCTAAAATCAGTCTGACGTCCAGACTTTTGGTGCAACGACAGAAAGACAGCGAGCTCTTTGTGAGACGAGCTTCAACCGCGGGACGCGTCAGGGTGAGCGGACCGTCACGAACACGAGGAGCGTACAGACCGGCTCCTCCCACAACGAGCTGATCCATCCAGGCTAACGCATGCGGACGACAGAGCGTGTGGATGCAGCAAAGCAGGAAGGACTTCAAGATCCAACTGCAATTTATTGTTTCTGTCCAATTCAAATTTTAGTCATTTATTAACGTTTTACCTGCTACAGGACCTTCATCGGTCACGTTTCTCAAAGTAAACTACAGCATCAGCATCCTACTTTATTTCAAACTACATCAGCAGGAAAAAAGACGGCTGCAGTGGAAGCTGAATTATTAATAACGGCCACCAGGGGGCGGCACGTGAGGCTGCAACAAGCACTCCGGTCGTGTAGCAGCGACCCTCTGACCTGATGTCTCCAAACATATTGATGATGGACTCACGTGACCCACGCACCTTTTTGTAAACGTTTGTTATTCAGAGCGTCAAAAGGGAGGCTCGACCAGAAGATCCAGACAACAACAACAACAACAACAAGTCCCAGCACGTCAAAAAGAGAGAGGACGACTAAACTCCAGCCTGAATTCTGCAGCCAGGACAGTCTTTTACATTCAGTCTATTCCAGGATTATTTTTGTGTACGATTTAAATTTTCTGCACTGTAGCAACGTCGCGGCATCAAATATCTGCGGTTAGTTTAAGCAGTGAACTTGCCAGTTTAAGACAAATACATGATAACGGAGGATTATTTTGACCTGAGAGTCCTGCAGAGCTACTCTGGTGCAGTCCAGAAGCATGAAGCTGGAACACCTTTAAGGTGTTTGACAACCAGAGCACAGCTGAGTCTCCGCCTCCGTTTACCTGTGAGAAAAAACGTTTCGTTTCACCTTTTGATTCAGGTGTCTGACGCTCTGCAGTCCTCTGAGCAGCTGTTTGTCCTTCCATCAGAGGACAAACAGCAACGCCAAGCCTGGACACACACACACACACACACACACACACACCAATCAGCAGGGATCAATAATGACTCAGGCATAAAGGTCTGCCCCAGAACCACGTCGCCAGGGTTACATAAATTAAAGCACCTCTTTCAAAATAAAAGCTTTTCTAACTAAACGTTAATGCAGCAGTTTCACTTCGCCTGCGACGGTGCCGTCGGTGACTTAAAGCTACAAGAAGTGGAAGTAATATTTTCACGTTAAAGATGCAGATCTTTTAGCAGGGGTTTGCTGTTTTGTCACACTCACTGAGCAGCTCTTTAAATCCATCACAAGAATCACCCTAATGAAGGCAATAAACATCCTAAAGACTCAAATACCGCAGAACTACAGACTTCCTGGGCCCTGCAGAGCTTTCCCAGGAATCGTCACACCATCACCATAGACGTCCTTCAGGTGGACTGAAGGTAGGTGGCAAAAAAGGGAACACTGTGCATTTAGTGAACTTTAAAAATTGACCTTTAAACTGAGGTTCGTGTGTTTTTAGACTGTGATGCTCTTAGAAAAGCTGGCAGACAAGCAGAAGCCCCCAAATTGATCAGCCTGGAGTTTTGAGGCAGGGGTGGAGCTCCAAGGTGGGGACGGAGCTCTATCCATCAGGACTGAAGCTGATCTCCAGCATAAGCTATGAAACAGAAAACTGGTGAACACTAAAAACCTGACTGACTTCAGCAAAACCACAGAAACACATTTAAAAAAGAAAATGTCTAAAACCTGAAGCAGCAAACACGGAATCTGCACAGCTGACGAAGCCTTGAGCTACGGCGGGATTTCACTCGGGTCTGAAACTGGATGAGCCAAAACCATTCAGTCAGTTTCCGGGGCCCCTTTGCTCTGTCATGTGAGCGCACACACACACACACACACACACACACACACACACACACACACACACACACACACACACAAAAAAGGGAATAAAGGGCTGAAAGCACAGGAATGTGTCAGCAGTCAGAGGAGATGAGATCACGAGAGAGAGGGTGGGAGAATGAGAGAGGGCGAGTGAGCACATGAGTGAATGGGACAGCGAGAGAGAGACAGAGAGAGTAGGAAGGAAAAACTGAGACCCCCTTTTCCACCTGTTTAAAGACCCCGATCTGCATCTGGATCTCTTATCGGGAAAAGTCACGCGAGCTGATGGACACGTTCCTGCGATGACGATAAAACTGAAGCAAATCTAAAGCAGCTGTAAACAAAATTACCCACAATGCACGTCCACATACTGATCATGTGTTAATAGCAGGTGGTTCGATATAAGAGCAGTGACTCTGTCAGAGATCAGCACCAATATTCAGCTTCTTTTGATGGCTGACATCATTTTCCATCTGGTCACATGTCACAAGTAAGGGCCAATCAGCAGCGGCCGCGGGGAGAGACATTTGAAATGTGTCTTTTGTGTCATCTTCGTTGGTCTTCAGTCCTCCGTGATATGTTGTGAATTCATTACTTGAGAACCAGCAGATGTTATTATCGTAGCGCTCCATATTTTGGTCCCAGTAACTTAAATGAGCGTTTTTGGTGTTTGAACCGCGCAGGCGTCCTTCCAGCTGACGCCGGCTGTTTGTGTTCCTCTTTGTGTTTCTGTCACTTTGATTTTCTCTGGACGCGCTTCAGTCGTCTCTGCCCGTTTGTTCTCCGTGAGAACCAATCGTCTGCAGCTTCACACCGACCTCGGCTAAACACAGCTAAAAAACAGTCCAATCAGAAAGCCGGAGAGGTGAAAAACCGCACGCAGCCAACCTAGCCGAGCTCCCCTCGCCAGCCAGCCAGACAACGCGGCCGCTTGCCATCAATAAGTCATGCGGTCACATTTGCTCACTCGAGCGAGTTGTTTTGTTCAGAGCAGAGATTCAAGTGAGACAGAGAGAGCAGGAATTTCAGAAAACAAGTCAAAGGACAGAGTAGAGACACGCCGATAGAACTTCATTAAAATGATAAAAAATGGACTTATTAGTGAGCTCCAGAATCAGACTGGAACTGTGACCAAGGCAAAAATGAGCCGTCACTTTAGACCTGTGAGCTCTTAATCTAAAAAAAAAAAAAAAAAATGTTTTAACGTTCATTAGTAAAAATTCCAAAAATAACATTTAACAGTAGAACCACCAGGGGGAGCCATTCTGACACTGTCCTGCAACAAAGAAGTTTCCTGGAGGTCAGATGTTAATTTTTCCTTTGATTAAAATTAAGATTTGACTAAACAGATATTTAAGACTCAGTTTTATTAATTTTACAAATCCTGTTACACCAGCCTTCATGTTTAAATGTGTGTAAACAGTGTTGCTAGGCAACTCAGCATGCTGCCATTGTGGGGTCCAAATGACGTCCACATCACATCTGGGTATAAATGATCATTATTTGTATTTCCCCTTTTATTCTCACTCCAAAAATTAATCAAATGATTAAAAAAATATATATTTTAGGAAAAGTCAGAAGGTTTAATTTAACAGAATTATGTGATTTATAAAAAGGGGTCAAAACGAGCCTCTTCAAACACACAGGGTCAAAGTTACCACCACAGACTGTAGGTAAAAGATGGAGGGAGCCACGCTGACGTCAAGCCCTCGTTAGCTACGCCCACTTCCAGTGACATCATCAAGGACAGAAAAAAAAATGTTCAGGAGTTTGAAGGTTTTTTGGTTTTTTGGAGTCGCCCCCTGCTGGATATTAAAGACAATGCAGGTGTAAGAAGCTTCAAGCCAAAGATTTCCAGACGATAAGGTTGTTTTCACATCTTTGTCTTTAACGCCAACACCATGGAAGAGTAAAAACACGAGAGCGCGTTGTGGATTTTAAGCAGGATACTCTGACAGGAGAGGAGACGTGAATCCCGGGGCAGACGTAGGAACATCTGGAAAGTTTAAAAGATTTCACAGGATCTAAATAAGTTGTTTGGATCGTAACGATGTGGAATATTATTGCTGTTTAACCAAAAGTGTACATGTGAGGGTTTCCCACGCTGATCAGAAGACAGAGATAAGAAGCACGTCTGAGGGACATCCTTCACTTGGATTCATGGTTTCTGCTTTTAATCTCGGCTGCACAGGTAAACATGTTTATAGTGTTTGTGCACTTTTTACACTTAAAGGGAAATGAGGGGTCATTTCTATATACTCAGGTTATTTTGCAGATGTTTTACTGAAACCAACAAAAGGTGCTCGCCGTCTTAAAGACGGTCTCTCACAGCAGCTGGAATCAGAAAGCCTTCAAAGGTCTCACATTGGTTTCCTTACATGACTGAAACAAGCTGACAGGCTTCAGCTCATCCACTAAACTGGTTAAAGGTCCGTTAATTGGCCTGTGTTTACTCCATTACACTCATAATTGATGAGTCAGCGTAGAGAACATCAGTCAGTTAATGGATTCAGTCATTATATCACTTTACAGCTTAGCACGAGGACGTCCATCTACACATTCATAAATGATTAGAACTGTACTGTTCTTCCTTCATCGAGGAAGAGGAGGAGGAGGAAGAGGAGGTGGCGTTCTCACTGCACGTGTGCAGGTTTGTAAAATGCATCGAGTTCTTTATTGCTGATGACGTGAGAGCAGAGCTGCCTTCAGTACATTTCAAATCTATATTTGATAACTTCACAATGGATTAACATCTGTCCATGTGTGGGTGCTGCACACACACACACTCCTATTATTTAAGTCCACCATTTACTGCTACATGCACACAATCAATATCTGATCCAGCAGCTCAGGAGGCACTTAGTTAGCATTCATGAACACACACGCCATGTGCTCTTAACTATGCAGCTGCCAGAGCAGCTATTAATTATCAATGAGCATCCTGAGTGCTGTGTGTGTGTGTGTGTGTGTGTGTGTGTGTGTGTGTGTGTGTGTGTGTGTGTGTGTGTGTGTGTGTGTCTCCCATCAATAACACGCTGCATCCTCTGCTCACCCAGGAAGTGTAGATGGTAGCATTTCGATCACGCACTGACATGATGCCAGGCGGCCATGTTTTTAAATTAATTCCCCCATTTCTATGCACCAGTTCCTCGACCGACCAGCGGAGGCAGCAGTGAGTCAGTCCCCATAGACTCGCATGTTAAAACTTGACAGCAGAAACAAACATGTTTACAGGCTGATACACAAACTGTTCTGAGGTCTGACACCTGTAGGGGGGGGGGGGACTCACCTGTTTAAACTATATTGAGGCTTAAAGTTTGCATTTTTAGGGGCGTGGCCTCTGTATGATGCATTCGGACAGGAGCACATAAAACTGACTTTGAGGCTTCAAACCAAGCGATGCCACAGAAGTCCTCACTGCCAGCACGCGCACAAACACGCACACACAAAGCTGATGGCAGCTGATAAGAATCCAGTGATGACTTCCACTGGTGTCTCTCAACACTGCAGCCTTTTTGATGGAGTTCAGGCTCAGAGAGAAACAATCCTCAGCCAGTGACAGACGGCTCAGTGGGAGGGGGGTAAAAAGGATAAAAGGACGAGAGACAGAAGCAAATGTTGCGTAACAGATGTAGTTTTCCACCAGCAGCTTTCACGTGATTGCTCCCTGCGAGCCTTCATTTAATGAGGCCGTGCAGATTTTACCTTCGCACAGGAAGCATGTGTGAGCGACAGGCCGTGCAGGCGCACAGCAGCGCTGCAAATCTGCAGCTTTTCACGTGTTTGTTTGTTTTGTTTCCACCATTTTTATCTTAGCAAGTTCAGGAGAGATCCACATGGAGCAAACGCTGCTGAAAAACTGTTACAACTGCCAACCAGACGACGGCGTTTTCTCCTCACACCGTGCACGGTAACGTCACCGCACATCTTTAAGATTAGATTTTTCTTAATCAGGTAAAATGTTAACGATGTAGTGATGTCATGCCCAGGCACATCTGAGAGCGAGAGCAGCCTCTGATTGAGCATTTTTAAAAGTCGTCAGGCTCCAAAAACAAAACAACAAAACAAAAAACACAATAAAATACAGAGATTTAATATTTCTGTTCAAGTATTAGCTTCACTGTCCGAGCGCCACTAAACACGGAAACAATCTGAAGAGCCTCAAACTGGCTGATCCGAGTTCAGCGTACGGCCGATGAAGTCCCGCCACAGGCCTCCGGGCTGTCAGAGCGTGAGCGTTTCCAGCTGACGGCCAGAGCGCTGAAAGGCTTTTACATAAACACGTCGGCCTGAGCTCGGCGCCCACACAGAGGACGCCGTTACTGAGAGAGTGCGAACCCGGAGACGACGCGAGGAGGCGAGGGAGTGAGCGAGCACGTCGATGTGAAACACACGGCGCTGTTTTTATTCATGTTTCTGACGTTTTACAGATTTGTTCAGGCTGCTGCTCAGCCGAGGGTCGAACATTCAGCACAGGAGGTCACGAGCTCATCGGGAAACTGACAGCGAACCGTAAGAATGAGTCACAGTCATGTGACACGTTTGGAGACCCTTAAAGCCCACCACAGAACCAAGCACAGCTTATCTTTATACTTTTACCAGCTGTTGGGGGCATTTCAAGTCACTATGCATCAATGCAACTGTTACATCCCAAATTATAATATTATGTATGCATTAAGTCCCTAGGAACTAGAGAGACTGCAAAAAAAAAAAAAAAGAAGAAAAAAAAAAGAATCAAAATTGTTTTGTGGGGGTTTGTTTGTAAAAAACATTTCTACTTACAGAAATTTCAGAAAAACTTCAAAAATTTCAAAGCTAAATGCAAAAACATTGCACAAAATAGTTTCCAACCACAGGAAATTTGGAGTGTCTTTATAGGTTTAATTTTTATAAACTTCAGGAAAAATTAAAAAAATATATTATTGTGCAAAATCCCCCCCCCCAAAAAATAAAATAAATAAATGTAAATAAACGATTTCTAACATTGAAATTTAAGCTCTAAGCCTCCCAAGTTTCCCATGACGTCACTTCTGGCTGTGGCAGCTAACGGTGGACACGTGATGATCCGTTTTTGTTGTTGCACTCGCTCTTTACGTGATTTTCGCACAAAGCCAAATGTGGATGGAAACCACGACCTGGGACAAGCTGAATGCACGTGATGTAAGTACAACGCCTCGAGCTTCACAAATCTGAGCCTTAAAAGGGTCAAACACAGCTTTGGATCCTAAATTAACAAAATCGTGTCTTTTTATGTTTTTCTGAATATTAATAACAACGTATGTTTTCTCCGTTTTCCACTTTGTTGTCTCACTACAAAAAATAAAGTTTGTCTGTTTTTTTCCTCATACATTTACTTCATAATTTTTTCCCACTTTTCACGATCATATATTTACAATTTTTTAAGTTTGAATTTTAAAATTCAATCTCTGATTATTATTGTTACTTGTTTCACCTTCAGTGGCAACAACGTGATGTTGTATATTTCTAAATAAAATTTGAGAAATCTACATTTTTCTACAACAAACAAACGAACATGGGGGAGGGTTCCTTACAGCTCTTTGAAGGTCGGGGGTTTTGAGGTCATTTGTGTGAACATTAACTTTGGTGCTGTTTCACGTCATGTGAGGAAGAATCCCAAGTATGTGCTTTTACTCTAAATACACCGATAAGGATGCTGATTACAGAGGCAGCAGCTAACGATGCTTCAGCTCGTCCACACGGGGCTGAGCTCCGGCTCAAACCTCATCCTGTCGTCTTTCATTTCCCGAATCACCGGAGATTTATTCTCCCAAATCCTGGATCAAACCAGGACGTGACAGGAAAAAATAAAATCGTCCGTACACAACAGAAAGTTTTCACTTAAACATGGCCCCTCCTCCTCCTCCTCTCCACCCCTTCCCAGTCCAAACTCTCCCACTGCCTTCCTGCCATTATGCAACTGAAGCCTGCAGCCAAAAACAGCCTGCCAGCCTGCACTCCTCCTCCTGTTCAAACAAACAGCCCGTCCTCCTCCCTCTGCTCCGGCAGACGGGTGGAGGACGGACGCAGATGAACAAGACTGAAACCCCGTCGTCGCTGTCGGCGTCCCGCTGGGCGTTATATGTGCAGGAAATGCATATGAACAAACTTTCAAGGTTTTACACGGAGATCCAGGAGATCTTAATCTGGAAACACACACACACACACACACACACACACACACACACACACACACACACACACACACTTCTAAGAAGAAATGTGGAAATGACAGCTAAGGTCATGCAGGGTTCAGCGTGTTCCGGTTGTGAGGACGTGTGAGGTGTTGGATGGATCTCCTCCTGTGAGCCTCGTCCGATTTATTTACTAAGCTGGAACTTCAAACGTGGTCATTTGTCAGAGCGTGGCTCTCTGATTGTTGTTACACTAACGACTGAAGTGGAAAAGATTTATCTGAAACCATCGTGACACCGATGCACAAACCTGCTGCCGTCCTACAGAACAGTTCATCCGGTTAATCTGCCAGCTGCTTCGCTTTAACTTTTTTGAAGTTTATAGAAACCCTAACTTAAGACCTAAAGAGAGTTCTGAATATCATTACCACGATGTAACACAGCGCCATGTGCTGATGAAATCAGGCTGCTACGATCCCAATCAGCATTATGGTCGTGGTACAAATGGAGCTGGGAGCGAACCCCCGCACGCTGACAGATGTAGAGACTACATGCAACTTTGACGCTAGCTAGCGTGACGCCTCGATAACGGAAATCAAAGGGTTAATCACAGTTAGGACAAAGGTGGTTTGGGTTTGAGAATCAGCATCACTTTACTTGGAACATTTTTAATGTCAAACACTGAGTAAACCCGCCCCGGTCACAGCTCGTACACCGCCGGGTTCAGCAGTCAGACCTTTGAACAAACTCATTGTGCTTCTGCATCTCCTCAGTGCATCAAGATATTCATATTCCAAATCTGGGATGAAAAAAAACGAGCTTCCATGTTGAACTAACAGTCTAACGTTAATGTTCGAGAGACGTTAGAATAAAGCACGTTTTTTTCATACCTGTGGCAGGGGTGTCTCCGTTTTCAGAACTTTTCTGTTGCGGTCAGTTATTTTGATGAAAATTAACACGACCGTGCAGTTTTTCCAAAACTGGAAAAATAAAGATATATGAACTAAACTGAGGATGGCAGGGAGTTCGTTTAGAAAAGGGTGTAGCTGCAAGCCAAAGTGTGGTCGAATAACTGCTCAGATACATCGTTTTATTCACTGATGGAAGTGAAATTAAAATGCGATTAGTTTGGCTAGTCCTGCTAGCTTGACGGCTAAGTTACAGAAAAAACCTGCAGAGCAGAAACGTCTGAAAATGTGCACATCAAGAGTTTTAAAATCAGAGTTTGAGGCGGACACCCTCAACCGGCCACCCCTCCCTGAGCCTAGATCTGCTGGAGGTTTCTTCCTGTTAAAAGGGAGTTTTTCCTTCCCGCCGTCACCAGCTGCTCACCCATAGATGGTCGCCTGATTGTTGGGATTCTGTGTATTATTGTAAAGTCTTTACTTTAGACCGCTTTGAGGTGACTACTGTTGCGATTTGGTGCCATTCAAATAAAACTGACTTGAATTGACAGGTTTTCATATTTTCATATTCGAGTTTCAGACAAAGCGAGGACGTGAGCTTTGTCAAACAGAACCTTCCACACATACTGTAAAGGCCGAAGCTCGAGCAGCCAAATGGCTCCAGGATAAATGTGATATCCTCAGATAAACAGCACAATTATTCCCTCATATCCATTTCTGAATGAGCGCTGTGTCTGAGCGGGCAGACAGACGGCCCAATTGTCGAACCAGACGCCTGGGAACATGGGACGGTGACAACACCACATTGAGGGAGCCGGGGTCGAGTCATTTTAATGAAGTTGAGCTCTAATTTGCCCGAGCCGAGTAACAGACAGAGGAAGGAAGGAAGAAAGAGGCTTGTTCTCCCTCTCATTATTGTGATTTTTCCACTGTGAATCCATGACCTTCAGACAGAAAGGGACAAATTACCGAGATGACATGAACTTTCCATGAACCAGACGGACTAGGAAAAACAAGGACAGGTCTGGGATTCTAGCTGTTTAACCCACTCCTGTAATCAAAGACCGATGAACTACAAGAGGAAAATTTGGAAGAACTTTGACTTGCAGTAATCGAGTCTTTTCCGACTGTTCGGACAGATGTCCCATTACCATGTGTGCACGTCTAAGTTGGGGCAAAAGGAAGAACTACACCTGAATATTTAAATATTTGGATATTCAGTTGTCCGTTTTTGGATCCAGATATTACTCCGAGGCCATGGTTCTCAGCTGGAAAAGGCTTGATTGCCCACTTCGAATTGGAAAAGAGTTGCTGCCACAAGTACAGGACATTAAAGATCTCTGGGTAGAATCATGGACGCTGCATTGGTGTGTTGCTGTAAGGAAAGCTCTGAGCTTGCAGGCAAAACTTTCAATCTATGCTCCTATCATCAGTTATGAGCATCTGTTAGAGTCAGGAGTGACCCTTCAAGCGTCTGCTCTGAACTGAGTGGTTTCAGGTGTGCTTATAGGACAAAACGGCTGAGTTTACATCAGGAGTCAGAGAGGGTGACGTCTGCATGTGCAGCTGCGCTTAGAAACCCGTCATTAAAGCACATTAATGTTTACTGAGGCGTCAAAAGTCGTCATTAAAGCTACAGGAGAGCAAAGAGTTCGTCTCAGTCATGAGTTTGGCCTCCAACAATTATGACAAAAAAAGAAAACAATCAGGGGAAATTTTCCTTTTTTGTAGCAGATTTTGCGACAGAGCTGCTTTTTCTCGTGTTATTAATCAAGCGCTCCCAAATCAGGCCTTTGTCAGACTTTTGCTCCTCCCAGGAAAGAGGAAAGTCTGCCTGCTTTTTACAGCTGGTGCGGTAGTCTGGATGTTATCCAGCGCCTTTCTACTCGAGCACTCGAAGCCTTTTACACATCGCGTCTCATTCACCCATCCATACGAGCCTTTCTATGTCTAAACACATTCGCACTCTAACATATCAGGAACCACTCAGGGTTCGGCATCTTACCCAAGGATGTCTTGGCGTGCAGATTGGAGTAGCCAAACAAATAAATGATCGTCGAGGCAACGAGACGCTGCAGTGGGCAGTTCGGCCTTTTTCAAAGATGGAAGTCCAACCAGAGCCACTCACAGACCGCTCGCTCCACACATCGTTCCACAGTCGCAGACACGGCGACACGCACAGCTCTGCGTCGGCCAATCGCGCCACCCCGTGGGTCCCACGATCGGCTTTCGCTCGTAAACGACAGCTGGATGTCTGCTCTCCATCACTCGCCTTGAGGCCATCACGCAGAGCTTCGACCCAGGCCTCATCTTAATTTATATTTCTGCCACAGACACCAGCTCAGTTAAATGATTGGGATGAAAATACTAAATACCAAAATGATCAATATTTCTGCTGTAACCCAGCAGACACGTTGGGCCATGGTTACGTAACTTCTATAACTGAGACCCTTCATTCAGACCTTTCACTGAACATCACCCGGAGCAGATTTCTAATCTATGATAAAGGACTTTTGGGTAAAAGAGGCTGGATGATGCATAAATGTCATTATAGCCAAATTTTACCCACAAATCTGAATGAAAATAACTGGATTCACACAGAAATGCTGGCGAGGACGTCGGGACGCGAGAAAACACGCTCCGAGTAACAGATGAAGGGAGAGGAATTATCATCTCAGCGGGATTTACGCTCACTAATATCCACAGGAAACCAGTCGGAATAGTTCGGATCAGCGAGTGGGTGTTTGTGGGCGGCAGCTCTGAACACATCTCCACATCTACAGTGAGGAGAAAGACTGGGATGAAGAGGATGAGGGTGGGCTTAATGGCAGCTCCACTGGGAGCAGATAAGCAGAGTAAAAAGGAGGTTATCATTAGGGGGGAGCGCTATCTGAGTGTCACAGCAGAGTGACGATGAGCAGAGCAAATGAGGACACGAGAGTCCGACTGAGCCGGAGCAGGTCACCCTCAGACCGCCTCGGACCAGTTTACCCCCCTCTGATGTCCACGAATCGTCCAGGGCGCCTCAACATTAGAAACCAGAAGCGGAACGACATGATTTAAAGGTCAGAAAGTGAGATGCAACCTCGGAGGAGGGAGAATATGAAGCGTGTTAGAGAGGGAGAGAAGAGAGAGGGAAGGAATGTGAGGAGGAAGGAAAGAAAGGAGGGATCAGACGGGAGGAACGAAGCACTCGAGATACACAGCCGAGGTTAAGAGGAGTCTTCAGAAGTCCTTCTGATCTGTCCATCTCTGAGGAGGAGCAGGAGGAGGAGCGTTCACTGCTCTGATTCCTCCTGCACAGAGAGGAGACGTCACGGGATTGGTTTACTGGATTTCAAAACAAAAATAAGACGTTGGGCTTAAAGAGACGATCAGCTGCTGTGTTCTGTCAGGTCAAACTCGTGCCGACACTCTCACAGCGTCGCCTGTGAATGCTTTTAATACGTTTCCTGACAAATCAGTCGTATCTTTAAATTCCACCTTTGAAATCACATCTTGCCCTCATGCGGCCCGCGCCTCGTCCAGTGACAGCAGTGTCTGTTCAGCAGGGCCTGATGGTGGAGGCTGATGTTCTCTCAAACACATGAAAACATTAAGTAAACAACCCTAAAATGAGTCTCCTAATGTACCCTGACAGCATGCCCAAACAAATTCTTCGTGCAGTCACTTTAACGTTTTCTCAAATGGGGAAAATGAACGTAAAAGAAAAAAAGCCTTGGGTGCCCAAAAATAGAGCGCACTAAAACGGGACTAAAAGCATATTTTGTCCATTAAAGCGCTTTGATACGATCAGGTTCACATTCAGCCACTGCAGCAGGGTGGGGGTTCAGTCTCTGGAGATCTATGGAGAACTGGCTGTTCCCAAACTCTCTGATACAAGCAGGGCGGATCACAGGAGGAGGGGGCGGGGCCTCTGCGTGAGCGCCAAGGAGGAGAGAATGAACCAAACAGGGGTGAAGCTAGGAAGAAAGCCCAAAAGACCTTCATCTTCCCCCTCTCTCCACCCATCCTTTGCAGTGACGCCCAGAGCTCACACCCACTCTGCAAACCACATGACCCACACGTCCAGATGTGTTTCATACACTCCAAACACTCACACTCACACCCTTCAGGTGACCGTTAACTCAAACTGCAGGCAGACAAAACTGAGGCGGGAGAATATTTTCTGCCCCGTTTTGCTGCAATCTTGTCAAACGTGCACATTTAAACAGCTGTAATGATGCTTGTGGTTACAAAAACACAGAGGTCCGTGTGAACACGGCCTCCAGCCGTTTCAGCTCAAACTGAACCCGTCAGGACGATTATCCAGGAAATGCTCATCAGCTTACTGTGACTAAAGCACCGGGGCCAGTATTAATTGTTTAATCTTAAAAAATGGCTCATTTGGACTTTCACTGGAAGCTCCACCCACACCCAGCCAGGTGTTTTACCTGAGCACAGATTATTTGTGCCCAGCCAGATGTTGAGTTTGTTTAAAAGACAGCTGCAACAAAAGTTTCATTAAATCAAAAACACTTTCATTAACAAAGCCTCGGAGTTACTGAGTTAATATTTTCATATTAAATGATCTTCCAGCTCCATCCGTGAGCCCACAGCTGACAACAACCAGACGTTATCACGCAGCGTTAGCGGCTTCAGCGGTTACTGTCCTGGCGTGATGCGAGTCTGGGAAAAGAAAAAGCTGCTTTCTGGTGAAAAACTGAACACCTAGAAATAATTTCTGCTACAACACTTCAGCAGCTTCGGTCCAAAAATATCACAGAGCGCAGAAACCTTCACACAGGAAGACGCCATCGCCGCACGCAAACGCTCGGCTCTTCACAGTCCAGACTGAAGGGTCGGCTGTGTTGTCATGGCGATACATCCCATCATATCTCCCAGGCCGGCTGCCAGACACTCTCTCTCTCTCCCCAACCCACAGTCCTGCCCGGCACATGTTGCAGTGCATTGTGGGATGTCAGATCTAATCTCACTTCTTAGGATGATGTGTGTGTGTGTGTGTGTGTGTATTACTCATGTTGTGGGGACCTGCATTTCCAGGGTACAATGTGGGAACTTGACTTCCTTTTTCCATAAGTCATTGAATTCCAGGATGAAGAACTGGTTCAAGGTCAGGTGAAGGTTAGTTTCAGGAAATAAATGCAAGGGCAAAGTCCTCTGAAGTGATGAAAACGTGCGCGTCCCGATGATCCGACTCTTCAACGTGGGATCGCATTCCTCAACACTGCAGGTCAGCACTGACCGCCCACCTGTCGCTATGACTCACCTGTCTGCCTGACTGCAACTATGAGAAAGCTCCATGCAGCAACATGGAGGAAGCAGAGAGAGGAATGCAGTCATTATTTAAGGGAAACATTCAGAGCTGCGCAGTCTGTGTGAACATCCTGACGAATGTGCATTCAGTCAAGGACGCATAAACCCTCCCCCTCCCTGTCCAAGGTCATCCAAATCATTTTGTGTGACGCCAAGTGTGTCAGTGGGTATTTGTGGGTAAGGAATACGCTGGTGTAAAGCTCCTTAATATCTGTGAGCACGCAACCGGCAGCTGTGTGCTGAAGCAGACAGCTCGCTACTAAAAACACTCTGTATCAAGGGCGAAGATTTGGCATGGACGGAAGGGACGTGTCCCCACCAATAATTTGATCTATTCGAGTAAAGAAAATCAAACCAGATAGAAAGAAAGAAAAAAAACAATCTGTCAGCGTCTCATTCACCCAGCGGTGCATCCTGGGTGAATGATGCACCGCTTCCTTCCTTCCGTTTCTAATTTTGATTGAAACTGTCAGAGAAAACGGAGCCTCGAGCAGCCAGGACATTAGTTTACAGAAGCTGTACCACGTCCAGGAGAGACTGGACAGTATAGATGGAAAACAAACATGGCAGCAGTTTATCTCAGTCAGCGAGAGGAGCAGGCATGTGTTCGGCTCCTTCACATAGTGGACATTGAGTTGTTGTGTCCATGTCTGTTGCTGTAACAGTAGTTCATGTTCAGAATAAAAGATCCCAGCTCACTGATCTGATCGGGGCAATAGTGCCTGAGATGTTACATAATGTTGCTGAGAGATCTTTTACTCTGTGGTCATCTTAGACGAGTAGTTTATGGACAAAACCCAGCAGGTCATTCAGTGTTCCCTTAGTGCCAAAGTATAACAGATGTTGGTGTAGTATAACTGAAGTAATGTTAAGTCCTTAAAGTCATATTCTTTTATTGTCATGACTGTATTTGAAGCTGTTTTTATTTTTGTATGATACCTGATTTATATGGAATATGGCTGAAGTAAACTAAAGTCTAAAATACTTAGTCAGTCATTTGTTTAATAGTAATTTAACATTTTATAATTCACATATAAAACTATGAATTGTAATTTTAAATGGTTTAAAAGCAGGTAGAATAGCATATTTCTCCTTTTATCAAGACTTTAGCTCTGCTTTCAATACGATACTCCCGGACAGACTAATAGTTAAACTGCTAGAAATCGGACTTCCTTCCACCACCTGCCGCTGGATCAGAGACTTCCTCTCAGACCGTGTACAGAGAGTTAGAGTGGGGCCTCATCTTTCCTCAGCCTCAACACTGGCTCTCCACAAGGCTGTGTACTGAGTCCCCTACTGTACACTCTGTACACACATGACTGTGTTAGTTCCCACCCAGACAACACAGTCATCAAGTTTGCAGATGATACCACCATGGTGGGGCTCATCTCAGGGGGAGATGAGACTGCGTACAGAGCTGAAGTTCAGAGGCTGTCAGACTGGTGTGTAGATAACAACCTGGACCTCAATACCACCAAAACAAAAGAACTGGTAGTTGACTTCAGAAGGAGGAAGTCCGAGCTGCAGCCTGTCAGCATCAACGGGGAGTGCATGGAAAGGGTCTCCAGTTTCAAGTTCCTGGGTGTGCACATAGACACAGACCTCCAATGGAGCTCTAACACGACGTAGGATAGTTCTCCAATTTCATTGTACTACTGTACTATGTATGACTGTGCAATGACAATAAAGAGTTATCTTATCTTAAGAAGCAAAGACAAAAAGGAAAAAAGAAAGAAACAGGGCTCCGTGGTTGGATCATCCGTCCCCACCAACGACAAAACCAAATCTACGCCCTTGCTCTGCATACATCCTTAAACTAGTGGGGCCCAAGCTTTTTTTTTTTGCTAGGCCCCCTTTTGTTGTACAAGGAGAATCAATCATCACACACGTCCATACACCTCGGCACTTGTGCAGGTGAAACTAAAGGGCAGATTTGCTTCACCATATTTTCTAGTCTTTGGCTTAGAATGAAGGTGGTTTGGAAACATATTCAGCGATGCTTCGTCTTCGTTTCTGTGGCCGCCCCGTCAAAAACCTGTCCATGATGCTAGCAGTGTCCAAGCGCTCTTTTTTTATTCTTTTCTCTTTTCATACCGCCCCCCTGCAATGGGCCCCTCGGAATATTATGGGCGTGGCCTCTTTGTCAGGGGGTGACATAATATGGTTAGACTAAAATCTAAACATCATGTTTGTAGAATTATTATTTCATTATTTTGTGTAAAAATATTTGAAACTACAAAAACTACAAATAGCTAAAATATCACAAAACAGTTACTTTGTAACTAATAACTGACCTGTTACCAACAAACTGCAGTAAAACATGCAAACTTCCATTCTGCTCTCCACGTAGCATCGACACAACCCTCTCCAGCTGTGTCTATGCTACGCCGCTATTACCCCGCCCACTTTGGTCCAGCTTAAATTGTTTTTCTGAGGTTTGTTTTTTTGAGTTTCAACGTTTCTAAAAATGTGACACGCTGAGACATCTGTGTGTTTTCAACAGAATTAATGTCGTCACATTTTCTGGCCTCGGCGTGGCCAGAAGTCAGTCTCTCTCTCTCTCTCACTCACTCACACACACACACACACACCCCCCCCCCCCCCCCCCCATCAGGATGGACAATTCCTGGAAACTGAGATCAAATCTACTCGCTTGCCTTTTTTTCCTCCCTCTGATGTTGCTATGGCAATAAAAAGGCTTACATCAGTGACCTACACCCTTCTCATCACCCGGGTGGAGCTGTAACACAAGCCCTGATGATGTCATGCATTACATTACGTGTGTGTGTGGTTAATGTGCATGTGAGATTTTATTTCAGTAACATGTCTGTGCTTTAGTTGGTGTACAAAGAGATTCCATGGAAAACAATTAGTATGAAAAAAGTGGAATTTGAGTCATTAAAAACATTTTATTATGTGTGAGATGAGCTTTTACTTTGAAAAGTGTGAGAGGAGACATTAATCAAGCAGCTTCGCTGCAGCTGAGTGTTTTAAAAGCTTTAGATGGTACGTTTCCTCGGCCTTCGAAGTCTGTGGCGAATCTCAGCCCATCACAGTGGCTGAGGTTACAGAAAGCTCCTCAGAGCTAGCACAGAAACAACGCCTCAGCTTTCTTTCACTCCTGTGTAGACGGAACTAACACGAGTAAATTAACCAGCCGCAGTTTAACAGATGATTCGTGTTGGGAGTGCTGGGGGCGGCTCCACAGTGGTTTACTCGCTCGCCCAGCGTGTGGAACTGCAGATCTGATGTGCCGTTCGGTCACAGGCTGGGGAGCGAAGGATAAAGTGCAAGTTCACGCAGATCACATGACAGCAGAGAGTCTGCAGAGCTTCAGCCCGGAGGAAGGTGGCGTTCCACTTTCGCCTAATCGCTCATTTCCTGTCGGCGTCTGCAGGCCGACCCCGCCCTCGTAGCGCTGCCTCAGGGTGTGCGCACGATGCATTCACAGCGTTTATATTTACACACACCCACAAAAAAGACATTTACACACCACTCAAACTCATTTCCCATGATGCCGAGCAACTTAGACTCCATCCACCACCAAGAACATCCCGGGATTTGAACCGGCAACTTCAACAAACCTCAGAGACACACACACACACACACACTCTGCAGATGTCAGGTTAGTGTGCAGCCTGAAAACATCTGGAGGCCTTACAGTGAACATTTCATTTAATAGGAATGTGTGTGTGTGTGTGTGTGTGTGTGTGTGTGTGTGTGTGTGTGTGTGTGTGTGTGTGTGTGTGTGTGTGTGAGAGAGAGAGGAACGCCTTTGGCTACATGGAAATCAAATTAAATGGAGTCCTGCTGAAGGTCAGTGCAAAATGCATGAGTGTGTGTGTGTGTGTGTGTGTGTGTGTGTGTGTGGGGGGGGGGGGGGGGGGTATTTCGTCTCAAACTGTTACATGGAACACACACACACACACACACACACACACACACACACAATGAATGGTCATGACGTTAATCACAGCCTCTCAAACACTAACCTGTTGTATTCTGCTACGTCTACGGTGGCCCTGAAAGCTCAAACACAGCAGCTACACAAAAGCAGGAGGTGGTTTCAGAGTCTTCCTCATTACACCAACTTTGAGCAGCTCTTCCTCATGTTTTAGCTCCAGAGAGGAAGATGAAGGGCACTGAGCTGCTCCTCCTCTTCCTCTCCGAGGTGCATTTAAGTGGAATAAATGGGAAAAGCCTCCATTTAACATGAAAGGAAAACCAACAATGAATAAAAAGCTCAACTTTTATCTGCAGCGAAGACAAAAACAGCTCATCTGTGACTCTGTTACTAAAACTAAATTAGCCTTAAATTTTCTCACTAAGGAATGAAAACGATCCTTTAAACTTGAAAGCGTCAGTGCTTTGACTTATTATGACCAATAATTAACGTGGTGAGATCTTTCCCTCTCCTGTGCTGGGCCAAGTCACTCGCTTGCATTAATTCACACCCATGTGAGCCATGAAAACGACGTCTCAAAGCGACGCTGCAGGTTAACGGACTAAGCTAGTGCTCAGCAGTGCTCTGATTGGACGAGCTGAGCAGATTTCCCCTCTGTCGCTCGCTCAGCCGTGCTGAGGTTTTGTACGAGCTCTGCAACTCTGACACTGTCGGGGCTGAAAACCCGTTCGTAGCCACTTTTTCTTCTTCGTTGGTCTCTGCAGACAGCGCAGCTGGCGTCAGTCCTTTAACCTGCTCTCTGCTGCTCGCCTCCTCACCTTTCCGCCGTCTCATCAGACGCCTGTGAAACCAATTAGCCGGCAGAGAAACTGCAGCGTGACAGATCAGAGCAGAAGCTCAAAATCAGATGTTTTACGTTTACGCACTTTTATTTTTCCGTCTCCTCGTCTATCAGGAATAAACTGACGAGCTTTTTGGAAGCACAGAAATGGAAAATATTGCTGCTGCACATCAGCGCAGGCTCTTCATAAACGCTCCTCTCCACATACTTTATTCATGAGATCTCAGCTTGTGCGTTTTTCCTTTTTAATCTTGGATGGAAATTTACTTCGACATTTATGAGCCGAGCAGCTTTGGCTTCTGTCACCTTTTAAAAACTTCATTTCAGATCCCAACAAATCCCGGAGCCTCGGGAGGAAGTGAAGGACCAACCGAACCGAGATTAGAAGAAGGCAGAGACGCTTTAATCCAAACATCTTTCATCACACCGAGTTTCATGTGTGTTTGACCCCCGCTGGGGTCAGACTGCTCCATGTAAGCCCCCCCACCCCCACAAGTAAAATCCGTATATGAATATGGAATCACAGCTTTGATGCTCGGGTTCGATCACACTCGAGCGTCGCACTGAAACTAAAGCTCGGGTCTGTCTGCTTTACAGATGCTCTTATATAAACGTCTGTTTTCAGTTAATGATTTTTGCATCTGTCATGTGAAGATAAAGAATCTGGTTATTGTGAGGACTTCCTGTTCCTGCTCTCAGGATTCACATGGCAACAGTTTAAAACCTGAGGTTTTAAATCGAAACATTTCTCTACGCAGACGTCACTTTAGTAAGACGTCACTTTCAAAGCGTTACATTAACCGTAGACGTTGCATGTAGATTACTATCAGTAATCTTTAAACAATAAACTAAAAGCTATGAAAGACTTTAAAATGTTTACAACACGTAAAGATTTTATAAAGACTTTAAACTTAAGAACAAGATTTTACTTAAAAAGAAATTTAAAATACTTTTTTTTAAAATACAATCATTATTTTAAAAACTAAAAGCTTTAATTATAAAATAAAGTTTCTGTAAATTCTTAAAAGTTTAATGTGCATTTAAAAGTTGCACTTTAGTAAAAGTTTTCCAAAAATTCTACAAGCTCGGTTTAAAGAGATTTCCTTAGACGACATCGTTTGAAAATTGGATTTAAAAGACTTTGTAGACTTTCTAGTAGACTTTTAATTACCCGCTTTACTTAGTGTTAAACTGCACATAATCTTAAAAAGATGTTTTACATTCAATAGAAAATTCAAGAGCTTTCAGTTTATGTTAAACATTATAAAACCTGAATTTTAAGAACTTTTATTCAACACGTTCATTTGAAAAACTTTAAAATCTCTACTTTACATTGACTAAAAGATTTGAAACTTTAAAGCTGCACACAAACATTTTATTTTCAACGCTTTATGCTCTTAAATCAAAACTGGAATTATTCAGTTTTTTTGTTTTTATAAACACATTTAAATACATTAAAGTATTTCACATTGAATAAATCTTTCTCTAAGTTTGCATTAATGAGACGTTCTAATAAACCCACAGTCCTCACTTTACATCAACTAAACGCTTTGATTTTTTTTTTATGCAAACAGCTTCACCTGACTTCTGTGTTGCAGCTCCACCTCCACCTGCTCCGTGTCTGCAGGTGAGACTGCGCCCGTGTGCAGCACAGCGAACGCTCCGAAGCGTCCGACTAAATTAAACCAGACTTTTAGACCCAAGCTTTAAAATCTGCGGCGTCGTGGTGAAGGTGAGCGCCGCTCTCACAGACTTTCTATACTTAGTTGAAGCTTCGCCGCTGGGAAACAGACCCTCCTCCTCCTCCTCCCTCTGTCCAACTGCTCCACTTCCTATCTGCGGGACACTTTCCAGAACATTCCTGCGTCCCTCCTCGTTCTCCTCTGCTTTCAGTTTTTACAGCTGGTATGTTTAATTCCTGTCCTCCTTCATCATCATCACCTACTCCCATCCCCACTGCCAATCACGTCACTTCATTTTAACTCGGTCCACTTTATTTTAGTAATCTGATTACTTGTTCTCGCCTTGTTTCCTGCTGAGGTCACGCAGCATTAGCTTTAACTATGAACACAAACACGGTGTGTCGCGTTTGACGCCGCTCGCCTCACCACCTCCTGTTCTCCTCCCCCTCGTTCTCCTCCCTCAGGACCACCTCCCTCCTGGTTTTCATGCAGCTCCCTCCTCTCCCACGCATCCTTCCTCACAGCATCAAAATCGAGTTTTCTCCACACCCATCTGAAACTCTATCAGCTTCAAGTTTAAGCCTCAGAGTCGTGAATCTCTGACACTGCACTGCTTCAGTGAAGAAGGTGCAGTTTAAGCTCTTAAGGAGAAGCAGAAAAATGCAAGGTAAGAAGGAAGGATAAGAAGGAAAGGATGCATACAGGTAAGTGTGGTGAAGACAGAGAGGAAGGATGACTGGCCTCGTTTCCTAAAATAAAGCTCACCTCTTTGCTCTTAAAGGAACCTAGTTTCATCGATACTCCTGCTGCTCTGCACTACAGCAGATCAGCTGAGCATTAAAGGATGTGGGCAGATTTATGATGCATGGATCTGCACCAACCAAAGAGCAGATTTGAACTCTAAGCTTTGGACAGCATGTCACTGCTGATGTTTGGCGCTGTAATGCAGAACAGGAAGGAGGCCTCTGCGTTTCCTCGTTACATCCAAACCAGCAAATCAACCTTATGACCAATCCCAGAAACACGTCGACATTTAAAAAGACGCCGTGCGTGCCGTTTCCACGTTTCCCATAAACGCACCTCCTTCATCTCGTCACGCGCTTCCTCGCCATCTTTGGAATGAAACATCCTGCGATGGAGGTCGTTACTTCTTTTTAAAGGGCCAACGACTTTGGCAAAATTCAGACCAAACATCAGCCAGATTTCATATTTCCTGAATACAAAGAGTTGATATTTCTGAGCTTTTTACAGAGAAACACATCCTGAATTCAATGAATCGGACTTTTCTGATATTATGAATGTCTCTGGGAGGAAACGAGTGACACGGCATAAAATATTCAACAAACTGAAATCGTCTGAACAGCAGGAGACGATCAAACATGCTGCAAATAATCTGCCATAAACACGATTCCTAATGATCCCCGTCTGTAAACATTCACCCACTCAGGACCAAAATCCTGACCAAACACCTCGTTCTCCTGCATTTATGCTTCAGATTCAGATCACATGACCGCAGGCTCCTCCTCCTTCATCTGGCGACAATGAAGTCAGAGCGGCGTCCCTCTGTCCTTGCTATGCAAACAACCCGACGTCTGAGACGCACTCTGTCAACTCCGTTCTGCACTAACGAAGACAGAAACACTCGGATCTGTTTACAGGAAGGAGCTCGGAGAAGAAACGACAGCAGGAGGGACGGAGGCCACAAAACGTGACGATTCAGACCAAAGGCGGTCTGAGGCGGACGCGTTCGACCGCACGAATAACAGCGGCTTAAGTGAAGTTATCAAAAGTGCACATTAAGAAGTGAGAAATGCTTTTGTGGACAGTTTCCTATGAGTTTATGGTTCAATGTGAATCCAACAGACGTTTACTTTATAAAGTCTGATCCAAATCTAAAGGCATGTTTAAAGCCATCGTGTACTCCAGTCTCAGCTGCTGGTTCATGATGATGAACACAAAGTTTTCCACATTTAACCAGAACGTCTACGTCAGCATCATCATGCACGGGTTCAAAACCCTGAGACGATCACAGGTCAGCAAGTCGAGGAAACGGGAAAATGTTTGAATACAAAAACCAGGCCTCAAACTAAAAGCTCCAGGATTGGAAACTGTTTCGTTTCCTTTGCTTAAACATGAAAAGAGGTTTTTGTTTGGTGAGCAGAGACAACAGGAGGACGCACAGACCGCTCGGGCTCACATCGGCGCTCTGACACAACGGCAAAGACAAACAGGAAGTGCTGTGCATTCAAAGACAAAGTCAACACAAACCTGCTGAACTCACCACCGGTGCCTCCATTCATGAATACGACTGAGCCAAACATTTAAAGGAAGTTCTGCTGACGCCACCTCGTAGCGTTTTCGCTTCGCCTGTTATGCAGTTGTGCTCCTACAACGCAGCGAGCTGAAGACACAACTGTTTAATATTGATGGAGCTGGAAGCGTGGGAGTCGGACGCTGCAGCAGAGCTGATGACTTACAGCTCGGATCCCCCCGCCGCGTGACGCCGAAACCCACATCATCACCGCCGCCCACACTGCCTCAGAGGCATCAGCGGAGGAGCCAAAACGCACCCAGAAGCATCGTCGGATCTCCATCAGGAGCATCGATCCACTGAAAGTGTCCCTGCAGACCGTTAAAACATCCAAACGGATCGAACCAAGAAACAAACCAAGCGAGGACTTCCCCTCGTTACCAGCTTCACTTCATTTAAAGGTCTCAGAGCCACCTGAGCTCTGACCACGAGGACGCGGCAGAACCTGCTTTCACCACCACTTTCTTTCTATCCCATGTAGGGCTGCCACAAACGACTATTTTGATAGTCGACTAATCAGATCATCATCCATTGGACGTAAAAGTACAGCTTATTGCACCAGCAGCATCTGCTCTTATATAACTATCATTAGCTTACAGCTTTAAGTGTTTCAGGTCTGTGCTAACTAAAAATAAAGACAAGATGATAGTTTATTAAATTTTAATGAAATTTGCAGATTGTTTCGGTGAAGTTTAATAAACTCCTTGCTATCTAAAATATAAAAGGACACCGGAGTAAACTCTCGAGCATCTCACACTTCTGATAATCAGCTGTCTGCTTGACGTTTATTCAGCTGTGTAAAAACTATAACTTTAATCTCAGACAAACTGATTTACTCAGGAACAAATAAAATACTAAAAAAAAGCCAAACAATAACATTTTCAAGTTATCTAAGTGACTCATATATCATGTTTAACCTGAGCAGCGAAAGACGGCGGTGGGGTTGAAAACGATCTGCCGGGAGTCCGGTGTTCTCACGGCGCTAGTGAGCCTAGCCCCCGGCTAGCTATCGAGCTAGTGGGTAACAGACGTCTCCGAAAACGTCGGAGCGCTTTTGAAAATATGCGATGTCCTGATAAACTGAGCCGATATTTGAGGTTTACACAGCTACATTCTCCCTGAAAATATGTTAAACGTTTATTTTGTGACCCAGAAAGAATAATAAGAGTAACATTAAAACTAACTAGCTGCCGCCATTGTTGGAAACTGAGCTGGGCTGCGCTATGAATTCTGGGACACAGCTTCTTCTTCTTCGGGGTTTAACGGCAGCTGGCATCCTTGTACATGCAGTGCTGCCATCTTCTGTTTCAGTCCGTTATTACACTCTTAAATCCTGCCACTTATTCCTGCGTCTTTTGGGATCACAAACCTTCAAACGACGCGTCGACTATTAAATCAGTCGACGATTTTGATAGTCGACTAATCGTGGCAGCCCTATTCCCATCACCTTTTACCTTTTTCACTCACACAAAGCGCACGATCAGCTGTGGGGCTGTGTCTGAGCTGAGGGTGGTGTCTGGGTCGAGCACACAGGCAGAACAGAAGCATCACAAAAACTGGCTAAAAATGAGAGATTCTTAATATACAGAAACAAATTCAGTCACTTAAAAGTTAAAAATCAGGGATCGGCTTGTTTATTCGCTCACTTATGAGGCTTTTAGTTGGAAACCAGCCAGGCGGCCCAAACTAGACCGGCCCAGCAGGGTACACCAACCTTAGACCGGCGGATTTTTATCATATACGCAGAAACATTTCTCAAACTTCACAATGGGCAAAATTTCCATAACGAAAAAAGCAAAATTACAAAAATTTAGTTCACATTAAAAGTCTGTTTAACTGTTCCCATCACAGCTGAACTCTGCTTGTCTTCATGTCCTGTTCATATCAAACATGACCAAAGTCCCTAATAATGAGCTGAGCCTGCTTAAGCTCTCAGTTTCACCGTTTTTTTGGGGTTTTTTCCCCCCCATTCTTGGCTCTGTGTGACATCACAGAGACAGGATATGCCTAATATGGCTCTCCCAGACAAAGAAGCCCCACCTCCTCTGCTGTTCAAATCAAGAGGCAGCCAATCAGGAGAGTTTGTGTAAAGGGAAAAATCAGTGCTAAAATGGCTTTAAGTGCAAGATAAAGTAGGATTATTCTGAACTGACACTCATGCAAAGCTGGTCTAACACAATATAAAACGTGGAGAGAATACTCTGGTGAATCGTCTTTATAAAAAGTACATTTACTATAAACTTGTCAGATTTTTAAGTGGTTTAAATGTTACATTTTGATCATAGGCGGTCCTCCAGGATCCCCACACCCCCCGTGGTATTTTAAAGGGAGTAAAATAAAACTGGTCATCCTCAGTGGAAGTCATCCAAACATCTATCAGTTTCCTTTTGCTTATCCAGAGCCGGGTCACAAGCCCAGCAGGGCGTTCCAGAGGAAGGTTTTCCAGCTGAGGAAGGGATCTGGGAAATGTTGGCACTAGAACTGACTGGAGGAAATCACGTCAGTGTGAAATATGCTTTTCCTCGAGCATCGGTTAACTGTGAGGATTACGATCTTACTTACACGCCAGAAAGGAAAACTCTGGCTGCGTGATTCAACATTTTTTTTAGTTCATGTTTGAATCTTTTAAAAGATTTTAGGGTTGGAGATTAACTTTTTACTGCCAACACGGCGGCGTCCTTGAGCCTCCCAGTGGGAACAAAGTATGAAAAGCAATAATTTTTATCCCTGAAACAGCAGATTTAGGCTGAAAAGGTGCAAATCTCCATCTCTGGTTTCACTGCAGCTCTTTGTTAAAGCAGCAGCAGCCTGACAACTGCTCCACACCTCACTGTGATATTATAAAGGCTCCGGTCAACAAGTTGCCAAATGTTTCCCAGCTGCTGCATCAGAGAAATGAGGAGATAGGTGGGGGAGGATGAAGATAAGGGTGAGGAGAAGCAGGGGAGGAGGAGGAGAAAGCAGGGTGAGGAGAAGCAGTGAGGACAGATCAGGGAACGAAAAGATTAGGAGGAGAGAAAGCAGCACTCGGCCTGTATCTGATTACATAATTGCTTCAAACAGGGTCTGCGCAAACAGCAGCAGTCCACGCAGAAACACCTCCACGTCCCCGAACTTCATTTAAGCCCGCAACGTTAGAAACACGTCACACTCCTGCACAGAAACAGCAGAAATATCTGCAGACATCTGAATTATTAAGACGCAACGATGAGCTGTGAGGGGAGAGCAGCGGCGCTGGGCGGGACAGAGGGACGGAGTACAGAGAAGGTCACTCCAGAGAAGCTGTGGGAACGTCCTGCTGTTTGTTTGCTCTGAGGTCGACCACGCCTGCACCACCATCATCATCATCCATCAGGAGAGCGGGGACAAACAAACCCTCCATCAGCTCCGACTGAGCCGTGAGAGCTGCAGACTTTCACCAAAACAACAACCACCTCCTCCTCCACCAGCAGCAGCAGCTCCTGCGCACCATGCACAAGTTCAACGCCACGATGGAGAACATGGCGGGGGGAGGGGGGCGCACAGACACACGGGGAGAAGACGTCGCTGCCCGGCTCGTCTTTGCACCAACAGCCCGCAGCTGTGGAGGTTAACCCGAGAGAGGCAGACCGGGGCTGCACTCACCTGGAGACCGACGGAAGCGCAGTGGAGTCCCGCTCGGAGCGAAGGACGGACGGGCTGCTGAGAGCTCGGAGCACGAAGAGCGCAGAAGCACAGTCCTGAAATCCACCAATCCTCCTCCTCCTCCTCTTCCTCCTCCCCCCGCCCTCCGCTTCAGCCCGGCCGGGACTGCAGCGCACGGTGCGCTCGGTTCAATCACCGGGACACCCCGCCGGGGCACTGACCCTGCTTTATGACGATTATTATAACGTCATCCGCAGCAGTCTCATAAATATTACTAAGCAAACTAAAGTAATTACACTGACAGATCCCCACCGCCTACACTCACTGTGTTCATGTACGATCAAATCAAACCGCACAGCGCTTTATACTGTACGGTAACCCCCGAAAACCACACTCGGCCCTGTGAGCAGGCACTTGGCGATAGTGGGAAGAAAAAACTCTCTTTTAACAGGAAGAAACCTCCGACAGAAGCAGGCTCAGGGAGGGGCGAGACAAATTTAATAACACATTTTCTGTCTGTTTATTCTGCCATGTTGAATTTGAGATTGACTTTACTGGATAATTTTAATATTGCTTCCTTTTGCATCTATTTTATTTGAGCTTTGTTTTTAATTTAAGATATATATTAAGTATTAAGTAAGATAGAAAACAATTTTTAAAAGCCAGGTAAATATATGGTTCAAAAAGCTTTTCTTGAATGTTCAGACTCCTCAGTTTCCCTGAGATAACTAATAAAAATATATATTTCACCCCATGTGCCAGTTACACTCACAGACAGCTGGATTTGAACCCAGGACCTTTGTGCTAACCGCTGTGCCACCATGCTGCTATCATTTTAATGTAACTGTTGTCTTTAATGGAAGCGACACACCTCGTGTTGTCAGGTGACTGAATGTGGAACAAATGAAAGTTTCATTAAAACTCTTCATAAATAGAAACATAATTTCCATCCTTTCCTCTCGAATTCAAAAATACTTTTGTTTTCTTCACTATTTTTGTCTCTTTTTTTGTCTTTTTTAACATTTGTGTCAGACTGTTTTTATCATTTATCATTTTAGATGGTGTAGAAAACATTAAAAGTTTACCACCAGTGTATGCAAATTGTCTTTTATGTAACTCATACATTACAAATTACCATACAGCCTTATATAGGTTAAAAATATGACTAAACAGTAAACAAAACTCAGGTACATGTTGCATGACAAATGTTTATGCGACAGATCAGTTATAATTTGTACAGTCGGTGTGTAAATATTCAGACTTCTAAAACAGTTAATTTGTGATTTGTTTTTTCATTTAATGCCTTTTTGACTGGATTTAACTTGATTTTACACATTTTCTGCATCATAAAACCAAAACATTCAGTCTTTTCTTCCATCACTGGTAAACATTTACATTTTTCATTAACTGTATAGTTACTTTGTATGCATACACATAGACAGATTAAATTAATAATAAAAGATTTTGATGTAAAATAATAATTTGTGTGTGTTTACAATCAAAAACAGGACTGTCCTCGGAGACCAGCCTGATGTCAGTGCGCCCCAGGGCAGCTGTGGCTACAACGTAGCTGCCATCACCAGTGTGTGAATGTGTGTGTGACTGAATGTAGTGTGAAGTGCTTTGGGGTCCTTAGGGACTGAGTAAAGCGCTATACAAATACAGGCCATTTACCATTTACCATGACGTCCTCTGCAGTGGACAAAAAAACTTATCGATACTTTTTCCTGCAGTTCTCCGGAGGCTGTATCCTCCTCATCAAAGTGACAGTGCATGTTTAGGCTCCAGGTTACAGCACCAGAACGTCTCCGCCCGTCTGTGCTGCGGTTGAGTTTATAAGAAGCGCCCCTATCTCCCAAAGTAAGAGTGAGGGGCGGAGAGTCAGGCAGGGAGGAGGGAGAGGAGGGAGAGTCTGCAGAGACTGAGTGATGCCAAAATGCAAAAAGTTGGAGGTGTAACATCACTGAGCAGCAAAATATGAAAGATGCAGTTAGAAATACTCAGCTGAGCCTCCCGTTGGGCTCAGTCTGGGTGACCCTGATCTTATCTCCATCATCTACCCCCCACATCCTCCCTGTGTGTCCAGCAGAAACAGACCTCAGGCTCTGTGTCCTGGCAGCACTGGTCATAATAAACCTCCCACTCGATGAATCATTAGATCAGAGCTCCATTTGTCCACTGACTCTGTAAATCACCCTGCAGGAGAAAGATAACTTCAAGCTTTTTATTCAGTGACTGTGAGCTCAGGACACAGAAAGAGGAGCTTTAAAAGGGAAACATGAAAGTCATATAACTCTTCCACTGATTGATGTTCACGTCAAACATGACCATAGTTTCTAATGATGACGCCACTGCAGGTAACAGAAGTCCCAGTGAGCTCAGGCTGATGAAACTCTCAGGTCATCACAGTGTTTTCTGCTCTTAGATCTGAGGGGATAAAAGCCCCGCCCACCTGCTTTTCAAACGTTCTTTTTAAGAGGGGCAGTCAATCAAAAGAAAGGAAGCTTAAAGGGGAGGAGCTAAAACGTAGAATAAGCTCCACACGTATGATTTTGGACTGAGTCATGCAAAGCTGCTCTGGGAGAGTAAAGCATGAAGCCGGACGGGACTCGTGATCCCTAACAGTTTGTTTTGTGCTGATTACGAGACAATAAGTAAAGATGCCTCATCCTCAGTGTGTTACAGTGGGCTCTTTGGTGGGTGTCACTCATTTTGGACACCACACTATTTCTCTTTGTGATTCTTAATTATCTCATTGTTTCTACTTGCCTTACAAGAGGAAAAACTCCCACCAACAGCTGCAAGCAGCAAAGATCAAACCTGGGTTTCAGTGTTTAGATACTCTATCCAGGGAGCTTGTCATTTATCCACACAGAGCTTTTCCAGTTCTCTTGAGAAATGAGTAAAATAACTTCTTGTTACTCATTTCTGCAGAACAAGACGTCCAGTTCAGAGACTTAAAGGAACTGAGCTAAAGTCTAACAGGTAGTCACGAGCTACAGCTGCCTGTCAGGGTTAATCACCCCTGTGCAGTGGTTATGAAGTGGGAAACGCTGTAAACATGTTTATTTCTGGGAGTCTGTTGGGACGGATTCACGTTGGAGTGGACATCAGAGAAAATGAGCCTTGGAGCCCTCTGCTGCAGTCCTCGCTGTGCACATTTTCAATCCATCTGTGGATCTTTTGTGTCTCTTTATAGATGTTTTTTGCCTTTGTGGTCATCTGACACATCGGTTTATAGAGCGAGAGGCCACATCACAGGTTCCTCAAGCAGCAGCACACACAGTGTTTGGTCTCGTTTACAGATGTCTACACTAAACTCCTGCAGTCTCAAGGTCTACAACTCAAACTGGCCCTAACAAAGATATGAACACAACAGGCTGCTCACTGTGTGTGTGTGTGTGTGTGTGTGTGTGTGTGTGTGTGTGTGTGTGTGTGTGTGTGTGTGTGTGTGTGTGTGTGGGATTATCACTCAGATACCAGACACCGTGTAGAAATGTCTAACAGACCACAGCCATATTTGAGGAGAAGGTCAGAGGTCGTGGAGGTAATTCCCCGTCGTGCAGCAGCTGCTGCAGAGCTCTGAAGTCACTCCCTGTTTTCTGCCTGCTGCTCATTCACTTCCTGTCGTTACATCTGAGTGGATAAACTCTCATTTATTCCATCAGTGATATCATGGACAGGCGACACAAGATTAATTCCATGAAAAAGAAACGAGTTACATCACAGCTTAATCTACTGAGAAAAGTAACTTCTTAGAGAAATTTCACAGTCCCAGAAAGAAGCGTCCTTTGCTTTTATCTCACGTTTACATCCAGATGAACTGTTTAACATGGGAGTCTATGGGGACTGACTCACTGCTGATGCCTCCAGTGGACACCAGAGGAACTGCAGATCAGAGTCAGTTACTTCATTTCAAGCTGTGAGTCAGCTGGCTGCAAAAACATGTTTGTGCCTCGTCGTTGGTCGACAGCGTGACGGTAAAACCGTGTCTGATGGTCACAACTAGGTCGCTGATTGGCTGTTTGTTTCCTGCCTCCCTGAGGAGAACAGAAGATGCTGTTTGTGCGAAATGTCAGCATTTCTTTCACTGCAAAGTTGCACTCAACTTCAACATGTTGCTTAGTAACAGCTGGCTGTCAGCACCCACTCAGGTGTGTGTGTGTGTGTGTGTGTGTGTGTGTGTGTGTGTGTGTGTGTGTGTGTGTGTGTGTGATGAATAGCACCGAGTGTGTGGGCAGTTTGAGTGCTGGGCAGATTTAAAGGGAGAAGATGGATAAACAAAGCCGAGGAAAGGAGAAGAGGAGAGGATACACGAGAGAAAGAAGGCGAGGAGACGACTTTTCTTTCTTTCTCTTTGCAGACAGAGTGGCGTTTCCATGGTGAACACTATGGGATGCCAAGCTGGTTGCTGGGAGAGGAAGAGGAGGAGGAAGAGCAGGTCAAGGCTGGTGGATTTTTTCCAGCATTTCCACAGAGACTGAAGAGTGTGGGTGGGCTGGCCCTCTCTCTCTCGCTCTCATGGCACGTCACTGAGTGTGGGGGCGGCTGTGTTATTATTTGTTGTAGCAGGAAGAATGAGAGAAGGTTGGAGGTGGGTGGAGGAGGACAGCTGCTGCAGATGTCAGGTCCACGGGGACCTGACATCTGCCTGTGGTCTCAGTCGTGACAGGGAGGTGACTCAAGTCCACTGCTGATGTCCAGGACTTGTTTTTAGGAACTCGGGATCTGTAGCTCCTCTGAGCTGCTGACGGTGCAAAGCAGATTTGACATCACTTCAGCATGTGCTGCCGTTCATCGGGGCATAAACTGGCCGTGAACAGCCAAGGTCTTCGACCAGCTCACACTGAGTGTTTGACAGAGTCACGGTTAGTCGATGACAGGTGTGTCTGGGCGACACGGTACCTTCATCACGCCTGTTAAACCCGTCGTGTCACATGTGGGCCAGGAAACGCTCAAAAGTACAGATGCTTATCTGAATTATCTTTATTTTCAGTGGTCACCAAACATAATGACAGCAGCGTCTTTGAATTCAGGGTTTTTGAGCACCACATCTCTGCTCTCTGCTCTAACGTGTATGAGATGTGCATGACTGTAGCTAGGTGTGCTTAACAAAGTGTTTACATGTGCACAGGCTCTGAGGAGAATTAAGATCCTCATAAAACACGAACACCTCCTCCTCTCTAATCTCCAATTGTCTTTATTGTGTGTGTTTGTGTGTAAGGTCTCAGGGCAGGTTGGCATGACAACAAGCGTCCACGTCCAACAGTGTATCCATGGAGATTTGCTCTCTAAGCACACACACGCACAGCGTGGTGTGCGTCTGTAACTGCAGATATTTCCTGATGAACGCAGCCTTTAAAGGACCATTCAGCTGTTTTTATTTTCACATCTCGCTGGCTCTGATTGGCCGTTGCTGCGGTGACGGCTGCTCTGGGGCTCCCACTGCCTCAGGGGATTGTTGCTGCCGATCCGGGAGCCTCTCGCTGTGATTTAATTGGATCAGATGGCAGGTAATCGTATCAGGTGATGTGCTGTTATGTAATGACATCACTGCAGGGGCGTGTTTGTTTACATCACGCAGTGGTGTACGATGCAAATCCATTAATAACACACGTCTCACAAACCCTTTTGCGTCTTAGTTTAAAGGCCTTCGATCGTAGCCTGAAACTTTATCTTAGCCCGTGTGGAAACCGCTCAACGCAACTTAATGTAGAGGCCACAGTCGATAATGAACGTCATCGAGAAGTAAAGACGATGGAAGATATTTAATTCATACAAATCAGGCTTTGATGGTTCCAGTGTTTTTAGGTGCTTGCTGTACAGATGGAGACACAAAGCCAACATCCAACTTATTAAAAACTATAAATAAATTCTCAGTCACCCTCTGAATAAACCAGCAGCAGTGGTTTCATGACGTCCAAAGTCTTCATTCATTGAATCTGTAGGAGCATCGTTGACCTCTGACCTCTTCCAGGGGACGGTGGAGAAGCTGTTTGCAGGATCTTTGCTTCACTGGTCAGAAGCGAGTCTTGAAGCCGGAGAGCTCCAGCTTGTCGATCGACCTCTGGTTGGTGAAGGAGGCTCTGGTGATCCGGCTGGTGGGACTTCCTTCTTTGCTCAGCCACACCTTCCTGTAAAGGACCCAATGAGAAAGAAGAGAGTGCAGTTCAGGTTTATGGTACACGGGTCTAAGTCCTACACGCACTGCAGACAGAAAAGAGACTTTTGTTTTTACTGTGACGGCCGATGATCACAGCTTAGTGGTGGGTCATCGGTCACGGACGACTCTTCTGTGGTTGCTGCCTAAAGATTTCAAACATTCTTACTTAAACTTGCCAAAGATTCCCTGAGGTTCGTGACATTTTTACATTTCCTTCAGGATCAGTCTGGTTGAGACCTGCATCAACCAATAAAAGATTATTTATGTCTGCAGACACTTATATTGAGCTTTGATAGCAGCATCAACACCACTGTCCAGAAAGAAAAAGGCATCATGGCGATTCAGTGAGAAAAAAACAAGAAGAGGAAGAACTGGGGTGGAGTTGGGCTGCAAAGTGGCTTGCAGAGCAACTGTGAGCTGCTTACAGCAGCTTCTACAGCGTGTCCTACAGGCAGATATGGAATGGCTTTCACAGAGACGGCAGCTGATGGTGACTTGCTGCCAGAGTTCAGTCGGTCCACAGAAAGCTCTTCATTCAAGTCCAGTAAAAACTGGAACTAGTCGTGGATCCAGTTGCTTTTAATCACCACAGACTCTGATGTAATATGTACACTTGGGTTTTAAGGGGTATTTATTATTTTCTTCTTTTTTTTGGGTTGTATGGAAGCCCCAAACGCAATTTCATTGTTCTTGACAATGACAATAAATAAATAAATAAATAAATAAATAATAAAGTAAAACTGTCTGCCTTTCAGAGCTGCTGTTAGGTTCACTGCACTAACCGACCGTCCGAGAAGGCTGAGCTCTGGTTTTGCTGAGTGAAGTTTTAGGATTTTATTTGGTTCTTACTGAGCACTGATTGGCTGACTTCAGTGTCTGTGTGATGCTCCTATATACAGTCTATGGATGGCACCTGGTAACTACTGCAGCTACTCTTAGCTGGTAACTTAGCACGCCAACCTCTCGTCCAAATACGGTCACGTCCGGCTCCAAACACCAACATGCTGACGGCCAAAACCATAAAGTTGTGAGTTCAAAATGCAGAGTCCTGAAACCGATGTTCCTGACCTCACTGCTCGAGGGACATAAACGTTCAAAACCAGAAAAGAAGGCCCCACCAGCCGACTGGGGGTCAGGCCTGCATCTGGACGACCAAAGGCATGATGGGTAAATAAAAACATTCCTCTGGTTTTACATAACGCTGGGAGTTTGCTGTGCAGCAGCTCTCTGAGCGTTTGGTCGAGTGCAGGCGTGTGTAGATTAGAGGAGATTGCAGGGGATCAGGGTCACGTCCATGTAGCTGCACCGACTGAAGGCGGGCCAAAGAGAGCGGGCGAGCGAGCATGAGAACAAGAGTGGGGATGGGGAGAGAGAGAGAGAGAGTGGCTGTCCTAGTTTTGCTTTATTGCCAAACTCTGTCTACAGTGGACCGATCTGCTCCATGACCCACTACTCTACTGTCCACACACACACACACACACACACACACACACACACACACACACACACACACACACACACACACACAGCTTAACACTAATTCTCCAGCAGCTGGATGTTTGCTGGTTTCTAATCTGCTGCCATTTCTCTCTGATCCGCTCATGCACAGCTGCACTTCGACACTCGCGAGGACTCCATCTATGTCAAAAGCTCCGCCCTAAGCAAGATATTTCCAGTTATTACATCATAAGTGCATCGTTTCTGTCAGCACTGACCCTGTGCACGACCACCCAAAGGTCTCATGCAGCGAGTTATTACAGTTTAGCTTTTACTCTAAGTTTATTTTTTATCACTTTCACTGTTAGTTTAGGTCTTGGTGTTTGTCGGGGATCTGTGATCTCTCTAACAGGTAACATAGTGAAGGTGTTTGACTCACACTCATCAGACGTCCTCAATCTTGATATGCAAATACACAAAGCCTCATCAGACCAGCTGTGCAGCCAGCTGTGCTGCAGTTTACCACACGGAGAGACTAAAAATGGTTCCATTAAGTTGTGTTTCTCCCCCCAAAATCTAATCATTATTATAATCATTAATGCCATGAAGTGTTGAATTAGGACCCAACTTGCAAGAAGATGGAGGTAAAAGGAAAACTAATCCCGTGATGCAAGAACACGATGACCAGCGATGAGGGGATGACAGCGCTGCATGTACACAGGAGCAATCAGGGGAAGTGGACACAGCTGGGAAACCAAGGCACAGGTGATAATAATCACAGAACATGAGCCAGGAGGGCAGGTACGGCTACACACGAGAGATAAATGATTCCTGAAATCAGACGTGAGAAGCAATAACGAAACATGGAGAGGCAGACGTGCAGGAGGAAGAGACAGGAAGTTAGAACTCAAGACTGAAAACTGGAGAAGAAGCGGCACACGACGTGGTGCGGCGTCTGGCTGACATCAGGTTTTTCTTTAAACATTTTCCTTGTGGTGAAGCCTCAAGTGGAGTCGCAGGTGTAGTCCTTTCTGCTGCTCCGCCCCTGGGTGGAGTTTCTCCCTTTGAGCTGTCCTGCACTGGCCTGTTAATCAGCTGTGTGGAAGCTGCAACTCTTCTCTGCCAGAGCATCGTTGCTGCGACCGCACTCACCTGCATGCGCTCTTTTATTTGATTGTTTTTGAAATGACACAAATATTATCACTTCTGCTTCAGTGACCCCAGATCTGTTTCATCGTCTAGGTTTGGTCTTTAGTTTATGTTGGCTACAGTGACCTTGTCCTCATGTACGGTATATTCCACACAATGCTAACAGGAAGTCAGCAGCACACACTGTTGCTGATCCGAGCCAAATAACTCTCTTTACAGGTTTGTGACAAAACCACAACATGTTCATCGACCTGATTATAACCAATGTAAGGAGACCTGGAAGGGTTTTACAGCGCCTATAAGTTAAATGTATTTTTCTAACGACAGGTAGCCTTGAATACAACGAATGACTCCCTAATGTGGGTCTATTCTGCTTTTCCTTATTTCCTGTCAAACATCTGTTACAGTGGAAGTTTCTGATAATGAGCTCCGTGAACGTGCTGTAACCTCAGGCTGAAGCTCAGGCTGCTTTTCCCCACTGTTGGGTCTGTGGTTGCGCGTTAGGCAGCTCCTCTCGTGTAATTAAACTTTTTATTGCCAACTTAAGATACGACACCTTCCCGGCTCTCTTGGTCACTTCTAACAGTTTGAGGAATTTCTATGTGGAAAAACGTGGAGCAGACTTTCCAGTGTCCACAAACACCACCAAGCTCCTGGCTCCCAGGACACACACCCCGACACACACTCCACAAGCTAAACTAAGACATACTTTCTACAGTAACAGCCAACATGTGGGTGGGAGCCGCGGGTTTGCTCCTTTAAATCAGTGCCACATTTGCCCCAGCAACATATTTTGATTACACATAAATTTTCCATTCATTTGGATTAAATCCCATATTTCCCACAACTAACGCTGATATCCAGTGTTTTAATTCAGCAAACTGCAAAGCGTTTGTAGTTTAACGTCAGGATTTTCCCGCCTCTCTCTTTGTTTCCATTCCTTCACTTTCATCAGCTCGGCTCTGGAAATTTTTCTGCTCCCAGAGGAATAAATAGAAACCACCCACTGCTTCACCTCCCACCGCCAGCCTTCGCTCTCCATACTCCACACAGCCTAACATTTGCATTGCTCTCCTTTCCTCATCTTTCCTTATTTCCCTCCTGTTCCTCCTGCACGCCTGGAGGAACAGCTGGATCCCGTTTCACAGGCCTGGCAGGAAGTGAGGTCGTGGTGAAAGTGGAGTCGACAGGAAGGACGTGAAAGCAAGTGTGTTAACATGGAAATAATAGTCGATATACAACGGAGAGAAGCTGTGTGTGTGTGAACTGTATTAACCCTGACCCTTTACAGTCTTATTGACTGTTAGATGTGCTTTTGTTGTAATACAGCCAATCACAGTTCCTCATGTGTGTAACCAGCCTGTAAACACATTTAATGCCTGCAGTTGCTTCTGTGTTCAGACTGAAGCGTCCAGCTCCTAAAATTTATGCTGAAGCTTGAAATGAAATCTGTTTTTGTGCCATTTCTTCCTCTGGGGACCCCGCCCGCCTGGCCCTGCAAGGAGCGTGTGTGTGTGTGTGTGTGTGTGTGTGTGATGTCAAGGAGCATCAGCAGATCCCTTGAGGTGGTGATGTCATCTAAATCGGACGTCCCCACCCAGTGACATCACTCCCCCCGGACAGGATGGGACGTTCAAAACAAACTGAGCCCGGCTTCAGTTCCAGATCTGATACCATTACGCTGCATTCACTGACAGCTGGGAACTCAGAGTTTCTAGTGTTCAACTGGAAAAACAAAGGCAGAAACATCACCAAAGGGAGCAGATATAAATCCTGTAGCTCTGCTTGAAGAACCCGCAGTGTGGTCGCAAGTATTTAATATTTAACAATTCACCTGCATGAGAACAAGAACTCTTTAAACTGCTCATAAATCTCCTGAACCAAAGCGTCGGTGCCTGCAGATCTGCTGCCGCGACAGAACAGACCTGAAGCAGGTAACCGTTGTGTTGTGAAGGCAAAGGTCGCCATCTAGTGGCTGAAAAAGAGTATCACCGCAGCACTTTGCAGTGAGAGTTGCACCAGCCTGCTGTGGCGTGTCAGTGTGCACTCACATCTCCTCCACCATGTCAGCCGGACCCTGCACCTGTCCCACCACCGTCCCTTTGTAGGTGTTCTTCACCCAGCCGACCAGCCCGAGCCGCAGACCCTCCTTCTCTGTGTACTGGTGACGGGAAGAAAGGAGTTAATAAAATCCTTCAACCTGGATGTTAAACAAAGATTGATGTGGGACATAAAAACATTAAGTCAATAAAATAATGTATTAAAAAAATTGTATATACTTAATGTCTGTTTTGTGTGTTGGATAATCCTTCTAGTTTATTGGTTTATCTCCACAGAGGAACGATATGCAGCATGCTTTTAGTCATAAAGAAGGGGCAGCCAATAAAAACAGCTGGTTAGAGTTGACATAAAGGGGGAGGAGCTAAAGCAGGTTGTTTTATTTCAATGCTTTCACTGGGATTTTTTCCCCCCACTGTAGCCTGATGAGTTTTGTGAAATCCACACCTGATCGTGTCGCCAGTTGTGTAAATTAATATGCGAAGTGTCACGGTCATGGATCAATGGTCACGACAGCATATTTATGGTGAAAAAACTGACCTCACAGCCGCTTGTTAGTCAGCGGACTGCTTTCAGTTACTGTGCAAACGTAAGGCTGGACACCTGCAGTCAGCTGAGACTGAAGAAGTCACCTGTATGATGACGTAATGCTTCTCCCACTGAAAACGTCCAGATGAACAGAATCAGCTTGCTGGGATTTCCTTACCTGGATGATCGAGACACCGTTTACATGTGTGCAAAAGGCCAAGATGCATAGAAAAAGCTACGTTTCTGTGCAGACTGAGCCTCGAACTGAGCTGTGGGTTTGGTGAGGATGGGATTTGGTTTTTGGAAGCAGCAGGAGGTGATCGCAGCAAAAAGAGAGCTCAAAGGAAAACTCACCATTCGGAAGCAGACGCCTGTCAAAGTAAGAAGGAGAGAAAAGAAAGTCTGAATTAGTAGCTGCTATTTTTTAATAGCTTGTTTCCAAAAGTCACATTTGTGTTTTGTGCATTTTCTTGTTTACACAGCCTAACAGAGGTGGTCTGTTTGGGCTTTTGTGAAGTTGGTGGCATTCATGAGGCTCTAAGAAGTGAAAGTGAGGCCAGCCCAGCTTGTTCCTAAATTAAGCAGCAGTGGATCGTTTTACAGGCTCTCAGAGGCCAACAGGTCTAAGAAGCAGAGGAAGAAAAGGGAGTTAAACATACAGACCCTGGACGTGACCGAAGATTTCAAAGTCCACCGACACCAGATTGCTTCCGGCTGAGTCATCAGCAGACATCCTGAGAGACTCGAGCTCAGAAATGTCCCTTTAACAGAAGAGCTCTGCAGCGTCTCCGTCCGCCTCCTCACCACATGGTCATGTCGTCCTCCTGAGCTTTTTAAAGGAAAATCTCACCACCAGCTGAGGAGCTCATGGAACATGTAGTCCATTAAAAACTACAAACAGTAATGATGGGCAGGTGTCCTCCTGTAAACTGATCAGATCCTTTGAAATCAGCAGTGACAACACCTGCCTGGTGTTTGGTACTTAGGGGACACGACTGAGAAGATGAAGGCTGCACAGAGGGTCATTAACTCCACTCTGAACGTCACTGGCCTCTCCCACCCCTGGAGGCCATCGCCATAATGGACTGTTAACAACCACTATCCCCCCACATCTCACCCCTGCCCACGCACCTCACCAATCTGAGCCACGGTCTCAGTAACCCTCATCACTCAGGACACTCACACACAGACTCTATTCAGACCAAGTCCTTTCTTGGTCTACACACCTTTGGAACGGGAGTCGTAGGTTTGACTCCCAATAGGCTAGACCCTCCACGCTAACCAAGCCCACCTCGGACATCAGCGAGAGACATAAATATGAAGCCATACCAGCTCAGACGTTGCCCGAGGTCTGTGTCAGGTGTTGAGGAACCAGGACGCCCTGATGAGAAGTGGGCTACTGGAACAAGACGGCATCGGTGGGCAAGAGATGAAAACAGGGCGCTGGTGGATGTTACTACACCAGTAACCCCAGTGGAAGGGTCAACATGTCAACTGGCTTCTGCATTTTGCCAGTGAGGACAGAGAAAGAGATCTGACATCACATTTAAGCATTTAAGCAGCAAAAATCCAGTTTAGGAATGTGAGTCAGTTCAGACTCACATTCATAGAAAACAGCAGCTCGTCAGTCCTGCTCCTGAAGGACGCTGATCCCAACTGGAGCCAGGGGGTCCGAATGTGCCGGCACATCCAGTGCAAAGAGCACGGCACAACACACAACACACACATGTGTGCGCTTGTCTTGACACTCGCTGACATGATGCATTCTGATTCTCTCACAACCAACGCAAACGTGTCCTTACTGTCCAAAAAGTCCTCACATCAGTGTTCCTACAAAGACCGATGGAACAGTACGCACACACAGTCAGCTCGCGACCTCGGACATCATCAGGGGAACGCAGAGGTCATCATCCTACACATGACCTTTAACCCCCTAAAATACAGATTTATGTCAGACAAAGATGAAACTCTAGCAGTTTAACACTAACATTTACATCTCATTAATTTAACGAGTGTTCGCGGCAAACAGTCGTTATCCTGTCTTCCTTCTCTCACCCCAACCAATCACAGCAGATGGCCCCGCCCCTCCCTGAGCCTGGTTCTGCCGGAGGTTTCTTCCTGTTAAAAGGGAGTTTTTCCTTCCCACTGTCACCAAAGTGCTGCTCATAGGGGGCAGAGATAGTGTCTGTCTCCTGAATCCAAACTGGAAGCTGGTTCCACAGAAGAGGGGCCTGAAAACTGAAGGCTCTGCCTCCCATTCTACTTTTAAATACTCTAGGAACAACAAGTAGGCCTGCAGAGCGAGAGCGAAGTGCTCTAATAGGGTGATATGGTACTACAAGGTCATTAAGATAAGATGGGGCCTGATTATTTAAGACCTTGTATGTGAGGAGCAGGATTTTGCTGTATTTCAGTATTTGTGGTTTTCAGTTGATGTTGAAAATAAAGAAAGTGAAGAATAAAACGTCTGGAATGACATAAAAAGCTTTAACAGTGACATTAACGTAGAAATATGTAAAGAGGAAATGGATTCTCGTTTCTGCTGTGCCAGCTCTGCGCACATTTAGCAGCACTTTACTTAATTGAGGACTTTCTGCAGATATTATGGTTCATAATCACCTTTCATTATAATCCTCTTTATGATTTCTATACATTTCTAAATAAAACAAACAGTGATGATAAAACTGTGTTTAAAAGTGTTACATTTGATGTTAAACACATTTTTTATTTCATTCTTTTGTGTAATATTTGAATGATCTTTCATTTCAAACGTGTAAAGCAGTGATTCTGACTGCAGTGTTTGAACGCTGTGATAACAGATGCATTCCTGTGCTCGGGGTTTTCTGGCTCTCTCGCTGCTCTTCGTCGCTCTCCCTGCCAGGGGCCGGTGTTGTGCTGACAGCTGAGGACTCTGACATGAAGCCAACATGATCTGTGCTGTAAAAATATTTACTGTACACGACCACACTGAGCGCGCTCCGTGCAGCCCGGCGGCGTCTGTAGCGCAGCCAGGCCGTGTCTGGTCTCAAACCGTAACCGGCACCGTTTTTAAAGGATGCCGTCTGCGTGCAGCGGCGAGGCTCTCGGGTGCTGCTGCCACTCTTTTGGACAAAAGCTTTGTGATACTTGACCTGACTTTTTATATTTCACTCTCAGGATAATGATACACTTTAAAGGGGAAATAAATACATGATTAAATAAGTCGTTAGTATTATTGTCTGATCGACTGTCTCTCTTTACTCATCTTCAGCTCACCCTGGTCACTCAGAGCTCCATCCAAGCCTCCGTCTTCATCTTCAACACCACCATCTAGACTCGGGGTCTGGTCCTAACTCCCATCACTGCTGGGATTCTGATCACAGGTCATCACAGAAGAGCGGTCATTGTTCCACATGGTCTCTCCGTGTTCATTTGGTCTCTGATCACTTTCTCTGAAATCACTTTTAAGGTCTCAGAATAAACAGAAATACCACCTTAAATGCTCCCACAGGCGCCCGCCTCATTTTTAGAAGCTGAGAGTCGTTCAGATTATAAATGTGTGTCTGGATTCACGTACACTCGTGCAACACAAGATGTCAGCAACGCAACTCTGAGTAACTCAGTCTGAGAGGAAGCATGGCTTCCCCCGGTCGTCATGGAGACGCTTCAGTGGTCATCACATGATCTGAATTTCTTGTTTCTGGAAAAGTAAAGATTTGTCAGGCTGAAAGAGGACACTGGACACACACACTCCTCACACACACAGTGTGTGAGGAGTGTGTGTGTGTACAGCACCATTGTTCTCTTTGAGTGCGACAGTTTGTGTGTTAATTTGTCTGCATCTGCTGTGTGTGTGAGACTAACTGCATGTGTCCACTTGCCTTGTGTGTGTTTGTGTGTGTGTGTGTGTTCACGCTGGTCTGTACTCTGTGTGTGTTTACACTTGGATGAGCCTTCTGTTCGGCGTGCAGTCGCTCTCAGTGAGCTGGGTTTTTAGGTCGCAGTGTTCTTTCTGCCACAGCCGTGTGCACACATGCACGCATGCACGCACACACACATGCACACACACATGCACACACACACAGTCACACACACATGAACGCACACACACAGTCACACACACACACACAGGAGAAGATGTTGGGCGCTATTAGGCACTGGGCTGCCGAGTTAGATGGGGATGGGAGCGGTGGTGGTGGTGGTGGTGGTGTGTGTGTGTGTGTGTGTGTGTGTGTGTGTGTGTGCTTAGGGGGTCCCAGAGGTCTTGTCATGCATATGGGCACAGAGCCAAGCTGAGAGCCTGCGAGTGTGTGTGAGTTTGTGTGTGTGACGCTGGAGGGTTTAAAACCTCCACTGCTGTGTAACATGTCGACTCTTTTTAGTAATGTCATCCAGTACACACACACACACACGCACGCACACACACACACACACACACACACGCACACACACACACACACACGCACACACGCACACACACACACACACACGCACACACACACGCACACACACACACACACACACACACGCACACACACACACACGCACACACACACACACACACACACACACACGCACACACACACACACACACACACACACACACACACACACACACACACACACTCGTGAAAGCTGGTGAAGTCTTTCTGATTCGTTGTGACTCAGAGCTTTAAACTTACAGGACCTACATTTCATACTGTATGTTACATTCATCGAGCTCACGTGTTTGATTTTAAATGCTTAACAAAAATTCAATAAATAAAATAGAACATATGTTGTCTTATATTCATAATTATTGTACACAGCCATCAGCTACGACATTCAAACTGGGCACCTGGTAGTGGGTTTGTCCCACGCCTGCTGCTAAAACCATCAGGGCGAGGAGTCCACAGGTGCTGAAGGTGTCCTGTGGTGCCAGATAAACAAGATGTTTGCATCAGATCCTCATCAAAGTCGTGAGTTATCAGAGCAAAGATCGAACGCTGTCCCTCTTAACCAGAGTGAACACCCTGGCACTAATTTCCAAGTTTATGAGCGGGAACTGGACAAATACAAAATTCAATTCAATTTTATTTACACAGCGCCAAATCGCAACAACAGTCGCCTCAAGGTGCTTTATACTGTACAGTAGACCCTACAGTAATACATACAGAGAAAAACACAACAATCATATGACCCCCTATGAGCAAGCACTTTGGTGACAGTGGGAAGGAAAAACTCCCTTTTAACAGGAAGAAACCTCCAGCAGAACCAGGCTCAGGGAGGGGCGGGGCCATCTGCCGCGACCGGGCATTTAAAAGGAGGAAATCGCTCAGACACTCAGAGAAAGCTTTACAAACACTGAATGAAACTCATCCTCTAAGTTAGGAGACGGTCCGACGACCATAAAGATGGTGGAGATTTGTCCGCTTTCTTTTACCTAAAATTACACCACAACTAATTTAATGATAACTGCATATGTGTTTAATAAAGTTGCCATGGCAACATGACGCAGTTGTTGTGTAATCTGGGAAGTATATTTGGTGGTCAGTGGTTAAATAAATTCGTTATCTTCTTTCTTATCAGACACAGAGATGAAAACAACAGTGGGCAGCGAGTTAATAGACATGTTTACACTCAGATTTATCAATCTAATGAAAAAGGGAAATTTAACCGAGTTACTGGTTTTCACAACAGTCCAGCAAATGACATCTATTTTGTGCTGTAGAACAAATCATGTCTGTGATTAGCAGCAGTCTGAACACTCAGACTTTAAATTCCAACAGCTAACCAATAAATCAATCAATAAAATTAGTAAAGTCACTCACTTTCAGAAGAGGAAATGGATGAATAACTCAGGTTTTCCATTGGGCCACACTGCATTAAACAGTGTAAACAAAGAGCCACACATATGCGACAGAACAAAGAGTCACATGAAGTCCTGAATTACTCCAGACTCAGTGAGTATTTGACACAACGCTTTTAGCCAGTCCAGCTAGCTCTTAGGTTATGTCAGTAGGCTGCAGCCAACTGAAGTCTGTTTTCTTACTCCTCCCAATCCTAGTGCATGATCCTAGCTACTGTGGCTGCTGTGCTCGGACCTCTGTTCATCTCATCTGCATGTGTAGGCTGTCACTCCGCCGTTTACCTCAGCTGTCAATAAAACGCGTTTTCCATTGATACCTCCTCAGATCAACTCGGCATGATCGCCATGACTCGACTCAGCTTGACTGTTTGTTTTGTTTCAATCGAGTCCCACATAATGTGTGAGGTCGTTGTTATAGCAACACGGCGAAGCATTACGTCACGTAATTAGCATGTGACACAAATGCTACAACACAGCCGAAGACATACCTGCTGCTCGGTCTGTGGCTTTTCATCAGACTCGGGGAACACTGTGTTGTTTTTTGTAGCCGTTTCTTTCATTGCCAGGTTTCCAAAATGGCAATTTAGATCTTTGTGAACGAGATGCATGACTCATCGAGCGATGCCACTGACCAACCAATCGATAGCATGCAGTCTGATGCCGTCACATTTTAGTACCTGCTTGGACTGCTTGGCGCCTCAGCTGTGCAGGTATTATTTTAGTACCTTGTACCTTGTACCATGAACCTAATGGAAAACCGTGAAACCTGCGAAGGACTGTGGCGAGTCAATCCGAGTAGATACTAATGGAAAGGAACTTATGTGTGCACGTCTATTTACTCTGGAAGAGGCTGCAAATTTTGGGAGAGGAGTCCGAGTTGGGAATACATGTTGATGAGTGAAACTCACTTTCATCTGATGACAACCATACTGAGGTGAGCTGTTGAGGATATCCTGAACTTTTCTATCAGCATAGCTACTATTTTTGCCACTGTAAGCAGCTGTTAGCCTCTGTTAGCCGCTTTTAGCAGCTGTTAGCATGTGCTAGCCACTGTAAGCAGCTGTTAGCCTCTGTTAGCCGCTTTTAGCAGCTGTTAGCATGTGCTAGCCACTGTAAGCAGCTGTTAGCCTCTGTTAACAGGTGTTAGCGCCTGTTAGTTGCTGCTAGCTGGCATATGTGACACCTTCTTTGGACATTTGTCATGGTCTTCCATGTCTCTCAGGTTTTCCCATTCGGGTTTGTTGTTGGTTTTGGATACTGGTTGTTTTTCTCTCCCTCTCTGTTTGGGCAGAACTCATTACAGGTTTCCGCTCTACCTACAATAAATCTCTACACCTGCAATAAACTCACCATCCACTTGTTATGTTTATGTCTCTAGCCACTACTTAACTACTACTACTACTTAACTTGCACACTATTTTTCTCAGTTTATATTAAAAAAAACAACCCTATACTTTAATCTTAATAACTGTACAGTACTCTGTTTTTGTAACTACTGTCCATGATGTAAATTTTTTTTTTCTGTGTCCTGTTCTGTTTGTATATGTGATTTTATTCTGCTGCTGTTACAACCAAATTTATCCTCGTGGGACAATTAACGGATTATTCTATTGTATTCTATTTTATTCTACTTAAGACGACAGCTCTGTGCTACTCATCGCTGGATTGTTGTACTACTGCAGTGAGTTTTTCTAGTTTATCGTGTTCTTTGGATCTGTAACCTGTGTATACGCAGATATATGAGTACAATATCCTTTTCTATACTAACACTTTTTAAATACTAATTTCATGCCAACCATCGATTGTTTGTACTGTTTACACCTGAGCACAGAGTTCCTGTTACTTCTGAACAGTTTTTCCAGTCACACAGACCTGCTACTCACCACCACGCGGTGAACATCGTGTTACGCAGAGCATCTTTGAGGGAAGCTTTATTTCTGTTTGTATTTTTGCTTTTTTTCAGCTCTTCCCTCATTTCCTCAAGAGCGTTTGCGGTTTCCCACGCCGCCATGTTAAATAAAACTGTGTCCCAGTGAGTCGCCTGGTAGACGGGCTGCACCATCTCACTACAGCCTGAGCCTATTTTTAACTTCACGAGCGTTTGTGGACAAGAACAGGACCGCTGTTTCCTCGTATTTGGGAAGGTTTTAACATTTTAGTGTAAAGCAGAAATACAGTTTTTGAAAAACGCGGTCAGCAGATAAAGATGCATGAATCCATTTTTTAAATGACAGAAATCCTGATGTGGACATGAGCCTGTTGATTTTGCATTAATCTTTAACACTTTTATGGCTTTTTTGCGAAGATGCCACATGCTGATTACAGGAAACGTTACAGGATGGTTGATTTGACTCAGATGAAATGTGCGTGTGTGTATGTGTGTGTTTGTTTGGGTGGGGGATGTGTTTCCAACCCTACTAACGAAATTGACCTTAATCAAAGGACACAGGAGCAGCGGGCCGCTATAATACACACAAACCTGGAGGGTGGGAGGGCATCAGCACACACACACACACACACACACACACACACACACACACACACACACACACACACACACACACACACACACACACACACACACACACACACACACAGAAATAGACACACACACAGCCAGCGGCAGTGTTTTGAGAGAAAAAGCAAAAGAACATTTGTCTGGTCAGTTGGTGTCTGACTCCTCTGAGTCCAAACAGCACACAGGACGCCTGGTGTGTCTTTGTGTGTCTCTGTGTGTGTCTGTGCGCGTGTCTCTGTGTGTGTGTGTCTTTGTGTGTCTGTGTGTGAGATGAAGGATGCTCGTCCTTTCAGTCCAATGTTGACATTAATGCTCAATTTAATGGAAGGGTTTGTCATCGTGTGTGAGCTGGTGTTTGTGGATCTGCATTCTGTCTGAAGCCCAGCAGGGGGCGACTTCTGTTGTTTGAGTCAGATTTTAAAGCAGTCTGTGGGAAAAGTCACCTGTGTCCTCACGCAATGAGCTCAGTAAACAAGCTTTCCTGATAATTTTATCATCTCAGTCTCTGAATCCGACTCGGTGGCCATTCTGTGAACTCTGGTCCCGTTAGAGTAAAACGAGCTAAACGAGCATGTTTGCTAGCCTGTAAGTGTGCAGCGTCCTTTGGGTTCTTTGCAAGTTCACCAAAAACAATAAATGGTCAAGCTTTCCTGACCAATGACTGACAATGATGAGCCTGGATTTGTTTATAAACTTTTAAAGGAATGTGTGCTGATAATTTGCAGACCACACATACAACTTTAAAAATATATTCCAGACTGATAAAGCAAAGATGTAAGTAAAGTAATCACAGTGTACCCCTCACAAACTCATCTAAAGGCTTTCCGGCGCTTCTCTGATTCATGTCTGCATTCAGTGAACTTGAGCTTGCTCTTTTATCTCTGTGTTAAATGTTTTTAATGGTGCTTTCAGGGTCACATGGGAGTTTTACATACAAATACTCAAATAAGGAGTTTATAGCAGAGCATTGTGGTGGCACCGAGGTGAACAAATGTGTCACTTCAGCTGTGTTTAAAATAAGGAAGTACAAGGTACAGTATTCACATCAGAGAGCAGTACAACAACAATCAAATCACAAATATATTAAAACTGTGCTTCAGTACTTGAGTACATGTAATAAGTTACATTCCATCACAGCAGTGATGCTGCTGGTTATGGTGGGAGGAGGCATTCATTAGGTGTTCTCAAAGACGCATCACTGGTTTCTACACCATAGACTGTATATAAAAGACAGAGTCCACTGCTAGTAACTCATTGGTTACTGATACATTAACGTAGCATGTTGGCCTCTGCTATACAGTATAAACAAGCGGTCCCCAACCTTTTATTGTTTTTTGTCCAACAATGTTTTCACAATGTTTTTGTTTTTAAATTTTACATATCGAAACTTGTAATTTTAGTTTCATTTTTAAAATGGATAAAAAACTTGACCCTGATTTAGCTCCATATAAACACTCCACAGAGTCCACATGTTTTCTGTGGCTCTCTCAGCTGTTGTATGTTGTCTTTTTTTTCTCATCTCCTTCTTTGACGTGAGGCGATGAAGCTGTTTCAGAGGTCAGCTTTTCTGAAAATCACATAGGATCGTCACATCTATACCTTCGTGGACTGCCACGCTGCCAGCATTTTCTTGGCTGACAGCAGCTCTCGCTCTCAGACATGTCTGGCTTAGTCTTGTCGTGCCTGTATTTGCATTTGTCCAAGATAAAGACAATGTTGGATAACACCTCCCACCCACTCCATGACATGCTGGTCAGTCACAGGAGCTCGTTCAGTGAGAGACTGAGATTACCGAAAAGCACCACTGAACGACACAGGAAATCATTCCTGCCTGTGGCCATCTCCCTGTACAACGCATCCACTTAACACACTGTTTGCTGCTACAGCTACACATGTTTCTTTTCCAACTATTTATTTATGAGTGACTTATGTATGTATGTATGTATATATATGTATATATTGTACTATTCTTAGTTAGTGTATTGTCTGTCTTGTCTTAATGTTGGTTTAAAATGGAGCACTGTAACAAAAAATAATTTCCCCCAGGGATCAATAAAGTATTCTGATTCTGATTCTGATTCTGATTTGTATAGCGCTTTATTTAGTCCCTAAGGACCCCAAAGTGCTTTACACTACATTCAGCCATTCACACACTGGTGATGGTAAGCTACATTGCAGGTCCTGGCACTGACAGAGGCGAGGCTGCCGGACACTGGCGCCACCGGGCCCTCTGACCACCACCAGTAGACAACGGGTGAAGTGCCTTGCCCAAGGACACAACGACCGAGACTACAAGAGACTATAACGCGAACTCCCAACTCTTGAGCCACGATCGCCAGTATATCACTGACATCACATAAAAATGTAGCAGTATCATGTTAGCAGCACTCATTTGCAGCCTTGAGTGATGTAAACTAAACTTTATTCCATCCTGGCAGAAACACGAACAATAGAAAAGAAGAAGAGAAGAGAGATGAACACTGATCAGTTTCTTCTAGAGGTGAAATCCTCTGTGGCGTCCACACATGGTCGTCTCTCTGTGACCTCCCGTGACCCTGACCTCACAACTGCAGTTTAAACCTGCAGCTTAAGCCTAAGCTGGGAGGTCGTGGTAGTAAAGTGGCGCCGAGCTGCAGCTATAGCATCATGAATAAGTCAAATACTGTACCCGCCCCCTCCCGATCCTGGGTTCAGGCAGGAACAAATGCTCACACTGTCATGCATAATTTACCACGACCATAAGCTGTACGTTACGTCTGCATTGCAACAGAAAAACTGCGACGTTTATCTGAGTTTTGAGTCTTCATTGATAAAAGCTGAAGGTCATCAGGACCGACACCTGCATGTTTCGTCCCCTTTTGACCTTTAACACTGATTTAAAGACACTTTGCTCTTCATACATGTACGATCATGATTTTCTGCACAAATAATGAACCTAATGTTCTGTGTTTGCGTCTCTTTGTCCTGTTATTCTATTTCCATATTTCCATCTCTTCAGTCTGCAGCGGTTTCCAGCAGAGCGGCACAGACTCTCCCTCCTCCCTCTCCGCTTGGCTGAACTCTAGCTGAACCTTTACTTGAACCCTGGATGAACTTCGCCAAACTGACCCATTAATCTACTTTAGGTGTGAAGTGGGCTATACGGTGGCCTGCGAGGGACACCTCGAACTGGTCCAGAGTCAGCGGCGGCAACAGAAAAGTCTGCAAATCATCGAACACGTGCACGGTGGGTAACAAAGCACAAAGGAGAGCAGATTACATAAGAGGAAGCAAAGGAGGAGACTTGGAGGATAACAGCAGATTTACTCTGAAGAGTCACGAGAGCTGATCGGCTCATCACCTCAAACAGGACACAAAAGTCCTGCTGAACAACTTCTACATGCTGAAAAACTCCAGCTCTGTTCTGGTTTTGTAGGAGGCGCTCTAACAACCACGAGTCCAGAATAAATGGCGTCCGAGAAATGTTTTAATTGTTTTCCTTCTGCAAACATCCATCATGTTTTCGATAGAAACAGTCAAGTTTACAGAAGTTTATGATTTAGGTCGCGGTCCTGTTGGAAGATGACTCAGACCCAGTTTTGCTGCTGAATCTTCTCCTTCCTCCATGATCCTTCCCCCTCAGGGAGATTCCCAGCTCCACACAGTGTAACAACCCTTATTGTGGCACCGCTAGGGGGTGTCGTCCTATTATTGTAGTCATTGGAGAGTCTAGTGTGAGTGTAGCAGCAGCCCATACAGTCGAGCAAGCTTCCTCCGTCCGTCTGTTTAGAGAGACCGTACCATTGCAACGGGCTGGACCTGACCCCCACACATGTATGTACGGATAGCGCAGAGGCGTGGAGACCTGGCTTGTACGGTCTTGTTCTGCCGTTCTAACTGACTGGCCTCAGAGTTGTCCAGCTAACCTCCACCCCACATGCCTGCTGGACCTGCTAGCTGCTCCTTCCTCGCAAAACGCCGTTACAACTCACTGAAGTATCTCCACAGCATAATGCTCCCACCACCGTGCTTCACTGTGGGGACGCTGTTCTCTCCGTTCTTTCTCCAGACATTAGCAGCATCTCTGTGGCCGCAAACTTCTGGTTGAGTCTCATCTGACTGAAGGATGCTTCCAGTCTGCAGGACCTTTCTCCAGGTCATCCTCAGCGTACTTCAGGTGTCTCTCTGAGTTTTTCACCAAAGTCCTGGTGACTGAGACCTCATAGACTGTTCCTGTGTAGGTTTCAGTCTTACATTCGTGTCGTGGCATTTTTTCTGTCACCTTTATATAAAGTCTTTTGTTCAGAAATAAATTTACTCAACAAAATTATGCGAGACTGGAGATTGTCACGGCGTGAGGGGCGGGGCCAACACAGAGAAGGACTGTCACTCACACTGACTCCTAACCATTTTAGAATCACCAGGTAACCTGACATAACCCACACAGGCATGAGGACAACATGCAGACTCCACATAGAAAGAGGCAGCTGACAGTGGATTCAAACCCACAACCTTCTTACTGTGCACACAGACATCGGTCCACCGGCTGTGACGGTGTGGGAAGGTCTCGTTTTAGAAACGATGCTTCAGTCCAGACGTTTTAAAAACATCCAAATACAAGAAAACATGGGTTCACTGTGCATATTAAAGCTGAAGGAGGCAAAGACGTGATTTCACTTTCATTTTTTCCTTTTTTTTATTTCCTGGTACCTTTCCAGAAAATAAATGTATGTATGAATTGAGTTTAGGAACAGTTTGTCTTATTACGGTTTTGTTTGGGTCTAAAAATCTTCTCAGTAACAAAAAGCTCCAAAAATATGAAACTCTTCTTGTGCTTCACATGTCATAAATAGCACACGTGTGCATGCAGGCGTGCAAATGTTAAAGGCAGGAGTATAAACAAACACTCATGTCCTCAACGAGGCATCGCCAACCACACACACACACACACACACACACACACACACACACACACACACACACACACACACACACACACCGTGATTTCATTACGGCCAATGTAGGTCAGTGTGTGAGCCCCGTACACAGAGGAGGAGGAGGAGGGAGCGAAGAAAACATCCTGAAATGAATGAACCAAATGTTTTGATTTGTAATGGACGTTTTGTTGCCTCGTGGCCGTGTGGACGCTCCGCCGCTGCACCAGCCAGGCCTTCCTCCTCCTCCTCCTCCTCCTCCTTCCCATTCTCTCAATGAAGAGTGTGCAGTTTCCCTGCACTGTTGTGTGTTTGTGAAAAGCCTTGCAGGGGACTGCATGTATGAAAGTAAACACAGGATGATGTGTGTGTTCAGAGGGAGTTTCCACTCCAATGCCAGGTGCTATTAATAGCTTGCTTGATTTCATTTGCCGCGTGTTGGTTTAATGGCTCAGACCGTCATAATATCGCCAACTTGGATAACTGGGACCCAGCGCCTCTCTGCACTGTACTCTCCACTGGGAGTTACCGCGGTACAGTACGGCCGCCTCACTCCTAACAGGGTCTGACAGCGAGTAACTCCCCGTCTACTGTCCTTGTTTCTTCGCCCGGACTCCCTCCTCCTCTTCCTCAAACAGTTTAAACCAGTCTGATCTGGATCATGTCAGGCTTGCAGAGTAAATATGATATTGTTCGCCGATGACGCCACCATATCTGTCACAGTTTGTTTGACAAGGGGCGGGTGACCGGTGTAAATACCTGAAAAGGAAACAGTCGGGTTGAGAGGTCTTTGTCAAACACGCAGACAGATTATCGGTGATCCTGGAAATCTGGCCCGTGACGACAGCTGCGGCTACGACCACGCGACATCCAAAGCTGCGATGACAGAGGTCAATCAAAGACCGCCACGGAGGTCAAAGACACAGTGTCTGCACCGACATGGGCAGATCATGCTTGATAAATTGCATTGGCGAGCTTTTACAGTGACAGACAGACTGTCATACCTCATCATAGTCGTGCACAAACTATCGATGAACTCTTTGGTATACGTTTTCTGGTTCAATGAAACAAAGTCAAAAAAAATCTTCCAGGCATTTAGAACGAAGACGAAATATGAGGCAAAAGATAGAGATGATAATCACCAACTAAGCTCATTTAAAATCAAGTGGCCAAGTGTGAAAACTGCAATTCTTCAAATGTCCAAGTGAGCCTGGCTCCAGAAGTGAGATGTTAAAATGTCAACTTTACAGCAGAAATAAACAGAACAGCAGAGGGAAGCGACTGGATGGTAGGAACAAGAAGAGAAGTGCAACTATACGCAGATGACACACGTTTATATACTGGAGACTTTAACAGTTTATGTGTAGCTCTAGGGATGGGTATTGTTTATGTTTTATCCGATACCGGTGCCAAACCGGTACTTTTGAAACGGTGCCGGTGCTTAAACAGTGCTTAAAGAATGGAAAACACAAAATTGGTCCACAAACCTCTCATGTTCAGCTGGTTTTTGTAAAAAGATAACAATGTTAGCCTTTTCTGCAGCTATGGGGCATATATGGTATCACTCTTGGCTGGAAGCTTAAACAATGGAAAAAACACAAACTTTGTCCAAAAACCTCTCATGTTTAACTGTTTTCCACTTTTTCTTTGGTCATTTTAGCCTTTTTGGCCAGGGTGAAGGGAGTATCTGCCATCAAACAAGAAGACAGCCGCATGTAGCTATGATGATGTTTGCTAGTTCACCTTACATGCATTAATGTAATAACGTGGTTAGCCTACTCAACGTAAATTACACACGAACAACATTAAGCTACTCACGCAGAGAAGAACGGCTGCTGCTGCATCATCATCCTCATCATTTCGGCTACACTGGCAGGGCTAGGGGCCAGGACTTCGGGTTCTTGGGTGATGTTGCTAACTCCGGGCCGATAACAGGCACCACACCCGCAGTAGATGTGCTCGGTGTGAGGTCTCGCAGCAAGCTATCAAATACGGCGCATTTTTCGGCTTTTAAAAAACATTATGCGTCGCCAGGTGTTTCATCAGATTCGAGGTGTTGCCTCCTTTGCACAGTATCACCTTAAAGCAGCGGTCTCCAACCTTTTTTGCACCACGGACTTGTTTATGCCCGACAATATTTTCACGGACCGCCTTTAAGGTTTCGCGGATAAATACAACAAAATAAAACTAGTACCGGTACCGAAAAAAGAAGATTTATTCATAACACACGTGAAAAGACCCAACGATAAAAACGATGACAAAATAACGCTCAAAACCGACAAAAACCCTGAAAACTATACATTTCACACCTGAGCCTCAACTCTCGTGGCCCGGTACCAAACGACTCACGGACCGGTACCGGTCCGAGGCCCGGGGGTTGGGGACCGCTGCCTTAAAGCACTTGTTGCTGCTGAGTTTGCATCTTTTGCTGTGAAGTACAGCCAGACTTTTGACCGCTTCGCCTTGGGTGTTTTTAATCTGTAGCTCTGCTCTAAAAGAACGTACATACCTGGACCCGCCTACTATCCTTGGAAAGTACTACTATCCCTCCCTGAGCCTGCTTCTGCTGGAGGTTTCTTCCTGTTAAAGGGAGTTTTTCCTTCCCACTGTCGCCAAAGTGCTGCTCATAGGGGGTCATGTGATTGTTGTGTTTTCCTCTGTATGTATTACTGTAGGGTCTATCTTACAATATAAAGCACCTTGAGGTGACTGTTGTTGTGATTTGAACTGAGGGGAGGAGCCAGAGAGAAATCTGAGCAGGTTAGTGTCTGAGTCTGAGTTTCCCTCATGTCTGTGTTACCACCCTCAGGGTTTACATTTAAAAACTTTCTGGAATGGGGCCCAGATCACTATAATACAATAATAATGCATATCATGCTTTTCAATGCACTCTTCAAATGAAAGTGCTGCTGCTTGCATGCTGTGTACCGTCCACATTATGGCATGCGACCTCCTTTGTCCTCAGAGTGAAAGCCTTATCCTCGTTACTTCTGTTGGCTGAATCTCCTTTAAACCTCCTCCCTCCTTTGGCTCCTCTCCTTGATGACTAAATCGGATTTTGCAGGTGAAATCAAACAAGAGATCAGACCTTCAACGTGATTCACGTCTTCCAGTTGGTTCCAAAGTTTGGAGCGCTTGGTTTTACACCAGAGGTAAGCAGAAAGGACAGCTGGGAGGTTACATCAGGCGTCTGCGCCCCTCGGGAATGGAGGGCTTATGGTAGCTGCCGAGCGAACGGGGAGTCAGCCAAGTTCATGTTTTGTGAGACCAGACACACGATAATCTAACTCCTGAAAGCTGCTCATAAATACCCGTGCTGTTTTGGCAACAGGGCGGTAATCTGTGCAGCTGGTGGCGAACCCGAGCAGCGGAAAAACTGACACCGCCGACCGACCGCCTCGGAGAGGAGAGGAGGGAAGCAGGGATCAGACGAGCTTCTTCTGTCAGAGAAATCTGATTTATTACCCACGAGGAAACTGACTTTGAAAACAAGAGCTCGGTTTGTTGAGGCTGATGTGAAGTCTGTCCACACTCTGTTTGAGGACTTAGTGTCACTTTAACTACAACCTGTCAGAAATCATTCCTAATGAGAGATGAAGAGCCTTTTTGGTCCAAAATACAAAACAAAGCAGCAAACAATCACATTTTAGAGGCTTCAGCACACGAATAATGATTAAACCTAATTCCTCAATCCACTGTAGTAACCTCAGGTCCTTTCATGCAGATTAGTGTACTTCAAAGTGCTTCACAGATAATCAGACTTAAGTTAAAAAACTAGGTGTTACAAAGTGCTTTAAACAAAAATAAAAGAAACGATTGTCATGTAAATTTAAAGCAGATGTAGTTAGTTAAGTTTATTCAATCAAGGACAGCACATGACACGCGTTGCATGAGAACACAATGCAACCGTTGTTGTGTACAAAGGTTTTCTGGCCAAAGGTGATTTGCAATTTACAAATCAAAAGCTGAAGGTTTAGGTTCCTGTTTCTTGATCGAAGCGCCAAACTCAGACTTACTAAACTAAACTGTCAACAGGAAAATTTGATATTTCTGTTTTAAATAAACCGCATACCCTCCCATCTTTACACCTGTTGATCTCAAACCAGATCCAGCCGGGATTAAGTCAGGTCAGCAGCATCAGTTGCCATGGCAATGTCAAAAGTGCATCACGTGTATCACAAAGTTCGACTTCGTCGTGCGGGGCTCAGGTCACACTTGAAAATGAGACTTTTACTGCATAAAGAATCAGTCGTTTTTCTGTAAGAGACAAACTGCCGTCAAACTACTGAGCAGTGAGATTCACGGACAATCGAGCGTTGTTGGGTTTACCTGCATGTAGCTGTTGGATCAGTGCAGTAACGATGCTGAGCCCGTCACAGAGCATGCTGGGAGAGCCACGCCTTCACGCACTCCAGGTCAGGAAAACCCAGAGTCGAACTCGTTCACAGCCTGTGTCTTTATGTAAACAAGTTTAAATACAAATTATAATTCTTGAGATATTTTCATGTAAGAGAAACAAGTGCAGTCTGAGTTTTTCCACATGGTGAAGAAATGCTGCTCTGGGCTCGAGGGGGACATTATGGAAGTTGCACAGATGATCCTGAAATTTATATAGAGAAAGTTTTTGTTCATTGACAGAATCTACTGTAAAAATCACAGATTCTCTATCAGCGGGAACCGTATAAAAATACAGTTACGTCTGAAAAACATGTTCACCTTCACTTTTTACAAAGCTGTCCAGTTGTCCAGATTGGAGACCTTGGCAGGCTGATTCTGGCCCCCGGACCTTATGTTTGACATCCCTGCTTTAAGACTCTTCACTTAAAGAAAACATTTTGAGCACAAACATCAGAACAATCGCAGGACTCTGCACGGATCGAGCTGATTTAGCAGGAAATAAAAGTTTAACGTTTAGTCTGAATCTGCAGCCACATGGACATATTTCTGCAGATACTGCAGCCATAATTTTGCAGCCTATTGTTGACAGATGTCACTCGTTCATGTGAGCTCAGAAAGGGTTAACAGAGAAAGCTGATAGCCTCCGTCACCACAGCTGTTACGGCTGACTGAGGTTTCAGGTTTGGCCGAGCCAGCGAGCACGACCTGTGATAACCCAGCTGATCACAATGTTCTTCTAAAAAATCTTTAACGTGTTGTTTTCCATGTTTCTGATTTACAGACGTTTGAGTTTCACCTGCTGGCAAAATGAAAGGTGAGGCGGCTGCGTTTGCACCACCTTTGTTGGAGGTTCAGATCCAGTTAAACTGAAACACCATCTGGCACAAAAACACAGCAGAGATTTAATAAAGCAGATTGGAGGAGGGAGGCCTGTGTGTGTGTGTGTGTGTGTGTGTGTGTGTGTGTGTGTGTGTGTGTGTGTGTGTGTGTGTGTGTGTGTGTGTGTGTGTAATCTGGATTTCAGCTTTGTTGTCCAACACAATCGGCTGTGAGTGTAAACAAAGGTGACTGTAGAGCTTGTGCGTGTCACTGAACACAGCTTGTAACTTGTTCAGTTATTTATTGTAATTAAAAAGGTTCACATGGTGAAGTTTACGGTGTTTCTGTGACTCTGACCCTGAAAATTAAACTGGAAAATCACCATCACAGTCATCTTACTGGGATTTTAACTGGTTTGAGCTCTTCGTGTATAAACAAGACTGATTTTCATGCTGAAAACGAAGAAAACAACGTTTATTTTCAGATTTGGGGTTTTTTTAGCTGTAATTTTGGATTTGGTTTGGAAAACATGTTTGGGTGACTCAGCAGCCTTTTATAATAACTGCCTAAAAGTGCTGTAGTGCGGATTAGCATCCCGGCAGCGCTCCAAAGGCTCAGAAAGCTGCAGGCTTACTGTGTGTCAACAGGTTTTGTTTGATAGATTAGGGAAAATTTGGGAAGATTGAGCTTAAAAAAACAGGAAAACCCAACCAAACAGCCCCAACAGAAGTTCAGTTTCCTGTCTGCTCGTTAGGATCGGGCTAAATGTTTCTTTTCTCACATCAGGCTTTGCAGGAAGTCGTCACGCACATGAATCTGCCAGGACTCCTTGATTTTAATGATCTTTTATATTTTACTTTTCTTAGAGATATGAAAGAAATCCAGCTTTCAGTGGCTTCAGTGGTTTGTTTTGTGTTGTTTCGAGTCTGTAATATGTGACGAGTGAACTCTAACAACCTCAGGTGCTCCACGAAAACACCTGAAGTCTGTAATTTCCTGTTGTGATCATTAATCAGTGTGTTGTGTTTACATGTTGACGTTCTTGTGGATGTGTGCGATGGTTCCCAGTGTTTGCGTGGCCAAGAACAGCTTAAAGGTTTAGCTGTCAACAGGCCGCCATGACCGAGACTCCCGCGGTGGTTAATGTGTCCGCGCCAGCGTTCGTGCCCAGGATTGTTGTGTAACGGTGCCACAAAGGACGTCGTTCGTTTTGTTTGCAAGAAACACATCGAACAATAAATCTAGCAAATTTACTGCAAGTATTTACCATAAAAGATATTTTATGACTTCAAGACCAAGTTTGTATCCTATGTTTTTATTTTTTGGTCCATCTATTAAACTTCGGCAGCTCTTTGTCCTCTGCAGAATATTTGAGTGTCAGAGTTGTACCATTGCAAACATGTTTCCTGTACTCGGATCTGATCGCATTCCCAAAGAGATCGATCTGATTTGCTTTGGGAATACGGGGGTATCAGGGCCCATTGTCAGGCTATCCCGTCCCCGTACAGCTGTAGTGAGAGCTCGGGTCCACTTCCAGCAGTAAGCCTGGTTTCCTGCAGGTGTCAAACTCACCTCCGTTCAGAACCTTTATTTCCAGGCGCAGTTGAAGGGTGGAGTGCCTCCACTTCCATGGCCTCATGTCTCTGTTTGCTGATGATGTGGTTCTTCTGACTTATTTGAAAGATATCCTCCAGCTCGCACCAGGCAGTTAGCAGCTGAGCGTGAAGCGACGGGAATGACTCCGGGTCAGGGGTGATTGGTGGAGGGATCGGTGTTTGCAGCGATTAAGATGCTGCATAGCTCTGTTGTGATGAAGCGAGCGCTGAGCATGAAAACAAAATCTGCTGATTTACTTTTCGAGCTACGTTTCTATGTAAGTGTTGAAAATGAACTTCTGATAAAAAGAGAACGCATAGATTACATTTCTCGACTGGCTCCCACCAGGAGGAGGTGAGGAGGGAGAGGGAGGCCGAGGCCTGCTTAGTCTGCTGCTTCAGAGAAACAGGCCCGGATAAGCACCTGCATGGATGCACACTATGAAGTTTATGTAACATATCCTCCTTAACCTTTTAAAGTCTGAACCATAAAATAATTACCAGAAAATCTGAATTTTGGGGAAACTGAATGTTTATTAAACATTAAGATTGTTTATTTATTTTTTGTTTTTTTTACTTTTTCATTTTGCAACTTATTGCATAAAACATATTGTCCACTTAATTTAGGGGAAAAAATCACACTGATGATGTTGAAGTCTCACAAACTTAACTATGATACACTCGGCTTTACAGGGTGAATTAAAGCCCACATGAACCATGCAGTGAGCAGTCAATCCCAGTTATTTGTTTTCCAGATATTCAAATGAGCAGAAAACCAGTGTTCCTGTAAACCGTGGGACTGTGGGACACAACGTAAATACTGTGAACAGGTGTTTGTAGCTTTTAAAAGCAAACAGCAGGGTATTATATTTCATATATATTTAATAAATATACATAATTAAAATGTTATTTTGAGTTCTTTTCCCCCATTTCAGTCATGTTTCAGTTTCAGTCATGACAGGTATGTTTTTAGTTTAGGTTTATGTTTCCGTGTTGTTGGCTTATCTCACACGGGCCCAAGTTTTATGAAAGTCACTGCAATTAAAACACAACAGAGGCAAGAAGCCTGAAACGCCACAGAAACCTAAGACGCAGCTGCTGTCCTGTTTATTTAGATAGATCTGAAACATTAGGTTTACATCAGTTAAATAAATTGTTTTCCTCTATTTCTGTCACGGCCCCGGTGCCTCACCGGCTGAGTCCGTGTTAGAAACACGTTTTTGTTCTCTCTCTCTTCCCCCTGCCGCAGCGGTGCTCACTGTGGGCTCCCGCCCCCGGCCCACGCACCTGTGCTCGTCATCACACCTGTCGCTGATTGCTACAATCAGAAGGGCTTCTTAGGATGGCAGACCTACGCTACTCGTCACTGGAACATTGAGCCACCAGCATCAGTTATTCTGTGATCAGCAAGTCTGAGTCTGTTGGTCTTCATGCGACCTCGTGCTAATTGGATTTTTCTGTGTGTGTGTGTGTGTGTGTGTGTGTGCGTGGATCTTCCCTGGACCCGTCCCTGTATCTTTGAGTGAGCGAGAGGAGCGTTGGAGGAAAAGGAGTGGGATCGTTGCTGAGAGAGTGGGGTGTGTTTTCGGACCCTTCCCCTCGGACCGCTCTCCCGAACACTTTGCGTAGACCTGGTGACATCACTGTAAATAAACGCACTGTCAGTTTTTGCAAAGGTCTCCTGGTCTGCGCCCGAGTCCGTCTACAAAACGTGTCAATTTTACGATAGAACTTGAAAAATCCATTTAACTCAAACATAAGCAGAGCTTCTTTACTTTGATGTGCATCATTAGACGTTTGGTCCTGTGGATGCGCGTGACTTTAACACATCTTTTATAAGTACTGAGCACTTAAAGCAAAAGTATTTTTTAAATGTGGTGCAACTTTTGTCTTTTAACCTGATGTTACTTATTTTTCTTAAATTAACAATTTTGCTTTTTTTTATTGCTTTTTTTGGCTGTAGGTGTGGTGTTGTGATCTGTGTGTGTTTCTGTGTTTGCTGCAAAAATATATATTTACATTTATTTAAAACACAAAATTCTTGTGCCATCACTTTTTATGTATTCCATCTGTTCTGAGCACAGAGCTCTGAACAGATTTATTCCCGATCCCGATTCCACAAGCCACGGGGCCTTCTGCTGTGCAGGTTTAGTTTTTGTGTTTAGAGTTTGAAGCAGGATTGTCCAACTCGTTTTAGTTCCTCACAGATCACAGAGAAAGGCACAAAAACCTTCACATATCGAGTTTCTGTAACTGATTAATATTTTACATCTTTATGATTCAAATAACTGTTTTTGATCTTTAAATGTCTCCTGTGTAGTGAAGCTGGCACAGACGGTAACACAATTATACAACCCCTCAGATTAAAAGCCTTGTTTCACACTTTGGCTCATGTGACCACTCACATGATTAATGTTAATTCAAAGACCCTCGGACCACCTCACACAGGAGTTAAAGACTCGGGACTCTTTAGAACTGAAGAAAACTTCTGGATGAGAGGCAAACATCCTCGGGGACAAAAGAAGTCCTCCAGCTGCCTTTTCCCACGATCCTGGTGACTGAGAGCCGACACAGACTAAAAATCTCTTATAACAGTTCAACCAGGAGCGGTTACAAAGACTAATAACACACAAACACACAGAATAAGTCCACAAATGTACATATGAGATAATGAGCATAGTAAAGATCAGGTTCAGTCACTGCAGCAGTCAGAGGGGGTCAAATTGGGATCAGCTCCTTCAACTGAGGGGAACAAATTCACTACAAGTTCTTTCAAGCTGGACTGATGGATTAAGTCTGCTGAGAGGCTGGAATGTGGACCAGAAAAACAAAAGGTGAAACGAAAGACAGGAAGTAGAAGCACGAGAGACACACGGACAAAAGCATGATCAAAATAAAGCAAGAGGACGAAGAAGAGATAAGATAAGCTTTACTGTCACCATACGCTCTGCTAGTCTGCAGTCATACCATTAAAACATCCTGATGACTGCAAAGAACAAAAAACACAAGAAGCAGGAACTGGCGGCCAATAAAAACACAGGGAGCAAAAACCTCAACGACAAAAAAACAAAACAAAACACCCCAAAACAAAAGCTGGACTCAAACAACAAAAACACTTAAAAAACGATCAGCTGGGCCGGAATCTGGCTCCAGAGCCACATGTTAGACACCACCGATGCAGGCAGGCTTCAACAAACGTGCCAAAGTTTCCAGTCTGACCCAGTGGACACTAGGGTGCAAAATATAAGGCCCGGGGCCCAGAATGAGCCGGGCAAAGACACAACCGGAGCGCTTTGGAAAATGTTTAGGAAAGCTTTTGGACTTTTAACTGTATTCCTATGAGTTTTCCTGCTGACAAATGTCTCCTCCACAGCCACACATACTTTACCAAAGAAATAAGTACTTAATAAACAATTACATTTTTTCCCCACTGTCTACTATAGAAATGTTATTTTAAAAACCCTAAAAAAGAACAACCTTCTGTGTGAAAAGAGTTTCTGCTTTAGGAAATTCCAAATATTGCAGGGGCGTAGTTTAAAAAATTAAATGGAGAACCGATCTTTGTTGTTAAAAATGCTTCACAAGAGTGAAAATGTCTGAAATTGTAAATTATTTTTACATGTTGACAGCTTGTTTGAATAAAGTGTTTTGCATGTAATGACCTGTAAACTGAGAAGGTAAATTCAGTGCGTTCTTTTTAAATCTCCCCTCTGATGGTCGCTCAAACTGCTCTGTCTGCTGCACACAAACTGACACCGGAAGCAACTGTTCACATGGATCAGTCCCGCCTGCTGCCGACAGGAGGCGCTCTGGCTCCAGCGTGAGACCCGCCGCCTCTGCTGTGTGTGCGTGTTACTGCCGACACGATGATTTTTATTAGGAGACAATGGCGCTTCTCTCGGTGCCCTCCTCCTCTCCATCCCCAAACACACAGACGCACGCGCGCAAACACACACTGTGCGTGCACGCGCCATGTTTGCCGACATGAATTCAAACTATTATTGTCGCCGAGAAAACAAAGCCCCGACTGCCCGTGCGCTTTTACGCACGCGCACACCCATAAGCGGACGTGCGCTTTTACGCACGGGCTTGGCGCACACACAAGAGGTGGAGGGAACTGTGCGCGCGCGCGTAAATATGGAACGATGGGGAGAGAGAGATTAAAGGGGAGCAGATGAAGTGACAGGTTTGTGAGGCTCGAGACAGGAAAGGTTTGGAGACGGAGGCGCGCGGAGAGCGAGAGGAGGAGAAAAGAGGATTTGTTGACAAAATCACCAAGTTGGAGAAGCTCCTCCTCTCCGTGATGTCGTCGGAACCTCCTTAATTACTAATTTCTCCACATCCACGCCACGCTCTCTCCCTCTCTCTCCCTCCCTCTCTCTCTCTCTCTCTCTCTCTCCATCCATGCGTCTCTCATCCTGAGCCTCCTTTCTCTCTCCTCTCTGTCTCTCTCTCGGATCACGGAGGTGGAGGACCTCGGAGTTGTTGTTGTGGTTGTTCATTTTTTTTTATTATTTATTCCTGGTTTTGTCGGGAGAGCCGCCACCGGGCATGGAGGATGTAAAAGACCCGCCGACCGTGCACCGGTCCTCCTCCTTCAGCATCAAGAGCCTCCTGCTGCCCTCCAAGTGCGAGCGTGCGGACTCCGCGACGGTCGCGATCCACGGAGCCCCGTGTCTCTCCCCGGGCTCCGACTGCGAGAAGTCTCTGGACCCCCCGGAGGTGGACTCTGCGGCCTCCACGCTTCTAGAGCCGGAGAAACCTGGCAAGGAGGAGCCGGAGGAAGAGGAGGGGGACGGAGGGGGAGGCGGAGGAGGGGACGGCGGCAAGGCGACACCGGAGCAGAACACCGGCGGCGGCAAAAACGGGAAGTATGACAAGCCTCCGTTCAGCTACAACGCGCTGATCATGATGGCCATCCGGCAGAGCCCCGAGAAGCGGCTCACGCTCAACGGCATCTACGAGTTCATCATGAAGAACTTCCCGTACTACCGAGAGCACAAGCAGGGCTGGCAGAACTCCATCCGGCACAACCTCAGCCTCAATAAGTGCTTCGTCAAGGTGCCTCGGCACTACGACGACCCGGGCAAGGGCAACTACTGGATGCTGGACCCGAGCAGCGACGACGTGTTCATCGGCGGGACCACCGGGAAGCTCCGCCGGCGCTCCGCCACCTCTCGGGGCAAGCTGGCGATGAAGCGCGGGTTGCGCTTCGCTCCTCTCGGGCTGGGCATCAACGAGCGGAGCAGCAACCCGCTGTACTGGCAGCTGTCCCCGTTCCTGTCCCTGCACCACCACCACCATCACCCGCACTACAACGGCTCGTCCGCCGGCTTCCTGAACCAGGCGGCCGGCTACGGCTCGCTGCTGCCCGCCGTGGAGCAGCTGAGTAACGGGGAGCTGGGCCGCTCGCTGCCGCTGGGCCTGACGAACAGTTACGGGATGAGCTCGTCGCCGGTCGGGCTGCTGTCCGGTCAGCCAGGATACTTCGTGTCAGGGAGCCAGCACTCGGCGGCCCCGCCGGGGGGGGGAGGCGGCCCGCCGCCCGCGGCTCCTCCGCCGCCTCCTCACCTCCCGCAGGGCGCTCCGGGCTTCGGCGGCTCCCCACAGGCGCTGCTCTCGGACTCGCTCAGAAACAGCTCGCTACCGGCCTTCTCCCCCGGTGTGTCCGCGGGGTTCCCCGGGGTGCTGTCCCACCAAAAGAGGGTGACCCCTAACGCGTTCCTAAACTGACCCCCCCACTCACACACACCCACACACCCTGGCTTCGTGGACTGCGCCGGGACGAGGACGCACAGACGTCACGTTAAGGGCAAATAGAAAGTGGTAAACATCAGAAATGTGTGTATGAATCCATAAATGAAGCGAGACTTCTGGCCACACGGAGTGCGATGCACAGCTCGGCTTCATCTTTACTTTAAAAGGGAGAAACTTTTGTTACCGCCGGTCGTCCAACTGTAAACTAGACTTGCCAAAGGTAACGCTATAAGTATATTTCAAACTATTTATATCTTGTACAAAGATTTTCAGTACTTTGTTTGTCGTTTATTTATGTTTTGTATTTATTGTATTTAAATTCTATTCGTCAGTGTTTGCGCTTCAGTATTAAGGAAAACGAGGGGTGGGGCTGGAAATACGACAGGGTTAATAATTATTTATGAATTTTGAGACAATCGAGGAGGAAAAAAACGAGACAATCAAAACTTTTATTTTGTGTTTTACTGGGAGGAAAAACACGTGAACAAAGCCTTAAAATTGGAAACGATCAGGGTTTTTGAGAGGAAGCAGAAGCCTACAAATCATATCTCAGGTTTGACCTCTGAATTAGAACAATGCGATTAAATAATGGTGTTAAAGCCGCTCTGTGTGAAGAGTTTCCTTCCAAAAATAATTCGATGTATTTTTCGGCCTTCGTGATCACTAAATCCAGAAAAGTGTGTAAATGTTTTTGGAACAAACTCTTCAGCTGAAATTATGCAAACACGTTTTTTTGTTCAGCATCAACACGCAGACTGTTCACTCCGTTTATTTTGCTGTGTGTGTGTGTTTGTGCGTAAAGGCCTGAATGAGCGTAAAAGCTCCAGCGCATGTGCGCTCAGAGCCGCCGCACAGCCCCTCTTCTTCTTCTTTTAACTTTCTCTGCCGTCTTCTCGCTTTTTTTCTGGCCCGCTGACCCGCTCTGGTTCCTGGAGAACATTTTTAAGTGACCCGCGGAGGCTTGAGGCCTCTGTGCTGCTGCTGGGACTATTTTCTTTCCTTTTAAGGGGCTCCAACAAGCATCAGGCCCTCACACACACACGCACACACATAAAGGCCTATTTACATGTAGCTTTGGTCATATGAAAAACTTTTTTCACCAGATTTTTTTCTTTTCTAATGTTTTTTTTTCTTTTTGATTAGAGAAGAGTTTAAAATAATGAAATGAACGAAAATCAGAGCGTCCTCACAGCCATGGAGTCACTTTATGTTACCTTTAGGAGACAGCCATTAAAAAAACGAATAATTTAATAGTCAGAGGAGTCGGAGGCGTGGGAAGAGTTAAAAACGTGCATGACAATCAATGAAACTGGAGATGCTTCAGGCCAACTGAAATCATATATATGCAACTTATTTTTTAAAAAATATTCTGCGGAGAAATAAAGTCATCAGAAAGTTTCTCATGTGGAAAATGTTGGTCAGCTGACCTCAGCAGGAAGGGAGGGGCATATATTTAACATTTAAGATGACACACACACACACACACACACACACACACACACACACACACACACACACACACACACACACACACGCACGCTACAGGGAGGCTTTAGTGAAAATAAAAGCTGATGTGGAAAATAAATGTAAAAAACTTTATATATTAAAATCCAGGTTTTTGCACATTTTTGTTATTTGGAAAAATATTTTAAAGTATTTTTTTGTGACTTTAGTCGAACACATGGTCCAAAATTTTATTCTTTATGACTTTTTTATATTTAAAAAAAAAAAAAAAAGCTAATGTCTTTCCACCGGAGCCACGTGGACGTATTATTATATACAGATGTGATTTGATTCAATTTCCTCAGTAAATATGTTTCTAAAATATTTTAGCTCACAAAATAAAACAACGTAAACCAACAAAAGGAAAAAAGGAGCGAGTTTGACACTTTTAAACATTTTTAATCAAGAGAAATTATTTTTAATCTAACCGCCGATTCTTCACTTTAAACGTGAGCAGCGTTTGACAATCAGTCCCGATCACTGTGGTATTGATCCTCAGATCTCAGGTGGATCCAAGTAAAAGCAGCTTTTCAAAAATAAAATGCAACAAAATGCTTGTGATCATTTTAAAAGTCGAATATAAACGTGGTGTTAATTTCAGAAAAGAGAGAAAAAAAGGAAATAAATCCAAGTGAGAACGTTTCAAAACAGGAAGCAAACATATGGATCATAATGTTTCACATCTGGGCTTTTATTGTAAAATAAACAGAATTTAGAATTTTGAGTGTAAATGAGCTGCAGGTTGGATCCTTCAAACAGCTGAGTGCGCACACAGGAAACAGGAAGCCACCCCCCCCCCCCCCCCCCCCCCCCACATCGCCAACTTTGTTTTTTATTGTTACTTTTTACAGTGCAAACATATAAACTTATGTAACCTCGGTGAAATAAAAGCCTCATGCAGCTTAGAAGACGCTGACCTTCACACACACACACACACACACACACACACACACACACACACACACACACACACACACACACACACACACACACACACACACTGCAGGTCTGTCTGTGGGGAAACTTTGGGGGAAACTGTCGGCTCGGTTTTTCTCTCTGTCACTTTTTTCATTCTGGGTTTGTAAAAATTGTTTTTGATTTTTGGGGATTTGTTTGGTTTTTATTCTTTTTTTGCACTTTTGTAGTTAGACATCACTCAGTTGTACAAAGTCTGTAATGTCTGTTTCTTTGCTGTCTGTGTTTTATTTTTCCAGAGAAACTAAACTTGATTAAAAAGGATGAAATAACCTGAAGCAGAGTTTCTGCCTGATGATGTGTGCAAACATCACAAAGCAATAAGTTTTTATTCAAAGTGCGCACACAGACGCGTCACTGAGGCTGTGAATGAATTTCTGTTTCAGTTGACGTGCTGTTTTTATTGTTTTTCATTTCTTTAAACTTTTATGAGACTTTGATTTGCTCCATAGTGAATTGCATATTTTATTTATTTTTTATATTTTTATTTACTAAATCATAAGTCAGGTGTGCATTTATCACATGGGAGCTTTTGGAAGATATTTTTATTTGATATTAGTATTAAATTGATTATTTGATAAATGATTTAGTCATGCTAACTGCAGTTTTTAGTTGTATTGTGACTTATTTGACCGTTTTGGTTCCTTTAGGGTTATTATGAGGCCTGTTTATTGGCCTAATTTATGTTTCTATGATTTTTTTGTCCCCACGGTTTTTCCAGAAATGTTTAACGTTTTGTGCATAAAGTCTGAAAAAAACAGGTTTACTTGCAGTAATATAGATAATTTTATATATAGATAAATATATATATAGATATATGGTCATTAATAATATTATTGTGTCTTTCTACCTCTTTCATTTTGAACGTTTGGCCTTCACACTCACATATTTATACATTTCTTTCTTCTGTTTTCTCGGCTGCGCGGAGGCTCCTTCACAGCTCTGTGTTAACACTGATGTCAACAGGAGGGTTTTCAAACTGACTCTTTAGCTCCATAACTTTTACTTTGAACAGGCCAGTTTTCATGATTTGATGATTCCAGGTTTATTTCAGCTGCTTTATGATTTGTTTTCTTCTCTGTTGTTTGAGTTCAGTCTGAAAAAGTGCATCCAGTCAGTTTACACACAGCCTGGGCTTTGCTGAGTCGAAAGTCACATGATGTGTGTGTGTGTGTGTGTGTGTTCAGCCGCTCATTCAGCTGTACTCAGAAAAAAAAGACTAAAATGAGAGGAAATTCAAATGTAAATGGGAGTTTGATTAAAGCAGATTTAGTGTTTTATGGATGTTTAAAATAAAAATGTAACAGAATTCAGACGTGAGTGTAAATGTAGATTCTAATCTTTGTGTTTATTTTTGCAGCTGTGAAACATTTTATTTTCTCAGAACCTGAAATTCACTGAACAATATCAAAATTATTATAATGGAGAAAAGAATGAAGCTCAGCAGGTTAACAGAATAACATTTGTTTAAAGAGATTAAATGTCGGTTTTACTGAGACGACCTTATAAAATTATTGTGACTTTTTGTAGTGTTACACTTTTCCAAAACAAACGGAGAAAAAAAACACATAATAAAGGTAAAGATTAACACTACGGTGATATTTTGTGTCACAATAATATCATTAGAATAAGTTATTTTGCAATAATTGTAGTGTCGTGTTATTGTTATTGGTAAAGACGTTTCAGGTTTAAGATAAAAATCTAATTTTGAAGATAATTTTTTATAACACAAACAATAATGTTGTTGCTGTGAATTCTTTTTATTTGTTTTTGGAGGGTTTTTGTTCCAAATTAGACACAAACAATGAAGTTAAAGATGAATTTGACTTTTGCACTAAAAAAAAAAATCACAATAATGTTTTTGTAAATTCTTTTTGTATTGTGATGTTTTAAAAAAATAATAGTCATTCTTCTTTTTGTACACTTTTGTAAAGTTAATCCTCACTTTACTAAACTTTTATTATTATAAATTAAACATTATTAATACACAGTAATAACATGTAATTTTTTCTTTTTTGTTACAAACAACACAAAACGAGACACAACACAACAAAGCAGTTTATATGTTTTAATTATTGTGATATTGTAAAAATACATTTATCATGAATTATTTTTGCCACAATAATCGTAATATTGATATTATGATAGTCCAGCATTTAGCCTGAGCCATCTCCGGATCACAGTAGATTTACAGTATTGTTATTTTTCCTTTTATATCCACATATCTCATACCTGTGGATAAGTTTAACGCTTGTTTTTTTACACTGTTAAAAGTGAAATTTAAGAACAAACTCAGTGAATGAGATCAATATTACACTTTTTCAGTGGTCTGAGTTTAAATTAAATCAGTAAATTTGAAATAGCATCCACACACAGCAAAGTTTGCCTTGTTAGCATTTTTCCACCTTTATTCCGAGTTATGCTTGCTGTCATTGGTTGTTGTGCTTTGGGGGCAGAGGGGGATCAGAGGGTCGAGTGGGTTGTGTGCAAAGTGTCCTTGGGCAAAACGCTGAACCTCGAGTGACCCCTGATGCCTCTACTGGAGTGTGAGAGTGAACGTAGGTAGGCCTGTGATTAAAAAACACACTGTGAGTCCTGAGTTAGAGTAGAAATGTTTTATAGACGTAAAAGCTAACGTGGCCTCCTTCATCATCTTCACTGTCGCATTGTTAACCCGGAGGCCTGCTGGGTGTAAGTCACCTGGGCATTTTTATATATTAATGTTTTTATTTGATGTGAGCAACAATGGTTAGCTAACGGATCTTATTAGCCAACTGTTACCATCACCTCTTTTAAATCACAGCCAATCGAGCTGTAAATCTTTTGATTTAAATAAAGTGACTGAAAGCATTTCAGAGCCATGCAAACTGAATTTAAGATGATGTTTATGACCTTCTGTTGCTTTTTGAGGACCCGTAGATACTCTGTTCCTTTAAAGTCTGTAACTGATTAAAAAACAAACAAACTACAAAATGTTAGTTTTTCAGTAAAGATGACAAAATCAAGACAAACACCAAAAACAGACATGCGGCCACCTGTATGTTAATCAGCCAGGTGCCCAGACTACAGTCAGGACAATGAAATAAACTCAATAAATGAATCTCAAGTTACTATAAGCACTGAGAAACCAAGTTATGTGCACCAGTCATGATGGTAACAGTAACAAAAATAATGACCCCAAACTGCTCCGTTTTATGCACTCCTGCAATCTGTAAGCTACAGAGTCGGGTGAGGGAACTGTGTCCGTCAGGATTTGGGGGGGTGTTATTACCGTTGACCACCGAGAGGTTAGACCAATCAGGAACTAGGATTGTCAGATGTGTGTGTGACAGCATCAGGTAGTATTAGCGTGGACTCTAGATCCGTCTGTGGGTTGTTTTTAGTGTTGACCCTGTTTACCGTCGCCCACTAACAGTTTAACCGACGAAGTCGAGATGATGATAAATCTGCGAGACTTCAACCAGAAAACTGGAGTTTAACTCTCACATGGATCCATTATCTTCTGAGTTTTATTTAGTCTGATTTAAACATCATTGGTTAGGTTGAGGAAACAGTTTGTGTTAATCTCCTTTTACAATGATATAAAAGAAGAAGCAACAGAAGAAAATCACAAACGTTAATATCAAAGATGTTTGTACAAACATGTCACATGTGATGTGGAAGCAAATATGTTGAAACCAAAATGTCCGTGCTGCAGTTGAGGAGACGGGACTTAGTGTCTGAGTTAAAGTGAGACTTTCAACCCGGCACAGATCAAAAATCCACGTTTATGAAATATTAGATTTTTAGAGTAAACAAGCAGACTCAAACATTTGGTGCCCAAACCTCACTGTGTAAATTAAATTGGTGGTGTTCGCTCTCTCTGCGCTAGAGTATCACTTCCTGTTCCTGTTCCAACACACAGTGGTGTTTTGTGTAGCTTATCTGCATAGATATCTAATTAAAAGCTTATAGATAACCTGTTATTTCATAGTATAATCTTCACGTGCTTCTGAAGCACACTCTCTGTGTACTCACTACCTGATTTAAAGCTAAAGTTTTCACTCACTGTCTTTACTGTTTCGCTAGCTTAGCTTAGCTCGTAGCCGACTTGCAGCATGGCCTCCTCGCCTGCCCCCCCCCCATGCTCTCCTGCTCATTGTGTCACATGCTTAGTTCTCGACCTCCTTCAGCAGTAAAATCTTTGAAAGTAGTTCGGGGCCATAAAACCAAACAAATCTGATGTGCAAACTTAACCCAGCAATGAACTGAAACAAAAGTAATGTGATGATCAAAATGATCGCTTCCACTCAGAGTGGACATTGTGTCTGTGTGGACACCTGAACAGGTGTGAGGAAATAAAAGTGACACGGCTGTTTTTCTTTGGGAACCTGAATCAGTGGATTAGATTTCGTGAGAATTTCACACATCAGATGAAGTCAAAAAGGCCGACTGACACACAAATGTGGGTTTTAGTGTATTTCATGTTTCACTGCTATCAGAGAAAAGGCTTCTCTTCTTTGATTTATGGGCTCTTCGGACAGGTGTTTAGGTGTTTCCTGTCCTCAGAAGTATTTCATCCTTAAACACATCTGAGACGGAGGAAGTCTCGGTCTCTGACTTCCTGTCTCAGAGTGCGTCTGTGTCCCTGCAGCTTTAAGAGGAGTCTCTCTGGGAGAATTTAGGTCAGCGCAGCACTTTGGTCTGCTCACTTGTTCTGGCAGCTGGGACGGCCCCGGGGGGGGGGGGGGGCTAATGATGTAATTGTGCCTGAGCGAGTGATGTCACACCCAACACACACTGACACACTCACAGGTCCCGAATCAGTAAAAGACTCCCCAGAACCAGAGCTGGTGTAGGATTGGTGGCAGAGCACACACTTCCTGTTGGGTCGTATCAGTGTATCAGTAACACGAAAGCTTACCCGGCTAACGTCAGGTTTAACTCTGGTTTCAGTGATGCTGTTGGGCTCACTTCTTATGCCTGCTGCAGAACTCTTTATGTTCCAGGTAAAAGGAGCGCAGGTACGAACCCCCTACTGACCAATCAGATATCTGGACAAACAGCGTCACCATTCCTGAAGGTTCCTCACAGAGAGTGAGACGCTTCCCTGTCCCAGTCCGCCTACAGCTGTGCAACATCCAGGGTCCTTATCCCAAGGCATGGGAAACTCTCAGTGTCCAGGGCCTCAAAGTAACGAGGACCGGGCGCGGAACCACAAAGGAGGAGAAACACCCCTTCAAAATAAGACAGGAAGTGACTTAAAGGACAGAGGTGGGCTTACTGGTACAAATGTGTAATTGTGTGTGGTAGGACTCGACTTAAGCGGTCAAAGAAGTGCAGGAGACTGATGCTGTCCAGTGTAGCAAGTGATTTATTCACCATTCTGTGGCCCAAGAATATTTACAAAGAAACAAATAAGAAACTCAACTCTATAATAAACTCAATTCAAATAAACATAACTGAACTTAAATCAACGGAAATTAAGGTCAAACTGCACACAGCTACACTGACCTGAACCCTTCTTCTGAAACACCTGAGTTCGTCTGCTTAAATAGTCCCCTTAATCAAACACTTTCTCCTCTGGACTATTCCATTCAGTAGGTAGGTGAGATGAACATGATTATATTCATCCTCTACTACTCCTCTTGACTGGCAACATAAACTCTGGTGTAATCAATACATATCACAACATTAAATCTATTTCTTTATAAACCCTTTAAAATCAACTTTATTAAATTATAAGAATTCTTCCCCTCCTGCACTTGGTCTCTTCCTGTGACCTCAGATGAACCCAGAAGGTATAAAGCAGGAAGTAGAACTACATTTCCTCCTTTTGCTTCTGGAAGACAGGTAGGTAAAGGTAAGTTCAAACAATACAAATTAACAGTTGAAATAAATAACATGTTAACTTAACAAACTTGCATGAATTGATTTAAACCAAGATGTTATATTATATAATCTGTAAAAGTGCAGAACATAAACAAACCCGGGATAGTAGATGTTTGCCTATTGCAGATTACATATGAAATATGGTTAAATCAAAACAAGAATGTTAACTAAGAATGTAGACAAATGGTCTTCTCACCCACTTTGTCACACTCCCCCCCCCTTAAGACCGTTACTCCTCTGAGTCACGGGACAGGAAATCAGCAATGACATTCTTATGTCCAGGTCTATACTGGACCTGGAAACGAAAAGGCTGGAGAGATAAATACCATCTTGTTATCCTGGCATTAGTGTCTTTCATATTATGAATCCATTGCAAAGCACGATGATCAGTCTCAAGAACAAACTCTTTCCCAACAAGATAATATCGCAAGGTGTCTAGAGCCCATTTAATCGCCAATGCCTCCTTTTCAATGGTCGAATACCTCATTTCCCTTGGAAAAAGTTTTCGACTGATGTACTGGACAGGCAACTGCTGCCCTTCCTCTCCTTGCAGTAAAACAGCTCCCAGACCCACCTCAGAGGCATCTGTTTGTACTGTGAATGGAAGGTTAAAATCTGGACACTGCAAAACAGGTTTCTGACACAAACAGTCTTTCAAATCATTAAATGCATCCTCAGCATCTTTCGTCCACCTGATCCTTGTAGGACTAGATTTTCTTGTCATGTCAGTCAATAAAGCTGCTCTTGAGGAAAAATTTGGAATTAGTCGACGATACCAACCTACTAATCCCAAAAATGATCTCAACCTTTTCTTTGTGTTTGGCAAGAGTGCTGCAGCAACTGCATCCACTTTTCCAACCTGAGGGCGAATGCCTCCACCCCCTATTACATAACCCAGGTACTGCACCTCGGGCTTGGCGATGTGACATTTCTTGGCATTTATGACAAGTCCAGCATTTGCGATACGTCGAAACACATCAGCAAGATGTTTCAGATGATCTTCCCATGTACCACTATAAACAACAATGTCATCAATGTAGGCAGCTGCATATTGTTCTGCACCCTTCAACACTTGATCCACCAACCTTTGGAATGTAGCTGGTGCTCCATGCAAACCAAAGGGCATCACTGTGAATCTAAACAGTCCACTCGGCACTCTGAATGTTGTTAAGTCCTTAGATGAGTCTGTCAAGGGAACCTGCCAATAACCTTTACAGAGGTCAAGGGTAGTCAGAAATTTAGCATTTCCCAAACGATCAATTAGTTCATCAACCCTCGGCATTGGAGAAGGATCAAAAGCAGACACAGAATTTAACTTGGAAAAGTTTACACAAAATCTAAGCTTAGGATAATCTTTCTTTGGTACAAGCACAACAGGGCTACACCACTCAATGATTCCTGCAGCCAGCATCTCCTCCAGCTCACTTTTCAACTCAGGCAATAGCTTAGCTGGGATACGGCAAGTGGTATCTCTAATTGGCTGTTGGTCTGGAGAATGCAAAGTGATTTTGTGTTCAATGAGGTGTGTACGACCTGGCTTTAGACTGAAGAGTTCTTTGGTCATAAGTGATTGCACCTCCTGACGTCTTTCCAAAGGCAAATGGTTTAAATCTGGAAACACAGTTTTGACAGCTGAAGAAGGGAAGTACTGCTCCTGAGGCTCTTCCTCATCCACAACTGTACGTGCCCACATGGATGTTGAGTCCTGTGGCTGGTCAGTCCACTCTTTCAAAAGATTGACGTGGAACACTTGATGATTCTTTCGACGGTTTGGTAAATGAAGCTCATATGTGACTGGGCCTGTCTTCTTTGTGATTTCATATGGCCCCTGCCACTTTGCAAGAAGACTGCTCTCAGAAGTTGGCAAAAGTAGAAGAACTTTCTGTCCCTCACGGAAGACTCTTCTTCTTGACACTTTATCATATCTTTGTTTTTGCCGCTGTTGCGCATGGGCCAGATTGTTATTAGCAAGTTCTTGGAAATGTTCTAGCTTGTCTCTCATTTTGAGGACATGTGAGAGTTCACTAAACCTCTGCTCTGACATCGAACCCTCCCAAGCTTCTTTCAGAACATCCATTGGACCTCTGACAGGATGCCCATAAAGTAGCTGGAATGGTGAAAACCCAGTAGAACTTTGTGGAACCTCTCGGTAGGCAAATAACAAAAATGGGAGCCATTGGTCCCAATCTGACCCTGTTTCATTCACAAATTTCCTGAGCATTGATTTTAACGTCTTGTTAAATCGCTCCACAAGGCCATCAGTCTGTGGGTGATAAGGACTGGTCTTGACACCCTGGATCCCTAACAAACTATATACTTCTTTAAGCATCTTAGAAGTGAAATTGGTCCCCTGATCTGTGATGATTTCTTTTGGGATACCTACTCTGGAAAACAACTGAATCAGGCAGTTAACAATCTGACGAGCCTTTATTTTCTTCAGGGGGAAGGCTTCAGGATATTTTGTGGCATAGTCACAAACTACAAGTATGTACTTATGACCTGCTTTACTCTGTTCTAGTGGGCCAACAATGTCCATGGCAATGCGTGAAAAGGGTGTATCAATGATGGGCATACTGATAAGCGGAGCTCTATCTGCTTTCCTGCCTGGAGCTGTTAACTGGCACTGTGGGCAAGCTTTACAGTATTGTACCGTATCACTGAACTGTTGGGGCCAGTAAAATCTGGGAATCATTCTAGAAAATGTTTTAGATTGTCCCAAATGTCCTGCCCAGGGAATGGAATGACTCATTTTCAAAATGGTAGATCTCAAACTCTGGGGGATCACCAACTGGTCACCAATCTTGCTACGGCGATGCAACAAATCTCCCTTAACCACAAACACTTCCTGCCTTCCCTCAACTGTAGTTGACTCTGGAACACATTTAGAGAACAATGGTTTAAGTGTTAGATCCTCTTTCTGAAGCCTAGCAACCTGACTAGCACTGGGGAGAGACTCAGTCTTTAAAGGATCTAAAATGTGTTCAGCTACTCTTGTTCCCTTCACCTTTTCATGTCTTCTCTGTCTCTTGCTCTTTTTTGGTTTAGAACGAGTGCTAGACTCGTCCAATGGGGCATCCTCATTTGCAAAAGGTAATTCATCCCAACCCAAAGCATTAACCTGTAGCTCCTTAGCTTTTGACCTTGTGACCGCTAACAAACTTTCAACGGTTTCAGTCTGACAGGGATGCTTGGCTATTAGCTCTGTGAGTATTGGGAGATCACGGCCCAACACCACTTGATAAGGCAGCGTTTGCAGCACTCCCACTGAAAGAGTGTAACACTGGCCTTCTACGTCAATTGCAACTTCAGCAACTGGGTATGATACCTTATCACCATGAATACAGCACACATCCACTGTTGCTCCTGAAAAGATCACATCCCTGGGAAGACTGTCTTGTCTAACCAGAGAGCGATTACTTCCTGAATCTAACAGAGCTACACAGGGTTTGTCTTCAACAAATACCCCAATTGATGGCTCACGTTGCTGACATTCAATTTCATTTTTGTGATTCTCACTGACTTCAGTTTGTCTAGCAGAACACATGTAATTTTTACTAACAGACATCTTTGTACACTGAGCTTTAAGATGACCTATCTGACCACACAAATGACATGCTTTATTGGTTTTATTTTTTGTCTCAGATCTGGCAGGATCTGAGTTATACCAGTTCTGTCTTGTGTGCTTAACTTTCAAGTCAGGGCCACCACCTAACTTGTTGAATGGCACGTTGGAATTTGACTTAACTGGTGTGAAGTCTTTGGATGGTCGACGAGCTGCTAAGAAAGCTTCAGCCAGTTCTGCTGCTTCCTTGGAAGTCTTTGGGTTACGTTCCTTAACCCACGTCCGAAGATCAGGATTCAAAACCTTGAGAAACTGTTCCATGATGATGGCGTCTCCGATTTGATCCTTTGTCTTTGTTTCAGGATTAATCCACTTGATGTACAACTCCTTTAGGCGGACCTGCAGCTCCCTTGGTGTTTCCTCTGCTCCAAAGGTACTAGAACGAAACCTCATTCGATAGGTGTCAACACTTATTTCATATTTCTGCAAGACAGCACACTTTACTTTTGCATAGTCCATAGTGTCATCAATATCCATGGCTACATAAGCGGAACGTGCTTTACCAGCTAGCAGTGGTGCTAGGTGAAGAGCCCACTCATCTCGCGGCCACTGGCAAGCATGAGCAATTCTTTCAAAGGTGATTAAATAATGTTCAATGTCCTCACCTTCATTGTAAGGTTGCATTTTTGGCCCCTTCCAGCCTGAATGTCTCACCAGTGTTGAAAGCTGTGCCTCACTGCGTTGATGTGCCGGCTCCAAGTCAAGCCTATTTGATTCTTGTGTGCTGGCAGATGGTTCTGGAGTAGGTGCTTTCGAAGAAGCCAATGTAGATGCTTGTACTTCAAGTAACTGATGCTCTAGATTGCCATGCTGCATCTGCTGTTGAAGCTGGGCAAACTGATGCCGGATTTGCCTCCATCTATCGTCCTGGCGCTTGTGCTCTTGCTCCAGTTTAGCATCGCATTCAGCCTGCTGTTGCATCAGAGTTTGCAAAAGTTTGGACAATTCAGCCACATTCTCTTGTCCAGAAATATGGCCACTTATTGCCCCTTGTTGGTCGCTACCATCTTGTAAATCATCTGCTTCACATTCTGGAACATGCCCTCTCTTTGCTCGGGTAGACATCTTCTCCACTCCTTAATTGGCCTGGAATCCCACTGCTGCTGCCACCAAATGTGGTAAGACTCGACTTAAGCGGTCAAAGAAGTGCAGGAGACTGATGCTGTCCAGTGTAGCAAGTGATTTATTCACCATTCTGTGGCCCAAGAATATTTACAAAGAAACAAATAAGAAACTCAACTCTATAATAAACTCAATTCAAATAAACATAACTGAACTTAAATCAACGGAAATTAAGGTCAAACTGCACACAGCTACACTGACCTGAACCCTTCTTCTGAAACACCTGAGTTCGTCTGCTTAAATAGTCCCCTTAATCAAACACTTTCTCCTCTGGACTATTCCATTCAGTAGGTAGGTGAGATGAACATGATTATATTCATCCTCTACTACTCCTCTTGACTGGCAACATAAACTCTGGTGTAATCAATACATATCACAACATTAAATCTATTTCTTTATAAACCCTTTAAAATCAACTTTATTAAATTATAAGAATTCTTCCCCTCCTGCCCTTGGTCTCTTCCTGTGACCTCAGATGAACCCAGAAGGTATAAAGCAGGAAGTAGAACTACATTTCCTCCTTTTGCTTCTGGAAGACAGGTAGGTAAAGGTAAGTTCAAACAATACAAATTAACAGTTGAAATAAATAACATGTTAACTTAACAAACTTGCATGAATTGATTTAAACCAAGATGTTATATTATATAATCTGTAAAAGTGCAGAACATAAACAAACCCGGGATAGTAGATGTTTGCCTATTGCAGATTACATATGAAATATGGTTAAATCAAAACAAGAATGTTAACTAAGAATGTAGACAAATGGTCTTCTCACCCACTTTGTCACATTGTGACTTTACAAAGTTATGATGCCAGAAAATTAATTATCAGCATGTAAGATTTTTCCATCGTGTAGATCAGAACCTGCAGATTCCTCTCAGCTGATTTTGATTTTGGAGCTCCTCACTCTGACGGTTTGTTCCAGTGAGTCACGCACAGTCACCTCCTTCCAACACTGACAATACTGAGCTGTCAGGAGCTGCAGCTGGGTTGATGAGATGACTAAAGCATGCAGACTGACCTTTGACCTCCTCAGTGTTGGCTGTCATGTCTTTGATCCAGGATGTGAGAGACGCAGAGTTTGCATCACTGATGTTCGTGTTGTCGAGGAGCCGTTGGGTTGCAGATGTGCACCTACATGATTCAACAGTGAAGTTCAAACATGAACAAATGTTTGATATCCAGGATTTCACACTCACATTATCTCAGATGGTTTTTCAGCCTGCTGCTGTGGGCTGAGATAACCGTGTCCTGAAAGATAAAGTGCAAAAAGAACACATCAGACCTTCCTTTCAGTTATTTCTGATCTGAACCTGGTCGCACTGCTGAAGTGCTGAAGAGTGTGATCGAGTGAACATGTTGCTGAAACTGGAGCTGAGCAGGATTTAAGCTGACAGACGGACAGACGGCCCTCATGCAGGTGGATTACTGTGACTCAAAGGTATTCACAGCCTTCACGGCTCAAACACACACAGAAAATCTAAAACAGCATCAGATGAAACCTATAAGCTCCATTTCAAATCTTTTACTCCCTCAAAGAATCAAAGCTAAATGACAGGCTTTTATTTTGAAGTTTCAGAGTCAAGCAACCTTTGCTTATCCTCGCTCTGATCTGATCGAGTCTTTCAGCTCAAATAAAGATAATTATGGAAAAAAATGATGAGCAGCAGAGTTTCACGCTGCTTTGTGAAATATTTCCAAAATGAAATGGGATTATTTATCGGCCGGCGTTTTTTCCAGGTTTACAGACTGAAACATCCACCTTTGCAGGCGTGGTGCCACGAGCCTCACATAGAGATGAAGATTTTAATTAAGCTCAATGAGGAAGATCTCTTCTGCCATCATTCCAGCTTTGCTTCGTTAGTTCTGTTCTGCTTTATTACGACACTTTTTTTAACCAATAAACTCTCTGCCTGAGTTCTCTGAGCCAATCAGCTTCACTGTGTTCCCCCTCTCAGGCTGCCTGTCATCCAGGCCGTCCAGCGAATCTCATCCGAAATCTTCATGAACCATCAGCTTAACCTTCTCCTCCACCACAGGGTCCAGTCTCCGTGATGTTACGGTTCATTTACACGAGCGTGACACGTGTAGGAGAAAACGTCGGTACCAAACGAGCCAATCACAGTCACCGTAGGCTGCGATGGCGAATGCGCAGTTACACGAAAGTGAGTTTCACTCGTGTTCCTGGACACAGCTGAATGCTTTGGGTCCGATGTAACTCTTCCTCTTCCCAACTCGATGCTCCTTCAGCCTCTCTGCACGGCTGCTGTGGTTTTTTGTTATACTGGTGCAAAGCAGGAGATCAGATGTTCACACGAGCCAGTGGCAGCGTGTTAACCTGAGCGAGCCGATCCCAGCCTGCATGGTTTCTGTGGGCGCGTGATTCTCTAAGTGATCAAACACAGAGGGAAAACTTTTCTGGCATTTGGTTTAAAATAAAAGTCTGAAAAGACACATTCAGGTGCAGAGAAGCGATATTTATCAGTGACAGCAGAAACATGAAGGTGGGTTCGGTTATTAGCTTATTTATAGCCAGAGTTACACATGATGAGTCATTAAAGGGAGATAAATGATTAAAAAACAAACAAACTGTAAATGTGTCGATAAAACAGTTCAGATTTTCTTCAGCGTGACGATTTGAAAGATGCTGTTTAAAGTCTTCAGGTTTCTTTGTGTGAGGAAGACGAAGACATCTCAAGAAACCAATAATAAGGAAGCCAGAGGTCAGAGGTCACACCTCCCAGAGCTTCAATCCAATTTAACGGGAAGCTTAAAAGCAGTTTAAAGTTTAAAGTTCAACCAGAGTTGAATCAGTTAAAACAAACTTAAATCCCCTGAATCATCCAGTTTGTCTGAACAATGATAACTGCAGTCTGATCAAAGCTGCGAGCGTCTTAGCGCTAATCAGCCGCTCCTCTTCATCGATGGGATCAATGAGGTCCCAGACAGGAAGTGTCAGCGCCTCGCTCTGCGGCGGCGGGGAGGTGACTCCTTCTCAAACAGCCTTCATCCTGTTTTTGAGCTGTTAATAATGTGTCTGCAATTCTCCACAAACAGACTGATCCAGTCACAGCGGACAGATACAGATGTGAGGTCCCTGCCAGGGAGGGACATACTTCACAGCATCTCCGACATTAGCACGAGGCGTCCCTCCGTCAGTTCACCGGTCGGGCAGTTCGACACAGACAGCTGTGGTTAGTGTCAGAGAAACCAGTCTGGGACTGGGACTGATCATTTCAGTATTTTTGAGGACATGTTGCCTAATCTCAGAATACACAAACCCTTCCACAGATTCCTGGATCCAGCTGTGAACTGACATGTGGTCAAACATCTGTTTCACCACATCTGGTAAAAATGTCATTTTCATGCAGAACTTTTCTTTTGAGTAACCTTCAAACTGACCGAACCAAAGCAATGGCGGCTAATTACCGCCACGTTTCTTTGAATGCAGAGCAGGCAGCGAGGTCCCGTCGTATCTGGAGCAGCTTGGTGAGCCTCTGCTTTGTTACTGCCACGTCTGTAAAGTCCTGCCACGCCCATCAGCTCACCTGCTGAGTATTTAAGGACCGTCTCTGTCGTACAGATCGTTAGTACTAACACAGTAGTAATGAGTTTAGGCTCTACCTGCTTTCATCCTTAACTACATGTTCTTGGTATTTACCTGAGTTCTTCTTCCTCCTGTGTTCATCTGCTGTTGTTGTTTCCTTCAACCCTAAAAAATAAACTCACCTGTCCGATCGCTCTCCACTGCAGTAGACTCTCCAAGCTTGTAGCTCGTCCCATCCAATGCTTCGCCACCTCAGTGCGCACCTGTAACCTGTGACTGTACCACGTATAGCACTCTGCTTCTGATTTCTGTTAATAAAACTTGCTTCTGTCACAGTGCCTACATTTGATCATGACAGTGGAACATGTGTGACTGAAATAAACACAGCGTGGGTCTCTAATGATGGCCAGTCCTGTCCGAGGACAACAAGTAGCAAACATCTCTACATAAATGCAACAAACAGTTTTGTGTTGAAGGCTGGAGCCTGTAATCGTCTTCAGCTCTCAGCCTCTCGGGTTTGATGTCACACGTGTTAATACCTGATTCTCTTTTGTCTGCCGTCACATCAGGTATTTCTGCCCGTAATCTGTTTGATAGCGACGGTTTCAGATATCAAAACACGAGCCGGCAGACGTCTCTGCTGCTCGCCCGTTCACGCCTGACGGATCCAGAAAACCCTTCAGGACAGACGCACTCAGCAGCACGAAGTCCTGCAGGAAATTAGACTTGATGCAAACTGTTTAATACAATTCCTGTATTGTACATTGTAAATTATATTTTTTGCTCCTAAAACAGTAGATGTAAGAAAATTAAGTAAATATATTTGATAAAAACATGTATTAAAATATTTTGTTGCATTTGGTTAACAGTTCTAAATCAACACTTTCACATCTGAAGTCGGTTATTCTGTTAAAAAAAATGTTCAAATACATAATATAACTACACAACCCGGGATCACAACTAAGTGTGAAATCAACACGCCAGTCCACGCTTCGTCTCTGCAAAACATGAAATGTACAGACATGCAGACGTTACAGTAACAACGCTGGACATCATTAACACGTTTACATGTTTCACTTGAAGTGGAAAGTTCGAGATCCTGAGATGTTAAGAGGCTGAAGTACCTGCAGCTTCATCCTGTTTACATCATACATGTTTCCCTTAGGCAGCATCATTAGCAGACATAGCATACATTTACACTGCTATGCAGATGACACCCAGCTCTATCTGTCCATGAAGCCAGATAACACACACCAATGAGTTAAACTGCAGGAATGTCTTAAAGACATAAAGACCTGGACGGCCGCTAACTTCCTGCTTCAGCAGATGGCCCCGCCCCTCCCTGAGCCTGGATCTGCTGGAGGTTTCTTCCTGTTAAAAGGGAGTTTTTCTTTCCCACTGTCACCAAAGCACTTGCTCATATGATTGTTGGGGTTTTCTCTGTTTTCTTTGCGGGTCTTTACCCTACAAAATAAAGCGCCTTGAGGCAATCTGTTTTTGTGATTAGGCACTGTATAAATAAATCTGAATATAATTCACGCCACAAGTTAAACTGCAAACATCTAAAGTCTGCAACAAGCTTCTCCTCAGTTTCCTCTGTAGAGTCAGCGATGGCACTGAGAAAAACATTTGGTTCAGTTTATTTCAAATCTTTGGGGAGTTCTGTTGAGGCCTGCTGGACTGCAAGTTGTAAAAATGACACTAAAGAGGTTAAACTGTGATGCCAAGAGGTCCTGACCAAGAATCAGCATGTGAAGAGTCGGGAGTGACAAATTTTAGCGAGTGTCAGTGATTTTGTGTGAAATTCGCAGAGGCAAAGGCGAGGAAACGATCAGATAAGCTGCTGGTTTGATCCACAAACAGAGGATCAATGTGACCGGAAACAAAACTAAAGTTCCCATTCGTTGAGCTCAGACTGAAGATCGCTGCTGCACTGATGACTGATTTTCAGTAAGTGACATTTGATGCTCATTACTCTGGATCCTGCTGATACCGGCGTGCTGTTCATGTGCTGTTTCCCAGCATTCTTCCTCACTGTCCTCGGGTTGAATTAAACTCAAGTGAGCGGCATCACATTGGGAGAGTGCTCTGTGAAAAAGATGAAGATTATTTTTCTGATTTGGTGGAAGGTTTTTGAGATTTTGGGAAGTTCATGAAGTGGTCAGAACATAAAGTTTTTCACTTCAAGTTTGGAAATATGAGACAAAACTCCTTTGAGGTAAAACATCTGCTCGTTGCTGAGTAGACCCGGTCACGTCATCCATCCTGCATCTTTAATTACCCGACACGTTGTGCCGTCTGTTAGTAAATATCAGCGCTGGAGGCTGGAGGCGTCACCGGGGGACGTGATGCTGGCAGCTGACTACAAAGTGTGTGATGAAAATTTAAAAAGTGAGACAAGGTTTCAAACAGCGTCTACTTTGGTGTCTAGTTTCTGCCACGCTCTGCTGTCCTTTATTTACCACACAGTGTCTGCGAAAACAGAAACACTGAGCGCGAAGTGGGCGGACGATCGACGAGCGGCAGCGTTGAGGATGCGGTCCACACAGGAACTATGTGTGAGTAAATCTATGAAGGCTGAACCTCCACAACGTCTTTAGTCCTCGACAGTCAGAGCTGTGCACAGGCTGCATAATGAAAACTGCTCAGGGCACAGTGTGAACAGCACAACATATAGGCTGACATATTACACACTCAGACTTTCCCTGCTGCAGACTCTGAAAGTGCTGACGTGCAGCTGCGCGGCTGTAACGACCGAGAGCTGACGTCCTCTGGGTAACGTGTATGTTTGAAACAAAGTCGAGCTGCTTGGACTGAAACAGAAATCGTCTCCTTAAAGCTTGAGGCTCCTCCGCTTTCTTTCCACTGAACGAGCTGCTGCACAGGCAATAAATATGGGTTAATGAAGGAAGGGCGACTTCCACACGTCTGCTGTCTGTTATTTCAACCCACAGTTGGGAGGTGGAATATCACATCTTTAGTCCATCGTTGTCAGTTTGAGCAAATAAAAGTCAGACAGTGAAACACAGACACTGTTGTTCTTCTCTGTAGCAGCAAACTGTAAGCTCTGTCTGAGCACTGAGGGGACACATGAATGGAGGGTTTTTGCAGTTTTCCTGCATCCTGGTGAATTTTTACGCATTAATTTGAGTAAAAAAGCTGATAATTCTGTCTGATCAGGCTACTTTCTCTCTTCTCTTCCCCTAACCCTTACTGCTCCATCCTGGGGTTTACTGGAGGTCTCTTCCTCCCCACATCACCAAACTGCTGCTCCCAGCATCATCTGATAGTTGGGTTTTTTCTCCACTATTGTAGTCTTACTTTATAAAGCACCATTCTACAGCTGTCAAAATTTGTGCTACAGAAATTGAAATTATTTATATCTATGTTTTTGCTTAGGAAAGTAATTTCCTTAAATGTGCATATCTGTGGTACCTGGTCAAAAATAATAACCCCTGGATTTTAATAGCTCAGAAGTTCAAAGCTTCCTGCACATTCAGAACATCAACAGATATCTTTAATGGTGCGAGGCAGGAGAGGATCGGGCCCAACATGCAGACTCATAGGCATTTTAACTAAAACACAACTTTTTTGCTGAATTACCAAGAGAATGAACCAAGAAAGACAGGAAACCTAAACTGAGATACAGTAACCGGGCAGAACACAGCCGGAGGATGATGGAGACGGCGGCGCTGGACAGATCGGAAACACCTGGGGAACAAAGATGAACATGATACATGCAGGACAAGAGGCTGTCAAACTAAAACAGGAAGTACGAGAAACACACACCAGGACACAGAGGGAGAAGAGCGAGGGCGAGAGACAGACAATGAAAACCACAATGAAAAATGTGTTATGATGATGTGTGAATGCTGTAGGGAGCAGCCACTGGTGAGAGTTGTAGTTGTAGAGTCCATCAAGGAGCTGTGGCATGAGCACTACCTGTATTACTACACCACGTTCTCACGACAGGATTATTCCAATAAACCGAGGACATTGTGCCTGATAATTATTTGCATCCTCCTGTAGCTTTACTCTATAAAGAGCTAAAGCCTCCAAAGTGTCAGGAGTAATAAGTCCTGACACTTTGGAGGTGTTTGTGGACTAAAAGTCAAGAATGTGGGACACTGCTTGTCTGTGATTTGGAGAGCCCAGTGTGTGCTGCCGACGCAGAGGAAACAAATTCTGTGGTGGATACTTGGCACGACATCAGCAAACAGCCCACTGACCGATGATTGAAAACACCGACCTCAGAGAGGAGAGTTTGCCATCAGCTGAATATACTTCACGAATCCGTGTCTGGCTTTGTAGTGAGAGAAAGTTTGTGCTGAAGAACTCATTTACGTCACGTTTTTATCAACTACAGCAGAATCAGATATTGTCTGTGAGGAAGGGATTTTCACATTTTTGAGATTCAAACTTGCCGTGCGACACGCACACACATCGAACGCGTTGTGTTTCTGAGGAAAATTCTTCAAATGCAAAACATGGAGTTGACATGAAGCCACGATGAGCTGGTCCTGATGAGACTGAACGAGAGAAAGAAGAAACAGATTCCTCAGCAGCATCAGGCAGAATTTCACGGTTTGATCCAGGATTTGAGGCTTTTGTGCTTTTCAGGACGTCAGTGGCTCAGTTTGGGCCTCTGATAGTCATTTCAGAGAGGCGACTGACCCGCAGCAGCGTTTAGCTGTGTGTCCAGAGATGGGCAGTAACGCGTTACTGTAATCTGATTACTTTTTTCAAGTAACGAGTAAAGTAAGTACTATTGCAAAATCGGTAATTAGATTACCGTTACTTTCCCGTAGGAACGCTGCGTTACTGCGTTACTAAAACCGTGATTTTTTTTGCGAGAATGTCTCATGACAGTGACGTAAGCGAGTGCGACGTTCGTGACAACAGCTGTGTGCAGATCAACAATGGATCACATATCGATTGTGGGAGAGAGTATGAGCGTGCAGCGTTTAAAGCGTGGAAGTACTGACCTTACTTTGAGTTTGATTCCATAAAAAGTGACAAAAACATTAGTGTCCGCTGTGCGTGGGAAGAAAACTTTTTACAGCGAAAAAACCCCTAAACTTCCGACAAGCACCAAGTAGCTACGACGTAATGGGAAACTCACAGAGAAACTCGCGGATTCTTCAACTGACCGCAGCACACCTGCACCAGGGTAAACCTCCGCCTACCCCCAGTCCTGCTTTACAGGTGAAAATAGAGCAACAGGACCGCTGAGTCTTTGACTTTATTCATTTTCTGCTGTGTTTTACTTGCATCTATTTGAAAGACTGAGTGTAAACACAAAAAATATTTTATTTTATGTGCTGGAATGTGCAGAAAATAGGTTTAAATGTTAAACTAATTTATTCAACTCAGAGAATGTTGCAGATAATTAAATTTTTGCTTGATGCATAAAGTTAAAAGATTAAAACTAATAAAACAAGTTTTAAAAAGAGACGTTTCCATTTGATTACATTTTGTATGATGGATTATGCAGAAAAAGTAGAATTGGGCTGAAAGATCTATCACTTTACAAGCAGGAGGTCAAGTTCAAATATTAAAGTATTAAAGTTCAAACTGACCATTATTTGTTTGACTTTGTTACTTTTTCAGAGGGTTGTTACTTTTTTACACTATTGTTACTTTTTCCAGATTACTGTTACTCTCTTAAATAGAATCTGTTACATCAGACTCATTGTTACGTTGTTGCTCTTACACACTAGAATCACCTGTAAAATGGACTGTTGTTTCTTTGTAGCGAATATTTTTGAAGTAAAACGGCTCCAACCGAAGAAGAAAATAATCCACAGTTTTCATGAGTGGGTTTTGCAGAATTAGAAGCAGAGTTTATGATCTCAGATTTATTTAAAATTAAAGCGAATGATTAAAACCCTCAAACGACCTTTATAGCGTCAGCGGGTCATGTGAGCACAGACCCACCTCAGGTCGAGCTCGTCGTCATTAACACGAGCACTGAGACGGACAGCTAACAGCTAACGCTAACAGGTTGTGCCACATCGTTATTGTTGTTTATGACTGACGTGTGCAGAGCTGCAAACACCCGGATGGGTGTGCAGCTTTTTAAAAGATGACAACACCCCCCGAGGATGAGAAACGCCACAAGGACACGAGGAGGAGGCGTGCTGGTAAGAAAGCACCGCTATGATACTTTGATTTGTTTCAGGTGAACACATGCTGACGTATTGAGGAGACAGTTTTTAGTCTAATTTGCATACATAGAAGTTATTTCTGAAGTGATGAAATTTTGTTGCAAAAAGTAACTTCTTTAAACTGAATTTTGTATTTAATACTTTTCGTATGTGTAAAGAAATCCATAAACTTAAAAAAGTAACAGCTTCAGATGGTTTTAGTCTTTTATGTCATGTCTCAAAATATCTTCAGAATCAGGAAAGAAAAGTCAGAGCTGGAGGAAATAAACTTCAACACAAGTTATTCTGAATCATAAACACGTTTCAGGGTTTAAAAAGAACTGGAAGTATCGGTTTGTTTGATTAGACACCAACGATTCTGGCTGTCAGGATGTGGTGATTTCCAAGCAGCGAGTGAAGGCAGCACTGTGTGAATGCAGCAGGTAAAATCAAATGGAGAAAAAGAAAAAATCATGTCTGTAACAATCTCAGGTCTGAAAGAAATGAAATGGTTCAAAAATTATTTTTGTTTTATTCTGATTTTCATTTTGAAATTTGAATATTTAAAAAGTTGCTTTTGGTGAAACAAAAAAATAAAATATATAAAAGAATATAAAATATAAAAAATAGAATATAAAAAAATAAACCAACTTTGTGAAAATGCTGATTTTAAAACAAACGCTCATTTTAACCTTTTCACTTTGCAGAATTCATGTAAAATATTGTTTTTACCTCATTTATTTATTTATTTATTTATTGTTTTTGTGGGCGGAGCCTGGCACATCTCCACCTGCAGATGTTCAGTCATTGTGGAAAAACAACAGTTTTACCTGTACTCAGCTATATCCACAGATATCAGGAGGTTACTGTATAAACACAGAATATTTGTTACTGAAATGTTTCACATTTGTTTGACTTTTTCATAGCTGTTGGTGAAACAGGTATTTAAAAAACATGTAAATGTTAATGAAGTTAAAAAACATTAATCTGCAACATAAAACTTTAACAGTTTAAATGTTATGTACACAAAATTTACAAATGTGTACATTTATTTAAAATTTAAAAATATATTTTATGGCAGAAATTGTGATTGTTGCAAAACATTTTGTAATTTTTATTACAAAAGTAACAAAATAATAATAATAAAAATAAATAAATAAAAATAAAATAAAAAAGTTAAGTTTCTGTTTTGTTTTGTTTTTTAATTACGTTTAAAATTTTTGAAGTTTAACTTTCTTTTAACCAAAAAGGAAACGGGAACTAAACCGGAGAAAAGCCTGCGAGTCTTTGCATAAATGGAAATAATAATAAGGAACCTCATTTTTTTATACATCTAATACAATTTTGCCATTAAATGTGATTTTGAATGAAGACAAAGACGTCCTGTGTGACTGTTCTTGGTCCTCTGCAGAGAAACGTTCAGAGCTGATTTTAGACTTTACAGCACACAACAGGAATGTAGAGCAGCCAACCCCCCTCCATCGCACACATACGAATGTAAAACAGCACCAACACACTTTAACCCCATTAAGACGCGGCTTTAAATAACTTCCTGCTCCTGTGTTTTGACAAATGACTCACTTGCTCACAACATGATGAAAAAATACCCACTCAGTCGTTTTTTGATACTCAGTATTTACACATATTGTCTCATTTATACTCATTTCTGTTACTGTTGCAAAACAGTAAAGAAGAAGCAGGTTTCTGCTCATCAAACATCAAATTTTCCTTTTGTCGTCAATATTCTAACACATGTTTCTTCTGGTTTTAATCGTTTGCACATTTTCGTAGTTAGTTTGTTATGATCAGAAGATGTTGGAACAGTAAAGAGAAAATAAGATAACTGATTTCTTTTAAAGGATTAACAAAAGGCCATAAATTGCTTTAACGAGCTGTGATTGTACCAAACATCCTGGAGTCCTCGAATCTCTAAATTTAACACCTCAGACCTGCTCTAATGGCACGATTAGGCTCCCGTGAACCTTAAATTCGGTCTTTAAACTCCTAATCTGGGAGATTTTAGACTTCACTTTGGTTCTTTCAAGATCGCGTTTGGTTGTTTTGACACTTAAAGTTGCTCGTTCTGCGTCACTTTTAATCTTCGTGTCACTATGAAAAGTTTTCAGGGGTTCGTTTCCTAAAGCAAAAAGGTTAAACGCGCGTTTGAGCGGCTTCGACACGTCAGTTTGGTTTTTTCTGCCAGCCGTGTTTTCTTTCGAGCTTTCATTCGTTGGAGTTGAATCGCTCACGCGGCGGTCGTCGGGTTTTGGCAGCGACCTATGGCCTTGAACTCTCAGTGGGCTTTTTTAAGGGCATCGACTTGCACAGCAGCCAAAACGCAGCAAAACTGTTCTGCAGTATTTTCAAACAAACAACGCAGGAAAAAAAAAGAAGCTCTGACCCGGGCAGCCGCGGCGCCGCTCTCACCCCGCCCCCCGGTGAAGATCGCGTGCAGAATCTAGGCAACCCTGAGCGTGCTGAGGGAGCGCTCGCTGCTGCGACGTGACCTTCCGTTCCCTTCGCCAAACAGCCTGTCGATGTGGGGGCTGCCCGACTTACCGAGCATGCTCAGTAGCGTCCGCAGCGTTTCGTGACAACACTAATCGTCTGCATGGATCACTGGCACGCAGAGTCACTTCTAATTAGAATGATCTCAATCTTCTGCAGGATTTCAGGCATTTTTTCTCTTTTTTCGTGGAGCGCCGCCGCCTGAGTGGTCCACCCAAGTGCCAGTTTCCCCTCTGACTCCGCCCCCTGCTCCCTCCCTCCGAACCGTCACTCGCTTTCTGCAGCCCAGCCTCCCTCCCCCCAGCTTTCCTTTCCTACTATGAAACAAGAAAACACAGGAGGTGGAGCAAGGCGGGCGATCCTGACCCGCTCTTCATCCTCACCTCGTGGCTTCACGCTCTATTACCTATGCGTGCTTCATCTCGACCGTGTGTTTGCTGCACATTCCTCGCCCTCCATCGTTCCTTCCTTCCCGTCTTGTGACCGTCTGCATTCACGCAAACGTCTGCAGGTTTTCCAGACTTACAGTTAAAGTCAGCCGCCTTCCCTCCAGCTGACCCTCTCCTGAGACGTCAGCCATTTTTAACCCACTTCCTCCATCAGAGAGGAGGTGAAAAGTGATGGATGTCGCCTCAACCAGCTCGGATTATAGCTGGTACCTCACAGAGTAGCTAAAAGCGGGAGGAAAGGATTCATTCTCCGCCGATTAACTCTGTTGTTTCTTTAAAACCACCTTCGTTTGTCCGGGTTTAATCTCCGTTTCCTTCCCCGACACCCTCCTCTGAAAGGGAAGCACAAAAAGCTGCAGGGCTCCAGCTTTACAAGCAGGAGGTCAAAGGTCAGAGTTTCACTCAGAAAACACCTCAAACGGACAAATAGAAATCTTCACAGCTCCACTCAGAATGAGGGGAAACTGCGAGAACACTGGACAGTTTCAGACGAGTCGAGAGCAAAAGTTCAGACGACTTTCTCTGATTTTTACGCCCCAAAAGCCGAAGAGTTCAGGAGGGAAGGCGAGGCCGGATTTTAACTGTCCGCCGACGGACAGACGGACGGGCCGGCGGGGCTCAGACAGGCAGGGAGGGAAGAGCGAAGAGACAGAAACGAGAAGAAAGCGTCAAGCCGGGCAGACGGCCGGTCAGTCAAAGAGACAGAGAGACAGACAGGTGTGTGCAGCGATCGGACGGCGAGATTTAAACAGGCAGGCAGTCAGACGGACAACCTGCCCAAGAGTTAGACGGACAGGCCGAGAGACAGGCGCAGGTAACGCTTCCTCAGAAACACGCCGCAGGTCGGAGAGGCTTTTTTCACATTTGGATCTGAAACTGTCCGAGGTTTCAGGTGGCAGCGAGCGCGGGGGGGCGTTTTTTGTTTCCTGTCTGCAAATCTGTGAAATCGGATTAAACATGAGTTTTAAAGGCTGATTCTGATGTCTGCTGATATTGTGTATTTGTCTCACTCTCAGTAAATCCCATGAAAGCAGCAGACCCACAGTAAATGTTCGCTACACCACCGTCTGATAGATCCTGTCATCCCTCTGCGCCGCTCAGCCCCGCCACTGTTAAAGTTTCACCTCACGTCACCTCGGCTCGCTCGGACACCGTCGCCAAAGTGTTTCTGAACCATCAGCGTCAAACAGGTTTCCATCTTTTCCTTCCAAAGTCCAACCGAAAGCTCTTCTCCTTCTTTCTTTAACTCTTTAATCTCCACGTGGAAGAAAAGTGGAATGAGCTGCTGCTGTCTGACTGAAAGCATCAGGAGACGTCAGTGGCAGAACCTGACGTGTTACATGGAGGTCAGAGGTCGTGTAGAGGACCCAGCTGCAGGATGCTGAGGTAGGCAGGTAAAATCAAAAAGGTGAAACCCACAAAAACATGAACAAGACGGTAAAACCAGGAACTAAAGCAGGAGAAACTCCTCCTGGATCACTAAAACAGCTGATTTGTATTTCCTGCTGTCGAACAGGTTTTACACTCGTGTGCAGCATGACGTGTTTGTGTCTGTCTCCTCATCCTTTTATAATCCTCCAGTAATAATTCACCTTTCTTTATCATGTAACCAATCAGACTGCCGGGACAGACAGGCCGACATGCTACGACGTCCACGGACGTTTCCACAACCGAGCGGCTCCAACAGAGGACACGCAACGGTTTCACTGAGTCACAATATGAACATTTTCAAGACTGAACCTGTCGTCACATCAGGAGCACTCCCTCACGCTGTCAGCTACAGTGAATCACGCTGGAACACCAAAACCCTACCAGCGCTAAACGTCCAAACTAATCCTTGAACGGTTTCATCCCGTTTGTTCCAGATTATTGGGAACTTTCTCAGAAAGGACTGCTGGAAACATGGCGGTCGGTTTCACAGCTGCTGAAGGATGGTGAGGGTGATGAAGGAGAAGCTCTCCACAGAGGAGGCAGCGGGACGTGGAAACTGTATTTGACCAACAGATTTGGGTTTTTGGCTGAGCGTAAAGTCGTGAAGGGACGTTAGATTCTCTGCTTCTAGCTTCTCAAATTGAACATTTCTGCTGGTTATTCACAAATGTGGTCGAAATTGTGGATTTTTCACTCGCAGGTCATCTGCCTCCATCATCTGAGGTCTTCCTCTTTCCCTCCTGCCCGGCATCTCCCCTCTTCACATGTTCAAGTTTTATTATAACGATTAAATGTTGAATAATTGAATCATGGCCATGAACATCGGCCTATTCTGTAATATTAAAAAGGTTTTGTTTCACTTTTACACACAGAAACCGACATGAGAAGGTGGATGAAGCAGGAGAACATGGTGTGTTTGTAGGGCAGGCATCGCTGAGGAGACGGAGCAGAGGGGACGAAAGCAGGACACGGCTGATGGAGTGCGCAAAGAGAGGAGGTGGAGGATGGTAGAGCGGGAGGATGGTTGGTTAGTTGGTCGGAGGGGGAGGATGAAGAGACACGATAACAGCAGGAGGGAGGAAACAGCAAATGAGATGAAGACTGTAAAGACTCGTGGGGGGAGCAGAAGGTTCATGGAGCATGTGGAGGATAGAAGCAGGCTAAGGAAGGAAAGGTGAAACCGAGACTAATGCAGGAGGGGGGGAAATCACGAGCTCGCCCTCAGTGCCCTTCGGCCTCCTCGGGCTCCATGATTATTGACGTGTTTCTGAAAGAAATGCATTGTGGGAAATGTGGTCGAAACATGACATGAAACTGTTTATCCAATCCAATTTTATTTATAAAGCACTTTAAAATACCCAGCACAGGAACAAAGTGCTGTACAGAAAATAAGTTAAAACAATAGAATAACAAAAAACAGCAAATTAAATAAATAAAACACATAAGACATAAAATTAAAACAGCCCTATGTTAAAGCAAAAACAAGATAAAACAGCATCGAATCACCTAAAAACAACTAAAAAAAAAACAAAAAACCAAGATGTTTTCTCCAACAAATAAATGTAAATGATATTTATTATGGAGAGCAGCAACTGCAAGCCAAGGACACAGGTAACAACTAACACTGTAAACATTGTGTGTACATCATTTATTTGTACTTTAATAAGATCGATAGTTCCTGTGTATGCCTTCCTTGTGTTTTTTCAAAATAAAGATTCTGATAAAGACTAAAGGATTAATGAAGCCGTGGTAAATATATCAGAGGACAGATGCTCAACCTGAGGCGGGAATACCAGTCAGCTACAAACCTCGGCTCAGTGAACGGATGTCTTTATAGAAATGTGTTTTTAGGGAATGTGGGTGCACCGTGATTGGTCCACCTGTAAGTCCGTCAGCTGTTTGACCACATGAGCGCAGGAAAGCATCAAAAACAGTAGTAAAAAATTAGAGACAGCTGCGATCGTCATCCAAATGACAGCGAGGCGACAGACGGTGCCGACATCCAATGGTCACAAGAACCATGAAAAGTTCCTGTGAGAAAGAAACGAGTACGAGGAAATAAAAAAGGCCACAACGAGGAAGTTTCACAGCGTGCAACCCAGAGGAAGCTTTGAGGTTTTATCCATTTAAGTAAGTGATTGAAGTAAAGGCACCGCCTTCCTCGACCTAAACACCGACGCTTTTGTTCCCTGACGGAGCGGCAGGCGTCCAGACCTGAACCTCGACCTGAACCTCGACCTGTGGGACTTTGCAGGGCCACCATCCACCCCGACCACCTCCGACTCACTCGTCCACGACAGCTCAAATGTGACGTCTTTATTTTAACCGTATTTATTCCCACAACAAAGCGTTTCACTGGCATGTTTGAGATCAGCGGCGTGTTTAACCTGCAGAACCTGACGGGTCATCTTTGGACCTGTTTTCACTGATTAGCAGTAACAGATGACATGATTACATTTTTATTTCTGTATTTTTATTTCTGCACAAACAAACATGGCTGACTCTGACCTCGGGCTACAGATCACATGACCCTGAGCCGAGGGCTTCCTCACTCCTTCATCCTGCTTCATCTTCATCGGCTTTTATTGTCTTTTATAATCATGTTTTTATCATTTCTGTTCTTTTTCACGTGTTATTTGTACTGTTTTTGTAACTTTGTGGCTTTTATGAACATCCCGGTTCAGTATTTCCATGTCTGTCAAAGAAAACTTGCATAAATAAAGTTATTATTTGCTGCTGTTGTTGATTTGAGGAGAAAAGGGAAAGGAACAGGAAGTGATGGGACAGCGAAGCAGAGCTGTAGGAAAGAAGGAGGAGGAGGAAAAAGGAGGCGAGAACATGAGGAGAGAGGAGTGAACGGAGGAGACGAGGAGGAGGAGGTGAGGCAGGTGGGTAAGCCAGGGTCAGCTAAAGGCCTCTGCACTGGAAGAGGGCGTGGCCAGCTTGACCTTCCTCTGCGCCCTCCTCTGCCTCCGCCCCCGTAGAGCCCTGTGTGCTCATGGGAACTTTCTGCAGCCAATAAGAGCTCACTGGAAACCAGCGTGCAGACCAATGAGATCCTCTGGTAACCACCGTGCCTTCCTTCACTCGTCTTCCTCCTCTTCTTCGTCCCCTTTTTGTTCTTCTTCTGAGTATTTGCGTTCATGCCCGTTGCGTGACCACTAATCACTTCAGAGGTCGAAGCGGCTCGAGCAGCTGGGCGCATCCACCGCCACCGCCGCAGCTCTGATCAGCTGATCAGCTCAACTTGGCTTGTGGTTAATAATGTTGGGGCAACAGCGAGATGTTTTGCTCCGTAAGGAGGCTTCCCGCTGTGTCACAGGCTGGGTCTCGCTCTGAGTTCATGTTTGTATTTGTCTCATTTTGTTATGTGATTTAGTTTGTGTTATTTCCTATCTGCCTTTAGTTTAGGCAGTTATTGTTCCTGGGTTTTCTATGTTTTGGGGTTTTGTATTTATTCATCACATATTAGGTCTGTTAAGTTGTGTTGTCATGTTTTAGTTTTAGTATTTCCTGTTTTATTCTGACAATGTCATGTGTTCTTTGTTTATTGTATTTAGCTTTCCTCTCCTGGTCCTGTCATTAGGTTTATGTCTGTCAGCTGTTTCCCCCATGTGTCTCCACCTCCCCTGATCACCTCATGTATGTATTTAAGCCCTTTGTTTTCTGCATGCCATTGTCAGGTCGTCTGCTCATCCATGTCTCATCTCCAGGTACCCATGTCAGTTCACTATGGTTAAGGTTTTTCATGTTTTGTTATTAGTTCACCCAGTTTAGGTTATTGTTTAGTTTTCACCGATGCCCTATTATTTTGTACCCTCGTTGCTAACCTCAATAAACGGCTTGTTTTGTTAATCCACACCACGTTTTGGTCTGCGTTTGAGTCCTCCTCTGCAACACATACGGTCTGCCCCAGCCAGACCGTGACACGCTGCCGCTGAGGGGTGGCGCCGTCTGAGAGGTCAAAGGTCACAGGCGCTGCGGCAGTAAACACGACTTCCTGTAAATGTTTGAGGAGAAGCTCGTGAAGACGTCGAACTTTAAAAATTTCATTTTATATGCATCAGATTCACTTTAAACTGTGTGCTGGGATGTTGGCACGCGCAGGCTTCCATACATGGAAACACACACACACTCCTGATTTTACATCCGAGGACGTAACGCAGAACAAACGCAGTTTTTTACCTGAAACATTCATCAGCCATGACTGCTCCCCCATGAACACACATTCTGTGTCTCACAGCTGTGTTTTACACATAAACACATTTATTGGCATTTCTGGGTTTGCAAATCTTAAAACAAGCACAGCTACATTAAAAACCACTTTGATACATTTACTATATACTGGTTTTAAACCAGTGGTCTAACTGGGTCACTGTGCATTCATAACATAACACTAACGTATCATCGATTATTAATGAGCTCGTGAAATGAATGGAAAGCATCCATCCAGCCTGCATTCACTTTAAGTTCATATAAAATTATCATCATTTCTAAATTAGCAGCTAAAACCTATAAAGGTGGTGCAGATCTATTTTTATTTAATTTAGTTTAATGTATCATTCTGCGTGTTTGTTTCTGATTTTTTTGTGGTTTTTGGCTGATTTTTTAAAATAATTCTAAAATGTGCTTAGAAATAAAATTGACTTTTAATTAAATTAAAGTGAAAACAATTATTGGACTTTATAGTCACATATTTTTAGTCATTTATGTAAAAAAAACAAACATGAAATAATAAAATGAAAAATCTTTAAAGTTATCTTAAAAAGAAAAATAAGATTTCTTGTGTTTATTTTGGTGAAACAGGAAGTCTTTTTCTTTTACAATATGAATATTAATGCACGTTACAGACTGGTTTCAGATTTTAATTTTGCTTATAGGGCTTTTTTGTTTTGTTTTTGTAGAGTTTTAATGTTATCCTGACACAACATATAATAATGTAATAATAACGCTTTATAAACGGGCGTTCCTGTGTCAGCGTTGTTCTCGGTTTGAGAATCTTTTTTGTCTTTTTTCTTTTATCCCACCTGACTCTTTACTTTCTTTTTCTTTATTTCCTGGTTTTTATAAAAATCATTTTGTTACTTTTTGCAGATTATTACAGTTTTTCCCTCTAATGCAGCATTGTCTGAGGTTTTATTTTTTCCGTTTGAGTCTCGAGCGGCTTCTTTGTCCTCGGAATTAAAATGAAACGTGTTTCAACTTTTCTTTCTCCTCGTAACAACAAGGAAATAAATGAATCTCTATTTCCTTTAAGAGTGTGAGAAGCAGCTGCCGAGGGTGAAGTCTCGGTTTGGAACCTGGAGCCTCGACACGGAGATCAGGCTGTTTGTTAAACGTTAAATAAAAGTTCAAGTCTGAGACTTTTTAAAAAAGTAAACCGTAACTTTATCCGTCAGAGGAGACAGAAACGCAAAAACAGTGACGGTAAAAAGTCCGCAAACGGCACACACACACACACACACACACACACACACACACACACATATATATATATATATATATATATATATATATATATATATATATATATATTAGTATTATTTAGTTATTATCGGAAAAAGCGTGTTGATGATTTCGATTTGATTTTTTTCGGTAAAATAAAAAAGAAGCAGAAAAGAGTCACAGCCAGGTTACCAAAGCGGAAACTTTGATGGTTTTCCTGCAGCGAGCAGCGCTGAAATCAGCCAACTATTCATGATTTTCACTTTAAAATAATAATAATAATAATAATAATAATAATAATAATAATAATAAAAATCCACCATAAACTGTCAGAAGGACAATTATGCATATGCAATTATGAATATGATTAGGCAGCTAAAACTTATTAGCTGATGTAATAATACTTTAAGTTTAAATGACATTAAATTACATCAGAATTAATTAAAGTTTGTCTGAAGAGCTTATTACACGTTTTTAAGTTTTTTAAGTTTCTCCTGTTTGAAATGTTATTATTGTGTATTTGCATGATTGTGGAAAGAAATAAATTCTTTAAAGTAAAAAATCAGAAAACACATTTTTGTTTTAGATAATAAATAATAATGACGAACAGATATTGTAGCTTCCACGAGACTTTGTCTGTAATAAAATACAGTTAAACTTTAATGTGTTTTTCTCTGTTAACCAGCAAAATAAATCAGAACTAATAAAGTTTGATGTGAACTTTATGAAAACAGTTTTCAGAGAGTTTATGAAGCTGTAAGCAGGCGGGCAGAGAGAGGTGAGCTTATGATCACATCCACAAGCACCCAAACTGACCACACTGATTAGTAATCAGATTACAATGACCGTTATTAGGTGTGTGTGTGTGTGTGTGTGTGTGTGTGTGTGTCTACGCAGCTGTAATCAGGCTGTAGTCATGATGCTAAAACAGAACATGGATAATGATGAATCTGAACTTTGCTGCTAAAAGTAAAAACATTTCTGAAAGTTTATTAAATTTTAGATTAACCATCAGAAAGTGTGAGCACATAAACAAGTGATGGAAGCAGCATTTATATTATTCACTTAAAAGAAACAAAAGCATGCTGTGGTATGCTAATAATCTTCTTTTAAAAGTAATTTTAACATGAAATAAATAAAATCAAACACTCTACCATGTTTATTACTGTTGCTTTACATTTATTGGTGTGTTTGTTCAGACAGAGACACTTTTAGCTGTTTTTATACAGTTTCTCGATTTTTGATCTTTAAAAATGCAAAAAATCTATTTTGTTTTTAAGAAGGATTAAGAATGACAACAAAGGAGCAAAATGCACAAAAATAAACAAATGAAAAAAATAATTAAATTACACAACATAGATGGGATTTTATTAAAAGCAGTCCTGACGTGTTTTAATTGTAACATTCGCTCTGGGAAAACTGACAGACTGAAAGTAAAAGTCAGTTCACCAAAACGCTCTGAAGCCGCACGGACACATGTTGGGACTTTTATTTTGTAGGAGGCGTGTGGCTCTTGGCTCCCAGTGGTGTCGGGCATCATGTCGCCAAGGCTCATTTTAGTGACACTGTGGATGAAAACAACATCCGCCGCGTGCCCAAACTGCGAAGACGTTGCTGGGAATTAGAGGATAATTAGGCAGAAAAAAACGAGCTGACCAGCGGCCGTTTGCTCACATCCCATTTCTTCTCCTCAGCTCAGCGTAATCTGAGAGGACGCCCCGGGCTGCACTTTACAGTTTGAGTCGAGTTTAAATAGGGGAGGAAAAAAACCAAATACAGCAACCTGTTATCCAGCAGGACTCGGCTCAGTGAAAGCAGTGTGTGCTAACATGAGGCCGTTTGCTGCCTGCAGCCATGACACCAATCTGTGACTGTAATCAGCCCACACCAGAGGACTGATCGGTCCCATCCAGCCTCACGCCAACGTAATCTTCCCTAAAAGTGTGCGGACATTCATATGATGGATGTCACTCCGATATTCCAGCCTTAATCTGCGGCTCTGACAGCTTCCACTCTTCTGGCTTCATTCTTCCCACCAGATGGTGACCCTGCAGCGAGGATTTGCCCCCACGGATGAAGGAGTTATCCCTTAAACTAACAAACAGGCCGAGCTTCCAGGCCTGAAGACTGCGTTCTTTTAATGCCCAGCAGGGGGCGACTCCAGAGGATATCTGAGTGCATAGAAGTGGAGGAGAAAATGAGCCTACTTCTCATCTTATTAAAACAGTTTCCTGACGAGTTTATCGTCTCGCTCTCTAGTTTCAGGTCCTACGAAACACAACGTGAAGTTCACTTTGTAAAATATGATCACATTAGAGTCAACACGGACAGTAAAACTGGGGCTGATTTAGGGCGGGGCAACCTCCTGACTGAAATGCCCTGAAACTGCAACAGCATCAAAGGTCAAACGAGAGGTCAACGTTTAGGTTAGTTTGTATAAACCTCCTGTCGGATCTCTAATCTGCTGACTCAGTGTCACAAATGTCATTTGTCCCCTCTGTAGAGGAATTATGTGAAGCAGTAGCGGTTTTAGATACGGGCGACACGGGCGGTTGCCCGGGGTGGCATCATGGTGGGGGCGGCATCACGGGCCTCGGCAAAATTTTTTTTTAAAAATGATCGTACTCGTGCTGCCCCGACGTCATGCCAGTGCATATTGTGAATGTCACAGGCACCGATCGGTTTTCTATCGCCCATTTGCTGGGAGTAAGGGCGCCCTTCGTTTGCGAGGTGCGCCTGCTGCTTGCGGCACAGGGAGGAGAGGGCGGTTTGGTATCCGTTTGCATACCATGCATACTCTCTCTCTCTTCATATGTGTGTGTGTGTACAACAGTTTTATGTTAATGTACAATCCTTAATATGTTTTATGTGTGTGTGTGTGTGGGGGTGGGGGTGGGGGGGGGGGGGGGGCGCCCGAGGGAGTGTTCGCCCAGGGCACCAAACAGGCTAGGATCACCACTGATGTGAAGTACGAGTTACGAAAAGTTTATTATGGGCAAATTCTGTGAATGTTTGAGAGATTTTTATCCAGCTCGACTGCTCATTCTATACATGCATGTTTTATAAAAACACTGAGATCAGATCAAAATGAACTTAATTCTCCAAAATAACTCCCTGAATAACAACCCAGAGCCATTTCAAGGCTGCTGCCGAGTGACAACACGTGCCTCTACTGCAGGAAGCATGGCCTGCATCATAAATGCCCCCAAACGCACTGCAAACAGCATCTTCCTCCATGAAGATCTTATGAAGGAGGGAGTCATGGACAGAGACCAGACAGTGTTTTAACATGGGAGTCTACGGGGACGGGCTCACTGCTGCCTCTGCTGGACACCAGAGGAACTGCAGGGTCAGGGACTTCCAGCTTTGTACCAGGCAAAGTTAGACTTTATGATTTTTGTTAGTAGCAACACAAATTGGAAAATGTGACTCAGCGGTTTCATAACTGATCTGGTGATAAATGTGTTGTCCAACAATATTCACAGCTGAGCATCAGCTTACATCTACTTCAGGTTCCTGTCTCTTAGCCATGAAAGTCTTCATCTTCGAAAAATGTGGTGATAAAAACAAAGATGAAAAAGATAAAAGAAGATTTGTAAATACCTCAGATGTGCGTGGTTTAACTGCAGTGGTTCCCTTCAGTTGTGTGGTGCAGATGGAGGAAACATCCACAGCACACCGACCGTTAGTGAACAGGATGCAGCTGGCACACAGCATCACAGGGCAGATGGTGGAGGAACACTAAGCAACAGGGCTGATGGGAAATGTGGTCCTTAATCAGAGAGAGGAGGACTCAGAATACAGCGAAGGCTGCAGGCTGTTTACAAACCCACCAACAATAAGATGCATAAAACAGAATCATGTCGAACGTTTCCAGGTGTAAGCGATGATTAATAGTCTTTGAAGGATCAAAGCTAACCCTAAGCTGTTTGCTGTCATGGAAACAGCAAGTCCCCTCCACCCCACCCCAACCACCATCTTTACTGAGTGCCAGTAGCTTGCTATACATTTGCTCCTGACCTGTGCCAAGACAAAGGCTTACAGGTCACTAATGTTAGGCACTGCTGAGGGATAAAGGTCTTTAATAAGCCTCACAGTAGATATTTTAGGCTTAATGGATGAGGGAAGGAAACCGAGTGGGAATACACAAATACCTGCGGCATCGGTCCAAAAAGGGAAGCACGTGTGACATTACGTGTGCTCCCATCCACCTGTTTAAGGCACATTTTAGTCATGATGGAACACGTCCTAAATTTCACAATAAGAATTCAGTTTTTCTCCTTTGTAAATCAGAGATGGATGAAGATGATGGAAAAGTCCTTTAGCAGCAAAAACCCAAATCGGACACTTCCTGTAGCTCCAGAGTCGCTCTGTTCATTATGTGTCTGCTTGAACAGCTGTCTTTGGCCATGAACAGCACCTCAGCTGGGCTTTCACAGCGATTAGTGTCGACAGAGCTGAGCCGTCCGACTTCCCGATACTGAAGCTGTCCGTGAGATCAGCTCAAAGTGCCGGGAAGCTGTTCCTCAGTGAACTGGAGGAAGCTCACTTTGTATTTGTGACGTCTGATTTTAAATGAAACAGCACTTCTGTCCTTCAGTTTTCCTTAAAAGGAAGCAAATGAAAACATCAGCATTGTGCTAAAGTGTGCTGATTGGCTGGTTTAGGATTGAGGCCGTGCTCCATGGCGATGGCGCTCATTTCCAAACAATAACTGTAGAAGCGTAGTTACAGCGTCAGTCACACAGGTGACTTCCTGTGAACGTTTGCATGAAGGACGCCGTCCTGTCTGCTGACACGAGCGAGAGCACATCCAGGCCTGAAACTCAAAGCTCGAAGAATATCTGTGCAAAGACGTGGACTACAGAGGGAAAACTGAAAATATGGTGGACGCACGATAAAGAGGGAAAACAGACACGCAGGGAAGGTAAACGAGAGGAAAAGCAGTTACTGAAAACTCTAAAAACACGAGTTTTTCCAAGAAAAATATGAAATTGCTGGTTGGTCGATTTAATTGTTGACTATCTTCTACTCTACAGATGAGTGGGCGTGTCCAAACTCAGGTGTTGATTTAACCAATGGAAATGAGGAAAAAGAAGAAAGGAAGGAGAAACTGACCTGTTAGTTTTATAGAAAGTGAGAGAAAATATTGATGAAGATGATGAGCTGAGCTTTAACAGCAGCACTGTGGATTCAGACTCATGAAGAACCTTTGTGATTATTTTCCAGAGAGGTGCAAAGTTTGGCCTCTACGCCCAGTTATTGTTCATTATTTCACTGATATAAAAATATAAATAAACATCTAAATATGATTTCACTAAATGTCTATTCTTGGATGTGTCTTTAGTCACAAAGTGAGATAAACATCCCTCCACCCTCAGGTCACAGCTCAATTAACTTGTAGGTTCATTTCTAATAGATCCATATTTATATATGATCTACTATAGATAGGTAGGTAGGTAGATACAACTTGACTAAAGGCGGCAGCTCTATTGCTGGAAAAACAAACTTAAAAACATAAATACATGAATACTAAAGAAACAAATGAAACATGAACGAGAACTAAAAAATCTGGTCAGTAGTGACTGGACTTGACCGGACTGGAGAACATGGACCTACACACAGCAACGTGGAGGAAGCAGCAACAAACAGGGGAAGACTGAGGACTTAAATACACCGCAGGGTAACGAGAGGAACAGGAAACACAGCTGGGAGTAATCAGACATATCGAGACAAAAGGAAGCAAAACTGAACACAGCAGGACGCGAGACTGTCAAAGTAAAACATGACGCATGCACAGAGACACAGACGCTGAGACATGACTGACTGCATATGAAACACAGGGACTGAAAACTAGAAGCTAAAAACAACAAACATGAACAGAAAACCATCACGACAACTAAAACCATGAATAACAACAATCAAGGAATAAACACACAGAAAACACTGGATCGCAGCCCCAGTGCCGTGACTGGGATCATCGGACTGGTCAGTCCTGATCCTGGTCTGTTTGTGGCTCACTGAAGGCTGTAGTTCATCACGTGTGTGCTGATTTCTCTTCATATTTCTTATTGCTCACACAGACTTTGCTTTCTAGCACTCTGATATGTTATAAAAACAACCAAACATTTCTTTAATACATTTGTTTTGTGTAAAATCAGGATGTTGTTCATTTTCCTATGCATTGATTAACTGAGGTCACCAACCTGCAAGTTGCTTTTAAACTAAGTTAAAATCGAACTAACAGACGTTCTGTTATTTCTGTCCGTGCCGGGGCTCGAACCGGCAACCTTCCAAATACAAGACGAACTGCCAACTCTTGAGTGAGTATGATAGCACCCAGGCTCTGTGTGCTCAGTAAAGTGTGTTTGATTATAAAGACCACGCAGATGAAGCTCAGATCAAACTTCCTATAAAAAACTCTCAGACTTTTGCTTTTACGTGTGCACGAGCGTCAGCGGGCCTTCAGGGGTTGCACGCCTGGAAACACCAACAGTAAAAATATCCCTTTGTTTACGGTGAGTCGGTGTAACCGGACCTATCGCTCAGAAGCTCGCCGCATTAGCGCAGCTCTGAGGGAACATCATATTTTCTGTTTACTCATTAACCTGCAGACTGGCCGGACTCCAGCACACAGGCTCACAGGTCAGCCAGGTTAGAGCCTCCTGAGAGATGCTGCCTGATAACAGGAGGCTTTACTGCCCAGCTTAATCCTGTGTACCAACATTAAGAGCTGTGTTTGGCCACAGAGTCCACAGCCAACAGCTGCATTAACACTGCGTGACTCGAGGGGATGAGTCGTATTTTTGTTCGTTTATGGAGGATGGCGTGATGTTTTGTGCTGGCGGCGTGCGGCAGAAACAGGAAGTCGGCCCATGTAAACACCTAGAATCTTTTTTTTTCTTAAGATGAGCTCAGGGGCAGATTTGGTCACAAATAACTTTTTTTCCCCACCAACTAAATCTTCCAATGGAAACAGGATTGGAAACATTTGTTTAGCCTAGCTTAGCATAAACCCCAGCAGCACAGGGGAACGCAGCGACTGATTAAGTCTGATATCTCAGTGAACGTCACACTAATAATGTCCCGATATAACAAACTATTCAAACACCTTCATACCCTGAAATTTATCTGGTAATTATGTTAAACCACTGCTGGTGACAAAACATGCAGTTCCTGTGACGTCCACTGGAGGCTCCAGTAGTGAGTCAGCCCCCACAAAGCCCCATGTTAGCAGAAATAAACATGTCGGGCCTTCTGGAGCATTTTAATGACATCATCTGACCAATAATATGGCTGCAGTGACGTCACTGCACTAACAGAACATCCAAGACTCTGAGCCCAGTTTCCTGAGTGAAATATGAGGATTTTATTTGAATGTTACTCGACACTAATTCTGTCGCTTTAATGTTCTTACACAGTTTATAGATGCAGCTTGTTAGCTAACATACCTAGCATTAGCTCGTGATGTTGTGGATCCAAAATGTAGACACAGAAAACAGGTGAGATTTTAAAAAGGCAGGAGTTTAATGAGGCTGAGGGTAATCAGGGAAGTGGAGGCAGCTGAAGACAACGGGAAGGAAACTAAAAGTAAGGCACTACTAACTATCAAAATAAAGCAGGAAGTGAGAAGTCGCAGACACACAAATGAACTTAATACAGGAGGATTCAGTGTTGCCAACTTAGTGACTTTGTCGCTATATTTAGTGAGTTTTCAGACCCCCTCAGCGATTTTTTTTCTGAAAAGCGACTAGCGACAAATCTGGCGACTTTTTCTGGTGTTTTTGGAGACTTATTTATGACGACTTTTTGACATAAAAGCACGTATCGCTCTTACTCTCAACAAGCAGCGGTGCTGCCGTGGGCACCTCACCCGTGCCAAAACGCTCACGGGCGGAGGACAGTCCTCCCCCAGCTGCTATCAGGGCAGGAGATGTTCACACCTATGAGTCCAAACTGTAAATGAATCGCGCATCAGTGAAGCCGCTGCTCTGCACTGACTGTAACGCAGTCAGTTCTTCTTTTACTCTTATGCTGTTTTGTGGATCACAAGGTTTAAAACTACTTATAAACACACACACAAAGTAACTCCACCATTTCGGGTCACTTTTGCGGGTCCAAGCCCGGGTAAAGGAGCAGGGTTGGAACAAAAAAACAAAATCAACAATCGCTAAAAGAAATTTAATTTGTATTTAATTTGTAGTTCTAAATAAATTCTAAATGCATTTAGGACGTTTTTTTACTCGCTTTATGTCTCTTCCACGATGTTATTTCTCTCTCCAACAACGTAGCATAACCAATTATGCAAATTAGGCGATGACGTCATTTAGCGACTTCTAGCGACTTGCAGGACAGCCAATAGCGATTTTCCTTACTGAGGAGTTGGCAACACTGGGAGGATTAAACACCGAGGGAAGAACTAAACTCAACCAGGAACTAAGAACGGACTAAAGTCTAAATACACGATAAAAGGAGACTACATGATGAAAATATGAGCAATGATCAAACCAAGAATCAAAATATCTAAATAAACAAAAATGGAAAGTCCAAAAACTCTGGGTCAAACAATCCAGGAGCGTGACACTGAGGGGATTCTCCAAGGTAAAGTATCAGATAAATATGGCTCATTTTAAACTGTGAATCATGCAAAGCTGCTCTGGATGTGGAAATGAGCAGCTGCCTTCTTCAAAATCCGAAGTACAGCAAAGGAACCTGCTTCATGAAAACGGGGAGAAAAGAATGACGACCGAGCACTGACTTACAGACATCGTTGACTCTGCAGTGTGACGCAGGCAGCAGAGTTTACATGTCAGTGACTGCCTACCTCGACCTCTCCTCGGGGGTGGGGTGAAGAGGTTAAACAAACAGGTCATCGCGGTGGTGTCGGTCCTCGTCCGCAGGCGTCAGCGGGCATCCTAACTGCCACTCGGCGGCCTGTTGTTGTAGGAGCCGCCGTTCCTCCCTCCATCAGCACCACATGAACATGGAGCAAACGTTTCAGCGCGGTGGGCGTGGCCCGTTCTGCCACCTCGGATGGTTACTGTTGTTCTTTTAGTCGAACATTTCGTTTCCAGGAAACTTGAAACACAAGATGTTTTTAAAAATGACCAATTAAATCAGTGTCGATGACATCAGAGGAGGAGTGTGCTTCTGTTCTCACCCAGCACAGCAGCAGTACTAACAGCTGTAGTGTTTGTAAGCAGCAGGTCACAGACGTTTGAGCGTCTGCACCGTAAATCCAAGCATAATACATGATTTATAAAGCAGCGGATGTAAAAACAAACACGTCAAACACCAAAACCTTCGTCCTGCTGCTTTGTGAGCAGCTAAACTCGGTTGTGTAGTTGTTTGTTTGCATCTGTTTTTATTTTAATTACAAACCCATAAACATTTTATTGATAAAGTTAAAGGCTGAAGAATCAATAACTCTCTTTAAATATTGTTTGACATTTTATACAAAGCACACGGTTTAATATTTTAATGAAGGAAGAACTTTAGATATGCAACAATCAATAAATGTATTTATTTATATTTACTTTGTTATTTTAATTGAAGCACTTTGATGAACTTTTGCTACATTAATGATGAATTTTACATATTGAAGATTTCACATGACATTCTCTCATGACATGATGATGTCACCCAAACTTCATCCTGTTATCCCTACAGTGTCGGCGTCTGCGCCGATGTGCTATTTTTATGGCGGCTTATTTCAATAACTTTATCGATAATCAGCTGGACCGTTCCACACATCGAGCTCCACACACAGTGTCACAGTCCCTGGGTGGGTTTGTGATTCTGTTTTGAGGATAATTTACGTTTGTATCCCACTTTGGGTTCAGCGTGTCTGGGTTGTTCAGTCTTTAGTTTTCCTTTTGTGTTTGCAAGCCTCATTTATCTTCTGACACTTTGTATTACTTCGTGTTAGTTACAGTTACTTTCTGTTAGTTTTCTGTTGTGTTTTGTGTCCTTCGGTGTCTCCTGTGTCACGTTTCTCCTGTTTTACTTCCTGTTTTATTTTGATCTTGTTTAACTTCCCACTGTTTGGTAAAGTTGTCTCCGTATCGCTTTTGTATATATTGTCTCAGTCCTCCTTTGTCCTTTGCCGTGTTGTCTCTCTAAGCTGTGTTCCCTCACTCTGATTTCCCAGTTTCCTAGTATTCCTAGAGTTCTCAGATTTAACTCCATGTCTCGCTCCTTGGACTTTTTTCTCCCGATCAGCGTTAACGATCGTTTGAGTTTGACACGTGGGTCGCGCGGTTGGGTCTCTAAGGTGCTCCCACACATCTCAATATGACAGCGAAATGCTGCTGCTTCTCTGGGCCTGAGCAGAAAACTGTCCTGTGATTTGACCAATCAAAGAGTTGTTTTGATACTATCAGACAGAGACCTGGTAAAAGCTCTGTTGTCCTGTAAGTGTAAAGACATATTCAGGGTCTGTACTCCTGGCAGCATGATTGATTCTGTTTTTTGATTTTGTGGTTTTTGTGATAAAGCCCACAGATCACAAACACTCGTGTCCCCTCTGAAGTCAGTGCACCACCATAAAAAGAGACTTTCTATGCTTGTGACTCAGGCAAAGCCTCATGTGGAAAGACGGTGATACATGGTTGTGTGACAGCCAGTTAATCAACACATCGGCTCTTTAATAATATAAGATTGTGTAAGTGAACTGAAGCATTGCAGGTCTGACTTTTCCGGTGCTACCCACATGGATTATTTCACCTCCCAGTTCAGGTTTTTCTTCTTCTGTGACCTGAGAACGAGGTGCGCCAACATCGCCGCAGCAGAGGTTGAAAGCAGGATTGCAGAGCGTGTGAAATGTGAGATGGAAGCAGAGTTTTTAAATGCACGTCGGTGCTACGCTACACTGACCGGACCAACTTTGCTAATGGTCTCTCTGGCTTCTGGCCAATGCTGTTCCCCCCAGTAATCTCCTACTTTTCCCACTTTGCTCTTTAGTTTCGTTACTCTCCAGTGCAAGGCGTTCAGCCTGACCTCTGCCACCTGTCCTTTCATTCCTCCTTTTCCCGTCTTTCTGTCAGTTTAACTTCATCTACCCGCCTTTTTTTGGTCGTTTTCTGAGCACTGCACTGCATTAAGTTTGACCTTTTGTCTCTTTTCTCATGTCCATCAGGTTCCTCTCTGTGTTCTTTCTCTGTCCATGTCTTCCTTTGTGTAATTGGGTCTGTTCGTCTCTATGCTGCCTGAATGGAGGAGAGGTTTAACTCCTCCTGGATTAGGGACCCCTGTGGTGAAGTGAAGGCATGAAAGACAGAGGAGAGGACACGCTGATGCTGACATTCATGGGTTTGTCCTTTGGCTAATCTGAAGCCTCGGAAGATTTACTAAAAGTCACAAAATCATTTTTTAACATGTCAAGAACCAGTCCGGAGAGATGGGAACAACCCAAAGCCCGGATTCAGACTTCAACTTGAAAGATGGAGTAAGACGTGGGAGCGGGAATGTTCTGAGTTAGATCACAGCGTTCAGTGTTTTCCACTTAGTGCTGAGGGTTCAGCTCTCCTCAGTGGTTTCAGTAGTAAATCTGACCTCTGAGATGAAAGCCTCGCTGTCCTCGTCCAGCGGTCATGATAACTGTCAGGAATTTGTCCCGGGCGGGGCGGCGGTCACGCCTGGTCAAACCTCTTTGCTGGTCTTTCTCCTTCCTCTGTCACCGGGCTCACTGAGCCGTCTCACCAACACGAGCTGTTAAAGGCAGAAAATCAGCCCAAATTAAGATTTACTCCTCCAGCATCAGTTGTCAGGAGGTCAAACTGCAGATATGATGCTAATAAGCTTAGCTTTTTCATTAAATGCAGATCAAATAAAATTTAGTTTGACTTCACACTCACTCATGCACAGAGATCGTACTGCCAGGGCTGGGGCCCAATGAAGCACAAAGAAGGCCTCTGGCATGAACATGTGTACTTCTATCAGGAAGATTTGGTAAAAGACCCGAACATCATCTTTGCAAACATCACCCTGCACAAGGTTTCCAGTCTCAGCAGACTCGACTGCCAGACTCTCTCAGCAAGAGACACAACAAGCGACTCTTATCGCTCGATAAAGTCGTGGTAGCAAATACTAAGTCTGAATAAAGCCAAACAGTAAGACGCTCATTTGCATCCAGAACTAGTTTAGAGATACTGAACGTGCAGTTTGGCCAAAAACCTGCAGGTCCTCTGACATCCACGTGAGACTGGCTCCAGCGGTGACTCAGTTCCCACGGACTCTTTGGTAAAATGCACAACTTTTACAGCAAACATACACATTTACAGCCTGCACAAGCATGAAGGTTTGTTGTTTTAAACTCGCCTGTTTAATTTGCTAGGCGCTCCTGGACTGGACCTGTGTGACGGTTCTTGGATTAGAGGAGGGGCTCATTTAGAGTCATGTTGTTGTCACCTGGGCTGATTGACACAGCACAGGTCCAAACATCCGAACATCACATCAGTTACTGATGAACTAACAGCATAGTTAAGTGATGTATGGGCTCTCTGTGCACAGACTTTGGATTAAAAAATAGTGATAACGTTAAAATCATGGTTTTCAAACAGAACAGTTACAGTACATCACTCAAAGTTTACTTTACTACTTAGTGACAGTTCAGGCTATCGGATACTGGAGATACTGAATCACTCGACTCCATCACTGAAGGGCTCCGCCCTCAAGGATGACATCATGGATGTCAGTCTTTAATATACAGTCTATGGCTGGACTAGTGATACACAGAAATAGGGAGTCATAATATTAAAATATTAATCATATATTAGTATCAAATATAATACAATTAATATGATATTAATATTAGATTTTAGACACTGTGACTTCAAACTGGTGACAGTTAAATTCAAACAGGGCCAAAACTTTTAGGGAATAAATTCAGAAACAGATTAACGCGCGTAATTCAGTTTTACATAAATAACAGTAAATCTCACTGATTTGGAGTAAAATGAAAGTTATAAATCAGAGAAATCATTTACATTTATCATGTGCTGACTTTTAAGTCTCTGATCACAGTAGCTCCATGCTTAAATATCATGTCTTAAAAACGTTTTAGGTACAGCTGAAGCCAGCTGCTGGTTTTCAGGTCTTCATGTGCAGGTGTTTGGGGGTAGCTGGGGCTGGAGGGAGGAGCATCAAAAATAAACAATCACAGTTTCTGTTTCTTTTTTAAAAATCACACGACAGGGACGTCTAACAAAGCAACACCTTCTTGGTTCACCATCAGCCCACCTTCAGACCATCGTGGTGGACTCGCTCGTGGCAAACAGGCTGCTGAAGCTAGTTTGGTTCGATGCCTGAACTCATACACAGGACTGTGTGCCACTTCAGCCGGTCTGAAGCCGGTCTGGGCTCCACCCGCTTCCTCTCATCTTCCTCATTTCCATAAAAGTGACTTCACCTCTGGCTGTGCGTTGATGGTCTGTTAAGAAAAGATGACGCTCTGCACGCTTTGTTTCCAAACGTCGACTGACAACAGGCGCACGACGCTCCACTTCCAGGGAAAAACTCTGAGGAACAAACTGTCCAGGCAGAACCAGACAGGCCTGATGTGAAGTCTGCATCACGCTGATGGCGCAGATGTTTTCCTTAGATTTCAGATTTAGACACTAATGGACGGCTTCGTGTCATCTGAGTCAATTTAAGTCTTTCTCTTTAGACTCGCAGGTCTGTTTGGGATTTCTCGTGGTCACATCATACGACTGTAAGGTAAATAGAGCAGCTGGAGAGGTAATTACCAAGAGTTCATCAGCAGATCATTTGATTGTCTCAGATTTCTCCTCCTTTGTTTTAGAGCCCGTGAAGACGGATGTTTCTCAGACAGTTTAAATTCTGCATCAGATTTGACGTCCAGAGGATGGTGACATGCTGAGTAAGCCTCTCGATAAGCTAGCTCTTATGTTTATAAATATTTCTAAATTTCCTCAGCTATCACTTTAATTACATTATGGGCCAGAACATTAGGAACACAAAGGAGAAACAGGGCTTTTGTGATTTTTCTGTTTTCAGAAAAGATCATGAACATTTATAACAAGATGTTTAAACTCCAAAAAAGAGCAAAAAGTCTTAGGATATTTAGACGTTACGTTCTCACTGACAGAGCTGAAGGGTTTTTACCGTAAGCAGATTATTACCCTTTATTCTGATTTCCAATAACACATATTAAGACAAATTTACTCAGATCTACTTTTCATGTCACGGTGTTCAGGTTGCTGAGAAAAATCCACAATACAAAGCCTGCAAGGTGACGGCCAAAACCTACCAGAGAACAAACCAAGGACACTACGCACCCCAAAGACTGAGGGGAAGGACAGGGCTATTTATACACATGAAGGTGATCAGAGAAGTGGAAACACAAGGGTAAGGAGGCACCGCTGAACAAGACAGTGAGACAAGAGGAGGGAAGTAAGACTGAACATGAAGTTAGAATAATTACACGAGGAACAGCAGAGATGAATGAACTTAACGTGGAGGCAAATGGACGGGACAAAGAAAACACTTACAGAATAAACCAAAACAGAATAAAATAGAGAACTAAAAAGGACTAAAGACAAAGTGACTAAGAAAACACAAGAAAATCCAAACAGATTCACTGACCAAGCAAAGGAGCACCAGAGAAAAAGAAGAAATCAGAACAATTGCATCACAAAGTGTTCTCGACTTTATCCGCTGTCTCTTTATCATTTGGAGAGCCGCTTTAAGCTTTAAGCCTGCCGACCTACACAATGTTTGTGCAGCAGACACACAACTGATGTATCGCACAACTGCTGCGATCAGAAGTAATCCATAGCGCTGACCGGCTTATTGCTGCATACAGGAGCGTCCCAACTGTGGGTGATCTGAATGATTGAAAAAAAGGATTAGCCCCCACAAACCCACTAAAAACATTTAAGTTGGATGTGAAGTTTTCCCATCTCGCCTCGTTCTGAATGTCAGTGTAAAATTATACTTTATTGTCAGCTGATTTTAAAGCTCTGTGATGACCTGCAGATGAACTCATTCACTTCCTTTAGCAGACACTTTCATGAGAAAGCCGTCACATTTCCCACGTCAGATTTATCCTGTTGCTCCTGAGAAGTTATTATTAATCCAGCAGCATGCAGCGCTTATTTGCTTCTTATGAATGAAAACACAGACGTGTATATTAATTTACCACGTCATTCTTTTATGCTCATTATATCGCTTTAATAACGAAGTTATAAAAACATATTTATTGTTCTTCTTCTTTGCGAGCTACATATTCATAGTTAAAGACAGGGGTGGTGGAGCTCCAGGGTGCGAAGGCCGGTGTCCTGCAGGTTTTAAATCTCACCCTGGGTCAGCACACCTGAATCACATGGTTAGTTCATTCCCAGGCTCCTGGAGAGCTTCAAGACATGTTGAGGAGGTCATTTATCCATTTAAATCAGCTGTGATGGATCACGGACACGTCTGAAACCTGCAGGACACCGGCCCCGAGGCCGAGCTCCGGCTCTGAGGCAAAGTGATCGATTACAGGCTCTGTTAGCATCACCGACGATGAGGATTTATTTAAAGATATGTATGACAACATATTTCTGTGGACTTAAACTATTTTTAGTGCAGTGGTTCTTTATCAAATAATTTATTTACAAACAACAGCATAAACATACTGCAAACGTATAATTTCCAAGGCTCTATAGATATTAGTACAGATAACATATATACAGATACGTAGATGATCCTGGTCCCACGGCCAGTAACAGAGTGAGCTTCATCCCGACTGATCAGCACCTCCAGGAGGAGTTGGGGAACAGTCACTGTGATCGTTATCGATGATTTCAGGTTAACGGGCACGTTTACTTTAATCCCCCCGCGCTCTTCCTCGGTCGACGGCTTCACTCAGCTGTTTGTTTTATGTTTCGCTGTCATTCTTAAAAGTTTCATTTCTTCTTTTCACTTTTGCCTCTCAGTTAACTTCATGCAGCGAAGCTTCAACACAGTTTTCATGAACCTGGAAAACACGTTTCTGTATTTCTGTGATGAAAACACAAATTCAGACCAGAAAAAATTGTCACAATGATCAAAAGAAGAAACTGTGAGGATGTGAAATGTGTTTGATTGTATCGGTGCTGCTGATTCGCTCTTTGAGATATTTCTCCCAGGCCGGACTGAGACCTTGTTTTCCAGCCGGCGCTCCACCAGGCAGGGTGCGGTAGAGAGCAATTACACCACCATCTGCCCTGCAGGGATTTACTGTGGTTTACTGGTCAGGATTTTACAGGCTGCGTTCAATAAACATATTCAAACATTTTCAAACAGCACGCAGCCATCTCTCCGGCCTGTTGTGTCTTTCCCGGCTGTAATTACACTCGTGTTTCCACAACCGCCGTCTCAGGTTTCACAACGCGGCAGGAAGCTAAAGCGGCGACTAATCAGCTGTAATGGAGGAAAGAGCTGCCGCAGATTAAAGGCTGCTCACGATCAATATGGCCGACTTTTCTACATGTGCTTACACATGTCATCGCCGCCAGGGAAAACCTCGATGGCAACGGAAACACGAAGATGCTCTGAGAAGTCGTCGGCGCCCTCGGTTTTCCAAAGGATTATTACCATGTATTGTGAAAGGTGATATTTCTGTTCTTTTCTTTCACTGCTAACGTTTGTTAGAGCAACAGCAGGCTGGAAAACGAGGAGCAGCACGTTATGTTGCCACAGCAGAAAGTGATAAAGCAAAAATCTCATTTTTGTCAAAAAATGCTGAAAATCAGCCTCCAAACCTCTGTGTGCTTTGACAGGATGTAAGGAGAATCCAGGGATCTTCAGATCTGCTCTTTGAACTCTTAACTGGGAAAGATTAAAAAGTACAGCAGATATTTGTAAAATATTTGTCCTGGACGATGAAGCAGGATTAGAGGAAGAGTATCTGGTCCAAACTGGCATCATGATAGACAGATTCCTTCTAAAAGATGGACGATTGTCAATAATGGATTTAACAGATGTCAGGAGTGTTGTGTTGATTTTTCAGCTCTGTGTGAGTGTTCATCTGTCTTTGTGGGAGTGCTGGATCTGTGAGGCCATGTGATAAAGACCAGAGGTTTGGCTGCCTGACTGGTAACACGCAGGTTGCTGGTTTGAGTTCTTGTTGAGTCTGTCATCTACACCATCACTGAAAAAGTCCACACAATGTCCAGAAGTCCACAGCTACAGGACGGTTTCATCTGTCTACAAATAGTAAGAATCAACATCTGCACATTTATTTTCTGTTGCAGCTTACACACACACACACACACACACACACACACACACACACACACACACACACACACACACACACACACACACACACACACACACACACACACACACACACACACACAAGAAGTCTGTTCTGGGATTTTTTTTTAATTTTTTTTGGATGTTACTGAGCTCTGTGCAGCTCAGCTCTCCACCCTCACATACAAAAAACGGCAATACTATTGCACACCAACAGGTGATGTCACTACAGCCACCTTTTATATACACTAGTGGACAACAAAGTACACCCTCCCCCTCCTTCCATTCTCAAGTTTTCTCAGGACATACTAAAAACCATCTGCTCCTTTGCAGGTCTTAAATAAAGAGAACCTCACCCTGTGTCGTTAGCTCTTTAAAAGATGAGGAAAACCGCAGAAACAGTGTGTGAAAAACTGGAGAGGGCACGTTGCATTCAGGTGCTGCTAATCAGATACGCTAATTAATGAATTCATTAGTGAGCGTGAGCACATCTGTGAAAGCAGAGGTGTTGCAGTTGTGTTCACACAATGTCAAAAGGACATCAGTGTGGAGAGTGTTCTGCAGCCCGTCATCAAACAGTGACAAACATTCAGTCGAATCATCAAGACGGCTCCCAGTCCTCCCAGTAGTGGAGTGACCCCAGGCCACACCGAGCGCTGCTCAGAGGAGCTGCAAAAACCCAAAAGCTCCACCGCAGACTCTACAGGCCTCAGTTAGCAGGTTGAAGGTTAAAGGTCATGGCAGGTTTGGAAAGGCTAGCAGCACAGCTTAGGTTTGCAAAGCTGCATCTGAACAAAGAACAACTGCTGGAACAGACGAGACCAAAGAGGAGACGTTTGTCCTTAATGCACAAAACCAACTCCTCAGACCAGCTGTGAGCACGGGGAGGAGTGGACCGTGAACTCCTCAGTATACCGAAGTAGAGTCAAATATGTCCCACAGCTACAGGACAAAGATCCAATCACAGCAGCAAATCTGCAACAGAACAGCTGAAAAAGGACAGATAGAAGCTGCAGCGATGGTCCAGAGTGCAGAGCTCAGAGAGCTGTGCATGAATGGATGCTGCAAATGTGAAGCCGAAGCAACGACGCTGATAAAGTCACACAGGAAGCCATCCATGCTGCACATGTATCACTGTACAGCTGCTGTGTTTGGCCTGGTGGGGTCGGTGGGCGGGTGGGTGGGGGGCATTCACTGATAATCAGGCATCTGGAAACAATGACAATCAGAGAACAGGAAGTGCTCAATCAATGGGACGGCACACGTACGATTATAGGACACATACAGAGAGAACATGGACACACACTGAAGCTCACAGAGACCACAACAGTCACACCTGCTGTTTCACACACACGGACAGCATCGTCCAATCACAGCTGCTTATAATCATAAGGAGGAGCTGTCACATGATCACAGACAAACCGACCTGCAATAAATCCTCCAGAAACCAGAGCAGCTAGTCTGATTATTCACCCAACCTCAGACACCCACTTCATTACGTCAGCGCTAATCATATCACATCCCCACAAATGATTTTTACCCTGACCCCCCACCCCCACCAATGGGCAGCTAAAATTAAATGTTTGTATTGATTTCAGGGGAAATAAGGTCTGAGGTTTAAACAGGAACAAAGTCTTTTTTCCCAGCACAGAGACGAGAGGAAACACGGTTAGTTTGAGTCATTTATCAAAACAAAGGCACAGAAATACACTGAGATATTAAAATAATACGGAGGAGATTAAAATGCAGAAGAATAAACGTGACCCTGAAAGTCTGTGAGTGCCCAGATCAGAGAGGCGTGATTTTATTATTATCATGTTTCTGTAAGAATAGAAACTGTATTTGTTTCCTTTATTTCTTTTATTGTTTGGATTCTGAGAAAAAAAGTTCTGGAATCTTTTTACTTTTTTACATTTGTTTATTCAGTTTGAAGATTTAATATTTATTAAACAAATCAAAATTTCAGTTTTGAACATTTTATGACAAGACTTTAATTTCTCTATTATTCTTTGCCATTAGTATCTCCAGTGGCGTGTCCAGCGGGGTGGCCGTGCCCCCCCCAGACTGGCCACCCCAGGTGCCACCCCGAAGCTAAAACAATAAAATTCAATCAAATAGCAAATCTACGATTATGTTTTCACAGTGAAGCTCAGATATCCAAGTGTAAGTGAATGCAGCACCGGCTTCGGCACTATGAGCATCATGTTAGCAAAGGAAGGAGAAAGACGCACTGCAGGAAACAATTTTTCGGAGAAAGAAAATGAGGAGAGAATAAATGTCCCGGTAAGTAATATTAAGTTTGTTGAGTTTAGTAAACTTTAAATTACAATCCCAAGGAAAAAATAACACTTAAAGAATTATTGCAACCGTCGAATATTTCAGACAGTAGACTGCTGGGGGAGCTAGCATAAGAGTTATGAGTTATAAGATATAATCTAAGTCGTAACATTGCTGTATGGAGCTGCAGATTTGGTTGCAGGTTAACATCGCTGGACTGGCCATCGGGCATACCGGTGGGCTGATGACTTTTTTTTTGTAACGGCATGAACAATGAGAGGTGGTGGATTGGCCAGATGCTGCCGATGTGTAAAAATAACTGAGTTGTTTGGTGGTGGCTATGGCGGAGCTTCCACAGAGGCCAGCAGGTGGATGAGGGAAATGGGGGGCGGAGGAGCAGAGACCTGAGGTGGCCGCCGGTCTGAGCGTCAGGTGAACTTCAGGTAAGAAGTTCTGACCTGCAGTCTGTCTGGGTCAGATATAAACCAAGTTTAGGTGGAGTTTCTTTTCGTTGTGCTGACTTTTTACAGTCAGTTACAACAACGGTCTCCAACCTTTTTTGCGCCACGGACCGGTTTATGCCCGACAATATTTTCATGGACCGGCCTTTAAGGTGTCGCGGATAAATACAACAAAATAAAACTAGTACCGGTACCGAAAAAAAGAAAATTTATTATAACACACGTGAAAAGCCCCAGGAAAACCGAGTAAACGATAAAAACGATAACAAAATAACGCTGAAAACCGATAAAAACCCTGAAAACTAAACATTTCACACCTGAGCCTCAACTCTCACGGACCGGTACCAAACGACTCACGGACCGGTACCGGTCCGAGGCCCGGGGGTTGGGGACCGCTGAGTTACAATAACTCGTACTGTGTGAGCTAGCATGACGGAGTTCCTATACAGCTGGGTGGGTGCTGTGATGTTACTGATAGTGAACTTTATTTTATTCATAAGGTCAGTTAGTAAAGTTGCCAACCGTCCTGTAAAAAACAAAATCATCCCGCATTCAGAGAAAATATTACGCGTTTGGTGTTGAGGTGAAAAGGAACACAGTTTGTCCCGGACTTCAGCTAGAATGGAAAAGACACAAAGCTGGAGTTATTCTGTGTCTTTGCTGCACAGCTGCCTCTTCTCCTCTCATCCTCTCACCCTCCCTCTCCTGTTGCTACTTTAATCATGAAACTGATCAATGATCAGCTGATCGTCTCTCTTGTTTGTTTATCACTTTGCGCCAGAAAGAGGAAACCAGCAGATGTCGCGCTAAACAACAGCAGCACGTTTAAGCTTGATCAGCTGTTGTTAGAATTGATTTAATATTAATTTCTAGTATCAGCTGATGTTTGCTGGAGCCACAGCTGTAAAGCTGCTGGTCATGATATGGTTTGGATATGTGGTGAGAGGGAAACATGAGGATGAAACCAGGAGATGTCCTTACTGAATCATCAGAGCTGAACAGGTGATGGAGAAACAGGTTTACCTTTTAGGTCACATGGATGAGTTGAAGTTATGAACTGTTTCTGAGAGACTAATAACACCAGGATCCTTTTCTAAGCAGCTGACAGCTGGTAACTGTGCAGGGGCGGGTCTAGCAAAGTTCTGCCAGGGGGGCAGGTAGGGCATTAACAGGGAGAGGGGGGCAGAAAGACATACCTTTCTCTCTTTTTGTCATTTTAAAAATCTAGCTTTTATTAAATAATTATCTGAATCTTGCGAATTATACGTAAAATGTATAGAAATCATACATATACCAAAAAGACTGTACATCACTGTCACCACAGCGTCTGTTTTCATTCAAAGGCTTTATGGCTTTAATACCTGGTGGGCCGGTCTGTAGTGAAAATGCCCAATTTTCTGTCCCAGTCCAGCCCTGCAGGTTAATACTGGCAGTGTCACCATGCCAGCTGAATGTATTTCATCATCAGCCAGTGTTGTTCTTTATCAATATTACCAAAGTTTACCATAAGGCAGCATAGAAAGTATTTACTTGCTTTCAGGTTTTATTCAAATGTTAGTCTTTTCAGTTGTTTCCCCACTTTTTTCCTGTTTCAAAATCAAACACCAGTTTGTGAGAAGATTATCTGCTTTTTTTAATAGGCATTGGTTTTGCATTGGCATTGGCTAATTTGCCAATTGTATGTTAAAAATGTTCGTATTTTAATATTCAAAAATGTTTTCACCCAAAACATATGTGCACTACATGTCAGTAAAAATACTATGCAAATATTGCTGTCCTTAAATGCTGAGTAAACACTGACTGATTGTATCTCTTGTACTTTATCAACACAGTATCTAAAAACTTTGCACTGTAGTGGTTAAAACCTCATTATAATAAGAGTTAAAAGCACATTCGGTTATTAGGTTTATAGGGTTACTGAATTATGATGAACGGTTGGTAGATTTGTTTTTAACATTATCTGCCACCCTTCTCCAAATCTGTGCCCCCACCTGGCCCCCCCAACAAAACTTTTCTAGACACACCACTGAGTATCTCGGAGCTTTTATTGTTGCTGCTTTTACAGCAATAATATTTTTGGTTGTTTATTTTTATTCTGCACTTACAGAATTAATATGTCAACAATAATGTTGAAATACTTTTTTGTTTTCGTGTACTTCATTGATCCCCTGTAGGGAAACTACTCTCTGCATTTAACCCACTCACTCAGTGAGGCAGGGAGCAGTGCTTAGGGACGGTGCCTTGCTCAGGGGTACCTCAGGGTAGCTGTTCAGTGGATTTGAACCCCTGACCTTCCGATTACGGGGCGAGCGATCTACCTACTGAGCTGAAAAGTTAAATGTAGAGCTCGATTACTGAAGTTCAGGTTCATAACCTAAACTTACATTTATTCACATTTTATAATAATAAAAAAGACATGACAGCACTGACCGAGTGCACAAAATAACAAGAAAAGTTTTTACTGAAGTTTAAATCCGTCGGGATAATTTCCCAATCACTCAAAAAAACTGTTGAGTGAAATGTGATTACTGCAAGTTTTCTGTGTGTTTAGTTCTTTAAGCACAATTTAAAATGTCAAATCTGTTCACATCAAATGTAATGGCTTGCACACGTTCAGCGTACACCAAACACATTCCTGAATGATTCATTATGTGAATCAATAAACTTTGGATTTTATATATTTCAGTTGCATTTTACTCAGAATTATTGCTTCAGGTTTATTGAGAGTGAAGAACAATTGGAGAAGTCGCCTCCTGCTGGCCATTGGACAGAATACAGGTTTCATGCACTTCAGAACCCGCAGACGCTACATCCATCTTTTATATACAGTACGCTGTTTCTTCCTGTGACGCTGGACGTTTTCCTCACACGACAGAACACCCGCGGATGACGCTGACTGTGACCTGATGCTAAACTAATAAAATGTGTTCGTTTAAAGCAGCTTCAGCCCCGGCTCAGCAGCCAGCACGGCCGTCTGCAGCTCACGTTTGCTGTCTGTGTTTTCCATGATAGTGAGCCATGGCTTAGACGAGGCCTCTGCATTTACAGTACAACTTAAACTTTGGGACAGATGGCCTGACGTTCTGTTTAAGCTCAGAGGGTTTCCCGCCAGCATACTGTAAGCCCGGCAACCCAGGGGGCAACTTAGGCGTGCCTAAGTTGCCCCCTGTCGGGGCTCAGCACCCGAGGAATATTAGACATAAACAACAGCACTTAAATAAGATATTCATCGTTTTGACCTGCTGCACACCTGTGCAGGATGCACCCTGCATATGAGAGCCTCAGGCTGTTGGTGATGGAGAGCATGCAGCAGCTGCTGAGATCGAGGCTGTAACGCTGATCTAATATCAGACTGCAGTTATGTGGTTTCAATAAATGTGTTTTGATGTGCTTAATAAAACCAATCAATCAATTAAACAGGAGATATGAGCGTGCTGTCAAACTGCAATAATGGACACACAAGTGTGTGTGTGTGTGTGTGCTGTACTGTAAAACACACAGAAACTTGCAGATGTTCTCTACCCCAGCCCTCAGGAAAACACACAAAATTGCTCATTTATGTGCAACATTTACACACACGCAGACACACACACAGACACACACACAGACATGCAGTCAAGCAGACAAACGTGCATGAAGTCACATTTTTTTACTACAGCGTCTCAGATTCTACAAAAACGCACACAGACGTGGGCGTGATGACACACAGCATGTCTTATCCAAACTGCAGGCTGGGACACAGCAGATGAGTCCTGGGGGCAGAAACAGTGAACCACACGGCTAAAAATAAACACAAATACACATAATACAGCTAAAGTGAGCACGGCGAGCACGGTCGCAGGGTTGACAGTCATCCGCTCGTTAAATCCTGTCTTCTTAACTGTTTATGGGGCCAGGTTCTTTTTTCATGTCCTCAAAACTAACTGGGAACCAGTTTGAAACACTTAGTTCTCCCAGGTGTTAGAATAAAGCGACACCCATGTAAACTAAAATTTACAACGACTGCCAAGTTAGGAGGAAGTTAACTACAGACGATCCAACTGGAGGATTCCTAAAAAACAAAAACGGTACAGACTGAGGCCTCAGCGATCAGCCTGGCTGGACTGCTACAGCGGTTCCAAGTGTAGGTGTCTAAAACCAGATGCTGACTGGTGTGCACACGAAGCTGCGTCTCCGTAGATCCCAGAGGGACGAGGCGTTGTTGCTGCTGCGTTACATTTCAGCCACGTTGAAAAGCTTTGATCAAACTTGTCTTGAACTTTAAGAGCTCGCTGTTACCATTTGTGCAGTGATAAACATTCAAATGTGTGAACTCAACATTTTAAACACATAATACGCCCTAATGCTCACACACACACACACAGACTTATGGCTCGCTGCCAGCGTCCAGCTGTACAGCCGTTAATGATCAGTGAAGTGATGACCACCAACGGACTGGTAATGAACCGAGCCAGACAATGAAAGAAGCGTCTGCACGCCCCGCCACAGTGCACGCACACACACACACACTCCCACGCACTCCGGGGTTTGTTTTCGTGCAGGTGTCGCCCGCTCGCACACGGAGGGAAGCGAAGGCGGCGGTGAAAACAAGGAGCTGCCTTCCAGTCTGCAAAAGTTTTCCAAACAGATCAACTGCAACCGAAAACGGTTTGCGGACACAAAATGGCGGCGCTGGCCGGGAGTGCTTTGGTGCCACTGTAGAGCTGCAGGAGGGAGGCGACGCTCGAGCCTCCTGGTTTTTGCTGCAAAAAGAACATTTTTCCTCCTCCGGTCCTTCTGCCGTCGAGCCCGAGCCGATCCAGCTTTTGTGAGGTGCGTTCAGGGTCGTGGTCGTCTTGTTAAAAGAAGTCGTTTCCACTCAGTCTTCGTTTTAGCCTCTCACGGTGGAGTAACTCTGTGTGATCCTCTCAAAGGGAATTAACATCACGGCTGTTTGGGCTTTCTTGATGCAATAAAATATAAAAACCTACAGAAAACGTGCGAGCCGCCGTCGCAGTTTCACGACGCTGAAAAATCCTGAAAGTGGAGATAAAATCGTCCCGTTTGAGTCGAGATTACGTTCCTCTTCTCACTTTATTCAACGTTTTCCTACAATTACACGGAATTTACTCGACTGCAGAGCAGCGTCCTGGTGATCGTCGGTGTCCAAAACGTCTCGAAATAACGTACATCAACCTAGTTTTAATTAAAGAACAGCATGAATGTAAAACTCTGAGAGCTCCAGGTTGAATCCATCGTTTTAAATGTCGCACTTTGAATTTACCGTCAAGAGTGCAGCGATTTCATATTTCTGCTTTTAAACCGTTACGGCTTCGATTCCAAACCAAGTCAGGACATCAGAGTGTTTGTGTGTGAATACTTCAAAGATGGAAAAGAAATACGGAAAGTGTAAGAAATTTAAAATTAGGAATTTTTATTCCGTTACTGAGTTAATTAACTTTAATGTCAGAGCGTTGGATTTTATTTTAGCAGAACAAGGTAAAGACACTAAAAAAAAGTTGAAATAAAAATTTATAGAACAGGATATTAAATAAATGTATTATTTAATATGTATATATATGTATATATTTGTGTGTTTTAATGAAGCGTTTCATCTCTGGAGGTAAAATAGAAAAAACACAAAATATGTAAAATATTTCCAGGTCACGTGAGTTTTAAAAACAATCCAGACGAGTTATTAAGAAATCATTATAGAGTAAAAAAAACTTCTCTGGTAATAATAATTAAAAATATACAGTTACACCTCATTTAAATAAAATCAGCACTTCTGGAGTTTTTATGCAGCTCAGTGTGTTTTAATGTTGATAAAAAAGTTGGATAAAGAAATGATATAATGTATGTATTTTACACAGCATATATTTGTTACCTGTAATAGAAGCAGACGATCGTTGTTTTATTGAGGTTTCATTATCAAAGAACTCTTTCTGGATGCTTCTTTACTTTTGTGTGAGAAAAATGAGATTTTTCAATCACTTTGATTCTTACATGCATTATTACAGCCTTTCGTTTATTACTGCAGTAATACTTCACTTGGTTTGTGCAGGATTAAAGGAAAAATAATAACCTGCAGCAGGTTTATGATGCATAGATGTGGCCGAACGTTGATCAGACATCGGTGAATAAATCAGTGCTCCTTTATGTTTGCGATATTTAAGTGTAAATGATGGACAATAAGTGCAATAGTGAAATTAACTTTCCTAAATTTAGTGAAAACGTGGTGCGGCTATTCGATGTTTTGGTAATAACTGTTAATAAGCAGGATTTGTGTGGTTGTGTTCACAGTGTTGTGTTCACAGTGTCGTGTCCACACACAGACGACAGACGAGCCGCCGTTAAAAAGAGGAACTTCCTGTTGGGAGCTGAAGCCTCACGTTTAGCGCGACGTCTCATCGTGTTTTTGACCCCGTGTTGTTGTATAAACTCGTGTCAGGTTATGTCAACATTAAAGTACTGTTCAGCCATCCACACTTCCTGTAGAGCACCTGCCAATCACAGGGTGTGGGCGGGCACAGTGACATCATCACATGTAGCCTAGGATGTGCCCCGCCCCTCGCCCAGTATGAGCTGGGAGACGCACTGCGACCCTCTGCCGGGTGACACTGGTACCACCGTGAAGAGTTTTGCTTCTGATTACAGCAACTTTATTTATTTAGTTGTTTCTGATATGAAATGAATAAAATGTTCAGGTTTCAGTCACGCTGTGCAGTTTCGTGTCGGGCAGAAGAAATCCAGATTACGTCAGGAGCTCTGCTCGACGTCTACGTGGTTCTCAAACGCTTGCTGGTCGACAGGGGCAAGAAAGATTTCAAATTTTAAATCTATCCACTGCTTTAATCAATCATAAACAAAGGTAAATATAACAGCTGTGAGGCTACAGATGACCAAAACTACAAATACAGAAACTTTAAAAATAATGTTAATGTGGGCAAAATTACACAAAATTCAAAGATTTTGAACTCTAATATAAATTAATTATATATAAACAATTCTAACATTTAACACAGTAACAATTTTCAGCTGGTTTATATTAGAATATAACAGGTGTGACGCTGAATTAAAAGCAGAAATGCAAATAAAATTAATTTATAGATATAAAATAAAATAACACAAAGGTAACTACAGACGCAAATGTCAGAAATCCATTTGTCACATTTTATATCTGAACACCCACACTTTTTTAATATATTTATATTATTACTATATATTTGCTGAGGTGTACAGTGATCAGGTGTGTCCCTTTTGGGAAACTACTTTCATCCCGTCTCTCCGGATCTACATTGTGGGAAACTTTCCTAGGGATCAACCAGCTCCAGAAAGTTAAGACTTGTGAGTGTGAACGGGAAGTGTTTATCTGAACTCTGGATACATCCATACTGAAACTCCGAGGTAATACGGAGCTGAAGTGAGAGCTAACATAGTAAAGTGCTGGTTTAGGGGAAAGTGGAAACAGGATATGACAGAGTACAAACACCGTCACCGTCTGTGACCTGCACGGTTTATCTGTGAGCCAGGTCCTAATCTGCTTTGGTTTTAGAAAATGAGAAAAACTGGAATAATTAAGTTTTCCCGTGAAAATATCTCAGATGAAACTGGATCCAGAGATCATTCTGGTTTCACAGGCTTACTTAAGTCTCACAATGCTCTGAATGCTTTACATGAACTTCGCTTCGGCCACGTCGGCCCTCCCACTAACAACACGTGCACGAACACGGTCCTGTCCTTCAGTGCTGTTCTCCGTTTTGTATAGATACAAGTTTGAGGGAACCGTTTCATATTTGCGTGATCTATTGTCTCATCATTCAATCACCCAGGTAGGAAACGCTAATCTATCCCCAAATATTGGGAATTCCTTTGTTCACAAACATAAAAGTGTATGCTCTGCTATTACATTTTAAAAAATACTAAAAGAAAGAATTTATTTTATTGTAAAGTGTAATTTTGGACAGATGGATCAACAAACGCAGCTCTATCACCTTTTTTTTTTAAACCCACCACACTTCACTCACAAAATATTCAAGGTTAACAAATGCTGATTTTTTTTCAAAACATCATGTTCTTCCTCATCGCATTTATTTCTTATTTAATAATTTATTAATTAATCTAAGTATTTGTACCTAAAATGGGCCAAAGCCTGCTCCGTCCACGTCTTGAATGACCCACGCTGCCCTCTGGATGCAGAGAACAAGCGTTGCTGGAACCTGGAGCACAGAAGCTGCCGTCTGGTTGTATTTCAGACTTCGCGTTCTTGTGTTTGCAGAGAAGAGCTCAGAGCTGGTTTCCACTCTGCTGCACATCCACAATGGGAGCTGCCCAGTACGAACACACACTGTGCTTTTAATAATTACCGTCCACTTCCATGCATGATATTATTGTATGTATTACTGTAGGGTCTACCTTCAAAATATAAAGAGCCTCAATATTTAAAAAAACTGAATTGAATATTATGATCTTACAGCTGACATCTCTAATTATAGTTTAATAAGAGGTATTTTGTGAATAAATAAAACCTATAATTTATTTATACTGTATAAATATTAAAAGTACTTCTACAATAAAACATAAAAAAATTAATAGTTTCAAACAATTTAAATGAAAAACATTTTTACGTGTATTTATTTCTTAAACTTAAAACATGATAAAGTTGTTTCAGTTTATATTCCTGAGAGTTTTCATTACAAGCAGTAAAAAAAATGCAAATCTGAAACCTGCTAAAATAAATAGATAAATCCCCACAAACACTTTCTTACATGACAATGCTGACGGATGCCAATAGGCACCAGTATGGCCCCCAAACTTTATGAACTGGTCTGAGTCTGGATGTACCGTGTACGGTACTCTACACCAGCCTTTAACATTTGGTTCTTTCTCACTAGCCTGCTGCATTAAGACGTTCTTTCGAGTACTGATACACAAAATGTGCACTGTATGCACTCACTGTGAGTGTACTTTAAAACTGTGTTGCTCCGTTACTGATTGCCATCATTGACTGTGACACAGAGGCTGTGTTCACATGTACGGGAGGATTTTTCCTCAGCACAGTAAACTCAAATGTCAAAGAACATGAAGAAGAATTTCCCTTAAAATCTGAGATTATTGTACAAAATCTGTCACGTAATAGGACAGAGGGAGACGTTAAACCTTTCTGTATTTGTAACATGTGGTAGTGCAACAAAACGCACACACACACACACAAACCTACCTTAACATGAATGATTCTAATGTTTTTGGCCACTTCACAACATTTAAGATTAAAACAGGTCGGTGCAAGTAACATATAATATAGCATAAATATATGTGATCAAAGTTTAGTTTAAAATATTTGTAAGTATTTAAATTATTTTTATTCGTTTACATTTACAATAATTCATTTTGATAACGTACAAACGTTTTGCTTTGAATTGTTCTGAACTATACAGTAAGGAACCGTTCAAAAGTAAAAATAGTTGATTACAAGTCTGGAACTTTGTTAATGTAGAAAAGTGTTCAAGTACTTTCAGCAAAGTATTTGTACTTTGTATGTACGTAGTAATTATGCAGCAGAACAAACACAGTTTAAAACTGTCAGTCACGTATGGAGTAAAACGTCTGGTTTTTATATCAATCGTTTGCACTTTTCCAACTAAGTTGTTAAAATAAAGTTCAGCTGTTATGGGTATTACAGATGAAGTAAAATTAAAATGTAATTATACGACAATTATTATTAATTATTATTATTATTTAGGAATTAACGGGATGGACAAAATAACAGAAACAGCTCGATACAAGAACAATAACCTCATAAAACTTTCTACATTCCCCTTTTCACTGCTAAATTTCACCAAAAACAAACAATGTTAACCAAATGTTGGATTTCTTTGCAACCCGACTCCGAGGTATTTTTGACAGTTCAACATCTTCTCTGTCTTCTTCTTCTTTCTTAAACTTTCTCTCAACTTTCAAACGGTTTCTTACCACGACCACAAAGTTGATTATTTTTATGTCTTGTACATCAAGTTTAAAATATTAGCATAGTGTGTTGGTGTCACAAAAGGTCATACAACCCCTTTGTATGACACTATCAGGAACACTGACCATATAACTGTAATAAAGGTGTAATGTATCACAGAATAGTGTGCCTAATAAACTGGCAGCTGAATGCTTTTCACAGATGCTTGCAGTGTGTTTGTTTGAGTCACAGCTGAACTGTTTGCACAGAGTTTGGTGTGTTTGAATAAATGAAGGAGACGTTTTATTTTTCATGCCCGCTCCTACAAAACAGAAACGTGTAGATTAATCCTGACCTTACAGATGTAATCGAGGATGTAAACAACATCCAATTGCTCCTTGGGGTCACTGAACGCAGCCGAGGTCGGCCCCTGAAAACGAGATTTAAACCTACACGAGCGATTGTGTGTTTGGGAGTAAAGGGATCGCTGATTTTAAAAATACAATAACTGTTGTTAGTCTTTCACCTCCAGAATCGGACTGAAATAATAACATGCAACAATATTTAGAGACTGCAGAGCTCCTGTAATCTCATTACAGTGAAGTCTGAAAAGCAAACCTGCACTCACGTGTGTTTTGTCTGTTGCTGAACGACCTCAGCTCGGTTTTAATCCCATGAAACTTCCTGTTATTTCCATTTTATGATCCAGATTTAAGGTCAGATCTCCTTATCCAACACCTCATACAACAACAACAACCAGCACATGGCTCTTCTGCTTTCATTTCCCTTCCACCTCCACGTTTTAGACTCCCCCAAACACACCGGCACAAACAACCTCAGACCATCGGGTGGTCCAGGAGGGAGTCTACTGCCCCCTCATGGACCCCAACTGAACAGTTCCACAGCAGCTCGTTCACACATGGACCAGTATGCTGACATATTTGGTCCTGTGCTATTTACTCTGTATGTTAGCAACCTGAATTAAAGCGAACGACCTGCTACAACTTCACAGATGTACGCTGATGATGCCATCAACTATCCACACGCTAAACCAAACAGGAGACTGCAGAAGAACTCTGAGTTATACTGGTCCACATATCCGATCCATGTTTGCATCCCAGTGTCAGTAACACTCTGGAAAGGGATCCAGATGTGTTTCAGTAACAGGAAAACGACGATCAGTATCAGAAAATATGAATGTAACAAACTTAAAACACAGCGAAGAGACTTAAAAGTAGTTTGCCTAACTTCAGACGTCTCCTCCTGAGAATGGAGGGAAAGTGTTTTTTGTGATTTCCTTCCTTTTTGGAGCTAAAAGAGGTCACTCAAACACACCAGATATCCAGAAAGCCCAGGATGTGTCCTCGACAACGGGGCAGCTCAAAAGATAGACCAAAAACAAATGTGCATTAAAGAGGACATTAATTAATAAGTTGGTTCCCATAAGGATACTGTAGGCTCTTTAGTTTACATTATAAACCACTTTGATGTGACTGCTGTTGTGTTTTGGCTCTATATAAATTTAAGTGAATTAAATTGAATATTAGGAAGAGTTTGTGTTCTTTAAGTTTGACGGGATACGTGGTTATGTGTTTGTTTTATCATCCACATGCTTCTGCTCTTGTCTGTGAATAGATTTCTAGATGTAGCGTCTACAGATAGGCTGCAGATAACAAAGAGTATGTTCAGATAAATTACACAGACTTTGAAACTCTCCTGCCTGCAAAGCAGCTCCGTCCAAACCATCAAACCTGTAGCATCTGCTTTAACATAGAACAGCACAAACCTGTCCCGCTGTCTCGTCTTATGTGGGACTGCATTGAGGTTTTAGTCTTTTTTCCTACATTCTGGTGGTGTCCAGTATTTCCAAGTCAACGCTTCTTTAACTTCAACACCGCAGCAGCAGTCGGCCTCCTTCGGACACGCTCAACCACGAATCATGTGCCTCAGTGGCGATCTGGAGCAGTGATGGAGCACCGATAAAGAATGAAATACTATAGATAAGTGAAGCCGGCAGGAAGTTATTTTTGCTATATTATTCAGTTATGCAGAGTTTACTGTGCCAAACAGCTTCATGGATTTAAGGGAATAAATGAGTGTAGCAATGCATGTTTATATTATTCACATAGAGACTGAGCTGGGGTAAAATACAGTATATTTGTCTGTCACATGCTGAATACCAGACCTGTATCCTGCACACGAGTCACCTGCCACACTGTGGGCAGGGTGAACGGGTCGGGGGGGGGGGGGGTCTCAGATCCAGGATTAGATCCAGTCTGGCTTAGAGTAGACCTCAGATCCATCACAACTGTTTCCATATCCCAATGCATTATTCAGGCTTTCCTATCCTATCTTTAATTCCTCTGGGTGCATATCCGTGTTCAGCAGTGTATGCTTTAATGTTCTGTTAATCAATAATTCATTAAGTTTGTCTATATTAACAGCTCGTGTGGTCATGTCTTTGTTTCTCTTTTGTTTAAGTGTAAGAAAATGTGTTATAGAAATCACATTTTCATTTCAAGTCACTCCTATTTTTTCTCTTTAATGAAGAATACATCAGTTATTGCTCGTGTTTTGTAAATAAAATACAAGTTCTATTATTTTTTGCTCTTTTTAATAAAGACGTGCATGCTTACACTGAGAAAGAGTAAAATTACCATTCTTGGTAAAATTTGTTCTGCACGTTCTTTAAATCCTTTGTTGAAATCGTTATCATCAGTAGGTTCTGTTTTTGGTAGCGTTCGTGTGCATTCGTGTCCCTCTGTCAACACCACAGCTCATTTTCAAGTTTTGACTTTATGCTGATAAAACTCAGTGGGGGTGTGGAGTGGGGTCGTGTCTACGATCCATAAAAAAATGTAGCTTACATCCATTTAGCTCTTTAAGGTCAACTTAATGAATTATTGGTGGAAAATTGACAAAAAGCCTTAAAATTTAGGAACTACGACTCTTAAATGTTTGGTGCTTCTAAATGTATTAATGTGCTTTTATTTGATCTTAGATTTTTAGAATATTTGTTCATATTTAAATATCCAGTAACATTGACTTTATTGGTAATCAAAAGATAAATATTACATCTAATTTGCACAGTTATTCAGGTGAAATGTGTTGTGAATATCACAGAAAACTAGCTCTCCGTTTCTACTTCCAGTTTAAGCTCTCGGTTGAGTTTGTATGAGCCGTACGTCATAAACTGCTGCAAATATTTTTAGAATCACTAACCAATGACAACAGCGTCAAGTCACGTGAGTTTGAAAAGCTGCGTTCATGAAAAAAGCCTAAACAGAGCAGGACTGAAACCCTCGTGATGCCGTCCACGTTAGTTCGAGGTCCAGGCTCCTCTTTTTCCTAATGCCACATCTAAAAAATTCAATATACTTTCAGTTATTTATCAATTTGATGCAACACATTTTAAGACCACAGTTTTGTGTTGGAGTAAGCCCAAAGCTCTGGCTCGCTTAAGCGATCAAACCCCAGCAACACTTTTGACGCAGCTTCAACACTGTTTACACGTTTATAACACGTTTATAACCTGAGAAAAGTCCATTGTGGTGTGAAATCGATCATACTTGTAATGCTGAGATATGCTTTAACATGCAATAGTGGGACAGTTCCTTACACTGCAGGATGCAAACACAAACATTTAATTAAATGGATTCAATTCAGTTTCATTCACACAGCACCAAATCACAACATGTCACAGCTGTCAATTCATCTGTCATCATGAGAAACACGAGTCCAGTGTGACCTCATGTGGGCAAGATTAATAAAATGACTTAAAACATAATTTTGCATTAGTGTAAAAAGTTCACTCTAAAAATCCAACTTTACTTATAGAGCAAAAATAACACCAGTGACCAAAGTGCTCTCCAGTAAAAAACAGATAAATCTCATACATTAAACGACAAAGAAAATTAAACAATATAAACAAAATGAACAAAATAAAGAAGAATAAAAACCCTGACTGCACGCTAACTCTGGTCCTACTCCTAAATGGAAAAAGGTGTTTTTAAAAGGCCGGATGGGAGTGTTGGGCGGCCGCGTCTGGATCCGTGGCTCTCACAGTGAAGACCATCCCGATGGGCCCGAGCGGCTGCAGGGGGGGATATGAACTAATGAACTCGACGGCTAAATACACAAGATGACACGGTGCCAGGTTTGTGTTACTGCGCTGAGTTTTTGTGATATAATTGAGTTTTGAGCCTGTTTGAGGTTTTAACTCCTGTTGTTGGCCTCCTCAGAGCTCCCACTGTTTGGATCCCCTGATTTGTTTCTGCAGGTTTGGTTTCTTTGTCAATTTTTAAGCTTTTTAATCATTCATAATTGGGGTTGCTCTAAGTTACTTTCACTTCCTTGTCCCTCACATTTAAATCTACGACACCATGAAAAGAGTTTACGATGCCATCCTGCTGACCTTCGTTTGACTCGAAGTCGACGTGTTTAAAATCGCGGCCTCGCATTGTTTTTGATTTTTAAAGGATGAGGGAGAAACACACAGACAGGGCCTGAAAAGATGTGACTGCACAAAATTAACATAAAACAATTAGATTTAAAAATGATGCGGGGGTTGGAAAATTGTTGCATTTGAAAGGTGTTTCATTTTGGGGGGGGGGGGGGGGGGGGGCTGTATGGTTGGCAGTATGAGTTATTTATAATATGATAAGAGCGTTATGCATTATTCTGTGAAACGTTAGTTATGCATGGTTTTTCTATCTAATTGTGGTGTTCAAAAACAAATTACACTCATCTGGTGGCTGGGAACTGAAAAGAAAAGTGTAATACAAGTAAATAAACCACTTTGCCAGCAAACCAACAAACCACACAAACTCAGCAGCTCTGTAGGGGCTGTAATGGCGGCAGTTTCATCAAACACCTGAACGTGAGCTTAGATTCACAGGCAAAGCCAACAAACAGGCCGATGAGCCGGGAAAGCTGGTGTCCGCTCACTCAGGACTCACCAACGACATATTTCACAATACATTAAATCTGCCGTCCCCAGCCTCTTTTGCGCCACGGACCAGTTTATGTCCGACAATATTTTCACGGACTGACCTTTAAGGTGTCGCGGATAAATGCTACAAATAAAACCAGGACCGGTACCAAAAAAATATTTATTAATAACACACAGGAAAGAAAAAAACAGGGAAACCGAGTTAACGATAAAAACAATTAAAAAACAACAACGATAAAAACCCTGAAAACCATAAATTTCACACCTGAGCTTCAATTCTCGCGGCCCAGTACCAAACGACTCGGGCACCAGTACTGGTCCATGGCCCGGGGGTTGGGGACCGCTGCATTAAATAACCAGCTGCTAGCTTCCTGCTCTCTTAGCACAGGCCTTTAGGCCGTCATCATGTGACCTGATGCTGACGCTCGGCTCAGGTAAAGAATATGACTCCATTTGTGAGCCAATATATCGGCTATTTAAAATACCACAAATAATTGATACAACAGATTTAATCACAGTCCAGTTATTAGTAGCTGGAAGTGCTGCCAGAACCCGCTTGAGCACCACTGAAACGAGCATTTCAGCAGTTGAATGCTAACGTTTAATTTATTAAAACTGGTGGAAAGAAAAACAAGATGTAAGCCCCGGCTAATCCTGCAGTCACACGAGGGAGAAACAGGGGTGCTTTAGTGACGAAGACCAACCACTAACTATAGGACTTTAACCAGAATACAACCAGTTGGCATCCAGCTTAGTCAAGTCCCCTACTGCAAAGACACGTCATAGATGATCCGAGTTAATCGATGCAGACCAGCTTAGATTGTTTACAACCTGCATTTATAAATCAGACTGTAATTATTTGACAGTGATTGTTGGACTGTTTGCAGATCGGTTGCTTTTCTACCATTTTCTACCAATCAGTCTGTGACAGCAAAAACACTGAATGCAACCACTGATTGTTGGTCATCACGGGGAGGTTACTGTGCTCTGGTGTGAGTAAACCCTAAGTTTCAGTGGTGATAATTATGAGCTGGTGTTTGGAGCCATATTACAAATTGTAAAACAGACAGAAATGTTGGTTAAACAAAGTTCTGCTTAAAAAGCCTTCAGCTGGACTTTTAGATGTTGACTTCATCAGTCAAAAGTAGCTTACCTGAAAAACACGCTGCTGTTTTGCTCTTAGTGTCAATAAAGTGGTGTTTGGGATTATAATTTACAAAACAAACTCATCTTATATTCATTAAACATGATCAGGGAAGTGTTTATAGAGTCCATAGATAAATTTTGTCATAGACAATCGTGTTTTTGCAGCCAGAGAAGTCGCCCCCTGCTGGATACTGGAAAAAATGCATTTGCTTTGTTGACAAAAAACTAATTGTAACTTTTTATTTGAATTTTTCTTTTTAATCTCCTTCAATCTGTTTTCAGCTTTCCATCTGAACCAAATTGCACAGTTAATCCACTGTATATAAAGGATGGCCTGAACCACTGTGACATCACCCATCGAGGTGTCCAGTTTGGTTTGTCCTCCTTAGATTGTTGCTGGTGTTTACAGAAATAACCTGAGCTCTCTAGCTTCTCCTTAGCTGAGGACTGGCTGTCTCTGCTTGCAGTTTGTTGCTAGCACACTGATTCATATTGGCAGAATATCGCCTCCATTACAGGTTTCCAGTTATTTAAATCCACACCTTCCAACCAATCAGAATTCAGAAGTTTCAGCAGCATAACAGCACCGAAGACACCAGCCAGACTGAGCTGAGAGTCAACAGCTGCTGTCTCAGTATGAAAACACGAGTCTTACCTTAAACCTCTCCGTCACCTGAAGTCGCGCTCAGTGGATGTCCAGCCAGCCAATCAGAGCCACCGCGGTGCCGCTCGTTCAGAGCCGATGAACCGAGCCAAATGCCCTCCAAATCTGCTGCTGCTGTTGTGCAGTGCTGGACTGAAGACCCATAGCGACGCAGGTCCAGACAGAGACGCCCTCCCGTGCCTCTCCCAGCAGCCTTCAGGAGTGTGTGGCTGAAATACAAAAGAAGAAAGAGGCCGAGGGATGAGTGAGCGCTTCGGCGTGCAGAGGAATGTCTTAATGACTGTCTGTCTGTGTATCTAACCTCATGTCCGTCGTCCCGCTGCTCTTTTATGCTCCAAACCGAGAGTGTGACCTCAGTGCGTGTGAATTAGAGCTTAAACAGACATGAATGAGGAAATGTGAGGCACACAGTGCCTGAGAGAGTCTGAGTATCGTCAACAGTCAACAGAAAACCTGCAAGAGGTGAAAACATGACATTTAATTTCATGCAAGCAGAGAAACACGATTAAATACACTCGACTGACTTACAGCATCACATCTGCATTGTACTGTCATTTTACACTGTGCTGCTACACAGCGCACATACATGTGACACACACTGGAAAATATACTGAAATATTCAAAGACTGACAGTGAAAAATGTGTTTTTAAATGTATTGAAATGCACTCACATTAAATAAAATTAGCTACTTGTTAGTTTTTACTTTCAGTATATTAGCTAGCAAAGCAAAGCAGGTGCATGTGGTTCTCATTAGATGAGGTGAATACTATTGTTTTACTTTGCTCTTTATTTCGTGCTCGAGGGCGTAAAAATCCTGCACTGATGTGTTGATTGCAGTGTCACATTTACCCATTAACACTTCAGGGGAGGATTTTTTTTCACCTGTTGAGAGAAAGAAATAATGTGCAAGCTAAAATAAGAAATGAGGAAATGCAAAAAGGCTGAGAGAGTAGAAAATGTTGTTTTACTCAAATCAAATCTGCATTTTAGCATTTATGTCACTGAACTGATACGAGATAGTGTGCCATCTTAGGACAACCTTACGGTGGCCCTGAGAGGCCAAACGGACTGCAACTAAAGAAAACACCAGCAATAAGAAAAACGCTGCAAAAGCACACAAAACACAACGGAAAAAGGAAAAAACTGATTTCCAAAAGCACAAGGGAAGTGTTTCTGGGGAGACAATAATCCAAAAAATGCTGAGAACTGAGAGACACTTAAAAGCGGAGGATCTGTCGATTTTGTGAGGAAAGAAAAGATGAACAGTAAGTGTGTTAGCCTAACTATTAGCACAAAAATCCGTCATCAGTATTTTATGAATCATGATAAGACACACCCACCATGTTTTGAGTTCCTGCAACTGGTGCGTCGGGTTATTGTCTCCCCAGAAACACTTCCCTTGTGTTTTTTCCTATTTCCGTTGTGTTTTGTGTGCTTTTGCAGCGTTTTCCATTAATGTTCGCCAGTGTTGGTCAAGTTACTTGAAAAAAGTAATAAGTAACTAATTACCGATTACTTGCCCAAAAAAGTAATCCCGTTACTTTACTGATTACTTATTTTCAAAAGTAATTAATTACTTAGTTACTTAGTTACTTTTTAAAAACACGATTTACAACCTGAGTAGGTGATAAAGTGATAGATCTTTCAGCCCAATTCTACTTTTTCTACATAATCCATCATACAAAATGTAATCAAATGGAAAAGTCTCTTTTTAAAACTTGTTTTATTAGTTTTAATCTTTTAACTTTATGCATCAAGCAAAAATTTAATTATATGCAACATTCTCTGAGTGGAAGAAATTAGTTTAATATTTAAACCTATTTTCTGCACATTCCAGCACATAAAATAAAATATTTTTTGTGTTTACACTCAGTCTTTCAAATAGATGCAAGTAAAACACAGCAGAAAATAAATAAAGTCAAAACCTCAGCGGTCCTTTTGCTCTATTTTCACCTGTAAAGCAGGAGCAGGGTAGGCGGAGGTTTACCCTGGTGCAGGTGTGCCGCGGTCAGTGGAAGAATCCATTACGTCGTAGCTACTCGGTGCTTGTTTGGAAGTTTAGGGGTTTTTTTCGCTGTAAAAAGAAGTTTTCTTCCCACGCACAGCGGACACTAATGTTTTTGTCACTTTTTATGGAATCAAACTCAAAGTAAGGTCAGTACTTCCACGCTTTAAACGCTGCACGCTCATACTCTCTCTGCAATCGATATATGATCCATTGTTGATCTGCACACAGCTGTTGTCACGAACGGCGCACTCGCTTACGTCACTGTCATGAGACATTCTCGCAAAAAAATCACGGTTTAAGTAACGCAGTAACGCAGCGTTCCTACGGGAAAGTAACGGGAATCTAATTACAGTTTTTGCAATAGTAATCCCTTACTTTACTCGTTACCTGAAAAAAGTAATCAGATTACAGTAACTGCCCATCTCTGATGTTCGCTAACCTTCACTTCCTGTTACGGAAAACGTTTAGCCGGTAGTTTCAAGAATCCGGTTTTACCCCCCGGAAGGTCATAAAAACGGGATTTACTTAAAGGGGTTAACTATTCATAAATCAACAGGCTGAGTGGTTGAAGAGATGATTATGAAGCTACATATCAGACTTTAGTATTTTTAATTTCAGCCTCAGCGGGCTGATGATCGAAAAATGCTCTGACATGCAGTTTTATCCAGGTAACTGAAAGTATCAAAATGAATCTGTGCAACAGTATCTGCTCTAAAAACATCTTTTGGGAGTATTTCCCAATTGTTATTAATATTATTATTGTTTTACTATTTAGTGAGTCCAATTTTTCCATATTTCAAATATTATTTTATATACTTTAAAGAAATACAGAATATACATATTCTATATAAATATTTAGATAAAAACATTACTGGAAACATTTCTGTCGTAATACTACCAAGGCAAACACAATAAATCCACAGCACCAGATATAAAAGTCCAAAGAACTGCTTTGATAATCGAAGCTGAGATATGGAAACGCAACAAAGACGAGAGAAACACGAGGTTTAAACAACATTATGTGTCATTTTACACGTTTGTTTCTTTAACTGAAGCCCAAAAAGTTGTATTTCACTATGTTGAGATATCTCAGAGATTAAATATGTTCCCAAAATTTGCAGTGGGACAAGTGAGGAAGTAATGACCAGCAGGTGAACCAATCAGGGAGGAGCAGACCATCACAAACACTGACATGAACGCTCAACAAGATGTGAGAGACAAGGAGGCACCAAGTCCAGTAAATAAAAACAACAACTTCTCAGTAGAAACCACAAAGTGAAACAATAATGGAGACATGAACCAAAACACAGGATCGCACGACAGCCAATCAGAAAACCACAGAGTCAAACAGAAGCAGGATCTCAACGATATGACACGAAATCAGAGTCAGCGTTAGAATAATAACGAAATCTTTCAAAGCTTCAAACACTAGAATAAAAAACCCAAACAGGAAGTTAAGCACCAAGACCTCTCACCATCAGCGACCATCACCCACCTGTGCTTCCAACAAAGCCTTTAAATCAAAACTAATTTTTCTTGCGACCACTTTGGCAGCGTGGCTGTCAATCATGTCGATCATGTGATGGTAGCAGCAGGCATGCGCCAGTCCCAGGAGAGTCTGCAGTCGTGGCTTGGATGGCGTTGCTAGCTCCTCATCGCTGACACGATCCAAACACAGATGCTTGGTTCCATCACAGGAAGTGAACAAGAAGTTGAGGTTAGTGCTTCCTGCACTAAAAACACCTTCTGTCCAACGTTAACGTGAAGCAGTCTACCTGTACCTGGGATGTTGATGACCACAGGACGAGGTTAAAGGTCATTCACAGGATCAAATCCACTGATTTAGAAACAGATTTTTAAAATATTACCTGATATTGTCCAGATGTGACTTTGTGTGAAACACGCGTGCTCCAAAGACAGTAAAACTACAAAACTGACAAAAAAACTACAGATTTAAACATTTAGAGTGACATCATGCATGTTTCCCATAATGCAGTGCAGTCTGCAGTTATTACTGCACAAGAGAGTTCAAAGTTAATGTGCACGATACACAGCACCTACATGCAAATAGAAGATATGTAGTGTGTGTGTGTGCGTGTGTGTGTGTGTGTGTGTGTGTGTGTTGGTGTTGTTGAGACAGAGCCCCCCCCCCCAGACAGTCTGGCGTTCAGCCAGGACTGATCGGGGTCCCGAGACGTCCCAGAGAGTGACCCGAAGACTCGGCTGTCGGTCCGCATGAGCATCAAACACACACACACACACACACACACACACACACACACACACACAGAGCAGTCAGTAGAGTTGAGGGGGGGGGGGGGGGGGTGCTATCTGAAGGTAAAGGAGGGGTAAACTCCTCTCTCTCTCTCTCTTGGCTCCCTCTCTTGGACCAATCACAGATCTACAGGCTGATGGAGCTTAAATCCCAGAACAATAAACTTCTGATCAAATAATCCTTAAAAATAAGTAAAAAGTTGAGACGTGACTGCAGATACATGAAGAGGAAGGACTCGTGCTGTAAGGGCCGAGGCAACGATTCAAAGTACTCAGTGCGGACAGAATGTAATAATAATGTTTCCAGATGTCACACAGACTCAAACTGTCCAAATCAAGACGGAATAACTCCAAAACAAAAATCATAAAATCATTTATTTGCTACCTGACACATGCAGACAGCGTCACAGCAGTCCTACAAAAGCCTCTGCAGCCGGACCAAAACACCTTTGTACTCTTATTTTGAAGGACGACTTCACTTTTGAATATGGTCAGTAAACAAAAAGTGCATGTACACAAAATCCTGTCACATCTGAGGAAACTCATTAATTTGCCCATAAATAAAGTTCAACGTCTGTCATCATCGTTTTTCTTTTTATATTAGTGTTTATGTTTATTTTGTTTTGACTTTTGAGTTTGTTTGGCTGAGTTTCCACTGCACGTTTGCTTGTTTACTTTGATTTCATCGTCTGGGCCCTGTTTCAGGAAGCCGGTTTAGAAAACTCAGAGTGAAAAACGATACTCAGGGTCGAGTAACCCCAAACTGTCCAACTCGGAATATTCGGTTTCAGAAAGGCTGATAACAAGTAGTTCAATCAACGCGGAGTTGCCCTAACCCCAAGTTAAGCACGCGCACGAGGATACATAAAGCCCTGATTAGTGGAGCACAGATTAAGCGAGTCACCATGGAGACGGAGGGAAAGAAGGCGCGGTCAATGTATTTCACAGCGCTTGAGGCCGAAATTCTGATGGCAGCATATGCCGATAACATGCAAATCTTGCAGGAAAAAAGTAACACAGCCACAGCTGCGAAAGAAAGGGAGCATGCATGGCAAAACATAGCCGACAGAGTCAATGCGTGAGTGTTACTTTAAACATTGATCGAGGGATTTCCACCCATTTAACACGTTATTTTATCATATGTTATTTTATTTGTTATTTTATACATTTTATTTTGTGACGTGATGTGAGCGCAGGTGCAACCCAACAGGCCCCAAACGTTCCTGGCAGCAAGTAAAAATGAAATATAAAAATATAGTCCAAACAGGTAAGGTGTAATTGTATTATGAGCCATAGTGCTTGGTCTGTTTGTCCGATGTAAATCAATTGCAGTTAGAGGCTACATTAATTTTCTTTCTGTAAGCACTTATTGAAATTATCTGAGCACATTACAAGTACATATTTGCTTACTCTGTATGCTCAAATGTGGCCCGTTATAGCCAACAGAAAAAAAGCAGAGGCCCGAAAAACAGGTGGGGGTCCTCCACCACCACCACTCACAGAGGCTGAGCAGTTGGCCCTCAGCCAAAACAGTGGGCGCCCTGTGGCTGAAGGCATCTCTGCGGGGACATCCTCTGAGTTAATAACCCCGCAAGACACAAGTGCCTACATAAGGGGTAAATCCAAAATAATACATGATGTGCATACATCCTTTCTTCACAGTCACCTTTGCAGTGCTGCTCATTCATTTGATAAACTCTTTACCATAATGGATTATTTTGTAGTGAAGTTATTTTCCGACTGATTTTGCCTTCCCTCAGCCTTGGTTGTCTTTGAGAGCATAATGACAATGAAGTGTAAGGTGATTGGTATGTTTGTTAATTGCCATTTGGTCCCTTGTAAGTTATAAGTGACCTGTATAAACCTCATATTCTATCAGTTGATGGTGGTGGTGTACTGCATCTGGTGCAGCCTCCTGTTGAGCCAGACCAACATGCAGTTGTGAGTAATACTCCACAGATTATATGAGTTTACAGTAGAACAGCAATGTTGTTTATTTCTTTACTACAGGAAAATAATGAAGAAACATTGACAGCTGTTACAGAGGAGGAAGCAACAGAGACACTTTATGAGGTTTACATCTTTTAATACTTTGTGTACAGGAAACACAGGCGACCAATAAAGCCAGTTGAACAAAAAATCTGTTTATTCTTCTTTCAACATGTTGAGGTGATGGGTCAAAGGAAATGATTGTGACATATGGTGTCTCTGACTGCGCTTCCATCTTGTATGTCCGTGGGAGGGTCAGGATGTTCATGGTTTGGATCACTGCTGATGTTTGGTTCAGAAGGACAGTGTTCTCCTCTAATTGTGGCAATGTTGTGTAGAATCACACATGCCACAATAATGTCACATGCCCTTTCTGGGGTGACCCTGAGTCTTTGCAGGCACTGGAACCGGGCCTTAAGCATTCCGATAGTCATTTCAATTCTGGCTCTTGTCCTGCAATTAGCCAGATTATATCGCTGCTGTGGGCCCGGTTCAGGGTCAGGGTAAGGGGTAAGCAAATAGGGTAAACATGGATACCCCCTATCACCAAGCAAGTAGCCAGTGAACTCTCCTAAGACAGAAGGATACACTTCAGTTCAAATGTCCCTGAAGCAATTGGTCTTTATATATTTTAAAGTATTCTCAACTCACCATGTCCAAATTTTGTGCTCAGTGTACATTCACGGAATATTTGTGAGTCATGGACAGAGCCTGGCCACTTGGCTTCCACATTTGTGATAATGTTGGCAGCATCACATATGATCTTCACAGTGCAGAGAACACAAATTAGCATCCATTACTATAATGGAATAATTTGTTAGTTTGAAATGCTACAGGGAACTATGTACCTGTACATTAATGCTGTGGAAAGACTTCCTGTTCACATAGTCTCCTTCATTTACTGAAGGAGCAATGATTGGAATGTGAGTGCCATCTGTACAGCCAATCACGCCTGGGAACCCTGAAAATAAATGTGCAATTTAAGTAGTAGTCCAAGTATCACCACATCATGAATTAAGTTTTGGTCATCCTGATACCTGCAATTTTGTGGCATCCCTCTTTGATAAATCTTGTGGGTCTGTGACCGGGGAACACCACAAACGAGTGCAGGAGACGTTTCAGTGCAACTGTAACATTCCTGACTGCCCGACAGACGGTAGCCTTGGAAACGTGCTCAGCGTCACCAATATTATACAGAAAGCTCCCGTTTGCAAAAAACCGAAGTGCAATACAAATAATATGTAATGAACTGAGAGCATGTCCGCGATGTGTCACATGCGTAATATATGGCCTGAGGATGTTATTCAAATAAATTATAGATTGTGCTGAAAAACGGTAACGTTCACACAGAAAATCATCAGGAAATGATCAAATGTCCAAACGCGCTCTAATCACTCTCTCCCGGCGGAGAGCTCTGCGGAGAATTTGGGCTTCACGATCTACTGGCTCTTCAAGGAAGGGGCACGCCATGTCCGACACTTCCTACAGTCAGGTTTCCGACAAAGGGGCGGAGACAGTCAGGGTTAGTTGTAGTAAACCTGCTAGGGGGCAGGTTAGCTTCACGGAGTGTGTCGTCATAGTGACTCACTGAGGCTTCATCTGAACTCGCTTTGTGAAACCGAAAACCCAGAGTTTTCGTTAACTCAGGGTATACTTACTCAGTTTTTCCACTAAACCGGCTTCCTGAAACAGGGCCCAGATCTACAGCACAGGTGTTAAATATAAAAACACTGATTTTTGTAAACAGTCGACTCTCACTGATCATCCAAAGCCTCGTTAGATGAACGAGTTCTAAAACTGAAGATATTTACTTCTTTATTTTTATTAATTATATTTATAAGGATATTTCTTTTCATAAAATGCTTGTTTCAAGTGTATTTTATTATTATTCTAATAATCTTGGTTATAATTATCGTATCAAGCTGTTGTCAGACGTACAGATCCAGTGTTTGACTTTTACGTATCTCCTGTGAACGTCACATGCTGAGCAGTGTTACCATGTTTCTGAAGTTGTGGCCTTTTTCTCCCGGGAACACGCAGCAGCTGAACCTTCGCACACAGTCAGGGTGAGATTTGTTTCTCTGGTCAAAGCGCTGCTTTGTTAGAAGTGACCTTCAGTTTTTAAAAGGTTCCTCCGCTCCCTCCTCTTCATCAGCACTCAGCACGTCCTGAAGGACAGCGCCTGAGAGGAGCAGGTGGAAGGAAGAAGGTTGGTCTGTGGAGTATTTACTTCAAAAAAATGATCACAGTTAATATTATTGCATCGGTCAGATTTAAATATTTGTTTATCACCTCCCGGGATCGTTTACAGATGATCAGCTCATCACAGAGCTGGAGGGGACATGAGCTTTGATGATGATGCTTTTCTGGATTTCTTTCCTTTATTCAAAGACTCTGACTCAAAGAGTCTGACTCCACTCTGCCCTGTGTGACCGCAGCATGGACGCCCTCCACCCTGATTCTCAGAGGCTCGCCGGAGTGCATATGTGCTCCACAGATATCAGCTGTTTCCTCACCTGAAACTAAAAGTATATTTAGAAAACAAACACGTCGTACGTGTTATTATCCTGCCTCCAATTTTCTGCAACATGCAGTCCGACCTTCAAACCAGAGATATTGAGGTCACATGTTCAGATTTCTGATCTCTGGGCCTTGTTTACCCCTTCTCTCTCTCCATCCCCTTATTCACACACACACACACACACACACACACACACACACACACACACACACACACACACACACCCACCCACCCCTCTGGCAGTTATCTGTTGTATGGAAACACAGCTAACCCTGCTGCCCTCCGATTGTTCCTGCTAAACCAACCAACCAACCCAGCTGTCCATCCATCCATTCATGCATTCATCCACAGTCAATACGTTACCTACTGTTAAACACACACACACACACACACACGCTGACATTTGCAGCTGAAACACGGTGGAAACTCAAGCTGGTATCGACTTGAAATTTGGAGAGATTTGCTCAGTGCAGCAAACTGCATCCACACACTCAGCTGCTCCTGTTTCTACTGCCCCGGGCTCAAACGCTGACATTTTGTCTGCCGCCGCATCGCCGCTGAAAACGCCTGACTGTGATTGATTAATCTGCCAACACAGAGTTATGTATCTGCACTTCTGATGATTAATGCCAAACGATTTTAAAGACTAAAGGCCGATAACTCTTTAATGAAAGCGTCTCAGGCTCCAGAGGTTTGTGTTCACTGTTTTAAAACTCAGTAAATTACATTTGTCTGCAGGTGAGACAAAGCAGGATAAAACAGGACACTGTGTGATGCTAACAGGTTGATTTTAGTTAAGTGAAAGACTAATTATAGTTCTTCGTCAACTTTAAGAAAAACGTTTTTTTGGTGCCATTTCAATTCTTCATTTATATTTAAAATTAAGGAATAGTTTGTTTTTCAGTTTACATTTATTTAATCCTATTAAATAATATGATTTGAATTACTAATATTACTAATATTTAATTTTAATTATGATTTAAAGAAAGGACATATTTAAATAAAATATGTGTTTAGATAAATTATTATGAACAAAATAAGAATATAAATATAATCAAAGCCTTTTCCCCTCTCTATAAATGTTAAATATTTCAGGCATATTTAAGTCCAAAAAGGTTTAAACTAACTTCCAAATATAGATTCTAAAGAAAGAAACCTGCAGTTCCCCTGATGCCCAGCAGGGCGGCAGCAGTGAGTCAGTCCCCATAGACTCCCATGTTAAACCTTTACAGCAGAAATAAACACGTTTACAGGCTGATACACAAACTGATTGGTCTCTATAGATAATTTCCTTTCAAAACACCTACATGTGTTTTTATAACTTAAATTGTATCAAGGCTCAACATCTGTATTATTAAGGCGGGGCCTCTTAGCTACCATAGTATTACCTGATAATTTAGTGGTTCACCTGTCCAAAAGGGGTATGGCTCTTTAAAACTAGGATGGCGATGACCACAGTGGGGTCTCAGATCAAACCAGTGACATCACCACTGGGTGGTGTCTCGGTGGCTACGTCCATCATTAATATATTACAGCCTATGGATTACTATTGTCTAGTGACAACTGCAATTATTTTTAAGGAATATGGACGAGGTGGGGCTGATGGATGGGCCGATAGACTTTAACCAGAAACAGGATGTGGTGGAACGGGAGAATGCTCTACATTCAATTTGTTTAAGGCAAAGCTTAAAAACTGGTTATGGACAAATCAAGTGTGTGATCATGTATGAGTTGTATAGTTTTAATGTTTTATTTGGGAACAGAATGGTGTGTATGTGTAAGTTTGGTGATGGAGTTTTTATTATGAATGAATGATGAATTTTTATGAATTATTATGCCTATTTTTTATGCTTAAGGACAACAGATGGAAATTAGCCCTTGGCTATAATCTGGTATGTTTACATTCATGTATTATTTTTTTTTACATTTATGTTCATTAACATGCACTGTCCTAAATAAAATAAATAAATATTCACATGGTGATGATGTCATGTCGACATAGAGCTAAATCTCTGAGGAATGTTTGCAGCTGCTTGTTGAATCTGTGAAATGAAGAATTCAAACAAGTCTGAAGGTAAAATAACAAAGTGTACCTAATGAAGTGGCTGGTGAGTTATTTTTCATCAGTGGAATACCTCCCACTGTGCAGGACAGGGATAACCAGTGTGCAGTACCATTACTACCAGCAGTGCTACTGAAATACTGCTTGTAGTAATAAGTTCAAGAAAAGATGGAAGCAGCGGCGTCACAGTAACTGTAGGATCAAGTACGGGAGTCAGCATTCAGAAAGCCAAACACACACACACACACACACACACACCCTATCCATTGTTAATGGGAGTGAAGCACTCAGTGTTTGACTGTGGGTGAGCGAGGAGGCGGCGGGACGTCAAACAGCATCAACGTCAAAACGAGCAGCATTCAAACTCAGCTCAACGTCGCCGCCCTGCTGCTGCAGCAGGAGCACTGCACCTCATCGGACCTCAGCCTGTGTTCTCTTTAACTGTCTGCAGTTTTACATGATTGCATCTGCTCTCTAAACACAGTCACAGCTCACATTTATCAGACTGTAAATGAGAGGAGACCAGTTTGTTCTCACGGTAACTCAGTTTATGAAGATTAGGGATGGGTATCGTTTAGGTTTTATCTGATACCGGTGCCAAATCGGTACTTTTGAAACGGTGCCGGTGCTTAAACGGTGCTCAAACCGGTGCTTAAAGAATGGAGAACACAAAATTGGTCCAAAAACCTCTCATGTTCAGCTGTTTTTTGTAAAAAGATAACAGCGTTAGCCTTTTCTGCAGCTATGGGGCATATATGGTATCACTCTTGGCTGGAAGCAGTGCTTAAACAATGGAAAAAACACAAACTTAAATCCTCTCATGTTTAACTGTTTTCCACTTTTTCTTTGGTCATTTTAGCCTTTTTGTCCAGGGTGAAGGGAGCATCTGCCATCAAACAAGAGGACAGCTGCATGTAGCTATGATGGTGTTTGCTAGTTCACCTTACATGCATTAATGTAATAACGTGGTTAGCCTACTCAACGTAAATCACACACGAACAACATTAAGCTACTCACGCAGAGAAGAACGGCTGCTGCTGCATCATCATCCTCATCATTTCTGCTACACTGGCAGGGCTAGGGGCCAGGACTCTCCTCTTCGGGTTTTTGGGGGATGTTGCATAACAGGCAACCCACCCGCAGTAGATGTGCCCGGTGTGAGGTCTCGCAGCAAGCTATCAAATACGGCGCATTTCTCGGCTTTTAAAAAAAACGCTATGCGTCTCCAGGTGTTTCATGAGATTTGAGGTGTTACCTCCTTTGACAGTATCACAGTATCAGCTTAAAGCACTTGTTGCTGCTGAGTTTGCATCTTTTGCTGTGAAGTACAGCCAGACTTTTGACCGCTTCACCTTGGACATTTTTAATCTGTAGCTCTGCTCTAAAAGAACTTACGTACCTGGCCCCGCCTACTATTCTCGGAAACGTAAAATGATTGGCTAGAAGTGTATCACAGCTCAGGGAAAAAAAAGCACCGAAATAAAGCACCGAAATGTGCGCTGCTTTTCGGTCTGGTTACTACCGTTTATGTCAGAACCGGACACCGGTACCCATCCGTAATGAAGATATACTGACATGGTTGTTGGAGCTAAGAGATGAGCCTCAAATCTGTGAAAGTATCTGTGAGCTGAAGACGTCGCTCCAACCTACGCTTTGACTGGTCATTGTACACACTGTTTGTATTTTGAGGAAAGTTTCTGCAGGAATCGTGTGTTTGTGCATCTCCACACATTTTCTGCCATCATGGGTTCAGATCACAGCAGGAGCGTTTCAGAGGAACGTTTTATCCACAGAGTCTTTGGAATTGAAATCTTTGTCTTCAGTGGGAACGATTACATCACAGCTGGAACGTAATGGAGCTGGTCTCGGTGTATTCCTGGGAATTCTGCTGTCAGCTACACTTCCTGTCTTTGTCAGTTTGCCCTCCTTTCTAACTGGCCCATCTCCTGTCTGAGCCCCACACATTTGCATCATCGCTTGGAGGTGTTACCTGTTCTGAGGTAAGCTAGCCTCAGGTGGAAGGGTGTCATAAAGTCCTCCAATACAGCGTCTCCGCTGATGCTGCCTGCGAACCGCACTCTGAAGGTGCTGCGAGTGCTTGTGTCCGATATGTGCCTGAGCCCATAATCTCAGACTGGAAGTCTTTTTGCAGCCGCAGTTATCGCCCCCAGTGGCCATTAAAAGTAATGCAGGTTTAAGCTTGCAGTGCATAGCACAGGAACGCTGCTGGCTTTAAACCAGGGGTGGGCAACTCCAGGCCTCGAGGGCCGGTGTCCTGCAGGTTTTAGACCTCACCCTGGGTCAGCACACCTGAATCACATGATTAGTTCATTACCAGGCCTCTGGAGAACTACAAGACATGTTGAGGAGGTCGTTTAGCCGGAGGGACAACAATCTGCTATGATGCTTGAGGGCTAAAAATGAGCATATGACATCATTAAATGCTGATGATGTAGTGCTGTTTAAAACAATATTATTAAGAACAGACTGAGCACAGAGGTCAAATTCAGGGGCTCCAGTTAGCTGAGGCGAAGCCTCACGGACAGCTAGCACCTATAGAGTCATCTGTGACATCATTCAGTTGTCAGTCAAAGAGGCCACGCCCCTAATAATGCTAAATTTGAGCCTACACAGGTGAGTTAAAAATAAAACCCTCTGGGTTGTTATAAATGGGGAAGTAACGATAGAGAGCACCGTATCAGGCTGCAAACATTCTGCAGGTGGAGCAGAAGGACGCCCGTTTTAATTTTTGAACATTTAAAACACAAAGTTCAGAAAGTGAAGAAGTAGGTCTGAATATTAAGATCCTATTATCACTTTTATCTCACTGATCTGTGGTTGGAGCTCTCAGAAAAAAAATCCAGGATTTAAACAAGTTGACAAATCAGCTACAAGAAAAACAAGTGTGTGTGTGTGTGTGTGTGTGTGTGTGTGTGTGTGTGTGTGTGTGTGTGTGTGTGTGTGTGTGTGTGTGTGTGTGTGGTGATAAAAAAAGATTTTGGTTGCTTTAAGAGAGGGAAGCAGCTGTAGTGTGTGTGTGTTGCTGGATGTTAAACAGACAGTGATTGTGGCTCTAAGTGTTTCTGTTCGGCCTCGGGGGATTAGGTCGTTGACTTTAATGTTCCCGCGGAGCTCGGCGCTGTGTGTGTGTGTTGCGTCGGATTAGTCTCTATTTGAAGTGTGAGGTCGCATCTAATCTGCAGGTCGCTGTAAACAGATGCAGTGATCCCGCCTGTCTGAACACAGTGTTCACTGCCAGCGTTACACAACACGCGGAGATTAACACAGTGATTTCATTCTGATCACACAACTGCTTTCTGTGGAGGGCCGACGTTTCAAACGAGGCGGCTCTGAGGAATCAGAAAATGACAGCAGGAAGAATTACAGCATTAGTGACGCACAGCCTCAGCCACAGGTAGAGATCAGGTGATTCACGCTCTGATTTTTAACCAACTTTAACAAGAAAACGTGGATTTGGTTCATGAAACAAAGACAAAATCTATTTTACACTCACTGTGTGGGGCTTTTATTGTGAAAGGCGAGGATGGGAGGAAAACCTTTTCACACGTGATTAAAACTAATCGTTTTTCAACAACTGGATCGGGCTGAGACAGATGTGAACAAAATGCAGTCTGGTTACGACTGATCAGGAGTGGTTCTCCGTCGATCTGCGACCCTGAACTGCAGGGAGTGACCAAAAAATGAGGTCAAAGACACAAGTGGTGGAAATGAGCTTCCTTTGTCTGAGTTCACCAGATGTGACGACTGTGGTGTGAATCTAGCGACATCCAGTGAGCATGTGCAGGAAAACCCTCCTGTCTGACACATTACATGTCTGCCTTTTTAGACTTGATGTTTTACCCAGTACGAACCAAAAAGGAGTCACTGTAAACTCACCAGAAACCAGCTTCGACTTCCTGTCGAGTGCCAACACAGGTGCTGCCCCCTAGTGGTTCATTAAAGAGAATCCAGTATCAATAAACGTCCATAACAGCTCCATGGTGCTGTGACCACAGCGGTATGATGCGATGTGCAGCCAGATTCAGTTTCAGCTCAGATTTCTGGAACCTGCTGGATATGAAATGACTGAATTTAGTCTAAACGCCTGCGTTCAGAGGGCGTCACTTTCTTTTACTCATTTCCTGTTTTTCTGCCACCAGAATGTTCCTGCACAGAGTTATCAGGAGCATGTGATGGCTGGGAATTAGGAAGTATTGTTAAAGCTCGACTTTACAGCAGCCAGAAGGACCCATGTGAGGCTAATATATAATTTATCACACTGAGCTTATGTATCTCCTACAGACCGCGTACAGGATGATAGCGCTGTCTCCCACAGGACGCAAGAAGTCACTGAATGTTGTACCGAAGATGAAAATGATCCAGGGACAAAACACAATGCATGTGATTGGCAACTCTGCAGCATTCAGTTGCAGACTGACTTTAGTGAGAGTGTTTGTTTGCTTCACAATCTCAAAAAGATCAAAGGTGACGTGAGATAACTAACAAAATCGCAATATTTGTTATTCCGACACTCTGCATTTGACAAAACGTTAAAAATCTGGTGATTCCCACTTTGTGCTAACTCCTTCAGAGTCCTCGTATCTCAGCCCAACTGAACACTGATGGTGGCTTTTGAATCTTCATCCTCATCATCAAAGCATAAAACCATGAGGAGAAGCAAAGCTGCAGAATGAAAAGCTCGATGTTGGCTTTTCCTTTAATCTGTCAGCCATATAAACGACGCGAACACCTCTGAAAGTCGATTCGAGCGACCAGCCATCAGTGAGGTCACAGGCCCCGCCCTTCCCCTCCAGGTTTTCTGCTCTAGTTGGCGCAGCTGAGGTCAGGGTTTGTGACCTCAGAGGACCTCTGACATCATTATCGCCCCCGCGGCTGCTGCTGCGGCTGCCATGACCGCACTGAGCACGTGCACCACATCTCTGCTTTTCATGCAGATATCCTTCTACGCTGTAATCCTTCTTAACCCGACATATTCCTAAAAGACCAGCAGAGCCTCAGTCACCTCCCTGCAGCCGCGCTCCACCTCCAGCAGGCTGCCCTACATACGCTGCTCTCCTCCTCCTCCTCCTCCTCCTCCTCATCATCATTGTATTCCAGTCAGTTTTTTTATCCTCAGAAATCACACGAGAAAAAAAAGCATGCAAACTTGCACTAAAATCTGTGAAACAGCGAGGTGAAAGGTGAACCTGGTGAATCTGGTTCGACTATTCTTCACCTGTAGTTTGAATGCTGAACATTTGCCTGTTTAAATCATGAGACCAGTCACTATACAGAGATGTGCTTCTGAATGTGGACGAGGTGTCTTCTGCTGCAGTGATGCAGTTCTGCTTGTGTTGAGTGATGCAAACAACTGATCGATCTAAACGCTTTAAACGTCAAAATTGATCATTAGATTTTTCATGACACAACAGCGGTGAGTGTTCCCACCTTCTGCTCTTTGTAACTTAACGCCATCTTTCCGTTTTCGAGTTTTGGACATGATTTTGGAGGATATATCTTCGCAGCAGCGATTGACCGCAAAGTAAAGCTACCGGAAATGTACAACTCCACATCCGGTCTCAAACGAGGAAGTTAGCATTTTCTCGTGCACAGGGTCTATCAGCTCAAATCCAACGGCAGCCTTTGGAGCTGTTACAGGAACTATTATTACTAGAGACACTGAGACTGTGAAGGAGACCAAACAGGTGCGCTCGAAGTAAAGAGATCTTCACTCTGCCTGTACATTACATCAGCAGGTGTTTGCTTCTGCATAAACCCTCCAACACTGCCTATAAATATCATCATGGTCGCTCATTTAATCTCTAATAAGAGAGCCAAGAGATTTGTCCAGATCTGACTATTTAAATGTCAGAAATCTATTTTTTTTCCAGCTTGTTTGGTTTTTTAAGGTGAGATCCTGACTCCGCCCTCCTGAAAGAGTAGTGGAATGTCAGCAAGCAGTACTCGAGTAAATGTACTTCTACTTTCCTCGTTAGGTTGCGTGTACGCAGTCGGCCGGTGTGACCTGAGCTGACCGTGGGGCGGGCAGCGTCGACCTCGGCGGTGTCAGATTTGACCCAGAAAGCAGCGGCGCTGCACTGATCCTGTTCATTTGGTGGGGATTTTGGTCACAGATTACAAAAGCTCAATACCATTTGTTTTGTAACAAGCGTGTGAAGTCAACACTCATAAAAACGCTGCCACTCCGGACTTTGAAATGCTGCAGGACCTCGTTACAGGCTTAATGACTGTTGAGCACATCCAGCGCTGAGGGAGCAGAAGCTCCCGCTAAGCTTTCCAAGGAAAAGTACTTCTTTGATTGTTTGGTCAAAATCTCCTCTGAAAGCCGCAGAACAAAACCAGAGGAGGGATTATCCTCCTTTGGAGAGGAAATGAAATTCTTCAGAAGAGGCACTTAAACGGGTTCCAGCTTCTGCGAGTGTGTGTTGGGGGGAAATACGAGCGGCGCTGTGCGACTTGTTAGCTCCAACAATTTGACACATCATCCAAAAAACGAGGCTCCAAAGCTCATTAGAACAACAGAAAGCGCAGCTGTGGGCTCGGCAAAACCAAACATCAAATCCTGAAAGATGAAGCCAATGAGGAAGGAAAAGCTGCAGTTCCTCTAACGTCCAGCAGAGGCACCAGCAGTGAGTCAGTCCCCATAGACCAGAAAGAAACATGGTTACAGCCTGACACACAAACTGCTTCGTCTCTATGGGTAATTACCACCTTTGTAACACCTGTACAGGTGGAGAAAGCTTAAATTGTATTAAAGCTTAACATTTGCGCTAATAGGGGCGTGGCCTCTTTGACTGACATCACTAGCATTACCTGATAACTTAGTGCTTTACCTGTCTTGCTAAAACCAGGACGGTGATGACCACAATACTTAAACCAGTGATGTCACAGTAGCTACAGCCATCATTTATTTACAGCTTATATTTTTAAGACACACCCTCTAATGACAGCTGTAACAATGACTGAAGGATGGGGGGGAGGTCAGGTTGATGGAGCCGATGCACTTGAACAGGAAACTGATGTTTATGTCCAGTTTCATATCAGTATCTTAACCACATCTGTGCCTGTGTGATGCACAATTACAGTTTATTAGTGCATCTTCTTAATAGAGCTTGCTAGCATTAGCACTTTACCCTCGGGTGCTGAATGTAGTCCCTTCTGGCATTATCCAGAGCACTACTGTTCAGACTTCAGCCTTTTATGTACAGCCTAAGGTTTACCATCAAGTGACACTGCCCTCTAGTGGTGACTTGAAAAAGGGACAGAGGTGGTTAGGGTGGATGGATGGGTCAGCAGATGACAAAATATCTCCTTTGTGTCACATTTCAAAGAAGGTCTTGCCGTTATCTCTGTGATGTATCCATACAGGCTAACACTTTGCATCCCATGCTAGCTAGCATTAGCAGATAGCTTCCACACCATGTGGGCAAACGTTTGAGGCCAAAATACAAATGCAGTGGCTTCAAAATCTGAAGCCAAGAAACCAGTGAGTGACCTCATGATGATAGCGTGGAAGCTGGATCCCCATCTTTTATGTACAGTCTTTGCATTCGAACTAAAGTCAGATTGTTGAGTTTGTAGCAGAGCTGAAAACGTGAACCAAACTAGGCCAGTTTAAGTGGCAGCAAAGTGCAGCTTTGAACCCTGCTCAGTGTTTCTGACACATTCAGATTCTACAAAAATAGGCACACCTTCGTTCTTCTGAAAGGTGAAAGGCGTTGTGCTGAGGACATAAGGAGGTGATCAGCTGCCTCTTCAGTGAGTTTTATGTCTCAAAGATGGACTTGAGCATGTCATCTATCCTCAGTGTTTTACTTCTGCTGCTGAAATTTATGATAAAGTTTCATTTGGTGGAGAGCTGTGTCTCATGTATTTGAAACTCCTCAGATTTGAGCCAAGCCCTGCAAGGATCCTGATCACAGAGGAAACATGAAGCTCGGAGTAAAACGTGTGAATGTTTCATGGGGAAGGAAATGCTTTTGTCAGTTTGCGTGAGGCTCAGTGATGCGTTTCTGTGAGAGACGAGCATCACTGCGTTTACCGCAGGAGGAGCCCGAGAGGGGACGAGTGTGTCGGTAAACATTTGGTCACGTTTGGCACATTCTGGGACAAAGTTTTGAACACGCACCTCTTTAGTAAACTCCTGGGAAAACGGCGAGCTTCCCTCCGTGCCCAATCTTCTCCCCATCGTTGGATTTGAACAAACACAGTGATCAATGTGCGCCGAGCTGGAAAAACAGCGAAACTTCGGCCTATTAGCGGTTTTTGGAGACCAGGCGGGTCCCTCAGTAACGGGGTCAGGAGTCTGTTGGCCTCCTAACACGTTGCGACTCCGCCGGCCTCGAAGCTGTCTCCACGCTTCATTCTCATTCACCGGCCCGCAGCGTCTCTCACTCATTTGAATATTTTCTGGGCTGATGAGGATGCGAGGGCGGCGAACCGAGGGCCGAGAGGGTAACGTAATTGCAGGGGACAAAATAATGACCAGTTGCAGCAAAGTCGCTAAAGTGTGTCATCCATTAAAATGCAAGCGTGTGGCTGAGCACGCTTTGTGGCATCGGCCTCGTTGGATGTGACAGCAGAAACAAGATGAAGTGAGGACACGCCACAGCGGCGTCCTCAGACCCTCTGATGCTTCCAGGGTTTTGAAAACTGTTCAGGACCTAACAGGTCCATGAGCTCCACATCACAAAATGATCCGGACGTAGATGGGATCACAGCTGGAAGATGACCTTAATTTAAGTTTGATCCAGTAAAAAGTGACAAACATTAGCGTCCGCTGTTCACTCTGCGTGGGAAGAAAACTTGTTTCTACAGCGAAAAATGAAACTTCAAATCTGAGCGAGCGGCGAGCACGCTGCCACGGGAACGTGACATTGACAGAGAAATCCCCACTGACACGCCCGCTGTGGGCAAACCTCCACCCGCCCCACTCCTGCCAAACAGGTGACAACAGATTTAAGAGCTGCTCAGTCTTTGATTTTATTTATTTTCTGCTGTGTTTTACTCGCATCTATTTGAAAGAGTGTAAACACAAAACAGTGTTTTATTTTATTTTATATGCTGGAATATGCAGACAATAGGTTTAAATGTTAAACACATTTCTTCTTGCATATAGTTTAATTTTTGCTTGATTAATTTTTGTTAAAAGATTAAAACTAATAAAACGAAATAAAAGTTTTAAAAGGAGACGTTTTCATTTGATTCAGTTTATATGATGCAGAAAAAATAGAACTGGGCTGGAAGGTCTTTGTCTTTATTACGTACTCAGGTTGTGTATCATGCTTTTAAAGAGTAACTAAGTAACTAATTCGTTTTGAAAATAAGTAACTTTAAACGTGTTTTTCTGCCGTCGTTATGAAGTTCAGCAGAGCAGTCCAAACAGCTGGAAGCATAATTTAAAAGTACTAAATGGAGGTCCTGTAGAATATTCATAGTATGAAGGTAAAACTTTGGATTTATTAAATATAATAAAGTTATTAATCTAAAAAAATCAGCTGATTCTGAGGGGGTCAGGTGAACCAATGGGGACCTGTCTGTGTTTGTATTGGGCGTGAGAGAGGACGGGCTGTCTCAGTACAGACAGAGGATCATCAGGTAGAAGCTGAGAGGTCAGAAGGTCACCAGCGTCCTACAGGACACGATGAGGATTCCAAAGAGCTCGGCTCATGTTCACAAAATCAGACGAAGCTTCAGATGTTGAGAAGAGTCAAGAATGTCTTCAGTCAACTTCCAACCTCAGAAAACATCAAATTTAAGAAGTCGGGAAAGTTTTCCTGGCTCGGACTTCAGAACTTCAACGATTTGCTTTTAACGACTGGAGCAGAGGCGTCACAGCCCAACATTTAGTGTCATTAGGAACTGTTTGAGTTCTTTTGGCTTCACTCTGTTCTCCTTCAAACATTCCCTCGACCTCCTGAAACTGAAGGACAGCGAGGAGGAAGAGGAGCTGATTTGTGCGACTGTACCCAAAGCCTCATGGCCTCTTTGTGAGCTCGTCTGATGGGGATGTGCAGCCCTGATTTCCTGATTAGGACCCGCCTAAATAAAAGCTGGTCTCCTCCTCCTCATCATCATCCCCACACGCCAGGACGCGGGAAACCTCGTACAGGGGCGGAGTCACTGATGGTGTTTAAAGTTTAATAGTTGATGGACTGAGCAGATTTATGGACCGGATAAAGATCTGGGAAGTTTCCTGATCACTTAGGTCTCACCTTTGCCCCGTGACGCGGAGCTCCACCACGCTGGACGAAGTCGGTCTGTGAGGAAGTTCTTCGTTAATAAAATCTGCATGAAAACGACTCAAACGAAAAGATAAACGAGGATTTCTGATGTTTGGTGAATCTCGGGTGAGACGTGGAGTTCGCTGTGATACTTGTTTCACGCAATGCTGGAAATATTAAACATCAAACTCTTTCAGACTCAAAGACTTTTATTTTTTTAAGGAATGTTTGCAGGAAAAAAAAGCTTACAAAGTACGAGCACGCCACTTTCTAACCGCCAAACCTCACGATCAGTCCCATAACAAAGAAAGCACTCAAAGATACGCGGTGGTCTCCTCGTCCGGACAATAAATACATCACCACCATCGCTCCTCTGAAGTCATCGACATCTAACACCAGAAACTGGCGCCGTCGTCGATGCTGTGACGCCGCTGCCTGACTCGACGTTCCCGAGGAGCCGACCGTCACAAATGAATTTCGAGTACCCGAAAGTCCTGAACCCGCCGGAGCGGTCACGGCCGGTACTGTCGGTACTGCGACTGTGAAGCCAGAGGGTTTCCGAAGCGCAGCGGCGCCGTCGACCCGCCAAACGCAGTTCTGTAGCTCTGAGAGGACGGCCCGCCGCCGCTGCCCACGCCCAGTCCGAGCCCGACCCCCAGACCCTGTGTGCCCAGTCCCATCCCGCCACTAGGCCGCGCCAGGCCCTGATTCAGCATCCCTGTGTAGGGGGTCGACCCGTAGGAGAGTCCCAGGCCTCCGTACGGCCTGTGGGTGTGGTGTCCCAAAGCGGCGAGGACCATCGGCTGCACGTTCCTCCCCGGAGTGTCGAAGGAAAACTCCGGAGGGGGGCTGGTGGGTTTGGAGGGGGTGGAGGTCAGCGGGTCGAAGTCTCCTCCCGGGGACAAGAGCAGAGGAGGCAGCGATGAGGCGAGGGCGGCGTAGCCATCGGCAGCACCCAGCGGGGAGGCAGCGGGCGAGGAGGACGAGGAGGAGGAGAGGGCCCCGGTGAGGAGGGGCCGGGACCAGTCGTCTTTGAAGATCTGCACGGTCAGCGTGGAGACGAGCGGCAGCAGCCGGTTGGTGACGTGAGCCAGAACCAGCTGCTCGTTGGCGTCGCGGCGGATCCGGACGTGGGCGGAGCCAGCCTGAAACACAAGAACAGAGAGAGAGAAGAGCTAACTCTTCAGTAACTGCTCAGCAAAGCGATTAAATACAAACACGCTCCAGACCAGATCAATAACACACAGATTACAGTAAGCCTGATCATGCAGTTCCTCTGACGTCCACACGGGGCTCACTCCACATACACGCCTATATTAAAATGCCCATACGATGTCTATCGATGCCCAAATATGGTCATATCTGGCTCCGAAAACCCAAAATGAAGCAAAAAAAAAGCTTCAAAATGCAGAAACCAGCGGGTTATGTGACGGTGGCCACGCCCACATGGCCTGAAGTGTCTTCAAGTCCGTGACCCCGTTATTGGTGCGCAGACACGAGAGCGATCATCTGATCCAAAATCATGCAAACAGTTCAGATCCAAACTCGGAGACGAACAAAGACGTCTCCAGTGTTCCTGCAGCGCTCCTCGGGCAAACCGAGCGGCGTCACAAATGTGCGCTGAAACGAAGCTTAGCTGGACTCTAAACGCTGTTAAATCCAACCTCTCTGACCTTAAAACATTAAACACAGTTTGTCATTTCTGTTGTTGGGAATATTCAGACCTCACAAGGACAGACTCCCTCTCTTACACACGCACGCACGCACACACACACGCGCACACACACGCACACACACACACGCACACACACGCACACACACATGCAGAGCAAATCGCCCCATGGGGCAGAAGTGCAGTCAGGGGGTCAAATCAGTTTGGACAGCTGCTTTGTTAGCAGTGGGCCAACAACCAACAGTTGTGTAACTGCAGCAGCATCACAAACGACAACACGAGGGGCGGCGGCATCGACAACACGAATACAAACAATAAAAACAGCATCAGGGCGAGGTAAACACGGGCGCTGCACCACCCGGAGGCAGGCAGAGGAACGGCGGCCTTCATCCTTCATACCAGAGAGGAGCTTTCAGCAGACACACGCCTAACACAGAAGGTTTGGCCTGTAACCATGGATACTGTGGTGATGTCATCTTTAACCCCACAGACATGAGCCTCGGCTGGAAAACGCCTCCGTGCCTCGCAGCTCTTCGTTTACAGGAGATCCAAGAAGAAGTCTAAACTCAACCTGAAGTCGCCGATTTCAACCAAATTTAAACCTTGACAGGCTCAAAGCACCCACCCCTCCCACCCCATCGCCCCACCTGACCCAACCACTCCACCCATCTAAACCACCGGAACCAATGGGTGTGTTCACTGAAGTCTCGAGGGCGCTGCAGGGTGGATAAATTTGACTAAACGTTGTGTTTTGGTTTTATTAACATGTATGAGCCGAGTGATATGAAACTGTGCTAGCCTTATGTTAGCGTCTCAGTACAAAACTCCAACAGGAAAGCTGCTAATTTAAGATAATAAGCTATAAAGCAGAACTGAAAGCTGACTCATGAAGTGCAGATGAACTATTTTATCCCTGTTTGAACTTTGTTGTTTTTCATTAGCGACAGCTTCACTTTTACTTCCTCACTTTGTTTTTAGGACGTTAAAAAAACGCAGGAAGTGGACAGGAAGTTCTCCTCGTGTGAACCTTCAGGCTCAACAGCAGCACGGTTAAATTATCCATAAATTATAATGAGCATCTGAGCCCGGCAGAGGAGACTGTCGGTGTGTGCGCTCCTCTCTGTGTGCGTCCCGCCCTGAAAGCCAGCTGGGTTTGTTTGCGTTGCGACGACAGCAACACGAACAACAACAACAACAACAACGCACCCCCAAAAAACAGAGAGGGAGAGGAGAGGGGAGCCAAGTCTCCGCATGAATGAGTCGTTCCTTCTTTTCGTCTCGTTGAACAAATCCCTGCAGATCATCGCTCTAATCCGACGAATGACGGAGGAGCGGACGGAGGAGGGAGACGGGACAAACTCAACAGGAAGAGGAAGAACCGTCAGAGAGGAACTGATCAGCAGACCCTGAGAGACCTCCGACCCCGCTCTGTAAGTAACCCGATTCATTTCTTTAAAAGAGATCGCGGCGCCCTCACTTATTTATTTACTACGAGTCTGCAGAGCTGCACTCAGGCTCAGCCCAGGATACGTTTTCCTTATCGGGCTTCACTGATTCTAACGCCAGCGATCCGACGCCACGATTAACTGGATAAGTTAATCCAGAGTTTCTCCGTCGGCCTCTGTCACTCACCAGACATCCAAAGCCAACAGTCCAGAAGTGCTCGTTTCGGACCTCCAGCACCCCGTCCAGAGTCGACACCTGATTGGACACAAGAAGGCACAAATAGCCAATCATAATCAGTCAGTGTGCTGTTCTCTCAGCTGTTCCTAATAAAGTTTAACGTGGTTTACGGCGTTTGTCGCTGGTTTCCGTCTGACGTTGACCTCGTGTTGTGTCTGAAGGACTCAGAAACCAAGCTGCCGTCACCGTTAACGTGAATGAAGGAAACATGAACAGCAGCCATGTTTGGAGGGTTAGCTCAGGACTCGTTAACTCTCTTTCACTAAAGTTCATGTTGTGAGTCCCTGATGGGCGGAGACGAACGCCATCGTACGACAGGAAGCTGAAAACGGAAGCTGTGAAATGATCCGCCCAGTCAGTAATCTGCTACTTCGTGGTTTGGATTGACTGTGAACGAAGTCGAGATCCTGAGCGTCGGTGAAATCGCAGTCGGCCCCGAGGCGGCCGGTCAGCTGCAGAGGTTTGAAATTCGGAGTTTCTGCACAGTTTAATGGTGCAGTGTGCTGGACACCCGATCGATACGTCAACAGTTACATTTGCGCTTGAAATTTGATCTTAAATGCCAAAAGTGACAGTTTTATGCAACAATCTGGACTCAATGTAAGTGATGTATGAAGCCTCGCAGGGAGAATTTGATTGGTGGATCCAGTTTATGTTTGGATTTTAAACTCTGGTTATGATGAATTCTGGGATAAAACTAAGCAGTAGAAACACTTCCTGATGTTGCAGTAACGCTGCGATAAAGCGCCGGCTCTCACCTCTCTCAGAAGCTTGTCCAGCTGCCCGATGATGTGGGAGGGCGTGGTCTGTGGGCGAGAGGCGGTTAATAATCATGATCACGTGGCTTCCATACCTGCATCATATTTTGGGGTTAAAGGCCAAAGGGGAGCGCACTGTCCCGTCTGTCTCACCTGCAGCAGCACTTTGCCGCTGTACACGCTCATGGGATACATGGTGCCGAAGGTCATGAGGGCGATGGCGACCGCAGACGCCGTGTCCACCGCGTTGAAGTTGCTGAGCACACAGATCACGGACACGAGAGAAGAAATGGTTCATCAAACATAAAGAAGATTTCCACTTTTCTAAAATAAATAAACGACATCACTGTCACCACCACAGATCCTGAAATAATCCAGTCTGTAAATGAGCCGATACAAGCGCACAGTTCACTCTGAGGAAGACTTCAGAGGAATAAATGACAATATTCATGTTATTCGTTGAAGCTGGTCGACATTTTCATCTGTGCACGTTTGCCGCTCTAAGCTCAGCACAGCTGAAGATATAAAAGGGAAGCAGGGATGGAAACGGCATCAGCTGAACAAACTCGGGCTGGTTAAACAGATCGTGGACGAGCGTGAACGTGGGGATTTACATCCACGCAGATTAAATTCTTACTTGATTTCGATGAGCATGTAGGTGATGCACAGGGACAGAGCTCCCGCCATGTTGATCAGGACAAAGGGGTTCATGCGAGGCAGCAGCACGCTGCTCAGGCCTGGAACGATGCCACACAAACTACACACAGACACACACAGGGAAACAAACAGAAACAGGATTAGTGCACATGATCACCTCCACATTCTCCCACTGAACAAACTCCAAAAGCTCCTCCAGCGTCAATAAAACATAAAAATGATTAAAATACGACGAAACATGAAACAGGTCACTTCCTAAGGAAGCTTCCTTTACGTATGTTTCCTACATCCTAGTTTTGATTTATAATTTTTTTTCTAACTGTATATTATTAAAAATAAGTGCAGTTATGCTCACGTGCATGTTCTTTATGATTATAATGAAATTGTAGTTTTAAAGTAAGCTGCCCTTAAACTTGGTGAAGATGCAAAGCAGAGCCGAGCAGCCTGTTTGGAGACTTGTTTGGTGATCGTTGTGAATGAAACTGTCATTAAAATCAGACCAACACTCGGAGGAGCAGCAACGTTATCAACTGTGCAAGGATGGATGTGTGACAGTCACCTCCCCGTCGCACGAGCTCATTGGTCGTGCAGCGAGCGAATTAAAAAAAACAAAACTGTAAACATCACGTACGATGCGTCCCGGAGGCGTCAGATGAACCAGGAGACCTATTGATCCATGAATCACTCAGCCTCAGCATTAATAACTCCTCCTCCACGTCTCGCCAGCTGCTCACGTGAAAACTTTCTGCCGAAGTTAAAATCTTTGGTTGGATTTGCTTCTGTTCACGTTTGCGCCCGTCGGCTTCGCTGCACAAAATCAGACTGTGCAAAAATAGGTGTGAACACACCTGAGGGGTTCTCGACTCATGACCTCACAGGGTTAACAGGACACCCTCACCTCATTGGCTCATCGCAGACACAGCAGCAGGTTCAACTTGTTAATAAAATGTCAAATTCTCGCACCTCTGAGTCTGTGTGCTCTCAAGTCTTTCTGGCGTCAAACAGGTAACAGGTGCGCAAAGGTATGAATTTAAACTGACTTCATAGTTTCATAGTATCTGGAATTCCTGAAACCCAGCAGCGTCTCTGGGAGGCAGAGCCCTGAATCCTCCGGTGTTTATATTTGTCTTCAGGTTTAGGCCTTTAACCCGATCACGCCATCATAATGGACTTTAGGGGGATTTGAACTGGACCTGATGGGATCATTCTTGTTTTGTTTCATGTTAGTTTAAGCTCCGACCGAGCTCCCGCACATCCTGCCTGAGCATCGGAGAAGAGCCGTCACACAAAAAACTCCCTCTCAGTTCATGCCAACAGCAGCAAATGGTTTAATGTGGGAGGAGCCGACGGGGACGCTGATCTAAACGATCCCGGGAGTTAAACGCTAAGGACCTGCTCCAAGAAGCAGCGATCCCGACTCCATGATCATCAGAAGGACGAGGAAATAGGCACTGAAGATGAAATATAGTTTATCCCACAGTACAAAAGAAAACCCTGATAAATGATAATAATACAGTGAAATATCAAAAAGAATTTAAAATGGTTTATTAAATACAGTCACATGTATCAGACAACAGCAGATATTAATATTTATACAGATACATGCTCATTATTTGCTGCTGGTTGGATAATAATAATAATAATAATAATAATAATAATAAAGAAGAAGAAGTAACAAATATAATAAAGGTGTGCGATGAAAGTCGACCACCTGCAGGAACAGTTTGACCCCTCGACCTTTATTGTTCCTCTCAGCTGAGGTCAAAGGTCGCGCTAGCGTAAAAAACCTGTGGAGCTGTGGAAAGTTTCGGTTTCTTGCTCAAAGGCACTTCAGCAGGAAACGATGCATCTGACAGGACCTAATGTGATGTGACAGCGTGACGTGATGCAACGCGGCGTGACATGCGGTGGCGGGATGGTGTCCCGGTGGAGCACCACACGTCGCGGTTCAGAGACAGCGGCGTGGCGCCGGATGTTCGGCCTGAGAAGACTCGACTGAAAGAGGTCAGAGAGGACCGCCCATCGATGACGCCTCGTCCATAGACGAAGATCGAACGCAGCCTGTGGACGGGCTCGCCGTCATTTTATAAACAGCTAAAGAGAAATGTTGGCCTCAGGACACGCTGCCAAAAATCCTGCTGTTCCAGCTGTGGCAGAAGAAAAGGACATCCTCCGTCCTAATCCTGCCCCAAAGCCTAAAAGAGCACCTCTACGGAGGGCCCACAGTGCCAACAACCAAAATCCATAACATGAAACGCAGCAAAAAGACCTCGCGCCCCTGGTGAGACTGAATATGTCACATGGCCGCACTCTAACGCCGCTGCCTGGGCGTGTATCATTAGATGATGATTAGAAAGAACGCAGAGACACGCATGTCAACACGTAATTAACGTCAAACATGTCATTCAGAGAGGCGTGTGCTCGCCACGGGCGGAGCTGGAAGAACAGACGAGGGGGGGGGGGACATCACATGTTTAGCAGCAACAACAGAAATGCACGTGCTCCTCCTTTAATGTCTTCAAGGTCAGCTGACGGCGTCATCAGATCCTGCGGCGGCTCCTCGGACGGTGAATAATGGAGGGCCGGGCAGGACGCGGCGATGTTAGCGGGATACTCGAGCACATGTTGTGATTCACCGGAGGACGCTCCGCGTTCATATCTGAGCCGCGGCGAGGAAACCTGAGCGATGATTCACGACACGGGAGCTGCTGGGTTCCCCTCGCCAGGCTTAGGAGGTGCTTTTATGTCCCCGCAGGACCTTTGCGGGGACATAAAAGGTGTCTTAGGTGTCTTCCTCATCATCATCGTCACTGCTCGTAGCTTTAAGATTGCAAAGATTCATCAGGATCATTTAATTAAAGAAAAAATGGATGTTTGGAGAGTTTTTTCCTTTAATTTACGTAAAACTGAGGCACAGACGAAACAAAATGATCATCTGATCTTGTTACTGAAGGAAAGCTCCGGGCTCTTTAATCTGACATTCAGTGAAAAACTGAGTCTGCACACTGTGAGACTTCCTGTCTTTAGTGTTGGACTGGAAAGAGCAAAAGACAAAAAGGAGGCGAGACTCAGAGTGTCGAGGATGAGCCTGACAATCCCAGCGATCCCATAATCCCCGCTGATGCATTGATATAATTTGACATGTGACCTTGTGTGTGCTCATCCAGAGCGGCTGCAGGATTTAAGCAAAGTCACAAACGAACTCTTGATACCCCGTGGCGCTCTGCCGGCTCCACAACGAACCCGATAACAAGAAGACAAACGCCCAAACTGCAACCCGTTAACCTGTGGGAAAACTCCAGTTTAGGTAAGGGGCGGAGCCTGGACACAGCGCTGCAGGAGGCAGGACCATGACTACTCGATCACTGTGAACTCTCCAGGCTGAACGCGGGCTCGACTGAAGCGCCGTCCGAAGCATGCAGCGATCTGCTTAGGGGACCAATCACATTTAAAGTTGCTGCTGGTTGAAGTCGTTCACGCCCATTGGAGACAAATGATTGTTTATTTGAAACAACGACAACGGAGTCGGTATAAATGCACGCGGTCCAGCGCTGAAGCTTTGAACTCGGCGTTTTCACTGATACCATCTGAGGAACACCTGACACCTCATTAACCACTGAGCACACCTGGGATAATCCTCTAAAGCCCGTCCACGTTTAAACCAATTAACTTGTTGCGTACACTTTGTAGCCGGTCACTAGTGGACATTCGTAGATAACCCTTTAATGCTTTTACCACCTCGTGCATCCATCAGCAGCATCCTTGACTCACGCTGAGTGTGATGCAGGTTTGAATCTCTGTCAGAGGTTCTGATGGAGCTGCAGGGAATTACGATCGACATGTACGGACATGTTTCATTTCTACTAGGGATGGACCGATATCACGCATCGGTCCGATACTGACCTAGATTACTGGATTGGATATCGGAGAGACATAAAAAATCTAATCTGATCCATTCAATATCACCAAAGCACCTCCCAAAACTAGCGACACGGCGTAATTCAGCTCATAACGTTAGCACGTCGGAGCAGTATGCGTCACGTGATAGAGCGGCTGTGGCGTGCGAGACCTGTCGGCGGTCTGGTTGAGCATTTGAAGCCTGGCTACCAAAACGGCATTTCAAAGTAACAAAGTGGCATCGTGCCATCTCTAATTTCTACACTGCAGTTTGTTTATAAATAACGTCGTTCCCGTGGCTACGCTTTTAGCATCCCGGCCTAGTTCCAGAAAACATCTGCAGGAAAAAAACTCCAGATCAACACAATTTAAGACAAACTGGTTTCCAGTCTCAGCTTCCACCCACAAATATCAGGTGTGCAGATATTCAGCTCCCTGCAGCCTGACTCGAGTTCACAGTGAACTGTGACGGACCCGTGGAATTCAGGAAGCAGGGAGGAGTACAGACTCCTCCCTGCTTCCTGAATATGAAACAATAATTTACATCCAGCCTGTGAGCACATAAAGGCATCAGGAAAGGTAAAATTCATGCAAGGTGAAGCGTTATTGGAGCCAGTGTGACTGCCCCCTGCTGGCCGTCAGAAACACTTCTCTGTTTGCGACACGTCTCAGATCCGGGAGCTACGGCCCGACGGCTCCCGAGGGAAACGTCTGCATTTCGAGCCGCTAAAAGCTTCTCCGTGTTCAGCAGCGAGCGTCTGACTGAGCCGTGTCTGTTTGCTGCTGAGCAGGTACTCCGCTGTGGCTTTTTAGAGCTTCTCCTCTGAACACAGACGCCTGCTGTGAGTGAAAACAACGCTACGGGCAACCGCTCTCGCGCTGTCACAATATTTTCACATCGTCATTAGAAAAAAACGCCAGTTTAAAAAAAGAGAGAGAAGAAGACGCTCAGTGATACAGCAAGTGTTTTTTACTTCAATGCAAAAGGAGTCCTGCATACAATAACCTGAAATATGACACAACACAGCAGCTCAATGTAAACATCACATGATCTGCAAGGGAAACAATTAAATATGTGTAAAGACTTCAGCTCATACAGACGTTCAACGATGAACATCTGCAGTCACACATCTGTCTGCTGCCCAGGTGTTTGGGGGCTAATCTAAGCTCATTGTGACATCACTAGTCTAGTCCAATCATCTTTGTGCTGGCCTTCTCCAGGCCAATCAATTTAGATGGAAAAAAGAAAATAAAGAGAAAATTAAATTACCAACTGAGTTAAGTTGGTAGAGATTTCTAAGTGTCGAATGATTTTGACTGTGGTCAGACGTCCTGCCTGCACGGGCAGAAAAAGGCGTGGGACTCCGTGACCTCCGTGGCACAATCACGTCTCCTGTGACCAACAAGTCGCCTCCATCAGAGGTCAACCATCCATCATGTTATCAAGGTGATGCAGAGACTAGTCTCCGCCCACCTGAGAGCACAGGTAGAACCTCCCTTGACCCTGAGAGGTTTGCACGCAGACTGAATCTGGGGGTGGCTGATGCAGTCCTCTGCATGCACGGTTAGAAACGCCTCCTCTGGTTCCTCACGTGCATTGACACGATTCAGCAGCTGCTACTGAGAGAGAAGCTGCAGGAAACACCTCAGGAGGCGATAACGTCTCCATTCCTGCTCACCTTCGACACTTTGAGGTCAGAAACACTCTGGATGTGTTAGTGATGTTCAGGAGGAGGAGGACAGATCTGCTCCTGCATGTGATAGCAGCAGAGATGGTGAGAGGACGGCTACACAGCTGCCGTCTGGGACAGGATGTCAGGGAGGTCCAAGAGTGCGCGTACCTGGGCGTCCACATTGATAACAGGCCGAGCTGCAAGACCAGTGCAGAGGCTGGATACGAGAAGGATCCGAGCAGGCTCTGCTTCCAGGGAAAGCACCACAGTGGATTTCTGCAGTAAGATGGGGGAGCAGCATCGAGCTGCAGCCTCCAGCAGATGGGATAAACTGATCAGGAAGTCGGGCTCTGGGATTGGAGGTCACCAAGAAACAGTGATCCATCATGGATAATCCCGACCACCTCCTGCTCCTCCTCTAACACACAGGAGCTGCCCTGAGCGCAGACGCAGGAAGACACATCTGCCAGATGTTGTTGTGACTCTTCATCATGTCTGCCGTAACAAACGCACAAATCCAGACATAATAAAGAATTTCTCATCTCTGTATGTAAACGTAGACAAATGTGCTATAAATAAAGTTACTATTTAAAAAAAACTGAAGACGGTGCAGCGATGCTTGGAAGTAACCGGACGAGCAGGATCAGAGCTGCACGTTTTTTACTTCCTCTGTCTCTCTCCTCCCCGGTGGCAACTTACACACACACACACGCACACACACACACGCACACGCGCACACACACACGCGCACGCACACGCATACACACACACACGCACACGCACACGCGCACGCACACGCACACACACACACACGCACACACACACACACACGCGCGCACACACACGCACACGCGCGCACACACACGCGCACGCACACGCATACACACACACACGCACACGCACACGCGCACGCACACGCACACACACACACACGCACACACACACACGCACACGCGCACGCGCACGCACACACACACACACACACACGCACACACACGCACACGCGCACACACACACGCGCACGCACACGCATACACACACACACGCACACGCACACGCGCACGCGCACGCACACGCACACACACGCACACACACACGCGCGCACACACACGCACACGCGCGCACACACACACACACACACGCGCACGCACACGCATACACACACACACACACACGCACACGCACACACACGCACACGCGCACGCACACGCACACACACACACACGCACGCACACACACATGCACAGAGCTCAGGCTTCTGGCTGGTGAGGCTGACCGAGCAGCAGGCTTTATATAACCCAGTTGGCCCTCAGACCATGCTGGGGTTAAGTGGGGACAGGCTGTGATAACACACACACAGTAACACACACACAGCATCTCTGTGTGTGTCTCTCCCACACGCAGTCAAAGAGTGGAAACTAGGCTGGGACGTCCTGTTCACTTCTGCCCTCTCAGCCAATCACAGCGCAGTTCTGTTGCACAACTCTCCAGGCTGTCACCCTGAGTAACCTGCGCCGACTGAGCCGCTGACTCTCAGCGTGTGTGTGTGTGTGCGTGTGTGTGCAGACATCGTATATTTCACCCACTTCGGATGCCGGAGCGATGCAGCAGCATGGAATATTTATCACAGGAGCAGCAGAGGCTTCAGAGCCGGTCGACAGGTTGCACACGGGAAGTTGCCTTTGGTGTTTCATCAGACGCGACGACACAATTATCAAACACCGATTAATGCTTCATGCTTTGATTGCATAACTTGACATAAGGAAGCTGAATTCTGGGAAGCATTTCAAATTTCTGATTCCATGTTTCTATTTTTGGATTCGACTGCAGCAGCTTTGCACGATTCACTGTTAAAAATAATCAACGTTTACCTCACCTGCTGGATAATAAGCCCCGCCCACATATAAAGCACATCGTGCGTCACCCGACTGCCACCTAGTGGACAGTCTTGGCTACTCGCTTGCTTATTTACCGCCTCTCACACGTCCGTAAAGAGCAACCTTTGTTCTCATTGGCAGTCACTGGGTTTGGACTGATTTCATCAGCCAGCAACGACTTGCCAACCACTCGGGGAACACAAACTTTTTCCTGGAGACGTGTGGCTGTCAGAGGGTCATCGGCCAGTCTGTGTGTCTGCGTCACTGACGCCTTATTTCGCTTTCATTTGCTTAATGTCACTTCCTGTGGTACGCCCCCTGAGGTCATCAGCCATTGTCCAACTCTCAATTCTCCCTCAGCTCTAAAAATCAAACACTGCGGCGCCGCTGAGACTCAAAACGTCCAAATTCCTCCAGTTCAAACGGACGGATCAGTGTGGCTGTTTCCCCGGGTCGGCCACGACCCAGGCTGAGAGTGACGGGTGCAGGGGTTTGATGATGCTGCAGAAGAGTCGTGCCTGTTGTTGCTGACGTCTCGTTCTCTTAAACCAACCATCGATCGGCCTCAGAAAGACTCGCGGTTATGATAATATTCACTGAACTAACGCAGCATCAGTGGCGTAGCTTCGGAGGCTTTTCCTTCCTGACCAAGGAAAACGTCTGCAGTTCTTCTGGGCGTTGATCCTCCGGATCAACAGAATTTAAGACAAACTCTGCTCTGGTGCAAAGTCTCAGCTTCCAACCACAAATATCAGGTGACCAGAAACTGTCAGCGGGGGGATATTCAGCCCCCTGCTGCCTCGCCTCTGCAGACAGAAACTGATCTAACAGCTGTTTCTAAGAAGACAAATCAATGAGGCTAACCTTTGACCCCAGAGGCCATACACCTGGGCACACACAGGGTGTAACATACAGGATGGATGTGTGTGTGTGAGTGTAAGCAGAGCGAGGAAGCGTCCTTACCTTCGACTTAAATCTGCCACATGCTCCTGAAGCCAACTGCTGCTAGCCGCTGAGGAGAGAGAAAGATCGGTTTAATACAGCAACAAAAACCACACGCAGCCTGTCTGAGGGTGGAGCGGTGGTGGAGCGGTGCACGGACACGATGAGCCCGGCTCGTTGATGGCTGCACTTGTTAAACTGTTCAGATCAAACACGAGGAAACTGGGGTCAGTGTCCCATTTAAAACCAAAGGAAGGTTATTTTTAACCTCCTAACTCTTTGATGGCATTTTTAATCTTTGCTATTTGGGCTGACTGCGACCTGATGAATGTAAAAACAAAGAGTTGCCTGATTTTTGTTTCTGACAAAAATGTGATGTCCACATATGAGGAGCCAGGTCCTCGGAGGTTAGACTGAGTTGACTTTCTTCTTTTTTTAAACTTTTCTGTTTTGGAAAATGTGGTTTCTGCCCTTCGAGCCCTTCATGATGTCACTCCTGTATTTAACGCCTCTGCCTGAATACAAACGTGATTGGTCGGATCATCAACACTGATCGCAGACCCTCTCACCTGCGCCACATTAATCTTACAGTTCTCATTGGATAAGAGCATGGGCGGTGCTGGAAGGTAACTTATTACATTTACTCGAATACTTCTGTGCTATGGTGCCATGGTTTTCTGGAAATACATCAAATACTCAACTTTGTAATTTATACTTTTACAAGGGTATTATTTTATGTAATATTTTAAGTATAAGATTCTGTATTATTAAAGTTCATGTTTAGATCAGAGTGAAGATTAAAGGAACAACGTTTTTTATACTTATGTGCTCACCGCACACGTATGACCCCAGCTGTAGGAATATTTTCTGCTCATAAAATTGTTTCCTGTTTCTGCTCCTGCATCTTTTCACTACAGGCTTTGATTTTGTCGCTGAACACAGCCGAGCTACGAGATTTACCGCTGCAGGTACTCAGTGCTCAAAGTGACGATTAACAGAGCTCAGCTGACAGAGATGAGTCGGGCTTATGAACAAAATGATAGAAAACCATATCGGATCTCTTTCTGAGTCAGCTGTAGAGGAAGCAGGTGTGACAGACTCCGCCCAGCCTGCGTCCTGGCCCGGGTCCTTCAGCGTTACAGTTTCAGACACGATGACGCTTGTTGTGGAGGAACGGAGAAGCTCGAGATGGAGAGTGGAGGACACGTTTCTGTCTCAGTGCTGCATGAAGGTCCCAGCTGTTTCACTCCACAGCTGCCTCCGTCAGCTCCGTCCTATAGATCTGACACTCGCAGACTCCCGCTCACCCAAACCTGCAAAACTGTACATCGCGGTTTTCTTCTACTTCTTTTTTGGTTGTTGGGTGGGCGGGGGTGGGGGGAATCTGATTACAGTGTTTAAAGTGAGGAGGGCGTAGCCGCCTCCATGATGAGGGATAAAAACACCTCCCACTCGTCTTTAAAAAAAGATAAGCGCTCTCGCTCGGCTGCGCCGTCCCACCTTTAATGTTTGAAGACGCCGCGAGGCCCGAAGCCTCAGTGTCGGGTCAAAGGCCCTTCACATCCCATCCTGCTCAACCCCCGAGTGTGTGTGTGTGTGTGAGGGAGAGTGTGTGTGCTCTGTTTGTTTTGCTAGCAGGGTGAGTCAGTCTAAACAAACATTTTAATGGAGTGACTTATTTATGATCCGTGTACACGAGGACGCCGTGTGTGTGTGTGTGTGTGTGTGTGTGTGTGTGTGTGTGTGTGTGTGTGTGTTGGCATGTCTTTCTGCTCGCATGGCCCCCTGGCACACTACATTACCACAGTCTGGAACATGGTTGCGTAATGCACTTTTAGTCTCGCTCCATCAGAGATGCTGTGTGTGTGTGTGTGCGTGCGTGTGTGTGTGTGTGTGTGTAATGAGTGAGAGATTGTGTGCTTCAGCAAAGTTAAGTGCCCGTGTGTGTTTGTGTGCGAGCGTGTGCAGCTTCATCCCCCTCCTGTTCCAAAATGTCAGATGCTAAGTGATGTTGAGACTGCTCCGAACGCAAGAACAGACAGCTGACGAACGCGCACACACACACACACACACACACACACACACACACACACACACACACACACACACACTCTGACCTCATTCATCGGTAGACTGTTCATGCAGTGAGTCAGCCGGAGAGGAGAGGAGAGGAGACGAGGGGAACACATGAGAGGAAAGGAGAGGAGGAGAGGATCTGTCGGTCTCCTTCCATCTTTTTATTTCTCCACATGATGACGGTTTGGATTTTTAAGGAGAAATGATGGGAAAAGGAGGCTGGAGTGAAGGAATGAAGGGAGCAAAGAAGGCTCTAAGCTGTGTGGCTTGTTGTTTATGGACCTTTCAGGCTCCTCCTCCCTGCACAGGTGTACACCTGGTTGGCCAGGTATATTCTGAGGTTTATTTTTACCTTTTCATCCATCAGATTTTTCAAGTTCAGTTATCGCTACGAATCTCAGGTGGACTTCAACTCCAACATTAGTCCTTTTTCTGCTCTGGAGAATTTTAATTCCAGTTATTATAGGCAGGGTGGAGCGGGTGGAGACGAGTGTCAGGGGTGAGCTGTGACAGAAGGTGAGCAGGAAGACTGAAAGAGGAGGTTTAAAGATGGCGCTGAGATGGCGATGGTTTGGAGACGGTGGAGCTGAGCTGATGTTCGCTGGGAGCGAGCGGGATCATCTCCTCCACAGAAGTCTGCATCCTACGTGGGTGGACGGCCAGTCGACTCCTGGTGCTTTTAAATGTTCTTAAAAGGGACTTCAGGAAACCTTCAGGAGCATGGAGCTGCGTTACCCCTTTAAGACCTACCATAGAACCAAGTCCGCCAGAGCTTACTTTATATTTTTACATGCTGCGGAGCCATTTCTGGGAGCATTTCAAGCTGCTATACATCAATACAACTGTTATATCCCAAATTTTAATAATATTTATGCATTAAATCCATAGTAACCACATTAATTGCAAAAAAGTGCAACAAACTACTGAAATATTGAAATCGTTTTTTTTTTTTAACATATATTTCTAATTAGAGAAATTTAAGAGGTTTATCCCTCAAAACTTTAAATACAAAAAAGTTGCAAAAAATAGTTTACAACAACAGGAAATTAATTTTGAGTGCCTTCATAGTTTTATTTTTGAGATACAGCAATTTTTATATACTGCAGGAAAAACAAAAAACAATCCTATGATGCAAATTTGCAAAGAAAACAGCAGGTGCATCAAAATAAACTATTTCCAGCAGTGCAATTCGAGTTCTAAGCATCCCAGAAACTATTCAGAAAAGCATAAAGTCAAACATGACTTTATGCACCAGTATAAAAAACACCAGTATAGGCTTTTAAGGCCTACAAGTAAAAAAACTACATTTTCCGCGAAAATGACGTCACTTCCGGTTTCGGACAGGTAATGGCGGACATGCGATAGTTCGCGCTGACGTCTGTTTCACTGTGGGAAGTGTTACGACAGCTGATCGGATCAGCAAAGCGTTTTTCTGGAATATTACGTTTTTGTTCCTGCAAGCGCTTTTTATGCAATTTTTGCAAAGCTATATGTGGAAGGAAACTGTGACCGAGGACAAGCTGATGGCATAAGATGTAAGTACAACTCCTCCGGTTTCATATGCAAAAAAAATTATTGCGCTAGCTTACACGGTTCAGGTTCTACAGGGATTTAAAAATAGTTACACAAAACGGAGCGTGCTGCTCTGACCGGCTTTAAAGAGTTAAAGCTTCAAATCTAAAGACATTCATTTCACTCTTGTTTGTAAAAGGCTCTGAATCCATTAGGTTTGGGTAGAACTCAGTCCGTTTTTGATATGTGCTTCAAAATGATGCCCCAAACCTTTAGATAACACGTCTCACAGAAATCTTAGTGATGGGTTCAGATAACAATAGCAACTGCATACACACATTCTTGTTTTGCTATCTTAGTGAGGACATCTACTTGAAAAATAAATGCCTAACCCTTAGCCTAACCATAACCCAACTGTAACCCTGACACTAAAACCACATTTTGAGTCTCAAAAATACCTTCAAACTTGTGGGGACCCCACGAAGATATGAATACACACACACACACACACACACACACACACACACACACACACACACACACACACACACACACACACACACACACACACACAGCAGGTGGGGACACGCACTGGTTTAACTGCGATGAAGAGGCAGGACGTACCTTCTGAGACGTAGGCGAATGGTTTGTTCCTGACCGACAGTAAAGTCAGCAGGTTGAAGAAGAGAGCGACGAAGGTCCCGACCAGCAGACGCCCGCTGCAGACAGAGAGAAACACGTTCAACATGTTATCCAGACACGGTTAGGTCTGCAAACGTTCCCACAGGAACACAGGGTTCACATGTAGGCACGACAGATCTGAATCAAAGGATCGGACTCTGATCGCCTCAATTCAAGGAGCCAAACACAAATATTGCTTTAAAAGTTTATGACTGCAGTCGCTTTTGTACATTTTCAGATAAAGAAGTAGAATAAAGTCCATGAAATAAATCTAAGATACACTTTTTGTATTTTAAATATACGTGTTAAAGGAATGACGGTAGATTGTGGATGGGATTAAGATGCTGGAACGATGGCTTCAACTTATATTTGCGTTTTCTTTCTATTTAAATGAAATAATTTGTGCTGGCAACCTCAGGTGTGCCATCTTCTTTATATATTGCGTTCACTGAGATTTTTGTATTTTTTAGCTGCGGCTCTTTGAGCATCGAGCTTTGATCGGCATGGATGAATTTCCATCGATCAGAGTTGGATTCAGGAGATGATGAACGGCGTGCTGCACAGAACTGTAGAGGTTACGAGGAAAGGTGAACGCTGTGAACTCCAATAAGTCTTTGAAACATCTGAAATTCTTATGATTGGTCACGAGGTTATTGTAGTTATCTAAAACTAAAAACTTAAACTTGACCTTTAAAAAACTGAAACCTCGAGAGTTTCACTTACTAAACAAAACAAACACTGAAACAGTGAAGTGGAGCAAACAGACTGAGCCCCCACGTGGCCAAACCCTCGCCTCCCCGAGACCTTTTCCAGCGATCGGGCCCTCAGATCATCTGATCAGGGTCCACATCGACCGCGCTCTCAAGGCTGTACCTCCTAAAGTGTGACGCAGCCCTGAAAACGCACGTTTACGGGGTCGCCTTTCCTTCATCTGTCATCACTGATCTTATTCAGCTACAGCCATGGATGCTGGGATATGTACGCCTCTTTAACTGGTGAAGCACTGCTCTAAGACACGCTGTACACATAAAGGTAAAACTTTTAGAGGATCATCGGACCAACAATTTTAAGGTCTAAAATCTAAAAAAAAAAAAAAAGACGTCATCAGCAAGCTAAACAGCTGAAGTACAGATTAACGTTTTTAATTAACATCCTTGTAATAAGAGCCTGTAAATAGATGCTTAGTAAACCATGTTAATGAGACTTAATAAACAAACAAACACAGAGTTTGAGCTCGACGGCTGTTTGAGTGATTAAAATTTAATGGTTAATGTTTTTAAGGCTTTGTCTTTGTGTCCCCAGAAGAAGTCGAGTGACTGTGTAGTATGAGCACAGATTTACACACACACACACACACACACACACACACACACACACACACACACACACACACACACACACACACACACACACTAATCACACGGGACAATCCATTTAAGAGCCTAGAAATTTGGTCCAAACAATCAGCGGGAGGCGAAACGCTGCCCGACGGTGAGCCAGAATAACTGGATGATAACCTCCTCCTCCCTTTAAAAAGGAGATTAAAGAGAGAGAGAGTGTGTGCGAATGTCTCTCGCTCGGCGGACACCTTTCATGCCGTCCAATCACATCTCGTCAGAGAGGAGAGAGAGAGAGCAGAGTGGGGGGGCGGGGGGGGGGTAATCTCGTCACAAGAGACAGGTTTAAAGCTCGCTGTTTTATTTTATAAAAGCCGTCGCTAATCTGCTTTAGAACCGAGAGAGATGGACAAAGATGGAGAGGGGACGAGCGAGAGAGGAGAAATTATATTGCAGAAATCAATAATCATGATTGTTTTGGTCAGATTTTAAAACAACTATCACTGACTCAGGGTCGTCTGCTAGGGAGTTTAGGGGAGTCGTCATGTAGTCAGTATAAAAGAGGGCCGCAGTTTCTGAAACACGAAGCCGATACTGCCCTAAACCTGCATTCTATTTAATATCCACCAGGGGGCGACAGGTGTGGGACGAAAAAGACTTCTAGACCTGCTGAAACTAAGAGAAAACTGTCAAAATCAACAACCTGTAGTGATGACTGGAAAAATAACAATCGGTGAGCTGGTTCTAAAAGCGAGGCTGAGACGAGCGATGGAGGCAACCACCAATCAGAGTGAAGGGTACGACTGATTGACTTATTCTGAGTGGTAAACATATCAGAGGGCTACCTGTGGATCCTGAAATACCAACCACCAGATACAAAACAATGCATGAAACTTAAACTAAAGTTATCGAAGGATCACTTTGCATGAACGCGGGACATCAGCACGAGGTGTTTCTGACATGGAAGGCCAGCCTGAAACCTCCACCATGAGAAGTATTGCTGTGTCACGTGGGGGTAACAAGAAGCTTGGGCAGCATCAGGTTATCCCCAAGCTTTCCTGGACTAACCCGGGGTCTCCTTTTGGTTTGGAACTCCAAAGGGAGGCGTCCTGACATCCAGGAGACGAACTCGGCTGACCACTTCCATCTGAGTTCACGACCGTTAGCAACTCAGCTCTCTTTACCGCGATGGTTTGGTACAGTGCTCGCATCACTGGGACCGTCGAGAAACTAAAATATCAACCAGCGACTTCCCATTCAGACGCAAACTGAGTTAAACTTTGATGTTTGGCTGCGCCGATGCCTCAAAGGTTCAGTAAAACCTCCACGCTCCACCTTCCCAACGCTCATATCTCCACTCTGATTACCTTGATGTTTATTCCAGACTTCACAAGAAATCTGAACAACCTACAGAAAACTCTGAAACCAGAAAAACACTCGGTAGGTATGGAAAACATAAACGATACCACCGAGGGAGGAAGCATGGACAGATCTTACTGGTCTGCTTTAGTTGGTGTATGCAGACTGGTCAGTGAAGGAGGCGAGGGTTCAGCGTGCTGCTGTGGACAAACACGATCCTCCGACTCAGTCCCAATCCCGCCGTGTTTGTGGGTCTGTCTGACCCAGTTTGTTTGGGATGTTCTGTTCTGACAACAGCTGGCAGGCTCTGTGTGTGTGCTTTTACAGACACACACACGGGGGTATCATGCTGTGTCTGTTTATTTTACAATGTCACATGGGAATTTGTGTGTGTGTGTGTGTGTGTGTGTGTGTGTGTGTGTGTGTGTGTGTGTGTGTGTGTGTGTGTGTGTGTGTGCATGGGTAATACTTACGTATGGACCTCAGGCTGCTCCATGAAGCGCTCCACACTAACAAAACAGAAACAAACACCGTCAACAACAGTGGCCAGGTGGGACTACACTGTGTGTGTGTGTGTGTGTGTGTGTGTGTGTGTGTGTGAGCTAGAGGCAGAGTGATCGAGACAAATGAAATGAATCAAAGGAGACAAGGGGTGAACAAACAGAGAGAAAACAGGAAATACATTAACACACATGCACGCACAAGCATGCATGACATGGTTTCATCTGGCTCCGCCCCCTGTGCTGCTGCCCTACTGAGCCTTTCATGGTGTGCACAGACCCCCCCCCACCTCCCCCAACATGCATGCACGCGCACACACACACACACACACACACACACACACACACACGCGCACACACACACACACACAAAGCTTTGTGTGTGTGTGTGTGTGCTGCCTCGCTCACAGGAAGGAGCAGAAACGAAGAAAATCACAGACCTTTAAATTAAACTGCTGTTTAACAGCAGCATCAAAACCGTGAACGTCCACCAGCAACACACAGGAAGATTTAACCCTCGAGTGCCCGGTCTGGTGCACAGTCACCAAACATGAGTGTATCAGATGAAATGGTCACGACTTTTAACCTGTTCATTTGGGTTTCTACTCGTAACTGAAAATCCTCCAAAGAGAGCCATGTTTCCTGACTTCCTTTCGTAAACCACCTCAACCTGACGGAGATGCAACTCCACGCTGCCTTCAGAGCTCCTCCTGCATCTGCAGCCTCATGGTTCTGGTCATCCAAGAGTTCATGACAGAGGGAGCCACAGACAGAGGGACACGAGGAGAGAGGGAGCCACAGACAGAGGGACACGAGGAGAGAGGGAGCCACAGACAGAGGGACACGAGGACAGAGGGAGCCACAGACAGAGGGACACGAGGAGAGAGGGACTCACAGACAGAGGGACACGAGGAGAGAGGGAGCCACAGACAGAGGGACACAAGGACAGAGGGAGCCACAGACAGAGGGACACGAGGAGAGAGGGACTCACAGACAGAGGGACACGAGGAGAGAGGGACTCACAGACAGAGGGACACGAGGAGAGAGGGAGCCACAGACAGAGGGACACGAGGACAGAGGGAGCCACAGACAGAGGGACACGAGGAGAGAGGGAGCCACAGACAGAGGGACACGAGGAGAGAGGGAGCCACAGACAGAGGGACACAAGGACAGAGGGAGCCACAGACAGAGGGAGACGAGGAGAGAGGGACTCACAGACAGAGGGACACGAGGAGAGAGGGAGCCACAGACAGAGGGACACGAGGAGAGAGGGACTCACAGACAGAGGGACACGAGGAGAGAGGGACTCACAGACAGAGGGACACGAGGACAGAGGGAGCCACAGACAGAGGGACACGAGGAGAGAGGGAGCCACAGACAGAGGGACACGAGGACAGAGGGAGCCACAGACAGAGGGACACGAGGAGAGAGGGACTCACAGACAGAGGGACACGAGGAGAGAGGGACTCAAAGACAGAGGGACACGAGGAGAGAGGGAGCCACAGACAGAGGGACACGAGGAGAGAGGGACTCACAGACAGAGGGACACGAGGAGAGAGGGAGCCACAGACAGAGGGACACGAGGAGAGAGGGAGCCACAGACAGAGGGACACGAGGACAGAGGGAGCCACAGACAGAGGGACACGAGGAGAGAGGGACTCACAGACAGAGGGACACGAGGAGAGAGGGACTCACAGACAGAGGGACACGAGGAGAGAGGGACTCACAGACAGAGGGACACGAGGAGAGAGGGAGCCACAGACAGAGGGACACGAGGACAGAGGGAGCCACAGACAGAGGGACACGAGGAGAGAGGGAGCCACAGACAGAGGGACACGAGGACAGAGGGAGCCACAGACAGAGGGACACGAGGAGAGAGGGACTCACAGACAGAGGGACACGAGGAGAGAGGGACTCACAGACAGAGGGACACGAGGAGAGAGGGACTCACAGACAGAGGGACACGAGGAGAGAGGGACTCACAGACAGAGGGACACGAGGAGAGAGGGAGCCACAGACAGAGGGACACGAGGACAGAGGGAGCCACAGACAGAGGGACACGAGGACAGAGGGAGCCACAGACAGAGGGACACGAGGAGAGAGGGACTCACAGACAGAGGGACACGAGGAGAGAGGGACTCACAGACAGAGGGACACGAGGAGAGAGGGAGCCACAGACAGAGGGACACGAGGCGAGAGGGAGCCACAGACAGAGGGACACGAGGAGAGAGGGAGCCACAGACAGAGGGACACGAGGAGAGAGGGACTCACAGACAGAGGGACACGAGGAGAGAGGGACTCACAGACAGAGGGACACGAGGACAGAGGGAGCCACAGACAGAGGGACACGAGGAGAGAGGGACTCACAGACAGAGGGACACGAGGAGAGAGGGACTCACAGACAGAGGGACACGAGGAGAGAGGGACTCACAGACAGAGGGACACGAGGACAGAGGGACCCACAGACAGAGGGACACGAGGAGAGAGGGACTCACAGACAGAGGGACACGAGGAGAGAGGGACTCACAGACAGAGGGACACGAGGAGAGAGGGACTCACAGACAGAGGGTAGGTGGACTGACAGATCTAAAGCTGAGCTCAGTCTGATAACACGTCTGTATCAAACCTCACATTCCTCCTTTGCATCACTCGTGAAGAAGAACATCCCAGAATATCTGAGCGCTCTCTCAGCACAGTGAGGTTCTGGGACTAAACACCTTCGTGGTTAAATTTAGGCAATGAAAATGAGGTGCAGGCTGTTTTTCATCCATGTCACCTCTGTGAGTCTTCACAGAGAGACAGACTCTGCAGCAGTAAATCTCGTGACCCTCGGTGTGTTAGGTCGGAATTAGAAGCTCGCCACACCAATGATCCAGCTCATGTATGAGTCGTGGTGAACTTGACGTGTTGAATTTACCTGAGACGTTTCACTGACAGCTGCAGTGCAACTGAAGACTTTAACCTCACTGAACCACAAACCGATCGGCTGTATTTAAACCTGATGGGATTTTTGCTTTTATTAATGGAGCTAATCAAGTTTACTCTGAGTAAATCATTTTATGCAGCATTCAGGTTTGCAATATTAAAACTAAGACTCAGGCTAAGCTGCAGAGTCCTGACTGAGCACAGACAGAGAGCACATTTCCCCATCATTAGTGTCTCTGTGGAGAAATGAATTTAAAATCCTTAAACGTCAGGCCCGATTAAAGACCTCGTAGCAGCACATCATCCACACACTGCAGGCTGACTCGTGGTTTGCAGAGTAACTCAACGTTATAATGGAAGGCAGAGCAGTCAGGACTCTCTCCTGTGGAGCGAGTCGCAGTAATAAATACAAATGAACTTTCTGTGAATCTGATTTTCCTCTTACACAAAGGCCACGTTTACAAAGTACTCTGTGGTATTTTAGGTGTGTGTGGTCAGTTTTCCTCGACGCTCCGTTCATAAATGCATTTATGCAGGTTGATAAATGCTGAGGCCAATATTCCCAAAACACACACGTGTCTGCAGATGAAAGCGTGAACAGACCTGTGTGTGTGTCTGTGTGTGTTTCAGTTTTCTGGAAAGGGAAAGGAACCCCTCCCTCCCCTAAGAACTGACCGCAGGACAACCTCACACAGGCCACCTGAAGGTGTGACTGTGTGTTTGTGTGTGTGTGTGTTACACTGACAGACACAGCTAGGCAGTGACATTCCCACAGTCTGAAAAACATCTCTCACACACACACACACACACACACACACACACACACACACACACACACACTACAGCAACCCACTTGCCCAAAAAGTGTTTGTGTTTTAGAGTTTAGCAGAAAAACTATTTCACACCCATTTTTGTCCACTTGTTTAACATCAGTCTCATCACAGTTTGCAAGAACTATAACTGTCAGTTTGTGAGATCACTATTTAAAAAACGCTGGCAGGAGTAAAGAAAGAAGGACTTTTTCCAGAAGAACGATTGTGTTTAATCGAGATAAGGCTTAGACGTGAATGAAGTGTGTGTTCACACTTTTACCCGAACAAACCACGGGTTCACAAACTTTTGAATGTTCAAGAGGATTAACAGTGTGAGTGAGAGAGACCTACACACCTTTCCTTCAGGATGAACAAAGCTCCCAGCTGGACGAGAACAGTGGAGGCAAAAACTGCCAAAACTTCCAGTCTTTCAAACCTGCAGACAAGAGGAACACACACACAGTCAGATATATATACACGACACACCAACACACTCATCAAAATCCAAAAACGCTGATGTTTTGGACTCATGCTGGTGTACGGTCACTTCCTGACGGCTTTGAGCACCTATAAGCAATATTCCCACTGCAGCAGCTTCGGCGGCCGAGGGAGATCTTCTCAGCATTTATAGGGTTGGATGCTTGATTCAGATTCTGGGTCTAAAGGTTTCCCTGAAACACCTCAAGAAAAAGAGATTACGATTTCTATTTTCATGGGCCTCTGTCAAAAACAAAGTAAAAAACGGTAGATTAAGAGCAAAAAAGGACAATTATGGAGTAAAAATAGTCAAATATAGAATAAAACAGAATGGAGTTTATTCCTTCCAGACTCAAACATGAAGCTGAGGTCTGTCGTCTCCGAGCCTCGGGACACGTCCCTGCTTTGGGTTCACACTTTAATGCTCATGCACAGGAACATAGCCTGACATAACCTCTCCACAGGGAGACAAATGAACCGCTCCGCTCTCTAACACCAGCTTTACTCTGTGAAGCATATTCAAATATAGTCACTCAAATATACATTAGATCCATCTCACTACAATAACCTGAACCAGGATGTGCCACAGCTGCAGATGCATGTCAAATCAAAATGAAGCAAGCGTCGGCCTCAGGGCGAAGAGATGAAGCTGCGACTCAAAGTACTACAGCTGCAGTTCCTCTAGTGCCCACCAGATGCTCCATCAGTGAGTCAGTCTCCATTAGGGCTGGGTATCGATTTTGATTTCTATGATCGAATCGATTTAATTCAATTTGGACTCAAACGGTCAGAAATATTATAATTCTGATCATTTATCAGCACATCTCCATATTTTATATATGTATAAAAACAAAGCTGACACTGTGAGACTTCGTCAGAGGAGTGAGCATCACAGCAGACGCCTTTGTGTCAAAGTCACTGAGGATAAAACAGAAAAACATGAAGCACATTTTCCTGTCCTGTCCTGTTTCTAACAGAGAACCTTAAAAATATTCTGCACTCGATCAAAAACTGAGGAAAACCATGAATCAACATCTTTACGTTACCTGATGCTGCTGAAGTGAAGCAGAGCAAAGTTACAGAGGTTTGATTACAGACACAATGAAGCAATTTGGCATCACTTTAAAAAGTTTACATTTCTTCCTGACTGAACAGCAGAAATGAGGCTTTACTGTCATTTTTGGAGGAAAAAAAAACAGAGGCCGACAGCACTGAACACAACTGTAGACTCGTGCGTAACAAGCAAGAGAATAATGCAGAAAACTGAGATGTTTGATGGTAAACTGGTCTCTGAGTACGCTGAGAGAGAGCGCTGTGAGGAAGTGTGATTTTATCGTGGTGGAAGCAAAAGTAAAAGAGAATTCATGACGATGTTTATCGAACGTGTAGTTCGGATCTTCTTTTGCTGCTGGTTCAGTGAACTTTGGCTGGAGTGATGAAACCTGCAGCCTCAGAATCTGTGAGACGTCGGCTTTCAGCCCCGGGGGCGTGTCCGTACCATCGAGTGACCGTGTACCTGCTCTCATTTACTGTTTCACCTGTTTGGCGGGTGCTGAAATAGTTCTGTGACCTTTAACCTGAGATTCTGGCGTTTCTGGCAAAATGTATTTATAGTTAAAAATCGATTCAGGATTTAATGAATGAATATCATTTTATTCAAACTAAAATCATTTTGAATCGGAAAAAACGATTTTTTAAACCCACCCCGAGTCCCCTGAGACTCCCAGGTTAAAGTTTACAGCAGAAATAAACATGTTTACAGCCTGATGCACTGATGTACATTTAAGGAGGACTGGTTCGGTTTGAGTCTGCAGTCTCAGAGGAGGAAGCTCATGTAAAACATACTGACGGCTGCATTACGTGTGAGTATTCTCTGTGAGGAACCAAAGCTCAACACCAGCTGATTCAGACCGGAATAAACCCTTATGTCACCAATAACAACCATGAATACACCTCTGAGTTTAGTCAAAGTCAAAGTCAACTTTATTGTCAATTCTGCCACATGTACAGGACATACAGAGAATAGAAACTACGTTACTCTCAATCCCTAGATAAAATAGCAAATGAACATTTAAATATAAGAGTGATTAAAAAATGCAGGTAAAATAATTAAAAAGTAAAAATTTAAATAAATACAATACAATTTTACATATAACAAGAAAGCTATACAATATACAATATAATGGGTAAATGACATTGGGTGTAAACCACCTTAACTCCACCCTCTCACATCCACCCGGTTTATCGGACACATTCACACGTTCTTTCCTTTCACAGGAAGTACAGTTTCTCTCAGAAGACACTTTGATTTCCAGGTACCTGTTTAGCCCCTCCCTCTCGCAGTCATTTGTCCTGACCCTGCAGGTGCAGGTGAGGTGAACAGATCGGGGCTAAGAGGCTGAGTGGATTCAGTCTCAGCTCTAAAGAAGAAACTTGGCTGCACAGTTAGAGGTTTGATTTCTGAATGTGACCGTGTTCAGAAATCTCTGAACCTCTCAACCGGTGTCGTCACCGCCGTTTGTGGCAGCACATCGTGTGGGCGGGACTCGTCACCAGGGAAAAATGGGGATGTCTATTTCCGAGCAGCGAGATAAGGCGGACAGAGACAGGAATGGGGCGACGCCAGTCCTTTGCACAATGGTGGCGACAGTGGTGATGAGCTGTCAAGATACTGTTGCCATAGAGACAAAAACCAGAGACTTATGAAGCGACTGGATTTGTCCAAAGTCCTTCAATCTCAGAAAAACGCAAACCCTGTTTAAGTGCGAACACTGATGGATCTGAACTCTTTCATACTTATTTTTCCTAAAGATAATTATAACATGTGCCAATTCCTGTTTTTGATTTTAGACCAATAAGATTCAGCAGCTCATAGGACCGCCTTCAGCAACAATAAGCTGCTGTGATGGTTTCTACTTTTCTTTACGGCGTTGCTTCAGCTCACAGAGGTTTTCAGCACAGCTCTTTGAAGCTGCAGCATCTCAGTCAAGCTGAGCTCTGCGCTGTGACATCACCATCGCTGCAGCTTCATTCTGTCCTTCTTCAGCTGTTCTGTTGCAGATTTGCAGCTGTGATTGGATCTTTGTCCTGCTGATGACTCAGTTTGGTCCAAGCTGTAGCTGTGGGACACATGTGACTCTACTTCGGGCGATCGTGGCTCAAGAGTTGGGAGTTCGCCTTGTAATCAGAAGGTTGCCGGTTCGAGCCCCGGCTTAGACAGTCTCGGTCGTTGTGTCCTTGGGCAAGACACTTCACCTGTTGCCTACTGGTGGTGGTCAGAGGGCCCGGTGGCGCCAGTGTCCGGCAGCCTCGCTTCTGTCAGTGCGGCCCAGGCTGGCTGTGGCTACAATGTAGCTGCCATCACCAGTGTGTGAATGTGTGTGTGAATGGGTGGGTGACTGGATATGTAAAGCGCTTTGGGGTCCTTAGGGACTAGTAAAGCGCTATATAAATACAGGCCATTTACCATTCTGTATACTGAGGAGTTCACGGTCCACTCCTCCCCGTGCTCACAGCTGGTCTGAGGAGTTGGTTTTGACAAACGTCTCCTCTGTGGTCTCGTCTGTTCCAGCAGTCTTGTTCTTTGTTCAGATGCAGCTTTGCAAACCTAAGCTGTGCTGCTAACCTTTCCAAACCTGCCATGACCTTTAACCTTAAGCCTGCTAACTGAGGCCTGTAGAATCTGCAGTGGAGCACAGCCCGGTCTGACCTCAGGGGGACTTTGCTGGACGTCCATTCCTGAGAGGACTGTGGCATTAACACACACCTGAACGCTCCAAACCTCTGCTTTACAGATGTGCTCACTCTTACTGATGCTCAACTAATCAAGTGCGTTGATTAGCAGTACCTGTCTGGTAATCAAAACAGGCGGGGGGGGGGACAAGGTCTTGTGAGAGACTTTACTCGACGTCAGCGGGCTAACTCCCGACGCCTTCAGGTTAATGGGTTCCTCGTCTCACCAGGACTGCAGAGTGGGGACGCTCACAGATGACTCCTAAATAAAATCCCACATAGTTCCCACTGATGTGGGGTCAAAGGTCACACTCTGCTCTGCAACCTCCTGTGGTTAATCTACACAGGCTCCACGTAAAGCTGCCGTCTGCTGACATCATCATGTGTGCCCCTCCTCCTAGTTAAAGATAAGATCAATATTGATCGTACATAAAGTCAGTTTAGTGAGGACGCGTTATTACCGTCCATCACGCCGCTGACTTAAAGAAGTGAGTCACTGCTCAACCTGGAAACGCGCTCAGTGCTAATGAATCAACACCACGCTGTCGGGTGGTGGCGATGATGTTTTGGGGGAAACAGAATTAGAAGCTGCCTCCTTCGCTCTGACAGCCCTGTCACCATGCAGATGACAGCGCCGCTATTCATGGTTTATAATTGTTTCAAACATTTGAGTCTAAACATTTATTCACCCTGTAAATCCACTTTATTGTGTTATATTCACACATTAATGCAGCATATGAAAGCTCTTGGTTACTTTTAGAATTTAACTGTTATTATGTGAAATTCTTTTCATGTAACTGAGATATTTTATTTCTAACAGTTTGCATTTAGTGTTTAATTTCATGTTCTTAACGTCTGGGATGAAAAAAAGAATATTTCTGATTAAAAATACTTATGGGGATAGTTTTGACTGCTAATTTAAATGGCTGAATGATAACGTCCCACTGTGATCAGGTGGTCATCACCGAGTGAAGATCTGGATCGTGTTTATCTTTTCATTATTCGTCAGCGTTTATTTTTTGTTTGATGTCCTTTATTAAATTGTACATTTACTGTTTTCTTGTTTTTATGCATCATGTCTTAATTTTAATGAACTGTAAATTGTCTTTATCCAGCATCATTTCATACAATTTATTTTATTTGTATATTCTAAACATACTCTGGGTATAATTACAGTTAACTGGTCATTTTGGGCACATAAGCTCCGCCCACCTACTGATCAAACTTTTGGTTTGTGAGGGATAGCCAATCAGAAGAACGCTGATTTCATGGAGGAATTAAAATAGTTTGAGGATGATCCTACAGGCTGCAGAAAAGCCCAGAATCAGTAAAATATGGATTATTTTGAACTGTGAATCATGCAAAGCTGCTCTAACAGTTAGAATAAAAATATGGAGCTGGATAACTTTCATGATAAGCCTACTGTGATCAAACTAAACTGCAGCCTGAGGTGGTCATGAGGTGCTAAGCATTAGAACAAACATGGATCAGGCTAATTCCTGAAAAGACCAGTTCAGCTCCGGTGGGGTTTAAAGGAGTCAGACACTGGTTGAACTGGGCTGTGGGCCATTTAGGTACTGAAAGTCCATTAGGACACACACACAATTGCAGACACACAAACACACACTTGGGCATTATTGGTGTCAACTGAAGCTGAAAAGCAGATTTCCACACGATCACCAGTCTCCCACACCTCAAGGTCAGAGATCACCTGTCAGCTGCAAAAGCACTGTTTAGCCAGCTCACACACACACACAGACAGTAAACTGGCTGTGTGTGTGTGTTCGTGAGAGACACACAAACAAATGACAGCGCATAAACAAACACAGATGGAGCCCAAACCAAAGCAAGGAAGCGATGCTGATACATTCATGTCAGTAACGACTGCAGTAAATATAAACCAACGGATGCCTAAAAATAAATCTCTCAGGTCTGGACCTGGAAAACGAGTCTACAGTCTGGAGTGGATCACGGCCACAGAAGGTCGCTGCTAATTTCACTTTTCAGAGGCCGACGTTTAGCAACGAAAACCAAAAGCAAAGGCACAAAGCATGAAGTAAGGAGAGCCTTCAAGAGAGTGAACACCAGGAAAGCAGCAGGACCAGACGGCATCCCAGGTCGTATCCTCAGAGACTGCGCATACCAGCTAGTTCCTGTGTTCACTGAGATATTCAACATCTCTTTATCTCAGTCGGTGATCCCCACATGCTTCAAAGAGTCCATCATTGTTCCTGTCCCGAAGAAACCCCACCCTGCTTCTCTCAATGACTATCGCCCTGTAGCCCTCACCTCAGTAGTGATGAAGTGCTTTGAACGCCTGGTCAGAGACTTCATCATTTCTTCACTACCAGACACACTGGACCCACTACAGTTCGCTTACCGTCCAAATCGTTCCACAGACGATGCCATCTCTCATCTCCTCCACACATCACTCACTCACTTGGACACTAGAAGGGGGAATTATGTTAAAATGCTCTTCATAGACTACAGCTCTGCATTTAACACCATAATTCCCTCCACACTCACCACCAAGCTGGAGCATCTGGGACTCAGCTCATCTATGTGTCAGTGGATCTCCAACTTCCTAACTGGCAGACCACAGGCAGTAAGGATGGGCGGACATGTCTCAGCCTCCACCACTCTCAGCACTGGAGCCCCCCAGGGGTGTGTTCTGAGCCCCCTGCTGTACTCTTTGTACACATATGACTGTGTGGCCACTACCAGCTCCACCACCATCATCAAGTTTGCTGACGACACCGTCGTGGTGGGCCTGATCTCTGATAACAACGAGACGGCCTACGTGAAGGAGATTAGGAATCTGGAGAACTGGTGCCAGAGGAACAACCTCCTTCTAAACGTCAGTAAGACAAAGGAGCTGATAGTGGACTTCAGCACTAAGCAGGAGAGGAACTACCAGACCCCCGTCATCAACGAGTGCCCAGTGGAGAGAGTGGACAGCTTCAAATACCTCGGAGTTCACATCACGCAGGACCTGTCATGGTCCTGTCACATCAACACCGTGGTGAAAAAGGCCCGACAGCGTCTCTACCACCTCAGACGCTTGAGAGACTTCCAACTGCCCTCCAAGGTGCTCAGGAACTTTTACTCGTGCACCATAGAGAGCATCCTGGCGGGAAACATCTTAACCTGGTTCGGGAACAGCACCATGCAGGACAGACGAGCTCTACAGAGGGTTGTGCGGTCAGATGAGCGCACCATCCGCTCCGAGCTCCCTGACCTGCACTCAATCTACAGCAGGCGGTGCTGGACCAAGGCCAGGAAGATCGTGAAGGACCTCAGCCATCCCAACAACAGACTGTTCTCTCTGCTGAGGTCAGGAAAGCGATTCCGCTCCCTGAAGACCAACACAGAGAGACTGAGGAGGAGCTTCTTCCCGCAGGCGATACGGTCTCTCAATCACACCACCACACAGTCCTGACCCACACATACAGTTCTTACACACACACTGGACTTTCTGGACTTTGGTTTTGCACAACACTGGTCACTATATTCTTTATTTCCGGTTAATACTTGTACAGCTGCTGTTATTGTGTATATATTTATTTATATTTAGATTTCTTCATACATTCTTATATAGTTCTATATTGTGTATTGTGTATTTTGTTGTACAGTTATTTTATTTTCAACTTTAATTTATATATTTATCTTTATCTTATTCTTCCCAGTTAAATTTACCCTTCATTCCAATTTGTGTTGTACAGTTATTTCATTTTTAACCTTAATTTATATTTTATTCCTTCCTAGTTAAATTTACCCTTTTTAATTTTTCATATTTATTTCCTATCATATTCATAGCCTTTTCCTTTTTTTGTTCTCTTTAGGTCACGAGCAGTTGTCCAAGCATTTCACTACATATCGTACTGTGTATGACTGTGTACGTGACAAATAAAATTTGAATTTGAATTTGATCCCACAAATCTGCTCAGAAATACTGCAGCGTGCACTAAAAAGGATGGGCTCGCTCAAAATTACACTTCAAAAGAAGTACAGCAAAGCATCGACTGTATAATAAAGATGGAGCTAATGACTGTGCATTCATTCTTTGTTAAGTCCCATTTTTATGCTTCAACTTAAGCATTTTACAAAGACAGAAATACCTGCTAATTAATGCTGGAGCTCAGACGTCACAGACAGTCTGTTCAAACGATATCTGGGGTCCAACTGTAAAAACACGGCCCAGAGGTCCCATTCAGAGGACAGCTAGCAGCTACGGCTACTGTCAGTCAAAGATGCCACGCCCATAATAATGGAAACATTTTGGTTTTAATACAATTTAAACAGCTAAGTTATAAAAACCTTTTCTCCCCGTACAGTTGTTATGAAATGATCTATAAAAACCAGAACAGTTTGTGCATCGAGCTGTAAACACGTTTATTTCTGCTGTAAAGTTTAACATGGGAGTGAATGGTGATGGACTCACTGCTGCCTCTGCTGGACGCTAGAGGAACCTCAGCATGGAGGTGGTTTGATCTAAACCAGGCAGAATTTACTGATATCTGAGCCGTTTGAATAAAGATGTTTATTCAAAGAAAATGTATATAAGTATAACTGTGGTGTACAACACGTTCTGGGTTATTATGGTGGACTCACCCAAACGAGTAGACCTGGCTGGGTTTCTTCATGGTCACCCAGGAGCTGATGAGACAGGTGATCAAACTGCAGGTCAGAGGAAGGAGAAGAGGAGGATGAGAGGAAGCAAGGGTGATGGCAGGGAAAGAGAAATTGGGTGATTGATGGAGTGGATGGAGGAGGACAGACGAGAGAAGGGCAGATAGGAAGAGTCAGCGAGAGACAAGCGGCAGAAAAAAGAAACCAACACGACACAGAGGTCGGCCCAAGTTCACCTCCTCCTGATTTATTTTTCATTCATAACATCTCAGAATTTATTTTTCATAAGGAGCAGAACATGAAGGTACAAAGCTACGCTGAGCAGGCTGAGTGCAATCTGCCATCAGTTTCTGCGCTCAACCCGTCGATCAACCTGCCAAACATCTTCAACCGGCTCTAATCTATTAGACTAGTCTAGTCTGCAACCTGCTCCGGAGTTTCTGTAACTCTCCCGAGACTGTTAAAGACCTCAATAAATACAAACTAAGATTAAACAACCACATTTTGTGTCACGTTAGATTTTTTATTTTTTTAAATGGAAACCTCCAGACACCAGTGGCAAACCTGTTCTGCAGAAGCTTTCAGTTATCCAGAGCTACACTGTCACGTTTTAATAAACTATTTCAACTTTAAAGTGCCAATAAAATCAGAGGAAACAGAAATATGAGGTAACCCACTCACCTGAAGAGGTCAAAGATGGTGAGGTACGTGTAGGCAGTTAAAGCTGAAACGACAAAACAAAAAAAGACAGTCGAGTTAGAATTTTTGTAATTTCATGTATTTGAGGATTTATCTTCATCTACATTCTGGACGCATGTATACGCATAAAAGAGGTAACTGATTAGAATAAGACATTTAATAAAATTACCCACAACATTTAAATTGTCTTCTTTTGGTGAATTAAATGTCATGAATACAACTTCGTGTATTAACCAGCATCTGTAATGAAGCGAGAGGTTGATTCATCACATCTCTGAGACAGTTCTAACATCAAACTGTGTCTGATGGAGTTTGGCAAAAACACACAAACTGAAACACAAAGTCTGACCTGCAGATCTGTTGCCATCATCTGGTACTTACAGTTGCAGCAGATCCTCAAAAACCATTAAATGTTTTTCACTGACTTTAAAGTGAGTGAAGGTGCTACAATCAGTTTGTTAGCAACGAACTGAAAAGTGCCCACGGTCGGACACCCATCCATCAGGGTAAAGAGAACTGAACAAAGTTTGTACACAGAGAAGTCAAGCTCAGCACTATAAAATGCCAAATCCACAGTGCTTGCCTATGAAAATTTAAAAATAAACATAAATTAAAAGCCAAAGTGAAATCTCTCCTTATATATCGAACAGCGTTCTGTTCTATAATCTCCTCTCGCTGCCTGTTTGCATCCGTCCTTTAATTACTGCCATCTTATGGTCACAGTTTGCTATTGTCTCTGGAAGCAAGGCCTGAATCTGTCGAGCTGAGCAGGCAGCAGCTTTTCTTTGCTGTAGTTAGCTTGTACGCATTAACAAGCTAACTACAGTAGCTTGTTAACATATAGCTTTCATTGTTATTTGCCTGCTTAAGCTAGTGGTAGAAAGCTAACAGCTCTGTATTAAGGTGAGGTAAGACGTTCTTCTTTGATCTCAGAGATGGTAAAGCTTCGCTTTCTAACAGTATCGAGTCAAAAATGGTAAATATATTTCATGTTCATTTATTCTGGTCTTACTGACCACTCAAGGTACCTGATACCTCAAAAACATGCCCATTAGTGCAGCATGTTGTCTATCACAAACACACATATACACTGATGGATGCATTGGGGACAACTGGGTGTTCTGTCTATGGCCCTTCCAAGCCACTGTAGATTATTTTGGGATGCTAAAATAATCCCTAGGCTTAGTGAAATCTAATATTTTTACCCAGTTTGGGGCATTTTGTTGGCATTTCATCCTTGAGTTGTACAGTGTGAGGTTTACTGTTCATAAATTAACTTCCATGTAATCCAGCGGTTGCTGGTGCGATCAGAGGAACACACGGAGAGTTTTACGACTGTCCAAATGAAACGGGTCGGTTTATACAGATTGTTTACTACCAGGCTTGACTGCTAGCCACTAAATCAGTCACTGAGTTAACAAGTCAGTAAATCACGCGGGCAGACAGTCAGCCAGGCTTTCACCGAGTTAATCACCCAGACTAATTACCTGGCTCGTTTCCAGCCAGGTAAGCTGAAGCGGCAGTTAGCCAGTTAGTAGACCAATTAGGCAGTCGGCCAACAAAGTAATCAGTCTGTTAACCAGCCAGATACAAATATCGGCCTGGCTTAAACCCTGCCAGTCCGTCTGTCGATCTTTCGGCCTGTCTGTCTGTCCTAATGCTTGCCTTCCTGTAATCAGGCTGTGCTGTGGGGGATGAGGAGAGCGGATTAGAGCGGCTTTGTGCTGAGAGGAACATTTTGTTTCCCCACCACCGCCGTTCATGTTGGCCAACCTGACGTCCTGTAATCCTGACAGAGAGGCCCCGCGGCAAAAACCCAAAGAGAGGCAGACGGACAGAGAGGGAGACGGGCGGGAGGGCTGAGTGACAGATCGACAGGCTGGGAGAGGGAGGCGGAGGGAGACAGATGGATGGATCGAGGCAGGAAGACGGGCAGAGAGAGGGAGGTGAGAAGGCGGATAGACAGCATGATGGACGTGTGGACGGACGGGTGCAAAGAGGGAAAGTGAAAGAGTGAGAAAGAGTGAGAGACGACCCCTAAATGTGGCGAGAGTAGACAAGAAAAGGGAGATTGAACCAAAGAAAAGTGTTTTATAACAATGGTTTGGATTCTAAAAGAAAAATCTATTCACGTGATCCTCGTGGAGAATAAAGTATGACTAGTCTCTGTACAGGCGCCAGTGCGACCAACAGCATTTATTTCAACTTTGATGAGCATGAAGTCGTAAACAGTTCATGGAAAGACAAGAAGCCCTTCTTACATACCGATTACATCCTTCAGATTGATTGCTAACAGCTGTGGCTCTGATAAACTATTAATAAATTATTTACAGTTAGATTACTGCTCAGTGCTCCAAATCAATACCCACATTTATCATCTGTTCAGCCTTTTAATCACGTCCTGCTGTCACAGAGGGACTGGAATAGTTTTTTCCAGACTTAACGTAAGAACTCGTCAATAACACTGATAATCTAATTAAAATGTGAATTAAAATACATTCATGTCAGTTGTACTTAGACACCATCCACCTGCTTCATCGCGGCCCCGGCATGCTCCAACAGCCAGTCAGACAAATTTGCTTCGTTAAGTAACAAAAAAGAAAACAGCAAAGCAGGAAGCCGGCCTCCAAACCAGTCCAGAGGTATCAGAACTGAGACACTGGGCCCTGATTTAGGGGCTTTTCCTCCCCGCTGTTACTGTGCTGGCTCATCGTAGGGTCTTTACCTTACACGCCTCGAGGAGACTGCTGCTGGGATTTATCACCATATAAACAACTTTACTGCACTAAATTTGACCTCTGACCTCAGTCAACACTCCCCTGTTGAGTTTCTGGTCCCGTGCTAGCAAACAAGTGTGCGGGTGCCAGTTTCTGTTAGTGAACAGCCCCACAAAAAGGCGACGCTACATGGGGCGCATCGCCTTTCACCGATTCTGTTCATAACTTTCATGGACAGCAGCTGCAGCCACGGAGCGGACTGTGCTGGGTTTGGTGGTCGTTTGATTCAGAAAGCAGCGACCTCCACATCAGACTGTTAAAGCTTCAAATCAAGTGTGAAGTGGCACCTCCACGCCTGAGCCTGTGGTTCTCTTAGATTTCACCTGTCCCACATCTGATATGAGCCTTTAAAGTTTACCCAGAATGCAATTTTTGACGTTTTCTCCAGTATCAGAAACTTTTGGTATGATTCTGATGCTCAAAGCTGGTCACAGACGCAGGAACTTGTGTTCACACTGTGACTCTGGGGGTAAACTGATTTGGTTGACTTACAGTAATATAAAATAATTTTCAGAAGGTCCTTTTGCTGACTTTATTTTGATATGCAGCAGCTCATCTCTCCACGGGGATCAGTGAGCGTTGATGTCACTGTGTTGAATTAAGAGCTGCAGACAATAAAAGCAATAATAATACAAACGCTGACATCACAGTGACCCTGAAACAGGCCGCAGCAAATCAATACGTGGGCTGAAATTTCCCCTTGCTGTGCTCAGATAGGTTTACATGTACACTGCAGCGCACACACACACACACACACACACACACACACACACACACACACACACACACACACACACACACACACACACAGAAGCCAGTTGAATTCCTGTCCCAGCCTCCTGCTTACAAACACTGACACCCAGAGGACGTGTGGATGTGATACCAGAGCTGCAAACACAGCAGACAGGACATTATTCATCTGTAACACACACTCATACTAAAAGGAACAGATGGAGAACATTACGCTGAGCTACAAAACAAGAAAACACACACACATACATGTATATTAGAACATGTAGAGACATAAAGGCCCCAGAGGACCTGAACTCAATACTCAGAACAGAACGAGAGGATTAAGATCCCTGTGTTTGTTTTCAGGAATGATCGATGGAGGGGAGGGCAGCAAATCTGTCACAACCACTCGTCTCTCTTTATTTTTTTGGCTCAACTCTTCTGTTCTCTTGGTTCCACGTCTTTCCTGGGTTTGCATTCCTTCTTTGATGTTTTAGAAGAAACAAAGTGTGAGGATTTAAAACAGAAGGAAGAAGGAAAGCAGCCGGGAGTGGACGGACAGATGAGAGAGGAGAAATACGAGCAGCAGGATGAATATTTAATGGTGTCTGCAGAGGAGAAGCCCAAACACACACACACACACACATACGTGTTTTCGTGATATATCAGTACGTATGACAAAAATGTGACAAATGGGAACGTGCCTTTCCGAAGGTCCTAGAGGCATGGGAATCTCAAAAAATTTGACCCATGCTTCCAGGAACACACCCATCTGTTGAGATTTTGGCTAGGGCTAAATTTTGGTCAAACCTGAATTTAATGCTACTTGTGAGGACACTGTCAGGTTTATGTGACTTATGAGTACCATAAGGTCACACACAGATATTTCATGTTTAGGTGAATTGTGAAGCCCATGGAAACACATAATTTTCAAGTATACATGACTTATAAGGACCAGGTAATGGTAGGTTCTGCATTTTTAGCTTGGCTCCTTTTGAGATTACAATATAATAGACATGGATGCACAATAGTAATGCTCACCAGTTGGGTAACTTCTGACAGAAATATCAGACATTTATGTGTTAATAAAACAGTAAATCTGAGCTGTGTAAAGACTTTAAAAAAAAAAAAAAGACATGGGTCAAATGTGGTCAGTCTACTTTTTAAGTCTTGATATTGTAATGCATTAATTCATTTTGTAGTGAATGTTCATGTGAATAAAAACGTGGAACATTATCTGCCTTTTTTGTCATTTAATTGCAAAAAGCACCCAGTATAAACCACAGATTTATGAGTAAGAACAATGCAATACAGAAAACTGCAATACTGACATAACTGTGGAAGTAACAAAGTATCTCTCTTGCTTGTTTCTTTTTTTCTTGCATCTTTCTTTTAATGCTATGATCCTGTTGTGGCTGTAGTACCTTATGACAACCCAGTCTCTGCCTTTCAGAGCTGCCGGCTCTGCTTGGAGGCAGCAGTCACATTCCTTTTTACCTGGTACTTTGCAGCTTTTTATGAAGTGAAACGTGCCGCTCAGCAACCTTCACTTCATCATTTGTCCACTTGCTTCTCACCGTCCCAGCTGTCATAAATGGAAACAAAAGAAAATATCTTAATGTGAATGCAAGAAAAGATAGAAAATATTCTAGTTTATAATGTGAATACAAAATGTTCTTAAACCTTGCTTTCTACTGGAGCACTTTAAAGGAGCAATAAGCACAATTCATCATACTTAGGTTGAAGGAATTAAAAATGACTATGTGAAGAACTAGAGGTGTAATTACATCTGGAGTACAGCATGAAGTCACAATCCCTCTCTCTGTGTTGATCTCCAGCCATAGACTTTGGTTTGGTTCACAGGCAGTGCAAAACAGCACACCTAGCAGTGAAAAGATATTGCTTATTGCTCCTTTAAGGATGCTTGGAATGAACCATTTGAAGTGCTGTGTTCTGCTGGGAATCAAATAAGATGAAATGATTTATGATAAAAGCTCTGAATAGTGTCATGTCTGAAAACAAACTTGTTCTTTGATCACAAGTATATTAACCTAAAACATTTTGTATTTGGGTGCCTTTACCCCTTCTTGGTGAAGTGTTGCTAATGTTTTTGTTGTCCAGGGTGATTGAGGCAGAGGTGCCCTTCATGTTGTCCAGGGCAGCTGAGTAAAGCGTGTGGCTTGGAACCCCCGGAATACTTGGTCCTTGAGCCTTTGAAAAGTAACAGTGAAATATGAGAATCAATGCATGCAATAGGTCTGTTTGCTTTTTTCTCTGCATTGTAGGCAAAGTCAGCGTTGGGCAGTGTGTAATTCTACATTAAGGGGCTAAGGGGCGATCGTGGCTCAAGAGTTGTAATCAGAAGGTTGCCGGTTCGAGCCCCAGCTCCGACAGTCTCGGTCGTTGTGTCCTTGGGAAAGACACTTCACCTGTTGCCTACTGGTGGTGGTCAGAGGGCCCGGTGGCGCCAGTGTCCGGCAGCCTCGCCTCTGTCAGTGCGCCTCAGGGTGGCTGTGGCTACAATGTAGCTGCCATCACCAGTGTGTGAATGTCTGTGTGAATGGGTGGATGACTGGATGTGTAAAGCGCTTTGGGGTCCTTAGGGACTAGTAAAGCGCTATATAAATATAGGATATTTACCATTTGATATGAATATTTTACATGTGAACATAATCTACTAATAATACTCATCACAGTGTGATTGTTTGAAATCGGATAGAGTGTTATTATCTTCATGACAAACATCCCTGCTGTTCAGTTTCAATGTAACACAAACTAGAGTTGTTGGTTCTACCAATTGAGAAAGGCTAAAAAAAAACAAATTCATGTCCTTCACAGCTTAAAACAATCTGAGGACAATGTAACACAGAAATATCAAATTTAGTAGGAATAAAGATCAAGCTGATGCTTTAAAGGGAAAGTTAGGACTAACAAATGATATGCCAATTTCTTTCTCCTAAGATGTTCACAAACAAGTAATGCTAATGTTGAATATGGGAAACTTTCAATCAAACTGATTATTTTAATATAATCAAAGGGCACTTAATTTATGCACTAGGCCCAACTGACACATATACTTGATGCCAAATACAAAAAAAATAATGTGTAACCTGTTGGAAGAATGAAGTGGGTGTGTCACTCACCAATTGGTCTGAAGGAGGTCAAGACAGGACCTCGGCACTTGGTGTCTGCAACAAAAGACAACAATATAACGTCAGAAACATTCTCTAGTATAAATCCCGACTATTTAATTAACTACAGATCATATTTGTATCAGTGAATATTATTACAGAAGGATCTGACTTCCTTATACCAGATTCTATAGAAACTTAACACTGTACGGTTCTGCTACCCAACGATATGAGGACAGTGTAACACACACTAGAGTTGTTGGTCCTACCACATGAGGAAGGCAACTGAAACACACTCCTGTCCTTCACAGCTTAAAACAATATGAGGACAGTGTAACACACACACTACAATCACTGGTCCTACCATATGAGGACTTCTACTTAAACACACTCCTGTCCTTCACAGCTTAAAACAATATGAGGACATGACGACTGAACACATGTAGAGTTCACATTCCTGACCTCTAACTTCTCCAGCTGTTGTCAATAAAAGCTCTAAACCCAACACTGATGTACAGCCATCTATTTCCCCAGAAATTAAATCATGTAAACTGATCAGCGGGAGCTTATTTTGACAAAAACATGTGTAAAACGACAAAAATATCAAATTTTGTCAGAATAAAGATCAAGCTGATGCTTTAAGGGAAAGTTTGGACTAACAAATGGTATAGACAATTACTTTATCCTAATGCTAATGTTGGTTTTGGTTAACTTCGACTAAAACTGATTGTTTTAGTACAATTAAAGTGCATTTCATTTATGCACTAGGCCCAACTGACACATATACTTGATGCCAAATACAAAAAAATAATGTGTAACCTGTTGGAAGAATGAAGTGGGTGTGTCACTCACCAATTGGTCTGAAGGAGGTTGAGACAGGACCTCGGCACCTGGTGTCTGCAACAAAAGACAACAATATAACGTCAGAAACATTCTCTAGTATAAATCCCGACTATTTAATTAACTACAGATCATATTTGTATCAGTGAATATTATTACAGAAGGATCTGACTTCCTTATACCAGATTCTATAGAAACTTAACACTGTACGGTTCTGCTACCCAACGATATGAGGACAGTGTAACACACACTAGAGTTGTTGGTCCTACCACATGAGGAAGGCAACTGAAACACACTCCTGTCCTTCACAGCTTAAAACAATATGAGGACAGTGTAACACACACACTACAATCACTGGTCCTACCATATGAGGACTTCTACTTAAACACACTCCTGTCCTTCACAGCTTAAAACAATATGAGGACAGTGTAACACACACACTACAATCACTGGTCCTACCATATGAGGACTTCTACTTAAACACACTCCTGTCCTTCACAGCTTAAAACAATACGAGGACATGACGACTGAACACATGTAGAGTTCACATTCCTGACTTCTAACTTCTCCTGCTGTTGTCAATAAAAGCTCTAAACCCAACACTGATGTACAGCCATCTATTTCCCCAGAAATTAAATCATGTAAACTGATCAGCGGGAGCTTATTTTGACAAAAACATGTGTAAAACGACAAAAATATCAAATTTTGTCAGAATAAAGATCAAGCTGATGCTTTAAGGGAAAGTTTGGACTAACAAATGGTATAGACAATTACTTTATCCTAATGCTAATGTTGGTTTTGGTTAACTTCGACTAAAACTGATTGTTTTAGTACAATTAAAGTGCATTTCATTTATGCACTAGGCCCAACTGACACATATACTTGATGCCAAATACAAAAAAATAATGTGTAACCTGTTGGAAGAATGAAGTGGGTGTGTCACTCATCAATTGGTCTGAATGAGGTTGAGACAGGACCTCGGCACCTGGTGTCTGCAACAAAAGACAACAATATAACGTCAGAAACATTCTCTAGTATAAATCCCGACTATTTAATTAACTACAGATCATATTTGTATCAGTGAATATTATTACAGAAGGATCTGACTTCCTTATACCAGATTCTATAGAAACTTAACACTGTACGGTTCTGCTACCCAACGATATGAGGACAGTGTAACACACACTAGAGTTGTTGGTCCTACCACATGAGGAAGGCAACTGAAACACACTCCTGTCCTTCACAGCTTAAAACAATATGAGGACAGTGTAACACACACTAGAGTTGTTGGTCCAACCATATGAGGACGTATTCTGAAACACACTCAAGTTCTTCACAGCTTGAAACAATATGAGGACATGACGACTGAACACATGTAGAGTTCATGTTCCTGACTTCTAACTTGTCCTGCTGTTGTCAATAAAAGCTCTAAACCCAACACTGATGTAAAGCCATCTATTTCCCCAGAAATCCAATCATGTAAACTGATCAGCTTCAGGTTAAATGGACAAAAACATGCGTAAAAGGACAAAAATATTAAATTTAATTGGAATAAAGACCAAATTGATGCTTTAAAGGGAAAGTTTGGACTAACAACTGGTATAGCCAATTTCCTTCTCCTAATGCTAATGTTGATTTTGGGAAACTTTCACTCAAACTGATTGTTTTAATACAATCAAAGTGCATTTCATTTATGCACTAGGCCCAACTGACTCATATACTTGATTCCAAATACAAAAATTTATGCGTAACCTGTTGGAGGAATGAAGTGGATTTGTCACTCACTTCTTGGTCTGTAGGAGGTTGGGACAGGGTCTCAACACTTGGTGTCTGCAACAAAAGACAACAATATAATGTCAGAAACATTCTGTACTACAAATGCTGACTAGCTCATTAACTACAGATCATACTTGTTTCAGTGAACATTATTACAGAAGGATCTGACTTCCTTATGCCAGATTCTATAGAAACTTAACACAGTACAGTTCTGCTACCCAACAATATGAGGACAGTGTAACACACACACTAGAGTTGTTGGTCCAACCATATGAGGACGTATTCTGAAACACACTCAAGTTCTTCACAGCTTGAAACAATATGAGGACATGACGACTGAACACATGTAGAGTTCATGTTCCTGACTTCTAACTTGTCCTGCTGTTGGCAATAAAAGCTCTAAACCCAACACTGATGTAAAGCCATCTATTTCCCCAGAAATCCAATCATGTAAACTGATCAGCTTCAGGTTAAATGGACAAAAACATGTGTAAAAGGACAAAAATATTAAATTTAATTGGAATAAAGACCAAATTGATGCTTTAAAACCCTCGGAGGGTTTAAGTCAAAATAGGGACCCTTTGGATTTTTGATTCTCAATATATCAATCATTTTAAAGACTAGTTGCATGAAACTTGGCCATGAGGTGCATTTTAGGATTATTTTTAAAATTCAATGATCCCCTCTATGGTGTGGTATATAGCAAAGGAGATTCACATAAGTGTTACCTCCTGTGTTCCTCGTACCATTTTGGGTCCCATTGACTCCCATTATAATCACATATTTTCGATATACTGTAATCCTGACATGTGATGATGCCTTTCTCGTGAATACCTAATGGATCTAAGCCTCAGCCTTCAAAATAAAGGAAAAATAGGTTTTGGATCAAATGAGCAAAATATTAGGTACAGCACCACCATAGACATTTTCAGTGGTTTTGAATGCAGGACATGGTTATCTTACTATGCAAAATACATGACAATAAAACAGCTCACCACCATAAAATAGTCTTGATGTAGTGGAACTGATATAACAGAGTGGTGTGAATGTGATTGAGAATATATTTATACTGTGTGTCGGTCGCAAACAAAACAGCCTATAGAGCCGCCTTCTTGAAGTGAACAACGGCAGCCTGCTCCGTTTTTTGTTTTTTTTCCCTTCTCTGAACCTCTGTCAGTGTTATGTTGCTCCACTTTGCACACACTGGCTCTGAGCAAGTGAGTGGAGGGGTGCAAAAGCAGCCACGTGTTTGCAGAGCAGAGGGGGGAGGGGTGCAAAAACAGCCACGTGTTTGCAGAGCAGAGGGGGGAGGGGCAGTTGTTACTCTCTCAGTGGCAAGTCAGCAGAGCTGGGGGAGAGACAGAGAGAGATCCTTTTCTATCTTCTTGGATTCAAGTGCACATTTGAAGTCTGTGAGAATAGTTTGCAGCCTTGTCTTGCGAGTCATTTCTGCACAGACGCCACGAAATGCACAGACGCGCGCACGGACAACACAAAGCGCACGGTCAATTTCGGGGAGGCTCTTGCTGAGAAAGAGCAGCAGTGCTCATCGTGCAAACAGCACATTATTATCGTAACTGCTGCAAAGATATATATATTCTGAAACACACTCATGTTCTTCACAGCTTGAAACAATATGAGGACATGACGACTGAACACATGTAGAGTTCATGTTCCTGACTTCTAACTTGTCCTGCTGTTGGCAATAAAAGCTCTAAACCCAACACTGATGTAAAGCCATCTATTTCCCCAGAAATCCAATCATGTAAACTGATCAGCTTCAGGTTAAATGGACAAAAACATGTGTAAAAGGACAAAAATATTAAATTTAATTGGAATAAAGACCAAATTGATGCTTTAAAACCCTCGGAGGGTTTAAGTCAAAATAGGGACCCTTTGGATTTTTGATTCTCAATATATCAATCATTTTAAAGACTAGTTGCATGAAACTTGGCCATGAGGTGCATTTTAGGATTATTTTTAAAATTCAATGATCCCCTCTATGGTGTGGTATATAGCAAAGGAGATTCACATAAGTGTTACCTCCTGTGTTCCTCGTACCATTTTGGGTCCCATTGACTCCCATTATAATCACATATTTTCGATATACTGTAATCCTGACATGTGATGATGCCTTTCTCGTGAATACCTAATGGATCTAAGCCTCAGCCTTCAAAATAAAGGAAAAATAGGTTTTGGATCAAATGAGCAAAATATTAGGTACAGCACCACCATAGACATTTTCAGTGGTTTTGAATGCAGGACATGGTTATCTTACTATGCAAAATACATGACAATAAAACAGCTCACCACCATAAAATAGTCTTGATGTAGTGGAACTGATATAACAGAGTGGTGTGAATGTGATTGAGAATATATTTATACTGTGTGTCGGTCGCAAACAAAACAGCCTATAGAGCCGCCTTCTTGAAGTGAACAACGGCAGCCTGCTCCGTTTTTTGTTTTTTTTCCCCTTCTCTGAACCTCTGTCAGTGTTATGTTGCTCCACTTTGCACACACTGGCTCTGAGCAAGTGAGTGGAGGGGTGCAAAAGCAGCCACGTGTTTGCAGAGCAGAGGGGGGAGGGGTGCAAAAACAGCCACCTGTTTGCAGAGCAGAGGGGGGAGGGGCAGTTGTTACTCTCTCAGTGGCAAGTCAGCAGAGCTGGGGGAGAGACAGAGAGAGATCCTTTTCTATCTTCTTGGATTCAAGTGCACATTTGAAGTCTGTGAGAATAGTTTGCAGCCTTGTCTTGCGAGTCATTTCTGCACAGACGCCACGAAATGCACAGACGCGCGCACGGACAACACAAAGCGCACGGTCAATTTCGGGGAGGCTCTTGCTGAGAAAGAGCAGCAGTGCTCATCGTGCAAACAGCACATTATTATCGTAACTGCTGCAAAGATATATATATTCTGAAACACACTCATGTTCTTCACAGCTTGAAACAATATGAGGACATGACGACTGAACACATGTAGAGTTCATGTTCCTGACTTCTAACTTGTCCTGCTGTTGTCAATAAAAGCTCTAAACCCAACACTGATGTAAAGCCATCTATTTCCCCAGAAATCCAATCATGTAAACTGATCAGCTTCAGGTTAAATGGACAAAAACATCTGTAAAAGGACAAAAATATCAAATTTTGTCAATAAAACCCTGCACTGATCTACTCTGGTCTTCATAACTAGAATAATATCTATCTTTTCATCTACTAATATTTAACATTCCCTGTACTGCACAATCTATGAAGAGGATTTACTTACCAGAGCTCGCCATGGCCACATAGATTCTCCATAGTCATAGGTGATTTCACTCTCCGCTTGGATATTTTCAATAGCAAACAAGCAGAGATGAGGTTTATCCTGGACTGCCAGCTGTTTCATCTTGCAGTTTGGGTACTTGTGGTCATCATTAACCAGCCGGCCAAGTGAGTCGTCTTCACGGGAGGCATCAATGCTAAAAGTGAAGAAAAGAACATATGTTTTGTTCACTAAAAACATAATGTTGTAAAGAACAACTGATATTGTATATGCCTTTACTTACCACCATGTGCTATTTTTCCATTTAAAATCAAATAGGAAAGCAGTTTGCTTTTCTGTGTACTTTTTCTGCCGCTTGTCCCGTTCATGTTCTGAGATAAGCTCCCCACGGTACTCGACCACAAAGGATCCCTTTTCAATTGGTTCAGAGGCAAATACACCACGTCCTAATACAAGATGTTCAATAAGTAGCGTTAAGTAATACAATCCAAATCAGGTTTACTGCAGCTGATCAGCCACTGACAAAACATATGCAGAACAAACAATCACAAAATGTTTTAATTGTGAGGGGAACATCTAGATCAGGGGTGCCCAATCCCGGTCCTCGAGAGCTACTGTCCTGCAGCTTTTAGATGCATCCTTGTTCCCACACACCTGAATCAAATGAATGGCTTGTTATCAGGCCTTTGCCAAACATGATGGCATGCTGAAGAGATCAAACCATTTGATTCAGGTGTGTGGGAACAAGGATGCATCTAAAAGCTGCAGGACGGTAGCTCTCGAGGACCGGGATTGGGCACCCCTGATCTAGATGCTTACGTTCAGGGCTGCAACAAATGAGTTGATACAATAAATAAATGCTAATAATAAAAAAAACAATTATTAAAATAGTTGGCAACAAATTTCAAATACATGAAAATATAAAACATTTTTTAATCTAGATGATAGATAGATAGCTAGCTAGCTTTGGGAGGTTCCCTCAGGGAAACTGAAGCAATTGTTATATATTTGTCACGGTCCGGGGCAGCGGCCGTGTGGAGAGTGGAAGGAGGACCCAAAACGCAGCACTTATTCAGGTGTGAGGGTGATTTATTGATAATATCAAACACAAAGTGGAGATGGCAAACAGAACTAAGGACGAAACTAAACTGGGATAAACTACACAGAGGAGTGGGAAACCTGAACATGAAGGGAGAACAGCAGGGAGAGCACGCAGAGGATTACACCAGGTATGAACACAGACGACGCGACGAGGAACAGAGGCAAACACACACTATAAATACACAGAGAGACACTGGGAAGTCACACACAGGTGGGAGACACAGCTGGACCTGATTAACCTGATGAGACAGGGGAACACTAACACCAGGGACCAACAGAGGGAGCACAAACCCAGAACCCAGTGTCTAAAATCCCAAACACAAACCATCCCAAAACAGCCATGAATAATAATGAAAGTAATAACAATAAAGAACATAAACACAAAGTCACCGAGTCATGGTCGCAGGGCCATGACAATATTATTAAATATTATAATAAACATTAGTTGCAGCTCTGGTAATATTCATGCAGTAGCCATAAGGAACAACATATAACATACCTTTATAGTCATTGATCCATTGGGCCTTTAAACAAGTCTTGTCACTTCCAGATAAAATAAAGTGAGCAGCCTCTGCTTCAGGACGAAGTCTGAGTCTTCTTTTTGACATGTTCTTCACTCTCAATCTGCTCAACCTGTACACATCTTCATGAGAAAATGACGAAAAGTCAGCAAGACAAAACCAACCAGTACTTTCTTTACATGGTATTTTAAATAGTATTTTTCTGCCTTAAATCACAACGCATTTGCTAATCAGACTAATATACCAGTGCAAACACTTTGCAAATGTAATGTGACATTAAATTACCTTCACGAATAATTTTAACATGCCAATACACGGACAAATACTGTAAACTGTGCACTTTACTACCATTACTGAAACACTAATGTCATTGATTTGTGCTAAACAGGAAAACATTAATATTATCATTTAAATCCCAGAAAACATATCTTGAAATAAAATGCGTGTTGCAGTAGCCTACACTTAAAAAGAGCTTAGACTGACTGTCTCTGCAGTTGCAGATGCAGAGAGGGCCGCAGGCCCTTTAACTCCAGTGGAAATTTAAAAACAATTAAATTTAACTTCTAATATCTGTTGCTGAAGATAAAGCTAAAGTATATTTATTACCATTTATCATCATGCACCATTTTAACTTTATTCAAATCGATTGTGTGTTGTTTCCATTCCATTTAGCTAACATTAATTAGCTTGTTAAACATACAACTTTACCTCGAAGCGTGCGTGAAATCATGGATATCAAAGGTAAATACATACGTCAAGATAAATCTCTCCTGAGTGCTGAAGGTCCCGGATGTGCCGTTCACGCAGAGCTCCGGCGAGTTTGTATCTTGCCGTGACCAGCAGCTCTTTGGTTGAGGCTTTCGAACAATCAGATGCATCTTTACTCACTTGTTGACCAATCAGAGACGTCGTTCTATGCTCCACTGACGAAATGCTGCATCCTCTCACCAGCCACGGTCTCTCCTCGTCCATTTAACAACAAAAACACAGCAACACGTGCTGTATTTGAGGTAGGAACACTTGAGAACTGTCACAATGTTTTGCAAACTGCTGTTACAGTTAATTTCGTTCCGTTAATTTGTTTGGTTCCTATTCTTAAGTAACACTTAATACACATGTGGTTAGCTTGCTGGTCTAGTTTAAGTTAGCATGGGCATGCTGTTCACTGATAGAGTAAGGCCAAAATTGTCCTGATATTGTCAGTGTGTTATCATAAACATGCAGCACCCCTAGACCCCCAAGTTAAAATACAGATAATAGATAAGCAATTTAAGAAAATAAGTATAATGTGTATAATAAATGATTTTACTGTCACTTTCCTGGGTCTGTTGACCCAGCGTTTTAAGTTTTAGTTTGTTTGGATGTCGATGTTTGTTTATAAGTTCTTTAGGTTTGCTAAGTTCATTTGTTTATTAGATTACCTTTGTGATGTCTGTTTTATTGGGAAAGTCCTTGTCCTATATGCAATGAGTCTAGTTTTGTTTCCCCTTGTCCCAGCTGTTCCTCATCCCCTCATTATCTCTCTGTGTACTTACAGTGGCTTGCAAAAGTATTCGTCCCTCTTTTCCACATTTTGTCACATTACTGCCACAAACACAAATTGTCATGGTCCTGGGTCGGTGACCTAGCGCTTTTAGTTTATTATCATTTTCTAGTTTATTATTATGATGATGATTATTATTATTGTTTGAGTTCTATGTCTTATATTTGGTCTGCCTCTGAGTCTGTGTCTCTGTCTATGGTGTCACCCCGTCTGTTTGTGAATCTGTCTGTTTAGTTCTGTGTCTTGTTTGGTTCCCCGTGTCTGAGTTTCCTGTTTTATTGTGAAGGTCTCTGTCTGATGTGAGTGTGTTCACTTTACGTTTCCCCTGTCCCGTCAGCTCTGATTCCTCCCAGCCGTATTGCCCTCCTGTCTCTCATCCCCTGATTACTGGTGTGTGTATTTAAGCCCTGTGTGTTCTCCTGCCTGTTGCCGGTTTGTCTGTGTTCCTCCGTGTCCTGCTGGTCGTCGTCTCGGCCTCGGCCTCTCAGCCCTTTGTCGTATGCTCCCAGGTCTGTTATTTTAGTTCTTCCCAGTTTAGGTGTCTTCAGTTATTTGTCATGCCCCACTGCTTGTTTGCCACTACACCTTGTAAATAAACTTCACTAGCATTTTCATCCACTGCTTGCATCTCGGGTCCTCCTTCCTCCACACCACACGGCTCGCCTTCCCAGCCGTGACACAAATCAATTTTAATGGAATCCAATTGCAGCAAAAGGTGGTTCTACAAAGTATTGACTCAGGGGGCTGAATAATTGCGCACACCCCACTTTTCAGTTATTTATTTGTAAAAAATGTTTGGAATCATGTATGATTTTCGTTCCACTTCTCACGTGTACACCACTTTGTATTGGTCTTTCACGTGGAATTCCAATAAAATTGATTCATGTTTGTGGCTGTAATGTGACAAAATGTGGGAAAGTTAAAGGGGGGCCGAATACTTTTGCAAGCCACTGTAAGTCCTGTCCTAATTTGTTCAGTGTCAGGTCATCTGTTGTCTTTGGTGCCACGTTTCCATGTATCTTTGTATCCATGTCAGGTTTCATGGTTTTTTTGTTTTTTTTTAATAAAAAATATTTTCCCCAGGTTAGGTTATTGTTTATCTTCACCTCTGCCTTCTGTTTTGTAATCTTTTAATTAAATTAAATTTTATTTATATAGCGCCAAATCACAACAACAATCACCTGAAGGCGCTTTATATTGTACAGTAGATTGCACAATAATAGATACAGAGGAAAAACCCAACAATCATAGGACCACCTATGAGCAAGCGCTTTGGCGACAGTGGGAAGGAAAAACTCCCTTTTAACAGGAAGAAACCTCTGGCAGAACCAGGCTCAGGGAGCGGCGGGCATCTGCTGTGACTAGTTGGGGTGAGAAAAGGAAGACAGGACAAAGACATGCTGTGGATTAATAACAAGTATGATTCAGTGCAGAGAGGTCTATTAACACACAGTGAGTGAGAAAGGTGACTGGAAAGGAAAAAACTCAGTGCTTCATGGGAATCCCCTGGCAGCCTACATCTACTGCAGCACAACTAAGGGAGGATCCAGGGTCATCTGATCCAGCCCTAACTATATGCTTTAGCAAAAAGGAAAGTTTGAAGCCTAATCTTAAAAGTAGAGATTAATAAACGGCTTGCTTTCTGTTAATATTCAAATTTTCTTTCACGTTCCTTTGTGTCTGCATTTTGGTTCCACTCCTCAAATTCATACATATGTCTAACCGTTTTTCCCCACTCGGCGACACACCCGTCGGGGGTCAAACTCTGGTAATTCTGTTCTCAGACATGTGAAGCTAGAGACACCGGCAACCATAGTCAGTTGTCTTCCAGGGGCCAGAGCAGGCGACATTGAAGGAAATTTAAAACTGCTGGCTAAGGGTAAACGTAAATTCAGTAAAATCATAATTCACGTCGGCAGTAATGACACCCGGTTACGCCAATCGGAGGTCACTAAAATCAATATTGAATCGGTGTGTAACTTTGCCAAAACAATGTCGGACTCTGTAGTTTTCTCTGGCCCCCTCCCCAATCAGACCAGGAGTGACATGTTTAGCCGCATGTTCTCCTTAAATTGCTGGCTGTCTGAGTGGTGTCCCAGAAACGATGTGGGCTTCATAGATAATTGGCAAACCTTCTGAAGGAAACCTGGTCTTGTAAGGAGAGACGGCATCCATCCCACTTTGGATGGAGCAGCTCTCATTTCTAGAAATATGGACAAATTAATTAAACCCCCCATAATATGACTATCCAGAGTTGGGACCAGGAAGCAGAGTTGCAGTCTTACACGCCTCTCTGCAGCTTCTCTTCTCCTGTTACACCCCCCCCCCCCCCCCAAAAAAAAAAAAACATCTCCTTTGAGACTGTGTCAGCTCCCAAACAGACGAAAAACAAAATAAAAACCAGCAACAAACAACTTAAACATAAACAATTACAAAGAAAGAACAATCGATTTGCCTTACAGAAACCTGGTTGTAGCAGGATGATTATGTTAGTTTAAATGAATCAACACCCCCGAGTCATTCTAACTACCAGAAACCTCGAAGCACAGGCCGAGGGGGCGGTGTGGCAGCAATTTTTCACACCAGCCTATTAATTAATGAAAGACCAAGACAGACTTTTAATTCATTTGAAAGCCTGATGCTTAACATTGTCCACCCCAGCTGAAAAATTTTAGAAACCAGTCTTATTTGTTATCATCTATTGTCCACCTGGGCCTTACACAGAGTTTCTCTCTGATTTCTCAGACTTTTTATCTGATTTAGTGCTCAGCTCAAATAAAATAATTATTGTGGGTGATTTTAACATCCATGTAGATGCTAAGAATGACAGCCTCAACATGGCATTTAATCTGTTATTAGACTCAATTGGCTTCTCTCAAAATGTAAAAGAACCCACCCACCACTTTAATCACACTCTAGATCTTGTTTTTAACATATGGCATAGAAACTGAACATTTAACAGTGTTTCCTGAAAACCCTCTCCTGTCTGATCATTTCCTGATAACATTTACATTTACAATAATTGATTACACAGCAGTGGAGAGTAGACTTTATCACAGATGTCTTTCTGAAAGCGCTGTAACTATGTTTAAGAATGTAATCCACCCACTGTTATCATCTTCAATGACCTGTACCAACACAGAGCAGAGCAGCTATCTGAACGCTACCCCAACAGAGGTCAATTATCTTGTTAATAATAATTTTACCTCCTCACTACATATGACTCTGGATACTGTAGCTCCTGTGAAAACTAAGGTTTCAGATCAGAAGTACCTGACTCTGTGGTATAATTCTCAAACACGTAGCCTAAAGCAGATGACTCGTAAGCTGGAGAGGAAATGGCGTGTCACAAATTTAGAGGATCATCATAATTGGAGAAATATTTTGCTGATTTATAAGAAAGCCCCCCGCAAAGCCAGAACATCTTACTATTCATCACTGATTGAAGAAAATAAGAACAACCCCAGGTTTCTCTTCAGCACTGTAGCCAGGCTGACAAACAATCAGAGCACTTTTGAGCCAACCATCGTTAACTAGTAATGACTTCATGAACTTCTTCACAAATAAAATTCTTATCATTAGAGAAAAAATTACCAATAATCATCCCACAGATGTAATATTATCTACAGCTACTTTTAGTACCGTTGATGTTAAGTTACTCTTTTTCTCCAATTGATCTTTCTGAGTTATCTTCTATAATTATTTCCTCCAAACCTCCGTGTCTTTTAGACCCCATTCCTACAAAACTGCTCAAAGAAGTCCTGCCATTAATTAATGCTTCAATCTTAAATATGATCAACCTATCTCTAATAATCGGCTATGTACCACAGGCCTTCAAGCTGGCTGTAGTTAAACCTTTACTCAAAAAGCCATCTCTAGACCCAGCAGTCTTAGCTAATTATAGGCCAATCTCCAACCTTCCTTTCATATCAAAAATCCTTGAAAGAGTAGTTGTCAAACAGCTAACAGATCATCTGCAGAGGAATGGTTTATTTGAAGAGTTTCAGTCAGGTTTCAGAGCTCATCACAGCACAGAAACAGCTTTAGTGAAGGTTACAAATGATCTTCTTATGGCCTCTGACAGTGGACTCATCTCTGTGCTTGTCCTGCTAGGCCTTAGTGCAGCGTTCGATACTGTTGACCATAATATCCTATTAGAGCGATTAGAGCATGCTGTAGGTATTACAGGTACTGCACTCCAGTGGTTTGTATCATATCTATCTAATAGACTACAATTTGTTCATGTAAATGGAGAGTCCTCTTCACCCACTAAGGTCAATTATGGAGTTCCACAGGGTTCAGTGCTAGGACCAATTCTGTTTACATTATACATGCTTCCCCTAGGCAGTATCATTAGAAGACATAGCATACATTTACACTGCTATGCAGATGACACGCAGCTCTGTCCATGAAGCCAGATAACACACACCAATTAGTTAAAGTGCAGGAATGTCTTAAAGACATAAAGACCTGGATGGCCGCTAACTTTCTGCTTCTTAATTCAGATCAAACTGAGGTTATTGTACTCGGCCCTGAAAATCTTAGAAATATGGTATCTAAGCAGATTCTTACCCTGGATGGCATTACCTTGGCCTCCAGTTATACTGTGAGGAACCTTGGAGTCATTTTTGACCAAGACATGTCCTTCAATGCACATATTAAACAAATATGTAAGTCTGCTTTCTTTCATTTGTGCAACATCTCTAAAGTTAGAAATATCCTGTCTCTTAGTGACGCTGAAAAACTAGTTCATGCATTTATTACTTCCAGGCTGGACTACTGTAATTCATTATTATCAGAATGTCCTAAAAACTCCCTGAAAAGCCTTCAGCTAATCCAAAATGCTGCAGCAAGAGTACTGACAGGGACTAGAAAGAGAGAGCAGATTTCTCCTGTTTTGGCTTCCCTTCATTGGCTTCCTGTTAAATCCAGAATTAAATTCAAAATTCTACTCCTCACATACAAGGTCTTAAATAACCAGGCCCCATCTTATCTTAATGACCTTGTAGTACCATATCACCCTATTAGAGCACTTCGCTCTCACTCTGCAGGCCTACTTGTTGTTCCTAGAGTATTTAAAAGTAGAATGGGAGGCAGAGCCTTCAGTTTTCAGGCCCCTTTTCTGTGGAACCAGCTTCCAGTTTGGATTTGGGAGACAGACACTATCTCTACTTTCAAGATTAGGCTTAAAACGTTCCTTTTAGCTGAAGCATATAGTTAGGGCTGGACCAGGTGACCATGAATCCTCCCTTAGTTATGCTGCAATAGACGTAGGCAGCCGGGGATTCCCATGATGCATTGAGTTTTTCCTTTCCAGTCACCTTTATAACTCAGTATGTGTTAATAGACCTCTCTGCATTGAATCATATCTGTTATTAACCTCTGTCTCTCTTCCACAGCATGTCTTTCATCCTGTTTTCCTTCTCTCACCCCAACCAGTCGCAACAGATGGCCGCCCCTCCCTGAGCCTGGTTCTGCCAGAGGTTTCTTCCTGTTAAAAGGGAGTTTTTCCTTTCCACTGTTGCCAAAGCGCTTGCTCATAGGGGGTCATACAGTATGATTGTTGGGTTTTTCTCTGTACCTATGAAGCGCCTTGAGGCGACTTTTTTTGTGATTTGGTGCTATATAAATAAAATTGAATTGAAATTGAATTGTACTTCTGTATACTGTGACATTTACAGTTGCTTAGTTAATTAAGTGACTTAATTACTCACTTTTATTTACTAATTGAATTACTAAATGAAGCTGGAATTGTGCATTCTGCAGTTTTTAATAGTGTGTTATTAGTTTTTAAAGAAACAATATGCATTTTATACCATATTGTAAAAAGTATAAGGTAAGTTGAATTTAAAATATAATTAATAAAGTGTTGACTTTTTTCATCAATTCTTGTAGATACACAGAGTCGAGACTGAGCCTGATGATCATACTGAATCAGATGACAGCGGCAGGAATCTCCAAGTTCAACTGCGGATTGCAGATGCAATTATATTAATTCAGATTAATATAAACTCTTCAAGGGTCAAAATCTGCACACACATCATTCTGCATAGTGAAGGTCAGACAATTTGTGCATTGATCTTGAGAAGTAAGACTCATTAATTAATAGTAATATAATTAGACAAATGTTGAAACTTTATATTTCGATACATTTTGTCAACAACAAAAGAAACCAAGCTGTGCAGGCACTGATAACTGAACCTAAAGACCTTCATTTTTGTCAAGATTTGCCTGATTTAACTGTTGTTACCCTTGTTTAGAGTTCACCTTAATATGTATAAAAATGTGAAAAGATTTTGATGTGTGTTAGAATGATTGTTTAATTGGCAAGGTTTGAACGAACAATTTTCAGAAGCCTCAAAATTCATCTGTTACTATTCCACGAATGTTTCAAATAAATTTCACCTCCATTTCAACATTGAATACGACTGTGGACATAAGAGCTAAAAGGTGCTGTCCACGCATGTGTCCGCTAAGCCCCAGAAGGGTATAACCTGGGTCAAATGTGTTATTGTGTCTGACACACCTACAATATGAGGACTCGCAGAGTGACGTCACTGAAAGTGTGTTTAAAGTGTGTTAAGTTCCAAAACTGGCCAGTAGGCGGTGAAACTGAAAGTGAGCAAAAACGCTAAACACACTTAAACACACTTTTTCATAAAATTGTGATGTTTCAGGACTTCCGAGATTTTTGGTTTGGGAGCATGTTGGGAGCCTCTAGAACACTTTAGAAGGCTCAGAAAAATGAGGACCTCAAAAATGTCCTCATTTTTCTGAGCGTCCTCATTTTGTGAGTGTGTTATCATAAAATTGTCCTAAGATGTCATGAAAACAAGTACACACACACACACACACACACACACACACACACACACACACACACACACACACACACACACACACACACACACGAATCAGAATTAAAACTATAAGCGCACACTGGCAGACGGACGCTGCACCTTCACAGGTTGCAGATTCAGAATTCGTGTGGCCCATTTTCTAAGAAAGTTTCTACGAGTGCATCTAAACCAGCTGCCCCTCCCATAACCATCACGTCCTCATGATGGACTCCTGCTTCACGGTCTTGGACTGCAGCTGGTGGTGTTTGGGGCATTGAACCAGCTCTCCACCTGCTGCAGGGTCTGGTTAGCGTGGCCTTCCACCTCTCACCACCTCCAGGCCAGAAGGACTTCCATCAGCAGCTGGAGCCTGAGACTGTGACACTGGAAGAAACCTATCAGAGAGAAGCTAGACCAACCAGCCCAATGAGCCGGCCTGCAGAGCAAACAGGCAGAGCACAGGACAGCTGGTTAGGACTGCCATCACCAGCTGCATCATAGCAAGGACCGCCTCAACAGCAACCCGACCAGCAGCAGGCACAAAGATGGCAGAACTGCAGTGAGAGCATCACCCATTCGTTCTGAACTTCGACGCGTCAACGTCAGCATTTTAGATGCCGCCATGTTGTTTTGATATGGATGAAAGGGCGGAGCTTTAGCCAATAAGCTAAAGCTTCTATGCCCGGTTAGCAACAGCATCCACACTGATCTGCACTAATTAATGCGACATGAAAAACGATTTAAATACCAAGAAAACTGGAGCTGAGTTAGTACAGTGACCTCACAGCAGCCATGTTATTGGTCAGATTAATCATTAAAAATGCAGCACAACTTCCACCTCACCGCTTTCTGTTTGGGGCAACAGTTAGACACTAAAACCACATTTTGAGTCTCAAACTTATGGGAACCAAAAGCCTGGTCCCCATAAGTAAACTTTCAATTTTTGGTCCCCACAAAGATATGAATACACACACACACACACACACACACACACACACACACACACACACACAAAATCGGGATCTGGATGTGCTAACCACAGAAAATAGCAGCTTAGTGTCATTGGTTCCGGCAACCAGTAAACTGACACACACACACACACACACACACACACACACACACACACACACACACACACACACACACACAGTGGTCGTGGTGTCAGTTCAGCTCTTATGTGGTGCAGATGTAAACTAAAAGCTTCTATCGAATGCCTCAACTGCTGCGGTGAGGAGGAGGATCCTCGGGGACGAGGAAGAATATGAGGAGGAGGAAGAGGAGACGGCCGGAACACGGGAGGAGGAGGAGGTGCACTGCTGACCACTGAGGAGGAAACTTTAAACTGGAGAAGGCAACACACACACACACACACACAAACGCATGATCACAACACTGCCTATAATATCAGCATGCAAACACTCAATACACACGTGCTGATCAATATACACACACACACACACACACACACACACACACACACACACACACACACACACACAGTCTTCATCAGCTTAACGTGAGGAAATAAGCTGGAAATCAATCAAATGAATAAGACTGGGAACCATCGTGTCCATACGATCATATTTTAATTATTTAATTGGTCAAACAGAAACACAGACACGCCCTCGACATCTTCGGCAGATCTTCGTCGATATGAAACCAGAGCGACGCCGCTCTCAGTCAGACTCGTGTCTCCACGTGGGAGTTCAGAGGCAGCTGGCTGTGATATGTTAAACCACACAGCCCCCCCCCCCCCCAGACCCCGCAGCCCCCTCCTCGGGCACTGCTGATGAGGATAATCAATAAAACACGATGAAGATAAGCAGCAGGGCTGTGTTAAGGCTGCCTCTGCTGACTTGGATCTGCATTTAGGAGGAATTTCAGAGCCAAAGGACCATCTTCATGACAGATCAGGTAAACCCCCCCCCCGAGACACTGTGATAGGCTTATTAAATGCACACAAAACCTGACCTTCATTCAAAATGAAAAAAGGCTGAATTTTTGTGCTTTTCAATCATTTTCCAGTATTTCTGAGTCCTCGTGATTCCACAAAGTCCTGCAAACACTCACGTGGAACTTTCAGGACAGAAAACTGCAACCAAATCCGTTTTCTCCAAAATCTGTTTATTAATGACCGGTGGAGCTCTGGTATGGTGGGATCTGTGGTAGTCTCAATAAAGAGCTTCATGTCTCAGGAACAGAAGCGAGCGTTGTTACCCTGCATGTTGGTTCTGTTTGCTGATTTCCTCTAAGTTTGTCTCCAACCGTGTGGGACGGACGGCTGCTCAAAACAGGCGACGGCACATTAATCCTCCATGTTTGGTTCAGGCCGGCCCACACGTTAAGGCGGGCATGGAGCACATACAGTCGAATCACTCCGGTCCTGCTTAAAATTCCTGCAGTCTGAACCCAAACAAGCCGTCGTTAGAATGAAGTGACTGCAGTTTGCAGCAGGCTGTGCCTTTAAAGGTGGGACCCCTGGGAGCACATTCACAGACATCAGTGTGTTTAGGAGATCGAGTCATAGGAAGAGCCAGGAGCACATGTGGTGGCTGTTTGGGGAGCAAGAGGAGTGGATCCCTCTCTCTCACACACACACACACACAGCTACAGCAAATGTGTGTGTGTTGGCTGTACTGAAGGCCCCGTGGGACGAACTGCTTCACCAGCTGTGTTCTGACACACAGGAACACTGAGGGCCTGGGGACAGCACACACACACACACACACACACACACACACACACACACACACACACACACACACACACACACACACACACACACACACACACAGAGATCACATGTGTGCACTCAACCGTGTCGGGATGAGAAACAAACAAACTCATGGATATGCACACAAACACTGCAACAGCCGAAAATACGACTGAAATATTCCAACTTCTAAAGTCAGTGCATGAAAACCGTCTTTTCTACTCGAATTTAAAACAAAACTCCAGGAAACATCAGATTCTTTTTATCATCTGTCTCAGACTGAAACACGACTAACAAAATCAAACTAAGATCTGCACATCACAAAATCCCCCACAGAGGGCAGGTCTTCTATTCTGAAATCGCACACCTATCCTTTCATTGTCTTAATGTGAGAAAGTCAAACACACACACACACACAGGCTCAGTCTTCAACTCTCCCGAGGACGGAGGAGCAGGACGTGTGTTTATTCGTCTGTTGAAGACACTTGACCTGGATTGTCTGAGCTGCTCTGGGCCGAAAAACAGCTGGAGACACACACACACACACACACACACACACACACACACACACACACACACACACACACACACACACACACACACACACACACACAATCAAAATATTTAAACTATATATTGAACCTGGGCATTAATGTGGGTTGTATGATTTTAGAAATGTTAATTCAGTGAAATATTCAGCTGCTCAGCCGCCACACAGGATCCAACCTGCACATCTGCACTGACTGTACGGGTGAAGATCTCAGGCAGGGTACGAACCACCACCACCCTAACGCTTTTAAAGACAGCAGTTATTTTAAATAAATCCACAAGTATGGTCTGCCATCAGAAACCATTTCTGGGTCCACTCAACCGGTGCCATCAAATGATCAGCGCACAAAAAACAAAGCAAAAACAGAGCTCAAAGTCGTGCTGATGAAAGCCTGGAGAGGCCGAGGATGACATATGACACATGACATCTGTGCTCTGAAATAAATAAATAAAGGTCAAAGAACTGAATTAAGAGACGAGAGGCTCGTCCCACCCAGGAGCTGCTGCAGGGAATAAAGTTTATTCAGTCTGGAAGCCTCGAAGCAAACACATGCAACATGCAATTAGGTCCAACTCTGTGAAAGGAGGAGGAAAACATGAAGAGCCTCTGAAAGATGGAGCAGCCATGAGCTGGGAGGAGGGTGGGGTCAGGGGGTTGAGACAGACAGGAGAGAGAAGGAGGTGAGTTCAGGTAAGTGCTGAGAGGTGTGTGTTTGTCAGGGAAACAGAGGGGTGTGTGTGTGTGTGTGTGTGTGTGTGTGTGTGTGTGTGTGTGTGTGTGTGTGTGTGTGTGTGTGTGTGTGTGTGTGTGTGTGAGAGAGAGAGAGAGTGAGAGAGAGACAAAAAGCTGATGTCTTCATTTTGTAGAAAGCTGAAAAACGATCCAGTGGTCCACTGCACAATTTGATATGGACACACACACACACACACACACACACACACACACAGATCTGAAGAATCATCATCAGATTAAGTTTCAGCAACACTGGCTGCTTAAACAGTGTGTGCACACGCACACACAGACACACACAGTCTGAGCTCTCACATTTAAAGAGCTTTTTGTAGTTTCCCTCTGCAGTGCTCGACTAAAACTTTCACCAGCAGGGGGCAGAGTTTCACCAGTGTGGTGACATGTTTCGTGTGCCGCAGGTTTCGCTTTTTCACTTTTATATAAGCCCACATGTCCCACAGAGCTGTAAAGAACAACTTCCTCATTAACACTGATATAAAGATTACAGCACTGCGCCACCTTGTGGTATAAAATGGTACTGATGTGGGCCTGTCTGATCATTACTGTGTTTTCTTTGAAAGTAAAATCTCAGCCCACATAAATATATCAACAGCAGTGATCACAAAACGGTGTATAACTGAACACAGTAGTGCAATTTTTAACCAGGTCTTCCCATTAACACCTGACCTGTCCAGAGGGTCAGTCAATGAGCTCGTCAATAGCTTCAATGCTAACATGTTAAATGTAATGGATACAATTGCTCCCATTAAGGTGAAGGTTATCTCTGGAAGGAAAAAGTCTCCATGGAGAAACTCCACACTGGTGAAAAATGAAAAAAGAGAGTGTAGGAAAGCTGAGCGCAGATGGAGAAAAACAAACCTCCAGGTTCATTATGACATTTATAAAGAGAAACTTCACAATTATAATTTACAACTGAGGATTGCAAGGAGGTCCTACTTCTCTGACATCATCACTAAAAACAGCCATAATGCTCGGGTCTTATTTTCTACAGTTGACAGGCTAACAAACCCTCCTGTGTCAGTGGCAGCTGAACTTCATTCGACCATGGCCTGCAATGACTTTGCCAAATTCTTCACTGAAAAAATCCAAAAAATTAGACAAGCAATTGGTACATCAACAGCAGATCCAGGATATGTACTGTGTCCACCAAAAAACTGTTTAAACACCATGAAACAGTTTGACCCTATTAACAGCAAAGACCTGGAGGACATCTTAGGTCAACTGAACTCCTCCTCCTGCTGTTTAGATGTCCTGCCAACAAGTTTTTTCAAAAAGGTCTCAAAGACTTTAGAGTCAGACCTGTTACAGATCGTCAACTTTTCCTTAATGTCAGGTGTGTTTCCAGAACCACTAAAAACTGCTGTAATTAAACCTATACTGAAAAAGGACAATCTTGACAAGACACAAATGAACAACTACAGGCCGATCTCAAATCTCCAATTTTTAAGTAAGATCATTGAAAAAGCAGTTTCTCAACAGCTCAATTACTTCTTAAAACAGAATAACTGCTACGATGCCTTCCAGTCAGGTTTTAGACAGAACCACAGCACTGAAACCGCTCTGACCAAAGTGTTTAATGACATATGTCTGAATACAGACAGTGGAAAAATGTCAGTCCTAGTTTTGCTGGATCTCAGTGCAGCATTTGATACAGTTGACCACAACATATTACTCAAACGACTGGAGAACTGGGCAGGTCTTTCAGGAACTGTACTAAACTGGTTCAAAACATACTTAGAAAACAGGAAATACTTTGTATCAATAGGTAACTTCACATCTGAACAGACAAGCATCACATGTGGAGTTCCCCAAGGTTCCATCTTGGGACCCCTTCTGTTTAACATTTACATGCTCCCACTGGCACAGATTATAAAGAACAACAAAATAAACTACCACAGCTATGCAGATGACACACAAATATATATCACAATGTCACCAGGAGACCGAGGCCCTGTACAGGCTCTTGGTAAATGCATTGAGGAAATTAATGACTGGTTGTGCCACAATTTTCTCCAGCTAAACAAAAACAAAACTGAAGTAATAGTCTTTGGCGCCAAAGAAAAACGATTACAGGTCACCAGAGAACTTCAATCTATACACCTAAAAACCACAAACCAGGCGAGAAATTTGGGTGTAGTGATGGATGCAGACCTAAACTTAGAAAAACACATTAAGACAATAACAAAGTCAGCTTACTATCACCTCAAAAATATTTCAAGGATAAAAGATCTGATGTCTCAACAGGACCTGGAAAAACTAGTCCATGCATTCATCTTTAGTAGGCTTGATTACTGTAACAGCATCTTTACAGGTCTACCTAAAAAATCAGTCAGACAACTACAGCTCATTCAGAACTCTGCTGCTCGAGTCCTCACTAAGACCAAAAAAGTGGACCACATCAGTCCAGCTCTGAGGTCTTTACACTGGCTGCCTGTCCGTCAGAGGATAGACTTTAAAGTTCTGATGCTGGCCTATAAAGCTCTGAATGGTTTAGGACCAAAATACATCAGTGACCTCCTGACCCAGTATGAACCTTCCAGATCCCTCAGGTCATCTGGATCCGGTCTTTTATCAGTTCCCAGAGTCAGAACCAGACACGGAGAAGCTGCATTCAGCTTTTATGCTCCTTATATCTGGAACAAACTCCCAGAAAGCCTCAGATCAGCTGAAACACTCAGTTTATTTAAATCCAGGTTGAAGACTCACCTGTTCTCAGCTGCATTTGAATAAAGCACCAAATCCACACTTTTAAGCTTAAATTTCAAAACTAACATTTTAACTACTGATTTTATCTACTGTTCTGATTTTATCTGTTTTGATTTTATATACTGTTTTGTTTGTTTGTTAATTAGTTAGTTTGTTTGTTTGATTGTTTTAATCAATTTTAAATTATGCTTTTTACTTGTTTTTGTTTCTAATGTCTCTGTAAAGCACTTTGAATCACCTTGTTGTTGAATTGTGCTATACAAATAAACTTGCCTTGCCTGATTACAATGGTGCAGCGTGGTTCGACTTCTTCTGTGTCATAGTGATGGTTTCGTCCAACGCCGTTGATGCCTGTGGTTGTTTGCATTGAACCGTTTTTAAACCTATGAATTTACCTTTTTAGGCATCGTTGACGGAGCCTGCGTTAACCTGAACATTCACATCGTTGCTTTGTCCAGATTTCAGCTAATAAATAATCAGATTCATCATATTAGACAATCTCAGTCGGCTCGCTCGTGATGTAAGACTGAAGTTTCATTTATTCAAGACAGGCACGTGTTTACAGGTAACTACAGACTGTGTTTTTATGTCTTCAAATATATTTTTTCATTAATTTGGTTTATTTGATGTATATTTTATCATTTGTAGGATCACTTTATAGTCTCTCTGTGTCGCAGTTACACACAACGTGAGGTTAGCACTGGCTTTCTTTTTGCTTTCACAATGACAATAAGGTAACAAATGAAACGCCACCTGTAACGTTTCCCTCTGATTTAGCTTTAAATACCTGCTCCTCTCCAACATTTAAACCAGGTTCCTTCTGTCTGCAGTGACGTCATTGCTGCTTCTTACAGTTATGCAGACCACCCTGACATGCCTTCATCTGGATACAAGTGCTGTGCAAAAGGCCTGAACCACCCTCATTTCTTCCTTTTTTGCGTAGATGTGTTGTTAGGTTGGGATAAAGTAAGATTAGGCTGAGATTAGGGTAAAAGTTCAGGAAACTGACTGTAGAGAACATGCCATCCTCTGATGGCTGTAAATCTATGGTGTGTATTTAAACGTCAGCTAAGCCATTAGTCATGAGCTAAAGAGTGTCTGCAAAGGGAGGTCAGCGGGGACACGTCTGCGTGCGTGGGGGGAGTCACATATATGTGGCTTATGCTTCATTTAAATGAAGGCTGCCTCTGCACCACAGGTGCTGGATGTACACATTTTATTTCAAAGGCACCAGAAAACACCAGCAGCTGCAGTGAAGTACGAACAAATTAGCCTCCAAGTTAAACTACATAAAAATGTCCAATAAGTCGCCTGTAAATGAGGCATTAGATTTGTCTCCAAGCATGACATCATTGAGAATGTTGGCATGATTTAACTGAGCTGGTCGGCTCCTGTGATGTTGCTGTGATGCTGCACAGCAACATCACTGCAGCATCACAGCTCTGTGTCCAGTTCTGAAAATCACAGCAAATCTTTTTTTGCACACATGAAATCAAAAATTTTAAAAAATAAGTGTGTAGGTGTGAACCTGTGAGGGTCTGTGCATCCACGCCTCATACGTGTGTGTGTGTGTGCGTGTGTGTGTGTGCGTGCGTGTGCGTGTGTTTGCGTGTGTGTGTGTGCGTGTGTGTGTGTGTGCGTGTGTGTGTGTGCGTGCGTGTGTTTGCGTGTGTGTGTGTGCGTGTGTGTGTGTGTGTGTGCGTGTGTGTGTGCGTGTGTGTGTGCGCGTGTGTGTGTTTGCGTGTGTGTGTGTGTGTGCGTGTGTGTGTGTGTGTGTGTGCGTGTGTTTGCGTGTGTGTGTGTGTGTGTGTGCGTGTGTGTGCGTGTGTGTGTGTGTGCGTGTGTGTGTGTGTGTGCGTGTGTGTGTGTGTGCGTGTGTGTGTGCGTGTGTGTGTGTGTGCGTGTGTGTGTTTGCGTGTGTGTGTGTGCGTGTGCGTGTGTGTGTGCGTGTGTGTGCGTGTGTGTGTGCGTGTGTGTGTGTGCGTGTGTGTGCGTGTATTGGCCTCAAACTAATGAGGTGGAAGATAAACAGTGAACGTTCCACATCATCAGGGTCATTAGCCAACAGCTAAGGACAGGAGGAGATCTCATTGGATCTGACACACACACACACACACACACACACACACACACACACACACACACACAGCTGATAACTAATTGACATAAATAAATCGGAATAGTTTGACAAAAATGAAACAAAATTGCTCAATGAGCTGAAAATGAAAGACAACAATATGAAATCTTTAAACCTTCCTGTCTCAAATCATCGCTCAACATCATCTCCACCCGCTCCACCCTCCCCTGCACTCATGATGATGAAAGAATGAGGAAGAACATATTCTCTCAGATAACAGAGTTTTTAGGAGGAAGGATTTTCCAGTGGCTCCATCTGAAAAGTTCAGAGAAGCAATTCTTCTAAAAACTCCGGCCAGGGTGGAGATTTCCGAAAACTTCGTTTTTGCATTTACGTGTGGACGGGATAATTTTTTAAAACGAAAACGGAAAATCTCCGTTTTCAAAAATACCCGTGCACGTGTGGACGTAGCCTTAGTTTCTGTGTTTAGATCAGTTTTAGTTAAATGTAAGCAGTATCAGTCTAAATACAATTAGGGAGTGTGTCTTTACATGCCAGAAAAAGGGGCGGAGCCTGGACTGGAATCATGAGCTGCACAAACGTCGCCCAACAAACACGAATGTACCAGACGCCACAGCGTGAGCGTCGCTGTCTTTTTCTCAAAGGGTGCATCCATAAACACAAGCACGTGTCGTACTTCCTCGTAACCTGGGTTAAAGTTGTGTTTGCTGCTGAGGTCGGAGGAGACTTCCTCGGTGCAGAGGACTGTCTGACAGCGTTGAGACCGGCCCGCTGTCTGCGCCCGTTGTTCTCCTCGGGGCCGAGTATCGACAGCGGTGTCGCCTTCCCCTGTTTGTTCGATACCTCTGTTCTCTGCTTCCTGTCTGTGCGACACCCGACGCCACCACCCCGTGTGTGTGCGTGTCTCAGTGTGTGCGTGTGTCTGATGCCGCAGTATTTGCAGGCAGAGCAGGGGATAAAGTTGCATGTTGTTCTTTTCATGGCAGCGTTTTTCAGAGCGATGGATCCCTGAGAGGATTTAATGTTGGTGGGCATACACAGGCCTCGCTGACCATAAACACGCCGCCTCACCCTGCGGCTGGAGGCAGACGGAGCATCAGCACAAACACTAAATAATCAAACCTGAGCTCGTAACACTCACACGAGTTTAAGCTGCGACAACCGATATTTCAGGCTTTTGGAAATGTTTCTCTCCTCGGCATCATTCCCACCGATCTATGAATCCACCGACCTGTGAGCAGACGTCTCCTTCCCATCTGCACAGCTCTGAGACTGATTTAAACCTGTCTCTTTCATATACAGCGAGCAGAGCTATGAGGTGGAACGGCTCTGCTGTGCTGCTGAGTTTGGAGAGGAAAAAATAAAGCGCGCCTGTCAATATGACAGATGTGTTCTCTGTGTTGTAGCACCGGAGGGCGAAAGCAGACGCTGTGAAGGACTCTGTTTCTTCAACGTGCCCTTTAAAGTGCAATATTTTGACTGAGGTGACCTCCCCGCCGCCGCCGCCTCAGACACACGCACACAGCAGCATCGGGATCAGCCTGACCCCCTGCGGCGAGACGATCCTGCCTGTGTTTGTGTGTGTGTGTGTGTGTCTGTGTGTCAATCTGTGTTTACGGTGTGTCGACAGGTATCTCTGCCGGTTAACATCCGAGACTCCGAGAGAGTGTGTGTTTGTGTGTGTGTGCTCACCCATGCTGTTGGTGGAGCTGCACCACATCAGCAGACAGCCGGTGCACAGCAGGTTGAGCACCCCGAACAGCAGGATCCTCCACGACTGCAAACGACAACAAACAAACAAGAAAGCCGTCAGAGAGCGGCGGCTCAAGCTCCGGGTCGAGGCCCCGCTGAGGCCCCGTCATACCAACAAGCAGTCCTTTAATTAGCATCACATCGACGAGAGGCACGAGGGACTTTACTTCACTCATAGTGCTGAAGAAATGTTTTGAAGCTGTTTTGAAGCTTTTTACCGACTGGGATGGATCAGTGTGGTTAACCATATGAAGCAGAACAGATACAATTATTTTAAGTTTATTTGCACACGTGAGGCAAATCTTTTTCGAACATGCAATAATAACAAAAAGGTTCATAAGCGAGCAGGAACACCAGCGCTCCTCAGACATCTTTACATCCGGCGAGCAAGGAGCAACGTCAGCTGATCAGAGTCAGGCTTTGATCAGCTGACACTCAGTAAACCAAACAAAACTCAGAGTGACACAAGAGGTTTTTTTTAATACATTTTTTGAGGCTTAATCACGTCTCAACCACTCACCACAGACAGCTCTCCTCTAACAGGCAATCAGAGCTCCAATCGGATTGGGAGCTGCTGGTTTTGGCTCTCGGACGGAGAGGGTGAGTTTCCCACCTGCAGTCCCGCCGCTCTGAGCTCAGTGAGATTTAAGTAAACGCTCTGAGTGAACGAGGCTCGCTGAGGTCTGAATCAGAAACACGAGCCCAGAGGAAGGTCACATTCAGAGCACGAGAGCAGGAAACGGGCTCGGTGATGACAAAGAGCAGCTCTGCCCGTCAGGAACATCTGCAGGGCCGAGCCTCTTATTCCAAACAGAGAAATAAACGAAGCAGAACACCAAGCGTATACAGCGCTGAGCCACGCCTCATTTCTTTAGATTTTGCCTCGAGGAGCCAGGCTGTCTTGTAATTCTTAAACAGGTCTTGAGAAATAGTTCTCCAGATTATCTGAAGGTATTTTTAAGTTGTTCTCTGGACATTGGCGGCTTTTTCACTCATTTTCAGTGCAGTCCATGTACTTGATCATTTTCACCGCAGTTTCATGTTTGTTAAACCACCTACGACTCATTCAAGCAGAAATAGCTTCAAACTCAAAGCATGAATCAGTGTTATGTCTACACACAACTGAGCACCTGTTACCAGCAGGTGTTTCCATTTCTTTAGTAGAATCTATGAAAAATGCCAAAATCTGACATAAAATAGTATTTTTGCACCAACAAGGTGAAAAGAATTTGCTGAAAACTTGGCATATGGAGCACAAAAGAAGAATTTCTTCTTCTCCTTTTTATTTACAACAGATCAGAGATGACCTGGACCTTCAGCTGATCGTCTACTGTTGACTGAAGCCTCCTCAGAAATGTCTCGTGAAAGGGCGGCTGTCAGTATTTCCATGTATGTTTGCATGTTTCAATAAATTACTGCATCTATTACTGCAGCAACACATAAAGAAGGCCTGGCTCAAGACTTTTACACAGTGCTGTGCTTCTTAGCACTTAATGATACGCACCAGCAGACCCATACGCAGCATTTATAAAGACATAAAATAGGCCCTAAAGCAGGCCCTTGTGGAACTCCATATGTCATGGTGGCTCAACTTTACCTGAGAAAGCTACACCAGTGTTAGCTTCTGTCCTCATGTGTGGTTTGTGTTGGTAACCAGTAACGAGGCGACATTAGTGATTACTGGATGTTATTCCCAACAGGAAACCTTTGTGATTTTTTAAGGGAACATCCAACTTGACTCAAAGAAAATCCTGCTATTAAACCAATGTCTTCCTTCTCTTACCCCAACCAATCACAGCAGATGGCCCCGCCCCTCCCTGAGCCTGGTTCTGCTGGAGGATTCTTCCTGTTAAAAGGGAGTTTTTCCTTCCCACAGTCGCCAAAATGCTTGCACATAGGGGTCATATACATTTTCTCTGTATGGTCTAGCTTACAGTATAAAGCACCTTGAGGCGACTGTTGTGATTTGGCGCTGTATAAATAAAACTGAATCGAGAAGATTTCACTTTTAACAACAGAACAGCTGACCAAAGTGCTGTACAAAAACAAAAGCCTGGTTAGCTGATCTAAGCTGATCATGGGGCGATCGTGGCTCAAGAGTTGGGTGTTCGTCTTGTAATCGGAAGGTCGCCGGATCGAGCCCCGGCTCGGACGGCCTCGGTCGTTGTGTCGGTCGTTGTGCAAGACACTTCACCCTACTGGTGATGGCTGGTGCGATATGGCAGCCTCGCTTCTGTCAGTCTGCCCCAGGGCAGCTGTGGCTACAATTGTAGCTGCCTCCACCAGTGTGTGAATGTGAGAATGAATGAATAGTGGAATTGTGAAGCGCTTTGAGGGTCTCGAAAAGCGCTATATAAATGCAATCCATCATTATTATAAGAGAACTCGACGGCACGTGAGGGTGAAGCTCGCACAAATAAGAAGAGGCAAGAGACGCATTCCTGTTGTCTGCATAAAGCTTTGTTGTTACAATTTGTTTTACATCCTTTAGTTAACAGTCAACAAAATACATTTAACTGCGTCTTCCTACAATGACAAGTAAAAGATCTCAATCTTAACCTTAATAAAACGCATTTTTTTAAAAAGCACATAAGGCGCATTTAAATCTCTGTGGGTTTTATGGGCAAACACACAAAGGTGACACAACTCCAACAGAGTCCGCAGGTAAACGTTGAGTGTTTTTACTGTGAGTACAGCCTGTTCCCTCAGCCTGGATGTGCAATCAGCAGAATTTTCAATGAAGAGAAAAAACCTTGAGTCCAGGCTGCGTGTGCACGTGTGTGTGCGTGCACGCCTGTGTGTGTGCGTGCACGCCTGTGTGTGTCAGAGGGGAGAGAAACGAGAAATGGAGCGAGGCGGGCGAGCGACTGTGTGTTTGTGTCCTGGCCTGTCACTTCGTGTTGGAGTCATATGCCGTGGTGGGGAGCGCCGAGTGCTGTGAAATCTACAATTACTGTGGTGTGCTGTGTTATGACAGCGTTGGGGCGTCTGGTGACAGCACTAGCCAGCGACAGGCATGGGAGACCTTCAGAGTGTGTGTGTGTGTGTGTGTGTGTGTGTGTGTGTGTGTGTGAGAGAGAGACAGAGAGTGTGTGCAAACACAGAGACAGCACTCGAGCCAAAACACCCCCCCACCTTCGCTTCCCTCCACGTATGCAGAGCGCCCAGGGGAGCGCGCACAGCGGCCACATTGCGACGCTCTGCTGCCCCCGTTTGTCTGTCAGCGGCCTCGCCCGGCCGTCCGGCGGCAGCGTGACGGCGTGCCAGCATATTGAGGCTACATGTGACACTGGAGTGACAGAGGGTCAGTCACCAGGTACTGTATTAAAATCCCGAGTCGCTGCTGATGCCAGGCGCATCACGGCATCACCACGCAGCGCCAGGCACATGTGTGTCATCATGGCGAGCAGAGGTGTGACTCACACCAGTCTCGAGACTTTGTGCAGAGCGGGATTGTGGGATATTTTTTTGTGTGTGGCGAAACCCACCGAGGCTCGCTTTAGGTGGCAATTAAAACACAAGGAGTGACCTCCGATGACCTCGGTGTGGCGCTCAGACCGCACCGACAGGCCTCGCTGTCTCCAGGGTGGCAGTGTTCTCCTCTCAAAATAAACCCACTTACATAATGAAGCGGCGGCGGCTGCAGACGCGTTTTCCCGCTCGTTTGAAGCCTGCCAGCCTCTCCCTGCCGCCCTGCAGTCGTGTCCTTCCCGATGTCCCCGTTCAGCTTCGTCGGGACGTTTTGCTTTCAAAACGTCAATGCAGCTCCCCAACCCTGTGCTGAGGGAGAACTGCAAGAAGCTTCCACTTCTTCTTCCCAGGTCTAAAGTCTCCTCCTGTGTTGGAGGAGGATCTCATCAGTGTCATTCTCAGTCTCTCCAGCAGGTCTGTGTGGCACAGTGGTCCAGTGGTTAGCGCCGGTGCAACAGACAGTCCAGGGTTTGAATTCGGTCTGAACACATGCACGTTCAGCTAAACTTGTGATTCTAAATTGTCTGTAGGTATGAATGTGACTGGTTGTCCATCTCTCTTTGTTAGACCTGTGATGGACCAGCGACCTGTCCAGGTGTACCCGCCCCTGTCCCGCCCTGTGTCAGCTGGGATTGGCCCAACCCCCCTCAGCTGACTTTTGGTTCGTTTTCAGTGTTTTCTTCCTGCCACGTGATGTCGTTTGTCTTGACGAAGTTCTGAAGAATTTTTTTTTGGTTTTGAAGCCCTTCAGTCTCAGATGCCGTCCGACGGTTATGGGGCTGCAGTCGGCACCAGTAACGGCCTTAGTTTGGGTCGAGGATCGTCCGGTGTCTCAAAAGACAGCCAATCAGATCCTCCGGCTCAGTGCTGGTGACATTTTTTGGGGTCTTCCACTTGATTCTTTTGTTCCATAACCCTCAGGATCCTTTAAGAAATTCCAAATGACCGTCTCACTGCGTCCCTGTTTATGCAACACGACCACGTTCAGGGTTTGTTTACCTTTGCCATCAGGACTACCTGACAGAACATGACAATGAATCCACATTTTTGCACCGATTTAAAGACACGTGGTCCTAAACCTTTGATCACCTGTTTCGATTTAAGTGTTGTTTTCAATAAATTGCTCGAAAAAAGTTTCTGTCTCACTCACATTTCTTCTTGTTGCATGTTGAAGCTCTACTTGGAACCTTGTTGAGATCCAAAAATGCAAAATATAATTTTTTTTTTTTGTTGTTGTCATTTTTAAAGTGGTTTTAAACTTTTGATCAGGACTGCACCATCTCTCTGGCCAACTGCCATTACATTTGAACTAGCCTGACTTCAGTGCTGCTGATTTTCCTCCATCGTTTTAGAAATCCTTCAGGCAGCACTCCTTTAAGTTCTGCTCCTTGTAAATCTTTGTTTTAACGTAACAGCTGGGAGGAGAGCCGCACTGATCGCTGAATGGGGCCGTTTTTAACGCTCAGTTTGTCTGATGTCAGGAACTAAAAGAAATGGCTGCGAGCAGAACATACAGCTGGAAGTCTGACAGTAACATAATCACACAGTCACATCCGTTTCTGTAGACCGTGAAGCCGCAGGTAGCTGCTGCAGTATTCTCCTGAGCAACAGGTGTCGCCACTCAGACGATCCACCACACATATGAAAGGAAGATTCGAAACTAGAAGCAAAGCCATTAAAAAGTGTTTTTATTTTTAACAGAATGTTTCATCTTTTTGAACATCTGCAGCATGTCGGTCTATAAAAATCTGAATCTGTGAGCTTCTGAATGGATGTGTCATTAACACGCTGGTCAAAGGTGACACGATCGTACACTCGCGTCTTCAACCAAGAGGTGCACCACCAACCGAAAAGACATCAAAGCAGCCACTCGCAGTTGTGTCCTTGATCCAACACAGCTGATTCAAATGGCTAAATGACCTCCTCAACATGTCTTGAAGTTCTCCAGAGGCCTGGTAATGAACTAATCATTTGATATAGGTGTGTTGACCCAGGGTGAGATCTAAAACCTGCAGGACACTGGCCCTTCAGGCCTGGAGAGGTCCACCCCTGGTCTACATACTACTCTTTTTCCATCATCACACACAGCTCGCCGTTTGTGCCTCTTTCACACGAACTCGTAGTCAGACTGGGAGAGCCCGTGCTGACTTTTCCAGTTGGTAACCACCTTTATGTGACCGCTTGGCTGACATTAGGAAACAAAGGCCATCCCCCAGCTGGCGCAGGACGCGTGTTCATTTTGAGGCACATTTAGGCAGCGAGAGTCTGACGCCGACTTCGTTTCACAGACCTAATGTCAGCATTTATGGCATGAAACCTGCAGATTTCAGCGATCAGTAAAAATATCTGCATCGTGCTGATAAAACCTCAAATCAGATGTTGACGAGCTTTATTGCACAAACAGGAGATGTAAGCGGAGACTGGAGGCGAGGCGCTGAGGAAGCACGTCTCAACTTTTGCTGCTTTGAATTGCGTTTGGTCGCTAAGCCGTGTACGACACTGCGTAATCCAATCCCGGGCTCTACGGGGAGGCTGGACCCCCTGCTAGTGCATCACCAAAGTGGATTATAGCACAATAACACACACACACACACACTTAATCCTTTCACATTCATTACCATGCCTTCAGTGTTTTTGCTTTTTTTTGTCCTGTTCTGAAACATTTTTAGCTCCACATCTGTGCCTGTTTTGTTTTGGCTCTACCTTATTTTTTAATGCACTGTAATTGTATTTTTATTTATAAGCAGGAATCAGTACAAACTCTGCTTCTGCTCCTTGTTTTTATGTTGTTGTTGAATATTTAATTTATGTGTACAGGGGGAAATCGCAGAAGAAGAACCCTCCCTGGGATTTAAAGTCGTGTTGCAGGAAGGGCGAGAGATGCTGACGAGACGCCTACAGCAGGCGGCTGAACCGGAGGCTGCAGCAGGAGCCAGAAGCAGGAAAACCAGGCATGAACACAAGCCTCGTGTGCGATGTCTGAAGCACTAACATTTGCACTACACAGCTCCTACCAGCATTTAATTCAAGCTGCTCAGATTTAGGAACTTTCAGACGATCTGAGCTCTGAGCGAGGACAGCTGGGTTTCAGTGAGAGTTAAGTGAGGAAGGAGAGTTAACTAAAGGACACTCAGTATATTTATTCCATGTCACCGTTTTGTTTTTTGTTTGTTTGTTTGTTTTATACACTGGGATTATTCTGCTTGTTACAGCTGGAGATGTTTTCACATTTTGTGATGGACTGATCCAACTTTTTCCCGTTCTCCTCCGATACTGCAGCTTTGGGAATCGGTTGACCCCGAGCACTGATCTGATGTGTGTGTTAAAATAATACCGGGGCCAAGTCCTCACCTTTTCCGTGGATCCAAGTTTTCAGGTCGTGATGATGATACAGGCCCGGACGCTAAATGCTCACCTACGAGCCCAGCCTGGCCTTAGAGATAAGCGGAGGAGTTAAAAATAGATCCGTTGCTCCTTCGTGTTGAAAGCGAGCCAGCTGAGGCTGCTCAGGCGTCTGCTTTGGATGCATCCAGAGCGCCTCCCTTTGGAGGTTTTCTGAGGACATCCAGCTGGGAGGAAACCTCGGGGTAGACCCAGAGAAAGAAACCCAAACCTGAGCGTGATAAAAGCATGTTCCCATTTCTGCTCAGTCTTTCTTTCCCTTTTTATTCTCTGGCTTTTAAACCGCACGAGTTCTAATGACTGTTTATTCACTTCATCTTTTATTCTTTTAGCTCCACAGCACCTCCCGTTTCAAGCAGAACTGAAAGGAAACTTCAGAGTTAAATGTGCCCAGATTTGGTCACCGAGCAGCGATCTCTGCTGGAAACGCCGCTAATAAGTCAGAGGTGGTGGAAACCTCACGGGGTTGATGGAGGGTTGTTTTAAAGGCCTGGAGTTTGATGTTAAAGGATTATATGAATCCAGACCGAGCGTGGACATCGACCAAATGAAGTGACAGGCTGACGACGATCACCCACAGAGACTAGCCGCCTCCTGGTGTGGGTGATCCTGGTGAGTGCGTGCCATTTGCTTTTACAGCCTGTGATTTGGTCATTCGAGGGCGAGTAGGAGTGACACAGGAGACTTTAAATTAAAAACACATAATATATCCACACATCCTTTAATCTGATGACCTCTTCACTCAATTCAGCACATACATGCAGACTTTGGGAAGTCCACATGGATCTCCCTCTTTTTCACACAGACTGTTCACCTACATCAGCCACAGCTGAAGTAAATATCACTCAGACGGAGCACAAACACAAACTCAAAGGTTTCACTGCCAAAAATCTCGCTTCTGTGTGTTCATATGTTCATAGAAATGAAACCTTACACTCAAAGTAAGCCTGATCTGCGATAAGGTGTGTGTGGTATTCCCAGTGAGTTTTTACCATTGCAGTTAAAACACCCAGCGCTGCATGTTCATATAAAACAACTTTCAGTCTTTTTTTTTTAATCTACAGGTCTTTATGATGTCAGAGAGAGAGACTCATGTGCAGAAGCCCCACCCACCTGCTTTTCAAACCTTATTTTTCCAAAAGCAGCCAATCAGAAGAAAGTCTTTGGAGGAAGGAGGAGCTAAAGCAGCTTGTCTCACACTGGATGAACTGAGGGTGCCGTATAAGAAAAATTATTCTGAGCTGTTAATCATGCAGAGCTCACCACAGGGCTGTTTGTACCTGCCACGGCTCATCTAGTGTGGAACAAATAATAAAAGCTGGTTTCTGAACAGATTTTGGTGATTTTGAAACTGCACAGAGTCACAGGTTGACTCATCAAAGTTTAAGGGAAAGGTTTGCTACTAAAATCCTAAATTCTGCTCGGTTTAATCTTCCAATCAGAGGGAATATTCTAAACTTTAACCAAAAAGCAGCAGCAAAACAGATGACAGCAGGAAGCAGATGAGCGGAGGCTCTGCCGGCGCTCCGAGGACCTTTAACGAGCTAAAGAACGTGAAATCAGCTCACGAATGACAGTGTTTTCCTCTGAGGGTTTCATCCCTGCTGGAACACGGTGACCTTTCAGGAAAACAGGATTACAGGAGGTGTTTGGGCTGGGCTCGGCGTATGACACACAGCGTCTAACCAGCTTATCGGGATTATAACGTGAGGATCCTTCAGATGATCGCCGCTCAGTGAAAACGAGAGGAGGCCGAACAACCAAAGCCCGGAGAGGACACGACATGTTTCATCACTTACTCGTCTGTCTGAGGACACCAGCCTGAACTCCTGCAGAAGCTTCCCAAAGATGGATCTGTGCGTCTTCCTGAACGGGTGAATAGTCCCCTGAAAATTCAAAGCACACGAGGAAGAGCCATGAGAAGCAAAATAAAAGCCCTCGGCTGTCAGTGAAATTAAACTACGATCAGGTCCAGAAGAGCGGCAGGCAAACATTGACCTACACCGCCACCATGTGGTTGCGTGTTGTAGCACATTTATTTCAGCTTCCCGATAACCTCAAGAACAACTTTATTCTAAGTTTGTAACACTGAAGGAAAATAAATCACAGTGAAGTCGGCTCAGTTTTCCATCCTGGGTCAGATCCACGAAGCCCACTCTGATCTTCATGGGCTGGACGAGTGAAACTTTGCCTTCTGTCAGTGTAAACAAGTTTAATTACACATTTAAAATCCCTGCTACATGTTAATAAAACAAAAATCACACATCTCAGCTTTTCTTCATGAGACACAGATTTGCTGTAGAAAATGGAAAAATGTCTTTCTGTAAAATGTTAATTCTAACATTTAATTGTTTATCGGTCACTTTGGTGCAGTATGAATCAGCCATGAGCTCTTTATCAGCAGGAAAGCAGCAAAACGCCTGAAAATACAGTTCAAAGTTCAGACGCCCTCCTTTACATTTTCCAAAGCTTGGAGACCTTTTCCAGGGAAATGTGCAGAGACGGGCTGACAGATTCATGCAGGGAAAGTGTCACAGCAGCACACGATGACTGCCTGGCCAAAGCAGCACTCACATTAGAGGCACTGAGAACGATCAGACCAGGGTTTCAGCTAAAATTCTGCGGATTTTAAAGAAGACAGAAATGTTTTGAGGTGACACCAAATTGAGTCTAACAGTTTTCAACTTTTTGATGTCGTCAGATGACGACTAATAACTCTGTAAAACCCAAGCGTGTGCTTAAAAACAGCTGAAACCCAGAAAAACAACACTGCAGAAACTTTACCCCAAAGAGTATGTTCATTTAAATATTTAATATCTGCATTTTTCTGACAAATGACTGTTTTGCATCACACATGAAAGCCTTAATTAAAGCTTTGCCTGCCTTCTTTCTACAAATCCTTTGTTCCAGTGTCACACTGGAGAGAATTTCTCTCTCTCTCTGTGGCCAACCCTCCACTCCTCGGAGTTTGACTGTGTTTGAACCCACGTGGACCATTGGAGACATAAGAGAGAAACTATGACTGTGAAACCTGAGGAAACTCACCAGGACGTAGGTGTCGTGCTCGTGCTTCTTCCTGTGCATCGGGACGTCTGTGGACGACAAAAATCAGTCAGTGTGTTACAGCACAACTACAGAAGGACTTAAAAGTGTGATTACAGCCTTATAGGACAGAAACGTTTGTCCCGTCTCAGGTTTTCCAGGTTTCCAGCTTTTGATTGACTGGGTCACAGCTGATGTGGTCCTCGATGCCATGCACCATCACTAGTTCTCAGAAGAACTACATTTAAAGCTGGAGCACATTTTTCTGCTTTGCAGCCTCCGTTAACTCATCAGAGCTGCATATAAACCAGTTCTCCACCTGCTGCAGGTGCTGATCCTTCATCTTGTAGCAAAGAGACAGTCAGGTCAGCAATCTAACCAGGGCTTTCCACAGATCAGATCCCTTCCATTGTTCGGCAAAAGGGTGTTTTTGATCCAAGTGGTTGACAATTTTAAAGATTTATCTGATTATTCATAAGAGGTCCAAACCGATATTAACACACTGAGCATGTTTCAGCTGATCTCACATCAACCACGAGACAGCAGGACATGAAAAGATTCTTCCATCCAGCTTCTCCTCCAGCTTCTCCATCTAAAAGGAACTAGTTTCCTATAAAATACCTGCACACATACTTCACAGGTGTAGCGAGCAGATATTAGTGAGTCTTTCTTTAACAATAAGATGAAATGGAGCAGTTACCATCAGGTTCTGCTGACTCCAGCAGAAAGATGGCCCTAACCCTGGAGTGTGAGCCTGTCGCTTTTACAGCTGTGCTGGTTGTTGCTGGATCCACCAAGAAGGACCAAAAGAGTCACGTTAGGCTGATTATTTAGCAGCAACACGGGAGCCGGTGGAGGACTCCTGCTTCACCCTTTTCCATTAAAGGAGAGGAAGCAGGAATGGTGGAGGAGTGCAAATACGCCGTTTAAACGTTAAACTGCTTTCTACGAACTGATTATCCGGATACAGCCCTCACCAAAAAAAGACGACAGGTCTAACTGACTCAAACCGGCCGTTAGCCACGGTGCTAGTGTCGTTTCAGCCGGTAACTAGTCGGTAAACTCCGGAGCAGCTGATTGAATACGTGTTGTTAGCCGTTAGCCTGCTAGCATAACAAACCTGAATCCTTGATGTTGAGGACATCCACCGACACCATGTCCGGTTTATCCAGCGGCCCCACCTTCCTCTCCGTCACCCCGGACGGCACCACGTCCGGCTTCGGGCCGAACTTTCTCGGGTAAAAGTCCCCGGCATTGTGATAAGATAGACCCGAGGACGTGGACATCATTCCGTCCATCGCCATTTTGGACTTCCTGTTCCCATCAGTCTGTTCTTTCTTTTGGTTGCGCCGCGCATGCGCCACTCCACCAATCAGCGGAAGCGCTGAACGTTTACAGATCATCTATGGAAGACCATTTGGGCTAAGGCTTTTTTTTTTTTTTACATATAATTGAAAAATTGAAAAATTAGAATTTAAAAACTGTTAGTGTTTGCTCCAAGTCCCGAGAAACTGAAAGACAGGGCATCCTGCGCCAAATCAAACATGTTACAAATGGAGCATGACGAAGGAAAAGCTCGAGTGTAGAGGTGAGGGTAGGGACAGCAACTTAAGAAAACACAGGCAAATAGAAACACGCTGCAAAAGTGCACAAAATACAACAATTTTTGGTTAAGAATATATATATATATATATATATATATATATATATATATATATATATATATATATATATATGGCGACATAGTAACTTGACGGACCGGATGCGGAAGTGACAAGCTAACAGTAAACAGCAAACTCAGTGTGGTCCTTCATACATTTCGGTGCCGGTCGGGTTCCCAGTCTTCAAAGAGTTTGAAGACTGCCTTCCCAGAGAGGTTGTGAAATGGGACAGTTTAGCCCACGATGCGCTGCCCAGTTTACCTAGCAACCAAGACATTAGCCGCTGGAAACATTTTATCATCTTATTTTGACTGATTTCACATTGGTATGTGATATATCTGAGGCGGAGAGACAGTCATTTTAAGATTAGCTAGTTAAAAACAACAAGCTAATATACTTCATGAGACCATTGTCTATCACACTTTGGTAATTTAATGTACATATAATATGTCAGACATTACATTTATTGTATTAAATTAGATGAATTCAATTAGAAAATTTAAACCTGTTTCAAATACCATTTGAGGTGCAGTTATTTCTATTTCCTATCACTTTGTATCTTGTTCATCTCAAAGACAAATATCCTTTACACTGAAGTTTTAATCATTGGTCCCGAGGCTCAGAGAGAGAAACTCTTGTCTAAATTAGAGGCATTTTCACTATGTCCTTCGCTACAAGTGAAAAACCTGGGTGTTATTTTTGACTCTGAGCTTGGTTTTATCCCACATATTAAACATGTGACCAAAATTGGATTTTATCATCTAAAAAATATAGCCAGAGTCCGCCCTATTCTCTCTCGGGCCAACACGGAGATGCTGATGCATGCTTTTATTACCAGTCGCATTGATTACTGTAATGCCCTGCTCTCTGGTCTCCCTAAAAAGAATATTTCAACTTTACAACTTACAAAACTCTGCAGCTCGTGTGCTGACGAAGACCAGAGGGCGGGCCCACATTACACCGGTTTTAGAATCGCTGCACTGGCTCCCCGTGTGTTTCAGGATCGATTTTAAAGTTCTTTTATTGGTTTTTAAATGTCTTAATGGTCTTAGGCCTTCTTATCTCTCAGATCTGCTTTTACCATACGAACCCTCGCGGACCCTGAGGTCCTCTGGCACTGGCCTTTTGATTGTCCCTAAAGTCAGGACACATACTCACGGAGAGGCAGCTTTTCAGTGGTATGGTCCTCGTCTGTGGAACAGCCTGCCGGAGGAGCTCAGGGCCGCAGAGAACGTACATGTTTTTAAGAACAGGCTCAAGACCCACCTTTTTAATTTAGCTTTTACTTAGCGTTTATTTATTTTATGCTTATTTATTCTATCCTGTTATTCTATTATTAATTTAGGCTTTACCTAATATTTATTGATTTTATTCTTATCCATTTTTTAATCTTCTTACTCTATTTATATTTATATTGTATCCCGTTCTTATTTATTTTATCATTTTACCCTGTATATATCCTATTGTGTCATATCTCCAGTGTTTCCTCGGAGGGCGCTCTCTGCACCGGGGCTGTGATCGACCGTGGCTGCTGGGTCTCTGGGGGTCCTCTCAGCCTGGCTGGGGGCCTCCTTTGCCTCCCTCCTGCTGTGTGCCCAGCCTGGAGGCTGCGGTCTGTGACCGGCTCTCGGTGCAGACGGCTCCCTGTGATAGTGTTTCCTCACTTGGCTCATGTGAACCCAGCCCAATTTTTACTCTTTAAGTGTGCGTGTGTGTGGGTGGGGGGGTGGGGGGGAGATATGTGTGTATTCACATCATTTATGTTAATGAGAGTGCAGGGAGTGAGTTGGAGGGTGGGGTGGGCTGCTTTTAACTATGTAAAGCACTTTGTGCTACATTTTTTGTATGAAAAGTGCTTTATAAATAAAGATTGATTGATTGATATATAAGGATGCATTATCTATGAAAGAGATAAATATTGTTCTTTTAATATATGGTACCCCTACATTTGTCTGAAAGCTTACCTGTATAAAAAAAAAGAAGAAAGAGAAAGAGAGAAGGGGAACGTGAAGGACAGACAGAGAGGTGACGGGCTCAGGTGGTGTACAGAACTACAGAAACAGCACAAGGAGTACTTCCTGTTTGTGTTAGTATTAGGGCTACTAAATAAGATGAGAGCTACATGTTCCCCCACTGGCCAAGCGTCTGGCTCCTGTGAATAAACTCGTTTCTCCTTAAAACAAACGTCGGTTTAGCTCGACACCACTAGCAGAACCAGCTTAGTGTAATCGACCCTGATGTTTGTGCATCACTGTAAAAGTGAAATTCAGCTGAGTGTTCCCAGCATGTGTGTGGGTGTCACATGTTCCGTTTTGGGATATTCTGCCATTATTTATCTATAACATCGTAACCGCTCTGTGAGGTTGATGTCAGTCTGTGAACGCCGTGCGTCATAAAGGCTTTAAAAACAAGTGGAACCTGAGCTGCACTGAGATCACTAATGTCACGTGACTTTGCCAACATTTGTATCTCTACATAAATCAGTGAGATTAAATGCAGTACACACTTTTAGAAGTTTACTCTTTGGCTGTCGGCCATTTAAAAACTTATCCACCGCCACACTTCCATCAAATCACTTTCCCAGAAACACTTCTGATTTCTTTCCAGATTTTTTTCTTTTTCCTTTTGCATTGTTTTCCCATTTCTGTTGTGTTTTATGTGCTTTTGCAGAGTTTTCTATTTGCAGTTCGTTTGGCCTCTGAGGGCCACCGTGCATTCAGGTCTCACAGGCAGTTCAGCAGAATACTGATATTTTGCACTTAAAAACCAGATTGATAGAGCCTGATCACTGCGCTGTGTGCGGCTTATTTAGTGAGTGAAGCTCCTGAACAAACGTGCCGAGGCACATTTGTGATTCAGCTTTCTCCGTTTGCCTGATTACCCTTTGCAAAACCTAACTAAAACCTTCACCACCAGGGGGCGGCGATGTGACAGTAGGTGTTTCAAATTCAAATTTCAAATTCAAATTTTATTTGTCACGTACACAGTCATACACAGTACGATATGTAGTGAAATGCTTGGACAACTGCTCGTGACCTAAAGAAAACAAAAAAGGAAAAGGCTATGAATAAGATAGGAAATAAATATGAAAAATTAAAAAGGGTAAATTTAACTAGGAAGGAATAAAATATAAATTAAGGTTAAAAATGAAATAACTGTACAACACAAATTAGAATGAAGGGTAAATTTAACTGGGAAAGAATAAGATAAAATATATAAATTAAAGTTGAAAATAAAATAACTGTACAACAAAATACACAATACACAATATAGAACTATATAAGAATGTATGAAGAAATCTAAATATAAATAAATATATACACAATAACAGCAGCTGTACAAGTATTAACCGGAAATGAAGAATATAGTGACCAGTGTTGTGCAAAACCAAAGTCCAGAAAGTCCAGTGTGTGTAAGAACCATATGTGTGGGTCAGTACTGTGTGGTGGTGTGATTGAGAGACCGTATCGCCTGCGGGAAGAAGCTCCTCCTCAGTCTCTCTGTGTTGGTCTTCAGGGAGCGGAATCGCTTTCCTGACCTCAACAGAGAGAACAGTCTGTTGTTGGGATGGCTGAGGTCCTTCACCATCTTCCTGGCCTTGGTCCAGCACCGCCTGCTGTAGACTGAGTGCAGGTCAGGGAGCTCGGAGCGGATGGTGCGCTCAGCTGACCGCACAACCCTCTGTAGAGCTCGTCTGTCCTGCATGGTGCTGTTCCCGAACCAGGTTGAGATGTTTCCCGTCAGGATGCTCTCTATGGTGCACGAGTAAAAGTTCCTGAGCACCTTGGAGGGCAGTTGGAAGTCTCTCAAGCGTCTGAGGTGGTAGAGACGCTGTCGGGCCTTTTTCACCACGGTGTTGATGTGACAGGACCATGACAGGTCCTGCGTGATGTGAACTCCGAGGTATTTGAAGCTGTCCACTCTCTCCACTGGGCACTCGTTGATGACGGGGGTCTGGTAGTTCCTCTCCTGCTTAGTGCTGAAGTCCACTATCAGCTCCTTTGTCTTACTGACGTTTAGAAGGAGGTTGTTCCTCTGGCACCAGTTCTCCAGATTCCTAATCTCCTTCAGGTAGGCCGTCTCGTTGTTATCAGAGATCAGGCCCACCACGACGGTGTCGTCAGCAAACTTGATGATGGTGGTGGAGCTGGTAGTGGCCACACAGTCATATGTGTACAAAGAGTACAGCAGGGGGCTCAGAACACACCCCTGGGGGGCTCCAGTGCTGAGAGTGGTGGAGGCTGAGACATGTCCGCCCATCCTTACTGCCTGTGGTCTGCCAGTTAGGAAGTTGGAGATCCACTGACACATAGATGAGCTGAGTCCCAGATGCTCCAGCTTGGTGGTGAGTGTGGAGGGAATTATGGTGTTAAATGCAGAGCTGTAGTCTATATGTTTTATAATAATAATAATAATAATGGATACTTTATTGATCCCCATGGGGAAATTACTTGTTTTTCTCTGCATTTGACCCATTCACTCAGTGAAGCAGTGGGCAGCCCACTAAGCAGGCGCCCGGGGAGCAGTGTGTAGGGACGGTACCTTGCTCAGGGGTACCTCAGGGTAGCCGTTAAGTGGATTCGAACCGCCGACCTTCCGATCATGGGGCGACCACTTTACCTACTGAGCTATCCCTGCCCCATTTCTCTTTCTCATAAAATTTATGCCAAAAATATTAATAGTATAAAGTGGCTAATATTTTAAAAAAGTTTTGCTAGATGTAAATATTTTTGTCCATGTTGCCACTGAGCAGCGTCCTCTTTTCTAACATCAGTCTGTGATAGTCTGATGGAGGATTCCAGCTGCTCAGCTTCATCCTGTTTTTCCTCGTGATGCTCCAGATGTTCCAGATGGCGGGCCGGTTCAGCGGCTTTTCTCCTACGAAGCCGTGCTGCTGGAATAGATGCAGTCACCTGTAAAATCTGCCTCCAGCTAACAACGTCTTGTTGCCATGAAATAATAAAACATGTCAGTTTGAACATTTCATTTGTTTTGTCTTCTATTGTGAATAAAATCAATGCATTCTGTTTTTACTCACATGTCATGCGAACTTACAACTTTTTGAGAATTTTGATATAAAGAAATAGTAAACTGAGATATGTTCATACTTGATAAACGTCAGCCAACACCTTTTCTGTCACTAATCTGTGTTCTTCCATTTTACTCAAACCTCTGCTGCCTTTTATTTACTTTCTAATCGTGATTATGGCGATCAGTAAAACTCGGGAACAGGCCTGGCATCATTCTGATGAAGTGAAATCATTCCCAGCAGAAACAGACGCTTCTTTGTAGGTGTTTGAAACGCCAGCAGGAAAAGTCAGCAGGGTGTAAAATCATTCATTAATTAAACACTTTAAGAGAAAGATGAGGAAGCGTGACGGATTCAGGCGTGGAAATGTGTGTGTGTGTGTGTGTGTGTGTGTGTGTGTGTGTGTGTGTGTGTGTGTGTGTGTGTGTGTGTGTGTGTGTGTGTGTGGAATCTGTGGTTGCTCCTTTGCGTGGAGCTGAATGGAGTTTTTTGTTTGGGACAGTTTGCAAATGACACCGTGAGGCCCCGATCGCCGCTGTGGCCGAGAGGGGCCCCGGGCGGAGAGCCAGGATGTAAGACAGCGGGTGAAGAGGGGAGGGGGAGGGGAGTTATCTGAGGACAGCAAAGAGGAAGGGTGAGGGACCAGAAGAACAAGCGAGCGATTGAGACTGGCAGATTCTTTTGTTTTTAGACCAAAGGTATTTTTCTCCGTCCGGCTTCATCTCAGAGCCCTGAAAAAGGATCTGCTTCTGATACATCTGCTAACCTTCAGAACTAAAGTGCCCCGGTGCAGCAGGGATGCTGCTGATTGTTTGAGCTTTTAGATTTTGGTGCAAATCAAACTAAGACGTAGCATCACTGAGTTCCATCTTCAGTCTCTCTCCTGATTTTTCTGCTCTACGTGACCCGAAGAGAAAAAGGTTGCGAGTAAAACCAGCCGGCTCAGAACTTATGAGATGAAATGTTTCATCTAAATTTACAGAGAAAAAGACACAAACACGCAGGTGATGGAAAAACACCCGAGATCAATAAAAATGGAAAAGTTTGATTTTTATTTTAAAGGTTTACAAATTTAAAAGACAAAAACATCAAAATCATCTGTAATTTTTTTAGAAAACTGACATTTATGAATGAAAGCAGTATCTGCATACAGATGGCATTAACATTGCATGTTAGGATATTATAAAATAAGGTCAGGTTTATTTATTAAGCGCTTTTCGTAGACAGGCAACAAAGGTTAAAATAAAGAAAACATTAAGTAATAAAACAGACAATATAAACAATGCAAATTCAAAACAATTCAAAAGTGTTGATTAACTGAAGGCCTGTTTAAACAAACACGTTTTAACTGCTTGTTAAAGGATTCCACAGAGTCAACAAACGTAGTTGTGGTGGGAAACTGTTCCACAGCCTTGGTGCCACAGACTGAAAGGCTCCGCCCCCTTTTCACCAACCAACAAACTGTGAGCCTGTGAGCAAAGACCACGAGCAGCAGTGTAACAATAATATTTTTAACATACGTCAGAGTCAAAGGAGCTTGCAAAGAAAAGCGTCTGGACTTCTTTAAGTTGCTTGAAGACGTTTCACCTCTCATCCAAGAAGCTTCTTCAGTTCTAAGGTCAAATGGTGGAGAGTCCCAGATTTAAACCTAGTGGGAGTGACCCCCCACAGAGGGACAAAAGGACCCCCTGATGATCCTCTAATCGCCTGAGCCAAGGTGGGAAACTGGGCGTGGGTCCCAATCAGCCAGAGTTTCGGGTGTGTTCATTGTGAAACCTGGCCCCACCTTATCATGCGAATTCCTGAGATCAGATGGCCCAGGATGTGAGTGGGCGTTAAGGCGTCTGGGAAGGGATCTCAAAGGGAAACTCCCACTAGGTTTATATCTGGGACTCTCCACCATTTGACCTTAGAACTGAAGAAGCTTCTTGGATGAGAGGTGAAACGTCTTCAAGCAACTTAAAGAAGTCCAGACGCTTTTCTTTCCAAGCTCCTTTGACTACGATGACCTGGATGACTGAGAACCTTCACAGACAACATACGTCAGAGTTGGCTCAGAGCGATCCTGCCACAGAGAGTCAGTCCTCATGTGCAGCTGCTAAGTGACGAGGGGCTTATGTGTGTTGATAATGCAAATAACGCACACATGCAAACACAAGCAAGGAGACCAAGCAGAAAAGGGACGAATAAAACACGACCTAGAACATGTTATGAGTAAATGGTGACCTCGTGAGTCTCAGGATAACTCCACCTGAAGACCTGAAAGCATTTTGATGATGACCTGTTTACAGTGTTCAATACTCTTAAATAAAGGGTGTATTTGATGGTAATTATTATACAGTTTGTCGATTGCTGTTCTTCATTCTTTTCAGACGTCAGACGTCTATTTTGTCGTCACACTGTGACTCAGGTGTGAGCCCACTGGACAGCTTTAGTGGACAGATGTTAAAGTTCTGTAGTTTTCCCTGTTGATAAAGACTCCCACCACTCATTGCCACCCATACAACAGTGCTGTCAGGGTCCTGGGTCTCCCCACCCAGCATGTTTAGTTCTTTGTGATTTTTGTATTATTGTACTTGTGTGAGTTGTTCTATGGTTTCTAGTTTCGATCCCTTGCCCTTCATGTTGCTCTGTGTCCCCTCTGTTCTGTGTAGTCTGTGTCTGCATGTTTGAGTTCCCCTCTGTGTCTCTCGGTTCTTAGAGTCCTCTGCCTTATGGTTTGTGTCTCTGTGTTTCTTAGTTGCTGTCTCCACTGTGTCAAGTTTGCGTCTCTGTGTCATACTTCCTGTTTTACTTTGAAGGTCTGTGTCTTATGTGAATGCGTCCTGCTTTGCTTGTCTCGTCAGTCCTGATTTCTCCCAGCTGTGCCCTCCTTCTGTGTCTCATTCCACTCGTTACTTCCCAGTGTATTTAAACCCTGTGTTTCTCTGAGTCAGTGTTGCGTCATCCCTCATGCTGTGTGGATCTCCCTGTGTCTCCCTGTGAGTTTAGGTTGTCATTCTCCAGTTTGGTTTGCTTTTGTATGCTTTTCCCAGCCAGCAAATAAAGCTGTGGTTTTGAGTTCACCCCTTGTGTCTAAGAGCCTGCATTTTGGGTCCAATTCCTGCCTGCCACACAGCGATTCATGACAAGTACAAGGACATTTTCTGTGAATAAATGAATTTTCTACACGTTTATCTTTTTATCTCCCGTCCGGCTCTGCAGCAATCACAGTTATTGTCTGAAGGACAAGAAAAATACCCAACAGATTTATTTTCCCAAGTAGGCCAGTACAGCTTTTGCTATACTGGTTTACTTGATTGTCATATTTTATTTGACCTTTATTATAATTATTTATTTATTTATTTTTATTTTGAGTTATTACAATCCGAATGCACAGGACGGGGGAACAGGAAAGAGGAAGAATGAGAGGTGAAGGGTTTTAATGAAGGAGGAATAAACTGCTTGTGGCCTTTTACGTGATAACTTGTGGTAACTGGAGCTACTGGACAAACGTAGCGCCATAAAAAGCCCAAAGTGTTGCATAAAGCAGCTCCTCCTCATCCTGTTTCTTCACGTGTTTGCAGGACTGACGACTCAGCATGACACACGGCTGTCTCAGTGGAGACACACAGCCATTCAGCTCCATGCAGGTCCTCCCACAGCACTTTGTGTATGTTGGATTCAAACCCAAGACCTTCCTGCTGCGAGCCAACAGTGCTAACCACAGCACCACTACTTTATGCTTAATCACCCAATGTCAGCACGCCTCTGCGTTCTCTGCCGACTTCATTAAACTCACTAAAGCTGCTGTTCAGAAATCAGTCAGCTGATTCTGAGCTCGTCACCACAGGTTCATTGTTTTAACAAAACGATTTCATGATGATTTATCTGTTTATAATACTGGAGAGAACAATAACAATGTAAATCCTAATGAAAAACAGTTTCTGTCACAGTGACGCGAGCAGTAGGAGGAGGCTCTTGTATCGTTGAGCTGCAGAAGAATATAAAGACATAGACGCTCGATGGGAGCCCGAGTTAATGACACGATGCAGCTTAAATCTAATATTTGAATGTTTCACTGATCAGTGTCAAAATCCACCCACGTCTACACGAACTATTGTACTCAATGTAACAGCAAAACAACTTCTTTCACTCTTTTTTGGGACAAACTTGGATATTGTTGCTGGAGCCCTTCAGCTCCATCGATGCACAGCTTGTATCCACATTATAGGCAGGGGTGAAACCGATGGGGGGTTAAAGACTATCCAATTCAATTTTATGTATATAAATTGGTGACAGTGGGAAGGAAAAACTTTTAACAGGAAGAAACCTCTGGCACAATCAGGCTGAGGGAGGGGCGGGGCCATCTGCTGCGACCAGTTAGAGGGGTCCTAAAGACGTCGGCACACAGTTTAATGCTCCACAGACATAGTTGCTGTGGGTGGGGCGGCTGCATCCAGGTACCCTTTGTCTTCTAACCCGCCCCCATGCTGACCTCACATTTTAACATTAAGCACCATAAACCTGGTGAAAAGAGAAGGCTTTAGGCCACGCCTACAATGCAAATATGAAACAAAGAGTTAGTCCCTGCAGACCTCAGCTGCTCTTTGATATTTGATAAGCAGACATTTTTACATTAATAATAATTATAAATGAGAGAGTGAATAACAGTCGTGTCCCGATCGCTGCGTCTGTTCCCAGAGCTTCACTCGTTTCAGTTTGTGAAATATTTTAGACTGACTTTCTGTTCTTAGAGGTAGTTGAATCTTCTAGTTCTCACAGTAGTTTAGCTTTGTTGTCAGCATTTGTATCTGCTGGGTTGTTTGAATTGCCTGACACTTAAATAAAGCTTAGTGCTGTCTCGATGCTGAACAACTTTATTGTCGTGGTGCATTTGAGGAATGTGACATGTTTTTCTTGTCAGGGAACTGTTTACTTTCAAACGATTTTTGCACAGCAGCTCGCTGACACGAAGGCAGACGAGTGAATCGCGTGTGGAGGACTGTTAGATAACTCACAGCCTCACCCACAGGGACCCGCATGGACCGGGGCTGAGCAGGGCGCTTTTCCTCTGGAGGAATGTAGCTGTGTATGCCCTCAGTGCAGCCACTGAGGCCTCTTTCTAAGAGACTGACACATAATAGCTTCCTGAGGTTTGTATGATAAATGAATGAGGATTAGCCCCGCCCACTTATAGCACGCTCTGCTCTTGGAGCCTGGCTCTCGTTTTGGCCATGAAACAAGTTTTCTTAACTTTTTCGGTGTCCGGGAATTAGACACAGGCTTAAATAAAGGCTTCACTTGTATTCAGGTGTCAGGTTATGAAACCCCACAACTGGTTAGTTCTGTGCAGCAGGAGTGCAGTGATGGGCTGAGTTGGTCATAAGAGACAAATACATGACAAAAAAGACACGAATGCTTAAATGTGTTTCACTAAAGCAGCAGTTTAAAAAGCTTCCTGTGCCACTCGTCATTGTCGGCTAATAGTTCACATTTAGAGGATCGCTTCAGGAAGCTGTTTACAATTCACCGACCAGAAAGGAGCACAGGAAGCTCATCTGTAACGCTTGTGTGTGTGTGTGTGTGTGTGTGTGTGTGTGTGTGTGTGTGTGTGTGTGTGTGTGTGTGTGTGTGTGCGTGTGAGTCAGTCTGGCACCTCCATATGGTGAACCTTGTCCAGAGATCTCCATTCAGCCTTCAGCCACGCCTCCATGAATCCAGGGTTTTCTGCATATTTGTGTGTGTGTGTGTGGAGGGGGAGGTGCTTGATGCCTCCTCCTCCTCCTCCCGTTGTTCCTACTTTACACACACACCCTTTTTCCTCTGTGTCTCAGTTCTGCTTTCTCACTTTCAGCTCCAGCAGCGTCTGCAGCTTCTCTCGAGTTTCCTTCCTCTTTGAGTCTCTGCTCCGTGTGTAAGTCAGGATGAGCGGCGAGGGACCGATGGGCCCGCTGCAGGCCAAGATGCTGAAGGCGAAGGAGATGAGCGACGAGGAGAAGGTGTACAGATACAATGGTGTGCTGTACTCGACCCTCCTGTCTCCCAAGGAGCATTTAAAGTGTCTGGAGAAGATGCAGGCCAGAGAGGACGACATCATGCTGGTGGCTTACCCCAAATGTGGTGAGTAATGCTGATCGAGTCAAAAAGATCTGTTAATGAGCTGAAGATGAGAGCCTTTCATTTAAAAACGCCAACATGCTTTTAGTCGTGTTTAAACTCCATCAGACGGTGTGACCTCTGACCTATGAGCTTTCTAGGTGCAATCCCTGAACTCTTCACTCTGCAGCAGCCAGACTCCCTCAAGAGTGCACGACAATGTGCAATCAATCATGAGCCGACTACTCAGAGATGATTTAAAAGGCGAGGAAAAGGTTCACACGCCGGATATTAATCAGCAGAGGTGGGACCAAGTCATTGTTTTGCAAGTCTCAAGTAAGTCTCAAGTCTTTATCCTCAAGTCTCAAGTGAAGTCTCAAGTAATGTCAGGCAAGTCTGAGTCGAGTCTCAAGTCACTGGTGTAAAAGTCCGAGTCAAGTCACAAGTCTGAAACTTTGAATTTCAAGTCCTTTCGAGTCTTTAAAAACCCCCGAAAAAAAGCATGTTGCAGTTATATGCTAAATGTAAATATTAGACCATGTAATTTTTAAATCTGTGTTTTTCTCAACACATGACAAAATAGTGAACTTAGAAAATATACACAAATTGTGAAATTGCACCTCTTTAAAATGCAGCTCAATTAAACCTAGCTCCAAGAATAATTTTCACCGACAGTTCTGAGATAAGCTGCATGTTATTCTTGGATGCGGTTGTAGGACCAGCTTTAAAATCGCATGACAAAAATATCATACACATTAAAAAAAACTGTATCACCAACGTAGCCTGGACAACATTTGCTAGTTAGATGAAGTCAGCTATCTCATCGTAGCATATTTATATGCATATTTATAATCATACGGTTCTTGGAGTGAGTGCATACACTCATGAAGTTTAGTAACTTCAGGTCACTGCAACAAGCCCAGGTACAGTTTACCGACGGATGGGTGCAGGACCTTGAAATGCACCGTGTAGAACGAAAGACCATCGTACGTATCATAAGTTTACCAGTCTCACAAATCGTCGTCATAAATACACATTCGTTAACCGTTTATTAATAGGACCTTTGAGCTCAACGGTAATTAATTAGTAGTGGAAATAATTTCTGGTAGCATCACAGAAATGTAGCAGTGACAATAATATTGTATGCTGTAATCGTACTGGGCAATTAGTGATACAAAAAACCTGTTTTATCCTGTGAATAAAAGTATATGTTTTTGTCAATGTACCATAATAACAGAAGCGAAACGCAATATTGTGTCAGGACAATTCACTATTTATGCACAATAAACAAAGGAGCATAGCGCGACAATTTCTGTTCAGCGCCAGACTTGCTTGTAACCTATATCACCAATTATGTTATGAAAATGACGCATTAACTACAACAGCAGACTGACCTTCGTGTAAATGCTTGGAGCAGACTAACCTGTGAGCTGGAGTGTTCTGGGACGTTATATTTGGTCTTTGAATGGCTGCAATCCAGGCCATCTGTCGCGTCTTTGTTACTTCGGAAACATGGCTCGAACAATTTCTCTTCAACGAGGTAATCCGATAACAACCGATCTCTTTACCCGTCGGCTTCCCGTGGCTGTCATGCGACCGGCTATTGCAGTTAATAATACAACGGCTTCTTGACATTTTTGTGTTTCTTTTTATCGCTGTGTGACTGATTTCAATTGAAAGCCTGCGTGCGCTAGTACCTCTTGCCACGAGTTCCCAGAATCCTTTGCGGTTTTACCCCTGAATGACATCACATTTTCAATCTCTATATAATATGCATGTTAAGTTTTATATTTGGGGTGAAATATCAAGTCTTTTCAAGTAAACCGGTTCAAGTCCAATTCAAGTCCCAGGTCATTGGTGTAAAAGTCCAAGTCAAGTCACAAGTCTTAGAACATTTTTTCAAGTCAAGTCTAAAGTCATAAAATTAATGACTCGAGTCTGACTCGAGTCCAAGTCATGTGACTCGAGTCCACACCTCTGTTAATCAGAGCAGGCAAACAAATCCAACAGGGAAACCAGCTGTAAAACAAAGACAGAGAGGAGGTCAACTTTAGGGGCAGGGCAAAGATTACAACAGCGGGAAACACGTGAAACCAGGAAGTGACGAGTCTGAAATGAGAGCACAAAAAACAAACAGACGAGTATCAGGGAAAAACGGGGAAGCCGCCACAGTTGAAGTTCGGGACCTGCTCGGCTCAGTTTTACTTCCTTATTTTGTTCTTAGACAGCTGTGCATGACTAACAGCTCAACACTGATCCTTTTCCTCAGACGAGCAAAGGGATACCCCTCTCTGTGACATCATGCAGATCTGAGAGTATAAAAGCTGTGTGAGCTTTAGTCTCACAGGGAAACACTGAGCTCAGCATTAGAAACATGTTTAATGTGAACATTCACCACCACTTCATATCAAATCTACCAGGTTACAGCAAAAGTTGAAACTTGTTTTCTGTTGGAGAAACTTTTTAAAGGCCGTCAGTGGATGGTAGCTGAGTCTGCCCTCTGCTGGGACCTCTTAAAAACACTCTCCTGATGACTTCATGCTCTTGGCTGCTTATTTCAGGTCATATTGAATAAAAGGTTTTAGCTCAGTTAGTAAAATGTACATTTTTGGTCATTGAAGTGTCAGAAAGGATTATCCAATATATTCTCATTGACTAACAGCTGATGATTGACAAGCCAGTGAGCGTGCAGCTCTTTGGCTAATGCTCCACCAAAGCCAGCGTCACGCAAATATAAGCAAACAGATCTGCACAGAAACGACCAAAGAGAGCACGAAAGGGTTATAGGCCTTATATCTGTGTAATCTCTGCAATGATAGCACAACCGCACGTGTGTGTGTGCGTGTGTGTGTGTGTGCAGGTTTCAACTGGATGGTCGGGGTGATAAAGAAGATCATCACAGCGGCTACAGGCGTGAAGTCGGAAAGCAAACTCCCACCGCTGATCGAGTTTCATGGACCAGAAAATTTAAAGGTTGTGTGTGTGTGTGTGTGTGTGTGTGTGTGTGTGTGTTGTATAATGTATATGAGACACTAAAAATCAGTCATTATTATTACAGTTATTGTTAGAAGCCAGCCTCCTGTCTGCAGGTGTGCTGTACAGGTGAAAGGTTGAGCCGTGCAGAGCGCCTCTGTGTTTGTGTGACACACCTGCTCCTGTGCAAACACAGATACCATCTAACAGCGCGGGCGCGGCGACACGTCTGAAGCACTTGTGTGTGTGGTGCTTTTAGCTATATGATAAACAGGCATGGTTTAAGAAACTGGAAGGCTTTGCTCCAGGGGAGGCACATTCACTGTCTGCAGCGTTCGTGTCTCTCAGTACAGTTTATAGCCGTTACCTTCTGATGAAAATAAAGATGTCATTCAAACCCAGAAACCACAGAAGTGCATTTTCCCCTCATGCATTTTTCTTTAATGTGAGCTCATTTTTACTGTTAGGCTCCACTACAGTGGCTTTGCATGATTCGCTTCAGAATAATCTGCATTTATATCGTACTGGGCCGACTGTGGGCTAAAACCCTAACCCAGATTACTAATTTAACAGTCTGAACACTGATGTTTGTAAAATATGCACTAAAATAAGACAATATTTCATCAGCTGCTGCTACTGGCCGAGCCTTGTTCATTCAATTTAACAATTAAAAAATATAAACATAAAGTAATTAGCAATTATTCGGACTCTCTCAGTTCTATGTGACCGGGAGAAGGCTGTCCGTTTTCTCATCGTTACAATTTTAAACCAAAACACATCAAATAAATTAAAGAAGCAGGGCTCGTTGTACTGGAACCCCGGAGCACACATTGATGAGGAGCTGTGTGGATGTTATTTTACAGCACAGTACTGACGAGGTCCCTGATCCACATCTGGATTCCTGTCAGGCTTCTCCTCAGCGTTCAGTCACTGAACGTCTGTGAGCTGCTTCAACATTTTATGAGATAAAAGGTTTAAATCAGACCCCGAGATGAAGATCACATCTATGTAAAAACAGAGCAAAATGTCTTTTCAGTCTTTGCTTTCTTCAGGAAGTTGGTTTGTCTGCTCCCATGTGGAAGTCATTTAATAGGCTGATTCCTACACAGTTCATGTTTAGAGTATGGAGGCCTTTTCCTCAGTTTCTTTTGAGAGCACTGATTTGATCCCAGAGTCGCCTGAGGAAGAAAAACCAGTAAAACCTGTGTTTAATAACTGCAAGTTAAAAAGTACAGTTAGATCACACGTGCCTGCCTAAAGTAGAAGAACTAATATATTTGTATGAAGTCATATTAGGTGAAAGGTTGGATTCAAGCACGCCAACTTAACTGTGATCAAACAGTTTGTGTAGTGAATATTTTAAAAGAATAAATCCTGAAACTACGTTTAAACGTTTGTGTTTACAGCTTGACTGCAGCTGAAATCACTTCCAGGTGTGACGTAATCATGTGAAGCAGCTGCTTTGTTTGTTCCTGTTTGGATTCACAGCATTTTCCTCATAATTTTCCAAAACTTAAATTCGGTTTAGCTGGAAATAAATCAAAGATACTTAAAAAATAAAAAAATAAAAAAATAAAAAAATAAATTTGTATTTATGTAGCACCTTTCAAGACAGAATCACAAAGTGCTGCACATAAGATTATAGCAGTCAACAAAGTCAACAGAGTTCAGCATTTTTGTGGTTTGACTCTGGGAAAAGCAGCCGATTGGCTCACTGAGGAGCAGATGTGATTCCCTGAAGGTGCTTTTTCACTTCCTGTTTGAAAGAAAAGGCACATCTGGACGTGTTGCAGCTGTTCAGTCACAAACGTGCAGACAGTAATTCATCGTGAGTCGAACCCTGTAGCATTACAACCCTGACAAATTACAGCACAGGAAGCAAAATCCTTAAAAGCAAAGTCTGGAAATTCTGCAAATTTGCTTTAAGCAGACTGAATCGACCCAGAGAATGTGAAGCTGCAGACCTTTGGTACACTGGGTTCCTGAAAAGCCACACCCTGGGCCAAAGTGTTTGCACAAGCAACGCCTTCCCTGCTTTCACCACAACAAGACTCTAAGTGCATGTCACAAAATGTTGGGTAAATATGGTATGTTTTGTCCACCCTCAGAACGTGGAAGAAGCTCCTTCTCCAAGACTTCTGGGGGCTCACCTTCACCCCGACAACATTCCTGCTTCCTTCTACGAAAAGAAGACTAAGGTGAGTTTCACGAGCTCTGCAGGAGACGTTCAGCTGCATACTGCTGCCACAAGCATCTGTGTAAAACTCAAGCTCTCATTCCCGCAACGAACTGCAGCTTTTCCAAATGTAACCCCAGGATTTAGATGCTTGGTTGATGACAGTGGAAACTCTGTAAGAAAAAGAACAGACCGACGCATGGACCCTGCTTTGAGGAAAAATGTGGCCAATGTTCAGAGTAGTTGTAACTGTTGTTCCCGTCTTTCTGTTCTTGTATCCTTTCTCTCCTTTCTCCAGGTCAATAAAATCTCATTTGTGTGGTTTTTCTTGCACAGATTCTGGTGGTCTTCAGAAACCCGAAAGACACAATGGTCTCCTTCTATCATTTCTCCAACAGCAACCCAGCGCTCCCATCCGCAAAGTCCTGGGACACCTTTTACTCCCAGTTCATGAGTGGAGAAGGTGAGCAAACAAACCGAGCATAATACTTATTAATGTGAGGAACGCTGGACACACTGTGGTCCAAACCTTGTCCATAAAAATACCAGCTTTTGTTTCACTCTTTGATTTGGCTTCATAATCCTGAGCTTTGCTGCACTTGTGGCCTCACAAACAGCACATAGTGCTGACTCAGCAGGGTCACGGTGGAAATGTTGGATTGGTCCAAGTGGGGCAAAGAGCTGCTGTGGCCCCACTTAGTGAGTTTGCTATGAAGCACTGCAATAAAACAGTTAGTTTAGTTGCTTATCAGGCCTGGACTGAGCACAGAGAGATGCTTGTCAGAGTATAATAAACACAGATACCATAACCTGTAAGTAAGAGATTTATAATATCTATTAAAAGAGAAAAAGTACAGAAGAAATACTCGGTCCAAGACTGTGAGTTTCTGTGATTCTGAAATTGGATTTAAAAAGAGCAAAAATTATTTAAAATAAATTCTTCTGACTGTAAAGAAAACTATCAACGAGTGGCACAGAAGTTACTGCCAAGAGTGTATTAAAAAAAGGCCTTGGTTAGCTTGAGACACCAGAGATTATTCCATCAGGTTTATCACTAGACAGTACTTGGTTTGCTAAAATTACTCAGCTTTAGGTGTGAAAAACGATTTAGTCAAAGGAGCTTGGAAAGAAAAGCGTCTGGACTTCTTTAAGTTGCTTGAAGACGTTTCACCTCTCATCCAAGAAGCTTCTTCAGTTCTAAGGTCAAATGGTGGAGAGTCCCAGATTTAAACCTAGTGGGAGTTTCCCCCCACAGAGGGACAAAAGGACCCCCTGATGATCCTCTAATCGCCTGAGCCAAGGTGTGAAAACGGGTGTGGGTCACAATCAGCCAAGGGTGAGCTCATTGTGAAACCTGGCCCCACCCTGTCGTGTGATTTCCTGAGGTCAGATGGCCCAGGATGTGAGTGGGCGACTGGGGACCATGACCCTCGTGGGGACACTCCCATAGGCCTTAAAATCTGGGACTCTCCACCAGTTGCTTTTATAACTGAAGAAGCTTCTTGGATGACGCTTTTCTTTCCGAGCTCCTCAGACTACGATGACTGAGAACCTTCACAGACATAAAAACTATTTAGTTTAGCTTTGGATGCTAAAAATATCTTGGTCAAATTTAGGCGTTAAGAATGGGTTAAGCAATAATTTGGTTACCTTTAGGTCCTAAAAATTACTTCAGAGCTTCTGAAAAAACTGTTTCTGAAGCATTAGAATGAATGAGATTATTGATTTGGAAATCAAGCCATCGTCAATACTGGGAAGAACCCTGACAATATGTTTTTGTGAAAAAATGACTTCATAGATTCAAATCGTTTTTGATTAATTCATTTGAACCTAGACCTGGAAATTACACGTCTCAAATTGAGATATTCTGATATGATATATATAATTTATTCAGATTAAAAAAATCTATAAAATTTGATTTTAAATCTGAAGACTAGAATTACAGAAGCATTTCTAACTAAGCATGGGAAAGAGTGGCTTCGATTTTGGGGGCCATCTTCTGACCTGGTGATTCATTAATTTTTTGTCATTGTTTGTGTGTAGTTCCCTGGGGGTCTTACTTTGACCACGCCTTAGGTTGGGAGAAGAAGATGGACGACCCCAATGTCATGGTCGTTACATATGAAGAGCTGAAACAGGTAAAGCTGCATTTGACATAGAACAGTTAGACACCGCAGGGGTTTGTGGTAATGTGCGGTAATGATTCTTCTGTTTCCCGTAGGACCTGAGCGAGAACATCCGTAGGATCTCCAGCTTCTACGGCTTCAGCCTGACAGAGGCTCAGGTGCAGCAGATCGCAGATGCGAGCACCTTCAAAGCCATGAAGGAAAGCTCCAGCAGCTCCCACGGCAATATGGGGAATGTCTTCTTCAGGAAAGGTGCCCAGAAAGTAGCCTAGAAAACGAGAAATGCATACTGTGATACTTAGCCAACATCTTATCAATCCTCAGGTGGAATCCAAATGCAGCTGTTTCACTTTGTGATGTTTGTGTCCCTGCAAAGGTGAGGTTGGAGACTGGAAGAACCATTTCACACCAGAGCAGAGCCGAGAGATGGACGAGGTCTTCAACAAACGTCTGGCAGGAACAAAGATAGGAGCCAAACTTAACTATCAAGCACACTGTCAGTAGGAGGAAGACACAGGAGAGCTTTGGGAAAAGGCATCTTTATGTGGGTTTACCTTTAATATTGTTAAACTTAAATTAGTGGATGAGGCTCAGTTCACAGCCAAAGACCCACTGTTAAAATCTCAAGTAAAACAAGCAGAAAAAAAGGGATAGAAAGAGGGAAAACCGATCTCATGATTCAAGCATTTTAACCCCAATATGCAAATGTAGTTTCAACCGAAGTCTGATTGTGTTGTGATTAGAACCTATTCTGCTCATTTCCAGCTCCATATTTCTATCCTTGGACTGGAGTAACTTTGCATTATTCACAGCACCAGTATTCAAGCAATATATGCACCACCCACTTCTCAATTTGAACATCAGATGGGGGTGGGGCTCCTGTGCCTCAGATGACCTCTTTTTGACATCATACAGATCCAAGAGTAGAAAAAACTGTCACAAACTGAGTGTTTATAGCAGTCTGCAACCGGAGCTTTTGACTGACAGGGATTATTGTATCTCATTATTTAAAACTCTGGTCAAGTTTAATATGAACATCCATCATTAGACCAGGAAATAAGGAAAACTAACTCAAACTAAAACCGCTTTTTGTTTCCTTTAAATCACATAAAGTAGATAAAGTGAGAGATGTTTGGTGTACTCCTGATGATTCAAATCAAATGAGCACACTCGTTCGAACGGCAGCTACCTGGAACCATGATGGTGCAGTTCAGGAAACACTCCTGTGGCTGATTCTGTGGCAATCGAACAATACTGTAAAACAGTCACATTTTGAGTTACATGTACATTACTACAAACAGCACATCGCTGGAAGATATCATTGCAATAAACAATAGATCTCTTTTGTCTTGACTCTGTCGGGTTTTTTATGATGAAACAATTTAAAAGTTTACTCTCGGGGGACATCTGAATGTTTTGAGGAAGTTGGATGACTTTAATCTTAAATCTCAAAAGTTTAGCTTTTCAATCTTAATTTAAGGTACAGTCAGTACTTTTTCTGGCTATTTTGTCTTTTTTTTAAAAGCATACTGTATCCATAAATGTCCATGGAACAGTGTGTAATTAAATTATCCAACAAACTGTTCATTTTTGTATTTCCTGATCTTTTGCTAAGTGATGATATTATTCAAATATGTTCAAATGTAATTTGTATGAAAAGTATTTCTTAAACAAACTGTAGTAGAAATATACAGCCAGCTGTGGCTGGTAAGGGATAAAATCTGATGGTAATGTTTTTTATCTATGGCTGACAAAACCCTGTTTGTCCTATAACAGCCACCATAGCTGGAATAATACACTTAAATTGGGAGAAGTAAGAAAACAGAATTCAGCTGATTGCAACCTGCAATCTACTGACATCTAGTGGTGAAAAATTCTACATACTGAACCTTTAAGCTGTTTGTTTAATGTTGTGTTGAAAGTAACTGCTGTTACAAAGGAATTTTCCACTTTTGAGATAAACAAAGTATCTAAAAAGAAATAAAAATGATATCTATCCCCAGAAGTTAAGATATTGTGTTACAGTAGCCAAAACGAAGCTAATAAAATAGCTTCATATAAAATGTTATAAAATAATAAAAAGCTATTTTTGTAAAAATAAAAGATTGCTCGAAATGGTACAAATAAAACATAACAAAAAGTAAAAATAAGTAACATTTTAAATAAGACAGATTCAATGCTTTTTCTTTTTGGTCATTCTTACACATGTATTCACATGAAACGAACATTTGCACCCAAGTCCAGCGAGACCTGAAAACCAAAAAGAGTGAAGACACAAAAGCAACAGAACAGAAAACACATTTACAGTCTTATTTAGTATACATAAGAAAATCTTTTATTATTATTATTATTATAAACAAGAAAATGTTCAGGCAGAGAGTGAACATTTCAGAGGCTCCAGAGCAGTGCCAGAGTTCAACAGTCTTACAACTTGCTGGAAAAAGTTCCGCAGTTGTTCATGCACCGATTACTGCACTAGTTTTCACAGTGCATGTCAGTCTCATTGTTGGTGGTGATGCATCGCCATCCCAGCTTTCAGGTTTTTCCTGAGCAGTCATATGACAGCAGTAAAAGTAAAAAAAAAAAAGAGGAAAACTTCTAATAAATACGTTTAAAACGGAAAAAGAAAGAAAGAATAAAAACCTTGAATATGAATAAATGAACAAAACCAACAGTTTCGCCCGCACCCTGGACGGAAGTGACGCATTTGATCTTATTTTGAAACGTTTTCCCGGATGTGGCTGGTCAGCGGCGCTGCTAGCTTGCTGTCTGGTCCTATGTGTCCTGAATGAATGACATCATGCAGGCTGCTGTTTGCGTCGGGCTGCGAGCGGACTCCTTCAGACAGTAACGGGTCATCTGGGAGTGTCATCTGAAGGCAGCCGTTAAAGCTGCGCGCGGTAAGAGAGTTTAAATCCTTCCGCCGTGATTCAGCGATTGTTTCGGTCTCTGCTAACCCGCTTGGCTAGGCTAGGCTAGCAGCTGCAGCCAGGTAAAGCTAACGGTGCAGCTTTGTGATAACGACAGGTACCTGTTGTTCAGACTCGGGATCAAACAGACTCTGAGGGGGAACCGAGGGGGAACCGAGGGGGAAGTCCTCTCCGTTTGTGCTCAGCCGGTCCGAGCTCACTTAAAATCACATATTTTCGGTCTATATTAACTACAAACACAATAATCCTCCAAGGTAACAGAAACTTAACATTAGCCCAGGTGTACATGACTATGTATATGTGTTTAAAACCCCCAAAACAAAACAAATAAGCTGTGTAAAATGAGGCTTTCATCGCCCATAATAATCTTTTTTGTCTTTTTATTGTAAAAAAGAAATGCACTGCACATTTAAATAAATTAAATAACTGAATTGAAACGAGGATGTGATGTTGCACTGTGTCTTTGTGGATCTACAGAAACCATATGATAGACTGTCAAGTATGTGAAGGTGGTGCAGGATATGTATGAGGTGGGGTGTGTGAAGGGCTGACAGGTGGGTTTACATCAGGGGTCTGATCTGAGCCCCTTGTTGTCTGCAGTGGTGATGGACAGATGAGGTCAGGCAGGGGTTATCTCTAGACACCCTAAAGGTTACCAAGTTTGTGTCTGCTGTAAAGTTGGACATTCTAACCTGGGAGTCTATGGAGTGGGTGTTTGAGCTAATGCAGCTTTTGTAGTCAGTAAATTAGGGTCTTCAGTCTTTCAGCACTAATCCCCTCCGTACTTCTCAGGTGTAAGGTGATGCAGCAGAAGTTGTGTTCCCGAGGTTCTGGATCCTTCCTTTTAGAGAGGAACGGCCAGGCCTGCGGCGCGATTGTGGACACTGTCACTCCCTGTGACCTCCCCTTCCGCTGTCCCCGCTGTGGCGAGCAAGAGCGTTTCCACAGTTTGGCTTCCCTCCGCGCTCACCTCGAGTACCGCCACTCGTATCGCTCACCAGACATGGTCACTGAAGGGTTCAGCATTACCGGGAAGCTCCCCGACCCGCTGACGGCAGCTATCCCGTGGCACGACATGAGCCTCCCGACGCGTAGGGGGCAGCAAAGTACAGGGAGGCCACCTCATGTCCGCTCTCTCAGCGACAGCAGAGACAGCGGATACCTCCACTCATATGGGTCTGCGAGGAGGCGCACCCAGAGCGTTGGGGTAGGGACGCAGGCGGAGGAGGACGAGGACGAGGAAATCGATGTGGGGACAGAAGACGAAGATGTGGAAGAAGACGAGGAGGATGAGGACGATGAGGGTGAAGAGAGAAGTGGAAGCAGAAATGAGGAGGATTTGAAAACTTCCTCAAAAAAGTCAGACCATCACCACATCAACCACCATCACATACTGTTCCCCCCACTTGGCCCTCCACCGGACCCAGATCTGGACCTGGATCTGGATCTGACTGGTGGGTTTCTGGAGCAGAGTGTTGCAGTATCAGAATACATCTGTTTTTTGCAGTAACGTCTCGTCTTGTTTGCACCTACCAGAGCATAACTCCTACTCCGGTTTGGAGACGGCAGCAGCCTCGGCTGCAGTGCGGCAGCGGCTGGCCAGCATTCTGAGGGCGGCCGATAGCACCATGCAGCGCCGGCTGGCCAGGGTGAGCACCGAGCTGGCTCATACCGACACGGAGCTCCTGTGTGAGCGTGCTCACTCACAGCATCTGGCCCAGGAGAGGCAGGAAGTTGCAGACAAGGAGAGGTCGCTTAGCCGACAGGTGGATGTGGCTGTGATGGTTATTGCCGCGTTGAGGGAGCAGCTCAACGCCTCAGAGAATGAGCTGGAGCGGCGAGAGAGGTGAGGCGGGCAGGATCTCACTGATGTGGTCTGGAGCAGCGGTCCCCAACCCCCGGGCCACGGACCGGAGTCGTTTGGTACTGGGCCGCGAGAGTTGAGGTTCGGGGGTGAAATTTATGTTTTCAGGGATTTATTCTTTTGTTTGTTAAGAATAAATCTTCCTTTTTTTTGGTACCAGTACTGGTTTTATTTTGTTGTATTTATGCGCGACACCTTAAACGCCGGTCCGTTAAAATATTGTCGACCATAAAACGGTCCGTGGCGCAAAAAAGGTTGGGGACCGCTGGTCTGGAGGATGTGCCAGGTGGATGGTGCTGGACTCCAGGGTTGCTCCTTGTCTCTGATCCTGTTTATGATATTCATGGACAGGATCTGAAGGTGCAGCCCGTTATTTCCCTTTTGCCTCTCTTGCATAGCTGGGGGTGAATGGTATATTTAAGTTATGAATTGGGTGATTTTTGCTTTGCAGGGAAGTGTTAACCATCCAGAAGTTTCTGGAGGCGGCGGTTCGCCAGGAGACGTGCGGCAAAGTTCGAATCCAGCATTTCATCGAGAATCTGCTGAGACGTATCGCTCTGGCCGAGAGGCTGGTGGAGTATTACCAGGTCAACGGTAGTCCGCCACAGTGCAACCACTACAAGGTACTGTCTTTGGTTGTTTTTATTCATTCATTTATTTATTCTAGTTGTTTTGTAAGTCTTTGTGTTTCTTTATGTCATTTTATGTTTGTTTTTTCAGCTGCTTTTAAATAACTTTTACACTGACAGACTGAATTGATCCTGACTTTTCCAGTTATGATGTTTTACTGTGGTGGGTTATTGCTCTGATGAAGGCCTGATTCTTGTGATTTTTATGACCTCAGCAGCACCAGCAGAAAACTGATAACGGCCCTCACAGAATAACTAAGAGCAGGTGAGTCCATCGTTACTTTGAATAAACAGTATTAGCAAATTTTCAGACTGAAATCAAGGAGAAATATTAAAGTGTTAACTGGACACAAACAGGTTGAACCTTATACTTATATTATTAAATACTGCTAAAAAATGTAGGATTTAAAATCGTATTAAACTCTGGCCGCCCTTCTCTGAGCCTGGTTCTACTGGAGGTTTCTTCCTGTTAAAAAAGAGTTTTTCCTTCCCACTGTCACCAAGTGTTTTCTCATACAGGTTTGTCTGATTGTTGCGGTTTTCTCTGTATAATTACATCATAAAGTGCCCTCAGGTGACTGTTGTTGTGAATTTGTGCTATATAAATAAAGTAGATTTGAATCCATATTTGTTCCTCTGAAAGTGCAGCATTACAGCAGCTGTTTCCTTTTCCTCTTGGCTTTTTATTGCAAATCATTTGAATTTGAGCTGAGAGGGAGGAAAGTCGTCAATAACCGATGGGGTGTAGGTGTAAAAAGGTTTGTTGCTCAGCAGGAACTGGCCTCTGACAGAGCAGGTAATCTGCTGCTGTTGGTCTAAATCAAAGTCAAAATCATCCAGGAGCTTTCTCGTGTCATCTGTCGGGTTTCTCTGTGGTGTTCTCATGTTTAATTCATGGCTCGACATGGGATGCTTTGTGCTTTCGCTCAGTGACTGCAGAGGGATTACCACACTCTCTCTGTGTGCGCTCAGGTCAGATGCTGTTTATCTTCAAAGGTTCTTGTTGAACTTTGTTCGTCGTGTGAGACCAGCTGTTCGGTCCAGCGTGTCCGTAAAAACCGACTAATGTTGCACAGCAGGTTCTGTCTGTTTTTGCAGTTAGATGGAAGTTTGTCATTTTTGAAAGTTTTCATGTCTTACCTGATCGGGTTACTCTTGTGTCTTCGATGTAAAGTTGCTGAACATAAAAGGATGTTTGGTGCATTTTTCTTTCTTGTTTCGTGTCAAACTCATAAGGATTTGTTGAGCTTAAAGAGATCATCGGTGATGCAGGTGAAAAGGCAGCATTTGAGGTGCTGATGGTCTCCAGGCTGGACACCAACCAGGGACAGTTCTGGTTTATCATCAGTGTGACTGGCTACCCGCTCCTACTGTGTAAAATGTAATTGAGGCGTGAGTGTTTCCATCATATGAAGTTAAAATGACAGCTTCCTTCTCTTGTTTGTTTGTTCGTTCATGTCTGAGTTTCGTCTCCAGGTCAGCAGGAGGTCAGCTGTCCTCGTCTGGTCTCGCTGACAGCAGAACTCAGTCCTCGTCCCAGTTCGGCGGACGTCCTCCGTTCTCCAAACCAGGCGGAGACCGAGATCGGGAGCGGGAACACCGGGAGCGCCTAGCTCAGTCATCCCGGCTGTTCTGCCGGCCTGAACACAGAGACGACATCTGGAACCATCAGCGGCGCCGGTCCGCTGGGTACGAGGACTAGACCAGCAGAGAAAGACCAGAGGGAGGGGTGTCAGGGGGCAAGACTTTATCACACGGTGACTTCATTCCAGTACGTTAACCTATGGAAAAGTAGCTCCCATCAACATCAGACTTCTTTTACACCACTTCTCATCTTAAAGCTGGATTTGTTAGTCTGACTCCCAGGAGTCCAAAAGTTAAGTATTCAAATACTAAACAGTAATAAATTTGACATGAATATTTTTGTCATTGCAAATTTAGACCAAATTTTCTAAAATGATTTTAAAAAGGATTTTTTGTATCTGGCAGATTATTTAAAAATATTTAATTATTTATACTTTAGTGCTTCTCCTCCTGAAAACTCCATAAATGACCCGTGGTCTCTAATAATAATGGAGGGAAAACTATATATAAAAGATGGACGTAGCTTCCAGGTCTGAGAAGTGGTGCCAGTGTGGAAGTGCCTTAAACCTGCATTCTTTCTAATGGCCAGCAGGGGGCGGAGTCTGATGACAAGAAGAAGGCTATGTCACCATTAAAGGTTCTGCTTACTTGGTTTTTGACCCAGTGCATCCAGCTTTTACATAAAATCTATTGGATAAAATAATTCTGAAGATGATAACAGATTATCATGGCTGCTTCCTCCGAACAGGGTTTACAACATAAAGCAATAACAAATATGACTCCATGAGCTCTTTGCATCAGACACATTCCACTTTTAATTGATTGCTGTAATTTTGGTACTTTTCCATAGATTATTAAACTGGAGTGGAAGTGTAAACTGTTACACTTGGTTCTTTTTCCTTTGGATGTATGACTGGGTAAACCTTCGATATTGAAACATAGAACTGAATTCTGTCTGTTAAGTATAATAGTTCATTTTATCTTCAGGTACAAAGGTGTGCTTTCTATTCGTCTGTTGATTTATGATTTAATGCCCGTCTGATCACAGAATTTGAATTTGACGCCTGATGACACGTCCTCTCCTCTGGTCAGACCTTCACATCCTGGCCTGGTTCGCTCGAAAACTCCTGATCAGTCAAGTTATCGTGTCTTTGCCTGTGCTTTCTAAGCCAAATCATCACCCGGGACCATCTCGATAGTTTAAGATTTGTTTAGTCTGTTATTGTTCAATCACATCTTAACAGCCCATCACGAGTGAAACTTTGGCTTTCTGCTGAAGGAGGAGGTACAAGGAGCTAAATTCTTACTATTCCAAGAGAAATCCTGGGTCCTTGCCTTTGCATGGTGCACCCAACTCTACTGTCTATCCTTTCTAGCATTGACTGTTTTGGGCTGTGCCCAACTGGTTCCATGTTTCAAGGCTGCTTCAAAGGTCTGGTTTAAATCCTTTTCCGCTCATAGTCTGGGCTATTCCTCTCCAAGGGAGGATCCTGGTATGTAAAGGGTTTGCATAGCCACAGTCCTTTTTCTTTGCTTGATGGAACCAAATTCAGTGCCATTGTAGTCGTGGCTATTTCAGGTGATACCCAACTCCAGCTCTTTCGGGCTCCACCCATCACCATTACCCCTGGTTTGGCTTTGATAGCTTCTGGGCAACGTTTATCACTTCTAGTTGTCAGTTTTTATTGAGGTTACTCAGAAAAGAAAACCAAACACACCCGGGACCTGTTCGCCTTGGAAAACTCTAGCAGGGTTTTTTTCTCAAACAGTGATGTTCCCAGGATCACAGAGGCACACAGCCCTCTTCACCAGCATAATGAGGTGATTCTTCAGTGAACGTATCTGGGAAAATGTATATCTGAGAATCCCATTCCCGAGTAAAGTGATAATAAGACTGAGGGTGATGTGGTTGATTGCAGTAAGCTGTTGATGACCACCAGTTTAGTTTGTACGAAGAGGAATCGGCTGAGGTGGTTTGAGCAATTAGGATGGTCCTGTAACACAGGACCCACACACACGACTGGGTTGTGCTTGAACTGTCCTTTATTGAGCATACAACGTCTTTCTTTCTGCGGTTTTTGGCACCAGCCTCGGACACGCTCTGAGTGAAGTTGATTTTCAGTAACGCCTCCTTGTCAGCACTGATTTGGTTTTTAAAGCACAGGCACAAGTTCGATGATGCCAGACCCGGGTCAAATCTGTTCAGCATGTAGCTGAGAGGAGTTTCCTTCGAAGATCGATCTGCTTTTGATGCATAGAGAGGAAAGATGACAACAGGTGATAAGTAAACATGGAGGAAACCGCTTCCTTCTACACTACTCAAATAAGGACGAAATGTTGCAGAAATGGGCGATGATATTTTAGCGGTGGGTTTGATGTGGTGCCGCCACCATCTCGACTCCACCCCTCTGGACTCTGGGTGTGGACACTTGTTGGAGTAAAATGATCTGTAGCTGCTCGGTTGCCTGTCTCTTATCATAACACCGAGGGCAGGGCAAAATGTGGGACCTCAATATCGTGTCCTGAGTCATTACTGCGACGTCTGTAGATGATGTCACATGTCCTAGACGATGACGCCCATTGCTAAGATGTTTTAACTTCACTTCTAAGGAGCTGTCATGCTATCCATCGGTGAGAAACTTACCGACCTGCTGCCAAAGCAGGATTTCATCAGTGGTGTGGCGGACTTAGAAAAACTAAAACAGCACAACTTTTTGGACGGTTTGTCCCATTTCAGACAATCTGAACTGAAAAAAGACCCGAAGGCTTGTTGGCGTAGCCGACGCCCTTTAGTGGAGACGATTGAAAATAGTCCCCAACAAGTGCAGATGCATTTGGAGAGGCTTGCTTTTTTGAATATAGCTGTCCAGGTACATGAAGGAGCGCTTTGGCCCAGGTCTGGAGGACGCCACACACTTAACGAATGTATGAGTTAATTTATAGCTCACAGTGAAGCGACGCCGTGCTTCAAGTCCCGACGTTTCGGGCTTTAGCTCGCGCTCCTTCACGTCTAAACGGGTGGAGATTCTCCAATCACACACGAATGACGTCACGTCAGCGCTTTCATCCAAAGTGACTTAACAGTGCCGTGAATGCGTACAGTCCATTTGCAGTATTCTTAACGACTCACGACGGCTTGTTTAACAGAATCATTCCTCGATCCGTTTACATTTCTGCACTCATCTAATGTTAGAATGTAAATGTAAAAAAGGCAGTATTTGGTGTAAACTGTATCTTTGCTGTCGTCGGTTTAGGTTTTGTTGATGGTGTTGATATTTTATATACAGAGCTGTTTCATGTCATCAAGTGGAGGTGGTGGTCCTACAGTACTATAACTTGACAGGACTTTTGTATGACTTGCAAATAGAAATCATTTTATGTCTAACAGGGTGCAGGTTCTGGAAACATTTCAGTATTTCCTAAATTATGTCATGCAAATTCGTCTTGGAAATATGTAATTATGGAAGCATATTACCCTGCTGCTGCTGAGGCGCTACAGCATGAAATCTGTATTATCTATTATTCTCTCTTTCTTTCCAGTTAGTCGGTGTGAATTTGACTTTCGATTGACCTTGTCAGATCTTCGAGAATTGAGCTTCCAGGCACCCTTTTTGAATTTCAGATTTACTAGAATATATTTAAAGCCAATTATATGTTTGTGTTTTCATTGGAATCAAACTGAGATGTGAGACGTTTGGTAGTAATGTAGAGTATATCTTTGATATTAATGTCCTGTGGTCAAAAATTGGATTCGTGTCCCTGAAACGGTATTCTTGAATTTCGCCGCTTGGAGAAACCTGATGCTGATAGGTTTGGATAAACCGACCACTGAGCACTGCTGTTGTTGACATAAAAACCCCGTCTCTTGATGGGCATTAAGCTTAGAATCGGGGAGTGATCCAAACCATCCAGCACCACACTAATGACTAACCTCATGCTGTGGACGGATCTTCTCAGATGTTCTCTCGGCTGAAGTTTGCCTCATTTTTTTAGCATCTTTTTCCTGCCGTAAGTTGCCATCTGTCTCTGGCCATCGGAGACCTTCATCATGAACAGTTCAACGTCATCCTCTGTCTGCCATCTGGTAATGTGTTCATATCCTGGTAGAAGCTTGCTGCATGGTGTCTGGCAGGTCTCTGGATATGAAACATAACGGTATTCTTGGGAGACATTACGGCTTTGTAGCTCATGATTTGCTGCTGTACGGTCATGTGACAGTCAATAAGTGGTTTTTCACTCCTGTTGGTAAACATTCAGTGGCTCTGTGCACGTGCGGTTCCTCCACCTACAAGTTGCTGAATTTCATGAAGTTTCTCGAGGTTTCTGGCGACTTCCTCTTCCTGTGTGGATGCCACTTTACTCTGCCGGTCAGGGATGACGTACCAGCTTTAAGTTTTGGGTTTTTTTATTCAGACAACAGCAGATCTCTTGGAAGTGTGCGGGCGTTGGGTTCGACTCTGAACTGCTTCCTGTTTTGTATTTGGAAAATGGAAGAAGATGCATGAAGCAGCCCTACTACTACTACCACTACTACTACTACATATGTAGCTATTGTGTTACTGTGAAAGCATGCTTCATATGTAGCAAAAAAATCCTATAAAATACTGTTATCTTGTACTACCATGTGTACTTTTGTAGCAGAGCGAGGTCTATTTTAATGGTATTTGAAGGAGAGTTGCACTAAACCATCCAAGAGAGCTTCGCTTGGCACTGTTGGATGTCTTTCGATGGGAAGAGGGATGTATAACGGACAATCAGCAGGGTTCGTGCACAGGTTTGAAAGAGTTTTGAAATGTTTGGGGTGATCGATGTGCAAGAGGCGGTTCAAGTGTGCAAGAAAAGAAAAGTATTGTACCTGATGTATTGTTTGTTTGAATATGACTCTCTGCCTTTCTTGCAGTAAGGTGGTAGAGGTGACGTTAGCTTTTCTGTTTGCGTAAAACTTCTAGCAGCAGCGTTCTGTTTGATATTCTTGATTTCTCAACTTTTGTCCGTAGGGATTTCATTTGCATAAGTAATCTCTAGGTTTGTGCCTTCACTCAAGAACTCTGTACTCTGTAAAAAAACAAACTTAAAAAAAAAAACACTGTGCAAAAATGCAATACTGTGAAGATCTGGAACACTTTATGTTGAATCCCGTCGGTCGGTATGTGTGATAGCCATCGAAGATTAAAGAACAAATATGACGCCAAGACGAGATCTGCTGTTTTGTCTGTTTTTCTTTTATAAAAGATCATTCAACAGAAGTCTTAAAAAGGGGGTCAGTTTCATGCTTCATGTTCATGCTGTGCAAGTTTAATGAGTGATTAATGACATAATGAAGTTATTGCTACATTAGAAGTGATAATGATGAATGACCCCTCGATACGAGGAGACAACATTTCTAGAACATTTTAAAAAAGCAGCGAGGGGTGCATTACCAACCGCTGGCTGTTTGTGGTACGCCTGCAGGTTTATGACCTCCCACTGTGCAAGTTCTTCCTCACCAAACAAGCCTGTATGAGCCTCGCTTTGTCACGGCCATGATGTCGCAGAGATGTTGGAAGCATTAAATTGTCCAAAGTTTATTGCAAAACTAACCCATTAATATTAAGACGACTCGTGTCATGAAGCTCCTGAAACACAGATTTTGTGCTGATGTTAAAGCCGGAGGAGTTCTGCAGCTGCGGAGTTACTGAGTCAGCCAGGGTTGGTCACTTTTACGCACCTCAGCAATCGGTGACCTCACTCTGTAACTCTAGTCTGACACTTACTGGCTGAGCTGCTGTACTTCAGCTTTGCAACTGAACCACTTACAGCGTATCAGGGAGGAAATTCGTTGAGCTGACTTATTGCAGCTGTGGACCATGGTGCACCTGTGGCAATGGGACTGGGAACGCCTGCATTCAAAGATTATGAGGTGTGACTTAATAACAGTGTACCTGCGAAAAGAAGAGGTAAGTGCAAAGCTAGCATGGCCTACAGATCCCCAACATCCAGATGCACACATTCAGAATAAATTTCAAGCAAGCCTGAAAACGCTGGGAAAAGATGAAAACAAGCAGATTTGTGTGTTTTTGAATGTAACGTTTCCAACATGAAAGTCTTCTGACTGTTGGAAAACTTCTCCCAAGTCTCTGTTCGAGTTAACCAAAGTAACCGACCTGTAGTTATCCAACTGTTTTATGGTAGTACTCGTATCTGGCCACTTGGTGTCACTCTTCTCACATAAATACAGGTGTGGCACCTTCGCTACTTCTTTGGTTGCTATTCTTGCATTTCCCAGAATGCCTTCTGTGAATGTTCAGGCTGTTATCCTCGCAGTAGATGACGGGAGACGTTTCTAAACCTCTGTCACGCCCGCTCATCGTTGCGTTACAGGTTATGTCCTGTAAACACCATAAATCATTACAAACTGCTTAGAAACAGGCGACTCATACGTGCAGCAGAATCACAGAAATGAAACGAGAGAGTGGCGTAAAGTCTGTAAACAGGTTTAATGTCTTTACGGTGTTTTGTTCGGAATAAGTCAAGATTCCTTCATTAAAAACAAGCCCAGGGGTTCTGAACCTATGGCCCGAGGGCCAGAATTGGACCGCTAAGAGTCCAGCCCGGCCCACTGCGTGGCTCTGGAAGGGAGGGCACAGATTTTAAAATAAGTGGTAGTAAAATACTTTCAATATTTTCATTAAAGTTTTTAGGTAATGGATAAAAATTTAAATGATTGTAAAAAGTTCCTTCTTTTTTACTCTCTGAAAAAAAGTAATATTTTTCATAGAAAAGACTTTTTCCTTTGCTTTATTATTTAAGGAGAATCTGGGAATTTGAACCATTTTTCAGGAATTTTGCACATTTATTTTTTAACATTTAATCCAGAAACATCAGGCTGACAGATTTCATCCATTTACTGCAACAGTATTTCTTTATCATATCGAAGAACTGAGATGTATTGTTGGGATTTCACTTTTTTTTCTTCTATCACGATATCTGAGACAGAAAAGTGGAGTTTAAGGTCAAATTGGGCTGAATGAGCCTCATCCGTGGTTTAGACATTTCAGTTTGTCAGTGTCTTGTCAGATTTATAGATCAGTGTAAATGAAGATCTGTTAGAGGGAGCTTCTTCCATATGATGGTGCTGACATGACGACTCCAGGAAATGTTTTTAACTTGAAAGAAATCCTTTTAAAAAAGATGAAACGGTAGAAGAAAAATCTGTTTAGGAATTTCTGCAGGTATGAAGTGATAAATTGTAACTTTTTATATTCAGACATATTTTTGTTGTTCCTGTGATCGTGTGATGTGTGTGAACAGGGCATGGTGGGAACTTGCACAGTGGTCGGGATGGAAGAAACCAGCGGTTAGCCACAGCTCATTCCAACCCCCCTGGACTCTGGGGGGCTCGTCTGCCCGCCTCTCTGTCTGTGAGGACATATGAACATGATTAAGATGACAGCTCTGTTTCTTTTTTCATCTTTCTGATGATTGTTTCTCAAGTCCAAGATGTCCAAAGAAGCCGGAGGCAGAGCACAGAAATACTCTGTGAGGCTAAAACGCTGTCCTGTTTCTCACGTCCGTCCAAAACTCTGAAAACAGACGGAATCGTAGTGAAGATGCTGGCTTCACGTGAGGGTGGACTGTGAACAACAGTAAACGTGATCGGTGTGCCGTGAGTAAAAGCATCGATGCGTGGGCCCGAAACATGAAGCTTCATAAACTGTAGTTCCTCTAGTGTCCACATGAGGCTCCAAAAAGCGAGCCAGTCCCCCAGCTACAGTAACTGGACCTCTGGTCTGTACTTTTGGAGACTTTTAATCCAGTACTTCGGTTTTCCGTGTGCTTTACTGCATTAACAGAAACCTGTGCTCTAGTTTGAGATTTAAGGATTTTCTTTGCCTGATTAATAGTCCAATTAGGGGAGGCTGAGCAAATCATCTAATTGGAAGGTTGCAGGTTCAATTCCTGGCTGCTTTGGTCTAAGTTTCCTTAGGCAGTATACCAAACCCAGAGTTGTTCCTGATGCACTCATTGGAGCATCAGTGTTATAACTAATTCATCACTCTGCATTTAAAAAAATTAAGTTCCCTAATAGAATATCCGACATGTCCAAATTCAATTACGCTGAGTTTAAAAATGCCAGTAAATGTATTCAGTCGTGTAAACGGTCCATCAGCGTGTATTGTGTATTGTTATAGTTTGCATAGTTTCATAGTCACTGCAGCAGGACATATTTTAGGCTTCTGAGCTGTCAGCGAACAGTTTCCACTCATCTGCATCACTCTCACAGCCCAGCGCACCCCAAAGACCTTCAACAACAACAACACACACAAGGTCATCGTGCATTTCAAACACTGGATTAAGATCGGTCTTGTGATGCCTGTAAAAAGCTAATTTGGCTCCTGGAGGCAGGAGGTTACTCTCACTGAGCCGACAGCTGCTTCCTCTGGCAGATCTCATACTCAGTCATTTAACTCTGGCTAAGTGAGTAACTGATGAGCTCCAAGGGGATGGATCTTCAAAGTCTTCATCACCAGAATAATGTGCATCTGGAGGCAAAACATGACCATCAAGTTATCCACACACGCCCAACACACTGAATCAGGTGTCATAGGTCGTCTTGGTTTTCTGGTTTCAAACCAAAATAACTGAAGCATTCGCAGATGAAAGCTTCGCGATCGTGTTTACTTGTGTCACATCTGCAACGGGTGTTATTTATGACATCAGCGACCCCAAATTAGTAAAGAACTAGTGTTAGATTTGATACAGCAAATATAATCACTTAAAAATCAGAAAACACAGAACTGGAGAGGACAAAACACTAACGGTGAGACTCAAAGAACTGGAGAAAGTGTTTATGTCCACGTTTTATAAACCATATATGATCCAACAGCTGCTGAAGTAAACCATCTGTTATGGCCAGGATGGCCGGTGTGTTTAAGGTGTGGACCCAAAATCAGACACACAAAGGACAGGACGAAAGTTAAAAAGCGAGCCATTTATTCAGGCTCATGAGAAACACAAAAAGCAAAGGTGAACTATAACAAGAACTCGGATAAGCAAACGATGACATGAACCTGAACCGAAGCTTGAAAATAATCCTGCGAATTGAAGAACACGATGCTGAACAGAGGAAGACAGAAGACGATACACAGGAGGGCAATGAGGGAAGTGAGAACACCTGAAGAAACACAGCTGACACAAATGAACCTGAACAGCAGGGAACACTGAACATGGAACAGCAGACCCTTCAAAGTAAAACAGGAAACTTAAAAGAATGTGGACAAGACAACATGTAAGACTGCACAGAGGACAGGAAACGACTCAGGAGACAGAAAAAACATAAACTAGACCAAAACTCAACTAAAACAAAGTAATAATAACAAAAATGTAACATTTTCTTAATGTTTAATAAGCAGAGAGAATTCAGAATTCGCAGCCCCCTGACAGCATCTGATGGTGTGAAGACAGTTTGACATAAATCAGTGCAGAGCTCACAATTTGATTAAGCAGCCACTTCAAAGTTGAATAAAGATGTATATTGACAGAGTCACTATTCTGTCACTTTGCTTAATAAATAGTAAATACTTGGATCATCGTGTCCACCACATGTCTGTTTTCCTCCCATCTGAACAGAAATTCTTCACATGAAGCATTTGTTTCTATTTCTGCTTCTTCTCCTGGTTTTTGACCTACATCAGCACCATCTGCGTGTTGGGAAAAACCATCCGGCTGTCGATCCTGAGGCCACGGCAGAATGTTAAATGTCTTGTTATGTTATGGTTCCTAACTGCGCTCCAGCCTGTCAGTAAATACTGCAGGCTGGTGTTGATCTTTCATGGAGAGAGTAAACACAATAACACGGCACTTTGACGTCACCGCGGAGGCTCGCACGGCCCTCTCAGTCCTCTGCGCTCCGCCGTGAAATCGTGGCTTTGACGTAGAGAAAAAGGACGCTGTGTGAAGCGGCCGGTCGGCGTATCGCCGGACGCATCTACAGATTGTAACCGTGGCGCCTGGGCCGTGTGGGCTGCAGATAACAGGTTTCTGGGAGCACAGACACACAGCACAGTTGTTGTTGTTGCTCTGATACAAAGGAGACATGCGTGAGGCTGACTTCAGAGGCAGCATTCATAATGCAGCCTCTGACCGACGGTGTCACTTCCCAGCATTTAGGAATCAGTCTGAATTATACGTCTCAGTACTTTAATACTACCTGTAAACGAAAGCTTTGTGTTTTTTGATTGAGTGTTTTAAATAAGTTCTTTTAAGCTATTTAAAAGGAGGTAATGTTATACTTTTTCAGATCTTTGGAGCATTTTAAAAGAAAAGTGATGAATACTAGACCTTATTTTTATTATTTCAAAAGAAATAAACAGTACTATTAAGTGTTGTAGCTTTGTGTGTTCATACTTGGTGCAGGTAACGCTGATTCTGACGGAAAGGTGTCAGTATACACAGATCATTACAGTTCATGGTGTTTGAACTGCACCACCAATGAGCCCCTTAGCATCCAAACTGGACCCCAGAAGTAGTGTGATACTTTGGGCCATGTCCTGCTGGGAAACCTTGGGTCCTGCCATCCATGTGGATGTTTTCTAACGTGCAGCACCAACCTGAGCATCGTTCCAGACCATGTGGTCTTTCACGCGAGGTGCTCTTGATGTTTTTCAGTGCTTAAAAAACAGATTCAGGAATCTCACTAAGTCTGAGCTTCAGCACGATGATCTATGATCTATTAGTCTGAATAAACTGCATCAGGTTAACATGTGTGATGTAGAGGAACAGAAACAGGCTTTGGTGCCTCAGATCTTTGATCTGTTTTCTGAGAAATCGCCAGATAAAACTTCAAAAATTACATTTTATTACCATGTGGGGTAGGTGGCTGCTCAGAACACGTTCGAGCATGTGAAAGGTCTCCTTTTCACCAACATTTGGTGCCAGGTTTCCAGCCAACACTCTTTTTTTTTTTTTTCTTTTTTTTTCTTAAATGACATCAGAAACAGCAGTATGCGACATTACGTGATGGCAGAGCTTCAGTTCATCCTTTGTCATTTTTTTTTTTTTTTTTTTTTTAATAAATAGGACAGGGGGAATGAATGAGAGAAAGAGGGGGAGAGAAAGAAAGAAAACCAAAGGGGAGAAGAGACGGTGAGAAGGGGGGGGAAGAGAGAGAAGAAAAAAAAAGAACTCCTGGGTCACCTGTATGGAGAAAAAAAAAAAAACAAACAAAAAAAACAAACAGAGGAGACAGCAAACAACAAAGAGCAACATAATAATAGAGAAAACAAAGCACCATCACAATAAACTAGCTAGTCATAGATATCAATATTTACTAAATAATAAACGATATTGTGCAGCACGCAAGATAGACAGCGCACAGTGTGCTTTGAGGCAGCAGCCAAGAAAGCTTTAGTCCGCGTCTGTGAATACCCATGTGTGCATACCTGTGTGGATCAGCATGCTTGCATTCCAAAGGTTTCTCCATGTAATGATCTGCTAGGGAGTGTGGGGGGGCCACAGCCCCGTCCTCCAGGGTGTGAAGCGGGTATGGAGGAGATCAAAACTCCAGACATCCAGAGGCCCCCAGAACACAAGAGACCATGGAAGACCTACAGAGGGGCAGCCGCGCCACTGTTCCAGTAAGAGCTGAGGAGAGTCCCAGATGAGAGCTCATTCAGCAGCCGCGGAGCAGAAGCCAGGGGGAGTTGCAGTGACGCGCCCGTGAGCTCCGCCGGCCCCCAGCTGTGCCTGAGTGACCGAGCCCCAGGCCGAGAGGCCGGGGGCACCCCACCTCCAAAGGGGCCCGAGCGAGCCCCAGGCCCCAGGCCCTGACAAGCGGCCGCCAAGGAGTGAGCCAACACTCTGAGTGTAGCTTTTTTTAGCACTTGCAATTGTAGCTAATGGTTGTGAAGTGGACAAACATCATTGATGTTCGCTACATAGTCGACACCGTTAAAAGAAAAATGATTTTGTGTGTGTATATCCTCTGCAGGAACGTTTTAACAACATAAGCTGACCCACCATAAAGACAATGACCATCCAAAAATGGGCCGAAGCACAAAATAAGGCAGAAACGAGTCCATGCGAATCCTCCAGACAGAAATAACATGAAACTTCATCAGGTCCAGATCCCGAGAGTCTAAGGAGAAGTCATGAAAAACTGATATGAACCTAAAAGGACAGTAATGTTAATATTATTACATATATCACCCCCAAAATAGAAAGGTCCATCAAGATAGTTTGTTTCTGGGCTAAATACCACCATCATTTACTTACAGAGTGAATCCCAGAGTCATGTGCATGTGAAGGTTCTCTGTGGGATTCTTTTGCCTTCAGATCCAGCTTCCTGTCTATACCCTGTGGACCAAAGTCTGTCAGAAAACACATTTGGATCCACTCAAGCTGAAGTGTCTGAGGAACAACGGCACGCAAACCTAAACTTAGCTTCGTTTGGGCTCCTTTAGAAATGCAGATTCCCGATCAGAGCGCAGCACACATCCTGAAAGGGCAAAGTAGTTGTCATCCCGAGAGCGACATTTATACGATACCCCCGGGACGACAGCTCCCTCAGCCAGTTAGTCTTGGAAATGTCACACAGAGCTCTGCTGCCAATGCTGGCAAAAGTTAAAAAGAGAAATTGTTACGCAAAGCTCAAATTCCAATTTCAAGGAGCTCCGTGTTACCTCGGAAAAGCATGAAGGGAACTGTAGAGCTGCTCTGTGTGCGAGCTAGCATCACGCTAATTATCACTATAATAATACAAATAATAAAAAGTATAACGACTGCACAGCTGAGCTGAATGTAACTAAAAATACAGTAAATTACAGTCAATACACATCTATTGGTCAGTTATGCTAATTACAAACATGCAGTAAACTGACTGACGTGTTCATGAAGTGACGTCGAAGCACAAAAACTTTGTAAATGTCAGAGACACATCAGCTGAATTCAGTTTTGTTCATACAGCTCCAAATCATCACAACACTCGCCTCAAGGTGCTTTATGTTGTAAGTAGCGCTGTCAGCGTTAATGTTGGCGATCAGCGTTACCTTGCTAACGGAGATTTACCGCGTTAATGCGGTAATGGCGTTAACGTCATTTTAACGAGATTAACATTGACAGCACCAAGTGTAAGGTAGACCCTACAGTAATACATGCAGAGAAAAACCCAACAATCATATGACCCCCTATGAGCAGCACTTTGGTGACAGTGGGAAGGAAAAACTCCCTTTTAACAGGAAGAAACCTCCAGCAGAACCAGGCTCAGGGAGGGGCGGGGCCATGTGCTGCGATTGGTTGGGGTGAGAGAAGGAAGCTGCAGAGAAAAAAAATGGAAACATATTGGATTTTTTTTTAATGTGAAATTTGTCTTAGAAAACATTTTCATAAGATATCCACCTGTGAAATTACCAACACTCACACACACACGCGCGCACACACACTCGCACACACGCACACGCGCACACGCACACACACACACACACTCACACACACACTCACACACACACGCGCACATGCACACGCGCGCGCGCGCGCGCACACACGCACACACACGCGCACGCACACACACACACACACGCGCGCGCACATGCACACACACACACGCACACACACGCGCACGCACACACACACACACAGATACTAAAAGCACAAATAACTTTGATCTTCAGTTTTATTTATGCAGCATGGATTCACAACAGTCCCTTCAAAGTGCTTTTCGTTGTGAGTTTCAGTGTCAGGGATAGATGCAAAATAAAGACACAGAAACTAAAAAAACACAAACAAATAAAAACTGATTCGAACAATAAAAGGGACAATAATAACTTCCATGGAAAAACCAAACAAACAATTTAATAAGTTTAAAAAATGACCACAAAGAGGCAGGAAACAAAAACACGAAGCATGTTTTTGTCATGAGTCGTGTTTGTTTGTTTTTGTTTATTTGTTTAGAGGGGTTGGGGGATTCTCCTGAATCGTCTTCACTTCTTCTGAGTTGGGATTTTATTGTGTCTTAGCGTCTGAAGCTGTCATCAACCGCTGTGTGGAAAATGACGTTTTGCAGTTATGAATCCAGGACTCTCGAGACTAAAATAAATAATTTTATTTTCATGTTTCTCTCTTCTTTGACTTTCCGATAATTATTCTTTCGACTGCTCCGTTTCGCTGTCTCCACATTAGACCGTCTGCTTCCAGTTCCCTCTACCTCAGCATCCTCCTCTGTCACACCAACCCTCTGCATGTCCTCCTGCATTCCATCCATCAATCTTCTCCGAGGTCTTCCTTTCTTCCCTCCTGCCTGAGAGCTCCAGTGTATCCGCCCTCCCTCCTCTGCACAGGTCCAAACCATCTCAGCCTCGTCTCCTCAGCTTTATCTCCATTTTATCAGAATAAAATGGAGATAAAGTTTTTGTTGGACTTTGTGAGATTTCGAGGATGAACTCAGCCACCCGCGTCCTGCACAATCCAAAATACTGTATTTTAAAAATTTGCCCCAAACTTCGAGCTCACTGACATCCTGAAAATAGTTCACAAACTAGTTTGAGACTAAAGTTTGATCACAAATTTCTACATTTGAAGGACAAGGTCTGCGCATACAGAGAGGAGCCCCACCCACACCTCGGACACTCGCACCACTTGTCTGTTTTGCTAACAGACTCGTCAGACGCTGCAAACTGGTTCTGAGACAGGTGAGAATTTGGCCTGCAGGAGCTCTCAGCGCCCTTCAGGACTCTTGTGCACACTGACTGGGACATGTTTAGGGAGGCTGCAACAAATGTTGACCGCACCAACTTAGTACACATCTGTGACCACGCATCCCTACCAGATGCGCTGAACGCACGGTTTGATGCTCAGAATGATGTGTTGCTACGTTCTACAGTTGGACTATCCAGAGCGTCCTGAGCAGCTGCATCCCTGTCTGGTATGGTAACTGCACTGTATCGGATTGCAAGACCTGATAGTGAGAGCAGCCGAGAAGATCATTGGAGCCTCTCTTCCCTCCATAACAGACAGCTATCGCACCCGCTCCATCCGCAAAGCCACCAGCATTGTGGAGGACCCCACACACCCCTCACACACACTCTTCACCCTGCTGCCTTCTGGCAAGAAGTACCAGAGCATCCAGGTGCTCACTGCCCGACTGAGGAACAGTTTCTTCCCCCAAGCCGTCAGACTCCTGAACACTCAGTGACACACACAGCTGCATACACATCACTGCCGAGCACTTATCTGCAGTATCACACACACACACACTTTATGTATTTCTGTGTTGATCGTCTGTTATGTCATATGCAGCACCAGGGTCTCAGAGGAACGCTGTCTCGTTTCACTCTGCACTGTCCCACTGCACATGGCTGAAAGGACAATAAAAGCCACTTGACTTGAGTTGACAATTTGTGATTGGATGTGCAGATATAGTAGCAAAAAATAATCTTGGATTGTAGACTAAAGTAAATGTGATCTTGGAAGATATCGAGTTAATGCAGTGCATCATGGGAGGATCTTCAGTGTCCAGGAGCAGAATGAAGCTGTGAACTGGTGCAGTAAGCACAGGACAGCAAACCTCAAAAGAGTCTGCAGTCTACACACAACATGCACAGCCTCTGCTGTTTACTGTCCTGTTATAAATATACAAGGCTGGCCGTGTGTGTGTGTGTTTGTGTGTGTGTGCTGGCTGCACAGCAGCCGCCTGTTGCAGAATAATTTAAACTGTTTATTTGATTTGGAGGACAGCCTACGCGGGGCTTCCACAATCTGGCTCTCCATCAGGGCTAAAAGCGTCCGAGCTCTGCATCACGCCGTCTATTTTCAGCAGGCCTTCGCTTCCTGCTAATAAAAACAGCACGTCGCTTCAGGAGAACTGTGGCGTCACACGCTGACCGCACACGTGCTCGGCAGTATTTCTGGTGTGGAAGCGAGGCCTCTGTGTCACATTGTGAGTGGGTGGGTGTCAGGAGAAGTTTTTACGGACTGAAGGGAAGTGAGGAGGTGATCTGTGTGGGAGCGGGTGACATCTCCACGGACGGGTGGAGGGAGATCTCTGTGACTAGTTCGCTCACAGCCCGAGTGCACACTACAGTATTACTGAGGTGTTAAAGAGTCAGCATGATGGTGGCTCCAGATCCTGTCCACATTATGTCATCAATGATCTGATTACAACTGGAAAACTCTACAAAAGTCACTGCGAAACTCGACTGATGCACTCTGCAAAGGTTTAATGGAAACAGCTGATACAGGACCCACCAAAAAAGCCTAAATGACTACAAAAAGGTTCACAAAGTAATGAAAAATGGCCCTAAAAAGACACAAAATAATGCATGTAAAATTAAAATATGGTACAAAATTACCACAAAAGGGTCCACATCAACTCAGAATGAGCACAACAGACCCCCAAAATAAGAAACGTGCAAAATTATGACAAAAAAGATGGAAAGTAACAGAAATAAATTCTCCCAAAGAGCCAGCATCTCATCCAAAACCCCACAACAACATCAAAATAGAAAAACCCACAAAAGATTGTCAGAAATATCTACAGTAATGCAGTAAAGTACAAAGAGACGCCAAAGAAGATCAAATGCTCACAAATAGGTGAAAAACAAAACTCCCCCAAAAAACTACAAAATGCTGCAAATTCCGTGCAAACAGCATCGAAACACAAACACACCAAAAAAATTAAAATGAACACAATATAATTCAAAACAATCTCAAAATTGTGAGAAAAGGTAACAAATGTCTCAAAACTGCCACACAACAAAACACAGTGGCCGTAAAATAATAACACAACCACAGAGAAACTCCCAAATATACAAAATGACCTAAAAACAAACTCCAACAAACACAAAGTGTTTGTTTAGCTTGGCACAAACTGCACGTATGGGCATTTAAGTGAACACACAGCAAACAGCATGCCTGGTGTTTGTGAACTTTACGAATCCTTTTAGAGCATCGAAACATGCAGTTTGGTTTGTGTCAGCTTGTTTTTCAGATTTACAGTCCTGGATGAACCTCTGTAAACTCTCCATTTCAACCCTAAATCTGTAAAACTGTACCTGACATATTTAAAACAGGTACAAATCAGTTGGCTGTGGACTGTGAGCACCCTAACAGGATAACACATCCTGAGGAGGATCGCCCACATCCTGTTTCTCTCTGGTTTGATGTCAGCAGTGAACAGAAATCAGCCAAACGAATGCCTTTATCAGGGTGAATTTCCATAAAGTAGGCTGTGTGTGTGTGGGTGGGTGTTTCCCAGCAGAAAGATGCCCAAATGGGCTGCCTACGTCTTTATCATGAAATGCCAAACTCAACTAGTGAGTCACGCTTACAGATGAGTCACTGTTAGAGTTTCAGGACTAAAGTGTGTTTTTTACCCACAAAGATGTTATAATTTCATTAAAGTGTCCTCTTCCGTTTGGAGCAGAGTGACGGACCCCAAACAGCTGAAGAGCTTTATCCCAAAATATGATGAATACAGCTGACACCCTCTCGTGAGTGGGGTTATTATAGAGGTCCAGCGATCCTGCAGTGACAAAAAGGGGACGAGACAGCCGCAAACTCCAAACGGCCAAAGGTGGAGGGAAATGACCGTAAAGACACAAATCAGACAGGAAACACCTTTAAAATCACAAAAAAGACATAGAATGATTAAAAATGACCAGACATGATGCCGTGTGACTACTATTAACATAAAAATACTTCAAATGTCTACAGAAAGGCAAAAATGTCCACAAAGCCCACAATCATGCAAAATGCCTGCAGGGGAACACTAAAGAACTCAGGAAAAATGCAAAAATGATCACAAAAGGGACCAAAAAGTCACAAAAAGGCATAAAGGGACCCCAAAGCACCAAAAACAGACGGAAAATGAACACAAAACAAGCAGAACACAACTTCAAATGACAGAAAAGATGCAAAACAATTACAGAAGCACAAAAAACTACAACATATCACATATAACACCAAAATGTGCAAAAATGACCCAACAAACACAAAATGTTGCAAAATGAGTGAAAAGAGGCACAAATGAACTACAAACCTTATGAAAAATGCACCAAACACTCAATGTAGACACAAAACAACCAGGTTTCAACTTTAATGTGTTCCATAAAAGCTGAAAACGGTGTAGCAGCAACACAGTCCCAGATCCTGATGCTACCACCACCATGCTCGGTGCTGTGTTCTCACCGTCCCTCCCTCAAACATGCCTCTTGTCCTTGTGGCCAAACAGCTCAGTCTTCGTCTTTTTGGCTCATCCATTTGGGCAGCTGTGAATTCCAGCTGAGCTTGAAGGTGTTGATTTTGGTGCCGGGGCTCCTTCCTGTCCATGATGTTGTAAAATGAGCTTCACTGTGGCGGGCTTCAGCCTTGGCTGTTCCAGGTTGTTCCTGGAGATCCTAACCCACTTCCTTCCTTCCAGAGCTCGGTGGTGACACATCTAAAGAACTTAGACTTCGGTACGACTGCGTGATGTGACGATCTCTAAAATCTGCAGCTGTTTAGAAGAAGAGAGAACTTCCCAGCTTGTTGTTCTGAGTATGATGAGCTGTCTCGTTTATCATGTTTCTTTTTCTCTTTTTTGAGGATATGTGGTCCCTTTTGCCATTTCACTATTTTTATTATATTATTGGCCATCTGTCTCTTTGACACTGTGAATATTTAATGTTTGTTAAGTTCATGAAGAAGTGCGTCAGCCTCAAAATGTCTTGGGGGAAGGATGACGCCGGAGCATTTTGCAGTTTTTAAGCTCTGCCTGTATTGGTTTATCTCACGTTTTTGACATGTTTTTGTGTTTTATGTTTACTTCATGCTGCGTCTGCTGCCAAGAACTGATGGAAAATAGCTGATAGCTTAATCGGGTCATGAGATCAATGTTTTTGTGCTGCTCCCTGATAAAGACAGGCTGAAACGAGGCTAATGTGGTTGTAAATGGCGTTTCTGTTGATAATAACCTGAAGGCTAAGGGTTCAAATCCAGCTGGAGCGGTGAATTATTATAAGTAAAAGCATATATGACACTTATGTCCACATTAATCACCAGAACGCTGCTTTTTGACATCTTTAATAAACAAGATGTGATAAATGTGAAACTCGAGGCCGTCCGAGTGTAAAGTGCCACATTAATGCTCCCACGGTGAACCGTGGAGTGTTTTCTTTGGAATAAAGCGTTCCAGGAAACGAGGCTTCATCTTTCAGACTAATATGCTTCAGACAGTTGATGCACTCTATATTTATCCCGATGTTGGCCCGCTGCTGGGTTACTCCTGTCGACTGTTTGTAACTCAGTAATGACTGGGGGCAAAGAGCATTAAGAAGTAAATATTCAGAGGCATGCTGGGTAATGTAGTGCTACTAGATATTCGCTTGACCTTAAGCTCGCGGATAAAGCGACAATGTTCGCAGTGCGCTGACCCTGGAGGAGAGGGACCTAAATACGAAGCTCATTTTGTCCCCGTTTGACTTCAATCTGATTTGGTGTCGTGGACGTCCACGCGAGAGGCCCGACAGACTTCGTTTCCCACAATGCACCAGGTGTGAACCCGTGAAACGCTGCGCGGTGCGGACGTGTTTGACAGTAATTCAAAAATGGGGCAGCGGAGCAGATAAGAGTGACCGCGGCGGAGTGTGACGAAGGCCTCCAGACACCCCGAAGCTCCCCGAGCTTCTCCGACTCCTCCTGCTTTGTGTCCGTTTGCCTCTTTAGCTTGTTTGTGTGCTGCTCGCGGAGCCTCACGCGCTGATCGACAAAAACGGGAATGAATGAGGACAGCAGGCTGTGAAAAAGGTGAGCGCAGGGAAGCAGGTGAGGTCTCACTCTGCTGCCGTTTCCGGACACCGGAAATCATTCCGTCCAAAGAAAAATGCACAAAACCAGACTAACGGCGGTCAACGTGCCACGTGTTGTTGTGGTGATCGCACCGGTGACGTATGCGTTGTGTTTTTGATTTTAGCTTTAAAATCAGCTGTTTGGTGGGATTTCTTTCAGTTCATGTCGGGTTAATGATTATGATCCATGACGTCATGTTTGTGTGAATGCAACACTTTTTCCACTGAAGCTTCAGACACACTTGCAGCACACCTGGACAGGTCACCAGTTTAGAGACACCTCACAGAGAGGCCCCAGCGGGTTCGAGTCCGGGCATCATAATTTAAAATCAAATCACTTGTATTGTCACATCACATGTGCAGGTACACGGGTACAGTACATGCGAGTGAAATTCTTGTGTGTGAGCTTCGCAAGCAACAGAGTTGTGCAAAAATACAAATAACATAAAACACGCAAAAATATAAGAATGGCTAAATCTGAGAGTAATAAATACATGTACAATATAAGAGTGCATGCATTCTAAAACGCACCACGAGATTCATCAAATACACTTGATGCTTTTTTCAGTGGGACCCAAAACAATCATTGTTTTCAGGGTTTTTCCTGAACAGGTGCTAAAATAGTACCTGCTCGCTGGGCTACAAAGCTATCTGAGCAGGTACTGAAATGTGATGTCATCAGACCGCATGCCACCGATTGGCTGCTCAGTGGTGTCACTCGATGAGTCACGAGAGCGTCTCATTCCCGAAAATTAAACTGCCATTTTTGAAACCCAGTAACAAGGGAAACGGCTCCCTGAGTCACCTTGTATGGATTAATTACAGTTAAGATAAGATAAGATAAGACTTTATTGATCCCACACGGGGAAATGTGTGCATTACCTCGACTCAGGTAGAGATAGCAGAAGAAAAATACAAACAAATACAAAATAAATAAGATAATAAACGGTAGCATACACCGTATGTGATTATGCACAGAGGGTTGTTGAAATATGCAACAAATAAATGGAACTAATTAAAATAAGTATCCTAAAAATATGTGACAAATTGTTTCTGAATTGATTTACCTACTCACTTTTATTTGTTTTGGGGTTTTTTGTTAAAATAATCATTTTTTATTAACGTTTTTTTTATTACTTTGCCTTCCTCTGTATTTGTTTCCTTTTGCAAATTCAAAGTGTTTTCATGAGGTCACATTTTTAAGGTTTTGGTTGATGGACGTCAAAATTGAAAGTAATAATGAAAGGAGCCGAGAAATTATCTAAAACTTAATTTAATAACAAATTAGTTTGTTTATTTGTGAAGTTTGCAATTTTGGCCGCTTCGGTCCTCCGTGGCTTCACACAGCGGAGTTACGTTTGCACTGATGGCGGCGCTGTAAACCGTCGCAGACTCTGTGGGAGGACACCCGAAGGATGAATACCAGCCCTGCTGTTTCTCGTTATTCGGTTTATGATATTTAATTTCGTCGTTTTTGTTTCTGCAGTTTCTTTTTTAGGCTTTGATCTTCGTGAGGGCAGAAACCAGTGAGCCGAGCCCCTGAGGAGTGAGTCCTCTCGCGGTCACACGATCTTCGGCGCTAGCTACACACAGCTACAGCTAACGGGGACCAGCGGACCGAGCGGCGGCTCCTCGCTTCGGTATGATGCCCGGTGACAGCAGTATGGCCTCCCTGGTTCAGAGGATAGCTCGGCAGGCTCTCGTCACCTTCAGGAACACACCCGCGGTGGGCGACGAGGCTTCCAAGTCCTTCCTGGAGAACCACGGCAAGCTCCGGAGCCTGATGTCGGAAGTGCGGGCTGCCGACCTGAAGCTCGTCCCGCGGAGAGCCGAGGACGGCGACGCGCCCCCTGCTCAGCACCCGTATCACCGCGGTGCGCCCCCGGTCACCTACATGCACATCTGTGAGACGGACCAGTTCAGCATGGGGGTGTTCCTGCTGAAGAGCGGGGCCTCTATCCCGCTGCACGACCACCCGGGCATGCACGGCGTGCTCAAAGTCATGTACGGGAAGGTCCGGATAAGCTGCTTCGACCGGCTCGAGCGACCGGGCGGGGGCGGGGACGCGCTGCCCCGGGCGGAGATGGGCGCTCTGCGGCGCTACGTGCTTCGCTCCACCGGGGAGTACACGGAGGAGAGTGGACCCTGCGTCCTCTCCCCCGACCGGGACAACCTCCACCAGATTGACACCGTGGATGGGCCCACAGCTTTCATGGACATCTTAGCCCCGCCGTACGACCCGGACGACGGCAGGGACTGTCACTACTACAAGGTGCTGCCCGGGGACGGGGTCAAAGACTCGGAGCAGACGGAGAAGGAGGTCTGGCTCATGGAGATCTCGCAGCCTCCGGAATTCTGGTGCGGAGGGGAGCCGTACCCGGGCCCGGAGGTGTGCCTCTGATCCCCCCTCCACCCTCCCGGAGCCCTGCAGCCTGGCTGGATCCACAAAGGATCTCCACAGTCATCATCAGAGCCGCCAGCAGGCGCAGAGTAAAGGGCCAAATGTGGGATTAAATTGTGGTAAAAGGTAGAAATGATGCATCAGCCCTGCAGCACACACTCTGGAGCGTGAATTTTATTCACCCCAGCTTCTGCTTCAGTTGGACAAACATCGGAGCCTCAGGCAACAGTAAACGACTTCCTGCCTGTGCTGTGATCCCCGTGGATGTGACGGTCAGGAACCCACATCTGAATCATTCTGTTGATGTGCTGACTTTCAGGAAGTAGTTTTATTTTTAAAAACTGAGGCTCTTTACTCTACAGAGACTCCAGTTAAGCCAGAGTCTGTCCTGAAACCTGACTGAAGCTCATAAACCTCTCTCGGAATTTATATTTACTCTGCTCAGTGACACTAACCTGTATGGAGGACCCCAGCTGCCCAAATCACACACAAATCCATTGTTGAATCGACAGTTTTCTTGTTTCCAGGCTGTCAAAATGGGGGAAAAATAGATGTGCAGGACTGAAACGACCACAGTGAAATCCAGCCAATAAGCCTTAATGCATCAATAAGTTTATTAATAGTCCATGGGCATAGATGAATATTGGATTCATAAAATTTAATTTACTGCTGTATAATAAAATAATTCTCCCATTTCGTTACCTTCCCAGTTATTCGTTTATAAAAGTGTTTAAAATGATTTAAAATTGGTATAGAGTTCTAGGTAATACGCTAATTTGTGATTCGCCATTAAATATGTAGGAATATGAGCATCAGAAAACTCCATGTTGTTTGTATGCATTGCTAACTCTTCAAAGAATGTATAGATAAATAAGGGATTAAAGAGATTCTAGGCCAAAGGTTTGACTATGAAGGAAAACATAAAAAGAAATATAAAAAATAAAGTAAAATAATGCAGAAGCAACTTAGCTGTGAAAGTATTAAATGACCCAATAATACATGTTAGTATTTTAATTATCTATTAATTTATAAATGAGCAGGTGGTGGATAAATAATTTAAATTTAAATATTTATTCTATAAAGTGACAGTTTTTGTTTTCTTATTATTTTGTTAATCATTTTCTTTGTTTCCAAATTTTGTTTTTGTAAAATCAAAATGTTTGTGATGTTAACTTTCTGATTTCGGTGGATTGATGCCAAAATAGAAAATGAATTTAAAAAGGACAGAAAGAGGTTAACTGCACAAATTTGTGTTTTTGGCGGCTTCAGTCTTCCATAAAGTGTTGAATCTGAATCTGACCGACAGCTGTTTCGTTACAGTCACATCTGGACTGATTTTCAAAGCTAAAATCAGACCAGGTGTTTTTATTTCACACCTGAAAGTTGATAATGCTGCGTTTGAGAAAAGTCTGGAATTTTCTGCTTTCATTTTGACTGAATTTTTCAATAATACTAACAATAACAATAATAATTGGGATGTTTTAATACACGTCAGTACTTCATGTCCTTCAGTCGGAGGACCTCACTGGTAATGAGTGACTTGCGGTGTTTATTCAAAAGAAGGTTTCAGGTACAGGAACAACTACAGAGGACTGTAACTGCTGAAATAATTACTTATTAGGAACAAAACCATATTGGAAACAAATGCAAGCATTAATTACACTTTTATGAACTTAATTATGTTCACTTTGGTTTTCTTTATTAACCAACTTTAAATATTTTCCTTTCCTCTTGTCACCTGATTTATTTCCCCAAATATCTTTTATTTTTACTTTATTTTTTTTCTACTGTTCTGCTTCAGCTAAACCATCTGAAACATACAAATAATAAAACTGTAAAACTGCCTAAATCACAAATGAACATATCAGTGGTAAACATTTATACTTTTGCCCAAAGCAGAAATAAAATGAAAAATGAATTGGGGGGTAATGTACTTTAAAATAAATAAGTACTGCTAATTGAAATAAATACAGTAATAAATAGAAATCAGTTCATTTATGTCCATGTAGCATTAATATTCACTTTGATGGCTTTATTAGCAAATGTATAATACCATAATGTAATTTATATTTTTGGCTTCTCTGGTTCTCCGTACACGTGTACCCAGCCGCTACCATGTATTACTCTCCGCATGAGGGGAAGCAAAAACGTCCCAGGCTGCTGATGTCTCTTTACTCGTCTTCCTGCTTCAGGCTTTGTGACGTCAGAGCTTCGGGTCTCTTTTGAAGACTGAAATCTCGTAAAGCTGCAGATTTTCTCGTGTTAGGACTCTTTACGCCGTCGCCGCCTTTTCTTCTTCTTCTCCTTTCTGAGAGACTCCTCAGGACTGTGTTCATGTTTGTATCTCCGATTGAAAGATGTGCACTAAATCGAGTTTATCAGCACAAAGTGTCTTTAAGAGAAATGTCAGAAAATGTCCATGTGATTACAAAATAAAGAGAAAAGAAATCTGTTCATCCTTAAGTTTGATTAGCGCCGGAATTTATTTGTAAATAATTTTTATTTAATTGTTATTCATATAACTTCCTTATTGTGTTATGATTTTGGCACTTAGTCCTCCATAGAACTGATAATATCATGTAAATACAGTATGTAATACATTTATGCATAAATGAGAAAATAACTTGAAAGATCAAATGAGAACATTTTAGAAATTTGGATTTGATTCCCACACAAATGCAAGAAACACGAGAGCAAATAAAAGCAGAGATTTGTCTGTTTCAAAGTTAAATGAACCACCAGGGGGCGGTGTTCCCCCGCTGTGGTTGTTGATGGGTGTTTTATAGCATCTTTGTCCTCACACAGGAAATGTGCTCTTACTATCTCTCTTGGTTAAATAAAGGTAACCCTGCGTCGCTGCACCATCTGGTGGTAGAAACTGGTATTACATGGATGTGCAGCCTGGCCATATTTCAGCTTTAGTTGATATTTTTTGGACACAATAAACAGATGATTTGAACATAAAGTTGCGGGTGTATCCTCACAGTCCGCTCCTAGCTTTAGTAAATTTTGGAATAGGTACCTTTCATGCCCACATAGCAATTTAGTGACAGACCATTTACTGATTCACGTTTTTGTCCATATATTTTTGATTTTGACAGCGTCAGTTCTCCATATATGAGGAAGCTGGGGCAGAATCTGTCATATACACCTGAACCAATGTTCCCTCTAATTTTCCATGTGTCTGAGCGAACACACAAACTCCCTGAGCGTCCCTTGGTCCACTGTGAGCGACAGCAGACGTGTGCACTTTGGTCACGCCAGTGTCGAATCCATCCAAGTTACATGGTTTACTAAAATAATCAAATTACAGCATTTACATTTATGTTAGACGACTTTTAATTAACTGCTTTAGCCCACTTACAATGAAAATGTAAACAAATCTTAAAAAATAACCTGAACTCCAATAAAGCTCTGACTTGTACGATGAGTCTGAGTCTGGGAGAGAGTCTGTAACTCTCTGTCTGCAAAATACAGTAAATAATGACCAATGTTGGGAAATTAATTATATAGTTACTTCTTCAAAAAAGTAACTGAGTTATGCAAACAAAGTTTTTTGCAGCTGTTTACCTAAAAATGCAGCCAAGGTGTTTTTTTAAACAAACATTTCAAACTATTTACAGAACAATCAGCTGTTCTGCATCAAATCTGATGCCACACAAATTATTTGTGCCGCTCCAAAAAATAATTTCTGTCCACTATGAGGTGAACAACAGCCTGATACCTGCAGGCCTGACAGCAGCAGATGTGTCACTGCTGTAACACCTGTAACACTCAGCAGTCGCCTCATTGTTCTAACACACAACAAAACTACTGACTACACTACACACTGACTACACACTAACTACACACTAACTACACACTAACTGCACACTAACTACACACTAACTACACAAGATTTGTGCTGAACGTCGCAAATCTCTCACATCTCAAAACCACCGTCACTCCTAAAACTTCCCCCTCCCTAAACAACTAAATGCCATGTTGCCATATCATTTTTTGATTGGTCCACATGGTACATTTTTCCACCAATAGGAAAGGCTGGAGGGGGGCTGTCTTTGTTCACAGGCGGAGTGATTTCGAGCGTTTTCCTTATAAAACGCCGTTTTTTACCGTTTCTTCCTGCAGTAAATATAAACAAGGACAGTATTCAGGAAGAAAACCAAACACTGCAGATATTTTATCATAACTCTGGTTTTACGTGGCCGATCAACACAATTTAAAAACTGGTATAAAGTCCACACTGTTTCCGTCAGTTGTTCCGTCTGTCCTGCTCACATCTCCAATGGTTGTACATGTTGTCATTAACGTGGCTTCACTCCACATCAACACCGGTGTCGGCACATAAGGACGCTGTCACAGCCTGTCAACCACGTGGATTAGCTGTGTATAGAATGTGAATCCCATCATTGGCTGGACTGTGGGATAAGGTGGCATCGTTCTGATCCCATACGGGAGCAGCCAGTCACTCACTGACTAACACTGCAGAACAGAAATGTTAACGTATTTATTTTCATTTCAATTCAGGTTAGATTTTTTTTGTGCGCAACACAGATTTTCTGTGCGCAGAGACCGTGCCAGCAGTGCGCAATTGCGCACCCGCGCAGCTTAGAGGGAACATTGCACCTGAAGGCGACCGTTTTATGCTTTTCCTTGTTTCTCGAGGCCTGAGTGTGAGACAAAGTTGGATTAGTCTGAAGTAAGAATCGTGCAAAGCTAACCTGTGTGTACTTTCATTGAAAAGAAAAAAGAGGCAGCAGCGACTGAACAGTTCCACGTTTATTTGCATTGACAAGAAGCATCAATTCTTCAGAATAAAAGCTTTAGTGCTTTCTCTCGTTTGCATAAAATAGTAAAACACACAAAAACAAACTTTTACTTTTTGCCCACTTACTCTGTGTCTCTTTGTCTCACATTGACTGGCAAGAAATACAAAAACAAAAACAGGAAATAACAGATTATCAGGCTACAATCAATACATCCCATTCACAGCGTACCCCAGCCTCAAGCTGTGACATCACCGTATCCCCTCAGTGTGCTCTGATGCTGCATCACACATATACACCTACATACTGCATTAGTTCACGTGACGCCGTGGCTGCCATGCTGCTCCAAATACATGCGTGTGTGTGGAAACACAGGGCTGATCTCTCGCTGACCTTTCAGCCGATGTTCGGTGTGCTATATGTGCTATGGGACACTTATTTAGGTCAGTTAAATAGTTTTTTTTAACCAAAACATTTGTCTCGTATCTCAGAAGGTTAAAAATATAAAATAAAGATGGCTGACTCAAGTGAGCAAAAGCAGCAAATTTTAGAGGTTTATGTGAAAAAGCCCGGAAAAACAGGAGCTTTTATTTTGGAAACCTGCTATGATAAATACACTTGACTAACTTCACACAATCTGAGGTCTTTCTGAGCATCATGAAAGCTTTCTAACAAATTATATTGTTTTATTTTGAAAATCTAGCAAAATAGACAAGTTCCAGTAACTGAATAGATTATTTTTTTAACTAAAAAACAAAAACAAAAAAAACAACAACCGTCATCTTAAATAATCTCAATGAATTCCCAACTAACTAGAGGATTAAATGTAGAAAATGTGGTAACTTCCAATAACTAATGGAGGCTTTTATTTTGAAATAAGCGAACGTAACTTGTTTCACACAATCAAAAAAGGTCTCTTATTTTGACATTCTCACAGAAATAAATTACCTTGATAACGTCTAGACAACTAATTAAAGGCTTTTATCTTGAAAAATCATTTAAAATTATTTTAGTCCTGATCCCCCCTCCCCAAAAAAGGATTTTTACTTTGAAAATATTGAAATAATTTAAGTAGTTTCAGGCTGTTTAACACAATAACATGATCAGCTTCTCTCTGATGTATTTGAATAAAATGTTATTTTTGTTTATCCTAACTTCACGCCAGTCATTTTACTCATTTACGACTATAAAATGTCATAAAACAACCTTCTGTCTGTGGCCTGTTGTTTCCTGTCGCACAACAAAGCAGCGCAAAATGAGTTTATTTCATACAGAAACGTCAGAAGCCAAACGCAGACCCCCTGAGCCACGGCATCCACGTGTCTCACTCTGACGTTCATTGGTTTCTCCTAAAAACTGTAAAGTGTTGGACTTTCATTCTTTTCAAATATGGTGCAGAGGAACGTTTGAGTGCCAACAGTCTGAAGACACTCAGCCTTGAACTTGGACTGAAGGTTGTTAAAGGATTTTTCTTACAAATATAGAAAAGGCTGGTGTCGCGTTATCCGAGAGAATTTCACTAACGGTTCCTCACAGTCCTCCTCCGGAAGTCATATGTGATGCCTCCGTGACTCTCTGCGTTTATACGGAGTGTTTTTGTGCATTTAACTCCAAATGAAAGCTGGAGCAGCAGTAACCCTCTCACCTGACTCACCTGTCGCACCTGTGCTGCCCGGCACGTGACTGAATCCCTGAGAGCTTGAAGCATAGACAGCAGACAAAGTGTTCACTAAAAGCAGGTTGTGAGATGTTGTTCTTGGAGGTTAATTTAATCCTAGCACGGCCAGCTCCGCTCGTGTGGCTTTTGTAGTCATAGTAACACACCTGGGGACCGGGTTTCTGGCTCTCCCTGATTTCTTCTTCATGATATGGCTTCTAAAGAGACTTGCGGCTATTTCTGAGGTTAACTTAGACTACGGGGCACCGTTTGGGCTCGGAGGGCTCGGATTAGGACGCGGGGGTCTTCTTCTCCTTCTGCCGCAGGTGAATCTTCATGTGCCGCCTCCTCTCATCGCTGCGTGCGAACTTCCTCCCACACTGGTCGCAGGTGAACGGCTTCTCTCCGGTGTGCGTGCGGATGTGCGTGGTCAGGTGGTCGCTCCGGCTGAAGTTGCGCATGCAGATGCGGCACTGGAACGGCTTGTGGCCAGTGTGGATGCGCAGGTGCCGGCTCAGCTCGTCCGACCGGGAGAACCGGCGGTCGCAGCTCTCCGCCGGGCACGGATACGGTCTCTGGTGCACGGGGGTCTTGCTCGGGCGATTCGGGTACTTCCGGGGTCTTAAGATGGGCCTGAGGGGGAGGTTCTGGTGGCCGGGGAAGGGGGCGACCGCCGGGCCTTCGGGCGCGCTGAGCGTAAAGTTCCTGATGGTGTTGAGAGGCGTGAGCGGCGGAGGCACCCGCAACGAGTCCAGCGGGTACGGGAGGGCCTTCCTCTCCGGGAAGCCGGCGTGCATGTCCCTCTGGCAGCTCTGCGGGTAGAAGCCTCCGTACTCCGGCACGATGGAGAGCAGCGCGCCATCAGCGGCCGGTTTGGGCGCAGAGCTGTAGGCGGGAGGCGGGTGGTAGGACACCGCGCAGGTGGAGGTGGACAGGTAACCCTGGTCCTGGTACACGTCCCCGCTGCAGGAGTAGGACTGGGGCGGGTGGGGGTGTGAGTGTGGGTGGGGGGGCGCGTACATGTGGCTGATATCCGGCTGGCCGTGCGCCATGTTCCCGTCTCCCGCTCCTCCTCGTCCTCCGCCTGCTGCTTCTCCCGCGTAAATGTTGGGTGATGCTGATCCGGACCCCTGTGCCGGTCCCGGGGGGGCGATGTCCGCACTGACCACGTTGATCACGTCCCCCTGCGCCCAGCCTGGCCCCCCGCTCCCGGAGTCCAGGGAGAACCTGCCGCTAAACGCCACCGGCTGCGTGCGTAAAGTGGCCACGTACTGCGCCAAGTGGCCCTGGAGAGAGAGCTCAGGTGAGCCGAGATCACCTGCAACACAGAGAAGAGCGCAGTCAGACACATTCACAGGAACAAGCTCAGTACCTCCATCTAACTTGTCCGTCCACATCCTCGAGTGTTTGAAACACACGAACGCTTACCGCCTCCATCCCCACCACCGTCCCGCCCTTCAGCTCCCTCCGGCCCCACGGCCTCCTCCTTGAACACCATCCCCGTTTCTGCGCACACATCTTTGGGAGCACCGTCTGGGATGCTGCCGAGAGACGCCGAGACTTCAGCCGCCGTCTTAGCGCTCATGTTCACCGACTCTCAGACGTGTTCGGTGTCTTCCCTCATTTTCTCCGGTCCGCCTCTCATCCTTCGTTAACCACTCCGCGGAGGCGCGGCGGGGTTATAAAGGGAATCTCCCGGTGTCCCGTTGCGTCATTCACCAAATATGGAGTCGGGTTTAAAAATAAGAATAATAATAAAAAAGGAGAGGGAACTCCAGAAATAGGAGCTTCCCGTGACGAAACACGGACCAAATAAATGATGTTCAGTTCATTCGCAAAACTTCAAGAGTGGATTTAAAATTTACTGCTCAATTTCAGCATGTTATCACTATCATGCGTACGTGCTTTGCGTTGTTTTGGTTTCATATAAAGGGGGAAGAAAAGATGTTCCATTATTCGGAATTCCGGTCCCCCTGTCTCCATAAAAGGACTCTCCGGTGAGGTGAGAGGAGCTCCGCCTACGTATATGGCGGTATCCGGTTAAATTGGGTTGCATTGTGTTGTCTTCGTGCCAGCTGAGCCCACACACTGACTGCGCACACCCATTTGTTTTCGCTCTTGTCTTGTCAGGAACAGATTACTGCTCTGACTGAGTCCCGCTATGGTTGGCCCGGTGTGAGATGGATGGGGGAGAATAATCATTGGAATCATCTCATCGCTGCTCTTGTACAAACATGGGTGAGATAATAAAAGAAACGTCCAAGTGCAACATCAGATCATCAGCCGAGAGTCCTGTAAGTTAAAGCTGAGGATCAGGAAGTGTTAAAACGTGTAAAATGACCAAACAGATTCTCTCTCAGGCTCTGTTTCAGCATTTGAACCTTCTCTGAGTCTCTCATCCCCAAAAAAATATTTGCAGGTGAGCTCAGAGCTCTCGGTCTGCCGAGCATACATGAACATATTAAAGGTATTTACTGGTTTAGCAGGTATGGAAGCTTGTTTATGCTACTGGGGGGGAAAGTAGACATTGCCAGACAGTCCTACTGACTCACACTTAACTGGAAAAATTGAGTTAACCTGAAACTTAAACTAGCATCCACAGAGTAAAGAGTTAAAAAAAAATTATTAATCCTTTATTTATCCAGGTAAAAAATCTCATTGAGATTAAAAATCTCATTTCCAAGAGAGACACCGCTTGTGTTGAGATTTAAAGATTTGTGAACGATGTCAGAAGTGAGTCTGTCCACTCAGCAGCCCCCTCGGCCCTTATTTACAGCTTCATTGGAGGATTTTCTAAATTGCACACGGTTTCAATAAATGAATTCAAACTTAGACAGAAAAGTTTGACACTTATGAATATGAATCAGCTCGTTTTCTCTTCTATTGCTGCTCAAACTGGACTGATGTGGATTTGAAAACACGCTTCATGTTTCAGAGTTTTCTGATGATCATTTCTGAATTTTATCTGAAGCTTTTAAGCTTCAAAGGTTTTAAAGGCTCAGTTTGGGTTTATAACAACTGCTGACCTGCACACATGAAGGAAGGATCGGGCGAACATTCATGAACACACTGGCATGTGCAGGAACACAGAAGCAGCTCACTTTGCATCTTGAATTTTGAAATAGCGGCACAAATGTTTATCTATCAGCTGGGATCTGTTTGTTTGCTTGATAATTTATTTCCATCGTGTAAACAAACAAGTACGTTTAGGAAAGAAAAGAAGAAAAATGCTATACAAAATAAAATTATTACATTTCAGTATTGCTTCAACTGTTCTGATTCAGTTACATGTCGAAAGGAGCTGGAAGAATTACACGCTTATTTAACCCCGCCCCTTTTCCATAAACATTTAGTCAGTTTCCTCAGTGATATAATCTGCAGTAAAATTAGCGAACAGGTTTCTGTCATCACATCATGAAATCTTCTAAACAGAGAATTTCACTGAATCTCAACATGTTTCCTTTCTTTATAATTCACGAGGATCATATTTTTATAACTCTTTTTGAACTGTTTTATGTTTGGACGTTTCTTTAACTCCACATTCAAACTGTTCCACAGTTTCACTCCACGCACAGAAACACAAACGCTTTTTCTGGTAGTACCGACCTTCACAAATTTGTGTAAGATGTGTAAGTTGAAGAATTTTGGGCCCAACAGTGACCCCTGGGGTACACCACAAGCAATGTCCACACATAAGGAGCAACAACAGTTTAATTTCACAAACTGCTTCCTGTCTCTTAAATAACCAAGAACCCAATTTAAAACTACCCCTCTGACACCACAACGTGCCAGTTTTATTATTAATATATCGTGATCTATAGAGTCAAATGCCTTTGTGAAGTCTATGAATAACCCAGCCACGTGTTGCTTTTCGTCTGTGAAATTTGTGATGTATTCCATCCATCCATCCGTCCATCCATCCATCCATCCATCCATCCATCCATCCGTCCATCCGTCCGTCCATCCATCCATCCATCCATCCATCCATCCATCCATCCATCCATCCATCTGTCCATCCGTCCATCCATCCATCCATCCATCTATCCATCCATCCATCCATCCATCCATCCATCCGTCCGCCCGTCCGTCCATCCATCCATCCATCCATCCATCCATCCATCCATCCATCCATCCATCCATCCAGACTCTTATTCAGGTGCAGCAGACACAGCAGCCTCCTCCAGGTCTGATTGTGATGTCTCCAGCGTTTTGGTTGAACTTGCCTGAAACTTCTCCCCAAGGAGGCATCCTGGTCAGGTTCTGACCCACCTCAGCTGGCTCCTTTCCATGTGGAGAAGTAGCAGGTCTACCCGGAGCTCCTCCTCAGTGAACAATCTCCTCATCTTTACATCGGAGGAAGCTCATTTCTGATACCTTTGATCTCATTAGGTCACTACCCACGGATTGTGGTCATAGGTGAGGGGAGGAATGTAGATCAACTGGTAAATCAGCTCTGCTGCTCCTCTCTCCACCCACTCATGAACAAGAACCTGATGCTTGAAGTTGTCCAACAACTCCTCCTCAACCTGGAGCACGCTTCCAGCCTTTTATGGCCTCAGCTTTGGAAGTGCCAACTCTCTTCACAACCTCATCATCCACAAAAAAACAAAGACCAGATACCGTCTGCACCTTCATAACCATCCCGGTGACAAAGTCCTCTTTAACCCTGCTGGCTACCAAACCCACGCGATGTCCCCGCCAATGACCGGTCGTCATGTTGGTCTTCCCTACAGCTCTGCCACACTGAGTGTGTGCTAGAGGTGAGACAGTGGGCAGACACAGATGTGGATTGACGACTGAGTGTCGTGTGAAAACATAGAAGCACTTTCTGACGGGTCCTTCAATTTACCAGAGAAATGACTGTGGAAACGACACCACCATTAAATAAGCACACTCTAACCTTTTGATGGCCCCAGAACTCTGTGTTAGACTTTGTTTGTGTTGTATTTGGATTAAATGATCTTCTGATGATGAAGCTCATGTTCCTCAGACCTGAGCGGACCTTGCATACACACTGACGCTGCACTTCAATGTGGACTGGTTACCACACGCATTTCTTTTGGAGATCTCAGCAGTTTCTGGGCAGATGTCTTATGAAACCCTGTGGAGTCGCTCGAGCTCCCGGAGGAAGAATTAGAAATCTAATCAACGGCACGTTACAGTTTTTCTCAGTCGCTTTGGTGCGTTTCTCAGATCAGAATTGAAATTCTCATAACTATTAGTTCAACCTCCACAACACTCAGTCATTTGTGCACATCATAGTAGCAATTTCTCCTCTCTCTGAACAAACTGCAAATGATTTTGGACATGAATCAGTTGCTTCCATACATTTCCCTGCTGCTTTCTGACATTTCCATTTGCTTATGTCATGTCAGTCAAAAGTAATCATACCTATGGATGCTGAATAGTCGTTCCCAATAAAACTATTAGTCATACATCCATTGCTTGAGTCATCACACACAAAATTGTTGAACTAGTTATCACATGCCAAATATTGGCCATCTGTCAAGCAAATCCTATACCTTTCTGTATCATTGTTCCTGGAAATGTCTCCAAAATTGAACAATTGATCTCGGGTGAATTACAGCTGTCACTCATGAGGAGGCGTGTGAAAGTTTAGTTGTAACCAATGACAAACAACTTGTTCACTGTCAATTATGGATGAATCCTGTGAATCCCCAATTGGCAAGCATATATAAACTGCGCAGGGGCTAGTGTGTACCATTTCTACACTTCTGTGACACAAAATGGAAGGTCAGCACCGTGAAAGAGGGGTGAGGATGCGGGGAGGAAGGGGAAGGGGAAGAGGGAGAAGAGGCAGATATAGGCGGATTCCTAATGAAATAAGGGCTACAATTGTGGACCATGTTGTCAATCACGGCCTCACCATGGAGGAGGCTGGTCGAAGGGTGCTACCCAATATTGGAAGAACTACTGTCAGTTCAATCATTCAAACATTCCGTAGGGAAAACAGGTATGCAAACAGTAATACACTGTACTGTACTGTGCCATCTCAGACACATCACATGTTACTGTACTGTATTTGCAATTTCACAAAAAGTTTACTCTGCACCACATAGGATTGTAAGACAACCTCGCGGAGGCGGAAGAGGGCCCCTTTTTACCCCACAGCAAGAAGAAGCCATTTGTGCAATGGTCATTGCAAACAATGCAATAAAGCTGAGAGACATACAAAGCGCTGTCATAGAGAATTACACGGTATTTGGCAATATTGAATCTGTTCCAATTTCAACAATTGACAGAGTACTCAAGAAAAATGAAATCCACATGAGCAAATGGCCCTGCTAGCAGCCATGGATGCAGCATGTGACGACATCACAGCAGGGTCCTGCAGAGGATGGATTCGCCACTCCAGGAGATACTTTCCTCGCTGCATTGCGAGGGATAACATCTGTTGTGATGTAGATGAAAATATGTGGCCAGACAGACAGGAACGTCTGGATGTGCCAGAATGATTTACTGTACTGTTACATGTGCTGTTTATTGTTCACATTAGTGCACAGCTCTACCAAATGGGTGATTTTATGTTTACATGTATTCTACAGTGCACAAGTGACTGTAGCATTTTTTTTTTTTGCACAATTCTGTAGGATTACAAACACTTCTACACAATGGAAATGTGAAACGTACGTATTCAGTGTCTCAGTTACTCCCAAGACTCCCATAACATCTACAGTGACTTTACTGCACATTTCAGATGGCTGTACAGGTAGGCCATAGTGCTGTCGTCAGCATTTTCAGGTGTCACCAATTGTTTTTGCAATGGGAAACACTGAAATTATAAACTGTCATAGTGGAAACATGACAATGCCATTTGACTATCTTGTTCATAAAGATGGTGTCAAGACTTTTCATTTTGATGGCACTGACAGTTTCATTGACATGGATACTTGCTTTTGAGGTATGGATAATCAATTCTGTGCATGTGACGTGCTTTTGCAGGCTATCCACTAGGTTTTGCAGTTTGCACTAATTGTTTTGGGAAATGCACTAACTGCTGTGCAAATGTTAATGGTGTTCTGAGAAACGCACCAAAGCGACTGAGAAAAACTGTAACATATGTGTTTGCAGCTCTTCAGGCCTGAACTCGAGGCTGAACCCGTTTGACCAAATCTGTGACTTACGTTCTGTTTGTGTTCAGCAGGAATCACCCGCAGAAGAGAAAGCGAATGGTTTTTAGTGTTTGGAGGTTAAACAGGAGCTTTGAAAGCGTGTGTTTGCTGTGCTGATTGGAGAGCTGCTGGAGCCAAAGCCTTCTGCTGAGCTGCAGCTCTCCGAGCCTTTTGAACGCCCACAGTTACAAAAATGTTGGTGTGTATTGTCGTTGTGTGGCGAGCCGCCCACCCTGTGGCAGATGGGGGGTTTGCTCTGTCCACACACACATTCACAGGAAACACATGCACACACACTTTCTGATGCTTAAACACTCCCACACAAACACACACAGACACACACACAGATTCTCTCGTTTTCAGTTCAAATCTGTCGCTCTGACTCTTTACACACACACACACACACATGTGAGCTCACACAGCTCCGTGGGGACGGTGCCCTGCTTCCACCCTTCGCCCACGCTCCTCCAGGCCGCCGAGGCTCTGGGGGGTTTTTGGTTTTGTGTTTGGCGGCTCGGGGTGTCAGCCGGGGGTCCGGCAGCTCGGCAAACCCCACCACGCCGATTAATCATCTGTCATCTGCGGTTTTTGTTAATATGGATCTTTGTCTCAGTCCTAAAACGACGCTCAGGTCCGGCCTGCTCACCGCCTGCCGCCTTCTTTTCCATTTCACCAAACCAAGAAACCACCAAACGGGCCTTTTCTGCACCTTATGAAGGTTTTTGAAGCCATCAGCTGCTGCCCCAGCAACCTTTGTCACCTCTGAGACCTCTTATTGACTTTCAAAACCTCTACATAGGTACACTTTGGCATTTGCACGCTAGTTTTTTCACTTTGTCTCAATTGTACAAAAGAAAGTTTCATCTAATTCCCTGGAAATCAATGAAAAGTCATTTTCCTCCATGAAAGTTACACTGAGCCCTCTCTTTCACCATGCTACATTATTCTGTCCCAGAAATGCCCCTCACACTGCAACCTTCCCTTCATTTATTTCTGGCCTAACCGGAGCACACAGCAGATTATTTGCAGGTTTATTCGTCCTCTGAAAGTCGTGAATCAGCCCGGGTGAATCTGGACATTCAGACTTTAAATAAACACCATAAATCATCTGAATTTTCTCCGCTACCTTTAGCGTCGGAGCTGTAGGTGTTTCTCAAACAGCGGATGACTCATTTGTGGAAGGAAACCCCCATCCCAGTTTAACCCTGCAGCGCTCATCGTGCTGGAAGACGAGGAGCTGGGTGATGAAATAAAGGAAGGATTGAAGAATTTGAAGGCGAACTCTGTGTTGTGATTGAGTAAATCGGCACATTTGGCCTCATTGTTCATGTTAAACTGGTCAGATTTTAATTTTGGGCTGAAATCCTGCAGATCCTGCAGATGAGGCCAGGTCTGGACACTTGAGGCGACGCACCCTCCACCTAACACATCCACACAGGCGATTGCATATTCATGGGAAATGTATTGACTGCTGAGTGTTGGATAATAGACAGGCACACGAATGAGCGCTGAGGATAATTAGCTCTGTAACGCAGACATGTTTCAGATCGTTTTTACAGCGTTTCTCAAACCACATTAAGCACAGATGGACTCGTGACCTTTAACGCTCCTCAGTCAAAAAGTCACCTTCCAGGAAGTGGAGCTGCTTTGGCAGTTTTCTATCTACTAACTGATCAATGAAGGAAAATTCACATATTTGGTATTTTTTACAGTCAAATTATGCAAATTTCACCAAAAAGGAACAAAAATAACAAAACTTTGAGACCTTAAATCTGGTTTGAAGCTCCACAGACAGCAGCAGCAGTTTGTTACAGAAGGTTGTTTTTGCATTTCACAAATGCATCTTTTGTAAATATTGGATCGGTCAAGAATTTCAGCCCAAAAGTTTTGGAAACTTCTTCAAATGTTAAATTATTTAGCTTAAAATGAAGAAATTGATCAAATTTTCACATAGAAAAGGCAAAGATTTCAATGTTTTCTGTCACTTTGGTTAAAAAATGATTTGAATTCTTTACAAATGATCAAATATTTGCCTTAAAATCTACAAAAGCTACAATATACCAAGAAAAGTAACATCTGCTCTACATTCCAACACACCCGACTCATTTTTGCCCTTTTGCTGATTTCAAATTAAGCTCATGACACAGCTGAGTGTAAACAGAAACTCCCGCGTGTAGCTGCTCCCAAAAGGACAGAAATAAAAATGTTTGCTTCATTTTTTTCATTAAATGTTCAGTTTTTGAATTTAACACAGAAATTCTCACATAAAAAACAGGAAATGCTCCTTTTTATTTCATTTTTGTTCTTTTGGTTTTGGAAATAACTATAAATTATAATCACTTATCCCAACGTTTGCCTTTGGTTACAGCGGTTATGTCTCACACACTTTATAAACATATATCAAGTATAAACTCACTGCTGAGCTTTTGCTGTCTGATTATCTGAAACAGTCGAACTGGAAGATCTTTATTTTGATTTAGTCCTTGATTGTGATTTTTTTTTTTACTTTGAGGCAAATAAATGAATCCAAAATCACAAACTTCTGTTCATTTGGTTTAAAAGCAGCTGAATTTATTCAACATGTGCTGAATTTGATCAACTTAATAATCTCTGATATCTACAATTTACTAAGAAATCAGCTCCAGGCTCAAATGGATCACTTTTGGTGAAACCAGACTTTACTGATCAGCTCACCTCAGACTTCAGGACAGAAACATTAGAAATGTTAGATTTCACAGAAAAAGCTTCTCAGAAAAGGAGCAAGTTGAAGGTCTGCTCCTAAAAATGCTAAAGTTTCCCACACTGACCGATTGAAACCAGATCCGATCGTTCTAAAAGCTCCTCTCAGACCAGCTAAGAGATTTTAAAGCTGAGCTTCAGAAACTCAGAACGACCAGTAAGAGGAGGAAATCCAGTCGGTGCAGTGGTTCCTCCTCCCCACTGGACAAAAGATCAAGAATCAGACTCACTTCAGCTCTGTCCGGGTCGACGCCGGCGTCCTCCTCGTCCTCCTGAGGCGACTGGAGACCCAGAGAGAGAAAGACAAGAGTCGGATCGACGACAGAAGACACGGAGATGCTTCCTGAGCTGAACGAAGCCCGACGTTTGGACGCCGGATCGAAAAGTTTAGCCGCTCCTCCGGCTTCGTGGCTCGCCCCCGGAAAGGGTCATCGTCACCCGGGGTCTGAGTGGGCTGCCAATGACAAAAAGAGAGAGAGGGAGCGGGAGAGCGTGGAGGGGGGAGAGACAATACGATTGTTTCCACCTCACTCTGCTTCCACCCTCGCAGTTAAAATTGTCATGGTAATGAAGAGGGGTTATTTAGTTTGTGGGGAGTGGAGGAAGATGCAGCAGCTCAGGACGTGAGGATGAGGACGATGGAGGTGGTGAAGGTTTGACATCGTCGCAACAAAGCGCACGAGGACGGTCAGGAACCCGAGCAGTGCCTCCTCCTGACGCGTCAGATGGGTTTTAATGCAACAACTTTTCATTGAGGGGTTAAAAATTGGTGCTTTATGATAATTTTTCCATCATAATTTCATAAATACGGGACGAATCAATGTCAAACCCAAAGGGCTGAAAACACCTTTGAGCTGTCACATCCAGTCTGAACACAAAGTGATGGCTACAGCGTCAGAAACCAGCTTCAGTACCATCGATGTTTTAACACGAATCCATCAGTTTCTTGCATAAAAGAAGCAAAAATGAAACTTTCTGTTAATTTGGCTTAAAAACAGCTGAAATTATGCAACATTTGCCTGATTTTTTGTTCCGTGACAGCTGAATTAGCACGTTCATATTATGGGTGGCTGCTCAGGACAAGCTAGAGCACACAAACGTCTCCTTTTTACCTCCATCAGACACCAGGACCATCTTCCTGCTGTGATTCCTTCCAGGTCAGAATAACTTTCCTGAGTGGAGCTCCTGGCTTGGTTTTTACAAATGAATCAAACTAATTTAGGTGAAGAGGTTTTTTTCAAAGTCCTAGCAGGCTCTCCGCCTCAGCAGATGATTTTAACATGTTCCACTCGTGATCTTCTTCTTGTGTCATAAGAAGTTTAGACACTCGTATTTCTAAATTTCAGAGGAACATCCAGTGTCCTCATCTGAGGCCCTCTGTGATGCAGGTCCAGCACTTAGAAACTCTCAGAGTCACAGATGCCCCGATGTTTGGGGATCTGCTGTGGTAACAAAAACCACACCGCATGCACAGACATGTTAGCGAGGCCTGAGACGCATGCCGTGTCACATTATCTACTATTATTAATGCAGCACGTGGAATTTGCCAAGATTTATTAAATAACGGATAATTATACTGAGTTATGAGGTTGATCAAACCATGAAAGCTGGTGCTACTAATTCCTACAGGTGTTCCAACTTTCCTGGATTACATACAGCGCCCTCTGTCTGCATAAAGCAGTGCTGGAACACACTGTGGTACCAGACCCTCGTGAGCATCAGTTGAACAGAATTTGACTGCAGAAAGTTGAGTGTTGTGAGCAAAAAGGCAATTAACAGTGGAAGAGAGACAGACCATCATAACACTTATAACTGCAGGTCTGTCCTACAGAGAAACTGCAAAGAAAGTCAGGGTGTGAGTGAGTCCAGTTTCCTTCACACTCAGAAACAAACTGTGACAGGTCTGCAGACCCAAAGACACGACTGAATCAGAGGACATGTTTCTGAGAGTTAACATTGTCTGACTGGCGGCTCACAGGACAACAGCTTCAAGCAGCTTAATAGTGGTCGTAGTGAGCAAGTCTCAGTTTCTACTGTGAAGACTTCGAGCTGCAGGTTTGACAGGACGAGCTGCAGCAAGAAAGCCAGACGTCAGAATAAGACACAGAGGCTTGTCTGGACCATGAAACACCGACACTGGACTACTGAAGACTGGAAGAAGGTTTTATGGACTGATGGTTCATCACGCAGGATCTTTGTACGGCGTTGAGTAGGTGACAGGACGGTTCCACAGTGTGTGGCATCAACTGTCAAACATGGAGGAGGCAGTGTGATGGTCTGGGGCTGTTTGCTGATCCAGGGTCGGTGACTCGTACAGAGTGAGAGGCTCCCTGAACCAAACCAGCTACCACAGCATCCTGCAGCAGAATGAGAATAAATAAATAGTACACAGAATAAATACAATACTCAGAGTTTAACAGTACAATACAGAATAGTGCCAGTGTTGGAAGAGAGAGGAGAGTTTTATGTGGTCCAAGAAGTGTGAATACTCTCTGGTATGGACCTAGTTGGTGAGGGGTTGATCCTACAGCAAGATAATGACCCAACACAAAGTCCAAGCTGTGCCAGAACTGCCTCAGGAAAAAGTAGAAGATGGTGAGCTTGTAAACACGGAGTGTCCAGCACAGCCTCCAGGTTTAATCTTCTAGGACCTGGTGTCCACATATGTGGACATCACATTTTGGGTTGTCTGGACCAAAATACTGAATTTTACTCTACAAGGGCCTGATATCCACTTACGAGGACATTAAACTTCCACTGTTCTATTTAAAACAAATGTCCTGGATCTCATTTTTATCAAAAACAAAAATCAGGTAAACAAATAAAATTATCAGGTTATTCTTTGCTTTTACTGAACTGGACAGAAAAGTGAAAGCAAAACAACTGACAGGTGTCAACGTTCACAGGAACTTGTGCAACAGATATGGGAAGAATTTCCTGAAGAGTATTTTATTTCTATTGCAGAAAGAATTTTATGTGTGTGTTCAGCTGTTATAGCTGCCAAAGGTGGCTACGCCAATGAGTCAGAAGTTTAGAATACATGCTGGTCCATACATTGATTCTATGATTTCTTTTTTAACTCAATTGCTTATTTGCAAAATGTTTTAATTTCAGAGTGCAATGAGACATTAAACTGCATCATTTTCAATTTTTAAAAAATGGGAAAATTGGGGTTTTCTGGTAATGTATACATAGTTGCATAATCACACAAATTTGTGAGTCATGACATCGCATGCGCATGCGAACATGTGGGAAGATACTCATGTCCACACCTGTTTTGGTTTTGTGACAGTTTAACTTGTATGCTTACCTGGAGCACAGCGTAATCAGATAATCAGATTATGTTCTGCAGTGAGCTATATGTTTTGATACTTTTTATTGTTTCAACACAGGAAGTGGTTAACCACACCCCACAATTTTTCAGATGCGTAACTGCACATTTTGTGACATGTTAGCTGTCCTGTAGAAAACACTCACTGGTAGTCACGTCAGACGTGTCCTCGTGCACGTCATATACTCCACAAAGTGCTCGTAGTTGAAGACAAACAAGCAAACATTTATTTCCAGGCTTGAAGTCACAGGAATTAGCCTGCAGCTAGTTAAAGCCTCCACTTCTACTTAACAATCAATATTAAACTAAAATATGACTTTGTAGTCAAATGAAATTCCCCATTATTTTGTGCTTATTCATCTCCATAATAATTCAAATCAAAATTATTACCAAATATATACAAAATATGATTAAAGTTAGAGAAACTTACAGACCTTTGTCTTCTACACTAGCTAATGTTAGCTAATGTGCTAATTAGCTAATGTTAGCTAATGTGCTAATTAGCTAATGTTAGCTAATGTGCCTTTGATGTTTTTACTCAGCTGGTTTGGGGAAATGTTTCTTTGAATGTCCTGACCTTTGTTTAATATATTAGATATATATTATTAGTTTCATTTTTAGCTCACTGCTTGATTTTAGCACAGCTGAAATATCCGGTGCTGCTTCTGCTTAGACGCTAGAAAAACAGATTTTTAGGACGTACACTTACCGTCTGCTGACTTTATGGAGACGGTAATTTTGGTTAGAGAAAATGTGACAAATCTTGATATGAAAAACTTGAAAAAATTCCACAAAAAATTTAAATTAAAAAAATTATGGCAACATTGCAAAAGATTTTTGAGTATCAAAAAACTTGTATTTTTTTAATTTCTTAGAACCAAGTTTGTTCAAATGTATTAATTTAAATGTCTTCACCTTAAATACATGAGCAGAAATCTTAAAATTAAGAAATGTATGACTGAACTTCTTACCTAAGTTGATGCAACTCATTAGCGTTTGCAGCTTTTACAGTACACACAGAGTACCACTGGCACAGTCTCAGGTCCCTGAAACATTTGTTATCATCTGCAGTGTTACTGCTTTTAAAATCCTGGAGTACAGGAAATGTGTAAGACTGTAAATCTTCTGGTCATTTTGGTTTTCAGTGTTTTGCTGTGGAGTTTTGATTATGGTTCTGGTCTCACTGTTTGAGGCTTTTGGTGATATTGTGGACTTTCCTGTCCAGATGATGATCAGTGTCTGGAGTTTGTGCCTCCCCCTCTGTGTCATATCTGTGTTACTGTCTTAGTTTTCACCCTTGTGTTTGGTCTCTTTTGGTTGTTTCCTGTTTTACTTTGAAGGTCAGTTTTCTTTTGTGTCCTGCGTGAGTTTGGCTTCATTTCTCTGACTTGGCCTGATGGTTCTCGCCTGCTGTTCGCTGCTTCCTCCTCTGTGCTGTTGTTGTAGATCTAGTGATGTGTTCCTTGGTGCTTGGCTCACTCGTCCACCTAAAAAAGTGTTTTGTCACCTTGTGCTGGTGCCTGTGCCCTGTGCAGCTCTTCAGCACCACCAGACCTGCACCGTTTAACTTCTCCTGTGCAGGAAAAAAGGTTTCTGGTGATGGATTACAGCCAACATGTTTCTAATACATACAGCTAAGAGTGTCTGATGGGATGAGCAGAAAAATCATTGGAGACAGTGTCCAGGACAATGAACTCCAATCCGAGTTGGACTGTTGTCTTCAACAAAAGCTGGGACAAAGCTCTTTAGGTCAGATGATTTCTACTTTCTTTAAAGAGTGTTTGAGTCTTAGAGATGTTTAAGTTGTGCTGTGAACAGAGAAGCAGAGATTTAAAGGAGCTGAAATGACCAAACTCGCCGTGCTTTGGAGGGACATGTGCAGTGCTTTGCATGAGGATGCAGGCAGACTCATTGTCACGATAGTCATCCATGCCTAGATGGCTCAATAAAGCTTCTCTAAAGTAGCAGGATTGTGACTATTACTCCAAATAAACGAGTCACTGGTTACACTGTACAGCTGCAGAAGTGAAAAATGAAGCGAGAGGTGCTGCAGAGTCCGACCGGAGCAGCAAAGAGGACCTCCAACAGCGCTGTGAGATACTGTAAGATATCAGACAAAGGGAAGCTGTGTGTGTCTGTGTGTGCAATGAAGAGGTTTCCAGAGCAAAAAGGGCAACCCCCTCGCTGTCCTCAGGAGGCCGAGTGGGCGGACGGTCCTCAGCAGATGGATTGCTGCTCGCCTGCCTTCACTTCATGAACCTGGAATGGAGGCGGAGCCTGAAGTCTATCAATGACATCATGTTTTTGGATTATTTCTTCTCTTTCTTTCTCTTTTCTACGCATTCTAGTCTGATTTTAACCCAGTTGTGTGTGTTATCATATGTTATGAAGCACTTATTATGATTTTTATGCACATTTGAGCATGAGATAATCAAAAGGTTCCTCAGAAGGAAACGTTAAAGATTAAGAGAAATGACAAAAAGCATTCAAAGAGTCATAAAATCACCTGAAACAGTCAAAAAATAATGCACAGTCCCCATAAAAGACACAAACACATGAATAATGATAATAATGATAATAAGTTAAAGGATCATTTTGTTTCGCAAAGTCATTTATGGTGTCTTTGGACTTTTATTTAGGCTGATTTTTTTAATGCTACTTAAATAACGAAACACATCAAAATATTCAATGAAACGATCGAGTCATTCACGTAGTCGGTTTTCCTCCCACAGACCAAAGACGTGATGTTAGGTTAAATAACCACATAGAGACCAACACCTTTGCACAGTGAACACATGATGTCCACAAAGAAGCAAAACTGAGGGAACAAAATGAATATAAACACACAAAAGATGCAAAACTAGCAAAAAGAGCCACAGAACACAGATGAGAATGACATAGGTGAACAAAAAGATTCAAATCAAACACATAAAAACAACATAAAAGTGAAACGGAGTCATAAAAAGATGATGTTAAGTCAACAAAAAGTGCCAAAGAATCTGCACAATATGTGCAAAAGATATTCACAGAAAACCAAGTGACATGAAAGCGGGAGAAGTGCAAAGGTCATGATTGAGGAAAGGAACACAACAATCATTAAGAGATGCTTAATTCCAACGAAAAAAGTGAAAAATAAACAGAAGAAAATAGTCAAAGAGCATAAAAGAGACAAACAACCTCAAAGAAGTTCAAAAATGACCGCATGAAGAAGCACTCAGTGCATCATGGGAAGCCGCCAGCATCATTCGGGTCACTTCCAGGCTTAACCATATGAAACTCAACCTTTTTTCATTAATTGAAAGAAACCCGAATCAAATATCGTAAACTTAAAAGTCTAATTATTTATTTGGGAACATAAAAATACGTTATTATCTCTAGTAGTTGTTTATAATTATAAATAAAAATCATGTTTGTTTTCGTGTTATTAAATATTTCTCAGAACAATGTCGCCACCTGCTGGACGTACATCGATATTTATATCACATCTGCTCCCGTGATGCTCTGCGATGGCAGTGTCACATGATCGTGGTACCCAATGACGGCCACGTAGTGACCATTACTCTCCTGCTATTGGCCGATGAAAATTTAAAAGTACAGTTTGAAAAGTGTCCTGTCGAAGGTTTTAGTGCGCCAGAGAAGTTGTAGGAAAACGGCCTGTGCTTTCAGAGCAGCCCGTAAAAGCTGAATTATACGATTTATTAAGATATCGAAGACTTTGGATTTATATTCGGATAACCCGCAGAGGGGGAGGAAGTGACGCGCAAAACGATATTTGGTGAGTTTTCGTTAGCTAACATTATGATGCTATTTGTCGCTTTTCTTTCGGTTCGTCACATTTAAAGCGGACAAACCGCCTCCCTGCGGTTCATTTCTGTATTGATGACTGTGCTGCTTCATTAATGTGCCCGTTTAATCTGAAGTGCGTGATATAACGGTGTCCGGGAGCAGCTCTGAGCCATGTCTTCAAACGTCCAGAGCGGGGGGAAACGGGAGGAGAAGGGCAGGAACATCCAGGTGGTGGTCAGATGCAGGTAAGGAGTGGAAACAGAGTTTCAGCTGTGTCTGTGTTTGCTGCTGTCAGTCACAAACATACTCTAGATGTCGTAAATATCCTCAAAACATCGCAAAAGATGCAGAAACATCACCAAATCCACCTTAAAGCTGTATGTTCAACTGCCCTCAGTGGGTGTATTTACCTGGAAGACCTTAAAAAGGCTAAAAGTGTACTCATAAAACAGGTCACTGACATTTTACAGTCTCAGAAGCTAAATGAGAACACTACCCTGAGCTTACGTGTGGAAAAATCAGCAGTTCTTGCAGTCTTAAAGTTACTATTTGAGCCTCTGAGGGAACCCTAACCCATGTGGCGTCTAATTTATCAATAAAATTTGAGTCTCTCTTTTTTACTTTCTTCTATATGTTTATGGGTGTGTTAAAATGTTAGTCAATCCAGAAATGTGCACACAAATGATGCAAAAATACTTGCACAACCACAGAGAAATGCAAAATGATGATAAAAATACAGGAAAAGGATGGAAACAGGACATCCAGTGATAACCATCATACTAGCCTCACGTGTTTGAGTCTCTCAGTATCCCAGTGCTCATGTATTTGGTCTTTAATTTATTCATCATTTTCCTAGAAGAGACTTTAAAGCGTGTTTTACCTCTTTAGCATTTTTAACATTCAGGGGATGAATTTGCACGACTGAGTGAAAGCCTGTTCATTCCAGTTTAATTGTACTTCAACCTGTTTTAACAGGTTTAAAACCCAAGGTGGAAAAAAAAGAGTATAAAACCATCCTTTTCTGAGGTCTCGTAGCTCACTTACACATCGGTTTAGCAGAATAAAGGTGTAATAAGTTTTTAAAAACCCAGCAGGTGGAGCAAAGACACGCCCCCACTCGTCTAGATGCAAATATTTCAAGCACATGTCAAACACTGAGCACTAACATCACACTAAATAGGTTTTGGGTGTTTTGGATGCTGTTGCTATTTTCTAGCTGTCTAAGTTTTATTGGCTGTTAATTGATCCCTGACAGTTTAGATTTGTGTGATTGTCTGTGTCGTGGGACACAAACATGGGTTTGTAGTCCCGATCCGATTACTGGAGTCGTCTTCCACGTGGTTCCATTTAACAATTATTAGTGCGAAAAGAAAACTGGTAATCCATCAGCCCCTCCGTTAGCACTAAACACTCAGTTTCACATAGTTTTTTGTAATGTTAGCTCTCTATGATGTCAGAGTACAGAAGCCCCGCCCACCAAGTTGAGGGGCAGCCAGTCAGAAGAAAGTTGGCTTGAAATGGCTTGAAGATAAACTGATGGCTCAGAGGAGCTTTGAAGAAGCTTCAATGTTTTTAGTTTCTGCTTTTCTGTCACGTGTGAACACGAACTGATTATCTCTGGATTTTTGGTTAGCGGTGTCCCAGCTCTGAAACCGACACAGAGTGAGATAAGCGTCCGTAACGTCATATCGCGGTTTGATCTTCCCGTACCCGTGCAGGCGAGTCTGTGGCGGAGGCTCAGATGATGCTAAGATGATATTTAGAAACCTCTTAAAGATGTTTTGAGGCCTGCAGACGTTGACACTGATCTAATTTAAATCCCATATTTGTGCTAAATCGGTTAATTCATCTGTTCCTTCTGCTGCCCACCGTCTGGTTCGTTGTTCATGATAAGCTCACAATGTTATGGATTTCCTTTTTGTACTCTGGTTTTCTGAGGCCTCAGAGGATGAGCGTCACTGATCTGTGTATACTTACGTCTGTGTTCTACTGAACTTTAGTCATCTGAACCTAAACGAGCATTAATGTGTTTTTTAGATGTCTTCATATGTAGCTCAGAGTACAAACCCTGTGTGTATTTTAATTATAATAAGCAGTAAATCTTTATTATGGGACTTTTTCAAAAACATAAATGAACGTTGCTCTGACAGAAAGAAGCAGAAAACTGATTTTAATCTGAGCCAAAGTCAAAGCTTTGGTGTCGGCGCGCTGTGAGGGTTTTTAGATCTTTACAAACAGGACCGTGTGACTCGAGCTGATGTTGAAGCTTCCTTATTATGACTACAGAGCTGCAGAAGTCTCAGGCGTCGAGTCTTTGTCACCGAGGTTTTCCTCTGCTGCGTTTTCAGGCCTTTCAACACGATGGAGCGCAAGTCGTCCTACGGCGTCGTCGACTGCGATCACAACCGGAAAGAGGTGATGGTGAGGACGGGAGGCATGAACGACAAGGCGTCACGGAAGACCTACACGTTCGACATGGTGAGAGGAGAAATGGACATGGCGCATCCTGTGCTCGCACATCTGGCTGACCGTTTCCCCTGTTGTGTTATGTCTTAAGTAAAGCTGTTCGATATAACGATATATATCTGATGACGATATAAAAACATCTATCGTTTCCTTTTACGCTGTCGTTTGTTTCGTGGTGTTGTAAAATAAACTGTTTGCAGCAATATTTTTTCATGGTTCTGATGGTCACTGTAGTGGCTATATTAATTCCTTAAAGTTCTCTCTTTCTCTTATATTTAATATAACCACACTACAGACAAGCGCCTGTTTTTATGCGTTGTCGTTAACAGCAACGACGGTAAAACCATCGCGTGGCTCCGCTCTCCGCTTGTTTGTTTTCTACGTAAACCTTTCACAATAAAGCTCAAGATCCTGTTGCGACTTTTCAAATTAAACTGAATCACAGGAAAGAGCATGCAGAGAGTTTACTGATGAGAAGCAAAAAAGAGCCGTCAGGTGCTAAAAATAAACCTTAGACTTAAACTTTGAAAGAAAACGGCGGCCGTTACAACTTATGTCTAAAAATGTATCGTTTCATGCATCGGTTAAAACACTCGACTCCAGGTATGCGACGCCCAGCTGGAAACACTAAAACTGCCCGAGATTCACAGAATTTACAGAAAATGTTACATTTTTGTGTTTTTATGTCGTCGTCAGGACGATAAATGTTTTATCAAGATATGAGATTTTGGTCCTATCGCACAGCCCTAGTCTTAAGTTCTTAAGGTGAAGTAACAAAACTTGCGTTCGAAGCAGAAGCAGCTCTTAGTGTCTCTCGATGAGGATTGGCTCATTGCTGCAGCTGCGTTTCTCTCCCTCAGGTGTTCGGTCCGTCTGCGAAGCAGATCGAAGTGTACCGGAGCGTCGTCTGTCCCATCCTGGACGAGGTCATCATGGGATACAACTGCACCGTGTTTGCGTGAGTGCTCTCCAGATACGCGAGCGTCGGCGTGAGCCGTCCCGGATGAACCTGTTTGTAACCTCTTTTGTTTCCATCTTTTTTTATTGATGACAGCTACGGTCAGACAGGAACGGGAAAGACGTTCACCATGGAGGGAGAGAGGAGCCCGGACGAGCAGTTCACCTGGGAGGAGGTGAGCTCTGCTTTAAAATGGGCTCACTGGTTTACTGTTTGACCCTAAGCCTGCATGTGGATCTAATTCAGAGTGTGAATGAACTGATCCTGCAGCAGCGTGCATGAAGTATAGGAAGGGGAAACGTCTTGACTGTCTAACATTAATGAACTTTTTCAGGTTTTCAAATTCAGAGTTTTGTGATCGCAGTCCGACTGCATCCATCCTGAATGTGCATGAATTGGCTTTGAATAATTCCCCGTGTCCGTTTTTTTTGCACGTGGATGTTGGACGTCTTGTTTTCAGATCATCAGTAGCTGCTCAGACCTGCTGCTCATTTCAGCCTCGGGCTGTACTAGAGCAGCTTTGCTTGATTCATAGTTAATAATAATCCTCCTTTGTCCTGTGCTGGGTCTCCGTACAGGCCTTCAGCTCATCCTTTACAAGCCCTCGTTCATCTTATTGGCCAGTTTCTGGAAGCCTGCAGAGGGGTAGTATGCAGTACCTGTCAGCTGTACTTTGGAGGGGGGGGGGGGGGGTGTTATTGGATGCTGCGTACATGCAGCCGGCTTTTTATCGTCAGTTCAGATGCATTAATGTGTCAAATCACCAAAATAAAACCTGTTTTATTTACAAGTTTCACAAGTAGCAACGAACGAGGGTGACAAACGCCACCACAGCTGTTTGTTAATTATTGTGGAAATGGTGCAAACAGCTCCGTGCGCTCAGCGCTGAAATAAATTCCCGTGTTTTTGCGTCTCTAGGACCCGCTGGCCGGCATCATCCCTCGCACGCTGCATCAGATCTTTGAAAAGCTTTCTGAGAACGGCACAGAGTTCTCCGTCAAAGTCTCGCTGCTGGAGATCTACAACGAGGAGCTGTTTGACCTCCTCAGCCCCACCGAGGACGTCAACGAGCGGCTGCAGCTCTTCGACGACCCTCGCAACAAGGTGAGCGTCACGCAGCTCGGATGAAATGAACGCCCGCTGCGGAAATCTCCGGGAATCTGACGCCTCTGTGTTTGCCTCCGCAGCGCGGCGTGGTGGTGAAGGGTCTGGAGGAGGTGACGGTGCACAACAAAGACGAAGTCTACCAGATCCTGGAGCGCGGAGCAGCAAAGAGGAGGACCGCCTCCACGCTCATGAACGCCTATTCCAGGTACCCGCTCGCAGGAAAGCACTCTCACTCCGTTGCCAACCGCCATGTCAGTTATGTTTGCTCACCCGCTTCCCGTTTCTCCACAGTCGCTCCCACTCGGTGTTCTCCGTCACCATCCACATGAAGGAGATCACTCTGGAAGGAGAGGAGCTGGTGAAGATCGGAAAACTCAATCTGGTAATAATCTGGCGATGAGGGGGAGAGGAGGGGGCGCAGCCTAGAGCGTCTAAAATGACCCAAACGCTTCCTGTTCAGGTCGATCTCGCCGGCAGCGAGAACATCGGCCGTTCCGGCGCCGTGGACAAGCGAGCTCGCGAGGCGGGAAACATCAACCAATCGCTGCTGACGCTGGGCCGAGTGATCACCGCTCTGGTGGAAAAGAGGCCTCACGTCCCGTACAGGTGAGAAACGACCCTCCTCGGTCTCACGAGGACGTCGCGTTCAGGTCCGTCTTCTCTGGGGTGTCTGTGCGGGTCCGCCTCCCCTGACCTTGTACAGTCGTCGTGGGGGCGGAGCTGAGGAGCTGTATTGATCGGTTTATTTTCTCCCACAGAGAGTCCAAACTCACCAGAATCCTTCAGGACTCGCTGGGAGGGCGGACCAAAACCTCCATCATCGCCACCGTGTCGCCGTCGTCCAGCAACCTGGAAGTGCGTTTCAAAAACAAAATGAATGTTTTCAAAGATTCATCATCATATTTATCCTGAAGCGTCTCGCGTCACCCACGTCTGTTATTGTTGGTGTCAATGTTTCCACTCGAGCACAGACTGTATATAAAAGATGGACGTAACCATGTTTATATTTTAGTGTTTCTTGATCGAGCACGTTTATTTAGCCCGCGTTGGTTTCACTGAGTGTAATTGTGCTGACGAGTCTCGGTTGTGCGTGCAGGAGACGCTGAGCACCCTCGAGTACGCCAGCAGGGCCAAAAACATCATGAACAAGCCGGAGGTCAACCAGAAGCTCACCAAGAGGACGCTCATTAAGGTATCTGAGGTCGACGCGGCATTCAGCATGTGTTCGGGTTTCAAATGGCACCGTCGCAGGTTTGCCTGGAAAAGCAGAACTCAGTCAGGAACATCTGTGACGGTCACATCGGAAGCTTTTAAATCTGTGACCCAGAAGAATCTAAATGAAAATGTGACACTGAGTCCAAACACCAGATTTCAGGACCTTCTCTGTCCTTCAGGAATACACCGAGGAGATCGAGCGTCTGAAACGCGACCTGGCCGCCACCCGGGACAAGCACGGCGTCTACCTGTCCTCGGAGAACTACGAGTAGGTCTCGGCTGACACGTCAACGCTGCTTTTACCCAAATAGCTGACCTGACAGACCATCTCGGGTGCTCTTAACCACGACTATGTTTTTAATTCATGCAGGAGCATGGTGGCTCAGATCACCGCCCACGAGGAGCAGGTTACAGAGTACAACGACAAGATCGCCATCATGGAGGAGGAGCTTAAGAAGGTACGATCCTCATCCGCTGTTGGACGGCTGCAAATCAGAGCCTGATTCAACTTACTGAGGTCTTAAAAGTTGACTTTTGATCTTTAGAAGTTGAAGATGCTGTTTGAGCCTCTGTGCAGATTTTAAAGCTGCAGATTTAATTGAATGCAGCGGTTGCAGATGCTGCAGTCTTGCATTAATCTGCATTTCAGGAGTTCACTGTTAAGCACTTCACACAAACTTTACAGAGACTGTTTGTTGCCGTGGCCAAAGAAAAGACTCCACTAACTGGCTGTAAAGGAATTACGAGGTGTCTGTTTTGGCGTCTTCGCCATCGATGCATCGTTTTACACGTCCTGAAGCGGCGTGAACATGTGGTCGTGTTCTCTCTGCAGGTCACGGAGCTGTTTGCGGACAGCAAAGCCCGACTGGAGCAGTGCACCGCGGACCTGGACGAAAAGCAGCAGAGGTGCAGGGCTGTTGTTAAGGTGTGGGATTAAAACCACCACCAGGGGGCGCAGTTTGATTTAAAGTTGTGGTTTTCTCCTGTGCGCCTCTCAGGCTGGAGGAGACGAGCAGAGACCTGCGGGAGACGAAGGTGAAGCTGAGCGAGGAGGCGTTCATCTGCTCCGAGCTCTCCTCCGCCCAGGAGACGCTGTACGACACGGCCGGGCAGGTACAGGCGACGCTCCACTCCGGGGGGAGATATTTAGACGTTCTCTCACTTCATCATCGCTTCCTTTTCTCTCTCTCTCTCTGTTATTTGAAAACCTCTTAAAATTAATCTTCAGCTTCCACTCTCGCCCCGTTTCACCAAACTTCCCTTTTTCAGATGTGAGATGTTTATGATTCGAGTCTGAAACTTTGTGCTTTCGTCCTTCAGCTGCTGAGCACGGCGGACGCCAGCACCAGCGACGTGTCGGGCCTCCACGACAAGCTGAACAGGAAGAAAAAGGTCACGTTTGTTTTTGTTAAAGCGGTGAATACGTGGCGTCCGCAGACGCGCTCACTTCGGCTCGTCTTGGTCACCGCAGTGTGAAGTATCATTACGGGGCAGAGAGCCTGTAGATGGTTGTTGGTCTCACGCTGGGCCTTCCTGCAGTCTGAAATGGGTCATTTAGCCCCTCCCCCTTTGAGCTGGCATCCTTCTGATTGGCTGTCACAATTTGAATAGTGAGTGGATGAAGCTGCTTCATCACATCAGGGATCTGTCCTCATGACTACAGGTCCACTGGTAGAAACCGCTGAGCTTCCACACACACACACACACAGCTCACTATAAACTGTCCATGTTTGATGTGAACAGCCACAGATTAGAACAGATGTTAAATCAAAGCAGATGTGTCTTATTTACTTTGTAGTTGCAGCTGAGGCAAACACTACCAGCCTCGCTGTTTAACCCGTAAAAGCACATTTCTCCTGTTTAAATGTTTCATCTGGTCTGAGTAACAGATTCCAGTGAAGATGACACGGCTGCTTGTGTCTGCCGTGCACTAATGACACAGCAGGTGTCATAAATCAGAGGTTTGAGTCACAGATGATAAGATTAGGGAACAGCTGGGGAACCTGCAGGTGCACAGCAGGAACTCTCAGCGGGTTTTGGGTGGAACACGCTCTTATCTGTGACCACTGTGGGGAGTTTCCTCTGCAGACTTCCTTTTAGAGGAGAAAGAAACACTCACTGTGGCGTAAGCCTCCCCGAGTGACTGAAAATACACCTTTAAGCATCAACCGCTTCACAGAACAGTTGGGAAAGAAGTGACAGGGAAGTCGGTCGGCTTGTTATCGCTGCTGGTTAAGATCCGACTATTTTTACGTCTGTGGGCTGATTAGAGTCATTTCCACTGTGATTAAAACCTGAGAATCAACCTTTTTTTTTAAATCCATGTAAATCAGCGGTCCCCAACCCCCGGGCCTCGGACCGGTACCGGGCCGCGGGAGTTGAGGCTCAGGTGTGAAATGTATGGTTTTTATCGTTTACTCGGTTTTCCTGGGTCTTTTCACGTGTGTTATGAATAAATCTTCTTTTTTCGGTACCAGTACTAGTTTTATTTTGTTGTATTTATCCGCGACACCTTAAAGGCCGGTCCGTGAAAATATTGTCGGGCATAAACCGGTCCGTGGCGTACGGAGCCCCGCAGGGGACATGGGAGGAAAAAAAAAATAAGACTGAGTTTTGCGAGACCCCGCAAAAGTTGAATTCCAACGATGGCGGCAGCTACTTAGTTGTAATATTACTCTTTCTGGGTCACAAAATACACTTTTAAGATATTTTGAGGCGTGAATGTAGTTGTGTAAACGTCAGATACCTGCTCGGTTTACAAGACATCACATATTTGCAAAAGTGCTCCGACGTTTTCGGAGATCTGACACCCACTAGCTCGAAGCTAACGGGAGGTCAAGACCTACTACAGCTTTCCCGGCACATCGTACCTCGACCTCCCGGTCGGCTTCGAGCTGGCGGCCTCCGAGGAATGCGGCTAAAACATTTGTGAGATCCCGAGTTTGTTTTGCGAGATTTCGCAGAAGTCCGTCTTAATTTATTTATTTTTTCCTCCCATGTCCCCTGCGGGGCTCCGTAGTGACGCAACAAAGGTTGGAGACCGCTGATGTAAATGACTTCAGAGGGTTTCAGGTGCTTTGGCTGTTAAAAGCATGAATCCAGACAGAGCAGAGGGTGCTGTAAACCGGGTTTTTATGACTTGATGCTGAAACTTGGAGCTTCCTGAAAACACAAATGTTCTGAAGCACAAACCTGCCTCTGACCCTGCAGGTGGAGGAGCACAACAGGGAGATGCAGCAGAGCTTCGCCCAGCGCATGGACGGCTCCTTCAGAGATGTGCAGCGCTGCATCCAGCAGCACGGAGACAAACAGCGCCACATGCTGAGCAGCTACTCGCAGGCTGTCGGTAAGAGCGCAGAGGTTTCACAGAGGCGTGGGTGACGGGCTGGGACGGTTTACTGCGGCTGCTTTAAATTTGCCCGCCTGATGGTGACTCTGGTGTTTGTACTGTTAGTACTCGGGGGGGGTTTTTCAGTATGTTCTGAAGCGAAATACTGAACTGAAAAAGATGATTTGGTGTTTAAAACAACTCTGCGGTCTTTCCTGCGTCTCCGCCCTCTTTCCTGTGCAGACGGTTTGCTCGTGATGAACGAGGCGGCACTGAAGGGCGCTCTGACCACTGTGGAATCCTTTGTGGGCGGAGTCAGGCCGCTGGTGGCTGAGAGCGTGGCCCGCTGCGAGGAGAAGGTGCAGCAGAACGAGACGCTGTGTCTGCAGGACAAGGAGAGCGTGCTGCAGCTGCTGGTGAGTGTCTGAGCGCGCTCACGGCCGCGTTGTCCGCTCAGATCAGTGCTGTGTGACTAAAGTGTGTGTGTGTGCAGGAGGAGCACCGACGGGACATGGAGGAGGTGCTGGTGGTCCAAACTCTGATGGGTTTATCAGCAGCCAAAGAGCTCAACGACAGCCTGAGAGCTTCGGTGGAGAAGCAGCGAGCGCTGGCCGACAAAGTTGGTCCACGACAGTAACATCCACACGGAGCAAACGTGGCGTACGCTCGATCTCGGAGGCAAAGCTCTGATCTGATTCTTCTCGTTCTCCTCCTCAGGCGGAGGCAATGAAGGAGATGGGCGTGGTGTTCGACAGCTTGGTCCGAGAGCTGGCGGCAATGCGGGAGGCCGCCGTGCAGAGACTGAGCGCCCTGCAGGCTGAACGCGACGAGCTGGAGGACAAGATCAGGCAGGCGGAGGAGGAAATCGAGCAGAAGGTGAGAGCTGACCAGAGAGGGCAGCGAACCTCTGTCTGCTGGACGAGGACGCTGCCAGATGTCCTGGGGCCTGACGTAGGGCTGGGCGATGTGACCCAAAATTCATCTCCATATTTTTAGCTGGATGGGGATATACGATATATATCTCAATATTTTTATTTTTTTAATTTAAGCCATAAAGTCAGAACAAACAGTTCTTAGTCAAAGCTGTGTCCCAGATGTCACAGGGGCACTTTTATTAACAAACAGCGTAGATGTTCATGAAAAAAAAATTACTCAAATTATCAGCATTTATTAAATAATAATGCTCCATAAATAAAAGAAAACTGTTGTTTTTGTGCATAACAAAGAGCTCACAACTGTGCAGTCAAAATGTAAACTAACAGACGCCGAGCATAATAACAAGCAGCTGCTCTGTTCCTAACTTCTACTGCGTGACTGACAGCCTGGAGTTTGAAATCCTCTTCGTAACCACGTCTCTGAACAGGTGCCATTTATGGTCCTTATACGCACACAGTACAGTAATATTACATTGAAGCACAGTACGTATCACTCGGCGAGGCTCCTCGGTAGCTGTAATGCTCCAACAACCCATCAGGTGGTGCAGCTCCGTAGCTTAGCAAAGTCGTGCTGAAACATTTTTGACAGATTGCTGAGCGCCGTGCAGCACATAAAATTGGTTTGCAGTCATCAAGCACAACCAGAATTCATACATAAGACGCGCTGTCAACTTTTGAGAAAATGAAAGCATTTTAGGCCGTGCAGCCTCTCTGGGCTGCAGCCTGGTTAACTCGCTAACGGAGATTTGCCGTGTCCATCTTGTCGTCGCCTGCAGGTGAAGTTATGGGGGAGGGGGAGTAACGCAGCATAGAGGCAAACTTGCGGCTCCACAAGTATAATTATAACACAACATAGACTATATCGATATAAACGATATTGTCACTTCTTATATTTGGTATAAAAATATATCGATATTTATAAAAAAAAAAAAAAAAAAAAAACTCTATATATCGCCCAGCCTGAAGCAGACCGTTAACTTTGGACCTGTGATGGTTTCAAGCCCAGCAGCACTGATCTGTAGTGGTTTTCGCTTCCATTTTTAAATCCACTTCAACAGCATTCAATGATCTGTTTGAGCATGAGGTGCAGTCGGCGCACATTCAGCCTGTCTGCAGCCTCAACAACTCAAACAGGCGGAGATTTAAAGTTAGAATAACAGTGCACGGGATACATGACAAGGATGACGACAGATTCTGAAGTTGATGGGTGTGATTTGCATCGTGCCTCGTTTGTTCTGCCCTCGTGTGGCACAGTTTCATGCATTAATAAAGGCAGATAAACCTGTTACATCTGAGTGTTCACGCGCTGGCTGGTTCTGTGGGTCGGGTGTTTCTGACACTGCTTCCGTTTGCTTCGGTCAGGATATGAAGGAGACCATCCAGTGCCTCCAGGACCAGCTCAACCTGCTGACTGTGAAGGTCAAGAAGAAGTTCACTGGTCTGTACTCGGCCTCCAGAGGCCTGCAGAAGCCCCTGCAGAGCCTCCAGGAGGACATCAGCAGGTGAGTCGAGCACTAAACGGTCATGTTTTTCTTCTACTGCACGTCAAAGTTCATTGAAACATTGAAACCGTGTCTTTGTGGCAGAGGCTGCAGCACAGTCGAGCACCAGGTCTCGGCCCAGGCGGACCTCCTGTCTTCCTCCGCCTCCTCCCTCGTCTCCTCCCTGTGTCTGACCGCGGACGAGAGCCGGCAGTCTCTGGAAGAGATGTCGGGCTGCTGCTCCCACATCCACAGCTCCGTCACCGGTACAAACTCTTCCTCTCCTCTGTTGCTGCTCGCTGTAATCCCTCATCCACAGCACGCTCAGTGTGTTTGTGTCCCTGCAGGCCTGTTGGAGCGTGACCTCGAGTGGAGCTCCAGAGTGAAGGAGCACGCTGAGAAACGAGCCGAGGAGCACCTCACGCTGATGAGGAAGGTTGGCTCTGAAGCTCAGGACCTGCGTCAGGTGAGAATTCGAGGTTTTCTGTCCTAACCCCAACACAGAGCAGACCCTCAGTTTAATACTGTAGAGACACGACCGTCATATCTTATTACCAAACCCGACGACTCTGAACTCAGTAAAAGTGCCTCCTGTCCCGCAGAGCGTGGAGGATTGCTGCTCCGAGCAGCTGCGAGCAGCCAAGGCCGATATATCCAACCAGCAGCAGGAGGTGACGCGAGCTCTGACGACTGTCAAGGATCAGACCTCCGTCGACTGGAGCGTCCTGGAGGAGCAGCGGGCTGAGCTCCTGCAGCACGTGGAGGCGAGCGAGCAGCTGGTCCACAGCTTCCTGCGGGACGAGCTGCAGGAAGACGTTCCCACTGGTGACAGATTTATTTTTCTGCCTTGAATTAAAAGTTAAAGTTCTCAGCAGGACATTAACCTCCTGTTGCCTTCAGGTGCGACTCCTCAGCGGCGGGAGTTTGTGTATCCCCGTCAGCTGGTGAAGTCTCGCCGCCGCAGCGAGCTGCTGGAGAGCCTGAGGAGGCAGCAGGAGGAGCTGCAGGCCGCCATGGAGGCGGAAGAGGAGGAGGAGCTGGAGGAGGAGGACAAGCAGACTGACCCGGTGAGTTTCAGAACATTTATCTTGGAGCTGTGATTCATTTTCATTTAAATGTAAATAAACGTGATGTTTGGCCTCGTTCTTCTCTGCTGCATCATCAGGACTCGCTGGAGGACGATCTGAGCACGTGCAACGAGAGTCTGGCCACAGAGCCGTCCTTCATCGACGAGAACCTCGTCTTCAATGAGAGCAAGCGGGTCCCCTTCTTCAAGGTGAGGGGGAAGTTTGAAGCCGTGCAGCTGTTACTGAAAAAGCTGCTGAAGCAGCGACTGGGGGTCAGAGGTCAAGTGTTTAATACCAATGCACATTAAAGCTTGTTTTCATTCCTCTTTTCCAGAAGAAGAAAGGCAAAAAGGAGACGAAGATCCCGTCCCGGTCTAAAGTGTCGGAAAACGAAGCGGAGTCGACGCCTCAGAAATCCAGACTGCCGCTCCGCTGTCAGAACTGAAACCTTATTTCTCTTTATTTTTAATAACTTTATTACTGTTTCTTCTTTTTTCTGACCTCTTTCATCTTAAACGTGTCCTCATGAACTGTTTTATTGTGGTTTGTGTCTCAGCACCTGCAAATTGTTTGTAAAATTAAAGATTTATTCTTGTTTTATTCTGCTGTTAATTATTCCATCTGCCACACTCAGCCAGCTCATCGGCTTTGTCCTCGGTTATGACGTCAGCACAGGACACGTGTGGCTCTCCTGGTTAGACGTTATGAAATGTGGCGTGGAGCGATGGCGGGTAGAGTGGGTTCAGCAAAACCACGAAGAGTTCAAATGTTTTTGTCGGGTGGGCTGGAGGACACTGCAGCCTGTGAGGTTTCTTTGGTTTCTGTGCTGCTTCATGAACTTTCACTATTTATGTTTCGTGGCCGACAGCAGCACGCTGTGTTACACGCCGTGTCTTTAACGCACAGGGCCAGAACGTGGAAAACATTCACGTTTCCACAGGGACTCTGAGTAAACAGGAGCCCGGTGCTGATAGTCGTTCATGGAGTCCTGCTGATGTGAGCGTCTGTATAAAAGCAGAAGTTGTGGGAGTTCACAGGTGGAGACAGCAGCTCCCGGCAGTTTTGAGTCCTCATTCATAAGTGGACATCCCAGCAAATATACCGTGACGTCAGACTGCGCATGCTTAGAGAAACCAAAGAAAAACCCCGAGAATTCCACGAGTGAAAAAGAAGTCTGTCTGGTTTATGTTTTGAGAGGAAAGCACCAAAGTTTACTGCGGTTTTCCTCTGATGACGTCATTGCGGAATTCCCCCGCTGATACGTGCAGAGTGCGCGTGCTTGTTGAGGGCGAGGTGGTACTGTCGCTGACCTTGTCCTGTTTACAGTAATATTTGTACTGCTTATATACACGATATACAAATATGATATTTATATTAGTATGTCGTGTACGTGTGTGTGCGCGTGCGGAAGAAGAAAAACGTTAAATGATGGAGTTTGAAGTGTGAAATAAAACAATTGTGAATAAATGAGGTCATGTGACCGTGATTATAGTTTGAGCTGCTGTGTTGGCCGGTTACGGTATTTTGTAGCTCTGAGGTCGGACGGAAAGCACCCAGAGTTACTTTCGGTTTGTTCCTTCATTTGTTGTTGTGGATTCTGGACGAGCTCATTCTCTCAGTGTCAGGTGTGGAGGTGGGTTGGGAGCTGATGTCCGTGTTTTTCTGGATATGAGGAGAGTTTCTCTCTTTCTGTGCTCGCTCTGTTTTTCCTGCTCTGATCTGTGAACATGGAGCGATCAGCTGATCTCTGCCTCCTCTCTTTGCTGCTCCTGGCCGTGCCCTGCTTCTCCCAGCCCGGGCTTATTCAGGCATACTTTCGGCTTGGAGACGCCCTGGTTCTGCAGCCTGTGCCGCCGGTCACTAAACGCATCACCAGCGTGGTGTGGAAACGCAACCACGACCTGCTGGCCGAGTGGGCGGAGGGAGAGCGTGAGGTGAGATACTACGGAGGGTTGAGAGGCCGGTCAGAGCTCAGCACCGGGACCGGACGCCTGCGCGTCAGCGCTGCGTCTGCAGAGGACGCTGGAGTGTTTTCAGTGGAGATCAACAACGAGCCTCAGAGCGAGCTCTACAGAGCTGCAGCCATGGATGAGGTGCCCCAGCCTGAGGCCTTTGTGACACCTCTGGCCTGCAGTCAGGCCTCCTCTCGGTGTTTACTGCACTGCTATGGACACACTGCAGACACTGAGGACATCACCTACTACTGGAAGATGGGCGATGGAGAGTGGGAGGAGTCAGAAAAGAAGATAGAGATCCTCAATGTTAATGAGCTGCACCATGTGAGAACTTTCTCCTGCAGGATGAAGGACCCAGTGAGTGAGAAAGACAGCGAGCCCATCAATAATCCTTTTTACAGACACAGGAGCCCACCTGACTCTGCAGGGTGGACAGGTGTGGCGGTCACTGTGGGCGGAGCTTTTGGAGCTGCAGCCCTGGTTTCTGTGGCTCTGTTTGCATTTTGTCAGAGAGAATTTATCCAGAAGACCATTAAGAAGCTCGAAGGCAGGAATTCTGTCCCACAGATGTCAGCGACGTGTAACTCTGTGTGAAGCGTCATCAGCCTGGGTTTGTTGTTTGTGCGTTAGAAACTGTGACCTGCTGCAGGAGAGACACACATGCAGATAAACTCACGGCAGCATGAATGTTTGTGTTATTTAACAGCCACCTCTGTCTGAGCAGGAACTCTGAACTGTTCAGTGTTCTAGTGAAAAGAAACTGCTCAACTACCAGTAACAGATTTTTAATATCAGTGAGATTTTCACCTGGATAAATAAAGGAATAAAAAAAATCTCCTTGTTTTCTGTCCTCTGATTCTTCTGGAGCAGCTTTGCATGAGTCAGAGCCTCAGCTCTGAGCTGCTCTCAGGTTGCTCCCCATCATAGTATGTTTGTGAATGTTAGATGAAAAGCACTAGAGCATAGAAAGAGGCTGTGAATGAGGCAGCTCTGATGGCTGTCCAGGACCAAACAGCTGACCAGTGTTTGATTCAGCAGAGGTCACTGAACAGACTGCTCTCCATCATGATCTATCTATCTATCGATCGATCGATCGATCGATCGATGGATGGGGAATAATAATAATAATAAACCTCTAAGACAAATCAAAAACATTGGAACCTAAACCACAGATCATAACAGGCGAACAGCATATATGATACAGTGTTACAGTTCAGCGTCCACAAAAACAAGGATTTTAGAAGGTCTTACAGCATCATCTGTCCTTCAGCAGCCAGTTTCATTAATAACAAGCGCATGAAGTCATTATGTCACTTATCCATTCTGAAAGAGTTTAAATTAATTTTAATAATAATTTATAATTCCACTGCATCAGAGACAGCTTTACACATTTTGAAAAGATGTTTCTGTCATGGATACGGGAGAGGAGAGGACCCAAATACAGGGCACTAGCCTTCTTCTCATTATTATTAAGCTGATGGCAAAAAATAAATAAAAAAGATATGAACAGACTCCAAAGGAAGCAGACACAGAACAGGCCCTATGTGCAAAGATTTACAGGAACACATTCAGGCAGGAGAGGAGGCTTTTGTCATGGTCTGGGTGGGTACCTGCAGGTTTCCAACAGCAGCCCTCCTCCTTTGGGCGGAGATCGGTTGCTCCTCCCTGGCTGACCACCTGTGGGCAATTATTCCGGCAGCATATAAGACCTGCACACTCAATCAGTCATCGCATGAGTATCTGCTATCCCATGTTAGTCAGTGGTGTGTAATTGCTGTGTCCAGATCCTGTGTGAAAATGTTCCTGTCTTCAGAGTTGGCTCCTGGAGTGGGCTTCTTGCCTCAGTTATCTCTGCTTTTCTGGACCTGGGCCACCAGCTGCTGGTACAATGTTGCCAACTAGCCCACCTCTCACCTGCCTGCCTCTCCACGCCTCGACCTCATGCGGGCCTCGCGCCCCACCTGTCCCCTCCACCTGAAACCAAGTAAGGCAACTCAGTTTAACTGTGAAGGATCGCTGACTGACTGCTGGACCCCTCTGACTGTGCTCTCCTCTCATTACAGCGCCCCGGTCACTTCATAGTACGGCGCGCCCACTAGTTAGTGGCGTCGTTTTGATTTGGCTTGTGTTTAATTGTGGGTAGAAATAAACCTTTTTTTCACTCACTGTCTCGCTTCCGGTTTGGAACTTGTGTCCATCCCATTTACCTCATGTGACAGCTTTGTTCTTTAATCTCTGAATAGAAAACCAGAAAACCATCTATGCTTTTCTTATTGTAAATATTAAATTCACCCTGAACACTCCCTGCAGTCACTCTGTGGATGAACTGAAATACAGACATGTTTATAGGTAAACATATTTACATATAAATACATATATGTATGTATTTACATACACATTCTGTCCCTAAGAAGCACATAGGTTTTTCCTATGTGAGAATTCAAACTGCTCTGATCGTGGTTGCAACACTTCGGGCACCCGTGGAGGTCAGACACCTCCCCGTGGAGCCTGTGTGTGTGTGTGGTTCTCGGGGTTGCTGTCAAATTGTCGCTTTTATTCTTTAAGACTAATTTAGTTCTTAATACAGACGTTATGTGGCTACAGACAAACCATTTTACAATAAGTGCGGGACAATAGGACCGAGGCCTACTTTAGAGTTACTTTCACTTTCTAAGGAAACTCGATTCCGTGCTTTTCAAAATAAAGCCGTGTTGCGTCGCTGTTCTGCTTCATTGCACATATAAAACATGAATTGTCATGTTAATAATATAAATACAATATCAGCGAGGATTGTTTTGACTGCAGCAATAAAGCAGTAAAACCTCAAACAGCGCCTCTGATAAACTCTTCTTTCTTTTTACATGTTCCTGAGGATTTTCCTGATTATGACGTTATTGAATTGGTACCTGATGTTACGCTCACACTAACAGCAGTGTTGTATAGCTGTAAAAATAAGCTGTTTGCCTCTTTCTTCTTCTTTCATCTTCGCATTCAGGTTGCTTTCTTCTCCTCGTGGTGCTGAGGCGTTAGTTTGAGTGTTGTATTCACCTGTGTTGATCACTTTCACCTGCGAGCCTTTAAGGATTAGGAAGGGAAACCATAAATCCCATGGACAACAGTTGGATCCAACTTTATACAACCGATGCGAGTTTTTGTTACTGACTTTCACCTCACAGATCTCCAAATTAACTTTGACTCTTCTGACAAAGAAAAGAATTTTTTTTATTAATTTATTGAGAAATATTACAGAATTAACAGATGTTTAATTTATCACCGAAACTGGTTAGAATATATGGCTTTAAATCAATGACTGTAGAAATAGGTTGAAATACTTCAGGAGTATTTTATTGTGCTTTTATTATGAAAGTGACCGGCAGTTTCCGCCCTCAGTAGGGAGGGACGCAGCAGGTTTGAGACGTTTTGCTCCACAGGAAGAGAAGGGCGGAGGTCTGTTTCTTTATCAGCGACTCAAACCGCCTCATGTTCGTCGGTTTTTACTGACCTGCCTGAAAAGATTTCGACGAGTGAGTTTTTATTGATGTGATCATCGATACTCTGTCACTCCTGTATTGATCAGTGGACATGGGTCGGTCTGTGGTTCTCGGAGCGCTGCTGGTGCTGCTGGTGGCTAACGTTAGCTTCTGTCAGGCCCAGACTGTGGAGACTGTGGAGAAGTACATCAGGGTTGGTGGCACACTCCAGCTCAGCCCTCAGCCGGTCGGTGGAGCGATCACCAGCGTCGTGTGGAAATACGGCAAGAACCTGCTGGCTGAGTGGGCGAAAGACCAGATTCCTCTGACATATTACAGCAAGTTTAAAGGCCGAACCACTCTGAACACTGGCACAGGAGAGTTGGAGATCAGGAACATGACTGCGGCGGACAATGAGGTGTATACAGTGGAGATCAACAACCACGTCCAGAGTCGGGTTCATAAGATTATGGCGATCGAGGATGTGCCCCAGCCTGTGCTGGAAGCGAAGCCGCTGTCGTGTAGCTCAGCCTCAAAGGACTGTAAACTGGTGTGTGAGGGAGACGTTAGCAAAGCCGGGCCTGTGGAGTACTTCTGGAAGAAGGATGATGGAGAGTGGGAAAAGTCTGGAAAGAACACCGTGGAGATCATCAATGATGAGGAAACACAGCGTGTGAAAAAGTTCTCCTGCAGAATAAAGAATCTGTTTAGTGAGAAAGAGAGCAACGCCTTAGACAATCCTTTCTACCGGGAGGAAACGACCAAGGAGCCATCTTCACCTGGTTCGGGGGTGATTGTGGGGATTGTTTTAGTCGTAATCCTATTGGTAGTTGCAGCTGTACTTTTACTGCTCTACCGTACTTTGGAATCATTCAAGAACAAGGTTGATTCTTGTTTGCCCTGCAAGAAATCAACAAACGCAGCAAACGCAACAACAACTGAGACTAATATGAATGAGAAGGGAGAGATTGATGCACTGACCGCTGAACAGGACACTAGACAGTGATGCTGTGGCCATATTATTCATAAAATATGAATGAAATGAGAAATGTTTGATTTCCACAGCTGCCTGCATCTGGAGAGAGAAGGAAAATAATCCTGCAGTGTACAAACTGTCAGTTTATGAAGAAGTAATTTTATCTTCATACTGAAGTAATACCATCAGTACCACAGCTGGGAAGTACAGTTACAAGACGTGTATAAAAGTGTTCTTAAGGTGGATCCGTCCTGCTCATGTTTATTCTCTGAATCTTTTATGATGGCTTTGCATGATTCACAGGTCAATAATAATCCTTTATGTACTAACCCTTCATTTCATCCTCTGCCTGAAACAAGCAGACTAGCTCCTTTTTTACACGTATGATAAAAGCAGAACAGATCCACTCTGAAACATAAAATTATGACAATGCCAGAACAGTAAATAAATGTGATGTTTGAGTTCAGTGCAAAGTGGAATGAGTGCCGTTCGCTAAATTCAATCATGTTGTGAGGCAATCATTTAATCATGAACGTGTACATCGCTGTGTTAAAGCCCCGATAACTTACATTCAGTGATGTTTTGTAAATGTGTGCTGTTGTTAGCTTTGTTTTTAGCATATTTTAGTGGCGTCATCCTTGAGGACAAACATGTGCAGAACTGTTTCAGAAAGTGGAAAAGGACGTTTGTGACGTCTGTGCACGTGCAGCGGTCACATGTTATGGAGGCAAAGTGAGAAAAAGGTGCCTTTTAATGTCCCGTCACAGCCGCGGAGGCTGAAGGGCACACTGGACTCACTGTGTTGGATCACGCATGTTTAAATCCACTCTGGAGCCCTGCTTCTCTGCACCTGAGAGGATGGAGGACGTTTTATGAAGCTCATCTCACAATCATGTACTCCTGTAATGCCCGACATGGCTTTATAGGACATGGCTCTACACTCTGTGCTCCCTTTTTACTTTTTTTTTTTTTAAAGTTTGTCTTCCGACTCTGTCGTATCAGCTTCTTTACAAATTGGCAGTTTGATTATTTATTAGAAACTGGTGCCTTTCAAAATAAACCTGGCAGTGCTACACAGACTCATGGTGTGTTATTTTACCTCCCAAAATCCGAGCGCGATAAAATGGCCGCCCGGCTCAAGCGAAGCCGGAAGTGCGCGGTGGAATATTAGCTTGCGCAGATCCTTCCACTCAGGAACGCGCACAGCTGCATGAATGTCTCACCTGTGATGGATTTAGAAGACGCTTTGAAGCTCGTCGGAGAGTTTGGGCCCTACCAGAAACGAGCGGTGGCTGTCCTCGTCCTGACTCAGGTGAGCGGATGTGAAAATTAGCGTTTAGTTCGCGGGAAATGGCGGCAAGTGTGCGCGCAGTAACGTAGTAGCAGTTAGCTTGAGTAGCGCATACGTGGCTTTCAGGAATTTAACTGTGGACCCTCAACAAAACGACACATTTATGACTTAATTTAACACATTTTTTTTATTACGGTTTCATTACTATAACACTACAACATCGAGCTGTAACTACAAGCTCACATTTTAGCGATGTGCAGAAGGGCTGCTTTTCCAGGCAGTGAAGTGCTCTCCAGATTGCCTGCAAGAAACTACTAAAATAATGTTTCCTTGTGTCATGTCAAGTTGCACTTTACTCCTAGTCATATTTTGATTTTCTTTAGATATCTATTCCAGCCATCCTTTAATTCGGCCAAGTATTTAAACTTGTAATAATCGTAGCTAGCCTTTTTATTGCCGCTGTGATTTGGCTACGCTAACGGGCACCTGTTATTTGTTTTACACGATTATTCAACCAAAATGGCGCAGACACAGCTCAAACAAAAGCCGACGCTTTTCTAAGCACCTAAAATATCCCAGTATAGAAAAAATATCTCCACACTTTGATATATAGTTACGTAAAAACCATTTAACGACGGACTAGATTTTTTTTTAAAGTGGAGTTTGGTTTAAGCGTTAATCTAACCCTCCATCTAGCTAGATGTACTTCAGTTTACTCAGGCTTGAAGAAAAACACAGTTTCCATTATTTTGACAGGATTTATTTGAGGACCGACGTTAATGATTTGCACTGATTAAGCTGACATACCTGGTATGATGCTTGTATAGGATATGTCCATATATTGTTTACATTGATAGTTTTTTTTATTGTACTTCACAGATTTTGCAGTTAGCCATATCACATTCCTTTTAAAAGCCATCCCTGTGTTCATAAGTGTGTGTTACAACTGGGAGGGCCCGTTATTTTCACCTGTGTAAGCAGGGACATTACCCCTGTGTGACTCAGGTGTCTAAGATGAATGCAGTCAGGTTTCGGTCCTTCTATGTGTGAACAGTTTTAACCCCACATTAACAAAGCCTCTAATTTTTATAAAAAGTCTGCATGTGATGACCCCAGACTGTGTGTCTGTTTGTTTCAGGTGTACATGGCCTGTCAGTCCATGCTCATCGTCCTGGTTGGTTTTACACCGGAGTACCGCATCGAGCAGCCGCATCAGGACGGCGTCCCTGTGAGCCAGCACGTCACCTTTACAGAGAACGTCGACTCCATCGTGACTGAGGTGAGAGCGGCAGACTCCTGCAGGATGCTCATCCGGCTAACCTGAGAGCCCACAGGTGAAACCTGCCTCCTGTCTCTGTGTTTCCTCAGTGGTTCCTCATCAAGCAGCAGGCCTACAAGGTCAGCCTCGCCGGGTCGCTCTTCTTCGCCGGGCTCCTAATCGGGAACGTCGTCTTTGGGCCTCTCTCGGATAAGATTGGCCGGAGACCCGTTTACCTGACAGGTGAGGTTGAGGCTGATGACAGTTGCATTGTTCATGAATACGTCTGTGATGTTAGTGAGCGTTCATGTTTTGCTGTTTATAGGTTTGCTGTATTTGTCCCTAAAGCTTGAAACTCTTTGTTTGCCGCTCTTGTTTTTCCTCTTGTAGCCCGGAGGCCACAGTTTTATGACTGATAATAAAATGACATCATTCAGTGCGCGTGGCTGCGTAAACTGCTCGCTGACCCTGCGATTAATTTTTGGGTTTTTTAGGCTTCGGGTTTTGTATCACTCTGCTTCCTGTTGGAGGCCGGGCCCTGCACCAGCTACAGATTTCTGAGGGTTTCTTTAATCGCCTGCCAGACTCTGAAGCATCTGCTTGAAGATGTTGGAGATCTTCAAATGCACAAAGATAAATAATTATGTAGTAAAAGAGAAGGTTATCAGTCTACACAGGCGTGCTTCTTTTCTCGCATGGCTGCAAACCAACAGGCAGCTCACAGGACGTTAAACTTTATTTATAGAGCTCCAGTTTACAGCGACAGTGTTTTTCAGCTGTGTTGTGTTGTTAGTGGCTACAGTGAGAGACGGTTTGTTGGATTTCTCTGTGTTCACCTCAAAGCACTTTGAGCCAACAGCTGTTGTGTTGCTTTGTAAATTAAATTGAATTGGAAAAAGCAGAGAGCTGCAGCTGTCATAAGTTTTTGTAACTAATTTGTCTCAAATGTATCGAGTCTTTAGGTTTGCATTGTTAGGGGCGTGGCCTCTTTGACTGACAGGTAGCTGCTAGCTGTGTGCTCGGCTTCATCTCGGCTAAGAGTCCCTGAACTGGACCTGGACACAAATGTTTTGAACGAGCTCACATGTTACTGAGCACGACTGAGATAAAGGAAGAAACAGGAAGTGAAAGTCAGTCGTGTTATAAACTGGCACATTTTGAAGAGAGTTTGAGTTATTTTCTATTTGTTTTTGTTTTTTTTCGGTGATTCTCCAAAAATCTGTCAGAAATTTAATGTAATCTTTGATTGCACATCTGTTAACGACTAATCGACCACGGCTTCATCTGAAAATCACGAGATCATTAGTCTTTGATCTTTATTTGCATGAATTTGGCTGCAGACTCTGTCCTCGGTGCCACAACAGGCCATAAATCATTAAACTTTTGTGGTCTCCTGCTCGCTGTGCCTCAGTCTGATTGTGTCAGTGCTGCTGCTCGTACGGTTCTGTTTTTAAAAATAAGATATAGAAGCGTTAAATCTGAATTTTTGCCAGAGGATCTGCTGCCTCGAGTCAAACGAATTCTTCTGTTTCTTCGGAGGCTTGTTGGACGTGTCTGCACATGACCACATCCTCATCTCTCGTGTGTTTCTCCTTCTCCCTGACTAAATGTTGTCCCTCTCCTCCTCCACCTCCTCCTCCACAGGCCTGTTCTTTGAGGTCGTCTTCGGCTATGTGACCGCCTTTGCGCCCAGCTATGAGGTCTTTGCTGCCTCTCGTTTCCTGGTGGGGTTGATGAACGGCGGCATCGGACTCGTTTGCTTCGTCCTCACGCAGGAGTACGTGGGCAAGTCCTACTGGGCCATGACGGGTAGGAAACCACCGGCACGGTCACATTATTTACTTGGCAGGGCTTTAATTCTAGGTGTTAAAGATTAATAATCTCGATCCCTCGTCTTCCTTCTTTCAGGGACGCTGACCAGCATGACGTTTGCCGTCGGCATCGCCCTGTTCGGCGCCCTGGGCTACTTAATCCAGCCGTGGAGGAGCTTGGCGACGGCGGCCAACTCGTCCGGCGTGCTCTTCTTCCTGCTGTCTGTGTGAGTACACACCCCAGAGAGACGAGTCGCCCCACACAGCCACGAAAAACCAGTAAAGTTTGTGTTGGATGTTTGGAAGCATCAGGGCGACGTCGTAAACACACAGAGCTCGTGTTCTCCTGGGATTTAAACCAGGAAGGTTAACAGTTTATTGATACGCTCAGCTTTATAGTGTTAATCTGTAAACACCACAGAGAGAACAGGCATCCAGGCTCTGCACACAAAGGCTGTGAAGCTTCCTGCTACAGCTCTGATCGTGGAGACTGATGGTCCAAACGGGTTCAGGCACTGTCAGGGCGCCTCCCTTTGGAGGTTTTCCAGCTGCAGCCAATAGGAGGAGACCCTGGGTTAGACTGGGAGAGATTACATGCATCTTGCTTGGCCTGCGATGAGCTCCGGACCCTCCTGCAGGAGCTGGAAGTGTGATTTAGGATGAATGTAAGGAATGTGGATGGAAAGGTTTCATACAGAGGAGGGAGGGAGGCTCCGTGTTATAAATACACTGGGAATCGTGCACAAAGTGTGGATCTTGTATTATTATGTTTGAGTTTTTGATCAGCACCAGATGGGTTTTTTTCCTCATCACCGTGGAAATGTGTTTACATTAATGAATCTGTGTGAAATAAATGCTTTGGCTGTTTCTGATTGTGACATTCAAATGTTTCTGCACTCGCTGTGTCTGTAAAATGAACCAAACACACCCAGTGATGTCCTCCTCTCATCCTCTGTGGTTGCAGCACTCTTCCAGAGTCCCCTCGTTGGCTGTACTCCCAGGGCCAGGCGGAGCGAGCTGAGGAGGTAAACGCGATGAAGCATTCCTGAGCCGCTCTGTGAGAATCTCCCGGGATTTAGAAAAATGCACCTCTGCATGTTTGTGTGAATCACAGATATTTAAAACTGAGAAGCTGAAAACGTGTGAACAGACCCTCCTTTACTCCGTTCATCAGGTGCTTTTAAATGTTTCAGTGAGCTGAGAAACCAGCTTTTAGCCTCAGTAAGCTCTCCAAAGGTTGGAGTCTGAAGCGCTCGTGATTAGATGTTTTCTCCTCCTACACTCAGAGGAGGTTTGGGCGAGGACGCTGATATCGTCTGACCTCAGTGGGGAAAAACCAGCAGGAAGCAAAAGGAGGGAGAATGAGGGGTTTGACAAAGGCCTGCACAGTGTTAGAAACAGCAAACAGAGGAGAGCTGTTCTGTCGAGGGAGAAAAGTTAGCTTTAAGTGTGAATGGATTCAATGCAGATAAACCTGCAAAGCTGCATTTGATAGAACTGCAGACTCCAGGTTCGAATCCTGACACTTTCCCTCTAAAGACTGGAGAGAAGTGCGAGCTAAAGTAAAGTCACATCAATCGACCCGTTGGGTCTGCGCGTCCCGTTTCCTTTGTTCACTTTCAGGAACACCGAGCATCACGTGGCTGATCCTGGGTTCTGCTTTAATAGGTCCTGCGTTTTATGGCGAGCAGGAACGGCAACGCCGTGAAGCACCTGATGCTGCAGCGCGTTGGTGTCTCTAAAGCCGGTAACCACAAAAGCCGAGGCGCCGGCGTCCTGCAGCTGATCATCCACCCGGTGCTCCGCCTGCGCACGATGGTGCTCATGTATGTGTGGTGAGTATAAGGAGAGATGTTGGAGGGTTTAACCCTCGGCTGCCTTCAGAGGAACTGCAGCTCGGAGCACTTTTAATACCGCATAGGTTTCTCCTGCTTTCATGTCCTATTTAATTACTAACTATAATTTTAGAGTTTGGATGTGTTTTTATAAGTTGAGAGTCAGGAGCGAAGTGCACATGTTGGCTCTTTTGTTTCTATGTAACTTCTGGGATTTAAACCCTGCACTTCCTGTTTTCTAAACCGGCGCTGCCACTGCATACGAGCGTTTGTGACGGCCGTCCTGAAATTAACTTTTGTAGTTCTGCTGTAAATTTGGTCATTTTAACGTTGCAGGACTGAGTTTAAAAGTAAAGTCTCAGAAACTGTTTCTGCTCCACATCAGCTGATCAGAGTTAGTTCAATTAACTGCAAGTTTATTTCCCCCGATTTAAGCACCACCCTGGGATCTGACCCGGACATGGTTCAATTCAATGTTATTTACACAGCGCCAAGTCACAACAACAGTCGCCTCAAGGCGCTTTACATTGTAAGGTAGATCGTACAATAATACATACAGAGGAAAACCCCAACAATCATATGACCCCCTATGAGCAGCACTTTGGTGACAGTGGGAAGGAAAAACTCCCTTTTAACAGGAAGAAACCTCCAGCAGAACCAGGCTCAGGGAGGGGCGGGGCCATCTGCTGTGATTGGTTGGTGTGAGAGAAGGAAGACAGGATAAAGACATGCTGTGGAAGAGAGACAGAGATTGATAACAAGTGTTTACTGACCCGTCATGGAGGCTGTGACACTTTGGGGCGGATCTGGTTCTGGGTGGAGCCTCTGCGGAGGATTCAGGTCATTTTCAGACTCAGACTGTGGCTGTTAAACGTTTGACATGATTTAATGAGTGAAATGTAATCAGATTACAATCAGACCATCTGCAGGATACGTTTTAAGTAAGAACTAAATCTATTTAAAGTCATTTCAGCCTCATCTTCACTCAAATGTTCCCATGAAAGATCCAGCAGTGCCACATTTTTCCATCAGTGTGACTGATTAGGAACAAATCATTGATTATTGATCAGTGATGGGTTTATAATAACGAGTCTGCCATGTGCTCGTACATTTGGAATAATGTCCACACCCACACAGCTGTGACGGTGCCTCCTTTAAATCTTTATTAAAGCATTTCTTCTCCTTGGCGTTCGGCTCCAGCGTGACATCGTTTATTCTCTGCTTTGACTTTTAAACATTTTTGTCCCATTTTATTTCTTGTTGTTTTATTGTTGCTCTATAAATACATCTGACCTCGTCCTCATCTCAGGGTCACACTCGGCGTTTCCTGGAAGTCGCTGCTTGATGACATCCTGCAGGTGTCAGAGATTATGACTCATGAGCACAGGGTTGCTGGTTTAAATCCTGCTGCTATGAACAAACACAGTGAGTGGGTGATAGTTGATAAGTTGAGTAAATGCATCCCTGCACAGACGTTTCTTGTTCTTTTAGTTTGTGTGTGAGCTCTGGTGTCGGTCTGTATTTCAGGCTCAGTAACGTCAGTGTCGCTGTGACTGACGCTCATATTTTTATCACTTCTGTCATCATCATGCTGCTGATACTGAAAGTGCTTCTGTTTCCACTGCAGTGACTGAATATTCTGTTTCAAATACGTGCTCTCTGCTGTCAGCACAGGCCTGGAAGTCTTCTTCAGGGCTTTCTGTCCTCCTGTTATCTCCTGAGGAGCTGATGTGATTGGGTTGATCTTTGTTAACGTCATCCAAACCCAGAGTGCTTTCTCCTGGATAATCTGCTGCTCCACAAAGGAGGTTGTTCATTTGTGATCTTTTGTCCAAGTTTAGGTTTTCTTCCTCGTATCACCAACACCTACTTTCATCTGCAGAAGCTTCATCGTCAGCCTGTGTAATCCATTCAGAGTTATTCCATCTGCTTTAGAGATGAACTCAGATGTCAGGGCATTAAAGCTGGTATGGACCCCGTTTACAGGTCACCGTCCTAAAGATCAGCTGATCAGCACGTTTTATCACACTGACAGTAGCAGGTTTATTGACACATTTGGTCAGATTTGATGAAATTGTCCCATGAGGTGCAGCTCGGTCTGTTTTTAGGATTATTCTCTGATTTGTCATTTTAAATGCACGTCAGAAAGAAATGGGAGAAACGTTTAAAACTAATCTGGATCCCAGAGATTCGTCTGGATGCAGCGACTGCGTTCCTGCTGGGTGACCCGAACTAGGGGTGGGCGATATAAACGATATAAATTTGGCCAACGATAGATTTTGACTATAACGCTCTATTGCGATAGCGCATGTTGATGATGTCATCAAACTGCGCCTGTTTCGGTCGAAAGCATCGCAGCGGCTACAACCATTATCATCTGCAAATTATGGCGGGCGGCAGTCATAGCAAAGAGATGAAGCACTTTTGAAATATGGGGAAAGCCAAAAACTGCGCTTCCTCCACTTCCGTAACATTGATTCATTAATGTTGAATTCTCTCGCAGCTGCTCTGTTCCCATGTTGTTGCAGTATATTAATGACCAACCTCGTATTGTGGATGAATAATCTCAGTTGTGCTCCTGACTGACGTTTGGCCCGTGTACAGCATCCTGCTATGCGATTGCATTTGTCCCAAACCACCAGAATCCGTCACGTTAACTTTTATCGAGTGGAAGAAAAAGTTGGCTTCATCCTCCAGCTTCACTGTGCTAATGTTATGCTAACATAGCTGTGTCGCTAGCAATCACGTAGCACAACATTATATACCAGGTAGTCCAACTTCAGTAACCCTGCGAACGCCACTGCTGTTTAGTTTTCTGTCTTCATTTATGTTGGAAGTGGTAGCAGAGCTGTACGTTTGAATTAGTTTCAAAAATCTCTGTCAGAACATGCTATGAAATGTTTAGGTGGAAGCTAGCGAGCTAACTTCCTGTTAACTTCTAACTCCGTTAAATTTAATAAATTCTGTTTTCATGGATGCCTGGATGTTAAACTTAATTGTTACACCTGGTAAAGCAGCAACGCTGATCGTTTTATTAAAGATGAAAGAATTTAGACCGTTTTTAACTCTCAGTGTTCGTTTGACTTTGGGACCTGAAACGGACGGAGTTTTGGACCCAGATTACTCTGAAGCTCCTCCCTACGGCAGCCGTAATGCTCTGACAATCCATCAAGCAGTGCTGCTTACCAAAGTTGTACTAAAACATTTTTAACAGATTTCTGCAGCCAAAATCTGTTCGAGGTCAGTAAGCACAACCAGAATTCATACATAAGGCACACTGTCGATTTTTGACAAAATTAAAGGATTTTAAGTCCTTATAGTGTGGGAAATATGTTATACAGAAGAAAAGAATATATCGCGATATATATCGTTACCGCACATGCTTTAAATTATATCGCGATATGAATTTTAGGCCATATCGCCCAGCCCTAACCCGAACAAACCTAATGTGGGGCAAAGGGAATGTTTGTTAGGGACATGTCAGAGGTTAAAGGTCGTCTCATGTGTGTTGGCTGGATCTAGTTTGGATGGTGCTGAGTGTTATGGTGAAACTCCAGCCTAGGGTGAGTCCTGTATGTGGCCATGGTTGCAGGGTGTAAGCTAAGGCGGAGGCCGTTGGATGTTTCCTGTGCAAATGCCTAGAAAGGAACTGGTGTGATTTTTAGGCTTAGCAGATTATTACCACAGCTTTTTGTTGCAACGTCTCTTGTGGTTTTTTTTTTTTTTTTTTTTAGCTAATCTTTAGAGAAAACGTGTCTGTGGTGGATTCCCGGCTGTCGGGCTGCTTTCACCTCTTGTGAAGGAATAAAGAGCACGAAGAAGAAGAAGAAGAAGCTGCTTGTGTTGGAGGCAGAGAGAAACTTTGTGGGTTGAATAAGCATCCACACGTAGGCTGTGTCACTGTGGAAATTCTAACAGGAACAGGAAGTCTGTGTTTCCCGGCACTTCTGGACATTCCACAGAGTGAGCGCTTTGATAGGAGCACCTCTTGAAGGCCAAAACACAAAGAGCGCAGTCATACCATCATATGTTATCTCATGGGAGTAGACGCATGTAGGTCATGTAGTCCAGACCTCCAAACATCCAGCTCGCTCCTCTTTTTGCTTTAGCTTTGCTCCTCTTCCTCACTTCTCTTCGGTTCATCTCCTTTGACTTATTGATGCACACAGACTCGGTCGGGCGGTGCAGGGTGACGCTTCGTGATGGAAGCTGAGCCGTGTTGTGCTCTCATGTGTCAGTCTCTGTACGCTCCTGCATTTCCTCTTTTCTCTGCAGTAACAGTTGAACCTGTTGTTTCTGCTGCTGCTCGGCGTAACCTTTAAATAAGCATGTTCATAACTGAGCTGCTGCAGTTTGGGGTTTGTTGCCATGTTTGGATCCGTGCGTCACACCTGCTGCCTTCGTCCCTGAGAAAAGGCTCTGACGCTGATCTTTGCTCAGCTTTTACACTTTCTGTATCGCTCACAGACTTCATCTCTTTTGCTTTTGTGCTCAGTTTAAGTTACAGCTTGAGTGCTGCAGGCCTCTAACCTCAGCAGCTGATTCATTCTTTTAGAGAAGTGGAGCAGCTCGGGCTGACTGATTTTCCCACACTTCAGACCTTTTGCGTCTTCTGATGTGTTTATAGCAAACAGCAAAAGGTCGAAGCTTCTGAACGTACACAGAGTTAGCACAACAAACAGGATTTCACCTTAAACACGTTTGCTCTGCTCGTCCTGTGAACACATCTTTTAATGACTCACACGCAGTCGACCTGCTGACGTTCTCCAGAAGATCCCAGTGATGTGAAAACATTTCTGAAGGATTATAAGGAATAAAAAGACAAAATAACCCTTAAATTAAAACAAGCAAGATCTGAATTTAACCATAAAATAAGTAGAAATGATGCAGGACGGCATCATTGAAATCGATACCAATGATCAGTTTTTTCTTCTAATACACTTAAACAACCACATGTATGTGAAACAAAAATGATCTGAAGGTCTTATACTGGGGGTTTTCCAGTATTTCCAAAAATATAAAATGCATCACAGAAAAAGAAGTTTAAAGAGAAGTAACAAGCGGAAGTAGCTAAATAAAGAAATCCTCAAATAAGTAGGCGTCTGCTGCACAGTCAGCAGAACTGATGCTGCACAGTCGTTTCTTTGCTCTGTTAACGAGTCGTCAGTTTGAACAGTTTCAGGTTCATGAACTCGTTTGTTTCTTCTGTCTTTTTCAAATATTATCAACAAACATTTTGTGTGTGTGTGTGTGTGTGTGTGTGTGTGTGTGTGTGTGTGTGTGTGTGTGTGTGTGTGTGTGTGTGTGTGTGTGTGTGTCAGGTACGCCTGCAGTCTGGTGTACTACGGGCTGACTCTGGGGGCCGGCGAGACGTCTGGTAGCCGTTACGTTAATGTGGCGATGTACGGCCTCGTGGAGCTGCCGGCATACCCACTCTGCATATACTTCATCAACAAACACTGGTGAGACAGACACACACACACACACACACACGACACTTGCTGTGTGATTTTTAACTGTGACCTGTGAAATATGTGAAGAGGATGGTTCCCGCCACACTCCTACCTTTGGTGTAACTGTAGCTGTGAGCCGGCGTCCTCGCTCAGCTGTAATGTGAGCTGCTGCTTTTACTTGATGGATGTAGACAGCAGTAAGAAAATAATTTTAAAAAGATCCTACATCAAACAGGGTCCTGTGTGTTAGCATGAGCCCTTGGTTCATAGAGGTCTTTTAGATCATGTTTAGCCTTTCACAGCGACCAGTTTGGCTTAGGAGACTTTATCAGGAGCTTCCAATGAAACAGGTCTGGGATCAGTCAGGCCCCAAACTAGAGATGGCACGATACCACTTTTTTATGTCCGATACCGATACCGATATCATAAATTTGGATATCTGCCGATACCGATATGAATCCGATATAGTGTTTTTTTTTAATCAACAAAACTGTTTTTTTTTAAATATTTTGCTGCATTTTGTATAAGTTCATACTCAAGTTTAAAACAACAACTACACTAAAGCTATTCTGTTATACCTGTATGCAAAAAAAAAAAAAAATATTTCATAGTTCAGCAATACTGATCAATCTAATAAACTTAAACCTACACCATCCTCCCTATTCTGGTATTTTAAAGAGTACTTAGCGTAAATATTAAGCAACCTAACTAATAGGGTTCCAACTCCCAGCAACAACAAAAATAAATAAATAAAAAATAGGGAACCACCCCTCACGCTCCACCTCATGATGCTTAATCGACGTAATCAACCTTAATTTGATGCAGTGTGAAAAAAAATGCACAGAAATCAATTATTTTTCAAGAAATATTAAATAGATTCAACATCTTTCTTCAACAAAATTGCAGACTGCACAGATGGTACCTTCCCAAAGGAAAAAGTACTATAGCTTACTAGGGTGTATATATTAGACTTAATAGTTACTATATACAGTAATGACTTCTATTCCTTTTACATCAAATTAAAACTTTGGGTGTCAGATAATTATTTATTAAAAGCTCGACATTTTAAATGAGAATAAGAAAGAAAAGTATGTCTTTGTGCCCCCTTTTCCCTGTTCATGCCCTATCGGCCCCCCTGGCTAAACTTTGCTAGATGCGCCCCTGCACAGTTACCAGCGTCAGCTACGTAGAAAAAGATCCTCGAGTAGAAATTAATATTAAATAAATTCTAACAACAGCTGATCAAGCTTAAACGTGCTGCTGTTGTTCAGCCGCTGGTTTCCTCTTTCTGGTGCAAAGTGGGCCAAAAGCAAACAACAGAGAGGGACTCGCAACAGAAAAGCCGATCAGCTGATCATTAAGCAGTTTCATGATTGAAGTAGCAGCAGGAGAGGCAGTCGCTTGTTAAGCTTAACGCAGGAATGCTTTACAAACATTCAGAGGTGGACTTACACACTTGCTTTACTTCTCTCGGGGATAACTTTGTCGGAGATGAAATGCCGGGTTGCTAGCGAAGCTCCACATGCTATCCAGACCACCGACAGGTCCTGCATGCCACAGCCGCTCTATCACGTGATGCATACTGCTCCGACGTGCTAACGTTCTGAGGTGAGTTACGGGGTGTTGCAAGTTTTGTGAGGTGCTTTCGTGATATTTAATGGATCGGATTACATTTGTTTATTTTTCTCCGATATCCGATCCAGTAATTTAGGTCAGTATCGGACCGACACGTAATATCTGATCGGTCCATCTCTACCCCAAACCCCTCGCAGCTCTCTAGGGTTCATACACCAGCGTGCCTGGTCAGAGAGTGAAGGTGGAGCTGTGGATTTACTGGCTGATCTACGATCCTGCCCTCAGCCGTGGCTGTGAGCTGTGGGTAGTGACCGACAGAACAAGACTGAGGATGCAAGCTTTAAATGAGCTTCTTCCACAGGGTGTGTGACTCAGCCACAGCAATACAGGGATGAGCTCTGAGCAACTCGTCCAAAAACAGCCTGTTTGGATTTTAAATTGTTAGTCAAACTTTTTGAAGCTGCGCTCGAACTTCTGTGGAGCCTGTGTGAAAAACCTCACTTTGCTTCCTGTTTTCTGTTGGTCTTCCTGCTGCTTACTCACTAACTCCTGCATGAATGTCTGTCTCGTCCTGCAGGGCTGGGCGGAGGAAAAGCATGGCAAGCTTCCTGTGCCTGGCTGGCTCCGCCTGCCTCTGCACCACCTTCATTCCTGAAAATGCAGGTGAGGCTCTGATATTCGACGGCACTGCAGAGGAATATGTGCAGCTGCAGGAAGTAGTCGTCTTCAGACATGTTTGCACTGCTCACGTTGGGTAACACCTACCAAGGTGCAGCTCTGCCGGTGCATGTATGAAAGAGCCTTTGTCAGCCTGACAAATCAGTGACTTCACTCTGAAGTAAAGAGGAAGTGAGATGAAACCTGCGTCTGTAACATATTTCAGTCCAGTGGAAAAAAAACTGCAAAAGGCTTGTTTAGGTGTTAAACACTTGGCATAAAATACTGATTTCCATATGCATGGATAGAAGTGTCACAGTGTGTGATTGTTGTGTAAGCAGAACAGAATGATAGTTATGCCTCGCATAGTGCAAGACATGAAACCGGTTAAATCAGCACATCTTTGCACCTTTCTGCTGCCGGCTACACATGCTGTGTTTGGAATAGTGGGCGAACTGATGCACATTTCATCAGATAATAAACTGCTTGCATTCTTAAACATGAAGCAGATTTTATTGTAATATTTAATAAATTGTCTTGTGTGAATAATAAACCACACAGGTTGCATGAAAACTTTTTTGGTGCTGCAGATTTGTAGCCGTCAGTTTAAGGGTTCAGAGCTGCAGGTTTGTGACATCATTAAGCTCCTCGGGGAGGGAACGAGATGAGTTTTTGCTGTGAGGTGAACAATCAGAACAAGCTCTCAGTTTGAGTTTGTGTTGGCAGGAGCTTTGCTGAGTGTGACGTCGTTGGCGCTTGTGGGAAAACTGATGGTCAGCGCAGCGTTCAACATCGCCTACGTCTACACGTCCGAGCTCTACCCCACAGTCATCAGGTGAGCCGGGTGCATATTTACGTAGTTTCTGTTGGTCACATTCATAAAAACGTTGCTGTTAATGAGACCTGGGTGGGCGTTCAGTCGGCGTCCAGGAACAAAATATTGAGCCTTTTCTGCGTCGTCTCCTTTTCTGTATGTTGGGTCAAAGCTAACTGTAGCATCAACACAAGCTCAGAAACTTTTAGGAAACGTCTTGTCTTTTAATCTGAAACCGACGGGATTAAAGCTGCTGAGATGCCTCCAGAGTTTGTAAATGTCTCATTTCGGTTGAAGCCAGATTAAAAGCGTCACACTGGCACAGACCCTTCAATTAAGTGATAATTCCTGTGTTTTCAAAGTCAGCGTGTCCTAAAGCTGTGCGCTCGGACTGATTTTAACGTGCACGGATTGTTTGTTTCAGGAACGCTGGGCTGGGAGTTTGTTCCATGTCCTGCAGAGTTGGAGGAATCCTGGCACCGTTCGTTCCTTCCATGGTAAGGCTGTGAGTGTGAGAGAGGTTAGGAGTAAATGCTCTGGAACAAGCCTGAGCCAGCAGCAGGAAGCACTCGATCTGATCTTCAGAGCCACTCAGCAGCTCTCAGGAACCAGCAGACGTTTAAATGTGAGTTTAAAATGCAAAACAGTGAAATATGTGAGCGCGACCTGTGACTGTGGGAGGCTGGTGTTTTCACATGAAGCTGTGAGCCTGAAAAGGCAGCAACCAGCTCCCCGTTTGCAGTGGTAACAGTATCACTTCCTTTTTCAGCATTTCCTGTTTGGAGCTGTTGTTGGCATGGAGATCAGATCATTAAAAACAGGGTTTAATAATAAAAAAGGAGGGAAAGTGATGATGAAGAAGGGCATCTGGTAGCTTGTAAATGTTGTTCTTTTAGGAGATTTTATTTTGAAATGTATTTTGTGCATCTTGGTATAAATATTTTAGCCGGTGTGTGCAGGGGCGAGAGGACGAGGCGCCGAGTCGCCCCGTTTGCTTCGTGCGGTTGCATTTATGCCTCATACATAGTAAAAGTATCAGCGAGGCCTGTGGGGGTTTCCGGCTCAGGTTTCTTAAAGTGTGAATCTTTGCATTCGACAGCTCAGCGGCTTCTTGCTAAAGTCTTGAGTTATTTATACTGGAGGGCGCGGTGAGCTGGGAGAACGGTTAGCCTGTCAGTGTTAGTGTGATGTCAGCCTGTGGTCAAACATCCATGCTTTCTGTACTCTGAAACGAAGCGGGGGAATTTTAAAAAGTGATAGACGGCGAAACCTCAAGTGTGCCAACATCCCCTCCACCAGCCCTGTCGTCTCTGTGGATGCAGCTCGTTTTTGTTAAAGGAAGGAAACAGTGTTTGTACTTCAACTTCAGAGGGAGTGTGCGCAGCGCCGCAGAGGCATTCAGTGTTCGCTGGCTGTTACGTCTCAATAAGTGAAGCATTTCCAAAGTGAAACCATCGAGACGCTGAGGGGAAAATCTGTTTGGTGGAGCTTTTAATGACTCACTGACTGCTGAAGTGTCGCCCTGACTACACCCTTCTGGGTGCGCGACGTCAGAGGCTAGAAATGCTGGAAAACGCAGCCGTGATCTTGGAAAGTCTGCTGGACTTATTGTCCTGCTGTGGTTTTGATCTGTGTTAGGCTGTTTCTGCAAAGTTATAAGGAAACGGAGTTCATGCAGCTCGTCTGAGTGACAAGGTCACACCTCATTCCAGGAAATCGTTTGCATTCACTGGCTGATGCAGTTTTACTAATGACCTCACCGATTCACACATTCCTGATTAATGTGTTGCAGGTTTTCCTGCCTGAAAGTTTATCCGTAATGATTTATCCGCCCTCGTGCACCGTCCTGCTGTCGTTAACCACAGGTCTGATTTATAAACACACGCTGTGCTTTGTGTACTTCGTACCTGCTGCGTTTCGCTTTCACACGAGTTAAATTTCTAACAGATCAAAGTGTGTAAACATATTAGTTTCACAGGGAAATAAAATCCTGTCAAACAGTCACATGTGACACATGAAAGTAGAAAATGACTGTTTCGGTTTCTTCTGTTAATGTGTCACACTGACCTTTGACCTCGTTTTGTCATGTGCTCCAAACCTAAATAAACAGTGACCTCTAGTGGTGATACAGGGAAGCTCAACGAACATGCGTTTACAGAAATCTCAGCTAAAAAGCTCTTAATGTTCTTCTTTTAAAAATATATGTAATCTCCTGCAAGAACACCGTCTGCAACTTTCTGTCACAGCTGCAGTTTCCTGTTGCCGTGGCAGATAATTTACATTATTTTCATCTTATTTGCATTTCAAAAACAATTAAAAAACAAAATACCGAAGCTGTGAAAGCAAAGTCGACCGTGTCTTTTGAAGAGCCTTTCTTTCATAAAAGCACGATTGATAAACCTGAGTGTTGATCGCGTCCTCGTGGCAGTAGATATTCGGAGCCCGAGCGCGGGACCTTTAATCAAACGGCTCATCCAGGCTGTGGAGTTTATCTGAACGGATGAAGGTTGGCTTTTTACCCACAAACCTCAGCTTCTCATTCGTTAATGGTGTTTTACAGAGTGTGAAGGCAACACTCACAGACGCAGGAAAACCTGACCTCAGGAGGAGCAAACGATACGAGACGGATTACATTATGAAATGTTGGCACGAGGGGAAAAACGAGCGACTCATTGTTGTGGAAAAGGCCGGCGTGTTTATAAAAATCTCCCATCGTTTTTCGTGCTCACGAGATTTCTGCAGAAAGTAGAGACCTGTGTCACTCGGTCTTATCCAGAGATTTGCTGAAGAAGAAGATTTTGCTCAACAAAGTAAAAACAAATATTTAGTTTCACAGTTGGATGTGATTTCATTTTCTCAGTAATCTTGTAGGAGGTCCGATTCCTTGGAGTGTTTTTGTAGGAACTGGAGACACATTATTGAATCACATCTTAGTTATTGCTTTCTTACCTGCACTTTGTCCCCAATAAACATCACACAACTCCAAATGAGTCTGAGTGCAGACTTTATCTGTGCTGGCACATGCAACATTATGTGACAGCAGGAATCTCTCCACAGGTCGAGGCGGAGTGCCACATCTGTCTAACCAGTCCTCCTCTTTTAGCTCTGATGCTGCTTTGCTGCTTTTTCAACCTTTTTATTAAAAAAACACTTTTTTATTTGATCCCCCAGCAGGACATAATTAAGGATCTTTTCAAACAATTTGCTCTTGATTTATGTTTTGATCTCACTCTTGGACCTTCTGATCAGTGTGTGTAAATATTCACTGTGTAAACACACGGGCTGAAGGGTTCAGACAGTAAAAGGTCCCGGTTGTGTGTCTGTGTGTGTCGCAGCGGGCCCTCCATACCTCCATGCCCTTCACCGTGTTCTGTCTGAGCGGCCTGTCGGCGGCCTGTTTGGGCCTCCTGCTGCCGGAGACCCTGAACAGACCAGCAGCAGAGACGCTGGAGGAGCTGGGCAGCCCGGTGCTCGGCCGAGTGCTGGAGAGCAAGGTGAGGCACCGCTGGGTGTTTGTGGGACGTTTCTGTTTCTACAGCCACAGCCGACGATCAAGTAACATAAAACCAGACGGTTCAGTCAGACAGATTTTGTTTTCTCGCTCATGTCCTTGTTTCCTCTCTGTCTGCAGCCTCTGTTGTATGAAGATGAAAGCTGTGCATCGACCCACAAATGAAGCTGGCGGCCTCGTCTTCATCGCTCAGAACCGCAAACGGTCCCGTTAATTAACGGTTTCTGAGCCGTCGTTCGCTGCAGGAAGCGAAAACGCCGTCAGCTGACCTCGTAGGAAGACGCAGCGTCGCGGTCGATTCCTGAACGCTGCGGTGGCGAATTTAGAGACCGAGGACTGAGAGTCATGATCCGCTTTACATTCCAGATCCTGGGAATTTAACAAGAGGGACCAAAAACCTTTGACAGCTCCTGAAGCCCGACAGCATTTCCTCCAGTGACGTTTTTAGACTTCTGCTGCTTCAGGAGGAAATGTGTTAAAGACTCTCTGCACCAGAGGACACCAGCTTACAGTCACTACAGTTTACACATAATCAGATTATTTATGTCAGCTGTGATTTTCTTCCAGACAGGAACTATTATCATTATTTTCACTCTGATTTAACGTCAGGAAAAAGGTCTAAAAGAAACTAAGAAAGTCATGAAAGGTTTCTCTGTGGTCAGAAACGTCCACACGTGTCAGGCTCAGACGATCCATCAGCTTCTCTTACCTCGATTTATCAAACACAAATAAAAACCAGGCTGGTTTAATTTAACTACATAATCAAACTCACTTTTATTTACAGGTTTACAGAAACATTTTAATGGATTGAATAATGAAAAAGAACTAAGTGTAAATATATGAACTGAGCAGCTGGAGCTCAGCTTCCTGTTTTTCTACCACGACTCAGCCGAGCAGCGACTTCACTTTCAAAGGGTAAATTAGAAAGTTTGAGCAGCTCATGAGAAGCCTTGTTGGATCTGCTCGCCTCTTTCCAGACGTGACGAGAGCAGAAACCAAACTAAAGCTCGCATCTTTCCCATTGGCTGCCCCTCATAAACAGAGGCTTTACCCCCCCCCCCCCGACCCTTTAAAACAGCAGCTTTCAACGTGTTTTCACTGGTTTGGGGTTTGATGGTGGACGATCTTCAGGCAGCTCAGTTTACTATGAATGGATTATATTCCCATCACTTTAATTCGCATTAATCATAATAGTTTTTATTATTAAGCCATTAAATGCAGAGCGTGGAATATGTAGAACAGGTCAGGGGAAGATGTTTGGTCCTGGACCAATCGTGTTTGAGTGTTCGACTGCACCCATGAATATCTGTGTGGGGACAGAAAATTTATGTTTATAGATTCATTAATAAACAAGGGAGAGAGGATGGAGCAGGAAGCCTGGTACGGGAACGACCCAGACGTTATTCCTTGTTCCCAAACAGCAGCTGATGGTGATCATGTGATCGTCTGTGGGCTTAGTGTTTTCATGTGTTTATCTAGGTAAAATCACCAGCTGTTTTTAACGTCAAGGACAGATGTTTTCCTTTTTTTCATTACTTAGTCATTTATCTGCTGATTTTTTTTTTACTTTTAAAGCGTCCGGGAGAGTCGAAAAAAACATCTCTCAGATGTGACGATGACGATGGTGAACCTAGAAAACCAGAAACAAGAAAACTTGATGTCCTAAGAATCTGTTTTTGTTTCCAGGTTTTAGATGATATGAACTGTTAAACGAGTGAAAAAGCAAACTGTACATTCGGTGTGAGGGGCAATCAATTAAGGACAGGTTGCACACTGCAGCTCTGCAGCCTGGAGATCGGGCAGGAGCTGAAACCGGTCCTCAGATGTTTCCTCTGACGTTCAGGACTGTGAGGCCAGTTTGATGCAGTCGTTTTACAGTCTGCTTCGTTTCCTCTGTAACGTGAGAGACGCTGCCATTGGAGGAAAACTTGCAGCGATATGATCTATAAACATATTTAAAAAAAGGAAAGAAGCTCTGTGTTCTGCAAAGTTTCTTAAATGTGATTACTTCCTGTTTTTATTGATGTTGGTGTGTGTAACACACTCACGTCTGTATTCGTGCTGAAAGAGGCCGTCGGGGTCCTCTCCTTCAGCTGATGGTAATTAAATGAAAGTGTTCCAGCATTCCTCCTCCTCCTGCCGTGCCTTCGACTGCAGCCTTTTACTGTGAAAAAGCACTTTGGAAAGTGTTAAACATCATCTGCCTGCAGATGTTTGATTCCCTGCTGTAAGCACTGTGTGCACTTTGTACATAGACGGTATGCACAGAGATAAATGATGCTCATGAACTGTTCTCTCTGTGATAAAGACAGTAAACACTTGAAAACTTCCTCGTCTCGTTTTTTCACCGTGAGGCAGATAAACGATGATTATGTTTCACTCTGCGGTATAACTTCAGGTTCATTAGAAATGTTCTGGTTTGTGTCCTGATGCTGCTTTTCAGCAGAATTTATCCCCAGCAGGTCTTTAAAAACAGGACTGTTACAGGTCGGTTGGTGGATATCGACACTCGGGGCTGACCGAGGAGACCGGCTGTCACGTGACGCTGCTGGATGCTGCTTCAGAACGACCATAAAGGGTTGCAAAGCTGTTTTAGGGCTCACTTCCTTGTTTCAAACGCCCACCAAAGGAAACCACAGATGGGACAAAACCAAAGACATCTGCACAGACCTGTCACTTCCGTGTTGATCTGTGAACATGGAGACATCGGCTGGTTTCTGGCTCCTCGCAGTGCTGCTGTTAGTCGGCTTCACTCAGGCCCAGACTGTGGAGAAGTACTTCAGGGTTGGTGAAACACTCCAGCTCAGCCCTCAGCCGGTCTCTGAACGGATCTACAGCGTCGTGTGGAAATACGGTAAATACCTGCTGGCTGAGTGGGTGAAAGACCAGATTCCTCTGACATATTACAGCAGGTTTAATGGCCGAACCACTGTGAGCACTGGCACAGGAGTGTTGGAGATCAGGAACATGACTGCAGCGGACACTAGACTGTATTCAGTGGAGATTAACAACCGGGTCCAGAGTCAGGTTTACAAGACAGTGGCGATCGAAGCAGTGCCCGAGCCTGAGTTGGAAGTGAAGCCGCTGGTATGTAGCTCAACCTCTGAGAGATGTAAACTGGTGTGTGAGGGAGACGTTAGCAAAGCTGGGCCTGTCAAGTACTTCTGGAAGAAGGATGATGGAGAGTGGGAAAAGTCTGGAAAGAACACCGTGGAGATCATCAATGATGCGGAAACACAGCGTGTGGAAACTTTCTCCTGCAGAATAAAGAACCTGTTTAGTGAGAAAGAGAGCAACGCCTTCTCCAACGTGTTCTACCGAATAAAACCAGCAAACAGTGACGATCTGCACTGTGGACTCTGGGTTACAACTTTAGGTGCTGTGATGAGATCTCTGGCGATCCTCGCACTCTTTGTGGTGGTTGTCTACTTTCGGTGTCAGAAACTACAGACTGGCTGTAAATGCAGAAAAAGTGATGATGATGCTGTTTAAAATGAACTGTCGCCTTTGACTTCCTGATGAAGAGTAAAGCACATCAGCTGTACTGAGAGGGAAGTTCATGTTTAGCTTTGTTAAACTGCTCTGCTGCATTTCTACAGTAAACATTATTTAGCATACAGTTATAGTCAGCCATGTTTGTAGTTTTCTTTGGTCTTCTCTGTCTTTATTTGTCCTTGTTTTGACCTTATTTTGGTAATCAGTTTTTTTTCACTTCCTGTCTTTATCTATTTTTACTTTGTTCAGTTAGTTTTGCTTCTTTATTTCTGTGTATTTATACTTCTTTATGTATTTCTCTTGGTATTAGTGTGTTTTCCCACATATGCCCGTCATTCCTGCCCTCTTATTTATCTGGTCAGGATTCTGGACTTTCCTGTGTTTTGCTTTAAGAACTAAAAGCTCTGCTGTGGTTCATCATCCCTGTCTCACTGCTCCTGCATTTTAAACGCTGTGACGAGGCAGAAAAAGGTGGAAATATTCAGATGTTATGTGCTCAACCTGCACGAGCATCAGCTTTCGTCCCGCAGACAGAGAGCTGAGACGACGATGATGATGGTGAAATGTTTTGTCCTGCAGTTGTGGCACATGTTGATTGTACAGTGGAGGCTTTGCTGCTCGGCTGGTGATCACACCGTCACATTATCTCTGTTATGTGAGCTGTTCTGTAATAAATGTGTTTACTTGTCTCTGTCACTGCGTGTGAAACTTCCAGACAAAGATTTTCATTCCTGAATCCTCAGAGGTGGAAGCGCCAATATTAAGAGGCTTTTTTAATGTTTTGCTTTGTAAAGCTTGCCACCACGAGGGGGCATGCTGTCCCAGTGAAAGCATGACTGCTGACAAAGGTTACCAGTACACCCTCTGCACTGGTCCCTCTGCATGCCGCTGCAGCATCACCACACAGTCACTTCTGTTTATGCCAGTTGTTAAAGAGCAGGAAGCTGCTGCAGTATTCTGCTGATGATAGATGATACTGCCACAGCTCAGCTATCACACAGACTCCAGGTTTACAGCAGAGGCTCATTTATGACTGCGCAGCCTCTCTGAGTGAGTCCTGAGCTCCAGAATTCAGATCTCAGCCTCCCAGAGCCCAAAAAGCCTCTTCAGCTACCAACAAAACACTTCGTTCTCATATCAGAAACACTTTGATTTTCTCTCTGAAAACAGCGAAGCAGTTCAGATCAATGAGCCGGAGCTGCAGGAGGATCAATGTCTTTCATGCAATAACAAACTCTGTTGGACGTTGCCTGGACTGTGTGGGGTCTGAGGACCGAGACTCAGGCGTATAGGATCTCTGATCTACAGAAGACCGAAAGAAAGACTCCACGAAAGTCGCTTTGTGCTCACATGCATGTTCCTGCTCTGCATTAAAATACCCGTTGTCTATTACTGAGGCGCAGAAACATGCAGGGCTCAGCTGTAAACATGTGAGGGTAGGACTCGGTGAAGTTTGCATTAACTCTCATACGCTAAACATTCAAACTTCTCCTGTGTGTCTGTGCTGTGTATTCTGGAGATGCATACCACCTTAAAAGGCGGTCGCGTGAAAGTCACATCAGCATCTGAAATGTGTTAGTCACAGTTACAGAGTTCAGTTTATGCGCTCAGTGTTTCTCAACCTGCTGTGTCTGATAACTTTATTCATTTTATTCACTTCCTGTTTTACTCTGATGGTTAGTTTTCTGTCTCTGTCATGCGGCTTTACTTCATTTAGCTTTGAAAAACTGCTTACATCATCATGGTCCGCCATGTTTGTAGTTTTTTTTGGATCATTTCTTGTTTGTTTTTAAAGAGGTTTTGTGTCTTCTGTGTCTCTGTCAGTGGAAATACTTACTATAGAAAATATGACCAAGAGGAAGTAGATACACAGATTTACACACTGGAGAGACTCCAAGACTTCAGAGCCCCACAGGGGACATGGGAGAAAAAAAATTAAGACGGACTTTTGCGAGATCTCGCAAAAGTTTTGCGGGATCTCGCAAAACAAACTCGGGATCTCGCAAAAGTTTTAGCCGCATTCTTTGGCCTTCGACCTCCCGTTAGCTCGAAGCTAACGGGAGGTCGAGACCTACTACAGCCAGGAGGAACACCGCTTTCCCGGCACATCGTGCCTCGACCTCCCGGTCGGCTTCAAGCCGGCGTCCGAAGAATGCGGCTAAAACTTTTGCGAGATCCTAAGTTTGTTTTGCGAGATCTCGCAAAAGTCCGTCTTAATTTTTTTCCTCCCATGTCCCCTGTGGGGCTCCGTACAAGACAGATCCTCAGCGAATGCTGGAAGTAACTGGAAATGACGGGAATTTGACTTTTTAAGCGAATGAGCCGAGTTTGGTACGAGAGATAAGATTTAAACCAGTTTAAGGGTGTGTCAATAATTCCACTTGAAGCTCGTCTGCTCTAAGATGTTATGAGATGTAGTTTCAAAGGCTGCACTCAGACCAAGCAGGTTAACAGACCCCAGCTGCACGTCACCCAAAATGGTTGGCCATTAAAATCAGGCTATTAGTCTTTCATTTGGGATAATTTAAGGGCGTCCCACAGGCAACAAGCGCCGCCACCCAATCGGTGTGAGAAGCAGCTATGAGGAAGACAAATGTGCACCACCAACATGTGGATCCTGCAGGTGAAGAAGAAGAAAACTCTTTCCAGAGTTCTGCTGTAACCCATGGTTGTGACCAGCCATGGGGTCGTGACTCACTGGATGCAACCTGCCACCAACCAGCACAAACTGTGGTGTATTTATGCTGCATCAGGGCGAAGCAGCTGACCGTCAAAGTCGTTCACATGGTTGTAAGCATCAGGAGGATTTTACTGACAAAATGTCAGCGTGTGACGCACTGGGATGAGAACATGCCAGTTCAGTGCGACCACACAGGGAACTGACTTCCTTTTCACAAATGGTTTCATGACAAGATTCACCGCACTCCCTGCAGGGAATCACTGCCGGCGCAGAAAAGAGGAAAAAGATCTCTGCCAATTTTTTTCTTTCACTTCTGTACCGATCTGAGAACATGAAGCCATCAGCTGGCTTTCTGCTGCTGGCAGTGCTGCTCTCAGCCGCAGTGAGGTTCGCTCAGGCCCGGATTATACACTCGTACTTCAAGCTTGGCGGCACGCTGGTCCTCAAACCTGCCTCGGTCTCTGCTTGCATCACCAGCGTCGTGTGGAAGTGGGACGGAGAACTGTTGGCCGAATGGGTGGAAGATGTGATTCCCCTGACATATTACGGCAGGTTTGGAGGCCGATCAGAGGTGAACACGAACACGGGAGTGTTGGAGATCAGGAACATGACTGCAGCTGACACTGGGGTGTATTCGGTGGAGATCAACAACCAGCCCCAGAGTCAGACTCATCAGGCCGTGAGGATCAGAGAAGTGCCCCAGCCTGAGGTCACGGTGAGGCCGCCGATGTGTGGCTCGAGTTTGGAGAACTGCACACTGAGCTGTGACGGAGACGTTAAAGAGGCCGAACCTGTCGAGTATTTCTGGAAGATCGGAGATGGAGAGTGGGAACAGTCGGGGAAAATCATGGAGATCATCAATTCTGAGGAAACACAGTGTGTGAAGATGTTTTCCTGCAGGATGAAGAACCCAGTGAGTGAGCGACGCAGCGAATCCATCACCAACCCGTTTCACCAGGACGGAAATCTGGACTACAGATGGTGGATCCTCACTCTTGTAGGCGCTGCCGTCCTGGCGGTGGTTGCGGTGTTTGTCTGCTTTTTGTTTCAGAAACTGTAAAAGAAAAACTGCTGACAGCGATGAAAATGCACTTTAAGTCCTGATGAAGACTGAAGCCCGTCAAAGGGCAGCTCATTCCTTTGCTTTGTAAAACTGTTCTGCACTTCAGACTGGTGCGGTCGTCCATGTTTGTAGTTCTTTTTTCTTTGGGATTTCTTTGCTTCACTGTCTACTTCGGTGTATTTATAGCTTTAAATGTATTTATCTACCCGTCATTCTTATTTTTATTTGATCTGTTTCTGTTTTCTTTGATTTCCTTGTAAGGTTGAACTCAAAGTAACATTAAAATCTTGTCTTGTTCAACATCTCTGGCTGCACTGTCTTACATTTGAAACTCTTTCCTGTTTTGTCACGGTCCCGGCCGTCTGGGTTTTCTTTCCTTCTCGCTGTCTGTTTTCTCTCAGGTTGAGCTGTGGGCCGGCTGTTCTCGCTGGGCGGAGCTTCAGTCTCATCTCCTGTCAGTGAATAGTATTTAAAGTCAGCCTCTGTGGTGGTAATTGGCTCTTTTATGCCTTTACTGTGTGTTGGGGTCGTTCTTTGTTTGTGGCTGAAGGACCCAGCACCTGGTTGTTACCTGTCCACAGCCTGCACGCTCTCTGCTGCTTTCCTGCTCAGCAGCACCAGTCCACAGGTCAATGGAAGAAGATCAGACAGTCAAGCGAGACGTCAAAACAAACCTCTTCACCAAGGTCAGTGTAAAGCACTCGCCACTAACTCCTGTTTCCTGGCTGGCAGAGCTCCTGTAGTTACCTGTGTTGGTCTTTCCTACATATCCTGTAAATAAAGCTCTCAGACCTGCTGTCAGTGTGCAGGTTTGCTCTTTCCAGTACAAGCACTGGTTTATTCAAACACTGCTGTGGGTTTTTGTATGAGCCAGACAAAGATGTTGAGCATCTGCTGAAGCTTCAGAGTTTCAGTCTGGCTCCATTTTTGTGACAGAGGTGGACGTTCTCTGCACAGAGCTGAGATTTAAACAGTTTAACATGTTAATCGTATGTTGGATGGTTTTCTGCTTGGACACAAATGACACACCACAGGGCATGTAAGGAGACGTAGGCGGGCTCTGACTGGACGCTGGATGAAAATGACCATTTTGAACTGGGCGCTGATTTCCTCGGGTTAAATGCTTCAACTTACAATATGAAGCGCCTGGTTATATAAATATAATACAACTGAATAAATGTCCACAGAACAGGTTGTACACTGACATGCACAGTGACATGAATAAAAAAGCGTTACATTTCGTTTCAAACGGGACTGCAGCAGAGACATTAATCAGCTCACAGCAAACTACGAGAAATGGGGCCGCTGACTGTGAGTGCAGAACGAAACCAGCTGCACGATCTGACATTAGGGTGAGGTTTTAAAGTCTGACCTGCAGAGCTGATTGCTGCAGATGCACTGAGATACTGTTAGCTGAATATTTCCCATAAGCAAATCAGAATTTGAGTGTTTACATGTTTCATGATCAAACTGTGACTTTTACTTTGTGGAAGTACAGCAGTGGAGTTCACCTGAGGAGACATTGCGACCTGTTCCAGTCCGGCTAAGATTCGAACTACAGACCTTGTTGCTATGATGTCACAGTGTTAAACCCAGCATACGCCAGTTCTCTCTGTGTTAGCTTCATTTTAATAGGAATGAATATAATTCTGCTCACTAAGAGTGTATTTTCTAGATAAACAGATTCTTTATTGATCCCATAAGTAAAGTTGTTGTGTTACAGCAGCATGATAAAGAATAAAAATAGTAGAGTCTACAGTAAGAGTCTTATACTGTGAGACAGAACAGCTGATCTCAGCCGAACCACCTGCACCTGGCTAAGCGAGTAAAGACGACTACTAACATATCAGGGTCTTAAAAGCAATCAAACAGAAGCAGCAGAGTAATCTGGGAGCTGTAGTTCTTTAAAGACCAAACAATGAGATCCAGACGGCATCTGAAGAAATCACAAAGTGTGACGTCTGTGGATGTGAACACGCTGCTTCAATAGGGCCGACTTCCTTTTTCATTGCTTTCACCATAAGCTCACCACACTCACTGAAGGAAACCACAAAGTGTTCAAAAGAAGAAAAGCTTTAAGATCTCTGAAGAGAGACTTTTCTGTTTCTTCTGCACTGATCTGTGAACACGTCGGCTGCCTTTCAGCTCCTGGCACTGCTGCTCTCAGCTGCACTCGGCTTTGCTCTCTAAGCCGTATCTCACTAGGAGCACGAATGACGCCCAGCTGTGAGGTTACAGAGGTGCAGACTGTGCACCTCGCTGTCACTCAGTGGCACTGCTCGTCACCAGGCAAGGCAGGCAATGGCTTAAATCTTTAGACTGCAGCAGTTTGCAGTGACGATACTGGAGGGAAACATTAACTGTAAGGATTAGTAAGAAGCAAGTGAGGGCAGCTATGAAGAGGATGAAAAAACATGGAAACCTGTGCAGGTGCAGAGATGTCTAGAAAAGAGACTTTTTAACCGGACTGCTTAACACAATCCTGCAGAATGAGAGGATGCCTGAGCAATGGAGAAGAAGTGTACTGGTACTGACTGTCAAGAACAGTGATGAGCAGAGCAGAGAAACATGTGAAGGTGGAGCAGGACATGTACAAGGTGTGAACAATGCTCCCTCAAATTCTTCTTGTCTGAGCGAGCACACAAACTCCCTGAGCGTCCCGTGGACCACTGTGAGCGACAGCAGACGTGTGCACTGTGGTCACGGCAGCATCGAATCCATCCAAGTCACATGTTTATTAAAATAATCAAATTACAGCATTTATGTTAGACGACTTTTAATTAACTGCTTTAGCCCACTTACAATGAAAATGTAAACAAATCTTGTTCATGACCTGTAGCATGTTAACACTATTGGAAGGAAAAATAACCTGAACTCCAATAAAGCTCTGACTTGTATGATGAGTCTGAGTCTGGGAGAGAGTCTGTAACTCTCTGTCTGCAAAATACAGTAAATAATGACCAATGCTGGGAAATTAACTATATAGTTACTTCTTCAAAAAAGTAACTGAGTTATGCAAACAAAGTTTTTTGCAGCTGTTTACCTAAAAATGCAGCCAAGGCGTTTTTTTAAACAAACATTTCAAACTATTTACAGAACAATCAGCTGTTCTGCATCAAATCTGATGCCACACAAATTATTTGTGCCGCTCCAAAAAATTTCTGTCCACTATGAGGTGAACAACAGCCTGATACCTGCAGGCCTGACAGCAGCAGATGTGTCACTGCTGTAACACCTGTAACACTCAGCAGTCGCCTCATTGTTCTAACACACAACAAAACTACTGACTACACTACACACTGACTACACACTAACTGCACACTAACTACACACTAACTACACACTAACTACACACGATTTGTGCTAAACGTCGCAAATCTCTCACATCTCAAAACACCGCTGTCACTCCTAAAACTTCCCCCTCCCTAAACATCTAAATGCCATGTTGCCATATCATGTTTTGATTGGTCCACATGGTACATTTTTCCACCAATAGGAAAGGCTGGAGGGGGGCTGTCTTTGTTCACAGGCGGAGTGATTTCGAGCGTTTTCCTTATAAAACGCCGTTTTTACCGTTTCTTCCTGCAGTAAATATAAACAACGACAGTATTCAGGAAGGAAACCAAACACTGCAGATATTTTATCATAACTCTGGTTTTACGTGGCCGATCAACACAGTTTAAAAACTGGTATAAAGTCCACACTGTTTCCGTCAGTTGTTCCGTTTGTCCTGCTCACATCTCCAATGGTTGTACATGTTGTCATTAACGTGGCTTCACTCCACATCAACACCGGTGTCGGCACATAAGGACGCTGTCACAGCCTGTCAACCACGTGGATTAGCTGCGTATAGAATGTGAATCCCATCATTGGCTGGACTGTGGGATAAGGCGGCATCGTTCTGATCCCATACTGGAGCAGCCAGTCACTCACTGACTAACACTGCAGAACAGAAATGTTAACGTATTAACATATTTAACATATTTGTGCTGCAACCACAGGATGTTCAAAAAGGAAACAGTTTTAAGACCTCTGAAACGTGGTTTTTGTCACTCCTGCACTGATCTGTGAACATGGAGACATCGGCTGGTTTCCGGCTCCTGGCTGTGCTGCTCTTGGCTGCATCCAGCTTCTCTCAGGCTCAGACTGTAGAGAAGTACTTCAAGGTTGGTGACACTGTGGTCCTCAACCCTCAACAGGTCTCTGGACCGATCTACAGCATCGTGTGGAAATACGATAAAAACCTGCTGGCTGAGTGGGAGAAAGGCTTGATTGATCTGACATATTACAGCAAGTTTAAAGTCGGAACCACTCTGAACACTGACACAGGAGTGTTGGAGATCAGGGACATGACTTTGGGGGACAATGGACTGTATTCAGTCCATTGTCCGCTCTTCATATCGTCGGAAGAAGAGTTAAAGCGAAGGACTGCTCATATAAAGCTCACATGTAAATCCTCATGTTTTGTTTGTACACGTGACAGTATTTTTTTCTTTTTCTGAAACATGCAGATCAAACTGAGGTAGAGCAGCTGTGTTATTTACCGCTTACATAAAATCCTCTGCAGGATGAACAGGTTAGTTTGCTGCACTGTGATAGACGCCCATTTTAATCTCTGGCTGTACCCACTTTCCTGTTTAGAGGTAAAGTCAGGAAAACAAGATATGTTTTATAATCCTTTTTTCTCTCTCCTCATGTTCTACTTAACCGGTTCATGCTCAGCTCCTTTATTAGAATTAAAATTTAGACTGAAATAAAAGTTGTATCTCGATCTCTGGGTGGCTCAGGTGGTCGTGCAGATCAGCTACTGATCGGAAGGTTGGTGGTTCGATCCTTGGCTCCCCCAGTCTGCATGCCAAATATCCTTGGACAAGATACTAACCCGAGCTGCCCTCCGATGCGTCCATCGGAGTGTGAATGTAGTTTAGGTTGTGCTTGTATGAGTGGGTGAATGAGGCATGTTGTATAGAGCGCTTTGAGTACTCCAGGAGAGGAGAAAAGCGCTGTATAAGAATCAGTCCATTTACCATCTCTTAATATTATATTATTATTATAATTAATAGTTAACAGTTAGCTTTGCACAAAGATAGATGGTAGAAACGTCCAAAGAGCTACTTTTTACTTTAAGTACATTTCAGAGCCTGTACTTTTTAACTACTCGAGTAAAGAAGTTTAATCAGTACTTCAACTTTTGCTGGAGAATTTATTAATGGTATTATCTATACTTCTACTTAGATACAGGATGTCTGTGCTTTTGCCACGTCTGACTGATAGATGAGTTACTGTTAATAGTCACAGTAACTGTTTCACATGGAAGTGAGAAAAGGCAGCAGCTTTCCAAGACTTCAGCGAGTTTTATCAGTAAAGGCAAACACGTTATAAGAGAGATTTCCTCGTGCTGGTCGGCGTAAGTTTGTTTCCTCTTTCTATATTTGGCCGAATGAAACAACTTTAGTTTCAGCCAAACTGGAACAAATAAAACTCTGAAATAAACTAAATATCACCTGTTAGATTTCACTTGAGTGATTCTGAGAGCGCGCTGTCCTCAGGGTCCCCCCCCGACTGTCTCAGCATTATTGGAATCATTTGCACAGATTGGATTATATATATTATTGGATTGGATGATAAAGCAGTGAGTCGGTGTAAGGAGAGGACATCCTGATCACCGGGTCAGCAAACGAGTGAACTTCAGAGAAGCTTTGAGTGATGGAGACAGCTGCTAAAGGAGAGGAGGAAGTGACGACGAACTTGATGATGAAACTTTGTCTCGACCAGAAACATCAAACCCGAGTTAAAGTTGACGCCTGCACTCTGCTGACAGCTCCAGGAAAGCTGCTGAGCGGGTGTTGCTCAGAATAATCACTCTGGCTGAACTCTGGCTCTGAAACAATAATGAACAGCGACCAGCAGCAGCTGCCTGGCTGGTGATCAGACTCTCAGTTATATCTAATGTAGATGTGTTTGGCTACCACGTCACAGATATGTGATGTTTTCTATCTTTATTTGGAGTTTAAAGCAAAAACATAAATTAATTAGACATGAAGTTGTTGATAAACTTCTGGAGAGTTTGGAGTTTGTTTAGACTGAGTTTTGTTATCATTTGTTTCTATGATTATTCTAGATTAACAGTAATCTTCATATGTATCCATATGTCATCATACACACATATCTAACTGATTACTGGGAGTTCTCTAACAGAGAGTATTGTGTTTAGACTTCTTGCATGTCCTTCATTGGCCTTCCTGGTGTCTTCTTATCTCTCATCATTAAGTTGTTGTCTTTGGTTCTGTGCTCTGCTGTTTAGTCACTTCCTGTTGTGCTTTGCTCTTTGTTTACTTCTTTTGTTTGTTGTTGTCTGTTCAGGAGTTTGTTCAGGATCTTTTAGATTCACTTTAATTAAAACTTCGTTGTGTTTACTTTGTCTGCTCGCTGCATTTGGGTCATTTTGGCAAAACTGTGGGAGGAACATCCTGGAATCAGCAAAGACTGAGACTGCGCTCAGTGTAGGAAACCACAGGCTGTACGGAAGAGGAAAAGGGTTTGAGACCTCTGACACGTGGTTTGCTGTCACTCCTGCACTGATCTGTGAACATGAAGCTCTCGGCTGGTTTCTGGCTCCTGGCTGTGCTGCTCTTGGCTGCATCCAGCTTCTCTCAGGATCAGATTGTAAAGAAGTACTTTGAGGATGGCGACACGCTTCAGCTCAGCCCTCAGCCGGTTTCTGAAAAGATCACCAGCATCGTGTGGTATTGTGATGAATACCTGCTGGCTGAGTGGGTGAAAGACTTGATTGAGCTGAGAGATCACATCTCGTTTAAAGGCCGAACCACTCTGAACACTGACACAGGAGTGTTGGAGATCAGGGACATGACTGCAGCGGACACTGGAGTGTATTCAGTGGAGATCAACAACCAGGTCCAGAGTCGGGTTCATCAGGCTGTGAGGATTAAAGCAGCGCCTCGGCCTGTGGTGAGTGTGAGGCCGCTGTTGTGTAACTCAAACTCAGAGAGCTGCACACTGAGCTGTGACGGAGACGTCAGCGCTGCTGGGCCTGTCGAGTATTCCTGGAAGATCGGAGACGGAGAGTGGAAGCAGTCAGGAACGAACATGGAGATCATCAATAATGAGGAAACACAGCGTGTTACGAATTTCATCTGCAGGATGAAGAATCCAGTGAGTGCGAGAGACAGCAAACCTCTCCCTAACCCACTCTTCCAAATGCCTTCCTTTCCATCTTCATCATCACCGATGACGGTCAGTGACGATACAGAGAGTGAACCGCTAACAAAGGCCCAGATTACAAATGGAGTTTAGGCGCTGTGACCTCTGGGGTCGCGGGGGTCTTTGTGGTCGTCCACCTGTTGAGGCAGAAACGAGAGACGCTCCACGTCTGTAAATGCAGTAAAAGTGATGATGATGATGATGATGCAGTTTAAAGTCGAGTATCTGCTTTGATTTCCTGATGAAGATTAAAGCCTGTCTGCTCTCCTTAAACCAAAGTTGATGTTTGTTAGCTTGTAAAACGTTTCTGCTTTATTTCCACACTAATGATCATCATGGTCGGCCATGTTTGTAGTTTTTCTTTAAATCATTTCTTGTCTTTTTTAGAGTTTTTGTATCTCCCTTGTCTGCACTTGTCATTGATATATTAGTTCCTCTTTCATCATTACTCATTATGGTGATTTGTGTTTTCTGCACCTTTGATGTTTTCACTTCCTGTTTTTGTCAGTTTTCCGTCCTTCGTGTTCGTAGCGCCGAGTTAGTTTCGCCCCCTCAGGTCTGTGGTTTTATATGTCTGACTTTCTTGTGTCAGACTGTTTTTTTCATCTCTGTCTTTATTTATATTTTCTGTGAAGTGCCTTCAGGGTTCAATATTTTCCATGATTTTTTATTTCTTTGAACTTTGCATTTAAAACTCACCTTTGAAAAATGATTCTTGCCTGAAGTGTCCTTTCTTCCTGCAACTCTTATACAGATCGTGTTTAGAAAGTAATTAGAAAGTAATTATTTATCTTTAATTATTTCATGTTTTTAAAATGATTGTTCATTGTTCGGTCCTGATGAGCCGTACCACTCTGACTTTCATAGATTTCTTTAATTTCCACTTTACTGGAATAAAATGCTTCGATTTGCAGAAAAACTCTGCTTTGTGTGAGCATTTCCAATTTAAAGTTTTATCGCTGACCATAAACATGTTAGAAGAGAGATTTCCTCATGTTAGTCAGCTTCATTCAAGACCCAAGATTCTTTATTTGTCACATGCGTAGTTATACGAGTACAACACAATGCTCCTCGACGGTGCAAAAAGAGAACATTATATACAGTAAGTGAACATATACAAGGAGGACATTATAGTAAGTGAGTGGATTCTATAGATTAAGTAACTAAAATAAAATAAAACAATCTGGAAATATAAGAAAATCTGAGACTGTACATTGTGTGAGTGGGTGTTAAAGTGTCTTGTGCCGTAGTGAGGCACAAGACACTTTAATAGCAGTATATGAATGACTACGAGGTTAGTCATTCATATACTGCTGCATGGGCTGGGCTGTAGTTACATCCTAAGGTTTTAAAAACTGAGCTTAAATAAATGATTAGTGGTAATAAAAGCCGAGGGAGGTCAACAGTGATCACTGACTGTTTTAGGAGCTTTTTGAAATCAAATAGAAGAAAATACAAACATGCATTAAAGCAGGAACTGCACACCTAGCCATCAAACATTTATTAAAGTATCTTGATGCACGCTCAATCATCCAGGAAAGTAAATCTCCAAAAGTTGATTCTGTTCATCTGGACGCAGCGTTTTGTGGGAGAAACGTTTGGTCACTCATCCAGGTGACTTCTTTAGTCTCAGCTGACTGCAGGTTTCAAACTTATAAACAGTACATTTGCATGATGACTGAAACCAGCCCACTGAGGGAACAATGGGCTGGGAGGCCAGTTCCTTAGTCTTAATTATGCAAATTCTCATGACCATTGATCAACAACCACTGACTGTTCCAGAAACACTTCCCTTGTGCTTTTGGAAATCTGTTTTTTCCTATTTCCGTTGTGTTTTGTATGCTTTTGCTGCGTTTTTCTTAGTGCTGGTGTTTTCTCAAGTTGCAGTCTGTTTGGCCTCTCAGGGCCACCGTATAAAACAGTGTGATCATCGAACATTTTAGTGCAAAGAATAACAAACCCATTGGACTCACAATACCTCCCATGCTTATTTACTCTCCATCTCTTTCAGACAGTTACTTAGACAAACTAGCCTGTTCACATTTTCAGGGCAGCTCTTTTTTGTTACTATGTGACCTGTAAGTGAGAAGAGTCTGTCACATGGGACAGAAGTGGCAGGACTAATCAGATACTTACAGGCCAGGACAGACAGCTGTGGGTGGTCTCTGTTCGACTGGACCACCACTGCAGCGGGCAGTCTGTGTCGCTGATGGTGGATTCTGCTCTGTACAAACTCAGGGCCCCGTTACGCAGAGCTTCCTCATCTGAGTCTGAAGACAATGAAGAGAGGAGGACGATCTTTCTTTGCTGGCTCCTTTGTGGTGGCATTTTTACACTGTTCCTGCAGCAGGGCCTCAAGGCTGGTTCAAACTTCTTCTTGCTCTCCCCTTACAAGCAACTTTAAAACCTTAAAGTGTGGGTTAGTAGGGGAATTTTTTAATGTATGTATATGCTCGAACCGGCAACCTTCTGATTACAAGGCGAACGCCCAACTCTTGAGCCACGATCGCCCTTAATTAAGCGAAACAAAACAGTCAGATAAGTCAAACTTTGCTCAACTCATTCTTCTTGCTTCCTCCACTTCACTAATGTTGAATTTTTTCGCAGCTGCTCTATTCCCATGTTGTTGCAGTATATGAATGACTAACCTCGTATTGTGGAGGGATTATCTCAGTTGTTCTCCTGACTGAAGTTTGGTCTGTTTACAGCATCCTGCCATGAGATTACATTTATCCCTAACCATCTGTACGTTTGAATTTTTTCACAAATCTCTCAGTCAGAACATGCTATATCGTGTTGACTCGGAAACTAGCGAGCTAACTTCCTGCTAACCTCTTACTCCTTTAAATTTGATAAATTTTGTTTTCATGGATGCCTGGATGTTAAACTTAATTGTTACACCTGGTAAAGCAGCAACGCTGATCATTTTATTAAAGATGAAAGAATTAAGACAGTTTTTAACTCTCAGTGATGCTGCAGTGTTCGTTTGACTTTGGGACCTGAAGCCCCAGATTACTCCGCGAGGCTCCTGACTTCGGTAGCCGTAATGCTCCAACAACCCATCCAGCGGTGCGGCTTTGTAGCTTATCAAAGTCGTACTAAAACATTTTTTAACAGATTTTTGAGAGCCGTGTAGCACATAAAATCGGTTTAAGGTCAGTAAGCACAAACAGAATTCATGCATAAGGCGCGCTGTCAATTTTTGAGAAAATTAAAGGATTTTAAGTGCGCCTTATAGTGTGGAAAACATGGTACTTCCTGTTTTATTTTATCTCTAAAAACTGAGGTTATAAACTAACATATAAATAAAAATGGAAAAACAAATGTATATTTGAAACAGCACCCGGCTGACGTCTTTGCACAAGTGTTTTCATGATCAGACTGAAAGATCCCACAGTGAGTGCAGTGGGATTTGTGTTAATAAGGAAATCCTCTTCCTCCTTTACATGACAGGAAAAGGGTGTAGGACCTCTGAAACGTGGTTTGCAGTCACTTCTGCACTGATCTGTGAACATGAAGACATCGGCTGGTTTCTGGATCCTGGCTGTGCTGCTCTTAGCTGCAACCAGCTTCTCTCAACCAGATGGAGAGTGGGAGGAGATGTGGCGATCTTCAATTTGTATAAAATACAGCATGTTAAAAATGCTGCCTACTCACCCTGAGAGGAGAAATCATCTGAGAGCACTTCAGATACTGCAGGAGTCTGACTCTGTCTGTCTTTTCTTACTTACTGCAGAATGAAGAACTGAGAATGTGAGAAAGACACCTGGAGAATAATCCACAGTGTCCACTTTCAGTTTCAGTTGCTGTGACGAGATCCTCGGTGATGCTGCCAGTTTCCCTGGTGGTCTACTCTTTTTTTTTTTTTTTGCATCAGACACAAAAGCTTCAGAGGCTGTTGGATTGGTGTGCAGACAACACCTCGGACCTCAATACCAGCAAGACAAAAGAGCTGGTGGTCGACTTTAGAAGGAGGAAGTCTGAGCTGCAGCCCAGACTGAATTATAAAGCTAATAAACATGATCATGACTCGAGTACAGGAGGTGAAAATACTTTGATCATGCATGTTCAATTATAAGATTAAAACACTGGAAAACCTGCAGCTAACCAAATAAATACCTATTTTTTTTTAGCCATAATGATTAATGTTTAGTAGGAAATGTTTAATATCTCATGAAAAGCAGAGGCTACATTCATACTCTCATGTGTGTTATGCGCTGTGCTGGTTTCCTTTTCACAGCTATGACACTCACTGCACTCACTTAGTAAACCACAAAGAGTAGAGAAAAGTAAAAGAGTAACACCGTCGAATAGTTTGTGTCACTTCACTGATCTGTGAACATGGAGACGTCGGCTGGTTTCTGGCTCCTGGCTGTGCTGCTCTTAGCTGCAACCAGCTTCTCTCAGGATCAGACTGTGAAGTACTTCAAAGTTGGTGACACACTTCAGCTCAGCCCTCAGCCGGTCTCTGAACAGATCTACAACGTCGTGTGGAAATACGGCAAGAACCTGCTGGCTGAGTGGGCGAAAGACCAGATTCCTCTGACATATTACAGCAAGTTTAAAGGCCGAACCACTGTGAACACTGACACAGGAGTGTTGGAGATCAGGAACATGACTGCGGCGGACACTAGACTGTATTCAGTGGAGATCAACAACCAAGTCCAGAGTCAGGTATATCAGATTGTGGAGATCGAAGCAGTGCCCCAGCCTGAGGTGAAAGTGACGCCGCTGTTGTGTAATTCAACCTCAGAGAGCTGTAAACTGGTGTGTGACGGAGTCATTAACAAAGCCGGGCCTGTCGAGTACTTCTGGAAGAAGGATGAAGGAGAGTGGGATCAGTCAGGAAAGGAGATGGAGATCCTGAATGATGGCGAAACACAGCGTGTGAAAACTTTCTCCTGCAGGATGAAGAACCTGGTGAGTGAGAGCGACAGCGAGCCCATCGATAATCCGCTCTACCAGGAGAAAACCCCCGACTGTGGACTCTGTGTCACACTTTCAGGTGCTGTGATGAGATCCTTGGCGATCCTGACTCCGTGTTGGGCGGCTGTGTGTTTGTGGACAAAACGAAAGACTCTTCGTAAATGCACAAACACACACAGCTGAAGCTGAACCACCGCCTTAATTTCCTGGTGTAGTGTGTTGATAATATTTTGCCTTTTAAAGCTGACGTTCAATAATTCTGTTGTAATAATTATCAGATAAAGCTCAGTTTGGTCTGTCCTGTGCAGACTGTTTGCTGTGGTGGTTTTTACAAGCTTGGGTTTCTGTTGTAACAGCTTGGTTTGGCTTCATCGAGGAGTCAGCTGTCATACACAGAGTGTCCTCTCCTGATCTAACAGTGTCCTCAGAGAGAGAACAGCTCCACTCTAGAGTTTTATTTGTGTGGCCCAGATCACACATACAGGTTCAAACAGCTTCACTGGCAAAAAATGTGTCTAAAACAATTTCCTTTCTGAAGCTGAAAAACGGTTCATTATTCGAAGCTTGTCAACACAGCGCTCTTTGGTGACATCTGGTGGCCAAACATATGAAGCGCAGCTTGAATCTACAACATAGTGAACTGCTTCATTATGATTTCCCACAGAGCTGAAGTGACAGCTTCTGTTTAACATCATGACAGTTCTGTGTGAGATCGGGCTGATGTGCTGCTTTGAGCATGTGTAAAAAAATGATGTCTATTTTAATAATAACTAATTTCAATGAATAAACCTTCCTTCTTTAAACATGTGCCGTGTTCTGCCTTTGCTTTGACTTCTTGCAGTTTTTTTTTACCAATAAGAAAATCTCTTTATATAACAATGTACAACACAGTCTTATAATAAACTGGAAGTATGCTTGTGCTGTGGGGTCCCTGCAGCCATGTGATAATGTAATTAACCAGTGGTTATACGTGTATGGGTGGTTAGCACTGTTGCCTCACAGCAAGAAGGTCCTGAGTTCAATTCCTCCACCAGGCCAGGGTCTTTCTATGTGGAGTTTGCATGTTCTCCCCGTGTTTGCGTGGGTTCTCTCCGGGTACTCCAGACACGCATGCAGTTAGTAGAAACTGTGTGTGAGTGGCTGTCTGTGTCTATGCTCCCTGCGAACCTGGAAAGGATAAACAGCTGGACGTATAATGTGGTTCTTAAGTACATTTTAGACCTGGGAACAGATTTGCTCATGAACTGGTTTTTATTTAGGAGCGTCCTCTCTTCCTGGCTTAAAAAACAGGAACAGGGTGCAGGACCTCTGACGCTGCTGTTACTTCTGCACTGATCTGTGAACATGGAGACATCAGCTTAACCAGCTTCTCTCAGTCTGTAAAGAAGTGCTTTAAGGTTGGCGACACTGTGGTCCTCAAACCTCTCAGTATCTCTGGACTGACCACCAGCATCTGTCTGTGTATCTGCTCTGCTGCCTGCTCTGAGCACAGGAATAAAATCTTTTATTAGACTTTTGTTCAAACACCTGGTTAACTCCAGCAGGTCATCAAGGTTACTGACAGCTTATTCTGAAACCGTGAACACTGCTTCATGCCAAACATCTCTGGATCGAATCTGGAAGTTGTTATCTGAACACAACTCGACCAAGAGCTGATCTAATAACTCCTGCTGTTTGTTTGAACAGCCCTCAGGATTGGGATTTCCTGGAGTTTAAAAACACTGTAGTACCAAAGAGCCAAAAGTCACACCCCACCACAAACACACTGATGTAAAGGAACATGCAACAAACACCAAATTACCTTCTATCCACTTTTACAACCAGTAGAACTTAATCTGGTTTGTGAATTCGGGATTGGCACCAGACAGGAACATTTACAGCGGGGCAGTCAGCTTACTCAGTCTACTTCTTCATATAATCACAGACACTATATTCATGTCCTCATGTGTGTTATGCACTGGGCTGACTTCCTTGTCACAACTGTTTTCATGATCATGCTGCCCACAAAAGAAAACCACAAAGATTAGAGAAAAGGAAGCTTTAAGACTGCTGCAAAGACTCACTTCTGCACTGATCTGTGAACATGGAGACGTCGGCTGGTTTCTGGCTCCTGGCTGTGCTGCTCTTAGCTGCAACCAGCTTCTCTCAGGATCAGACTGTGAAGTACTTCAAAGTTGGTGACACACTCCAGCTCAGCCCTCAGCCGGTCTCTGAACAGATCTACAGCGTCGTGTGGAAATACGGCAAGAACCTGCTGGCTGAGTGGGTGAAAGACCAGATTCCTCTGACATATTACAGCAAGTTTATTGGCAGAACCACTCTGAACACTGGCACAGGAGTGTTGGAGATCAGGGACATGACTGCAGTGGACACTGGAGTGTATTCAGTGGAGATCAACAACCAGGTCCAGAGTCAGGTTTATAAGACAGTGGCGGTCGAAGCAGTGCCTCAGCCTGAGGTGAGTGTGATGCCGCTGTTGTGTAACTCAACCTCAGAGAGCTGCACGCTGAGCTGTGACGGAGACGTCAGCGCTGCTGGGCCTGTCGAGTATTTCTGGAAGATCGGAGATGGAGAGTGGAAGCAGTCAGGAACGAACATGGAGATCATCAATAATGAGGAAACACAGCGTGTCCCAACTTTCTCCTGCAGGATGAAGAATCGAGTAAGTGAGAGAGAAAGCAAACCTCTCTTTAATCCACTCTTCCAAATAAAACCTGCAGACTGTGGACACTGGATTATAGTTTTAGGTGCTGTGATGAGATCTCTGGCGATCGTGGCGCTCTTTGTTGCCGTCGTCTACTTTTTGTGCCAGAAACTTCCTTCTGTCTGTGTCTGTAAACACAGAAAAGGTCATAATGATGCAGTTTAATGTTGACCATCACCTTTGGTTTCCTGGTGAAGACTAAAGCACGTCAGTCCTGAAAGTTCACATTTATTTGCTCATAAAACTGTTCTGCTTATTTTCTATAGCAGTGATAATCACCAGGCTGTCATGGCCATGGTCTGCCATGTTTGTAGTTTTCTCTGTTCTTGTGCCTTTTACAGTATTTGTATTTGTCTGTTTCCCCTCTTTAACAGTAAGTATTAAAAGCTGACGTTTGTTCATCGTCTCTGCCTCCAGCGTCTTTGCTTCATCAAACAGAATCAAGTTTGATAAAAAAAAATCGATCATTGAAGAGAAATGCTTTGTGATGCAGTCTAACATCATTATGGCTTTTAAAAATTTGACTAAAGCAACACCTGGAAACATTTGCAACCAGTCTTTTTCCTCCAATCAGAAACAAGATTGAATGATAACGCTCACACTGCACATGCTCAGTGAGACCTGCCACATTTATTTAAAAAAGTGCAAAACTAGATTTTTGAGCTCCATTTTTCTTCTTAAGTTCTTGAACTTCTTCAGGAGGATCCTGAGTTCGAGGTGACGAAGCTGTGACTTCTGTCTCCACCACTGCTCAGACTTCCTAATGTGGGTCTTTAAAGCGGGGCTGTTATCTCATGGCGGTCAGTCAAGGCTCTGACATCAGCCTTCAGTGGTTCAGAGGGATTATAAAAAGGTTTTTGGGACTTCCCCTTCACAAATGTTTTCATGATGAGGCTCACCACACATCTACTGAAGGAAACCACAGGAAGCACTGAAGGGAAAAAGATACCTGCTGATCTGTTTCCGACCCTCACCTGTAGTCATGAGCTCTGGGTGATGATGGATACAAGCAGGGGGTGAGCTTCCTGGTGGCTTGTTTGTAGTTTTAAAGCTGTTGTGGTTCTGGGTCCTGTTTTTGAGTTTTGTATCTTGTAAATAATTAATCGTTTGTTGTGTTTAGACTTCTCAGTGTTTTTCATGTTTCCTGTTTTATTTTGAAAGTGTCTTGTCTCTTCTGTATTCATGAGGAGGGTCCGTCATCATCCCAGTTCCTCCCAGTTTAGGTTTTCTGTTTTAGTTGTCTTGCAGGGGGACGAGCTGCCTGTGAGCCTTCTTGCATTTGTAAAGCAGATTCAGCAGCAGAAACACAAATGTGTGTGTGTGTGTGTGTGTGTGTGTGTGTGTGTGTGTGTGTGTGTGTGTGTGTGTGTGTGTGTGTGTGTGTGTGTGTGTGTGTGTGTTATTGGGAAGCTTCTCTGGGAAATAACTTTATCTGTTTATCTGTTCTAATTCTGAAATGTTGGGAGAGCAAAAGCCAGAGTAGCTGTAGCTGTGTGAGGGAGGCAGGATTAGGACCCGATTAGCAGGACGTGGGCTCAAAGCAGCTTTACTGCAGGACTACAAAGACCTACAGCACATACAAGACAAAGGCTCCTGACATGTGTCATCACAACACCATGCACAGCTGTGTGCACTCTTTATATTTCAGCTTGGATGGCTAATATTAGAGTGTTCAATTATAAACTACATTTAGTGTTCAGTAAAATGTGGAAAAAGACGCGTACAGACACAGCATTAAAAAAACACCACCTGAAAACCCTCCAAAATATGACGTATTAGAATAGACAGGTATGTTATAAGATACTCACTGCAAAGTAGCTTACAGGAGAATGCTACCAGCAGCTGTGATGCTGCATACTGTGCATGTATGTGAGATAGAAAGTACTTACATAGAAAACACAGAGAAAAAACGGGTGTGAATGAGGCACGTTGGGCAAAGCGCTACGAGAGTAGAAAAGCCAACCATTCACCATCTACTTCTGTGTAATATCATCCAATACCACAGGGTGGCGCTGTGAGCCAGTGTTGGAAGAGGACAGCAAACGGTCTGAAAGTGCTGAAGTCCCAGATGAGACTGGAAAACAACAAGTGATGATGAAGTTTGTCAGACTGGAAAGCTCAAAGTGCCGTTACTGCTGATGCTGAGGGGAGCAAACATGCACTTGATTACTGAAGCCAGTCCACAGGTTTTAAAGCCAATTATGTGGTACTGGGCTGTGGGAGCCACTTATTTGTCCACACACAGTATGTAAAAGCCCGTTTATTTCCCAAATCCACCATAAAGACGTTATACCAGCCAGAGGGCAGTGAGTCATGATGCCGTCACGTCTCACACAACATAAAAGGTGGACTTTGCTTCTTGGTCTGAAAAGTGAAGCCAGCTTGCTTTATAATGACGCCTCTGCACGGCTCAGCCTGCAGTCATGACCCACTGTGACTGATCAGCATCACCCAAGCTGTGGGCTGGAGGATCTCGATCTGTCATCAGAGGGACATCTACACTCTGCAGTGAGCCTGCGTGTGTGTTTGAACAGTGGAAGAACGTGCATGCTCCACAGAAAGGTCGGCAGGAAGTTTGAACAGCGACCCTTCCTCCTGTAAGGTAACAGTGCTGTGCACAGCAGCTCTGCATCTCAGCCCAAACACTGCACCTTCTTATATCTTACTGAGGCAACTGTTTCTGGTAAATCACTGTCATGCAGTGGTGAAAACCCGAGTACAAGTGTGCAAACTCAGTTAGCTCCTTTTGCGTGTTGAATTGTCTTCCTGAGTGAAAATGTTTACGTTTTTCTTGCTAAGGTTGTTGCATGCTGCAGTGTCAGTGAGGCTCAGTGTGAGGGAGTGCTTGGCCAGGAAGCTTGAGGCAGAGGTGAGAAGTTTTGCTGCACATCAAAGTTTCCCTGAAGCAGAAACAAAATAACTATTTGAATTTGGGGTTTGACTTCTTTCAAGTTTTCGCCACAGGTCTCACCGCAGTCACTGAAGGGAAACACAGCAGTGCAGAGAGTGGTTCAAGCCCTTGCATACATCTGTCACTTCAGTGCTGATTGGTGGACATGCTGTTTGCTGCACTGAACTCTTCTGGAGCCCAGATTTTTCTCTCATACTTCAAGGTTGGTGGCACACTGGTCCTCAGTCCTGCCTGGGCCTACGGTAAAAACCTGCTGGCTGAGTGGGTGAAAGGCTCGATTCCTCTGAGATATTAAAGCAGATTTAAAGGCCGCTCAGACCTGAACACGACCACCGGGGTGTTGGAAATCCACAACATGACTGCAGCGGATACTGGAGTGTATTCAGTGGAGATCAACAACCAGGTCCAGTGTTGGTTTATCAGACTGTGGAGATCAAAGATGTGCCCCAGCCTGAGGTGAGCGTGCAGCCGCCAGCGTGTCGCGTGAACTCAGAGGACTGAGCTGTGATGGAGACGCTGATCAAAATGGGCCTGTTGAGTACTTCTGGAAGAAGGATGATGGAGAGTGGGAGCAGTCAGGAAAGAAGATGGAGATCCTCAATAATGAGGAAACAGCGTGTGAAAACTTTCTCCTGCAGGATGAAGAACCTGGTGAGTGAGAGCGACAGCGAGCCCATCGATAATCCGCTCTACCAGGAGAAAACCCCGGCTGTGGACTCTGTGTCACACTTTCAGGGGCTGTGATGAGATCCTTGGCGATCCTGGCTCCGTGTTGGGCGGCTGTGTGTTTGTGGACAAACGAAAGACTCTTCGTAAATGCAGAAACACACACAGCTGAAGCTGAACCACCGCCTTAATTTCCTGCTGTAGATAAAAGTGAATATTTTACTTTTTAAAGCAAAATAGTTATCAGATAAAGTCTGTTTGCTGTGGTTGTTTTACAAGCTTGGGTTTCTGTTGTAACAGCTTGGTGTGGCTTCATCAAGGAGTCAGCTGTTATACACAGTGTCCTCTCCTGCAGCAGCAGTGTCCACAGAGAGAACAGCTCCACTCTAGAGTTTTATTTGTGTGGCCCAGATCACACATACAGGTACAAAAAGCTTCACTGGCAAAACACAGTATTTAAATCAATGAAAAACAATTTAGAAACAATTTCAAACAAATAAAAACCAGAAATGTTTGCAAAATATAAAGATGCATACAGACGCAGAAGAACAGAAAGGAAGCAAAGCTGGTGCTGCTCTCACTGCAGACTGCAGCTTAGTTACAGCTCTGCATCCTCCAAGTACGAGTCTGTTGTGTTTGTCAGAATTTATTTGAATTAAAACTGAAAAACAAAACCGAGAAGTACCAAATAACTGTGATACAAAGCAGAAAAAATACTATGATTGAGTCAAAATTTGAAAATGCTGCAATGATTCAGTGAAATGTACAAACGCAGAAGTGCAGCACACAAGGTGAACGAGTTTGTACAACTCTAACAAGCTTGAAACTGAATCTTTGTTGTGAGCAGCTCTGTCAGCATCCTCGGGATGACGTCTCCAGGCTTCTTCTTTGTTCTGGTCCCTGTCAGGATGATCCCACACTGCTTCAGTCAGGCTGAGGTCGGCTCTGTGGAGGCCCTTCCATGACTGTTGGTGTCCTGCGGTGTGTTATTATATCCACGTGTGCTTTCACTGCACTGAAGTGTGTTTGCTGGAACAGGAAGCTGCTGGTATTGTATGGCAGATCAAAATATGATGGAACTTTCTGTGTTAATAATTCATATCTCCAACAGCCATACTGACTATAATCTGAGCCAAACACGTCAGATGTGGGTTCATCTCTCCGTCAGACCTGTTCCTCTGATCTTCGGTCCAGTTGACAGCCGTCCTTCACTGGATCCTCTCATCACCAACGATGATGACACCGCCTACAGAGATGAGATCCAGCGGCTGTCAGATTGGTGTAACTACAATAACCTCACCCTAAACACCAAGAAAACCAAGGAAGTGGTCATGGACTTCTGCAGAACAAGAACTGATCCCCCTCCCCTCTCCATGAAAGGTGACTATGTGGAGAGGGTGTCCTCCTCTAAGTTCCTCGGCACCCACATATCTGAGGACCGATCTTGGTCCACAAACACATGAGCCCTGGTGATGAAAGCCCAGCAGCGCCTCCATTTTCTGAGGGTCCTGAGATGGAACAGGCTGCAGACTGACCTCCTGTTCTTCTGCCGTGCCACTATGGAGAGCGTGCTGGTGCACGCCATCCCTGTGCGGTACGCTGGTTGCACAACAGCGAGCCTACAGAGGGTCATCAGAAGTGCAGAGATGCTGTCCACTCCCCTCACTGGACTTATTTATTTATTTATTATATAACTGCCCTTGTATGCAGCCCCACAATGTTTCTGTTTCAGTGTTTCTTACACATACACCATGTGTATAGTTCACTCACATATACGTTTTCTCTTCTTTACTTTTGCACCTTTGTGGTCCAGCTACCCAAATTTTGCTCTAAGTCTCTCAGGTCCTGTGTCAGGTCTTTGCTGGATGCTTTCCTCTTTCTGAAAGACGTGACCTTCGCTGCTCATCTGCTGTAGAAAGTTTTTAGACCTCACACTTCTTCTTTTGTCCAGTTTCCTCAGATTTTTTAACAACGTGGTGCACACCTTTGTAAATGTGTGTTGGTGCAAAAGTGTTATTTTATCTCAAAGTGTGTTATCTTTGGCTCAAGACTTTTGCACAGCACTCCAAAGCACTAAAAGAAAACGGATTCCCCCAGAATCCCCAAACATGGTTTTGACCAACAGCCCTCATTCATGGTTCTGTGAGTGTTTCACTGATGAGCTGTGGGAGGTTAACAGGTTACTGTCAGAGTGAAAGAGCAGGAGGTTATGCAGAGCGGTTGGGCCAGTCTGTCTTTGCAGCCAGTGTTTCCTGATTGAAGGTAAAGATAGCACATTCTCTGGTTTCCTGTGCAGCATTTTTCCTGGCTGAGTGGATGGAAGACGCCATTGACCTTGTATATTTTAGCAGATTTAGCGGCCGTTCACACCTGAACACTGATCCACTGCTGAAGATCAGGAACATGACTACAGCTGTCACATTTGTGTATTCAGTGGAGATCAACAATACGGTGTAGAGTCCCAGGTAGTGAGAAAGAGAGCGAATCCATCAATAATGTTTTCCACAGAGAATAAACAGGCCTCTCTTCTAAATCCAGCCTTATGATATCTCTGGGGACCTGCGATGGCTTGGGGCAGCAAAACCCAGAGTTTGAAAAGGAAATGCAAGTTTTTGCTTCATTTTCAGTGTTAATCATGTGTCAGATATCAAATATCAGTCTTCAAACGCTGATCTTTTTCAGGCTTTTTATATTTTTTAATTACTTTTTTCTGCCATCTTATCTGTGAATCTCTTTGACCTGCGCTACCCTGAATAAAACTTAAGAATAAAGTTTGATCTCTCTGCAAGAGTGACCTGGTCAATATGCCAGCAGACATTAAGGATAAACAATCAGATTTGACTGATGAACTATGAAAGATCAGGACAGCATCATTGTAGTTTTGATTTTTTTCATTAGTTTTACTTCATTTTGAATTATTATTTTTGTTTCAGTTAGTTGCTCATATCAGTTTAGTTTTTATTGTTCCAAAACATTTAGTTTGTGTGAGTAATGCTGAGTGTATTTGTCAGGACTGGATCCTCCTTGTGATTTCTGGCTTGATAAATTTGACCACAATGACAAAAGCTCAGGTGATTTCTCGAATAGTATAATTTCAGTTTTTTTTCTAGATTGTTAAAAGCACACAGAGCATAGTTCTGCCAGGCGCTTGCTCAAATGGTGATCATCTGATTACAGGGTTTCTCCATCTTTGTATTAATATAACGTCTTACCTTACAACATACTGTGTCTTGAGACAGTTGTTGTTGTGATTTAATGCTATATAAACAAAAATTGAACTAAATGTTTTCCAGTCTAGTCTTCAGATTAGTATTCGTTAACTGTAATAACTCTGAGTTTGTTTGAGTGTTTGTGTGCCTTTTTTTAATGGGGTCAACAAAGGTTTGAGGTGCAGTTACACAGATTGACCACAGGGTGTCACTGTAAACCTCTTCAGCGAATCAAAACACAGTTGTGGTGAATGACGTCATTGTTGGGGAATTTTCAAGATGGCGCTGGACTGTGGCCGGGATGCCACTGCTGCTGCGACTAGCTAACAGTTGGGGGATTTAATTAATCTTCTGCCCGGTGGCGACGCAAGAAAGCGGCCGTGAAGCGTTCCTTTGTCTGCATTAAACACCTGAGACGGAAATGTTGCGCCGGGTGTGTGTCAGGTAGCGTTAAACCGGCTCTGAAAATGCAGGTAGCCCCTTCCTCCAAGAACAACAAAACCTGCTGCTGCGGAGCTCGGCCCACCGGGCAGGGGGACTCGTTGCAGGAACTTACGCCCGCGGCAGAGGCTCGCTTGGCGGACTGAGAAGTCATGGAGACTGTGAGGGAGAACGGAGGGTCGTTCGGAGTCGACTTGAACGAGAACGAAGAGGGAGAAAGAGGTGGCGGAGCGGGGAAATCAGCACTCAGAGACCGCAGCATCGCGCTGCTAGCCGGGGTCAGCGCGGTGCAAGACGCTGGGAAGGCTTTCACCGGCCTCGGCAGGGATGTAAACACTGACGCCTCCTTGAAAGGGAAGATAATGCTGGAGAGGCTGTTCCCCGGCCAGGTTTCCGGGGTCTGCGGGGACCACAGTGGCCTGAACGGGTTCACTGAGGAGGAGCTGTCGGTGGTCGAGTTGGAAGTAGGAGGAGGGCTTGGCCTTGAGGGCACCACAGCTGCTTCCTGTCCAGCTGTGTTCTCAGTGGAGAAGATGCGGGGGGACAGCAAAGAAGAAGCCCGGGACTCAGACTGTGTTAGCCCGGGGGGAGAGGCCACAGGAGGCGGGTGTATCAGGACTGCTCTGCCCGGCCATGAGCTGGTATGCGCGGTGAGGGAGCACCGGCGGAACTGCGCCTGCACCGCGGGGGTAAACATGCCCAACGGGGCTGCCGACAGCTGTGAGGGGGAGGCAGGGTTATTTCCCACCCAGCAGCTTTGCGTTTGCGACTGTGAAGAAGTGAAAGTGGCCAACGGGGGTTTCCACACACATGACCAGGACCTGGACTCGGGCTGCTCACCTGAAAACACCCCTGACTGTCAGTTTAAATCGAAGTCTAGGCATGAGAAGAGGGTAGGGTCCCCTGGATTAAGTGCCAAATCCCCCTCTTCCTGCCCTTCATCCAGTGGCAGCCCGCTCTCTGAGCGCAACACCAGGGATGAAGAGGAGGTGGAGGACGATGAGGAGGGTTTCAGTGACCCCAGCTCACCTCCCGTCAGGCCGCAGAGTCTGAGGACTAACCCCAACGTGGCCGTGTCCCTCAGCTGTGACGCCACCCCGCTGTCCCCAGAGGATGAGGAGGATGGGGGCTTTTATTTTGAAGGGTACGACGAAGACCTGAGGGGCGTTTTGGAGGCGGGTCGCCGGCAGAGCGCTCCGGACACGCTCCCGGACCTGAACCAGGACAGCTCGGACCCCAAGCAGATGCCAAAGAGGTTCGGCATCGCAGATTTCTTCACCAGGTAAAATGATCACGTGGTCTGCGGGGCAATAAAGAGTGCACGTGCTAACTCCCAAGGACCCCCTCCCTCCTCGTATGGTCTTAAGGCTTTAGTCTTACTACTGTATTAAAATATAAGTAAACAACACGAAGACAACTGAAAAGGATAAAATACAAGGTTTTAATTCTCAGTCAATCCAGGCTCAATTATTTTAGTAAAGAAGCTCATAATTTAAAGAATAAAACAGAAAAAAATAAAGATTTAAAAGCTGATTGGACTTTAGTTAGCGTTATTAAAATACATTTTACATATAGGAAATACCTTCTTTTATTTACTTATCTGTCCTTAAGATTCATGGAAATAAACAACATAAGGCTGAAAAATATAAAACACACTTTTATTAATTTGTGCTTCCAAATGCAGATTTTAGGAAATAAAGCTCATGATGTACAGATTTAAATGCTCGGTGATGAAGATGCATCCTTGCATCCAGCAGCTGTCTCCGCCTACTCTTCTCGCTCCACCTTTCCACATTAAAGGTCACTTATTGTATTAAACAGACGACCTCTCAGAGCTGCTGTCTGGGGCCTGTAACACTGTAAAATCCTGCACGTTAATCACATCTCAGTTCTGTATGTGTGACACAGCAGGCATCAGCGAGCATCGACTCAGAGCTGCCTCTTTCCCCGGGGCTTCACCGCTCCCTTTGCTCTTTTCCCGGAGCGGTTTCAGCCATTAGAGGCGATTGATCACGCCGTGTAACCACCGTGCAGCTGCCCAGATGCTGTGACTGTGTGCTGATCAGGCACGAATGAGATTACATGCTCTCAGTTCCTGAAAAGCTGATTTTTAGACGTGTCACATCGACTTTGAATAAACCCCACACGCACAGGTGGTTGAACTAAAAGGCTTTGAAACAGAGTCTGGGCTCTTTAGATGGAGCTTTTTAGCCTCTGCTAGAATTAAGGCAACAGAGCAGCAACACAGGAACACGTTTCCCCTTTTTAACCAAAGAAGCGAGTCACGCTGAAGCAAAAGAGAAGGTGAATAAATGAAGGAGAGGCTGAATTACTAAGCTTTAGCTCTTAATGTACAAAACCTCCAAACATATAAGAGCAAAGCTGGAGAGATTTGAGCTGTGGGTTACTGGATTATTTTCAGATTGTTGATGACTTTGTGATGATTTTGCTGCTGTCCTGACGCAGGGACAGCGCTGTCTCCCTCTCACTCTTTGCCACATAAACAGGGCAGTGACTCAGTGACCTTTGAGGTTTCACTCCTACAGTGTTGGTGCTAAAAAGCAACGCTAGTTCATAACCTGTGTGAATCTGTGTTATCTCCACCTGTTGGTCCATTATGAGCCTGCTATTGAGTGCATCCTGAATTTGATTGCTTTGTTTCGGTCTTTTATTTATTCAAACCAAGATGGCCGTTCTTTGGTCATTTTAATTTGGTTCTTGTTGTTCCAAGAAAGAGTCGAGTAGATCTTCAATGATTGCATGAGCCCCAGGCCGAGGGAAGTGGGCGCTCTCCATATTCCCAATGAAACAGGGGGAAACGCCCTCCTCCTGCTTTGTCTCGTTTTGAGATGACAGATTGATGGCGTCATTTCCCATACACGCCACACAGACCCTCTTAGCAAATATACAAGTAACCTCCTGTTGTTGGACTGGATAATGTTAGCTGACGGGACTAAACACGACATTTCAAATGAGATATAAAATCAGATAATGCGGTTTTATGTTGCATGACGTAAAGTGTTGTCCGTCTTCTCTTAAAGGGAGACGGCACTGGTCCTGCGATAAGTAATAAGTCAAAGTTTGAAGGTATATGTTGATTAAATGTTAAACTTTTGAATAAAGCAACAAAGAGAGTTAATTTGCAGAAATGGCGTGCTGGGGAAGGAGTCGTTCTTTTCAGCTCTACCAGACTCCTGACAAAAAATGATCATTTTATTTCACAGGAAACAAGAGTTTGTTTGTTTTAAAAACCAAAGGCGATTAGACAACAATCTCACACATTTTTGGAGGTAAAATTCCCGTTTTTGTGAATGGAGTCTGGTGGAATGTGATGGCTTCACATCCTCGTCAGAGTGAAGCACTGAAAACGCAGCATCCACGTTTAAAAATGCAGCATACGAACACTGAATTCATTTTTTTTTTGCATTTTATTTCAGTCAGCTGTTTGTAAAGTCCCACTCTATGTTCTGTATTCTGTTCTGGTCCTTATCACCTACTCCTGCTATGTGCAGTCTTTTTTATTGTAGTGCATCTCTTCCTGTTTTGTAACAGCTGGAAGTACACACTCGTGCTTTGCATTAAAAGTCAAATTTCCGGTCAAATACTTGACAGAATTCCTCAGTTGTTGGAGTCGGTCTTCAGACAAGAAACGATTACATGTATCAGATTGTCTGCAGTTCAACAGGAAGCACACAGGGCCTTCTCAGAAATCAGAGGAGAGCAGGTTGGGTGAGGACCTGAAAGCAGCGGCCTCCTGCAGGCTGATAGCTGAAGGGCTGTTTGTTCAGAGCTGAGAACGTCTAAGTTTGTATCTTTGCCTGAAATGCGGTCCGTTTTTTGTCATTCGACTGATTAGATTTGGTCTGGAGTCAGTTTTCTTGTTTGTCCGCTGTAACCACAACACCGCAGGTGGTTAGGACATCCAGACCCTGCTAATTTGGTCCCGATGCTGAGCCCTGCTGATTTTAATCATGCTCGGTGTGGTCTGGTGCCGCGCTCATTGATTACTGCTCAGTCAGAGCCAGGAAGTGTGGATGCAGGTGTGCGCAGTATCTGTTTGAGAGTACAGAAGAGACGCTCTGTCGGTAACTGATGATTAACCCAGAGCACCCAAACAGAAAGCAAACTTGAAGTCTCAAGGTTGGAGATTGATCTGCTGGCGGATATGTGCTCATCCATAACCTCGTTAGTCAAACGATCCTCGGCAGCGGTGGAAACCCGCCGGGCGCTCCGGGACATGGCTCGGTTTATCTAACAGCCCAGTTTTAGTTTGTTTTGCTGAACTTTGTGAGTGCCGTCGTTCTCTTTGGCTTCATTTGTCTCTCCTGTTGGAACAGCTAACCTCACTTCAGTGTTGGTGCTTTAGGGTTATGATCTGAAATCATGACCATTGCTGCTCCACGTTGAGTTCATATTTGCTTGAAGTCGTCTGTAAATGGCAAAAACAATCATCGTGGCTTTTTGTTGTTGTTCATCGACCGGTGTGACTCATTGAAACCAGCCGTCCACTCTGCCCCTCACACCAGAGACCACAGTCCCACACAGAACACATCATCTCTGCTTCATATGACTTTAACACTAAGATGCACTAATTCAGTATTTATTGAAGTTCTGGTGCCGAAACTACTCTGATTGTTTGTGATTTTAGGAAAAAAAGCACCAGGACATTTTGCATGCATGAACAGATGGGATCATTTTCCATCACTATTCTGCATTTTTCCACGAGAGCAGGCTGAAACATCAGAATGATAACCGTGGAATTGAATCTCTGGGGGCACGAGGCTGCACTCAGTTCACATGATTTAATATGCTGCAGATATTTGCCTTCTACAGTTACTTATAATTGCTTTGAGCAGATAAGGCTGCAGGTGAAGTTCGGTTTCCTGTTTTTATTGTGCTGTAAAGGAGGATTGCTTTGTTTCATCCTGAACTGACTGCATGATTTCCTCCCTCGTGACTTGAACAGTGACTCCAGCAGCAGAATAAAGATGTTATATTACGTTGATAGTTACTGGAAGAGCTCCAACGTTCCTCTGAGCCACACAAGGAAGTGAAAAAGAGAGAAATGCAGCAGCAGAGAGTTTCCCTAAAGTTTGGTCGCATTCAGAAACTTGAGCGTTGGATTTTTCTCTGTTTGACTAATGAAGTAGTAAAACAGTCCCCGACTGGCAGGTGCAGGAAAATTTATGTTTGTTAAATCTGCATCTGGGTCTGGGCTGGTTTTTTGGGTTGGATGCGAGCCCTGCAGCTGGCTTGAATGTCACAGCGTCTCAGAGGAAATCCAGACAGACGGAGGAGGAAGGCCAAGGGGAAAACAGCCCGGCTGGAAAAACTCCACTCTGGCTGTGTGGCCCACAGAGCTCAGGCAGGTCAGCCAGGGTCACATACAGGCAGCAGTGCTACTTTAAAGTGGACCTGTGCTGTTCCTTATTTCCTGTCACCCACCTCCTCTTCCAGAGGTGGATGTTAAAGTTAAGCTTATGTACACGTGCGTCTGGGTCAGTTTTAGTTGGTGTTTTCCCACTCAAACCTTCTGTTTGTGAGGGGCAGCCAATCAGAAGAAAGATGGCTTAAATGAAAGATTCATTTAAACTATGAAAGAGCCCAAGATTAAACAACAAGTGGAACTGCAGCTCTGAACATGCACAGCTTTGTGCTCACGTCCTGCTTCTAATCAGCTGTTGGAATAACACCGAACCAGCCTTTAATTATTTAAGGTCTTTGTTAGATGTGCTCACCTCTGCAGTTAATTATTAATGCAGTGTGTAGTGCAGCCTCAGTGTTTCACACAGAGTTGCGCTCTATTTGTGATGGCAGCACGGTGTCTTTTAAAAACAAAGTCATAAAAAGACCCTCGTATACTTTTGCAGGAATAGATAATAGATGATAAACAGCTGCGCCTCCCGTCAGTGACTCCCAGCACATCCAGGCCATCTGCTTCAGGCTGCAGCTTGCAGCAGATCAACAGAACAGAGCAAAGCTTACGCTACAAAAACTGCTCGGTTAGGTTTGTCTCAGAATAATGTTTACCCCACAATTTACTGAATTCTCTTCTACAGCCTCTGACTTCTACATCAGTCAGGACAAGCTCGGGAGAGCGCCCTGTGGAACAGGAAGTCAAGAGTCTGGGATTATTTCTGTCAAAATAAGCACAAATTGATACTTGAATGGCTCCCACTACTGAAGTTTGTGTGTGAAACACTGAGGTTAGGTCTTATCACACATAAACACCCACAGAGGCTGAACGTCACAGCAGCCACAGCTTTAAACGAGGCTTCTGATCTGAGGGACAGTTTGATGTAACCAGCATAAAGCTACGCGTCAGCTGTTCTTCTGAGGAAGGAGCAGTGACAGTCTAACCTGCTGCATTTCTTCTTCTGCATGATTAATGTGCGCACTCCTCGGCGGTTTGGAGAATCCTGGCAGGACGCTGTGAATGAACATTTCACTTTCTTTGTGTTTGTGATCTTTCTTCTGTAATTACACCAGAGTCACATTGTTGCTCAGATAAAGAGCCTCTGCTGTTAGTGAGAAAGCAACTTCTCCTTTTTCTATTTCTGGAGTTTCTCTCACTTGTTACAACTGCAGCCGCAAGAGAGGAAGAAGATCAACACACAGTTCAGTTTTTAACCAAAGTCTGTCAGCATCTACGAGTTTGTTTGGTTTTAAAACTGACATCAGTGTGATAGTGGAGTTTTTCCATCAGTTATAAAGTTGTGTTTATCTGTCATTTTGGCATTAAAATAATAAAAACAAGGATTTTATTTCACAGAACTGCTAAAACACTGTCGCTTACACCGAGAAGAAAATAGTCTAGTTTTAATTACATTTAAGTCTACAATTACCTTCTATTACCTTTTAAATGACTGAAAGTTTTGAATGAGCCACAGACGCTTCAGCAATAGCATTTATCTCAGCTGAGGGAGTAAGAGCCAAGTTTTCTGTAATCAAAGTGAATGAAAGTGTAGGGACACGGCGATTGTGGCTCCGCTTATTCTTTTCAGCTGCTGCAGTGGTGCACAGACAGCTGAGCTGCAGCAGATGCAGCGTGTGGGTCTTTGAAGCTGTGAACAAACTTGACCTGCAGAGCGCGAGGTGGGATAATATTTGCTCTGCCGTCTCTTCGGAGCCGGCTCCCATGCATATCTGTGTCTGTTTGTTCTCTTCCCGCCGGCTGACCAGCAGACTCTCCCAACGAAAACTGTCGATATGGCAGCTTTTCCTAAACAGTCTTTTTTCCTTTGGCATCATCTTAAAAAACTGCTGTAGCTGCAGCATTTACCGCATTACGTCTTTGCTGCGTGTCTTTCCTCGTTTGTTTGAGGAACTGAAATCGGCCTCTGCAGCTTTTCTGACCAGAGTTTACATTCTTCACAGATGGCTGGACTTCTAATGAAATGGGAACCTGCCAGTGTGTTGAAATGTCTGAGTGATAGGGAACGCTTACAGGAATCTCTTTAAGGGGAAGACGTTTTATCAGCACACTGAAGGAGGTCAGAGGGACACTGACCATGTAACCTGTGTGAGGATGAGCAGAGTTTTATACACTGACTTTAGTACATTTAATGACGCCATGCAGAATCTGACCTTCATGAATATCTGCACAGTTACAGGCCCTCAGATATGTAGGGGGTGCAGTTTGTTTATATTCATGACTTCATAATTACAGCACATTAAGTTTTCAGTGCTGAAAAATATTAATGCTCAGTTAAAAACTAAACTTCACAATCTAAAGCCAAAGTCTGGCTAACGTGGAGCGTCGCTATGATGGGATCTGTCAGATGCAGCGGAGCAGAAAGCAGCATCGATAGTCTGCATGTTTGATCTGGTTTCTGATTATTTCAAACGGTGCCAGCTTTCAAGACTCATATCAACATGCGGAGCAGGTGCTGCTCAGGACAAGTTAGAGCAAATGAAAGGTCTCCTTTTTATCTATGTTCGATACCAGGATTCCTTCTGACTGATTTATGGAGCCCATCGCATAAAGCAGTGCACACCCTGAACAGGTCATCAGATTAGTGTGGAGCTAAAACGAATAAATAAACAATTAATGAAAAAGGTAAATAGGTACAGAAGCAATGTCACAATTTACATTAATGATGTTTTACTTTTGTGTTTAATATTAGTGATGATTCATTTTATTAGTTTCTAAGGTAGATTAGTGAAATGTATAAAATGATTACAATTACTAAATAAAACTGTAAAGGAAACTGTAGAGTCGATCAAAAGGCATCAAATGTAAAGTTAATTTTATTCATTCATTTATTTTCCCTCCTGATTAGAAGACACCATCTCTGTCGTCGAGGCAACACTCTGACCTCTTGTCACCCTTTGAATTTGCAAAATGAAGCAGAAATAAGCAAAGAAACAAACAAGAAAATACACAAAAATACGAGGTCAAAACTGTAAATTAGGGAAGTGAAATAAAACGAGTTTATACACAAGTTAATAATAATAAGAAAATCTGTAACATTTTATAAGTTTATTAAAATACATCAGCTAATGCATAAAAACTCTTATACTTAATAATGAAGAGAAGTTTTATTTGTAACATTTTGCTTGTCCTTCATATGATTTTGAGAGATGAAGTTTATTTCCTTCCTGTTGACTCTGATACATGTTTGCTAAGCTCAGTCTGTGCTCTCTTTCAGGAGCCTGTTTTCTAGGAAACCCAAAGAGCCCAAAGCGACATCTCACAGCTCAGCAGGGTGGCGACTGTTTGGCAAGACAGCAGCCAGAGAAGGCGATACGAGCAAAGACCTCGCCTCCACACCGACCGCGGAGCAGGTTGGCTCTTTAAACACACACAATCATATCATCATCATCCTCCTCCGCCCAGGGTGTTTAATCTGCTCCCAGCCACAGTCGGTCCTTTATAAGGGCATGAAACTCTCCTGGGTGAATCATCTGAGCAGAAACATGAGCTGCTATGTTGGAAAATCAGATAAACAGTGGAAGGTAGAAGCCTTAGGACTCAGAAACTGCAGGCGAGGCGTTAAACGAGCTCCGCAGGCACAATAAAGGCTCTGTTTGCTTTCAGCGTTACTCGCTGTGTGTCCTCCATGTCCACTCGAGGTCTTAACAAAAACGCTGATTATTTTAAAGCACACCCAGCTGTGTCCACCTGCAAACTCAGTTGTCCTCTTTCCTTCTGTCGGCACCTTTTCTTCATCAGTTATTGAGATTTTACGTTTTTCTGAACCGTTTGCGTTGTGGGAACACGAGCACTTCATTTTCTCAGGGCAGGCTGCAGACTGTACGTGTTCATGTTCAAGTCAGAGTTTGAAGCCTCGTCAGTGAATTCTGAATGTCTTCATGTAAATGTTGCCTCCAGCACAGAGAGGGGAAATAAGCTTCACACTGTGAGGTAAGAACTAATCATCTGCAAATAACTGACATCCAATTTATAAACGTAAACAGACTGCAAAGTGCTGCAACTCACCTGCGAATTAGCTGAGGTAAAGTCTAGCAGGCAGCTAGCAGCTATACCCACCTGTTAGTCAAAGAGGCCACACCCCCTAATAATGCAAACTTTTAGCTGTAATGCAGTTTAAACAGGTGAGATATAACCGTACCCTCAGTACAGTTGTTATTAAGCAGAAGTCACCTATAGAGACCAGAACAGTTTCTTTGCAGGACTTCTGGAGCCAGCCCCTAGTGGATGTTAGAGGAACTGCACTCTGGAGCTGTCCTGGGGGTTGCTGCCTGCTTGCTGTTGGAAAATAGAGCCATGAACACTGCGCCTGCAGTCCCATCCCATGCACTTTCTGCTTTATTTATGCACTTGAGCAAAGTTAAACTTTTTTATTTTGTTTACATTGAAGAAGCTGTGAAACAGCTCTCAGCAGTCACATTCAGAGATCTTTAACTGGAACACCTGCTGGGGTTTTTCCTCCCATGCAGCTACGCTAAAGTCCAGTCGATGCTGGATGGAGTTTTTGCTCCGGCTTGTTTACCACAGGTTGCAAAGCTTTTTCATGCACGTTCTACCAAACCAAAGTGGGAAAGCACTTTCTCTGTGGGATCTGGCTTTGTGCATGAAGCCATTGTGACACTTTGGGGTGGCTGTAGCTCAGGCGGTAGAGCAGGTTGGTGGTTTGATTCCTAGTCTGCATGACAAATATCCTTGGGCAAGATACTAACCCCAAATTGCTCTCCGATCCATCCATCGGAGTATGAATGTGTGTGTGAATGTTAGTGAGAAAGCAAAAAATGTGCTTGTGCGAATGGGTGTGACTGGGTGAATGAACAAGTTATGTAAAGCGCTTTGAGTGCTCAGAAGAGTAGAAAAGTGCTATTTAAGAACCAGTCCGTTTACCATTTACACTGAAACAGGAAACAGCCAAACCTGAAAGCCAGGACTGTTTCCACCGAGCTGGACAAACACACTATTGTCTGAAATATCGCTGCAGCAGGAAGATGTCCCAACAACATCTGTGCTATGGAGCACGCAGCAGACTGTGACAGTCGCAATGTGAATGTCTCCCTGCTTTCTGGTACAGAGACTGCAGAGCTGCACCGGGCTGGATTTACTGGAGTCTTATTTAAGGAGCCAAACCATTATTAAACCATCAGTTAACAGTTAGCATCATTTGGCAGCTTCAGAGCTGTCCTTCTGCACTATTGAAAGGAAACAGTTTAAGTGAAGTCAGCCTTCCTCCTCCTCCTCCTCCTCCAGCAGCATTGTGTCTGACGTGTCAGCTAGCCTGAGCCAGGCCACATCTGGCCAACTCTTTTCCCGATGAATCATCTGACTGCTGCTGCCGTCATGTGAGCAGAGCGAGGGTAGAGGCCAGCAGCTGTTGGCAAAATACCTTTAAGGCTCCAATCAAAGGTCAGAGGTCACACAGTCATGCTCCATGTTACTGTGGCAGCAAAGAAAATCCCGCCAAGTGTGACGTAGTTTTTTATCCGGCAAATTGATGTGATAATGTGTGTAATTAAACTCAACTAGAGGAGGAGGCTGGTGTGTGTCTGCGTGTGTGTGTGTGTGATCATCATCTGATCAGCAAAACAGGGGCACCACAGGGGACTGTCCTCTCCCCCTTCCTCTTCACCCTCTACACCACAGACTTCAGCCACTGCACAGAGACATGCCATCTTCAGAAGTTTTCTGATGACTCTGCGGTGGTTGGATGCATCAGCAGGGATGATGAGACAGAGTACCGGGCTGTGGTCGACTCCTTTGTCACGTGGTGTGAGCAGAATCATCTGCAGCTCAACGTGGCAAAGACCAAGGAACTGATCGTGGACTTCAGGAAGACCAGGAAACACTTGACCCCTGTTTCAATCCAGGGGGTCAGTGCTGACATTGTGGAGGACTATAAATACCTTGGAGTACACATTGACAATAAACTGGACTGGGCTAAAAACACCACAGCACTTTACAGGAAGGGCCAGAGTCGTCTCTATTTTTTGAGGCGACTGAGGTCCTTCAACATCTGCCAGAAAATGCTGAGGATTTTCTATGAGTCTGTTGTGGCCAGTGCGATCCTGTATGCTGTTGCATGCTGGGGGAGCAGGCTGAGGGTCGCAGATGCCAACAGACTTAATAAACTGATCCGTAAGGCCAGCAATGTTGTGGGGATGGAGCTGGACTCCCTCAAGGTGGTGTCGGAGAGGCGGATGCTGTCCAAGATTAAGACAATGTTGGATAACACCTCCCACCCACTCCATGACATGCTGGTCAGTCACAGGAGCTCGTTCAGTGAGAGACTGAGATTACCGAAAAGCACCACTGAACGACACAGGAAATCATTCCTGCCTGTGGCCATCTCCCTGTACAACGCATCCACTTAACACACTGTTTGCTGCTACAACTACACATGTTTCTTTTCCAAATATTTATTTATAAGTGACTTATGTATGTATGTATGTATGTATATATATGTATATATTGTACTATTCTTAGTTAGCGTATTGTCTGTCTTGTCTTAATGTTGGTTTAAAATGGAGCACTGTAACAAAAAATAATTTCCCCCAGGGATCAATAAAGTATTCTGATTCTGATCTGCCTCCGCAGCTTCAGGCTGTGTACGTGTGGATGTTGCCCAGCACACTACATCATTTTACAGACATCGTGTTGTACATAAACACAGGCAGGCTAACAGTGTTAGCATCAAGCTGGTAAACACGTGTGCAGATGCAGCTCCTCTCTGCTCTGCAGCATCTGGATTTTTACTGCTCGTAAAAACTCTCCTCAGACATAAATACCATGATTACGTGGAGCTTTTCTGTGCTCACACAGACACTCGACCTGCTGCAGACCCACTGATCTCCTGATCATCAGTATCGCAGAATTAGGAAATCACCTTTGCGGAGGTTGAAGGATCTTATCTGTCTGAGTTCTTCATTTTTAGTTCTGTAGAGTCCAGCTAGCTGCTAACGTAAACGCTCTCATCCAAATACATCACTTCTGCTTGCTAACATGGATGCTTTTAAATGTGGAGGCACAAACCAGTGGGTGTGATGTCACTGTGGCTGCATGCATCTTTTATTTACAGTCTGTCTAACAAACCATAATATGCACGTTGCTGTAATGTAAAGGAAAGGTGAGCAGCATGTTTCACGTCAGTGTTTCCTCAGCTCCGTGTTTTTATATCTCGGCTCTTTGGAAATCACCAGGACGGTCACATGATGCGTATCTTTTTATGACTCTCACTTCATGTTGAATCTGATGACAGAGTAGCCTCAGAGGGCGACCTCTGTCTCCCTCTGCTGGCGGCATTCACGCCTGAAACCAGCTGATGAAAGACGTGTTGTTCTGTTGACCCCACAGCTGTCCTGCTCCTGTGGATAAACGGTTTATTGTACGGGCCACACACACACACACACACACACAAACACACACACACACACACACACACACACACACACACACACAGAGTGATTCTCTGTGCTTAAGCTGATGAACGAACGCTCTGTTTATTCTGAAACTGCAAATAATCTGTTACAAACATTTTTACTAAATTCAGAAACGATGCTTTTACTTCCGTTTGTACTCGAGAGAATTGTGGAAAGAAAAGCACCTTCTTTACGTTTCTTCCACCTCTCATCCAAGAAGCTTTTTCAGTTCTAAGATCAATTAGTGGAGAGTGATCTCCACCATGTGCCTCCATCTCACCCTATCCCAGCATCCTCCTCTGCTACCAACCCTCTGCATGTCCTGCTTCACCACATCCATCTTCTCTGAGCTCTTCCTCCTTTCCTCCTGCTTGGCGGCTCCATCATCCTTTGTCCTGTAAATCCACTCTCCCTCTTCTGCACATGTGCAAACCCTCTCAGCTTCTCTACCTTTGTCTCCAAAGCTCGCCTGACCTGTCCCTCTGACACTTGAAATGATCAGACCTTTGCAAAAGCAGTTTTTGGGTCTCAGAGAAGAATGAAACTGAGCTGGAGGCAGATGTTTATCTGTGTATAAGGTGGAATGGCTTTTTATGATGTTCTCTGGGTGGCGCTTTTACAGCTCAGGAAAATAAAACTTTAAACACCCACAGCTCAGTGAGGACCGTGGGAACTGAAAAAGATGTGAGACGGCTCTGAATTTGTGTAACTGCCAAAAACACCCTGTTGAGTTGATGTTCAGGTGTAATTATTCCTCTGAGAGCGATGCTGTACTACATGATATCTGTTTCTTTCTTTAGTCTCCTCAGCAGGAGCCGATGAAGGACTCCAGCGTGCCCTCGTGTCCTCAGCGCCCCCTGCTTGCAGGGAGGAGGAAAAACCTGGAGTTTGAACCTCTTTCCACCACGGCTCTCATCTTGGAGGATCGCCCTTCGTAAGTTCTGTGGTGGCTTTAAAAATGCAGTTTTAAGAATGTGCTTTTGTGCCTGTGGTGGAAAAGACTGCAGCTGGTTCTAGATTACACGCTGTGATGTTGGAAAAGGCATAAACCTGCTGATGTGTGTACTTCTGAAGCGAGTGCATCTGCAAACAGGGGATTTTGTGTTATTCCCACGTTTAAGCTCAATGGTTCCAACTGTGAGCCGAGCGGTGTAGGGTATCCGTGCTGGTGCCGATCTTTTTACCAGTACACTCTGGAGTGTTTGAAAACCAGCCTGCATTGGTGCTGGTTTGTTTCTCACCTCAGCTGCAGCTTCTGACTCAATGTTTCCAACTTTGGGCTCAGCGGTGTTGGGAAGTCAAGTTGCTGCTGGTGTTTATTCTCTGGAACCAGCTGGAACTGGTTGTTGTTATTATTATTATTATTATTGGCAGAATGTTGCTGAATGCACTTGCAGATTAAAATGTTATATTTCAATGTTTCATAGCTGCAGAAACAGACACCTGAGTCAGTGAATGACATGTTTTATTTTTGTGAAAAGCAAATGAAAGGGCCGAATATTTCCATCACATACATGTGTGTGTATCAGTAACACATGCTTGGATATGGATTTGCATTGGAAGACCACACGTGGTCCTCCATGACTATTTTTCCTCCCTGTATGTGGAAGTTGGAGGTTCGACTGTGCAATGCAGTGAAAACACTGAAGCTTTTTATCAAAGGTTTAATATCAGTCTTTATTGTTCTTTGTCCCTCTGTGGTGAACAAAGATGAGCTAACAGTTTTACATTAGAGTCAAACTGGTGTAAAATGTCAGATTAATGAGTTTTTTCCTGAGTGAGGGGGATGCGAGGCGATCCTCGCAGCAGAAACACTTCAGGATGAGGTCACTGTCACAGAGAGACAGAGCCGCTGTGTGTGATCACCTGACAGGAAGTAAAACCAGAAAACCCCAACAAGCTTTCCAGCTGGCTGAGAGCTCGTCTGTCTGTCCTTCAGGAACCTGCCGGCTAAATCTACGGAGGAAACTCAGAGACACAAGCTGGAGTACGAGGAGATGGTGGCAGGAGCCAAGAGGAGAGGTACACACACACACACACTGATGTCACTGGCTGGTTCTGTTCTTGGATTTGATTGGCTCGTGCTGTTGCGTCTCCTTCAGAGCTGAAAGAAGCCCAGAGGAAGAAGCGTCAGATGAAGGAGAGACACCGGCAGGAGGACAGCATCTCCAACGCCATGGTCATCTGGAACACCGAGATCCTGCCTCACTGGGACTCCATGTACGTCTCCACCGCTGTGTGTGTGTGTGTGCGTGCGCGCGCGGGTGCTTGTGTTTATTTAATGCATTGTGTGTGTGCAGGAAGGGAACGAGGCGGGTCAGAGAGCTGTGGTGGCAGGGCCTTCCCCCCAGTGTCAGAGGAAGAGTTTGGAGCCTCGCTATCGGCAACGAGCTGAACATCACACCAGGTACAAACACGCGATCCTGGACACTCTTTTGACACTTCTGTTAAATATTAAGTACATTTTTAAATGCTGCAGTGACTGCAGCTGTTTATTTAAACCACCATGAGTCCCACAGGAACCCTAATCTGTGCTCTCTTATATGGAGAGATGGAGGCGTGCAGAGACAGTCAGTTTAGATTCTGGTTCACAAACATTTGCACAGTGGGAAGAACACAGCTGGGCGTTGCACACTTTTAATGAATCTAACGAGAATTTTGATTGCATGGTAAAAAATTGTTCTGCACACAAAACTGTGACTGAGGCTCAAAGAGATTCAAAACGATGGATTTGCATAAAAACTGAAACTCTAACCTTTAAAAGTTGCTGATTGAGTCTAATTTTCTGATTGATGGGTGTTTGTCTCGCTGCAGAGCTCTATGAGATCTTCCTCTCCAGAGCCAAAGAGAAGTGGAGGAGTTACAGCGAGACCAGCTCAGTGAACGACAGCGAGAGTGGTACGACGCCCCTCCTCTCTTTGACCCTCACAGCTCCAGTTTCAGCGACTGAAAACTACTTCTGTGTGTTTCTCCCGTTAGATGGAGGAGCATCTCTGGCTGACAGAGAGTCCAGCCTGGATCTCATCAAACTAGACATCTCCAGAACCTTCCCCTCGCTCTTCATCTTCCAGAAGGTAAACACAGATAACAGGCAGAGGACCATTCAGGTTTGCAGCACTGCAGCAGCAAATGCAGCAGTTTGATTTCTGCTACGATGAGAAAAGAATTTGGTCGGATTTTCAGACATTTGTTTTTGGACTTGTGACGTCTGTGTGGGTGTTTTTGTCCCGAGGTTCTTCAGTCTGCCTGCAACAAACAGCCAGCAGGTCAATCACATCTGTGTCTCACATGAATGTCTGCTGTGTCTTCCTCCTGCAGGGCGGTCCGTACCACGACCTCCTCCACAGCGTGCTGGGTGCCTACACGTGTTACAGGCCTGACATTGGCTATGTGAGTAAAAGCATTATGGCAGCTCTTACCAAATATTTAAAAATCATTCAGTGTCTCGTTAAGACTGATCCGAAACCAAAGCGTCTGTGGACTTTCAGGTGCAGGGCATGTCCTTCATCGCTGCTGTGCTCATCCTCAACCTGGAGGAGGCCGAGGCCTTCATCACCTTTGCCAACCTGCTCAATAAACCCTGTCAGATGGCCTTCTTCAGAGTCGACCATGAACTGGTACGCAGTCTTTGTGATATTTCATAAGAGGGAGGAGGGAAAACTCAGAAACCTCCTGAAGAACTCAGAGTTGGTTTGTGAGTAAAAGTGAAAGATTTTTACTTTTACACAAATCACTGTGAACATTTAAAACCTTTTCCTCTTTGTTCTCTCCGTTTCTGACAGATGTTGAAGTATTTTGCAGCCTTTGAGATTTTCTTCGAGGAGAATCTTCCTCGTCTCTTCAGCCACTTCCAGACCAACAGCCTGACCCCTGACCTCTATCTGATTGACTGGTGAGTTAATACAACTGAAGAAAAAAGCAGCCAAGCTGATTTTTTTCTGTTATAAATTTACAGCAAATCTTTTATATGTTTAACACAGATTAGATTGTCAGTAAGATTTATCGACTTAAAAATGCCTTAAAGTTCATTTGTCTTAAAAAAAAAAAAAAAAAAGACTTTGGATGTAGCTCACCCGGTTGAGCAGGTGACCCACGTAACAAAGGTCACTGCAGGTCACCACAGAGTCATGCAGAAGCTGTTTGCGTTGATTTGGTTTAAGCGGTGCATATTTCCATGCCGATCTTTCATAACTCGCCTTGAGTTGGTGTTTCATCTTCATACGCCTGCAGATTTCACTCAGCATGTCTGTCTCCCTGCAGGATCTTCACTCTGTACAGTAAGTCACTCCCTCTGGACGTGGCGTGCCGGGTGTGGGACGTCTTTTGCCGGGACGGCGAGGAGAGCTTATTCCGGACGGGTCTGGGCATCCTGCATCTGTACGAGGAAGTCCTGCTGCAGATGGACTTCATCCACATCGCGCAGTTCCTCACGCGCCTGCCGGAGGACCTGCAGTCGCACACGCTCTTCAACGCCATGGCCAGCACGCACATGATCAGCAGGAACCGCCGCTGGGCTCAGGTCAGGCTCACGGTCAGAGCGCAGGGCGAGGGCGGCGCAGCTCACTCGCAGAAAAAAAGCTAACAGGTGTGTTTCCTTCCAGGTGTTTTCTGCCTTGATGAAGGACGGAAATAAAGAGGCGGATAAAAACACGAGTCCAGCTTTGAGAAGCTAACCCCGACGCTAACTCCAGCTGTACTCAAACTAACGTCTGGCTTCGGGGATGTCGGAGCTCGCGCTAGCTCCCCCTGCCGCCGCTGACGCCAACCACAGAGGCTAGTTGTGTATCTTGAAGCTGCGTAGCCTGAAGCTAAACTCAGTCCTGGGCTCAGCTACGAAGCTTGAAGTGAAGACGAGGCAGCCGTGGAGGTGGGGGCGGAGCCGCTGACCAGTCTTGGGAAAGGAAGCGGCAGCTCCGGCGATTCCTGAAACCTCTGCTGGGACCAGAAGCGTTCGGTTACTCCTGATCTTCAGCTGCCAGTCAGTATTTCTCACAGATTGTGTTCCACAGCTGGGGAGTCACAGGCGGCTGGGAAGAAAACCTAAAAGCAGTCCGACTCGGCCATCGTTTGGCTCCTCCAGGTCGAGACGGCGCTAACACTGAGCGTCACGCCCTGCGTAATTCTCCAAGACTCTAAATCTAACTGTAGGTGCTAATGAGTTTCTCAAGGCTTCAGAAATGTCCTCTGTGGTTCACTTATTAATGTGAGTCCTTGTGGTTCGAGTTCACAAACACTCTTTTACTTTGCTGCTTTTGTTGTAATATTAGCTTCAAGAATGACGGCAGTCTGCACTACTTTAATCTGCTAGCAAAACAAACTCACAACACGGGAGATTTGGGTGGAAGTAAAACTAAAGTGTTGCAGTTTACTCGCTGCTTCTCTGTCACCAGTTTTGGTGGGAGCTGCCCAGTTTGGGAGATATCTGCTGCCTTCTCAGAACTAAAATCAAAAAGCATTTTTAATATAATTCTGTCGTTCTGGGAATCAAGACCACCTTCCTTAAAAAAGGATTCATGTACCCAAACTCACTGTGAGCATGTTTCAGGATCTGTGCAGAAGGAAGCGTCGATCTGTCGCGTGTCGGTCCGTTAGCTTAGCGCCCCGCTGAACAGCAGTCATTTTACCAGAACCAATCAGCAAACAACCTACAGGTGACATCACCTGCCCACACTCCCAAGTCAGCCGGCCAACGATGTGGTTTGACGCTGCTGCCCTTCATTAAAGTCAGTCTAATGTGTTTTATTAGAGCCTGTAGATGTTACCTAGCAACCACCACTAGAGTGCAGTGTGTGACAGGAAGCTGTAACCGAGCAGCACGGAGCAAAGAGGGACGGCATCCGTGCTAACCTTTAACATCAACGCTGAGCCTCGTCTGATCGGCTGTGCTCGACTTTTGTTACGTTCAAACTCGTCCACTGGTCCCACGCACAGGTTTTGTGGATTTTTGTGATTAAGTCGGTCATGATTTTTGGAAAAACACTTATAGACGATAGTCCTGACCAGACGCTCAGAGCTCCTGGGACTGAGAGCTGACGGCAAATTCAAAGCGTCACCTTCTGACGCCGCACTCTCTCCACCTCACGCTCCGTGTTCCCGTCACTTGTGCACAAGATCCTGAACTCCCTCGTTTGGTGGAAGAAGCAACAGCCTGCTGTTTTCTGGCTCATTCATTCGATTCGTGTTCAAGAGAAGGCAGCCTTTATCTGTGAAGTTAGAGCGCTCTCACCAGTCACTCGAAGGAAACCAGGGCTGAACTGGCCCTTTAAGGACGAGCAGATGGTGAAAGTGATTACAAAGGATGCAGTTAATGAAAGAGTGTTTTTTTTTTTTTTTTTAAACGTTAAGATAATGATTCCACTTAAGTGTTTAATACTTCTAAATATATTCTAAAGGTGGGAATATTAGTGCTGGTGTTTAAGCAAGAATTTAGAAGGACATTCGTGTTAGTATTTGACGTAATTGGCTTAAAATATCCACAAAAACCATTTTGGGTAGAATGTAAATGTTTGTGCTGACAAATGGGGCCATCGGGGTTTTAAAGCCAGCGTTTCCCAGATCCAGATTTCCATTCAGAGCACTTTATCACGCAGCATTTAAGCCCCACAGTGAGGCCTCCAGCTCTACGGCCGCGGCCTTTAGCTTTTAGTAGTTCGGGCTTGAAAAATGACGCTTTTATAGGCTTTGCATTAGATTATTTCTTGCTTGTTTATTAAAACTTAGCTAAAAAATTTGACTGAAGTTAACAGAAGAAACTGCTGCATGTATGCAAGCAGCGTGTTTGAACCCGGAGGCCTAAAACCGAGACCAGAGGTGTTGCTGTTCACTCCCAGAAGATCCTTGAAAACATTATTTCCTTTTAAAGCAAACATCCTCCAAGTCGCCATCTTCTCAAATTTGCAGTGTTTCTTTGTCATCTCTTGTTTTGGATGAATTCGATCGTACGTTCTGATTTTCTGTGGATCAACCGTTTGGTCTACATAGATGCCAGAGGGGAAAAAAACTTGCTTCCAGCCGCTCGGGCTGAAAACTCTCTGCCGACTTTTAGACTGTTTGAAGCTGCTCGCACCAACACTCCAACGGGATAATGAAAGCAATTTTTATTTATTTTTTCTTATATTACTCGTTTTCTTTCAAAAACAAAAGTCTGCTCAAAAATCGAGTTACTGCTGCTTTAGCCTGCCTACAGGCAACTGCAAGCCACTTTGCAACCCACCGTCACCACCTTTGCTCCACCTCCTCCATGTCGTTCCGTCTGCCAGAGCAAACAAACATAACACAACAGCGTCGTCCTGAAATAACAGGAAAAGGAGTTTGTGGTATTTATAGTGAAAAATGATTGTTTTTGGATATTAATTACTTTTTACACAGAAGAGTAACACTAATCTGAGGATGCAGATGTTACCAACACACTGACTGAACAAAGCTTCGCACTCACAGCCGTCACTAAAAACACAACAGCGCTACAATAATGAGCAGATCAGCAGCGTCTCTACAAGTTTCTACACTCTTTGTTGCTCCTTGAGCTCATGGAAACACTTCTTTGATTTCCACTCACTACATCAGCCTGATGTGTTTGCACAGCCGATTAAAGGCAGCCAGAGGTCACCACCTCCTGTGAGATGGGCAATGATGGAAATATGTGCCAAAAAATAAAATCAAGATAAAATGTGTTTCAAAAATATACTGGACTATAGAGTGAACTCTGTTTTGTGCTGCCAGACTTTTATATAATTCATGGATGGTATCTAATGGATGTAATAATAAAGTTAAGCAATCTCAACAGGTGAATTTTAATCAGTTGCTGATCTATAAACTATTCTTTGTATCAGGCGGTAAACATTTGTTTCTGCTGTGACGTTCGATGTTTTAACCTGGGAGTCTACGGCTGCTGTTGGAGCCCCTAGTGGGTGTTAGACGAAGTGCAGCAAGAAAATGAAGCTTTGTTTTTGTAAAGAGCTCGCTCTATAGTCCTCTGCACCGATCAGCAGTGAATGATTTAGGGCTCAAAATAAATGCAACCGCCATCTCGCCATGACCATCAAACTACCGACAAGCACTACTGAGGAAGTCTCCACTCAGCCTGCAGCGAATGCACAGGCCGCCACTCTTTCCATTTAAAGCTGAAAACTCACCAGAGACGACGAAGATCCCTGGATGAGGAAATGGTTCATGTCCTTTACAGGCACCAGCTAATCAGTATTTCTGAGGTGGTAAAGATGGAGGTCGTTTCCAAACTTCAGGGTTGTTGCTTCTTCTTCTCTGGTGACTGTGTCAGCGTCACACCTGTGTAACACCTGAATTCTCCACAGACAGTTATGATCAGTGTTCATTAAAACATCTGCAAAAATTATGTTTAAAAAGTTAAAAATGCAATTAGTGTTTCCTTCAGGAAAACTACAGACCGTCCCTTTAAAATGTCTGTTACCTTCCACCGAGCCTTACAACCCAGGAAGTGTCACCGCCTTTCAAAATAAAACTCGACCAAAGTGTTAATGAAGCGCTTCATTAAACACGGCTGGAAACAGAGTCATGATTTATTATTTTTAAACACACGATCATCCAGCATTTAGTTTTTTTCACAGTGAAGCAAAGCGAAGCACCCAAAAGGTAAAAACATTCATTTCTAGTTGTTACTATTACTGTTATTATTCGTCTGCTCACAAATATTTTGGACCATTTTAAATCGTCAGACTTTGCAGAAGACGCAACACCAGGTTAATGCGTGTTGAAATTTGAATCTGGAACTTTATTTATAGCAGGTCTGTCCAGAATTCATCATCCTTAGAATTTGATGAGTTTTCCAGCAGATTTACTGAAAATCTGTTTGTATTTCTAACAATTATTTTTCTCATTGTTCTCAGATTAGTTCTTGACAAACGCTCCAAAATACTTTTGATGTTTTTGTTTTATTTATTTTCTTTTTAACAAACAAAGAACACATTAAAAACTCCAGTTTTCTAATTTTTTTTTTTTTAAATAAAGGCACTTTTTGAAGACAAACTTGTTTTTTCTACACTTTAAACACACTCAGTAACAAAGCTGCACTCAAAGCCTGTTAATGAACTTTTCTTCTACTTTTACATTAATTCCTCTCGTTTGAGATTCAATGACAAGTATTTGTTTTTGTTTGTTTTTATCTTGTAAATTTACAACTTTAATGTTCAAACTACATCAGGATTCGCCCAGCCCCTCGATTCTTTTGGTTCTTTTAAAAATGAAACCACATTTTAAACATTTTTATTAATGTCTTTTGTCTGCTTTTGCAATTTTCTCCAAAATGTCCGATAATCACCCCCTTCTTGCTTTGCCATGTAAGTGTTTATTCATCATGTAACATCTCCGTATGATTATTCTGACAGCCGAGGTTGTCCCGAACACGATCTGAATCCAACCTCATTCACGTTTTTGGGCTCGATAGAAACTTCTGGTCATTTTTAACTCAACACAAAACAAATGTGTGAAAACAAATCAGAGGAAAGTTGTATTAATGGATTTAGTTTTGATTTAAATAAAGGAAGTTAAATATGCAAGTGAAAAGCAGTTAAATATTCAGAGCTGAATGAAACAAAAGTGCAATAGAGACGTTGTTTGTGCAGTTTCATTACCCATAATCCTCAGCAGGTTGATTACATCACTCCAGATTGCTAACAAACGTTCAGATGAGACTCGATAGTGTCCCCTCTGACTCTTCAGCGTATTCCTTCTTTTTAACTTGTTTTATACTTTCATGTAAATCCATTCAGCTTGTTTCTGTTTTACTGTCAGATTTTAATATTTTAATGTACAGTTTTCTTTTGTTCCATAATGCCTTACAGGTGCTGTAAATACACTGTAAAAAATAAATCTTTTCATATAATGGCCACTAGTTAAATGTGTAAATAAATATCTCAGCAAACTCCCGCGTCTCTTTCCTCTTTACAGTTTTTTTGAAATAAATTCAAATGTTCGCCGACTTTGAGGACTTTACAGTCTTTTCTCATTGAGTAGTTGCAACTGAAGAACAAAAGTTGATGCAGAGTTAATTATAAAATATAAGAGCCTGTAGTGGTACGACTACACACCTTTGGAGCAGAAGTCATAAGTTCAATTCCCCCCTGGGGCATCAAATCCAGCTACACCTTCCCCTAAGGGACTGCTCCCATGCTTACAGATTGATGAGGTGCAACACACATGCTACAGCAAGGCAGAGCCAGGATGGGGGAGTTATCACCCCTAACAAGCCCCGTTTATTTGTTAGGTAACTGATATGACGCCTCGTCATCCTCTAGTGTTTAAGATGATGCAAGTTATTATTATAGAGTCTGTTAGTTATAACTTCAAATTTTACAGTTGAGCTTAACAAGGTGATACGTATGATAAATATGTGTGACGTTCTAGGGGTGCAACAAGAAATTGGCCCCACTCACGCACCAACCGTGAAAGGTGATCAACTAATTACCCAATCATGGAGCAGGAGTGAATTCCACCCACGGACTCAGCAGGCACTGGACTCCAGTAAGCCACACCCAGGTGTCTGTGCCTGAGAGAGAAAAGAGGGAAAACCCAGAGCAATCCTCTGGTGGGAGGAGTCACAAACAACCACAACACTGAATCATAACATATGCATGTCCGCAGATGATTTTTACTACTGCACTTTGTGATCTTTTTATCTAGAAAGGTGCTATATAAATACAATTGTACTTACTTTTTACTTCTTCTGCATGATTTCTTTGTGTGCTGCTCAGACCACCAGATGGCGCCTGAGGACCAGTTTACTCTGACACGTCTGTAGTTCTCCGCAGCCTCCACGCATCTAAACCCACTCTGGATTTACATCTACACTTCCAGCTTTCTGCTCCACGCTCACTATAAAAATGAGGCCGTTTTTAACGTAACAAAAATCCCCAGAGAGGAAACTGTTCTGTGTCCACGTCATCATTCAAGTCAATAAGTCAACATTTACTCTGCATTTAAACAAAGAAAAAAACAGAAGACGGAACCAAAAGAAACTGAACTAGGTCTTCCTCATAGCCGACACAAACATGACACGACTCCGACTGACTGACATCACCAGTAAATTCAAACCGACTCCCCAAACCTGATGAAACTCGTCACAGAACAGCAGAGCTTCAGTTAAACTTCCAGGAAGCAGGAACCATGTATTTGCACCTGTGCAGGTAAAAAGTGACAGCAGGGAAAACAGCAGGGCACCTGGAGAGGCAACAAGATGAGCCTAAAAAGAAATGGCTTGGCAGGCAGTGGTCAGACCATCATCTCCTGACCTCTCGCTGGTTTTGCTTCAGTTAGCATTAGACAAGCTTCTCCAGGACGGCACATCCACGCGTGCCGTCACCAGAAGGTTTGCCTTGTCTGCCAGCACAGTGTCACGAGTGTGGAGGAGAAGCCAGGAGACAGCCATTAAACAGCAGGAACTGCAGCAGGTCCAGTATCTGCTCCTTTACATGAGGAGGAGCCCTGCCAGCAAACGACCTCCAGCGTGCTCCTCATGGGCAACCGGTCAGACTTCATGAGGGTTTTTTCCTACTGTGAACGTCATGAATCAATAAATTGAGATGTTTGAACCTTGTGATCAAAATGTGAGTATAATGGAGACAAAGACGGCTCGGCTTTTCAAACCTGTCAGGTGAGGCCTAAGAAGAGAGATAAAGTAGATATGCTGACAACATCCGTCAGCTGAGTTTACGACTCCTACACAATCAACATCGTTTTATCTTTCCAGCCTGTCAATCATCCTAATGCATCACACAATAACTCGTTTCCATGAAGTCCAACGCCTGGAAACGGGAATTTGAAAAATTTAATAAACTTTTTGTTTTTAGCTGGAAAAAAAAAGCCTCTGTTTGTAAAATCAGAGTTACAAATGTAATTTTGAGCGCGGAGGTCACGGGAGGTGAACTCGGGTCAAAGTGGGGAAGAGGAGCGGCGCGCGCTCTCAGGGATTTCAGGTATTTCCGAAGCCTGCGGCGAACGATGCTGCGAGGGGCCTCTTGCCGCATCGGAGCAAGGGGTTAGAATCAATGTGCGGAGACATTTGGCGGCAGTCTGCGGGTTTTCCTGTGGAGGTGGGGCCGGAGGGGAAGGAGGGCCTCTGGGATGCCACAGCAGGAGGCAGGGAGGCCGAGGTCACAGCCGAGGAGGAGAATGGAGGAGAGTTTAAAGAGCAAGAGGCAAAAACACAGATTCAAATGTTACATAAATGAGCTGCGACATCTTCTTCATTTTAAATAATGTTTGGAGGCTTGTGGAGTTTCTCCTTTTAACATAACGACAAAAACAACAACCCTGCTGTCTGCACTGAGCGTGACAGCCGGCTGGTTGTAACGGTTGTAAGAACAGCGGCTCTGCAGAGGTTAATGTGGAGGGAAACCAAACAGGCTGTGGTGACGGAGTGATGAGTGCAGGACAGATGAAAGGGTGCAGGAGGAGAGATGAGTGATTCAGTCATCCAGACGTCCCAGAGGAGAGGAAACGCCGTGTTGACCGACAGTCTGCACCTCCACCTCCTGCTTCTTCATTTTCATCTCCTACAACTGTTTCCCTCTGAAATTCATAAAACATGCTTCAAAAACTGCTCGTGGTTAATCGTCCAATTATTTTTGCTTCTAATTGTGTATAAAATGGCTTTAATTCCCAAACAGTTGATGCCAAACTTTAAATCGGGTCATGGAAAAGTCACAACAGCTAATCTACTGATTTGGTTTCTGGAAATTAGACAATTTTTTAAGATTTAGTTCAATTTCATTTATATAGTTCAATGTGTTTAATATTGTGACATAGTAATCCGACAGTAAGAGTTTGCAGGATGATTTGCAGGCTGGTGGGGTTTGTGGTGGAGCAGATCATCTTTAGGTTCAGGTTTTTAAATCTTATTTTTAATGTTACTGTCACTGGAAATATCTCGGTTAACATTAAACATTAAGAATTACCGAGGGTCAGAAAAATATGGCAGTTTGGTTTAAGAGAAGACCTCAGAGTCCAACATTGTTTCAGCATCATTTTCTCGACTTCCAGTTAATGTTACCAGGTGTTGACGTGAATTACAGTTTTACTAAATTTCTCCCGAGGCAGCAGTTTTAAATGCTGAAGTGCACCTGTGTCATGTTTCTAAGTACAGAATCTCCAATAAGCGGAGTATTTCCCACAGTGGGTGTGATGCAGAGTTGAGGGTGAGCTGAGGGACAGCTAACCAGGGCGGAGCTACTCTAACCCACACCGGCTACAGGGGTCTGGCTCTCTGCAGGGTTTCCTTCAGCGGTGCAGAGCTGTGCCTCTACACCAACTAAAAGTCTGTTTGTTGCTAGCAGCATTAGCATTAGCAAGGAGTAAATAACATGTGACGTAGCTGCAGGTCGCTATAGATAGTAGTTAAGCTAAAGGTTCAGCAAACAGACCCAAAAGAGTTCAATAACTGAACACTGAGCCAAAGATTATGTGCTTGGATAAAAGTTGTGTAACTTACAGTGTGAAATAGGTCGCAACATAAAAGATGGGCAGTAATAGAGCTGGGATGATCAACTAGCAGCAGAACACCAGAATGCACTGAACCACAGGAAGTGATACAATACCACACCTGCTATTTGTTATGCGACCGCCTACATTTGGGTCATTTCCATGGATTTGCTTCAGCTTTAGCACCAAATCACAATATACAGTCGCTTCAAGGTTCTTTATAGTTCAATATTAGAGCGAAACCCCAACAATCCAACAACCGTTTGATGAGGAAGCACTTTGTGACAGTGGGAAGCACCTCCTGGATCCCTGGATCCAGTTTCCAGCACCCGGAACAAGAAAATGACTTGACTCATTTATCACCCTCCACATCCAGTAACTACAGTTTTTGTTGGACATGTGAGGAACTGGCTGTAGCTGTGGCACCATCAGGAACAGAGATATGGGTGTGGCTCTCCATATTGATGTCAGCCTGCTGGAAAATTGACAGTGGAGATGCAAACGTGTTATCGTGGGAGATGAAAGAAAGCCAAACATCAGATTTAAATTCTCAGCTGCCTGATGATGAATTTCCTGTTTTGACAGAGTTTCATCTGATCTATTATCTAATAACACAAACACACAATCTGATCTCGAACTTCCTGTTCACCTATTCCACTTAATATCTTTCCATGTGACCGCTCGCTGCCTTTACAGAGCAGGTTGCCGTTAATCTTCCGTACACGCTTCTCTTCACGCCGGCTTTTATCGTGAAAACAAGTTTTGCATTAGGCTCAGTCACGTCTGCACTGGCTTCCCCGTTCCCCCCCTGAGCCGTACACCTCGGCGTCCTCCTACACAAATATTCGCAGCATTAATTAAAATCCTCTCTGTCAAAGTGTGACTGACATGTATTCGCTGAGCGTGACACAAAGCTGGGAGGAAGTCATGTAAAGGTTACATTTTCCATTTATACCCGAGGCACTGAGGCTTATGTTAACAGCAGGATTATTTCTGTCAGGTGATCAGCACACAAAACAAATGAAGTCATTAGTTTGAAAACATCCACATATTTTTAAAGAAACACATCAGAATCAGCTGATTTTCACTGTACAGTAACTTCAGTATGTTTAATGAAGCCATGCAAAATTTTACCTTCATACCACAAATATTTTCAGAGTTACACGCACTCGAAGCTGTCAGTCAAATGTGGTATTTAAAATGTAATCTGACTGAATCAACACTGCATGAGAAACAAACACCTGTTTGATCAGGTAATGGACCAGAAACCGAATTTTTACACACGTGTACAAAAAAAGGAAAATTAAATTAAATCCCAAATCACAACAACTGTTGCCTCAGGTGCTTTATATTGTAAGATAAAGACGCTACAATAATACAGAGAAAACCCAACAATCATGAGACCCCGTATGAGCAAACGCTTTGGCAACAGTGGGAAGAAAAATCTCCCTTTTAACAGGAAGAACCCTCCAGCAGAACCAGGCCCAGGGAGGGGCGGCCAACAAGGAGTGATGTGCACTACGTTGCACATTTACCAATTTTTTCTTGTAAATTTGCCGCATTCGACGTAAAGCAGTCACACACTCTTGTGTGAAGGACTTTTATTGTGAAAGGAAGAAACAGGAGAGTTTTAGAAGGGTTTCCAGTAGAGATCGGTTAACCATGTTGGATAGATTGTCTTCAATAAATCTCAAATTTAAATGTAATTTAAATGAATTCTTTTATAGAATAAAAATCCGGCCTGGAGAGTCGTCGCGCTAATAGTCCCTGGACATCACAGGCGTCGCGAATGCCAGAGAACGAGATTCACACCGTTGGAGTCTCGGGGGTGCCGACCTCCAGCCGTCGGCACCGAGACGCTTCAGGACGAAGATGAGGAGAATTGTTGGACCAAACCGAGCCACCTGCAGCCACCGTGCTGCAGGGGTCGACGTGTTCAGGTCTCGCAGCCGAAGGTTTACATGTTTAAAAGCTTCGGGGGTCGTCACCCTGAGCGCCCCACCTGTGGAAAGCCTCGAGCCTCCAACAGCGTCACAGACTAAAGCTCGAGCCGGTTTCCCATTAGGTCAGTGCTTGCCCCCAGAGGGCAATTGTTTTTAGCTCCCCTTTCCCTCCTCTCACACCAAATACCGCCGGGTCAGACGGAGGGAAAGCTGCTACGTGTGGCGCCCTGAGTATTTTGCGCATTAAGAACAAGTCTCAGATGTGTTCCTTATGTGTTCGTGCCCACCCCCCATCATCATTTTTTGCTATTTGTTGTGACAATAGTTTGCATCATAACACAGAGCGAAAAGCTCATTTGCTCCCACCTGATGTGATGTTAGGGCGATATTTAGTTTCGCCAGTAGGTGGCAGTGGCGGCTCAGCCAAACGGGTAACTGGCAAAATAATCCTTCACAAAAGCAACGCAGGCCAGTTATTACAATGGAAGACGCCAGTAACACTGAATTGTTTTGCTGTGTTTCAGGTGAGAGCAATATACGAGAACTACATACATTTATGTAAAGTTGATGCTTATTTAACATGTTTGGAGTGTAATTCTTGTTTATATGGTGTTTAATGTGAGCGAATAAGGGAGTTGTTTCACGTTATCTGTGGGTAAGGCTAGTAACATTTGTGCGTTAGCTAAGTCATGTTAGCCTCCTGCATTAATCTCTGTAACCGTGTTGTCCCATCAGTAAGGTGAAAGGAAACTATTAGCTGGTTTCAGTTAAAGTTATAAGATAAGATAAGAGATAAGATAACCTTTATTAGTCCCACACGTGGGAAATTTGTTTTGTCACAGCAGGAAGTGGACAGTGCAAAAGTTATGACGCAAAAATTAGAATACAATAAGAATAAATACAGTACACAGCTGTACAGAATAGAATAAAATAATATACTATATACAGTAGAATAAAATAGAATAAAAATATACAATAAGATAAAAATAGAATACGAATGCTATATACAACTGAGTAAAAATACAACGATGCCAGAAAAGATTATTGCACTTAGTGTTATTGCACATGTGTGGATGTGTGTGTTTGTTCAGTTAAAGTCTTTGTTGTGGAGTCTGACAGCAGTGGGGAGGAAAGACCTGCGAAATCTCTCCGTCCCACACCGTGGGTGCCGCAGTCTCCCACTGAAGGAGCTGCTCAGTGCTGTCACAGTCTGCTGCATGGGGTGGGAGACGTTGTCCAACAGGGATGACAGCTTAGCCGCCATTCTCCTGTCACTCACCACCTCCACTGGGTCCAGAGGGCATCCTAGAACAGAGCTGGCCCTTCGGATCACCCTGTTCAGTCTCTTCCTGTCCCCAGCAGAGATGCTGCCGCCCTAGCAGACCACACCATAAAAGATAGCAGAAGCCACCACAGAGTCATAGAAGGTCTTCAGGAGTGGGCCCTCCACCCCAAACGACCTGAGTCTCCGCAGCAGGTACAGCCTGCTCTGCCCTTTCCTGTAGAGGGCGTCTGAGTTATGAGTCCAGTCCAGTCTGTTGTTCAGATGAACACCAAGGTACCTGTAGCTGTCCACAGCCTCAATGTCCATACCCTGGATGTTCAGTGGTTGCAGTGGAGAATGCTTGTGCCTGCGGAAGTCTACCACCAGCTCCTTGGTTTTACTGGCGTTGATCTGGAGGTAGTTCAGCTGGCACCAGTCCACAAAGTCTTGAGTCAGTCCTCTGTACTCCTTGTCGTCCCCATCAGTGATGAGGCCGACTATTGCAGAGTCATCAGAGAACTTCTGCAGGAAGCACTGGGTGGAATTGTGGGAGAAGTCTGCAGTGTAGATGGTGAAGAGGAACGGAGCCAGAACCGTTCCCTGTGGGGCCCCCGTACTGCAGACGACCCTGTCCGACACACAGCCCTGAGTCCTCACATACTGTGGTCGGTCGGTGAGGTAGTCCAAAATCCAGGTAGTGAGGTGATGGTCCACTCCAGAGTTCTCCAGCTTGTCCTTCAGAACCGAGGGAAGAATAGTGTTGAAGGCACTGGAGAAATCAAGGAACATGATTCTCACAGTGCTTCCAGCGGTCTCCAGGTGAGCTAGGGAACGATGTAGGAGGTGAATGACGGCATCATCCGCGCCAATGCCAGGCTGGTAGGCAAACTGAAGTGGGTCCAGTGATGAGCTTGTTAGGCGCCGAAGCTGAGCCAGGACCAACCGCTCCAGGGTCTTCATCAGGTGGGATGTCAGAGCCACCGGCCTGTAGCTGTTGAGGTCCTTGGGGCGTGAAGTCTTTGGCACTGGTACAACACAGGAGGTTTTCCAGAGCTGTGGGACTCTTCCCAACCTCAGGCTCAGGTTGAAGAGGTGCTCCATCACCCCACACAGTTGGTCCGCGCAGGACCTGACGACCCTCGAGCTGATGCCATCTGGGCCCGCTGCCTTCTTGCCATTAATCCTCCTCAGTTCCCTCCTAACCTGGGTGGTTGAGAGAGACAGGCTGGAGCCTTGTGTTGAGTGTGTATTGGATGCTGTTGTTGGGGGTGGGGGGAGTGAGCAGGGTGAATAGAGGAGGTGTGAAGTGTCTGAGGTGTCAGAGGTGGAACAGCAGCAGTGGGGGTGGGTGAGTCTGCAGCCGATGTTGTAGACTGTCTCATGGTTGAATCAAATCTGTTGAAGAAATGATTCAGTTCATTTGCCCATCTCACATCCCTCCCAGGCAGAGAGTTCTGCTGTTTGTGGCCTGAGATGGTTCTGAGGCCTCTCCAGACTTCACCAACGTTGTTTTGCTGAAGCTGGTTCTCCATCTTCTGCCTGTAGCTCTCCTTCCCATTCCTTATCAGTCCCCTCAACTCTCTCTGCACCCTTTTCAACTCCTCTTTGTCTTTGGATTTGAAGGCCCTCCTCTTCTGCTTGAGGACAGCTTTAATTTCTGGGGTAATCCAAGGTTTGTTGTTGGAGAAACACCGTACAGTCCTGGTAGGTACGGTGTTATCCACACAGAAATTAATATAGTCAGTAATGCATGTAGTAAGGCTGTCGATGTCCTCTCCATGGTCGTCACAGATCACCTCCCACACAGTCGACTCAAAACAGTCCTTAAGAGCCTCCTTGCTCTCCTCTGACCATCTCTGCACTGTGCGGGTGGCTGGTGGCACCCTGCGCACTAAGGGCTCATACACAGGGACAAGGTGCACCAGGTTGTGGTCAGATTTGCCCAGGGGAGGGAGAGGTGATGAACTGTATGCCTCTTCAGCATTGGCATACAGTAAGTCCAGTGTTTTATTGTCTCTGGTTGAGCAGGTCACATACTGGGTGAAGGTGGGCAGTGTGGAGTCCAAAGAGGCATGATTGAAGTCCCCTGATATTATGAGAAGGGCTCTCGGAGATTGTGTTTGCAGTCTGCTGACCACTGAGTGGAGAGTGTCACAGGCTGCATCCGCGTTGGCCGAGGGGGGGACATACGCTGTTATTGCGATAACATGCGAGAATTCCCGGGGCAGATAGTACGGACGCATGCTAACGGCTAACAGCTCAATGTCTCTGGAGATAGGAGATAGGAGATAGACCAGCCAGTACATGTTATGTTGTCTATTGTTACTGGTCATTTTCTCTGTGTGTTAAGGGCTGATTAATACGTGGCCATTACACGTAATGCCACAAAAGTAACGCAGGCCAGTTATTACAATGGAAGCCGCCAGTAACACTGAATTGTTTTGCTGTGTTTTAGCGCAATAAATCTTCATGTGCACCTGAATGAACCCTGTCGTCCTTCAGTGTGTAACATACGCACAGAGCTGCAATTAGACACTCCATTATATAAAGGCATATTCAGATAACAGGGGCACCAATGAGGTCAGTATGTGCCCTTTGTTGTGGGATTAATGAGTTTTTTAATAAAACAAAAAAAAATGCCCACTTCTTTATTGTCATGACCTAATGAGTGTGCCGGTGGCGCCAGGCCATGTTGGTGGGAAAGTGCCGCGGTTGTACCCGTCTCTCCGTCCTTTCCGTGCACCTGCATCCACCCCCTTCTCCCAGCGCCGGCCCGTGCTTTCCGGACCCCTCCTCCAGTGTTTGTATTCAAAGCTAGGAGCCAAACAAATGTTTAATTACCATAAAATGCTATCGGCATTTCGCCCTCTGACTCAATGAATGGCAACATAGAGCTCATTGAGGTTATCAACATGGGGACCAGTGGTCAATTGGGTCATTGATTTGGATTGTTTGACAGACCCGGAGCCAAGGCTGCAGGAGAAAGCAAAGTTCAAAAATCCCCCTCAGTTGAATCGAGAAGTTTGGCACAGAATCTGTTGGAAGGGGCTGTCAGGAGCAATTAGGGGGCATGAAAGGTCTCAGCGATCAAACGGGGCCTGTTCCAACGCTGCGCATTTAATTAGAATTTGCATGCCTTTGTTCCTGACCCTTCAGCGGGCATGATCTGATTACAAGGGTGAACAGTTACCGCCAGGGGAACGGGGAGCTTGCAACGTGCGCCCGCGCTTTTTCGCCCGGCAAAACGCGGCAGGTATTCTACGCAGGTGCAAATGGGTTGTGGGTGATGGCGACCCACGGCCGGACGCAAACTCAGAGCAGCTGGAGGGACGGAGGTGTGCGGGGGGGCAGCCGGAAAATATCCGACCCCCAAATGCTTCTGCTTCATTTCTGCCTCCTGCTGAATTGTGGGAGTTTGGGGAGGGGAGGGGCTGACTGAAGCGCTCCGTGGCCCATTAATTGGGAGGCACAGCGCCCTTTGACCCCTATGATGATGCAGGGTGACAGGGCAAATGGCGAGAGGTGATTGGCTAGCAGCTACAGCAGTTGAATCTGCCACCAGTGGTGTTCGAGGGTGGAAAAGGGCAGCGTGGACCCAAACTCTGCCCCGCCCCCCCCCCCCCCCAATTCTTTGCTCCTCCATCCAGTTTTATTAGTTTTTGTGGCAGATTTTTTTCTGTCATTTTTGCAAAACTTTTCTATTAATCGATTAAATATAGATATTTTACTCTAACAGCATGGCACAAAATAATCATCCCTTAAGTCAAATTTGCATATTTATTTCCCTACTTTACTGTAACTCCTCATAGCCTTTAATGACAATCACAATTCATATTCATGTCTCATTCTGATGATAATTAATAATACCTGAAATTCATTTGTGTTCCATGCTTTTTGCTGTTGTGATTGTTTAGATGATCGGGAACTGTGATGTGAAATGCTGATATTTGTTATACCAGTAATAATAAAAGTACACATTCATAATTTATACATTTATATTGTTAAGTTACCAAATTATTCCTAAAAAACCTTAATAACTGCCTTTAAGAGTCAATTATTATTAGTCGTAATATTAACAGTAACAAAGGAACTTGAATACTCAGAGTATTTATATAGATTAAGTTGTGTTAAATATTACAGAAACAGCTTTTTACTCGAATATTTTGAGTTCCCGACACATTTTGAATTTATTAAACTGTTTCCAGTTAATCTGGACTTTATATGAGCATCACATATTTAATAACATGACCTTCATGATGTGAATGTTTTCCCAGTTCGTACATTTACAGATTTTCTAAGTGTATAAAATTGATTGGTTGTGGTTTTTAATCAGCTGTACTTATGAAGTTATGCAGGTTAAAAAGTGCTGCAAAATTATTTTTAAAGCGTCAGATTCATTCATGTACATGCTGGGAAAATATTCTTACTATGAGGGTAAACTTTTGCATTTGTTGTTCCACAAACACCCTCCTCCTCCTCCCGTCTCTGTCCCCCACACACATTTTGGGAATTGAGACGTCCTCTGACATGCCGTACTCGGATTTCCGGGTCACACTCAGGAAGCAAAAATTAGAGAAATGAGGAAAGCCAGTAGAGTCCAGGTGGAGTGACGGCTGTCAGCACAGACAGCAAAGTGCAGAGTGATGCTCTGCTCAGAGTACAAGGAAAACTTTGTGTGTGTGAGAGTTTATTTTTAAGCAACTTTAATTCAATAAATTAGACTTTTTTTTAATGTAAATTTGATAAATTAGTAAAACTTAAAACACCTCATGTGCTCATTTAACCATTTATCAGATCTGATGCTTAGTTTAATATTCAGTGCTTTTTACTGGAAAACGCTTTTATTTCAATAATAAAGCCATAAATGTGTTTCAATAAAATGAAAACTCACTTGAAATTATTATTGCTTTGATTCACAAACCCACCACCTACTGACCAATCAGACCTCTGGGATCCTCCAGACCCTCAAGTGAGGACAGTAAGAGGGTTACGGTTACAAGCTCCGCCCCTTTTATAAGCTCGTGTCTACACTGATGACTCATCGGTCGATGAGCAGTGGGGATGGCGGCAGTGAAAAGATGATTTACTCATTTAACAGTTATTGATAACTGTGTTGAATCAAAGTATCAACACAGTTATCAATAACACCACATTTCAGGACACGGTAGGTTAACGACGAACACATTCCTCTCAGTTGTTTGCAGTTTTGTTATTCTGTCTTAAACGTTTTGGTGCATTACTCTGGAATAAATATGTTATTGCTTTGATTTTAGTTGAAGCTTTTTCAGCTGTTTCCATGATTTTTGTCTTCATGATCATTTTTTCACACTGATGTTTGTGATTTTCTTGTATCCTTGCCGGGACTGAAGGATGTGAGTAAAAACAGCTCCGGCGAGCTTTCCTGTATCAGGGAAACATGATGTGATGTGATCTGAAGGACTGGTGTGTTTTTGTGTGACGGAGGTCATTAGCGTGTTGTTTCTTTGTTAAAGTGTCTCCAGTGTGTCTGGGATGACGGCACGCACCCCATCCTCCTCCCACGTCTCTGCACCTCCACCCAGCTCTTTCTTGTTATTTATAGTATTCTTGTGTTTCTTTATGGAAGAGCTGCGCTGAATGAGAAGACTGACAATGTGACAATAAAAGCTTCTTATCCATTTTTCTCCTTAACAGATGTTTTGGTTGAAACATTTACTAAGACTTTACGTTTCGTTTCAGTGGATTTTAACTTAAGTCTGATTATTTTCATCTTCAGTACAGTAGGGCTGCTCTTTACAGTAGTAAAGATACTTTGGTGCACAAAAAGGCCGACAGGTTTTGGCCTGTGTGATGTGCAGATGTTGGTTCCTGCTGCAGGTCACGCTACTGTGCCACACGGACCAGCAAAAAGCTTTAAATATTTGTTTTTGGTTCATTATGTGCATTTTTGTCTGGACATCTGATGGAACAGGGACTCAAACTCGTGACCCATCTGTTATTGGGTTGGAGACAGGTGAGCAGAGGTGAGTCTGTCTCTTAGAGCCGGAGCTCAGAGATTCACAGCAGCGATATGCGAGACTGCAAAGCTTGGTATCAATCCAAAACCAAGCAAACACTGGGCCAGTACTGATACAGATACTGTGAACTTCTGCAGGATGGAGCAGTGTGTCAAACACATCTTTAAACTTGGGCACTGATGCAGTTGACGGCAGTAATTCGGGCGTGGCTCTGCGTCAGTATGGACAGTTACAGTTACAGGGCTGTGATGATGGCACTGCTGGAACATGTCACAACCAATGCAGGGCGCCCGCAGCAGCCTAGAAACGACGCTGCTGCAACGTGAAACAGGATCACAGCGTCTGCACCGTGCCTCGCACTCAAAGCACTTATATCTGATCTCGTCTTACGTACTCACCCCCTCGTACACTCTTCTTCAGCTTCCCCTCTGTCTGTTCCACCTGCTCGCCTGACTACCACAGGACTCAGAGCCTTTAGTTGTTCTGCCCGAGACTTTGGAATCCACTTCCACCAGACCTCCGGATCACAAACTCTCTACTTTTAAATCACATCTTCAAACCCATCTGTTCATAACTGCATCCCCTTCATCATGACTCAGTCTTAGTCCAGTTTGACCTTCTTTAGCTTTTATACTTTCATACTCGTTTACCTTATGTTTTTATTTGGTTGCACTACTGTACTCTGACCTTGAGGGTCTTTAAAGGTGCCTATAAATAAAATTATTACTATTATTGTTATTATTATTCAAAACTTTAACCAGGAAAAAAAAGGTGCTTAATGTTACTCTGTGTTAAACTGTGACACCCAGAGGTCCAGATGTTACTGCTGAATTACAGCGTTGAAGCTGCTACTCAACAAAAGTAATGCATTACAGTGGCCTGTCAGAAGTAATCCAGTACACTGCTCATTACTTTATTCCTTTGTTAGTCTTTAACATGGCCTGAGAAAAAATATAAAGCTGACATCCTTCATCCACGTGAGCTAAAAAACGGTGAAATAATTACTTTTATAACTTTACAAACTTTTCTAAACTTGCCTTCTGTCAACAAAAACAAAAGAGGAAATGAATCTGTGGAAGCATCAGACCGACGTCGCCTGCTTCACAGATAAAATGTGCTGAATCCAAATATGACTATTAGAACAGCTGATTTCTGAATCTGTATGGTTTCCAGTACATTTCATGATTTTTTAAATCATAACTTGTAAGTTTCTATATTCTAATGTGTTTATGTTCACTTCATATATGATAGTATTTCACCTTTAGTTAAACATAAGAAAAAGAAAAATGATATTAAAAACATCACAGTATTTTCTCCCCCCTCAGTTCACATTTAGAGCTCAGCCTGGCAGGTCAGGGTGGGATGATGATGATGATGATGAAGAAATGTGGATACTCAGAGACATGAATGTGTTTCTTTCATCACATTATGTCTCAACCAAACAAAATGTTTGCTGTAACAGAGCAGCAGGACAGCAAAGTACTGTCAACAGCTTATTGGGAAAGAAAATAAAAAATATGACCAATTACTGGACGTGCACGATTACTTTTTGATACTCGGATGGTCCGAGATCAGAGTAGACGTCAAAAGATCAAACAGAGATAACATAAAATTACGTTTTTTCCTTTTAAATGTAACAGTTGCAGTGGAAGGATCATTTAGGCAAAGTGAACAACTTCACAAAGAGACAAAGTTTGACTGCATCTGTTTCAGCAGCAGGTTGCTGCAGGGCCCCGGAGTCGTCTGTGGATCGCTCGACTCACATTCAGCCGTCAGCTCTGACCATCGCTGCCATAAAGTGAGTCAGGCTGGTTCTCAGTGCAAGACGAGGTTTACGGCTAAAATCATCCGGCGTCAGGACAGAGCCGCAGTCTGTTCATGTACACGTCTTTCTTCCATTTATTTTTCATTTGAATTATAAGCAAAGAGAAGGAAAATCAACTTTTACAAAGATGCTTTGAACTACATTAAATGTATGACGTTCAAAGTTCAAGTAGTGAAGCGCCATCGTGGCCTGCTCAATAATAAAATGAACGTAATGTTTCTGTCCTTAAACTTTCCTCCTCCCTCTACATGGACCAAAGTCCGTCAGTAATTCATTGAGAGCGTACTGTACGTACAGCCACACCGGCGTCACGTCGAGCTCTGCGCTCGTGTTGTTCTGCTTCAGGTCACCGTTCCTCTCTGGGGGAATCGTGGGGGGATCATGGGATTTCATGTGATTTTTGTTAACTGTAACGTGCTTATGTATTTACGTAAACACCGCACGCGCTTGCGTCTTTGAGAGGGCCTTTCTTCGTCACTGCCCGCCATCTGTTGGAGCTGGCAGTACAACCTGCCACTGTGCTCAAAAGGTCGCAGTTCACTGTTCGGCTTTTGATTCCACCGTGTGATTTACTGATGATTCACTAGAGGGACAGATGGAGAGCCCTGGGAATCACTTTATTGCAGGTCATTTTCCAAATGACAAGGACTGACGTTGGGATAACGAAAGTTGAAATGATATGATTTTGGTCGGCGAGCTGGAAGCAACGAGGCGGAAAACGGGCTTCTTGTGCTTGGCCGCGGTTTCTGTACTCCCTGAACCCTGAAATAATGACCCTTCCTTGTTCATTAATGTCTACTTGGTCAATCATAACACATCAGAAATGAGTTTAGCATTCAGGCGCAGGACAATTGACCTTGTGTGTGCCCTTCCTCACCAGCGAGCTGTCACAGGGCTTCATTGAGGCAATTAGCTCCGATGTGTCTCCCCATTAAGCTGAGTATCTCCACTGTGTTCTAATGACAGCAGAAAAACATGGCCTAATCATGCCCGGCGTTTCCCCAAGAGTTCACATCCACTGCTAGCCCGAACACCCATGGTGAGCTGAGAGCCGGGGTTACGAGCCCGAAACCATCTGCAACGAGGAAAATGTTCAGGAACAGCAGCAGCAGGAGGGCGACGCTCGTGAGAGGACCACAAAACAGCTCTGCAGAAGCAGAAGCAGGCCAGTTCGTGGGAGCGAAATCGACGCACGATGTTCGGGAGGAAAGTTTTCCCTGGAGTAACATTAGTACGAGAATCTGGAGCTGCAAGTCCCAAAAATCAAACACTGAGGCTCACTGAGAGTTAAAAAACTGCCTAAATTATTTCAGCTCCAATAAACTGAGCAGTACATCAGGCTGTTCTTCCAGCTGTTAGGGGGTTAGGTTTGATATCCTGACGTCCATGAAGAAGAAGACTTATGAGGGTTAGTGATGCTGGGCTAGCTTACAGTGGGCACCATCTACAGCGCTACAGTGAAGCTAATACGAAGACAGCACAACCAGTGTTGGTTACTTGAAAATAGTAATTAGTTACTGATTACTTCACCAAGAAAGTAATCCAGTTACTTTACTGATTACATATTTTCAAAATAATTAGTTACTTAGTTACTTTTTAAAAACACGATACACAACCTGAATGCGTAATAAAGCCAAAGAGCTTTTAGCCCAATTCTACTTTTTCTGCATCATATAAAACTGAATCAAATGGAAAAGTCTCTTTTTAAAACTTGTTGTATTAGTTTTAAGGCTGCCACGATTAGTCGACAATCGTCGACGACTAATTTAATAGTCGACGCGTCGTTTGAAGCTTTGTAAGATCCCAAAAGACGCAGGAACAAGTAGCAGGATTTAAGAGTGTAATAACGGACTGAAACAGAAGATGGCAGCACTGCATGTACAAGGATGCCTGTCACTACCCGATCTGTACCGGAAACCCGATCGGTACCCCGCATGCGCGAAAGGTGTCTACTTCCGGTCGAAGCGTTTTACGATAGTTACAGGTCAGAGTATCTGTTAAGATGTTAAGAATAACAAGTATCTCTTAAAATGTTTCCGATAATGAAACATTTAATATAATGTAGACAAAAACAAAAAAATAAAAAGATAGTGACAGATCGGGTCTACCCAATCCGTACCGCGCATGTGCAGGGGTTTTCTTCTTCTTCTGTTCGTTTAATGGCAGTGTACTCCCCAGTGTACGAGGATACCGCCACCTGCTGACTGAGCGAATGAACCTTATTGTAAACTGAATTAGCGTCATTACAAACGTGTGTTAAATTTGATTTAGTGATAATCGAGTGTGTTTATGCTCGTCTGTGTGGAGAGGATTGACTGGAATAGTGATGATGATGTCCGCTATCACTGTCAATTGCCAGTAAACACTTCATCTGGCTGCTGAATCTTCACGTGACATATTATAAAGTCTGTATTATTAACTCTGTAATTAGGCGCCATTCTTCTTATTTTACGGCGCTGTTGTTCAATTGGGGAACGCTTTCTGTTGAGGAGAAAAGCAAAAATTTGTTGCGGATATGGATTATCCATTGTTTAAATGTCCCGGTAGTCGAAAAGGAGGCAGAGCTGTTGGGAAATGCTAGGAGCTAACTGGGCGCTAACCGTATCATTCAAATATATTGAATGTCGCAATGTTGGCAAAGAGAGGAAGTGACGTAAGATTTGCGCATGCGGGGTACCGATCGGGTTTCCGGTACGGATCGGGTAGTGACAATGCCAGCTGCTGTTAAACCCCGAAGAAGAAGAAGAAGCTGTGTCCCAGAATTCATAGCGCAGCCCAGCTCAGTTTCCAACAATGGCGGCAGCTAGTTAGTTTTAATATTACTCTTATTATTCTTTCTGGGTCACAAAATAAACGTTTAACATATTTTCAGGCGAGAATGTAGCTGTGTAAACCTCAAATATCTGCTCAGTTTATCAAGACACTACATATTTTCAAAAGCGGTCCGACGTTTTCGGAGACGTCTGTTACCCACTAGCTTGATAGCGAGCCGGGGGCTAGGCTCACTAGAGCCGTGAGAACACCGGACTCCCGGCAAATCGTTTTCAAACCCACCGCCGTCTTTCGCTACTCAGGTTAAACATGATATACAGTGGGGCAAAAAAGTATTTAGTCAGCCACCGATTGTGCAAGTTCCCCCACCTAAAATGATGACAGAGGTCAGTAATTTGCACCAGAGGTACACTTCAACTGTGAGAGACAGAATGTGAAAAAAAAATCCATGAATTCACATGGTAGGATTTGTAAAGAATTTATTCGTAAATCAGGGTGGAAAATAAGTATTTGGTCAATAATAAAAATACAACTCAATACTTTGTAACATAACCTTTGTTGGCAATAACAGAGGTCAAACGTTTACTATAGGTCTTTACCAGGTTTGCACACACAGTAGCTGGTATTTTGGCCCATTCCTCCATGCAGATCTTCTCGAGAGCAGTGATGTTTTGGGGCTGTCGCCGAGCAACACGGACTTTCAACTCCCGCCACAGATTTTCTATGGGGTTGAGGTCTGGAGACTGGCTAGGCCACTCCAGGACTTTCAAATGCTTCTTACGGAGCCACTCCTTTGTTGCCCGGGCCGTGTGTTTTGGATCATTGTCATGTTGGAAGACCCAGCCTCGTTTCATCTTCAAAGTTCTCACTGATGGAAGGAGGTTTTGGCTCAAAATCTCACGATACATGGCCCCATTCATTCTGTCCTTAACACGGATCAGTCGTCCTGTCCCCTTGGCAGAAAAACAGCCCCATAGCATGATGTTTCCACCCCCATGCTTCACAGTAGGTATGGTGTTCTTGGGATGCAACTCAGTATTCTTCTTCCTCCAAACATGACGAGTTGAGTTTATACCAAAAAGTTCTACTTTGGTTTCATCTGACCACATGACATTCTCCCAATCCTCTGCTGTATCATCCATGTGCTCTCTGGCAAACTTCAGACGGGCCTGGACATGCACTGGCTTCAGCAGCGGAACACGTCTGGCACTGCGGGATTTGATTCCCTGCCGTTGTAGTGTGTTACTGATGGTGACCTTTGTTACTTTGGTCCCAGCTCTCTGCAGGTCATTCACCAGGTCCCCCCGTGTGGTTCTGGGATCTTTGCTCACCGTTCTCATGATCATTTTGACCCCACGGGATGAGATCTTGTGTGGAGCCCCAGATCGAGGGAGATTATCAGTGGTCTTATATGTCTTCCATTTTCTGATGATTGCTCCCACAGTTGATTTTTTCACACCAAGCTGCTTGCCTATTGTAGATTCACTCTTCCCAGTCTGGTGCAGGTCTACAATACTTTTCCTGGTGTCCTTCGAAAGCTCTTTGGTCTTGGCCATGGCGGAGTTTGGAGTCTGAATGTTTGAGGCTGTGGACAGGTGTCTTTTATACAGATGATGAGTTCAAACAGGTGCCATTCATACAGGTAACGAGTGGGGGACAGAAAAGCTTCTTACAGAAGACGTTACAGGTCTGTGAGAGCCAGAGATTTTCCTTGTTTGAGGTGACCAAATACTTATTTTCCACCCTAATTTACGAATAAATTCTTTACAAATCCTACCATGTGGATTCATGGATTTTTTTTTCACATTCTGTCTCTCACAGTTGAAGTGTACCTCTGGTGCAAATTACTGACCTCTGTCATCATTTTAAGTGCGGGAACTTGCACAATCGGTGGCTGACTAAATACTTTTTTGCCCCACTGTATAAGTCACTTAGATAACTTAAAAATGTTATTGTTTGTCTTTTTTCAGTATTGTATTTGTTCCTGAGTAAATCGGTTTGGCTGAGATTAAAGTTATAGTTTTTACACAGCTGAATAAACGTCAAGCAGACAGCTGATTATCAGAAGTGTGAGATGCTCGAGAATTTACTCCGGTGTCCCGTTATATTTTAGATAGCAAGGAGTTTATTAAACTTCACCGAAACAATCTGCAGATTTCATTAAAATGTAATAAACTATCATCTTGTCTTTATTTTTAGTTAGCACAGACCTTAAACACTTAAAGCTGTAAGCTAATGATAGTTATATGATAGTTTGCACTGTTAAAGTTTATATAACTTTAATGCAGATAAAAAACAGCTGCTTGTTTCAGTGGAAATACATTGATGGGTTTTTTGCACTAATAAAGTTGAGGAGTTGTAAAGTATTTTGTCTAGTGTCAATTATATCGTCAGTTATATCGTTATCACAAATTTTCAAATATATATCGTGATAAATATTTTTGGTCATATCGCCCTGCTCTAGTACCTAACCCACCTCATAAACTTAGGTGGTTCTAAGGAGGGACGAGAGAGTCCAGACTCCCCTCAGAGGAGCTCAGTTCACAACTTGTGTGCTCGATCTCCTTCCTTTGGTTGTATGAAGCTCTTTGAGCAGCATACATGTGAAGGTACTGCAGACAAAATATTTAATGCAGGTACTTACAGTGATGAAGCCTTGTTTTGTTGCAGAGGGGAAATCCTATCCCAGGACTCTTCTTCTATTCTACAAACCAGGTGAAGATGAGAAACCTCCATTAAACCTTAGCATAAAAATAAACACAGTAAAAAGATCCAGTCAGACCTCAAACAAACAAAAAGGTGTGTGTGTGTGTGTGTGTGTGGGGGGGGGAGAATCAGCTGTTTCATAAGAAACAGTAATTCACAACTACAGATGAAGTTTAAAAGGTAAGATCAGCTGCTCTGACCACAGCTGAGATCAGACACAAGCAAATTCTGGCACCGAAAAAACACCTGGACAGGTGATCAAGCAACTAAAAATCACAGGGTGGTTGAAGTGAACCACAAGTTAATCAGAGGGTTAAGCTAACACTGGCTATCAAAGCTAAGTTAATGCTAAATGAGTAATGTAAGCAGCTACTTGTTCAGCAAATCAATCTACCTGCCAGGCCTGCGTGCACGCTGGAGGATCCTCAGCCACCTCCAACTTTCCCTTCCAGGTCACAGAGATCCGCCTCTTAGACAATGCCATCAAAGCAATCCCCTAAAAGCTGGAAATGGAGACCTCCTGGCAGGGCCTCCTCACAGCTAGCCTCATGCTAATTACCTGCCTGTCTACAGGAAGCACCTGGAAAAAAGCAAAAGAAGCAAAACACGACTTACCCAAACATTAAGAGATGCACTCCAGAAGTCAAGCTGCCATTATTACAAATTCTTCTTCTGTATAGGGTTTACTGGCGGCTGGCAAACAGCAAAATGGTGCATTACCGCCACCAACTGGTGTGGAGTTGGACCAACATGACAAAAAAAATGTTTTAAAGCCTCTCGAACAAATGGGTCTGCCTTAAAAACCAAAATACAGCCCGATAACTTTCACTTACAGAGGTGGTGCGAAACAAATCAATCAAGGCCAACTTCACGTCCATATCGTCCAGCTTTTTGATCAGTTGTCTCCTTTCAATATCAAACCTCTGACAAGTCAATAAAACATGTTCTATTGTTTCCTGTTCCCTGCTGCAGCCACACTCCCCTGTACAGTGTTTACCTATTAAAACAATGTGCTATTTAAACCAGTGTGTCCGAATCTCAGTCGAGATATAATCGTCTCCTCTCTCCTGGTTCTTCCTGTACTTCTCATTTCCCCCCACCTTCCTTTGGATTTTATAAAACCATCGCCCTTTCCTCTCCTCCTCCCATTGCTTTCACCACCTTTCCTTCATTTTGTATCGTATTCTACTCTTGATCTCCGTCCTACTCACACTAATATCCATACCTACCATCGGTCTCCTTGTTGCGACTTTTGCTGTCCTATCTGTTTCATTTCCTACAACTCCATGATGTGCTGGTACCCATAAGAATGTGACCATAAGCCCCATCATAACAAGTCTGAACAATGTTTGCTGGATCTCTATCAGAATGTCAGTCTGCAGTCTGAGTGACAGTCTTGCAGACTGGCCAGTGACGAGCTCGAGTCTGAACATATCACAGATCTTAGTGGTTTTGTTTCTTCAATCCACTGGACTGCTAACAATACTGAAGCCATTTCACACTCCCTACCTTGATATTAAATTGCTTTCTGTCCCACTGTCCACCCAAAGCTTTTCAATTGCGTTTTCTCTTTTTCCCAGCACGGTTGGAAAACAGTTTTTGTCGGATGTTCCTGACCATGTCCTTGTAAACTTGCCCAGTAATTCAATGTCAGTTGCTCTCTTCTTAGTTGTAATGGCATTTCCCCCATTTCAACCTGTAGTGCTGCTGCAGATGTTGTTTTGAATGCGCCTGAGCAAAGTCTTAGTGCCTGATATTAGATACTATCCAACTTACGAAGACTTGTTCTGGCAGCAGAATTATATACTACACACCCATAATCCAATACTGACCTAATTAACCCAGTATATAAAGCTTTTAAAGATTTCCTATCAGCCCCCCAGTCAGTTCCCACTAAGCACCTCATTATATTCAACACTTTCTTGCATTTGTCTATTATTTTCTGAATATGTACAGTCCATGTCACCCTTTCATCAAACCACAACCCCAAAACTTAAATTGTTTTACCCTTTCTAATGCTTGTCCATATAACCTGACCCTGATGTCAACACCAACTCTTTTTCTTGTAAAAACCATTATTTATTCTTATCAGCTGAGAATTTAAAACCCCGTTTATATGACCATGTTCTATTTCTGTGATTGCCGCCTGTACTTTCTTTACCAAAAAGTCTAACCGTCGTCCTCGTGCCCACATCGCCCCATCGTCTGCAAAAAGTGAAAACCCCATCCCACCCTCTATGCTCTTAAACGCATCATTAATCAGCAGTGGAAACAATAACGGGCTAACTATGCTTCCTTCTCACGTTCCATTTTCTATTGGCAAACTCTCCGAATAATTCCTCCCAATCCTCACTATTATTCCTCGGCCTTCCAAAAAATCCTTAATCCATCTGAACATTCGACCATTTATACCCATTTCCCTCATTTTTATTAATAGACCTTCCCTCCACATCATATCATATCATATATCATACACTTTCTCTATATCAAAAAAGACCGCCAGCACACTCTCCTTACTTGTGCCTTAATATCTCATGTTTTAAACATAAAGCTGGATCCATTGTGCCCCTCCCTCTTCTGAAACCACTCTGATACTGAGCCAAATATCCTTTCTTTTCTACATAGAACACTAATCTTTCATTTATCATTCTCTCCATTATTTTGCAGACGTTGGATGTTAAATGATTACAAATCATTTTAAATAATTTTTGTAAAAGTTGAACATTTCCGCTTTTCTGGAGACAGAAATGACCTCAGTTGGATAAGGGGCGGGGCTAGAAAGTGGCACTTCAAGCCTGATTGGATATGAGAGGCGACCCTTCTTTGAGACCTAAGATCTACTCAGTTTTTTTTTTAAAGGAGCACAAACTAACTGTGCTTTTCTTTATTTCCTGTCTTATACTTCCTGTTCCACTGTTTCATATACATATCAAACGGCACCTCTAGCTCAGGTGACTCACCTGCTGAAAGGTTCATGCAGGTGCAGGTTGGCCCTCAGGCCATTCCCTGTCGTTTCCTTGGTCCAGCCTTGATCTCTTCTTTCTGAGGTCTTTTCACTATAAAAGCGAAAAACCCATCAAAGAACATGACCAAAGGTTTCAAATAATGAAGTTGGTGCACGTTTGACGCTGGCTAAGACTATTTTGAGTTTTTTCTGCATCAGTTTGTGTTGGAAATGTCTGATTAAATTAATTAAAAACGAAAAATCAGACACTAGGTAAAAGTTCAACAAGTTCTGAATGTTTAAATAAATAGTCTTTAACATTTCCGGATGCCAGTTGGAGAGTTGATTATGACTTCTGAAGAGAAGCGGACTGATTCTCTTTTGCTTGTTGTAACAACCCGATTAAATGTGTACATCTGATTCTAGTGACAAATTTAAAGCCAAACTTATTTGTACTATTTAGATAAAATCTGAATGAAAGGGTTTTACAGACGCAAAGAAAGAAAAAACTGCAAAAGACATAAAACTGCACTTATGATTTTATTGCTTTAATCACTAAATTAAAATCTACACCTCTGTGTAGAAGTGATCCCTTCACTCAGAAGCCCCACCCACCTGCTTACGAGGGGCAGCCAATCATCAAGTCCCAACCTGAAAAGTAAGCTGAAAGCTGCAGTTCCTCAAATGTCCACTTGAGGCAGGATCGCTGAGCTGCACCTCTGGACCAATGGGAGTGAAGAACTGAATGACAATTTTGAACAAATTAATATTTTTGTAGCATCCGTATCACACACATCCAACAAGTCAGACAGTTGCTCAGCTGGACATGGTTTAAATACGTTGGAGGATTAAAAATCTACTTTTCAAGCAGCACCTAGTGGCCCTCGGTGGTACTGCACATTGGTTTAACTTTTCATGTTGATCTTTTTATACACTCTATGTTTTTACTAGACAACAGAGGTGGGACCAAGTCATTGTTTTTCAAGTCTCAAGTAAGTCTCAAGTCTTTATCCTCAAGTCTCAAGTCAAGTCTCAAGTAATGTCAGGCAAGTCAGAGTCGAGTCTCAAGTCACTGGTGTAAAAGTCCGAGTCAAGTCACAAGTCTGAAACTTTGAATTCCAAGTCCTTTCGAGTCTTTAAAAAAAAAAAATGAAAAAATAATGTTGCAGTTATGCTAAATGTAAATATTAGACCATGTAATTTTAAAATCTGTGTTTTTCTCAACACATGACAAAATAGTGAACTTAGAAAATATACACAAATTGTGAAATTGCACCTCTTTAAAATGCAGCTCAATTAAACCTAGCTCCAAGAATAATTTTCACCGACAGTTCTGAGATAAGCTGCATGTTATTCTTGGATGCGGTTGTAGGACCAGCTTTAAAATCGCATGACAAAAATATCATACACATTAAAAAAAAACTGTATCACCAACGTAGCCTGGACAACATTTGCTAGTTAGATGAAGTCAGCTATCTCATCTTAGCATATTTATATGCATATTTATAATCATACGGTTCTTGGAGTGAGTGCACACACTCATGAAGTTTAGTAACTTCAGGTCACTGCAACAAGCCCAGGTACAGTTTACCGACAGATGGGTGCAGGACCTTGAAATGCACCGTGTAGAAAGTAAAGACCATCGTACGTATCATAAGTTTACCAGTCTCACAAATTGTCGTCATAAATACACATTCCTTAACCGTTTATTAATAGGACCTTTGAGGTCAACGGTAATTAATTAGTAGTGGAAATAATTTCTGGTACCCATCACAGAAATGTAGCAGTGACAATAATACTGTATGCTGTAATCGTACTGGACAATTGGTGATACAAAAAACCTGTTTTATCCTGTGAATAAAAGTATATGTTTTTATCAGTGTACCATAATAACAGAAGCGAAACACAATATTGTGTCAGGATAATTTACTATTTATGCACAATAAACAAAGAAGCATAGCGCGACAATTTCTGTTCAGTGCCAGACTTGCTTGTAACCTATATCACCAATTATGTTATGAAAATGACGTATTAACTACTAAAAAACACTGACCTTCGTGTAAATGCTTGGAGCAGACTAACCTGTGAGCTGGAGTGTTCTGGGACGTTATATTTGGTCTTTGAATGGCTGCAATCCAGTCGCGTCTTTGTTACTTCGGAAACATGGCTCGAACAATTTCTCTTCAACGACGTAATCCGATAACAACCGATCTCTTTACCCGTCGGCTTCCCGTGGCTGTCATGTGACCGGCTATTGCAGTTAATAATACAACGGCTTCTTGACATTTTTGTGTTTCTTTTTATCGCTGTATAACTGATTTTAATTGAAAGCCTGCGTGCGCTAGTACCGCTTGCCACGAGTTCCCAGAATCCTTTGCGGTTCTACCCGTGAATGACGTCACATTTTCAATCTCTATATAATATGCATGTTAAATTTTATATTTGGGGTAAAATATCAAGTCTTTTCAAGTAAACCGGTTCAAGTCCAATTCAAGTCCCAAGTCATTGGTGTAAAAGTCCAAGTCAAGTCACAAGTCTTAGAACATTTTTTCAAGTCAAGTCTAAAGTCATAAAATTAATGACTCGAGTCTGGCTCGAGTCCAAGTCATGTGACTCGAGTCCACACCTCTGCTAGACAAAACCCAGAGGATAAGAGCTGATTATTATCGTACCATGATCCTTTGGTTTAACTCTGTTTCTGTCTTATTAAATGCAAAGAAAGAAAGAAACTGCAAAAGACATAAAGCAGTCAGGGAAAAAAAACAGGAAGGGGGAAAGATAAAAGGTCAGTGTGTAATCTGAGTAAAAACAGCACAAAAGAGAGGGCCGAGTTAGCTTGTCGGAGTACAGCTTGTGCCTGCCTGGTTTATTTGTGCGTCTCTTTTTGTGAATGAAATAAAAGCTTGTCCTGTTTAGCGGGCCGCTAACAGTGAAAAAAAGGCTAATAGGGCTGACCTGCTGTTCACCCCGCAGCAGCAAAAACAGAATGAGGAAGAAAAACAGAGGGAAGAGGAGCCGGTATTCTTCTTGTGCACGAACGAGAAGAGCGAACGAGGGACGGGACCAGCGCCGGGTGGCGGATTAGTGAAGGTTATGCCCCTCTGAAGAATGGAGAGAGGAGGAAGAGGAGGAGGCGAGATGAAGGGAGGCTACTGTAGATAATAGAGCTGCTGCTGATGAGAACAGAGAGGAACAAAGTGCAGGGACAGAGGAGATGCACGTGTTTCACTTTGATGACGAGAAGAAATGGTCTAACAAAGCTGCACAATTATTTTCTCATATACCATAAAGTACTGTGCAAAAGTCTTGAGCTGCCCTCCCTTAGTATATGTTGTTCAAGGAGGCAGACGTCCTTGGCTTGAAAGTGGTGTGGAGGAATCGTTCCCCAGGCTTCTCTGTGGACTCTGGCTGCTTTTTCACCCACTTTCAGCAAAGCTCCTTTTCAGAGGAACTACTCAACGCTGACCCATGACTCATTCAAGGCTCCGAACTCAAACCTTTCGCTGTGTCAACACATAAAAGACAGTTCAGCAAAACGACTGAGTGTCAATTCATTTCATCATAGAATTTCCTCTTGTGCGTTATTTCTGTTAGTTATTGTCTTGTTTTTAGTCAGAATAAAAGGTTGTTGGTGAAAATGATTGGTCAGTGAAACCAGCGCTGGCCCTAAAAGTGACACATCTTTGTTAGTGGCATGTTGGCCCCGCCTTTTCCTTCAGAGCTGTTTTAATTCTTTATGGCACAGATTCAACAAGGTGATGGAAACATTCCTCAGACATTTTGGTCCATGTTGATGCGACAACATCGCACAGCTACGGTAGATTTGCATCCATGATGGGAATCTCCCGTTCCACCAAATCTCAGAGGTGCTCATTTCAGATGAACCCTGAACTCTGTGTCGTGTTCAAGAAACCAGTTTGAGATGGTCCTCTGGCCTGGTGTGTTTACCTGCTGGAAGCAGCCATCAAAAGATGGTGCACTGTGGTCATAAAGGCGTGGACAAGTGTCTTCTGTTTGCAGAGGACACTTTTAGTGAACTGCTTCTCTTCAATAAATAGAAACATATCAAGTGAAAGTATCTGTAGGAGCAGAGGGAGTCAGAGAAGTGAGGGATTGTGTAAGAGAAGCTCCAAATCCAGACGGGTCTGAGAAGACTTCCTGCCGCCGCCGTTGTGTATTTGTTGTTCCAAACTTGTCAACCTAAAGCAGCCCACCTCTTCCTCCTCCTCTTCCTCCTCCATAGCTTCAGTTGCTGCAGGGATGCCAAACCAGGAAGTGACACCTTATAATAATCTCTGACATGTTGTTGTGGAAACAAGCTGTAGCACTTAATGACGGCTTCTCCTCACCCGCTGCCACCGCTGCAGTCACGCCAACCGCCTCGCCGCTTTCATCAGCTTCAAGTTGGGAAGAGAGAGGGGCTGCCAGCTACTGACAGAGCAGAGACAGCCGGGCCTGCGTGAGTGTGTGTGTGTGTGAGTGTGTGTTTAGGCTTTTACTCATGTTAGTATGGTTTGTGTGTGTGGTCAGTGGACAGAGCTGATCACAGAGCTGCTGCGTGATTTACTCACTCAGATATCTAAGAGCACACACACACACACACACACACACACACACACACACACACACACACACACACACACACACACACACACACACACAGAGGCCCGGAAACAGGCAGCAGCACTTTAAGTGTTGATGTTTTAACAAGATGAACACACAGATTGCTGATCAGGCTGAACGCGTCTCTGCTGTGACAGGAAAACATGTCGGAGCCTTTCATTAGACGACAGCGTTCACATGTCTCAGAGGCATCTGAGGAAACGCAGGCGCGAACCTCAGTGTTTGAAACACTGCAAAAGATTCATATCAAAATATTAGCATGTATGACGGAGCATTAGGGACACTGGAGGTACAAATAAATAATGAAAAGGGGGCTGGCGGGATTCACAAAAACAAAAAACTCTACTCTTCCACAATGACGTCATAAAGTTTGGAGAAAAAGTGGCAGGTGGACTCAGTTTAATGAATGTAAGAGTTTGTTGTCTGCTTTAACTGCTTTACTACAAGCCAAATTCACAGAGTGCTTTGTTCCTTTCTAAAGAAGCAGGGTTCAAACCACTGACCACAAACCTCCTGAGCCACCTGCACGAGTCTCCCACTCTCACACTGATGCAGTTGTCACTAAAAGATGGCGCGCTGAAGTGTGCATTACAAATCTGCAAACTTCGGTGAGGATGTTCACCACTTTGAGCCTCCTGCATCAATGACTCACAGGCCGATATATTTAAATAGATGGGGCAGCATTAATATGTTAGCTGCACCGTGAACAGTAGTACCAGCAACGAGTAACCAGGCCTCACAGGAGGAGGACGTGAAATTAATGTGGTAAGAAAGTAGATCCATGGAGAGAGGAGAGATTCAAGGAATGACTGCTTTCACCACGAGCCACTGCTAACAGCTAAAGTGTAGCTTTACCCAACAACCTGATAAAACCCTGTTTCAATATCTATAATCAAACAATATATGCATAATATGTGTATGCATTATATATAATTTATATATAAAATGCCAGGGCTGATTTTTTTGTCCCAGCTCTGCCCTCCATCGACCCTGGAAGTAGTGCCATTAAGGATAAAGTGGACGTGCAGAAAGATCCAGTAAAGAGTCGACCACATTAGCGTCAATCAGATCAGATCTTTTACTGTGAACGTGCAGTAACACACACACACACACACACACACACACACACACACACACACACACACACACACACACACACACACACAGCTCTGTGGTTAGCTGCTACCAGGCAGGCTTACTGGTGCGGAACAGAAGACCAGTAAGGAGGTCTGAGATGCTAACTGACAGGCCCAGTGTCTGAGAGGGGTGGTGGTCTTATTAGGCAGCGCTGCGTGGGCTTTGACCTCTCACACACTTCATGAGTTCACTTAATGAAGCCCCGAGCCTCAGCACCTCTTCCCCCCCCACACACAGCCTCACAAGTACAACAAAGGCCTGAGATTTAAGAACATTTCAAGTCAAAATCAACCCTGTGTTTCTTTTTGCTGACAGAATGAACGATGAAGAAAACTTGTATCAAGGTTCAGCATGAGTTCAGAGACGCTCTTCTGCAGACCTCGGTCGGTCATTTGAGTTGCTGTTGGTTTCCTTTCAGCTCGACGCAGTCTGGTGGTTCTCTGACGTCCACAGGGCGACGAACTCCCAGAAAACTGCTGCTCACTGCATTTTTGATCTTTTTCACAAAACTCTTGGTAAACAGCTGATCAGCAGGTTCTGAAATACGCAGAGCAACAACCATACCAAAATCACCTGTCTTCATGATTCTGATGGTTAGTTTGAGCTTCAGCAGGTCGTCTTCACCATGTGTGCATGCATTACTTAGATATTTGTGCTAATGAGCAGTAAATCGAATACCCCAAACCTACCTCGTACCTCACTAAGTGGCTGATGAGTGTTTCTGCTCATTAGGTCACTGCTGTAAAGTTGGACATTTTAACGTGCGAGTCTATGGGGGGTGCCTCGCTGCTGAGGACGGCCTCGAGTGGACGTTAGAGGAATTGCAGTTTCTGGCTTAGTGTTTCAGCCCTGGAGGTCACCCCTCCGTCTGAGCACATCCTAATTCATTAAGCAAAGCTTTGACTTCTCTGTATCTCCACTTATGACACCTTAGGCATTTTTGCTGTATATTAAATAGGACTTAGCAGCATGCCATGTCCTTCAGCCCACAGATCCATGGACACCAGCCCCCACCCTGCTGCTGGGAGAGGTGCAGCTTTATGGACACCCATCTCACTGGCAGACTAAAGTCCTCCACATTACATTATACATGAGGTGAAGGACTGTTACCTGGGGATATAAAGGAATTTAATAACTGCTCCTTTTCTGCAGGTGTGACCTCAGCGTCGGCCTCACAACCAGCTGATTTAGTTTCTCTACAATAACTTTTAGCACATTTAATAAAGCCGTGCAATTTCTTTGTAACCTGCCCTCATTTACTATAGTCAAGTATGCAAATAAGTGTCGATAAGCTTATGAAGTTTACATCAAGTCAGTTTAAATTTCAACATCAGCAAATAGGGAACAAATTTCTACCGACACCATCATCCCTTCACTCTCTAACACGGGGGTACGATTAAAGCTCTGCTCTGTTCATCGGGGTACAAGCTGCACCCTCACAGGTTCTACTTAAAGAATCAACTATTTATTGTTTTATTTTCCTACATTCATAGAAACCAAAAAGCTTCTGACTGTTATTTAAACACTTTGTATTGATCTGATCAGACCAAAGGGTTAAGCAGTGAAGCGCAGAGTGTCACGACATGACAGGAATGTTCATGAGAGCCAAACTCTGCTTTCATTTGCCTCAGGGCAACTCCGGCAGATTACTGATAATAATAATAAGAAAAAGTATACGTCTCTGTCAGCTATGTGTTGCACAATAACTGGATGATAACACGAATGAGTGATGGAGGGATGGAATATTTAACAATAACTTTAACGGCAACAGTGATCGATGATTGATTCATACAACTTATAAGGAGGAGATTTTAGAGAACGACAGAGAAATGTAAAGAAATGTCGACTAATAAAAAGAGAAATTAATCATTTAAATTACTGTAAAAACTTTATTTAGGGCTGTCAACATTAACGTGTCATCACGATTAACGCGATTACATTTTGTAAAGCATTTAACCCATGTGGAGCGCAGAATAGACAAACTGCCCGAAATGCGTTGACAGAGACATTTCAGGGATTTCAGTCATTCTGCGTTAATCGTGATGATGGATTAATCCACATTAACGCATTAACGTTGAGAGCGTATAAATGATGACACCGTTCGGGTGATGTTTACCAACTTTACTCGTAACCCGGAAGTTCCCCCACAGACAGCCTTATGGGAACAGTAGTCTATTGCTACACCTCCTCCTTTTAGCTAAAGACATACTTCATAACGACTCAAACAGCTCACAAACAGAAATGCGGAGCATCATCAAACGTGAAAATTATACACATCCCTCATTTGTTCACTTACATTTAAACGAAACACATTGTTGTAAACATCTCCAGCAGCCTAAGCCAGCTTTGAATAGGGCAGGAATGGATGCCTTCAGAGAATTACACATCCGGTTTTTCAGGAGTTCTCACCTCTCGACCAGATCTGGTAATAGTCCCTGTTGGTCTGAGGTGGCTCTTATTTCTCCTAAGAAAACCCCTGTCTGTCTCTACCACATAGGATCTGGGAGCACGGGCAGGTCCAACTGCTGCTCCAGTAGTTCCTTCAGTGGTAATCCACACTTTCTGTCCTGACAATAGCTCCGGAAGTGGTCTGACTCTATGCCTGCGGTTGTAGTGTTTTGCCTGCACACGCCTCCCCTCCTCATCTTTTTTGCGAAAAGCCTGTAGGTCAGGCCACTTTGGCACCAGCTTTGCCACAGCTTGTGGCAGCGAGGTCCGCAGGTGTCTCCCCATAAGCAACTGCGCCGGCGAGAGCCCATGTTCCAGTGGGGTGGCCCTGCACGCTAGCAGTGCTCTGCTGTAGTCACAGTCCTTTTTCCACTAGTCTTTAATGGTACGAACAGCGCGTTCTGCCTCCCCGTTGGCTTGGGGGTACCCGGGGCTGCTCGTGTGTGAACTGGTACTCTTTGGCAAAGTGCTTGAACTGTTCTGAAGAAAACTGCGGCCCGTTATCCGATACCGCAGTCTCGACAACGCCATGTCTTGCAAAGGCCTCTTTTATAGCATTAATAGTGACCTCTGCAGTTGTGTGTCTCAGTTCAGCTATCTCAATGTACCTTGAGAAAAAATCAATAATCAGCAGGAAGTGTTTCTTTGACCACTCGAACAGATCCATACCGACTTTTTGCCATGGGCGGTCGGGAACAGGAGTTGCCAGCATTGGTTCACGGCACTGTAACCTGTGTTTTTGACATGTTTCGCACTTGTCTACCATCTGACGTATTTGGGTAGAGATGCCCGACCACCACACCGACTCTTTTGCTCTGGCAAAACCTCTGCTCCCATTTGAGGTGGTATCACAAGTCTCTTCCCTTTCATGAGAAGACCATGGACTACATTGAAGTCCAGTCTGTATTGCCAGTACCCCTTTAACTCTGGATCTAGTTTACCTTTTTCTGGCCAGCCTGTCCCACATTGATACACCACCTTTCTCCACAGGTCATCCATTGCCTGTGCCAACTTAATCTCCTCCAGCCTTTTATCTGTGGCTGGGAGATGGGAAACTACACAGTCCACGAAAACCTCCACCTCTTTTTCCAGCTGAAGATCCTCAGCAGAAGGAGGCCCCGCCAGCGGTGCTCGTGAGAGGGCATCAGCAGTGACGAGGTTCTTCCCTGGAACATGGACAATGGTGAAAGTAAAGCGCAGCAGCCTGAGGCGGAATCTCAGGATGCGTGGAGGCAGGTCGTCCAGGCCTCTTGTGCTCAGAAGAGGGACCAGGGGTTTGTGATCCGTGATTAGAGTGAACTGTAGGCCCATGAGGTAAGATGACAGTCGTTCACACGCCCACGTTACAGCGAGCGCCTCCTTTTCTATCAGCGCGTAGCGTTTCTGTGTGTCTGTGAGACCTCTTGAGATGGATGTGACCGGTCGCCAGGAGTTGTCAGACTGTTTCTGAGTGAGAACAGCTCCGATACCATATGGCGATGCATCTGCAGCAACTCGTGTATCTGCTGAGTTGGAGTACTGAGCGAGCACTTCTGGAGAGCTTAATATCCCCTTTAGTCTCTGAAACGCTGTTTCCTGTGGCTCCGCCCATATCCACTCGTTTCTGTCTTTTAGCAGTTCCTTTAATGGTGTGGTGATTGTGGCTAGTTGTGGCATAAACTTGGCAAGATAGTTGGCCATGCCCATGAGACGGCGCACATCTTCCACACTCTGAGGCTGCGGCAGCTGCTGGACTGCTGTTACCTTGTTGGGATCAGCCTCAATGCCTTTTGCTGACACTTTGTGTCCCACAAAGATTATTTGACTTTTAGCAAACTCACACTTCTCATTCAGAGTGAGACCCTCTTTCTGAAACTATTGGAGGACACAGTGTAACCTCTGGTTGTGCTCCTGCCTGTCTCTGCCGTATACAAGCACATCATCGGCGTGACAGATCACCCCTTCAAAATCTTCCAGCATCTGTGACATTCGCCTTTGGAAATGTTCCGGCGCCGATGCAATGCCAAAAGGAAGGCGGTTGAACTGAAACCTTCCAAAAGGCGTGATGAAGGTTCTGAGTGGCCCCGACTCTGGCGTGAGCAGAATTTGCCAGAATCCAGACTGGTCGAGCTTTGTGAACACTTTCGCATCTTTCATCATCGCTAGTGTTTGATCTACTGCTGGGAGGATGTGCCGTTCCCTTTTGACTACTGTGTTCAGGGGTGTGAGGTCCACACATATTCTGGGGGGCTTTCCTGCTGGTCTGGGGACCACTACCATGCCTGAACACCACTCTGTAGGCTCAGTGACTTTGGAGATAACTCCCATTTCTTCCATTCTGTGCAGCTCATTTCTCACTGCATCTCTGAGGAGGAACACGTCTTGGGGCGGATAGGGCTATTGGTACAGCTCCTTGCTCTATCTCAATGTGGTAAGGCTCCCTCAGCATGACTAAACCTTTAAAAACGTCGGGGTATGCTGCCCTGAAATCTGTCACCGATTCCGTTACTGTGCTTACTACACAAGACCCAGAGCCTCACACGCTGGCCTGCTTAGCAGTGGCTGTACTAGACCTGACACAAGGTAGATGTCTTGAGAAACACTGCGCCCTTTCACTGCTAACTGCGCCTCAAAGCAGCCTTTGACATTGAGTGGGCTACTGCCCGGCCATAGTAACTTCTTTCTGGGTCTCTGCAGCTTACCATCCCTGTCTGGACTGTACAAACCCTCTGGAATAGATGTAACATCCGCCCCTGTGTCGAGTTTAAAATATAGATTTTCCCCATTTAACTTGACCTTTTGCACCCAGGGCTGTGACCTCTCAGTCTCTACTTCAGCCAAGAACACACATCCTCGCTGTCTGCATCTTTCTGATTTTATGTCACTTCGCGTAGCGCAGTAGCTTCACTACTGCAGCTTCACTACTGCGACAGACCACAGCGAAGTGTCCTTTTTTCTGACATTTTCGACACTGTACCTCTTTGGCTGGATATTCTTTCCATGAGTGTTTGTTCTTGCGACCACAGCGGCCACATTCCTTTTCACTTTTCTTGATTGTCTTTTGTTCTTTCTTCTGCCACGTCTGCGTTTTCCCACGTGTTGTATTTGTCCGTATTGTGTCGATGTTCAGTGTTTTCTCCACTGCCACGCTGCTGTAAAGTATTGATTGTTGTTTCTTTACCGTTTCGCTCTGCCTAACTTTCTCAATGGCTTTAGCAAGAGTCAACTCTGAGTCCATTTGCAGCTGCTCGGACAGTCTTTTGTCTTTTATGCCAACCACAATTCTGTCCCTTATGAGTTCGTCTATGAGTGCTCCAAATGCACAATTTTCTGCAAGTTTGTGCACAGCAGTGATGAACGACTCTGTACTTTCCCCATCCTGTTGCCGTCTGGAGTTAAACTGTACTCTTTCAAGGATGAGAAAAGTCAAAGGTTTCTGGGGGTGTTATTTGTACAGTCGTCGCCATCGTGACGTGTGGATCCCCGGCTTCTTCGCGTTCAGAATCCAAGCTTTCCGCAGCGCTGACCCCGTCTCCTCCCTCCGACATATGAGACTCGTGCTTGACAGAGCTCGCACACGCGCCTTGTTGCTAGCGCTGGTAACAGCCTCGGCCACGCTTCACCTGCATGTCTTGTTCGGGTCACTGATGCGAAAACTTCTCTCGTAACTTAACTGCACCGTACTGTACTCGAAAAAACTGTGGAGGCCGCCGTTCGCACTTCTGACACCACGTATAAATGATGACACTGGATGCAGCGCGTTCGGGTGATGTTTACCAGCTTTACTCGTAACCCGGAAGTTCCCCCACACACAGCCTTATGGGAATAGTAGTCTACCGCTACAGTTAGCCCTAGTTTTATTGGTTGTACTCTTTGAAGTTGTAAATTCAGTATTCAGAGGACACCAACCTCACCTGAAACACGTCACTGTGAGGTGATGCAAAAGTTCACACCGCAACCTCAGGCCATAAAAAATAAGCCAGGGTGGAAGTGCCACTGGAGACAGGCTCCAGCAGTTAGTCAGTCCCCATAGACTTCTATGTTAAAATGCAGAAACACAGAGATAAACGTGTGCACAGCCTGGGGGCGTGGCCTCTTTGACAGGTGGCTGTAGCTGCTAGAGGTCTGCTGGGCAGATGAGCTGCACTCATTGTTGCAGACCTGACTGCAATCGGTCCGAGTTGGTCTGCGCTTGCTCACAGACAGGTTGTCATCCAACCCGTGCAATCATTTAGCGATCAAATGAAAGCAACAACCCTCAACCTCGATCAGCTGACTGCGGCAGTTCTGATTTCTATTGTGTTGTTACTGAACTGCAACGTGCCTGCAGGTTTCAGAGAGGCTGATGAACTTTGCGTGCACCCCAACATTTACGACGATTAAATTACAGCTTTCATGTTTGTGTGAAACTGGCACAGACAGATCCTCTGTGTGTAAACATCGTGCTTTTATCTGCTTTTAATGCATTTTGGTTGCACTGAAACGCACGTTTGTGCTGCGCGCTGATACGTCCTCGGCTACAACGCGTCTCATTGTTTTCCCTGTTATGCGTTTTGTTGCACTTTTGTGTGTTGACAGTCGCTGTTATTCGGCTCGTGGCAGCAGATGTGAACTGCCGTTGCCCCGGTGTTGTGTAATACTGTCGTACAGAAAAAAAGGGAGTGTGCGTGTCGAATGAATGTGTGGCTCAGGTCACTTATTCTGAGAATAGTTGATTCATTCTCATGCTGAAAGACACCTTTATCACCATGTGAAGGTTTTTGAAACACGAGATAAGCCGCTCTCAAAAAAGGGGATAAACTCAAAGTAAACGGCACAGAGACCAGGAAGACACTTCCATTAGTACCAGAGCAGGTGAAGCGGATTCATGGCGGTTTCGGCTTCCTAACTGGACAGAGTGATATCGCTGAAGCTTAGCTTGATTCCTGGAACTGTAGCTTTACAGTTTCAGAACTATAAAAACTAATTTCTGTTTGATTCACACACCTGCTGATGTGTCTCTGGCTCATCCAGTCCACAGGATGATGAGGAAACTGAGTCAGGACACTGAACTTTGAATGCACCCAGGTGTTTATCGTACAGGTTTGCACGTTTGCGTGGAAGCTGGCAGGAAAAGTCATGTTTTTATCTGCTTTTATTGCATTTTCATTTCATCTGAAATCTGGAAGCATGTCATGTGCTGACATTATCAGCCTTTCAAGACGGCCTCTCTGGTGCCAATCTTTCCTCCAGCACCTCGCCAACCGTCGGTCAGAAACGAGAGACAACCCACCGAATCTGTGCTAAAAATATAAGAATAAGATAAAAGTCGTGGGAAACTTGTCTTGGACCAGCAGTGTTACGCAAAACTGCATACACATTAAAAACAAAACAACAAAATAAATATGTGTTTCTCAGACATTTCACTTGCTCTACGTCTCCCTGGGGTAATCATTCACACTCATGCATGAATACCACCTCTATAAGCCCGATGAACAACTACAAACGACACCAGAATTTACACTAAACTAACTGCAAAGTTGCAGTTAAAGGAGCAAAATAGTCTTTCAGTGTAGATACAGGCCTGTGGATGTTGAATCATTTTGTAGCTTTATTTTTTCTCAGCTTGAATTTGATTATGTTTGTTTTTTTTTCCTTTTATTCCCCTTGCTGTGAAACACTTTGAATCAACTCTACTGTGATTATATGAAGAGGAGAGTTGATTATTGCACATGCGTGGTTATTAATATGCTGGTTTGAGCTGATATTTAACATGACCTGTGTCTGTTTGCAGAGACTGTTGCTTCCCGGTTCATCTGTCTGTACCTGTTGCACGGTACGATTGTTTTGACGCACGATTTTTGGACATCGTGCGTCAAAGTCATTCAGCTCTCCTCTCGCTGTGGTTCTGAGCATGTCTATCACTGTAAACCACAGTCAGCATCAATTAGCACCAGACCGGGTCCCGGCTCTTGTATTTGTCGTTGACTTGGTGTAGAAATCTGCGCGTTTGTGTTTGTGCTTACCTCACTCAGTGTGTGCGCCTGAAGCCTGTTTTATGTTCCCAGATTAGACCTGTGTATGTGTGTTTGTGTTGGCTTAGATCTGTCAGCAGCCGGGTTCGGACCCTGGAGTCCAGGGGGGATTTGGTCCCCAGGTTTGTTGATTGACCAGCAGGTCTCAGGCTTAAATCCCGCCTTGACCTTTGGCCCCGACACTAATTGCATATAGCCCGAGTGCTGACGGCTATAATGCACCCCGGGGTGAGCAGAGAGCCTCAGAGGTTGGTACAAAAGACACGGAAGCTGCAAAGTCGCCTTGAACCTTTAAGCCGGGGCTAAAACCCGGGACTGTGAGGCGAAATGGTGATCACTGGAGGGTCGGAGGCGTTTCCCACAGCTTTACCGAGACCTTTGTTCCTCTTTAATCCCACAGACAAATAATATCATGCCAGTGAAGAGCCAGAGTTAGGAAAGGGGATCATGATTATGGGAGCTGCTGCTGAAGCCTCAGCTGCAAAATGTAAAGACAAATCTAGCATGAGATGAAACAAATCAGCGACTGTATAATAACATAAGATTGAAACGGCAATATTGTCTCCATTATTTTAATGTCTTACCTTACAATAAAGAGCGCTTTGAGGTTGTTGCGATTTGAATAAAATGAACTGGATTCAATACAGTTTTCCAGATCTGGTAATCGTGGCTGTAAGAATTAAATACATGCCATATACGTTTACTTTAAGGTGATCTGAACTCTTTCCCCCATAAAGACAACATCTAAAAACAATTCTAAGAGGAAGGGAAAGAGTTTAACGTACGAATCTTTCTTCTTACTATAATAACATAGTCTATGTGTATCTGTCTCCTCCTTGATCGGTGGGCCAGTCCCAACAAAAGTTCGCATAAACATTTTCACACATGTAACGATTATTAACATGTTTAAGAAAAAAAGCTGTTACTTATAAATACTATTTTTTACATTTTCATACATGTTCATGTCATCATTCCTCTGTGATTCTACATTATGTTGTTTTCGTATGTCACTTTCAACATACGTCAGTCTTATGTAACGGATTGAACAGGTTTGACAAAGCTGCCTGTAGGCGGGTTTTTACCAGGAAAAAACAAACTCGAGATCAGGACAAATTTTTTTTTAGAAAAGGATAAAAGTGTGAAAAACATGGAATTTAGTCATGATTAATGTTAATTAGGGTGTTAAATCTAAACGTGACTAACTGTATGACGATCAGGTTTTTTGTGTTATGGTTATTTATTCTTATTTTGTTTGGTCCTTATTATCTGATTAGCAGCGTTTAGTGATTTTAAAAATCCATAATGACTGAATATAAAACTGTAATCGTTTACATATTGGAGTCAAAGGAAAAAGGAGCGTGGTGTAAACACACGACATCAGTAAGTTGTGTGTTTTGTCTGGATGCACAGCTCTACACAAGTATACAAAAAGAACAATTAGAGGATAATTTAAGATATTTTCTGCATGAACATAAAATTAATGCCTGTATATTACGGCAGCTCTAAACCTGAAATTTAATAGCTGTGTTCATCTGGGATGACTCAAAACTCTGAGTTAAACACCATCAGAAAGCTGAGTGTGCTCAGGCTGCAGGTGGACCCTCAAAAACTCATCGGGAGGTTTTTCTAAAGCTCTTGGATCACTTTGGATGTAAATGAAGACAGAAAACGAAATATCAGCAACACTCGGAGAGTGAGTGACTAGCGCGAGCTGAGGGATAGGCTAATATAAACACATTGGCACAGGTAAGATGGAGGATGATGAGCAAGGAAGAAACCATGAGGCCAGTCATTAATGCTGCTGCTGCATGGTTTGAATAACTTACTGTGACAAAGTCCTAATGCTCATGGACTGTAAGGCCTAAAGACGTGTTGCACATGAACAGCTGTGATAACCAGCTGGAGAGGCAGAGAACGACCGTTCAGGAAAAACAGGAGACAAAGAACTGCAGTTAAAAAGATGAGAACCTTGGTCAGATTCCTGTAGCTGATACATGTTAAAGTTTACTGAATATATGGTGGAAGGAGATTTTTCCACATTTCTATTTTCAGTTTGGACATTTGAAACTTATGTCGAGATATTGCATTCAAAATACAAGTTTAAGCTCAACACGTGACAAAGAGCAAGAAAATCACAAACACAAGCAATATAAAACAGTGGAAGTGCCTGAAACTGTCATTCTTTTAATGACCACCAGGGGGCGATACTTGTGTTGCAAGAAGACCTCCAGTCCTTTAAAAGTCTAGAAGAAAACGGCCTTTGATCTTTGAGTTTATGCGCAGTTACTAGTTTTTCCATGCTAAATAAAGACTTAAGCTCTGTGTTTTGTAAATTTTGGTCAGTATTAGAGTCAAAAGGAGGATTATCCAGAATATACTTATTGGCTAACAACTGTGGAGGAAGCTGGATGCAAACAACTCTTAGATTGTAGTCAGGTTACATTCACTGACGACAGTCAACTCTTTATGATTGCAGTTCTTTTCATAGTAACAGTGTTCTCCGTAGTTTATACTATTACCATTTATTTATGGTATTTTGACATTTTTTCTGCATGTTTGCTACATTAGTGCCAGGCGCAGAGCAGATTTATTGCATGTAAATGACCTCATTTCATAGCTTGCATTTGTCCAGAATTCGCGCCTTGAAGGGTGTAACACAGAAGGTGTGACAATAACTCATTAGGAAACAATCCCAGCCTGTGGTTTGGCGATTGCATCGCTCGAAGAGAATTAAAGCTCGGCTCCAAAATAAACAGGCGGCTCGATGAGATGGGATGACTGCTGTAAGATAACAAGGATGAAGGTGAGGGCGTACGAAAGTGGATCTTGCTCTGTTTTCTGTGCGCGATGACAGACGGCGTGCAACGCCGAGGTAAAGATATGGGAGTGGTTGGCTGCCTGCAATAAAGAGGTCATGACCTCGCTGCAATCCAACCACACTATTTACGTCCTAACCTGCTGAATGTGTGAGTCAGTTTTCAAGTGTTTGCTGGCTCAAACCTGCATATTTCCCCACGCAGAAAAGTATGATTGAGCCTCTGTGTGGGTGAGAAGCCCTGCCCAGGAATGAATGTCTGCAATTTCCCTCACAGGTAGTTCTGCATTATGTAAAATCAGCCACATTTATACTGCTCTAAGTGTCAGGAGGTTCCACATATTTATGCTTAGGTGATAACAAAAGAACTGATGATAAAAAACAAACCCAAACTCAGTGAATTCCACTGATTGAGACGGTGCGACATGGTTGAGGGCTCCTGAAAAGGCACCTTAAAAAGATTGTAAATAAAGGATTAGGAATATTTTGTCTGCTGTTTCCAGAGTCATTTCATTTTTATGAAGAGGGAGAGAACTCGTGTTTCAACACATAGGAAAACTGGGAACTACAGCACCGTATGATGGTACTTTTTAATATCCAGTTTTTGAAGGACGAGCTACACACCATGCTGAGATGTGCCCAGTTTTCAGCTAACAGCTCTTTGGGAATCAACTTGTTAGTGCCAAAATGCTAAGTGTGTTTTTATGAGAGGCTGCTGGTAACAAAGTTACCAAAGATACAATTTAAAATTAGTTCTTTCACACGGGTTCATCTGTTGAGTTAGGAGCCTTTGTTCTGCTTGATAGAGTCATATGTCAATGTTTAAGTGGGCTAACAAACAAAAAGCATTCCTCTGAAAATGGTCAAGTTTAAAGCCTGGAAATGAGTGAAAGAGCAGCCAGTGTGCAGCCAAAATGACAAGAAAGTCTGACTTCTTGGAAGCAGAAGATAAAAAGATAACTCTGTGCTGCAGTGCCACCATCAACCGAGACTCAGTGTTAGTTTAAAAGTGGCGTCCACCAACGTCACCATATAGTTTCTGTATCAGGCAGTAAACATGTTTATTTCTGGTGTGCAGATGAACATTTGCTGCTGCAGCCTCATGGAGACATCAGAAGAACTGCAGGTTTTGGACTCATCTGCTCAAACTAACAGGAAATTACAGCCTTGATGATTTGACAGAGAATATTAAATTATACGATACTGGAGTGACGTAGCTGCTGATACATCGTCATCAGTTTTTATTTAGCTAAACTGTATGAATTCATGTGAAACGTCACGTCAACCCTGTCAGCGTGCAGCATCCCTGTTTGTGAAACACACCTCCCAGAGCAGGTATGCGTCCTCTGCAGCAGCAAACAGGTAAGAACAGCGTCCAGAGATGTGTTACATCTGTGGAAGAATCCTCCACATTCTTTCTTTTGTTGTGACTGAGACTAAAAAAAATAGACTTTAAATCACTGCTGAGCTGCCACAGATGGAGCTGGAAGCAGTTTCGCCTTTTGTTTGGCCACAGATATTCCAGAGGCGCTCTGATATTAAGATCAGTGCATAATAGTTTTATTCATTTGTAGCGTGGTGATTGAGTCACAGGTATGAAGACAACACACAGACTGTTGTAGGTTGTGACATTGTGTCTCATATTTTTTCTTTTTTATAAACTCAAACAATAGATGAACGCAGCTCAGAAGGGCCACAGCCTCGGCTCCTGGTCAGCAGGTAGAATAACCTGAGCACCACCTGGACTGACTCAGTGGCCCACACATGGATACTGGAGTGCTTGGCACTGTTAATGGTAACAGCACACTGATAACACTGATCCAGAACTATGTTGAAGACTGTGGAAGACAACAATGGCGGCCCAAGGCAATCACACAAGTCACCATCAAGCATCAGCTACACCAAGCTGTCCCCACTGCTCTGTATACGCCTCAAACCCCTAAGACCCCATCACTGAGAACAGATACAGATATAGATTCAGAGCTGTGTGACCATCAGCCATCTCCTGTGCATGGATGACATTAAGCCGTTTCGATCCACTTCACCAGGATCTACAACACGGACATTGGGAAGTCATTCCAGCTGGACAAGTGTGGCCGAACGGTTGCAAAGAGAAGGAAGGTGATCACTCCAGAAGTGGACCTACCAGAAGAACAGCAGATGTACAGGACAGACACAAGTACCTGGGTATCCCAAAGGCCAAAATAAAAGCATGATGAAGATGCACAAGGATCAGCCACAGCTAATTACCTTCAGAAGGTAAGACAGGTGCTTAGACGCTAACTCAATGGCACATATGCTCTACCGTCATCAGGTACTTAGATGGAATAATAAGCTGGGCACAGGAGGACATAGATGCCACTGGTGTCAAGAAATGAAAACTCACAATAGACGGCGGTCTTCACGTGAACTTTGTCACCACGCGGTCTAATTCCAAAGCCGGCACCACGAACAGGCTGTTTCAGTGTGATGCCAGGCATCACTTTAACTCTCAAATCCTGATTTCTTTAATCTCTTCAGCATAAATAAAGGAGAGAGAGTCTGAATCTGATCTGCTGTTATCTGGAGTTCAGGACGGAGAGTAAACACTGACAGCAGGTGATCGTCAGCGCTATCAGCTCACAGACTCCACCCCCTGGTAACGCGCAAACACACACCTGAAGCTTCTTACTGGTGAAGAGGATTTTCACAGACCTCTGGATGACTATTGGTTGTATTTCGAGCTGGAGGATAACCTGCTTTGTTAGGGGTGGGCAGATGTAAATAAGAGGAGGCTGTTTGATGGTGAAAACCATAAATTAGAGCAGCTGCAAGTAACTGGTCAGAGTCCCTGTTCAGATGCTGACATTGCCTGTCTCTGAGTCAGCTTTTGTAAATCTATACTGACAAAAAATAAGCTTAAAAAATGTGACCAAACAAATATTTAAAAGATTTTTTTTTCATATCCACAGAAAACCCTAAATTTCCCGACCAGAGCATTATAATCTATCAGAACAGTGCAGAGGCAGATTCAATCAAAAGCCTCAGAACAAACCTGTCTGCAAAGTACAAATACTGACATGATGAATGCCCTTACACTAGATGCATCAACTACATTTATGTGAAGGCAAAGTAAAAACCGACATTAGTTAGTTTATTTAATGTTGTTGACCATGAATCTTTAAAAATGAGTGCTGACAGGGTTAATCTCATTAAAATGATGTTAACCCCATAACCGCATTGACGCTGCAAATCTCCATTAGCGTGTTAGCGTGGATCTCCCCGTACGTGGGGCTGGACGGCGCTAACGCGTTAACGAGCTAACTGTGCTAACGCGTTGACGCCATGCAGCCCCACACACGGGGCAATCTGCGCTAAGTTTCAGCAGAGTTAGTTTCTTAGGTCAAAAGACAAAAAGGTGGATTCCTTGCTGCAGGTTGCTGACTGTTGTCAAAGCCGTCACAACTTGTCTGCAAACGGTTGGCAACTACTTACCGAGCAGAAATCAAACCATGAAGATGAAGCTCGGGGTTTGCATTGGTCTGTGGGAGTGGGACATAAGGATGTTTTATTCACCTTTATTTCACAGAAACAGGTTTAGAGACAGACGGCGGCAAAGGAGAGTAGCAGCTCTGTGGCTATGACTAAGTGAGGCGTGCTCTAACCACAACTGTTAAAAGACGCAAAAGCAGCCAGTGTAAATACTGCAGCGCTTTCATGCACAGGATAATGTAAACAGAAAGAAATCAGAGAAACAGACAAGCATAAAAGATGCTGTCATCATCACTAAATGCAATCATTAGCTCAGTTTTACAGACTAGGTTTGTTTTTCACCTCCTTCACATTCACCCATACTGACGGGACCAAACATTTACTGAAGTTACAGGTTGAGCTGATTTGCATTTTGGGCTAAACTGAATGTGAAACATGTTGAAGCAGATAAGAGTTTACACGTCTGCGGGGAGTTAAAACTGCCGCTAACGCCACACAAACACGCACACTGTAATTAGACTTCTGTAATTCGTGTCTCACTGTGAGGTGAGAAGCGCTTAAAAACCCATTCATTTATTTATTACACTTTTAGAAGAGGATCCATGTATTTATAACCAGGACGTCTGGCAGTTTGTGTAAACTGTCTGTGCATATTTCTACTTATAGGTACATGATGCTATAATTTTATCGATTATTTATATGCTCTTATTTACGTAGTTTCAAGATTGCCGAACACTGTAAACTAACACTGTTATACACATGCAGCGTAGCTAGCGGCTATTAGGCAAATTTAGTTGCACATCTTTTTTTGCATCAGTATTGAAGAGTTAGAATCTGTGCCGTCTGACATTACACAGGAGTTATTATCACATTTAGAATCATAGTGCGTTTAATATATGGTAGTATATTTAAATAACCCTTCCCTGTAAGCTAGTTTTGAAAGAAGTAAAAAATATGGAGAACTAGGTTTAAAAAGTTTTCCTCATTTCAAGTAAAAGTCTGAAAACTGTGGGATGGCCATTTAAGTCAAAGTACACAGACTCAGTGTGAGGCCTTCAGCAGAGGTTGGAATCTACATGCTTAAACAGCTGGAGGGCAGCAGCACAAGATATGTCGAGTAATTGCGTGTAATTAGCATCATTAGTGTGTGTATGAGTGTGTATGTAAGTGTCTGTTTAGGGGTTATTCAAACCAGGGTGATAAACTTTTAAACGTAACGACATTTTTTAACCTTTCAAAAATTCACGTTCGCACTTTCCAAACATTTGTCACCGTGGGAACGGAAAGCAAGCTTTGCATAGCTTTAGGAAATATCTGCACTGCCTCAAAATGCCCACATTTCCCATAAATGCCTCGACTCTCACTAAAACAAACAAAAAAATGTAATAAAAAAACTCTTGAATTAAAAAAAAGTTTTCTGCCAGAAATCCCACTCTTTTCATAATAATCTCACTTTAGAACTTCATCTCAGTTTCCATCCGTCCATCCATTCTCAGGGTCGCCATGGGGACCGGAGCCAGCGGGGCGGGGTTATTTCCAGAAATGTTCGGATTTCAAGAAAGACTCGTCCTAATTATTAATTATTATAAAACTGGACCATAAACTTCTCCTTTTTAGAAATGGTCTAATTTTCAAAATAAATGTAGAAATTTGCCAAGAACGTCCCAACTTTCCCAAAAATGCTCCATCTTTCCAAGATTTCTTTTACCCAACCTTCAACAAAAATGTTGACATAGTCCTACCTTTTCCCTCTTTTTTATCCTTGCTTTTCCAACTTTGTAAAAAATACAGTTTCAAGAAAGTTACCAAAGAAATATCGTCTCCTTCCAAGATTATTTTAGAAAGTAAGACATTTAGCTTTTTAGCAGATCTTACATCCTCTGTCACACCAACCCTCAGCAAGCCTTCAATCTTTGCCTTCTGCCAACAGCAGCAGTCGTTAACCTGGCTCTCTGCCGATCCTGCATAGAAATCTCATTCTTGATGGTCTGTATATTTGATGCCTTTCCTGATGCAACCCTCCCTGTTTGGGACCATCACTAGGAGCAAGCTGGCTGGTGCACCCCACCCCCGACGAACAGGTGATGGTGCTTTCTAAACTTGTTCTTCTTTCCCAGGCAGCCACCCCTTGAAACCCTTACAAAAACACAGCCACTTGCTTGGATTTACAAAAGAAAATGTACCAAATCTCCATAATATTGACTTTGAACCTTCCTGGTTTCTCAAATGTACTTTGTGGCTTTACCAAAATGTTCCAGCTTTTTAAATCGTTCTAGCTTTATTTTGAAAAGTGTCCAGATTTTCTAAAATGTGTCTTCACTTTCTAAACTTTTCTAGAAACCTCCCCCAAATCTCCTCTCCAACACTATCACTTCACTTTTTAAGCAGTGCTCATTTTCATGAAGCATGCCAAGTATTCAGAGGACTGTCTGTCTTTCTAGAGTTCAGTCTTCTTTTGTCTTTCACAACCTTGAACTCTGTTTCTAATTCTTTTATGAACATATTTTACAATCAGTTTCTCCTGAAGTGTCACTCTGAAAAACTCTGTAATTGTCTTGTTTCACTGAAGCTGCAGCCATACAGTATAAAACTGCAGGCCTCCCTCTGTCTGTTTCTCTCATGTAGACCCCGGAGGAGCTCACTGACCCCAGCGGTTGACCAGCCGGCAGTCTGGGGCGGCTTCCAGCCGTACGGTTGACTGGAGGCCTGAACCCGCCACACTGCTGGGCTCTAATCCTGTTAAGGAGGAAAGAGACAATTACTCTGCTCTGGTATGGTTCACCGATCAGATCCGCTCCTGCAGAGCTCACAGAGCAAAAACAGTCACCTCCACCGCGTCAAGTCCACCGACCAAACGCCCTCGCTGTTCACCTCGACATGTGCCGTCCACGAATCGCCGTTACATTAACGTCAGCTGGTTTTAACTGTACATGATCTGTAAACATGGCTAACGTTCGTGTGGATGACTAAATTTTGGAAAAGACTCAGCAAAGTATTCTGGTAATGTTGGAAATCCCCCAAATAAGGTTCCTCTTTTAATGATCTTGAAAAGGTTTTTTAGTGGTTCGTTGTGTTTTTAGTTGAGCTGCTCTTTGGAAGGGTTATATGTAGGTTTAAAAATCAACAGAAGTCACAGATATGTGCAAAATGCTTTTATTCTCACTGTGTGGTCAAGTTCAACCTACAAAACTCCAGCAACTTTAGCATGCAAGCCTTTACCAACGAGTAAAACAAGGACAGGCTCTTTTTGTAGTTTTCAACATGCAAACTTTAATCTGATGTTTAGTCACTATCTGGACCTCCACAATAAGAATCAATACTTATACAAGGCTTGAGAAGTGCCCCTGGTGCCATTTGAAGTGTTAGCAGACAAAGGAGACTTAACCAAATCGAAACTTCTGGGATTTCTATATTATAGGACACTTAATATCCTGAGGACACCGTTTCCTGCTTGGTTGTAAGCATTACCTTTCAAGAAGTGTTTCCCAACATTTCCAAATTTTCCAAAAATATAATTCTACAAATTAGCAAATCTCTCCAATCCTGTTCCTCACCTTTCAAAGTAAATACCAGCACTCTAAACTTGACACAACCGCCTTACAATATTCTCTCCGGTGTTTCGACATGCCTCACCCTTCTAGAAATGTTCTTGCTTTTCAAAGCACTGTACATGCCAGTCTTCCAAGAATATTCTTTATTTTGAACATGTTACAAATCTCTATAAATCCCTGTCAAGATTCCCTGACTTTGAAACCTGTCCAAATTTCACAAACAGACCAATGCAAAATGTTCTGATGTTCTATAAAGTACCTTTTCAGAAAAGAAGAAAAATGTTTGTTTTTAAACTCATCAGAAACTTTAAACAAATCTTCCAATGTTGCCTCTATTCAAAAAACCCTAATAGTTCCAGAAATGCTTAGAGATTTATACCAATTTTAAAAAAAATCTCCAACCTCGTTTTGATAGTTGTCTTTATAGATACTTTATAAAGACGTTGCCCATCGCCTGTTGGGTAACCGTTGGGTTATGCTTCTTACAACAACTCTCTCCACCTGTGGTGAAGCTGGAATATTGCACAAAGTAATGTATGAATCTTAAAACATGATCAACACCACTAATGCTACAGCACCAGTGCTACGCAACAGCCTCAGACTCACACTGCCATATGGTAGGTATGCAGACGGAACTATCCAGAAAGATCAGTGCTGTTTTTGTAGAAGGCTGTAAACATGCTTATTCTTGGACCTTCAACCTGAGAGAGCGTGGAAAGTTTGGAGCTTTGAGCCACCCTCAGGAGGCCGGTCACCAGGACTCATCTCACAACACACATATGCACTCATTAAACAAACATGCCCTTACAGTCACAGACGTTAACCACGCAGATCACAAACATGCTTTAAACGGAAAAAAGGGTGGGTGCATGCTTTTTTTGGAGACAGACCCAGGGTGGAGCTTAGAGACACAAATGCTGCTAATCACCACTTGTCACAACTCTGACTTTGGTTTCAAGAGTTGCGTGTCGCTGCATCTATCTCCGTGATCCCGGGTGATCTCCTCGTCTCGGCTTCAAAGCGCCGCTTCCACGCTGTCTTGGCTGCGTCATCCAGGCGTGCAGGGCGTTCACTTGTTCTACTTGTGATTGTCTTGTTAAGAAAAGCAGCTGAGGGGCTGTTTGCGTGTTCAGTAGCACGGGAGCGTAGTAATGGGTGGGTTTGTGTTTCATGCTTAATGCTACTTGACCTGCTTTCTTCTAAATCCCGGAAACATCGCTTCTGTTGTCGGCTTAACAGTTTATAGTTACATCTATAATAATTAGGTTTTTCAGTATCTTCTGAATAACAAACCCAGTCTTCTAAGTGTTCCCAGTTAGGCTCGATAACATGAAGCGGTTGGATGTGTTTGGGGTGAACAGCGGACACGTAGATGATCTTTAAGAAACAAAGACTTATGGTTTTTATTAAATGAATTAACACCTTGTTTCTCTTTTAAACAGGTCCACTGTCTTTCTTTCTATGGTAGACTGGCAGAGGAAGGAAAACAGTCACATATTTAGGTGTAGATCTACTAAAATAAGCCATATAAGTCTAATAAAAACTGCTGTAATGCATATTTCAGGATGTGTAGCTTGAACATGCTGCGTCATCCAATAAACTATTGAATACTACAGACTATTAAAGTTTCACTGTGTGTTTATGGTCATGGATCCACGTGGTGAAAGCATCACTTTTCTTTTTAGCTGTAAAGATGAACTCATTTTATTCTTCACTGATTAAGACTCAGCTCATCGTGGGCTAAATTATATTTAGCAAACCAAAGTTCAAATGAAGGAAGAGAGAAGAAGCCAGGATGAGAAAACCTCCAGGATCTGAGCGTTTTGATGGGTGAGCAGTTTGCGTTTTGTTTGAGGACTGAAACATTGTTACCACCTGCATCATGAAGCTGTATAAACTCAAGCTGTAGTATTTGTGTCGCTGGTCCAGTTGAAACTGTTACGATTACTTTAGCACCACTGGATCTGTTTGGGCTTGTGGTAGTCTGCTCTAAGAGGATCATGAGCATTTATAGCATAAGCTTGGATAATGTGACGCGTCCATTCCTTTGACCTCTGACCCTGGTTGTTGTCCATGGTGCTGATCAAAAGCTTTAGTTCTTTGTTTTGTTGTTTTAAGTTGAAGAATTAGGTAGTAGGGGCAAAACCCTCAAATTTTCCAGAATTCTGGAAGAACATGGATGTTTGAAACACTCAGGGCCACTGTTGAAGATGTGGTGCGAGCTTTGCTGATTGGCTGGGAGAAATCCTTGTCATCCTACAGCCTCACAGAGGGGATAGGGAGGTTAACTATGATGTCCACTGAAGTTACCGTATACAGTTCCTCGCTAACTTGAAACCTTCACATAGGAGGGAACATGCACTGTTGAACTTTCTCTCTTGACCACACACACACACACACACACACACACACACACACACACACACACACACACACACACACACACACACACACACACACACACTTACTCTGGTGTCATTTTCACATAATTACTGTGATTTAAAGATGCAGCCGATGCTGCCGCAGGTTTGTCCGAGTGTGAGAGTGTGTGGTTTATGAGCCGGCTGAAGAATCTTACAGAGAGAAAGAGACAGCAGTAGGTGAACGGCACCCTGGTGCACATTGTGCGAGTGATTGACAGCTGTAGGAACCCAACTGGAAATAAATCACTAACCGTGGGGTACCGCCCTCCTCCCCATTCCTGTCTGGACCGCTTTTGACAGACAGCCTGTCAATCAAACTTTGGTTGTGTTGCAGTCTCGGGCTAAAGCATCGTCCTTTAGGCTTTTTTTAAATGGATGCACGTGGTTGCACACATACAAGCACACACACATACAGCTCCCTCTCCAAGTAGCTCAATGCTAAACAAATTAGCAGATAGTAGTCATATTTCTCATTCAGAACGCGCTGGTTGTCCCCGAGCAGCCCATTAATCATACTGAATGACGGGGTGGCCCATGATGAAAGCTACCTGACACACACACACACACACACACACACACACACACACACACACACACACACACACACATTCACTCTAACTTCTGTCCACCCTCTTTCTTCTCTCCTCTCTTTCTTTCTGTCTTCTCCTCTTTCTCTGCTCTCTTTCTTCCAGGGTTTTTGTTTTCTCAAGCCCCTCCACCTTCCTCACCCCTCCGCCTCCCATAAGAAGAAAAGAAACGAGAGAAAGACAGAAGCTCGGGGGGAAGGAAGGAATGCATTGACCGAGCGTATGATTGACCCCTTCGGTGGATCCCTGCATGTGTCAGCAGAGCTGATGTGAAAAGAAACCAACTGAGAGAAGCTGAAGAAGCTGCGGCGCTGCTTGTTTTTCTTTCTCTTACCTGAACTGAAAGTTGACCCGGTCGTCTGTCTGTTGAGTGAGATTCGTGACCCGATCAGACGCGTTTAAACCCCCACGAAGCCCCTCAGTGAGAAAGTGCACTTTGTACTTTGTGCTTTGGGGAGCTTGGGTTCTCTCTTTCTTCTTATGGCTCTCTCTTGGGGATCTTTTATTTTTATTGTTGATAGAAATCCTTTGTGCCAATAAAGTTGCCGGGCTTTCCTGGAGTCTGAATATTTGTAGATGCTCTGCAAAAATAGCTTCAAAGGGAAACTTGCTGACTCCGGTGAATAAACTCAACAGGAAAATAAGGCAATAACTAGATTTTCCAGGGAGAAAGAGTCTGTATGTGCACTAAAATAAAGTCATATTTGCACCACAAACTCGAGCAGCAAAGTCTCACAGCAGTTCATGAACCTCGACTTTAACAAGTTGTTTTTACAGTTTCTGCACTTTCCTTAAGATAAATTTCTCTGGTTTCTTCATGTGCGGTGTGATCTAAGCTGTGTGTCTGTGCAACAAATTCATATTTTCAGTTTTTAAAAGAAGGAAAATTTGGACTTTGGATCCACACATCACAGCTTTTTACACTTTGTGTTATTTTGCTTAGTTCTGTGTTAGTAATTAAAAACACCTTAATGTAATAATTTCAGGTCAATGTTAATAAAAAACTATTTCTGATTATTAAGTATGAAAAAATATGATTTGGACTAAAGTCCAAAGTCAGAAGAAAACATCGAACAATCGATGGTTTTATGTGCGTATTAAAAATGTCTTTAATGAAAAGAGGCTGTAAATTATTAACATTTTAATACATTTTCAAATGTAAGTGTAAATTAATGCAATTATTACATGTTTGCATTTTTTACAGTGATGACCTGAGTGAAAAAAATGAACTGAAGCAATAAAAAAACAAGATTTATGTGCATTAAAATAATATTTAAAGTTGTTTTTGTAAAGACTTTTATACCAACAGCAATAAACGGCCACTCGTCCTCAGTTCACCCTCTGACATCATCATAATAATAATAATAATAATAATAATAATAATAATAATAATTATTATTATTATTATTATTATGACTGTCTGTCTGGTCTCAGGTGTACCGAGTCATGTCCACATACAAGAAACTCATATTTCTCACTTGTAAGTAAACGTTGGGATGTAGTGTCATTTGTGTCCATCCATCCATCCATCCATCTTCATCCGCTTTATCCGGGGCCGGGTTGCGGGGGCAGCAGCCTAAGCAAAGAGGCATTTGTGTCATTTTTTAAAATACATTATTACTCAAAAACACACATCTGCTTAGATTTAGGCTTTAAAGCTCCCAGGTTTATAATTATAAATTGGTATAAATCTCATCAAAATATATTTCCTGCAGAAATTCGTACTCGTGCTGTCTGTTAGAGAAAACATGGAAAATTGTGCCCATGAACATGAGTAATACATAAATCCTGCATCAGACTAAACACATGCTAAACACAAACAAACAAACAAAACAAATTATGATAATTCATGTCCGTGAACATGAAAAAGTAGACTGCTTTTTTGTGACTATTTCATGTTCTGCTATAAGACCTGTGAGCGGCGCTATGCTAGGTCAATGTCAGCAATAGCAGACATGTCCATGCACTCCCTGTTTTCCATTTCACTCTGTGGATTTTAGAATCCGTGGATGGGGGGCTCAGGATTTGTGACCCCTTCTTTAGAAGTTCAGGGTAGAAAACAGACGACCTTTAAACAGCGTCCCAGTGTTTGGAGGGTTTCAGAAGTCCTCCGGTCTCGGGAAAAAGAAGAGCTTCAGCGGAGGGTAGGTGTCAGTGGATCGGCGCATGGATGCAGCAGACGGATTTAAGGATTCATGCAGGCGAGAGAGGCGGATTTAAGAGGATGATGGCTGATGCTGATCGGGCTGGAAGGAAGACACAAGTTGTGTCTGACTGCAGCAGAATCCATTGAGCAGAAGGTCAGGAGGAGTTTTCTTTTGGCTTCACCTCTGACCTCTCCCTCCTCAGACAGCTGACCCCACACCGAAGGCCTGGACAAACAAAAACGGCCGCTCAGCACTGTAGCTGTTTGGAAACGTGAGCTCTCCAAGTGTGAAGGAACCCGATGAACGCTGCTTTTCATTGTTTGGCTTTTTGCCGATTTTTGATCTTTTACTCTCATTTTTCCTTCTGTTTAGCTTCTTTTGCTCCTTTAGTTCTTTGCTGCAGTTTAATTCTCCTGCAGCTTGCTCCCTCTCCGTGTGACTGATTTCCCACCACTATACCTAATGTCTTTTTTAACTTTGCCTGACAGACGATTCATCAACCTGATTCTTAATCACGTTACAGCAGAGTGGAGCCAGAGGTGAGCAGAGCAGAGTGGAGACTCCTGCCAAATATTTGATTTAATGGAGGCTTTTATCCCGACACCTTACAGTCCCATGAGTGCATGCATACCAGCTACGGTGGCCCCGGTGGGACATTAACCCTTTAATTCTTATGTTACTCTTCTGTTTTGCCCACTGTTTAACCCCATTACTCTGAAACCGACTCGTCTGTGCTTCTGTTTCATTTTCAGGGAGTTGGATTTGAAGTTTCCATAAACTGGGATAACAGAGAGTATAATGCTGCCATAGAGCGAGTCAGGTGAGGCATCCACCCAGTTTGTTCTGCTCTCCAAAGTCAGGTACCAGTTCTTCTTCAAATTAGTGTTTTCTATCTCTTCCTGGAGGTTCCCATACAGCCCTGGCTCAAGTTCCTCTCTGCTGCAAGGGGAGGCACCCAGGAGACCTGAACCACCTCGGAGGTGTTTTTTGACCTAAAGGTGCAGTGGCGGCTGATTTTCTAAACGCCAGTTCTTCTGTGCTGTTTGTGGAACGTCGGGTTTTGCTGATGTAACGTCTGTAATGTAATGTTTGCACCTGTGGATGCTGATCCAGAGAGAGAGAGCCTGCACATGATGCTGGTGGAGGTATCTGTCAGCCACAAACACATCTCTGCCATCCATCACCCACAACATGTTTTCCAGTAAATTAGGAGTCTCTAAGGGTTCTTACTTTCTCATTAAATCAGCTTTTCTTGAGCTGGCCAAACTTCCTTCCTCCTCTTCTTTCATAGTGATGCCAACCCTCCCTCACCTAGCAGGGGAGAGCGCACACACATTCAAACACACACTCACGGCTTCCTTCTCCAATACAATTACCATGGAGGGGATTAAGGCGGGGCAGCTCCCCGTGTGTTTTGCTCTCTCATTGTTCTCGCCGTTTCCCTGCAGCTCATCTCATCTGTTTGTGTCAGTCTGAGCAGGGCTGGTGCTCCGTCCTACCTGACACCAGTTCATACAGTTAATCCAACTATCCAATTCATGTATTGATGGGACATCAGTCTGCTCCTGATGGAGGCTGTTTGATGATTAAAGTACACCTTTAAGTTTATCTGCATGCATTCCTAGATTTTGGGGTGGCTGTAGTTCAGGAGGTGGAGCAGGTCATCTGCTAATCTCCGGTCTGCATACCAGATAACCCTGTGCACGATACTAGCCCCAAGTTGCTCTCCGATGTATGTGTCGGAGTATGAATGTTAGATAGAAAGCACTTCTATAGAAAAAGCCTAGAAAATAAAGAGTGGGTGAATGAGGTGCTTTGAGTGCTCAGGTAGAGTAGAAGTCCATTTGTAGAGTGAATCATACGGTTTCAGCTTTTACTCCACAGAAATTCTCGGGAAAAGTCTGACTTTGACATCAACATCAAACCAAATGTTCCTGTAGCGTCTTTCCTGATCATTTCCTGAAAAAGGTGCAGAAATTACACGCAGTCATTCTGATGACGTCACTGCACATTTGTAAGCAAGAACATTCCCCTAACCCCGGGATCGTCCCGGATGTGGCTATGATTCGGTCCGATTGCAGCCCGTGATTCCACTGGGCGTGCTGCATCCTGTTTCAGAAGTTGCTCAAACTGGCGCTGCGTCATTTTTGAGGGGAAGCTGTTGTCATCTGTCGATCTGTACCGAAATCGGTTCTGCTAATGTGAGAAACTTTTCACGATTCCCATCCCTGTTACCTGTTACAGCCACCTGGCACCTCTAATTTATGATCCCATCAACATCATTTATATATTATTAAAAAACATTCAATTTCAAACAGCTGCAGACACAAACTGGTCGAGTGTAGGACCCTCAAACATACGGGTCAACTGGTTTGGGGCAACCGGTCTCCAAATACTCAGACTGCAATCGCTCGAAGGTCTGAAATTAACCCTTAAATGCTCACAGAGCACTTTTCTCTGAGTCAGTCTGCGCTGATGAGACTCACCTGCAGCTCATCAGTGATGCGACTCTGTTCAGGTGACTCACCTGAGCAGCTTGTGTTCTGGTTACATTCATACATGAAAGCAAGGTTTCAGTTTCTTTGAAGTTGTGGCTTGATACTGAAAATAAGTAGCTAATTTGGACCATTTCAAAGGTAACAGGGTTGTAAGTTCATCGCACACGGTTGGACTAATTTATTCATGCTGTCACCTCCAATAACTGTTTTCCCACAGTGAGTGTAGCACTTTAATAAATACACAAAACAAAAAAGACATTTTTACCATTTTATCAAAAAATTTCTCCATTCAAAGATTTTATTTAAATCCAAGAATTAAACTGATGATTTTATTCAGTTTCTCAGCACAGCAATCACAGCGTCCATGTTGGAAGATTTTATTGTGAAAGGTCAGAACAGGGAAAAAATATTTTTCACATTAGTAGCAAAATTCGGTTTCTGCTCGTTTTTTTTTTTTTTTAAGTGTCGGTGTTAAACTGAAGCTTTCATTGGACTCGTGACTCCTGCTTCTGAGGCTGACGTGTCTCCAAAATATGTCAGAAGTATGCGGGCCGATGACGTGCCACTCACGGAAGAGGAGTTTGAATATCTGTAGGTTTGAACTTACAGGTGTGTGTCACAGAGCGACGCTGTGTTTAACCAGAAGACGGGTAGGAGCAGATAGGGTGGAGTTGACAGACGGTGTAATTACAGCTCTCAGATTTTACGTCCGCAGCAGAGGGACAGGATGGGACAGACACCTGAACACATACTGAGGCAAAAATACATTTATACAGCTTCTAGAAAACAAACACTTAAAACCGGACGGTACTGGTTACACAAATAAGGAGGTTTGGACGTTGCCTCTTTTAAACTGTTGAAACCTAAAAACATAAACACATGTACAAAAATGTTTTTAAAAAGCATTTTATTAAAAATAAAATGCCTTGAAGGCAGAAAAATGCCTCGTGTAAATGAGGCAATATTGGATTGTGCAGCAAAGCAATTTGCTGCTTATTCCAATAAGACTCAATAAACTCTTACCGTCCGTTTGTAATACTCTTCTACTACGTTATGAATTTAAAGTATGTTATTCGGTTAGGTAACTGTATCTGAGCATCAGATTTGATCTGACGAGCAATGACACGACAAACGAGGCCTTATAAAAAATTTAAATCAGGTTTAAAAACTTAAAACATCCAAATGTGTGAAAACAAAATTTCCATCAAGTTCACTTGAGGCCTGGACAACACGTAGGAGATGTTTAAAGGTCATTTTTCCAACAAATACTTGTATTTGCAAGTATCTTATTAGCATTTATTGGCTGCAATTATGGCTAGGTTGAAGCTGCACTTCCACTAATGTCCACTGGAGGCTCCAGTAGCCTCATACAAATACTCTTCTGGCCTGTTTTTCTACTCTCACGAGTGTAGTTTTTTTTTTAAAGGTGTGCTGTAACTGACACTCGGATTCAAACACCAGTGGACGAGCTATCTGCGGGTATGGTATGCATTAATAAAGAGCTGCCGGGTCATTGCCAAGGTGATTCTTGTAGAACAGTTTTACAGCAGGAAACACACACAGCTGTAGGGCAGGTAGCACGTTAGCTGATAGATGGAGGTCAGAGGTCAGCGGGGCAGGAATGAACAGTGTAGAGGTCTAGTCAGGTGTGTGTAGGTGTGGAGTTCAGATGTTTATTCAGTTTACACACACCTCAACATTCAGGTTGCTCATTGCTTGTACTGTATTCATTTTGGAAGTAAAATTTATGAATGAGACAGAGACAGAGCGTTACGACAGGTCGTCACGGATCTGTGACGTGAGCAGAGGTTTCTTGAAGGACTACAGCGACCACGTGTCACATTTGAAGCAGTTTGTCTGCATTCAGTTCAGTTTGAATCCACTCTGATTCTCTTTTCTACGTCACACCGTGCAACAGCTGAAGCAACGTTAGCTTAGTTTGTTAACAGAAGAGCATCAAGAGTGAAAAAATGCAATTCCTCTGTCTTCGTCCACTTCGTGCATGTAGGGTCTACGACACAACGTCTGCGAGAGGCCAACGCTGTCCTGTTGCTCTGCAGTTTCGCTGCCAAAACGAGTTGGAGTTTCTAAAGTTGAACTGCTGAAAGTTGTTTTGCAAATGCAGGCGTAGCCCCCTGGTGGTGGGTTTAAGGTAAGGTAGCCTTCTTACCGTCTACGCTTCACGCAAGTGGAAAATATTTCAGCTTTTGTGAAAAATTTGCTCACTGCTTTGCCAAGCCATCCAACAGATTTGTGTTGAGTTGCAGTTCAGTCGGGGTGGAGGGACTGAGTGTGTGCTCGTGAACTCGTGTGTGTCGGGGGTGGAGCAGAGATAAGTCACCAGTGGCAGGTTGCTTCCTACAGTAAATGATAAATGGATTAGGGAGGAGAGGGAGGAGGGCACTGCTGAGAGAGAGAGGGGCAGTGAATTATGGTGAAGCGGCGAGTTGCAGAAAAGTTTAGGTGACGACTTTAAATCGCAGTTTTAATGATTACGTAAAGATAGCAGGTTTTACGTTAACCTTTACGATTGCAGACTGGTTTCAGTGCAGCAGCACTAATACTGAACATGATGATTTTATGGCTGCACAGTTCTTCCTCTTGCTGATTGGTCCCAAAGTAATTTGGAGGCATGACAATGAAACCACGGAAAGCAGCGACGCACTACAAGCTAAAATCCAAAAAAATCTGGACGCTGTGTAAAATGTAAATAAAAACAGAATGCAATAATATGTAAATGTAATAAATTCATGTTTTATTCACAATCAAACACAGAAGCCTGATCAAATGTTTAAAGGTTATATTAAAACTGTTTCAGTTTTCATGTGTGGGTATTTATGAAAAAGAGGCTTCATGAGGTTCAGCTAATTTAGCAGAACGTTAGCTAGCTCCCATCTAAAGCTGATAAAGAAGAAAACTGTACCGCACTGCTATGATGTCCACGTAAACAAATATGGAAAACTAAATACCAGGAATGTTTGGATCAGTGAAGGTGGGCCAGCTGACACATAATGACAGAAGACACAAACTAAAGGCGGTTTGAAATAATCACCATCTTTGGTTTACAACAAAAGTTATCTTCAAACAAAGTTATCTTCTGTCCGCTCTCATGTGTGCTGGTTTGTGACCATGTACATGTAAGTGGTGCTGTGCACTTGGTGGTACCAGTGAATTCAATGCCCTCTGCACAGATCCAAGTTCGAGTCATACTGTGATGAACTGAGGAGTAAAGGAAAGTCAGGCACAGGTTAAAGTCCAAAAAAACTTGGTTAATTTGTACAAATATTAAAATCTTTGGTCCGTAAAAGAGATCAAAGCAACAAACAATGTTACTAACTCAAACAAACTGACCTAAATGAGACAAAGAGGAAACTTAAATAGTGGCTGATCCGCCCACAAAGACACAAAAAGGGATAAAAAACACAAAAACCTGACTGAAACTAACTAACAAATTAAATTTCCCCCCCATGGTCCAGAGTTGTGGTATGACCCAATCTGAAGGTCTCCATATAGGCTTGCTCCGCCCCTTTTCCACCACCAGTGTAAACTAAAATGTGCGCACTTTTTTTATTACGTGATTGCATAAGTAAATTAATTCTAAACCAAAACCAAGGCTGTATTTCTCTGTAAATGAAATCCTGTATTTAAAGAAAGAAAAACACAAGTGTAGTGTTATGTGTAAGTCTATTGTCGCACTGATGTTTGGTAGATTATTACAATATGTGCGGCTGTAACTGCAGCCATCACACATACACATGACAAATGTTTACACACATCTGCAATCTTGTTATAGTTTAGAAAAAGATCATAGTTTTGGTTAAACGACCAATGTTTCCTCCTTTTTTTTAAGCTCTTGTTTCATGGGTGGTCACTGCTACAAACACTGACCGGGGCTGGTTTAAATACAAATACAAGCTACCAACCTACCAATTGGTGGTTGGAACCATTGTACCTGCAGAGCCTGACCAGTTCTCAACAAGGGCTAATGCTGAGAGCTTCAGATGGCTCGAGATAAACGCCATCGTGAGGCAGGAAGAAGAAGATGAACACGGAGCAAACTTGAGCTGGGATGATCTGCTGTGACATTGTGAACATTGGCTGCAGTTAAAACAGAAAAGTGTCTCTGAACGCAGCTCCGTGCATTTCCACCACCACACCAGCGCAGCAGTACAATCATCTGCAAACTCGAGTGTTTTCTAACTTTATGAACTTTTAATATTGTCGCGTGAGACGTGTTTGACTTTGAGCGTTGAACTCAGGAGGAATTTAACAGATCCTCCTAACAGAGTCTGTGCCACATTTAACACACCTGTGTGTCTTTCTTTACACACACACACACACACACACACACACACACACACACACACACACACACACACACACACACACACACACACACACACACGTTCCCACCCAAACTCAAACCACAGGGTAAATACTTACCTTGTGATTCACTGCGAACGTCATCTCAGCTTGTAAACTTAACTCACACACCTTAGCTGATCCAGCTCAGCACTGATTGGAGTCATTGTAGCCCGAGGACACGTCTTTGCCCTCAAAAGTGTGTGTGTGTGTAACAGGTGGTCCTACTGTGTGCCATGTGTGACTGCAGGGCTCGATGGACACTCTTCCCTCACAATAAAGGACACTTCCTCCTTCCTCTGTTTACTCCCTCATCAGAGTAAACAAAGAAAGCTGCCTCTAAACGCTCGCAGACGTAAGTAAGTGGAGTGGTCATTTCCCGCTGTCAGGTATGTCAGCCCCGAGGCCACGGCAGAGGTTCGGTGACACGGCGAGTTTGGTGGCAGAGATGTCCCCTGAGAGCCTTCGTCACAGCTCTGCTTGAGGACGGAGAGGCCAGACCACACAAGGAGCACGGTGAGGACACGCTCGGGATTTTTAACATTTCACATGAAGCCCTTTTCAAATCTTTCTCTGGACAGACTATGTTATTCTCATACTGAAGAAATGCGCAAGTTACAGCAGCACAAGCATCAGGAGGAAAGAGCACATTAGAGATTTTATAAAAAAATAGAAAGATAAACAGATAAATACAGAAATAATGTGCATGGATAAGAACAAGAGGCCAAAAAACTATACGAGTGTTATTTATATGCACAGAAAGTTGATATCAGGATGTGTCTGACCACTTGTTGTTGCTAAAAACACAAAATGACAGACACAATAGTTTGACTGTATTCTGATTTTTGTTTGTGTCACTTTTACTTTATTTACCTTTTGATTTAGAAATTTGTAGATAAAAAGCTCAAATTTCTTTAACTTTGGAACTGCAGACACACTGTACACAATAATAATTGATAAAAAAAGGGGTGCGTATTAGCTTCAAGGTCAGCACCACGCCGTTTTGCCTTCAGGGGTTTAGGGATTAACAGATTTAGATACAAGGGTGGATAATTTATCAGCTAATGCTAGCTTTGTTAGACATCACCCACAGGTTAGTGTAGCCCCGGGGGAAGCTTTGAAGTTAGTTTTAATCATCTTGCAACGAGTAGAAACATCAGCAACGTGTCTGCAGTACATCCTGCTTTATTAGCATTTTGCACGCCGTTAACGGACCACGGTTTACGAGATGAGCGCAGAGTTGTTTTCAATGTGACTTGAGATTAAGACCATAAACTAACCACGGGTTACTGAGGTCAGAGATCAAAGTAGAAATATGGCAATTTTTTCATAAACTTACATGACAACCAGTGAAGTCGCCCCCTGGTGGCCATTAGAAAGGAAACAGATTTAAGGCACTTGTTTGGTGGCGCCACGTTTCAGAAGGAGAGGCTCCGTCCATCTTTTATAACTGGCTGAGTGGGATCATCACATAGAAACCAACATTTGGGGGTTATTGCTTTTCTTCATTTTATTTTATTAAATAATAATATCTGTGACTTTATCTCATCAGTACTGGAGGACAGACTTCATTTACTCTTTGTTGGTACAGCTAGCTGCACATCAAGCCTCACTGTTTGTCTCCGAGCATGGACTGACTAATTTTTGGAGCCAGCCTCAAGTGGATGTTAAAGGAACTGCGGTTTGTGGATTTGCTGTTTAATGAACATTAGTGACTTGAAACTAGCTCAAACTGCTGTAGGCAGAAGTGAAAAGATCGGACATGCTGCAGTGCGGGATGCTGATACTTTAATAGTAATGGAAACCAAACATGCCCAAACAAGAAGAATGGAAACAAGGTGGGAGACACAGAGACGAGGTGTTCCCCAACTTCATCAACAGGAAATTACTGTTTCTTTTTTACTGTCATGATGAAATGAAGTTTTACTCAAACATGCAAAAAACCTGACAAAAGGTTCAGAGTTCTTAGAAACTTCTAGAAGTCCGATGTGCTAATGTTCAGGAGGTGAACCTTCTGGCTTCATCCTTATTACATAAAGACTTTCACTGTGTGTGTGTGTGTGTGTTCATGTGTGTAAAACATCCGACCAGCCGCCGCCGCCGCCTCCCCTCTCTGAAAACAGGCGTCTCTTTTATAAGCTCGAGTGGAGCAGAACAGTAGCCCTCGCTCCCGGCAGAGGTCACGACCTCTCGCCCTGGCCCGAACCCGATACCCCCGGCCTACCGGCTCGGCGGGGCGCTCCGCCTGAAAGATAAGGAAGTGGACCACCGGTAGTCCTGGTGCAGCCCCTCACCCCTGGGCTGCCCCGAGGGTCAAACCCAGTGCGCCTCACCTTACTCACCTTCCTCCCTCCCGTAGTCAGGGTTTCTACATTTCTCTATCGCAGATTCAATCTGTCCACTTTGCTGCATTTAACACCTTATTTTGGATAATTGTTTCAAAGCCGTTGAAACCAAAAAGCGATTACATTTCCACATCACCTCTGCTTTATACAAAACCATTAAATGTCATCATGAGACGCGAGAGCACGATCAGGTGGAAACAACAAGCACCACATTTTTCTGAGTACAGCCTGAGCGATGGCTGCACAGCCAGTTACACATCAGCCAGATGTTTCCAAGCACTATGTGAAGTATGAACCATGATCATCATGTAAAACTGAGAATATTTAAAAGCTGCAAAGCAAATGTAGGTCTTTGTGTTTGACTTTGGACGGACTTTGTCATTACAGCCGTGCAAGATGCAATTACAAACCTGCACAGGTGTGTAGTTTAGATCAAAGTGACGGTCATTTCTGAAAATGTTTGTGTTCTGACACTTGGAGTGTAAGTAAAGGACACCAGGAGCACAGTGTCTACACTCCCAAACTACCATTACTGTTCATGTTGTGTTTTTTGGAGCCAGAATCATGATGTCTGCACGAAAGCATGGAGTGCTGAGGTACATTAACAGTCACTAGCTTGGTTAGCAAGACCTTATGTGTTCAGCTGTACAGCTAATTTTGATCCAACCTGCTGACTAATGTCCAAATATAATATTTTACTCACCGAAAGTCATATAGAGAGACAGATAAATGCTCCAGGAGGCTCCGACAGCACAAACAGAGGTCCAGTTCAGGTACTGCAGTTAGCTACAGAGCTGCTGAACTACACCTCCATCTTTAAGCTTTAATAAAACTGTTTAATAAAACCGTGTGCTCAATATTTTCTGCTACTTTACGTACTAAACTCTCAGCGTTAGTCTTCATTTTAATGTTTTTTTCTGGGGCTAAAATGACACAACGCTCAGATTTCAAAGATTCAGACGCTCTCGGTGAAGTGAGAAGATGCAAGGAGGCAAACAGGTTCACAACATTTATTCTCCACCACACACACCAACAGCTTCCCCGGAGGGAGCTGCTGACGACAGGAGAGAACGGACACGGATTCGTCTCCTGCTGGAATCAAACGGCTTCGCTTATCTGCTTTAAATAATGCGACAGCATCCATGGGACGGATTCCAGACGCAGAATATTTTTACAGATCACAGCCCGATGTTGTGGCAAAACGTAAAAAGATGTCTTTGCTTGTGTTGCTCAGCCCCTCGTACATCCAAATTCAGACTGTTTAGTCCTTTAAAACTCGAAAATTGTGTCCAGATAAATCAAACACACGTAGGTGATATTTCCTGACTGAACAGCTGTGAGACTCGTGTTTGTGGACACGAGCAATATGTTGTTCTTCACGCACTGCAATTTAGAAGATCCAGTTTCTTCATGACCACTTTGATTTTCAGATATGTTAATTATCATTAAATAAATATTTGTTTTGTATTTACTAGATGAAATCTTCCATCTCTATGATCCATCTTCCTCAGACATCCATGTTTCTGTTGGTGTTTCTCTACAAGCTGCTTATTTGAGTTAAGATCTGCATGCTTCATAATCTTCACGACTGCACTTTGAAAATAAATCTACATGATGACATACGGGTGAACTCAAACACTGAGCGTCTGTAGACGACCTCGTTATCACCCCATCATGAACTTTTCCCCTTCTTCCCTCATTCATCTTCTCTCCACTCCAGGGAACGAGCGAAAACTTTCCCTCTCCTCCCTCCTGCTGTTCGGCTGCGCGTTGCAGTGTTGGGTTTCCAGGAAAGACGGTGTAAAATATCCGACCGCAGCTTCCGCTGTAAACCGACAGCTGCTCCGCTGACTGGCAGCTCTTTAACAGGACAGGAAGTCAGCGTCCACCAGGCTCCTGGTCCAGGTCATGGACCAAAAAGGCTTTTGAGACGAGGAGCTCTTTCGCTTCACGCCAAAAGATTCTTCATTTTCGCCAGCACTGTGATGTGGTGGTGCTGCTGGTGGTGAGAACCTAGAAAACATCCAACCTGAAGACCAGAGGAAGGTTAACGTGGTGCTAAACCTGCAGTTCCTCTTATGTCCTCTAGAAGCTCCAAAAGTGCACCAACCCTCTCATGTTAAATTGTTCAATTAGCAGCACAAATAAAACCCCTGATTTCTGTCATGGACCCTCGTGAGCTTGTGCTGTTTGCTTCTTAATGCAGATTTCTGACACATAACAAACCTGCCATGAAACTTATGTTTTGAGCACTAAACGTTCTAATTTTACTCATATATTCTTTAGATTTTGCTTCCCGAGTGAGCTCTTCCTTGTAGTCTGCTCGTTTTGTTTAATCATGTATGAATTTTACATTTCATGTTATTCAAAAACAGCAGCAGGAGTTAAAATGTTTATTCGGGTTCCAGCTCCCCGTGTCATACTTTTACTCGCACCAAGCATTAAGAATTGTTGAAACAACACCGTACGATGTATTAAGTGCTAAGATTTGTTGTCATTTGAGGCCAGACAAACAAGCGTGTCTACAAATGCCGTCAGATTGAGCTGCAGTTTAAAAATCAGCACAAGAGTCCGGAATATCCTCCTTTTGTTTCCCGTCCTTTGATGATGACGATGGAGCCGCAGAGCTGTTCGAAGTTCAAAGCGAGCAGGAGCGTGCCGGGACCCGTCTGTGTTGCAAGTGTCGGTTACATGTGGAGAATCAGCATGAAACTATAGCGAGGCAGATTAGTTTTATTCTGAATACCTTAATAATGATGTTAATAGAAACCGATAGCTCATGTCTGATTTCGCTGGCGAGTATCGCCAGTCACTTTGACCATCGTTGATCTCTGATATCCTTAGGCAGGACTTTAGCTCATCCTCAGCTGACCTGATTCTGAGTGGCTGTCCTTCGAAAACAAGCAGTTTGAACAGCAGGTGTGGGTCACTGTATTTCTGTGCCTGTAGTGACCATCGAGCAGGGGTGGACCTCTCCAGGCGTCAAGGGCTGGTGTCCTGCAGGTTTTAGACCTCACCCTGGGTCAACACACCTGAATCAAATGATTAGTTCATTACCAGGCCTCTGGAGAACTTCAAGACATGTTGAGGAGGTCATTAAGCCATTTGAATCAGCTGCGTTGGATCAAGGACACATTTAAACCTGCAGGACACCGGCCCTCGAGGCCTGGAGTTCCCCACCCCTGCCATAGAGGGATATATGCTCTTTGTGACATCATATACATCCGAGAGTGATGTTTAACACAAGCATCCACCTCTGGAACAGGAAATAGGTGGCAGAAAACAAGAAACCACCAGAACACATCAGAAGTTAATCCTATCAGTCCACTGAGGACAGCCTGACAAGGAAAGCTGCTTTGAGCAGATTCAGCCCATATTAGGGTTTTCCTTTTCTGAAAGCAATGCAGATGTTAGCTTTCATATTAATAATCTACGAGCTCTGCTGTCTGTGTAACCTCTTACATACTGTCTGATTTCATCCCATAAATTAAACATGACATGTTATTTTTTCCAAAGAGATTGGAGGTCGCAGAGACGACAGCGAGCCTGACTGAACACGTTCTCATATACGATGCTGTGCGTACTGTATAAATATGTGTGAGCAGGTCCTTATACAGAGTATGTGGTCCAACTGCAGATCAAAGATCTGTGAGGTAATGAGTGTAACAGGTATTAAACATTACAGTAACGCAGACGCAAACAACCACACGATGACATCAGCAGTTTCAGCTTTCACTCCTAATTACAACTTCTGATTATTTTGGCACAACGAGACTCAACATAATAAATGTCTCCTTCCGTTTCATCTAACGAAATACTGGAACATAATTATCGTGGCAAAGGGATCGTTTATAGTTTACTTGTCAGTTTCACTTGATTTACATTCACGAAGAAATTTAATGTAAAAAAATAAACTTTACATTTTTATTTTAAGGCAAGTTTATCGACTGTGGTTTAGGATTAGCGTAGCACAAATACACCAAGAGTAAAAAAGTCAGTTTATTAATGAATGCAATAAATATTAAGACTGACATTAGAAACATCGGTATTTAAGTGTTATCAATGTTTAATACTGATAACACTGAAATACTGATGTGTACATAATGTGTTTTTGCACTTCGGCCTTCGTTAAACCTTCTTTTGCTTCCAATGACAAACAAACCAAACTGTGTTGTAGTGTATGAAACTATGAACGTTACGTTACGGTAAAAATATCTGCAGCTCCAGCTGTTTGGAGCTCAGCATCCACTTCCTGATCTTTGAAGGACTCCGGTTCTGGAAGTGAAGTATATTTTTATTTTCTCTGATGATGTTTCAGGAAGTCCTTCTGTAAAGACTTTTAAAGCCTCGAGTCAAACTAACCTGCTACGAGGTGAAGCGTGAAAAGATCAGTGGAGGAAGTGCTCTTCCCATAATGCACTGCAAATCCACAGCGAACAACCTCCAGTTTATTAAAACATCTTCCTGCCTTGTAGTGTTGTACAACTGAAGTTATATGTGCTGTGATGAAACTTTGGTTATATTTTGCAGTGTGTGTGTGTGTGTGTGTGTGTGTCCCTGTGTGTGTGTGTGTGTCCCTGTGTGTGTGTCCCTGTGTGTGTGTACAGGCTCGTAGCTCGTACTCAGTCTACTCTGTATGATTGAAGCGCTGTGGCTCGTAATCAGAACAGGAATGGGATTTATAAATCTGGAACTGCACGGTTGAGCTCTGTTGGCCAACGCTAAGCCACACATGGAGCGTTCTCACTCAAATGTTTAAACATGTGTGTGTGTGTGTGTGTGTGTGTGTGTGTGTGTGTGTGTGTGTGTGTGTGTGTGTGTGTGTGTGTGTGTGTGTGTGTGTGTGTGTCTCTCAGCCTCAGGTAGCACAAGGTGAGGCTGAAACACATTTTAGCACCTGCCAGAGTGCGTCGGCATCAAACCCAGGGAGACACCTCTGACCCTAAGAGGTATGCAGCTACGCCAATCTCTCACACACGAGTGCGTGCACACACACACACACACACACACACACTTTACCTGCTGCTGACATCTACGTTCACCTGAATTATCTGCTGTGAGCGGCGTGCAGCAGTCGGGAGACTTTAAAGAACAACGTGGGGATTTCTCATGAAGAAGTTTTTTCAGTTACAAATGTGATTTAGTCGGTGAATAAAAGCAAACAAACTATGAGGACTCAGGAGGTTAAAAGGTCAGAGGTAATAACCCATATGGAAAAGTGGCCACTTTCATGAGTAAAGCCTTCAATGATTCAGTTTATGAAGCAGGCCACATCTGATGTCTTTTATAAGTTTTTTCTATTTCTTTTCCGTATGGGGAGATGCACAAATCTGACAGCTGAACTGGTCGAAAGTTGTTCAGATTTCATTCTGTTTCCAGGTGACGTTAGGGTGTGCTCATCTATCTCTACGCTTTGAAATATGCACGTCTGAAACATTGAATGCACGCGTTTCTGGGTTTCCTTGTCGGTGTCTGTGTGTTTAGCATGCTCCTACATGCCTCCCTCTGTCTCTACTTTCGTATTTTCTGCCAGGTAAAACATCTGGAAAGTTCTCTGTTAGATTCATGCATCCGATGTGTCCTCACTACTGGAAATGCTCCTCCAGGTTTGGGCGACAGGTGGCACCTGGGTGCTCACCGTGGACTCACTGAAAGCTTAGCTGGACACGATGCAGATCCAGCTGATCTGGACTTTTGGACCAGTCTAATGTCTAGAGCTGCAAATGTGCGATGCTGCTGTGGGACATCCGAGTCCCTGCCAAACCTGTGTGACTCGTTTGAAGACTTTGGACAGCTCGGCATGTGTTCCTCGTGTGTTTTTTACAGGTGAGAAAAATCCCAAAGTTACTTTGTCCGCCTTCATCCTGACAGCAGTCATCATATGTGGCATCATTGTGGTTCTTGTGATTCAGAGAGTCTCGACTTGGCCTAAACATCTGGGCCAACACTGGAGGATCAGGTGTGAGCATCATGCTGTGACTTAAACTCAGGCTTATCTTATCAGCTCATCAGTCCTCCGGCCTGCACAAACACACACTTCTATCCTCGGGATCTGTTCCAGCTTCTCTGTCTGTCACATTTAGCCATTTACAGCACGTCAGTAACAAACTTTACAACAATGACTCTCACTGAGAGGAACCGCTTCTCAAACGAACCCCGTCTGTTGTATTTTGGTTTGAAACCAGACCTGTGATCTGGACTATTGTGGATTAAAGAAGCCCGAGGCGCCGCCGGAGAAAAGGTCTCTGTTACAAAAGCTTTTAAAAGCTCAGGATTGGGATTAGTGGAATGGGCCTTTAACAGGATGAGACAACAGGGCAGGAAATGCATCTGAGAACGTGTGTTTGTGTCTCCGGAGAGAACAACGGTTGTGTCTCTTTTTTGCTGTTTCTTTTAATCCCACTGAGAAACAGATTCCCAAAGATGTTCAAATGGGGAACAGCTCTTATAAACGGTGGTTTATTGATTTACTTTTTACTGAATTGGTTTGTGACAGCCCCCTTTCACATATCAGACCACTTCGAGATGAATAAATGAATCCACCGTAGCTCCAGGACACACCACACCAAAACCACTTGAATCATTGGTTTCCTCCCGACGCCGCAGAGCTGTTGGTGTGTTTAGACGGTGGAAACGCCTCGACGTGGAAGAAAAATAAAGAAATCAGTAAAACTTTCAAAAATTCATTTGACTTGGCAAAGAATAAAAATACACATTTACGTAGGAACTATTTTGTTCCTGCTTTCTTGATCTACCATCTGCTTTTAAGTAACCGTGCTGTCATTTGAAGAAACAAAAAGAAATGTTAATATTTATTTATTTATTTATTTATTTATTTATTTATTTATGTGCACTTTGAGCTCCATAAGGTGTGTCAGTTGTTTCCATTATTTATAAAATTAGGTAGACAGTTTACTGTAAACCCATCAAGAATAAGGGGAAATATGTTCACTGGACACTTTATTAGGTACGCCCCAGGTTGGATCTCATTTTCCCTTCAGAGATGCTTTAATCATTTGTGGCACAGATTCAACAAGTCACTGGAAAAATTCCTCAGATATTTTCCTCCTTGTTGACACGACAGCATCACACAGTCGCTGCAGATTTGTCGGCTGCTTCCACGATGGGAATCTGTAATCTAGATGGACATCTGGTGACAGCGAACTCATCATCGTGTTGAAGAAACTGATGATGATGATCTGAGCTTTGTGACATCAGAAGATTGTGCAGTGCGGTCACAAAGCAACAATACTCAGGAAGGCTGTGGAGTTTAAACGATACTCACATGGGACTGTAAGTATCCCCACATCATGACCACAAACTGCTGATCAGGACCATTTGTCCAATCTTCTGTTTTCCAGTTTCTGTGAGCCGCTCAGCTGCTCCTGTGCTCAGAGATGCTCTTCTGCATACTTTGGTTGGAACAAATGGTTATTTAAATTATCGTTGCCTTCCTATCAGCTCAAAGCAGCCTGGCTGCTCTCTTTGACCTGTGTATACTTGACCTTCCTCCGTAAACCTTTGAGATTTTCGTGTCACACGATTGTTGGTGTTTTCTGTATTCTTTGTGTAAATTTTGGGTCTTTACTTTGAGGCACCGGTTGTTGTGATTTGTCGCTATACAAATAAAACTAATTTGAATCGTCAGTTTCTGAAATATTCAGAGGCAAATAAGCGAGCCATGTCCAACACCACTTACATCACCTTCCCTCTTCATTCTGATGCTCAGCTCAACTTCAGGAAGTCATCTTCACCACTGAGTTGGTGCCGTGTGATTGGCTGATCAGATATTTGCTTGAACGAGCTATTGAACAGGTGCACCTAATAATGTGGCTGTGAGTGTATTTAGATTTGATCTGGAGATAAAATGTCCCTTTAAATTTCTGCAAAAACAAAGAAACAGGTGGTAGACGGCGGCGGGCAGTAAAACTGTGAGGCTGTGGGGTTTTTCTATGTTGGTCACGTGATTCACAAGAATTTGTGATTTTGAACTCGAGCCCTCACAAGCTTGATCCGTTTGGCTTCCACTGACTGTTGCAGGTTAGTTTGTTCACAAATAATTGGAGAGTGTATGTAGTAAAGATCAATGCAGTGCATTCAAATTCAGTCATATTTCAGGATCTCTTAATATTGAGAGTTTTTATTTTTTTCCAGCTCTAATTTGGTCCCATCTTTGTGACAGCACATATGAAAGAAAGATTCATTTCGATGTGAAACGTGAGCGTTGTGGGTTTGGGGCATTCCCCGGCAGTCGTGGATGTCTCAGATGTGTCTGGAGATTATGGCGCTTTGGATAACATGAAGCTGTTTAATTAACAAGTTCACACATGAAGGCAGAAAATGAAGCTCCAGTCTCCTTTCAGACAGGTTGTAGAGGTATTCTGGGGTTTTCGTTGTGTATCGATTGGTCGGCATGCTGATCAGCAGATGAGCACAAACCTGAGTTGCATGGCCACAATTTGGCTTAGCAGCTGGGGAACCTCCAGTAGACCAGCTGTGATCAGCTGCTGGGTTTGAGGCTTACAGCTCTATCGTGGCTGCATATGGGCTTTTATTCTGTCTAAGTATCATCCAGAAGAACTTTCATTTCCGTGACTAGCAGGAGATGAGAGCTGCGTGTACACTATATCCACTCACAGCCTGAAGAGTTGCTTTCTTTGCCCCAAAATAAGATTTGAAAAAACTTTTTCCCTCCTTGTGACCTTTGAATAGAATGAAATCGTGATTTAAATTCATCTCTAAAAGTCTCTCATCTTCCTCTCCTATCCTCTGAGAGCAAAGTTATCACACACTACAGGTTTCTGTTTCCTCCTTTGGAAGCATAGCTTCACTGCAAACTGCACAGAGATGGTTTTCTTGTATTCATGGAGCTCTGCGCTGTTACTCACTGGCCTTCAGTACAATATGAACCCGAAGCACGAGCAAAGCACAACAAACTGTTGAACTATTATCTTAAATATTTTGACTTTCTGGGATATTTTTTTCCTTTTTCAAGTAATTAACTATTTTATTTTTGGCAATTTGAACCATTTTGCAGGAGAAGCACTAACATTAACCCTCCTGCCATCCTTTAAAAAACTCACACCCATCACCCTAGGGACCATTCTCAGCCACGCCATAAAAAGACCATATATCCATATTTTATTCCACTTTAAATTAGCCAACCTTGTAAAACTACTTCTCCCTGAAATATTCATGTAAAGTTTTAATTATATTTTCGTTGTTTTAACCCTTCAAATCCCAGTGTTATTACATGAGCGCCCTGTGTTATAAGCCCCAAAAACCAAAAAACGAAACTAAATATTTCCACAAAAAACCAGTTGAAGTAATATGTGATTGTCATTATAAGTAGGCCTTTAGATGGACCAAAGATTGGCACCAACATACATTTTGACCTGCCATTATTTTTTTTGCATTTTTTTTTTGCAATTTAAAAATTTAAACTTCAAGGCCCTGAGTCTTCATTGACATCCAAGAAAAGAAGAAAAAATAAAATCATATGATGATAATTTGGGGTTGAAAAATAGCGTTTATAATGGAAGTCAATGGGCAGAAAATGGTCCCCAGGGTGATGGGTGTGGGGATTTCTGCTGCTCAGCCATTTTAGGCTGATTTAAGGAATTCACACTGGAATATTAACATTGACAGGTAAAAACTATCCTGTGGCAAGTTTGGTTATATTCCACTGAACACAGTGGAAATGGCAGCCATTTAACACATAGCAGTGGCACAAAAAGGTCCCAAGAAGGCAGGAGGGTTAATCATTTCACAGTGCTTGTTTTCTGCTCTTTCAGTAGAAACTAAAGACAATGTGAGCTTGGCATGGTCGTGATGATGGCTGATGGGGAGCTTTGCCGTGAGCGCTAAAGCTAAAATATTTTGCATGTTTTGTGGTCGTTTAGTGTTCATTTACCTTTGTGTCTGTGACACCAGGAGTGAACCGAGTTCAGTGTGAAAATAAAGATCTGCAAAGGGAACTTCAAGGTGTCTGCATTTCAATGAGGTTTCCTCTGCTGGGAAAAAAGGGTATAAGGTGATAAGGTAAAAACGTAAAAGGATTATTTGATCGCAAATCAACACATGAAAAATGACTAAAATTCAAATTTAAAAACCCTCCACCTGATCGCAGATTTTTATGAATAAATTCCAGGTGGAAAGATGCGGTAGGAAATAAACAAAGTCAGGTCTGTTTTCTAATAAAGTCCTTTAAGGGTTGAAGGTTGAGGACTTTTTAAATGTTCATTTAATGAGGAGCATTTTGAATGATCTCATGAAGAGAACTTGGTCCTTCAAATGTTTCAGGGTAAATTTGTGTTACTGCAGCTCTGTGAAATATGGACTCTCAGGTCTGCAGCTCGGGTTAACACAGAGTGGTGGACGCTTGAAGTCCTTGGAATATTTGGATGTGTGATCTCTGAGAGCAGACTCACAGGTCCAGGACTCAGAGTGTTTCCCCCCTGGATGGTCACCCGTGGGTTAAATGCTCTTCTGTAAGAATAACAACTTATCAAAGAAGTGAATGAAGACGTCTTTCTAACTTTGCAGTGGTACTTTTTGAATGCACTGAAACACAAAACCTTGGAGTTCTTTTAACTTTTTGGGAGTTACCTTGCAGAGCTTCACCGGAAGAAGATTTTCAACCGCAGCAGAAAAAAAAGGATGCGTTTAGAGTGTGGGCGGGGCTGTGAGGTGGGGTTACGTCCCATCTTGTTGAGTGAGCATCTCCATGGCATCCACTGGAATCAAAACATAAACTCAGATCATCAGATTTCACTTGTCGTTCATCTGTCCAGCCCATTTTAACCCAGTGCACAACAACAAATACAATCCTGCGTGGAAAGCTGCACTGAGAGTGGTAAAACACTCCACGGGACACCTTTCAAATTTACAAAACATTTCATAATAATCTGCAGAAACTTTACTGGAACACGAGATGGTTTAAAACGATTATGATTTGTGTTTGTTTTATTTTTCTTTGATTTGTGTTTGATTTCAGAAATTAAAATCCAATCATTTTATTCCAAACCGTAAGTTCATGTCGGAGCTCTCCGGGGTTTCCCTCCCTCCCTGAGCCCAAATGCGACCAGGCTGTGCTTCTAAAGCGCTGAGTGGAATTCACACAGAACCGTCCTGTTAATTGTAGGTGTAAAAACCAGCAGCGAGGCCGTGTTTCCATCAGTCTGCCGGGGCGGAGCTCATCCACCTCTCCGCCTCAGTTTGGATAAAAGACACCAGCTAACAAACTCTCCAATCAGCACCAGTCAAATGTAAACGCAGCGCGAGGACACGCCAACAACAGCTGGAGATGATGTGCCCAGTTTTACAAAGGCAGGTTTAATGAGATAATCCCAGTTTTAATCCACCCCCCAAAAAAGAAAGAAATTACAATTATAAATAAAATGAATTTTAAATAATGAGGAAATGTTTATGTGTGTTCAAAAGAAATGACAGCAGACTGGAGGTTTGGTGGATTGGCCCCGCTGTGACCCCACGAGGCTTTTTTTTGCATTAAAAAGTGCAGATTTTGCGCCGTTTTGCGCACACAGACTGCGACCAAATCCATCGTAAATCTAGACAGCAAGCTTCCAAAGTTTGTGTTTAAAATCGTGTTACCGGCTTCATTAATTTTTTAAGAAACGCCACCTTAAAATCACACGGATCCCGTTAACAGAGGCTTGAGTGGATGTGGTCAGAAATCCGTCTCAGTCTTTGTATTAATTGAAGGAATCTGCCCGGGAAATGAAAACTGCGCTGCTGGAGTGTCGAGGAGGGATTTGAAGTTCCCTGCTGAGGCCAAATTCAAAAACGAGGAAATATCCTGTTAAGATAAGATAAGATAAGATAAGATAAGATAAGATAACCTTTATTAGTCCCACACGTGGGAAATTTGTTTTGTCACAGCAGGAAGTGGACAGTGCAAAAGTTATGACGCAAAAATTAGAATACAATAAGAATAAATGAGGCTGTTGCTGTATTTCTGGCTCATAGATTTCGGGTGAGAGATTCTGTTTCCCCCTCTTTCTGGAGGAACAAGGATCAAAACTTATCGCTGAAATTTAAAGAAATGAATTCAAAAATATTGGGTTAAACTTTGGATCTTGCGCATTTAATGCCGGATTTCTTTGTTATTTGTTGGAAAATTTAAAGTCGAAAGCAGTCGTGAATTTTTGCCTCTGATCCATTTTCTTCGCTCTGAATTTAAACGGAGCTCCTGTCTGAAACCTCTGCACAACTAATTGGACATACCTGCAGATTTCCCCTCCACTCGCTGCCACCCCCACCACACACACACACACACACACACACACACACACACACACACACACACACACACACACACACACACACACACACACACACACACACACACACACACACACACACAGACTGAGGACGCACTGCTGCGTCTCTCCAAACGTTTTCCTCTTTCTTGCTTCCCTCTCTCTCTGCAGCGCTGTGAATGAAACACCGAGCCCTTTTAACATATTCAAACCAACGTCACAATTGAAGGTGGATCACGCTGCTTTTTCTATAAAACCCCCTGCAGCCCGCTCACTGTGGAGGAGCAGGCATCGGTCTCTCTCAGAGGAGCCGAGAAAGAAACTTTCCCCCAAACCCTGAACGGATTTCTGTCACCGTGCGCTCAGAGGAAGCTGCTTGGAGGTAAGTTTGAATCTGAAAAGGACCGAACTCTCTAACGTCTTACTTCATTTACTGGGAAAATCAGAGCTAGGGAGCAATTTGCTGAACTTTTCCCCTCGCTCCGTACTGTAGTCAACTGTATTCAAATCCCTCTTTTATTCCTTCTGCCTCTTTTTAAAACCTGATTTATTGCCACTGCTCTATAAACTCTGTGCCGCCCGGGGGGTTAGGGTGGCTGAGCCCCCTCAACTGTACCTATAAAGGTGCATAACCTAATAGACAAGCTGGCGCACGCAAACCTGTAAAACTATTTGGAATACTTGACAGCTACTCCTCATTTTGAAGGAGCAGCGACAGCGGAATGAAGGGGAGTTTCCTCGCAGGAGAGGAGCACGTTTGTCATGTAGCTCGCCCAGAGTCAGAGTGTGAGTGTGTGCAGGCGCATCCATCTGCAATGATCGGCTTTTTATTTCTTTCAAAGGTGCGTCTGCCTGCGCAAACTCTTTAACATGCACGCAGCTTTAAAAATAATGTCAGGCTATAAGAGACGCACTCTACAGTTTGTTTTAATTGGAAAAAATGATCGCAGACGTGTGCGCCATCTCTGCATATTTCTGCGTAATGGTCGTCATTGTTTTGGTCTAACTAGCTGTAATAACTGTTTACATTGGCTCTCTCCGGAGATGAGCTGAATGAGTAATTTCTGGGGCAGCGGAGGGTAAACACACCCGGACCTTTTGTTTTTATTTGGGCAGCTTTTACAGGAGACCAGAGAAAAAAAAGGAAAAAGGAGGAATAGAAAAAGAGTTCCGGACAGACGGACAGGGAGAAGCTTTACGCACAGCCCAGACAATTTCAGCGCGCAGACACAGGTGGATGCTGGGAAACGGACCAGCGCGGAGGAGATGTTGCCCCTGCCTCAGTTTGGAGTGCTGTCGGCTTTGGCCACCGCGCTCACTTCGCTTCTCTCCGCGGTCCTGCTGCTGGCACTGACCCGGCAGCTGTGGAGCCTCCGCTGGAGTCTGACTCGGGACAAAGAGAGCCGCCTGCCGCTGCCGAGAGGCTCCATGGGCTGGCCACTGGTCGGAGAGACTTTCCACTGGTTGTTCCAGGTGAGTAAGCTCGAGTTTTTGTTTATTTATTTTTAAGCCCCAAAATGCAGGTGTGTGTTTCCTTAGCTATGCTCATCTGTTATTGGCTTCTAATCCACGCGGGACTGCTGGAAGTTTGAATAATCACGGTGTCGATACTTTGTTAAGAAACGCGGGAAGTTTCGAGAAGCAGATTGTTGTGCGGGTTCAGTTCAGATGTTGATGCGACATGTGCGGACTTTATGCTCCGCGCGTAATTCTTTGTTATGGAGCAAAAACAGAATTCTGTTCAATTCTTCCACCTCGCTCCTTCCCTCTCTGTCTTCCCTACAGAAAAGAATTCACCTCTCATCCATCCTCTCCACATCCTTACAGCTCACGCGTATTTCCCCATCTCCAAATTTTCGCCTTCTTAAATCGCTCCCACCAACTCATTAGTTTTCACTTGTTAATATTATCTACATGCACTCCTGCCCTAAAGTTTAGGGTCACAAACTGTTAATCTAACCCGAGCGGGAGGAGTGAATGTAAGAGGCATTTCAGTAAAGTCGTTAAAATCTTTAATTTGTCAGCTTAATGCACTGCATCACTTGGTGAGCTGATGCAAGCATGACTGAAAAGGAGTAAAATGTATAAAGCTTACGGAATTTAAAAAAATATCTCTGCAAGCTGTTTGAATCGCGGAGTAAAATAAGCAGTTTACTTACAAAAAGTCTACATGTGAAGGTTTGGGCAGATCCACTGTCATCCCTCAGGCACATGCTGTTGAAAATGTTTTATAAAAGTATCTCAAGCTTTGTGCAAATGGATGGTCCATTAAATGTTCTTAGATCATTTATATTTAAAGAAATGTAGGTTATTATATTATGGAGCTGTTTTAATAGTCTGACCCACTTGAAGTCATATTGGACTGTATGTTGTTTATAATTAACCACAAACTATGTTACCTAATGTAAGTTTATCATGTTAAAAAGATTAACAGAGACAGCCTGTTTTTATGTAAAATAAAATGACAGATTAAAAAAGTAAAAGTAGCTGGTTTGACCAAAATGGTGCAAAAAGAAAGATTTTCCTCTGAAAAATGTTCTTGTTCTAAGAAATGAAGATATTACTGAGGAAAAAAACAAAACAAAAAGAAACCAAAACAAGTGACACAGCTGTGTGTATTACTCCCTGCACCAAAGGACAAAAACAGAGAGAGACTCCAAGTGTTTGTATAAAAAGTTGTTGCAGTTTTATTTGGCCTAAAAGTATTAATGAGTCATTGCTTCATGACAAAGTTTATATCTCTTTCTACCCTCCAGGGTTCAAACTTCCACATCTCGAGGCGAGAGCGTCACGGAAATGTGTTTAAGACCCACCTCCTGGGGAAGCCGGTCATCAGGGTGACGGGTGCAGAAAACATCCGCAAGATCCTGCTGGGGGAACACAGCCTGGTGTGCACCCAGTGGCCTCAGAGCACACGCATCATCCTGGGACCCAACACCCTGGTCAACTCCATCGGAGACCTCCACAAGAGGAAGCGAAAAGTAAGAAGGTGTAGCAGGAAGTTGAACTGACGTTTGGATTCACAAACTGTCTGTTCTGCTCCGGGTTTCACTAAAAGGTGTTGTCTGCTGGGCACAAGCTGTGAACTTTTCATGACCCCTTTCTCTCCATTTCCTTATGTCTTTCAAGATTCTGGCCAAAGTGTTTAGCCGGAGTGCTCTGGAGTCCTACCTGCCCCGGCTTCAGGACGTCATCAAATCTGAAATCGCCAAGTGGTGCTCAGAGCCGGGCGCCGTCGACGTGTACAGTGCAGCCAAGTCCCTGACGTTCCGCATCGCGGTCAGGGTCCTGTTGGGTCTGAAGCTGGAGGAGGAACGGATCGTTTACCTGGCTAAGATCTTCGAGCAGCTGATGAACAACCTCTTCTCTCTGCCAATAGATGCCCCGCTTAGTGGGTTACGCAAGGTGGGGGAGCTTAAAGACATTATGTGTAATCTACATGGATAACGTGGTATTAAAAGCCGATTAATGTCATTCATGTTGGCTTTCACATGAATTCTTTGCAATTTGTCAATCTTTTTCTGTCAGGGGATAAAAGCCAGAGAAATCCTGCACGCCCACATGGAGAAAATCATTGAAGAGAAGAGGGAGCGGCAGCACATGGACGAGGAATATAACGACGCCTTTGATTACATGTTGTCCAGCGCTAAGGAGAACGACCAGCAGCTCAGCATGCAGGAGCTCAAGGTACCAGAGTTAATGTCCACAGTGTGGGGAAGGATGTGCCAGCCTCACTTTCTGAAAGTCATGATAGGACAAGACAACACTGAGATGCAGATGTGCAGAGTGTGCACACACTGAGTGTTTTTGTGACCCACTCAGTCATATTTAACCACCACTTAGGCACAGTTTGTCAATGAGCAGGACACTCTGAAACCGGCTGGCGTCTAAAATACTGCTCCTGCACAGCACAGCGGCCGCTGCAATCTCAGGAAGTTTTTGTGATTTATGCTATCACTAAGCGATACTCGAACACCACTGTAGACATTAAAATTGATGCTAATGGTGAGAAATAAAAGGCTTTTTATGATTTTTGAAGCAATTACCAAAAGTAAAACATAAATCTGAGGCTATAAACAAACTAAAACCCAGTTTTGTGACTGAGCCTTCTGTGTTCAGCATGATGGTGGTGAATCTGTAGTCTCATTAGGTCGCTCGTTAGAAAACACCTTATATGGGAAATTTTAAAAGCTTCAGAATTTACCTGTAGGGGCAGTTACTGATTCATTTTTGGTTGTAATAAAAAACAGCCCGAGAAAAGAAGTCCATCAGTTCATACAGGTACATTTAATCATGCTAAAGATGTTTTTAATGGTCAACGCTGAGTGAAAACGATTGAGCCAGATAATTTGGTAAAAGGTCAGTCGTGCACCGATGGTACATTATTTGTGAGCAAGCTATTTGGCTCTCAGTTGACGTTCAGGGACCTCACGGGTCTGACTGTGAACCTGAGAGCAGTATGTTCAGGTGACATCCACCCAACCCATCCACCTCCCTTCTTGCAGGAAACAGCAGTGGAGCTGATCTTTGCTGCTCACTCCACCACAGCCAGCGCCTCCACATCACTGGTTCTGCAGCTTCTTCGCCACCCAGCAGTGGTGGACAAGGCCAGAGTTGAACTGGAGGCGGAAGACCTCGGCTATGAATCTCACAACAGCTGCATTCAATCTGGTGTCACCATGGAAACAGAGGAGGGCGCCACTGACGCAGAAACAACCTGCCTGCTAAACAGAGGGTGTCGGAATCAGAGAGACGAAGACGGTTTCCCGCGGTCGCAGTCTCATGTACCCTGGCTGAGCCTGGAGAAGCTCAGCCAGCTCCGCTACATCGACTGTGTCGTCAAAGAGGTCCTCCGCTTCCTTCCGCCAGTCTCTGGCGGTTACCGAACAGCTCTGCAGACGTTTGAACTAGATGTAAGTTTGAGTCTCTGGTAGGAAGATTTTACTTATTTGTATAGTTTTACAAAGAACTCAATATATTTTTATCAAATACAAAGGAATTTAAATCTTATTCATCCCAAAGGGATCATCTCCATGTCTCTGCTCCTGGAACTGACAAGGGCTGTGCGGGAAATTTATGAATGCTCAACTAAAAATACGCCAACGAGCGATTGGCTCGATTAATTGCTGATACATGATATAGAACTGTCAAATTTCCAACTAAAATACATTTAGATAACAGTCTATAACATTTAGTCCAAGCAGTATGGGTGGAGATGTGGTGTATGCAACAGGTTTGGGCTACAGTCAGCAACTGGTGCTCGCTGATATATGTGCCCCAGTAAATGTCATCAGCAACTCTCTATACTAGCTTGACACAACAAAAACTGAAGGAAGCACAGTTCTGGTGGTATTTAACAATTGTGCTTTGCAAGCTAATTATTTACATAGTTAACATGTCAAGGAGGCAGCAAACAAAACCCCAAAACAATCAGTTGCACAAAAAAACCCCCTATTGATAGACTTAGCCAATAATAGCTAATAATAGCTAATAGCCGATAGCCATCCAGTTGGTAACTACAGTATGCTTAGACAATATTTTTTGAACCTTAACCAGTACAGATGAACATATAGTTTTATCCAGTAGGTTTGGGCCAAATGTTAAATGTTCTAACTGGCTACCAGCCGCTGACGGCCCCATAAAATGTCTGTATATGTTTTAGCTTGAAACAACGAAAGGAACGTTTCTGTTTTACAAGCTCAGAGTTCAGTCCTCAATGAGGCAGACCATTAAATTAGCAAAAAAAAAAAAATCACAAACTGGGTTTTGTCCGGCAAGTCGTCAATAGCACAAAGACTTGCCCAGTAGCCAAAGCTTAATAAATAATAACAGCTGGTACAAATTCTTGGACACTTTTCATACTTCTGTTGGAGTAATACAATAACACAATGACCTTTTGGGAGGGTTTTTGTTGTTTACCAATCCTGTCCGTCTAAACCCAGCTGCCTGTAGCCATTATCTTCTTTACCGTAGAAGCAAAGCTAAAGTTTGACATGTGTCGAACGCCTCCTTGTGGACACTCAGTGAGTCTGAGGGTGATTTAGTCCATCGCAGAATCGAATTGCTCTCAGAGAACTTCATGCTGGAGGCAGAGCGAACCTTGCGTCTATTGAATTTTGATTTTGGCTCTTTGTTCGGAGGCGTGGCTGTCTACGCTTTGACGGCCCCTCCTGGGAAACTGCTTTTAAAAACCCCTCCCTGCCCTCAGTGTGCCCCCAATTTGCTGCCTTCATTGAAAAAGGACAAGTGACGTTTAAAGCGATAGCAGAGGAATTTCCACCGTACTATTATAGAGCGCGTGATGCTAATTATTTCTCACGGTATTAACTTGTATAGGCACGACGTAATTGTGCTCCTGCAAATGTCTTTATGCCTGTTCGGTCAAGTGAGTGCTTCTGGAACCTAAACAAGGAAATCCTAACTCTGCAGAAATAACTGGGATTAGTTTATAGAGAAGTCTGGATTAGCAGGATAATGAGTGACTGACTGAATGAATGAAGCTGAAAACCAAATGAATGAAGAAGTTTTCAACACGCTAAAGCCTCCAGCTTTCTATGTCAGGCAGAAACTAAAAGGTCAACATCATAAGACTCTTGAATTAATTTGTATTTTTCACTTGTGAGTCTTTGATTTTGAGAATTATAATAATAATTAAAAATCATCCAAACAATAAAATTTTGACTTTTTCAATTTCAACATTTTCTCTGCATTGTTTTGTAAACCTTTGCCGACAGTGGCTATATTACCAAGGTCCAGAAACTGTTTTAGAACCCTGAGTCAGAGTTTATATCACTATCATCAAAATGAAATGCCTTTCTTATTCTGCAGGGCTACCAGATCCCAAAAGGTTGGAGTGTAATGTACAGTATCCGGGACACCCATGAGACTGCAGCAGTCTTCCAGAGCCCGGAGCTGTTTGACCCGGAACGGTTCAGCCCAGATCGGGATGAGTGCCGGTCGGCCCGGTTCAGCTACGTGCCGTTCGGTGGCGGAGTGCGGAGCTGCGTAGGGAAAGAACTGGCTCAGATCATCCTAAAGACTCTCGCTGTGGAGCTGATTGGGACTTGCAAATGGACCCTTGCTACAGAGAACTTCCCCAAGATGCAAACAGTGCCAATAGTGCACCCAGTAAACGGGCTGCACGTGCATTTTTCCTACAACTACCAGCTTTAGAGAAAAAAACAGACAAATAGACACTGAGAAACTCAACCAGGGAGGCAGTTTGACCTTTCCTGCTTCTGGGAACTCTCTAGGAAAAGAGAAAATGACCTCGCCAGTCCTGATGGTGCAGTTTAGGCCCCCTTTCATCTGCATGGACATGGGTGGGTGGGGGGTTACTTCATTTCTTCAGTGGTCTGACCCAAACCTAAGAAACGACTTTCTGTTGTAGCACAAGCACATTTTAACCATGTTACATGTTTCCCAGCATTTACTTACTTTTACACACATTTTAAGTTATTAAAATATGAAAATTTGCAGCATTTTTCCTGCTAGTTTTCAAACAGGAGATTAAGTTTTGCTGTCATGAGTGGACCGCATGTCACTAGCAATAGTTTCTATCCAGAGGACAAACAGTTATTCAGGGACTCTTAAACCCTCCCTTCACGCTACTTTAATAATCTTTTACCAGTATATTTTCTATATATCCAGTTTCAGGGATGTTTCTTTCCACTCAAATCCAGTGAAACAAACACGTGGCGTCATGATTTTCTGCTGCCTGTCTTTCCTGTTGCACTCTGCCTTGGCATCTTCGCCTTTCTGCACTCCTTCCTGATAAAATAAGCTTTTTACATCATCACTATGGACATATCCAAGTGCTACGTACTGTATATCTGCTAGCTTATATTTAGAACTTTGCCTTTGTTCACTTCTTAGGACTTCATGTTGCCTCTGAAGTGCCTCTGAGCATGGCACTGGCTGCGAGGCAGCTCCACGTGGAGAAACAAGCTTTGAAATGTGACAGTTTGATTAAGGCTGAAATGTGATTTTCTGTAATAGAACCATATCTGAATGCTCATAATGGACACTGGAGAGACCGGATGTGTGAGGCTGAACCGACAACCAGGAACTACCCGAACATAAAGTTCATTTTATACGAATGTTATCTATCCTTAACAGTGCTATTATATGTGTATCAAATGAAGTAGCATTATGAATAAGCTGTATTTAAAATGCCGATGTATCATATCTGTTGTACTTTTATCTGTAACAATTTATAGATAGAGACACTAACTAGTAAAGCCCATAACACCTTTATCACTGCTAGAACATAGAAATATTTTATTGTTTAGAGCGGCATATACTGAGAGTAAAGTTATACTTTTTATTATTGTTTTTACTGGTCTAATTCTAGGACTGTCTAATAGATGCGCTGTGAAATCTGAGGTGTGGATGGATTTGTGGAAGGAGATAGCACTTTCTTTGCTTTAAGGAGTCTGTGTAAATTTGTCCTGTTTGTGCGTTCATTGAGTGTATCACATGTAGCTGCTGTACAGTTGATGTAAAGAGTAAATTAGAAGATGCTAAACTAAATTTGTCACAGTTTGTCACATCCTGTGTCTGAGAAGAGGCCAAGAAAGCAGAGGTTTGACCCAACACGACTGTAGCTTATTCAACGTAAACTTCAAAGTAAAACTAAAGAAAAAAACATTCAATTAGACTTCTTTACAAATTTGAGCATCCAAAAGGTGTTGGTATTTATGCTAATCAAGGTTGAGATGTCTACATTGTGATCGTGAGTCTTCATAAAGTGTGTTTGAAATGTGATCCCTATTACGACCTTTCTAAAACCCTCAAATATAGCCCTTCACTACTTGTTTTTTAAATTATAAATCAGAAAACTAAAACTAGCAGAGAAGGTAAACTAAAAGTAAATGCAATTTTTGAAAGAAAAAAAAATAAAAGCAAGAAAACTCACTCTGGAGACATCCTTCAGCCAACGTAGAGGTCCCAGATACTGCAGTTCCTCTAATGGCCACTCGAGGCTCACTTAAAAAAGTGAGTCCATCCCATTAAAGGCCATTTTACACCCAGTGGGCAGTGCCTCGTGATCGGCAGCATACGACACAGCTGTTGCTAGTCGGCTTCTGCTGGTCGTCCACCTCTTGACTTTTGTAACCTGGTGTGTGATGTCACTGCTGCTGCAGCTGTAAACAGTGTTGTTAGAGAATTATCTCTGGGATGCTGGGATGATAGCTCCCTCAGGACTTAAACTCCGGTCAGAGAGTGGGGCACAGAGAGTGATGTCCGGATATACTTTAATGGAAGTTAATAGCAGCTCAACAGTACAGCAGTAGGCATACTTAACGAATGTGGGAGGGGTGGACAGACGTGTGGTTCTGAATAACAAGAAACAAGGAGAAACAATTTTCACATATAAATATAACACTCGTCACTTCCCAACATCATGCCAATATAATGATCTGTAACCCAAATAATCAGCTGAATGCTCTGACATAAGAAAGTCCCACAATCCCATTTAAACAGGCAGGAAACAAGAATATCTATATATCTCAGACAACAGAAAAGACCTAATGCCCCCAAATTAGGAAAGGTCAGCAATTACATGGTCTTCAGTACCCTCTTGTGGCTAAATAACACAACCGCGGTACACAGATCCAACCCGCAACAAATGCTACGGTGGTAAGTCACATGCCTCTACCACTCTTGATAAATCTCCTAACATAAACCCCTGTAATCAATGTCAAAGTACAACCCGTGCTATAAGTGGAAATAGACTCGTAGAACTGGAGGGATTTTGACTCACATTTGCACAGGAACGCACACGGCTGGAGATCGCTATTCCCCCACACTCATGGAGAAAAAACATGGCTAGTGCTCCTCGGACTCGTGATACGGCAGGAGCGTCGTAAAAGCATGTGACGTCATCACCGCAGCAAACAGTAAGAACAAAGTGGAACTTATCGGCAGAAATTGACACTGCACTTATAGCGATGCGATTGAAATATAAGGAGACTTTCGGACAAGTGTGTTTTAATGATTTATCAGTACAGCAGGTCAGAGATTCACAGATTATACAGAAGGAGATGTTGCAACAGTTTAAAAACGCAGGACAGTTATAACTTCTTCTCCTGTATCTGAACTGATGTGGCGGTTCTTGCCTGAGTGGCGACACCTATCGTCCAGGAGAATACAGCAGAATACCTGCGCTGTAACGTTAGCATAAATGGATCTGTGTGATGTTAGTGGTAGTGCAAGAAGCGACCAATGTGGCGAGCATACCAGGCCCTTAATAGCAGGCTGTAGCTTCCAGGTCTAAAAAGTGGTCAATGCAAATGTCCCTGAGATCTGCATTGTTTTTAATGGTCACCAGGGGGCGACATCTGTGGTTGCAAGAAAGACCTTTGGCCCTATGGAAGTTCATGGGTAAATGATGCTCTGCCTAAAGTTGTGCATTATTAGTAATGCTTCTTGTTTCAGTTACTGAATAATTAATCATAGACTGCTATACAAACACAGCTGTTTATTTTAATCAGAGAAGTCGCCTCCTGCTGGTAATTACAGGGAGCGTCGACTGAGCCATACCAGCTTCACATTTCATACCTGGAAACTATGTCCATCTGTGAAAAACATTCGAGGCAGTGAAAACTCGGCTAAAGTCCAGAATTCTGATTTTTTACATTTTTATGTTGACTGAAATTTTAAAAGTTCTAGATTAAGTTTGGTTTTCACTTCTGTTCAAACTGTTAAACTTTATTTCAGTTTCCACAAAATCATTCATGAAACCGTGAACTCATCATCATATTCCTAAACCTGGACAAAGTCATGTAACCCAAACAGTTGCTGCACACCATTCCACTTGCGTGAGTTGTATAATGCTTGACAGTCAGGATGTGTTGCATTGTCTTGTGTTTTGCTGCATCCCCACTCTGGTTCCCATGCACCCTCCCATCAGCTGACCGGTCACTGACCTGTGCAGCCGGTGGCACTGGCGTGAACCCTGGTTCAAAACGTCGCCAAGTTCACAGTGACCGAGCGTCCATCAGATAACGACCTTGGCAGGACTACGGGGTCCTGCAGCGGACACAAATAGGCCAGGCTGTTTGTGTCCCATTAATTTTCTGCCACATTGCTTCACTCTGTTCTCGGCCTGTCAGCGAGGGTAGTCAGGTGGTTGCTGGAAATGCCTGATGAGCACCGCAAAGTGACCTCAGGGGTGATCTCACTTTCACGTTTTAGTGCATGAGATGAAGATATGAAGCGGAAAATATTGAACTACCAAGTGTTTCTACAGTTTAAGTAGCTGAGGGGTGAGAGGGAGTTTCAAATCATCCAACCAAGGAATTCTGAGGTGGGAGAGTCGCAGTTATAAAACAAAATGACAGAATTTAATGTCTCTATATAAATACTTACATGCCGATATAACCCAACTAGTTCTGAATATATTGTATAGGAAGTTTTATATTTTTGGTCAAAGCCTTTATAATATTCACTGGTTTGAGGGATTTTAAGTTCTTGAATTTATCACAACACTGGTATCCAATTTGTCTTTTTGGAGTAACCAAACTGGAGCTGCAGATACTCCTTTTTTTCCCGTCACCTACCAATCTGTTGAACTGGTCCAGTCATACAAAGAGACTGGAAACCTGCGCTCACTGGGGATAAATATGTATCAGCCAACTAGTTGGCGAGTGGTAGCTGGAGGTTGCTGGGAACAATTGCAAAGACGATGCTGCACCAAAAACCTTTTGGTGATTGCTTTGGTCATTAGCAGATTGTTGGACGCAGAGTTCCCTTCAAACACTCGCTCACTAACGACCAAGAAGTAGTGAAAGAACTTTTTCCTCCAAAATAAAAGTTGTGCCTTACTGCTGAAACCACTGCCACAGAGAGAGTGTTTGGAGACAAGTTTCAATTTCAATTTTTAAATTTAATTTTATTTACACAGCACCAAATCACAACAATAGTCGCCTCAAGGCGCTTTATATTGCAAGGTAGACCCTACAATAATAGATACAGAGAAAACCCAACAATCATATGACCCCCTATGAGCAGCACTTTGGCGACAGTGGGAAGGAAAAACTCCCTTTTAACAGGAAGAAACCTCCGGCAGAACCAGGCCCAGGGAGGGGCAGGGCCATCTGCTGTGATTGGTTGGGGTGAGAGAAGGAAGACAAGTTTGTGTCTTCCAATCTGCTACTAACCAAAGCAGTAAGAAGGAGGTTTCCTCTGTAGCATCATATAATTCTTTGAGACCAGTTTTACTCAGCAACTGGCAGTAAACTCTCACCAGTGCAATACAGATTTTTCTCTAGGACACTAATTACCACGGGGTCTCTACGCCTGTGTGACTGATGCCTAAGAAACAGCAGAAATCAAACATTTTCTGTCAGCCAATAATGTGGAACTATGACTACACACTTCTCACACATGCATATCTGGTGTCTCAGTAATGTGGTTTACAAGTGAAAGATTCCTGCTTTGATCCCAGGAGCAGACACACAAATCCCTTTAGGGTTGCATGAGGAAGGGCATCCAGCTTAAAAACTCAGATCAAAACATTGCTACACCCACTGTGGTTACCCCCTGTGAATAAGGGAGCGGCTTTGACTTTTCATGTGCATTTCTCTGTCATCGCCAGCTTGTCTTCAAATGGTCAGAATGCAGCAGGTTCTTGATCAGAGTCTGCTCCATGTTCATATTTTATATCCACACTTTTGAAGCTGTGGCACCTAAACTGTGGGACAGCCTTCCTCAGTCCTTCAGGCCAGCTGAGTAAGTCCTTCATCATTTCTTAGGTCAAATCTCATTTTTTATTTGTTAGCTTAATTTGTAACTTGTTTGTTACTGTGTAACAAAATTCTTTATAAAGTAATTTTAGGAGGAGATTTCTCGCTGGCAAAGGGAGTTCATTCCCCCACAGCCATCATGTGGACATTGTTGGGTTTGTACTACAGTAGGGTGTGAAACTTACAAAATGAAGCACCTGGTCCGAACTGAAACTATAAATGACATTGAACTGAAGTTATAAATCTGGAGTCCGTGAAATATAATTGACAAGGTTTATAAATATAATTTTCAGGAGGATGAGAATTGCCAACTGGCAGGGGAGCCTCCAGAATTTCTTCATAGGGGTGGCCATCTGGGGGTCACTAAAAGTATCGGGGTGGCACACCAAAAACAGAATTTTTAGTTCCATTATGCTGCTGTAAAACACAGGTTACTGAGGGGTTTGGCAAATTATTGGGGGGGGGGGGGGGGTGGCCAGTGGGTAGTCACTCTGACAACTAAGACCATTATTACCCATCACTATCAGCTTCTTATTGGGGGTTTACTTACCCACAGAGGGCACATATAAGGGCCACTGAGATTAAAGTGTTGAAGCTCTTTTCATCTTCTTGCTCAAAAACATTCTTGTCTTTCTTTGTGAAGGCTTCAGAAGATTTTGTTTGCAGAAAAAATAAAGATAAAGATAAAGCATGACATAACTCTGAAGTTCAGTCGCACTGCTGACTCACCACGTGCATCAGCGTCTTCTCTTAATGCATCCTATGAAATCTTTTCCGCCTCCTCTGAGCTATAAAAATCTTTCTGCTGCAGAATTTTTAGTCTCAGTGCTTCCTCAGCCTTCTCCTCCTCCTTTTTTTCATTGGTGTGCGTTCTGGTTCAAAGGCAGTTCTTGGGCAAGATAAGGGACACCCATTTGCGAAATGAGGGGGAAAACGGGGTCAGATGTTGACTTGGATAGAGTGATTGGTGGCCAAGATCAGCTCCTCACATGTGTTTTCTTTAAGTCTATTTTAATCTCTGCTGCTGCTGCTGTCACAGAAAAAACCACATTGCAACATGCAAACTCGGTGGTTTGGTGTACATTGCCATTGATGTGCTGAGTCAGTTTCCACAGACTCTGCAGGCTCTATTGTGTGACTTTGGGAATAAAAAAGGACTGAAGTTAGAATCTGGCCACTGCAGAAGATCACTGGGAGTTCATCCATCCTGAGCCAGTTCAGAAATGTGACTGTTTTAAAGTTGTTGTAAAAATATCCATCCAGTGTATACGACATTTTCTTCTTTAGTTTAAAGACTGCTACACAAACAAGTCTTCAACTGGCAGGGAGTTTGTTCCGGCTGCCTCCCTCTTCCCGCTCCAACACACCCACCCACACAAGTAGGGCCTGTCCCCTTCTGGCCACCTGTGCCTCAATTTTATTCCACAACATAGACATCCACATTACTCACACTCTCATAACACATACATATAGGGCCTTGAGGGTGGGCACGTTAATGGCGTCCAGTGGACGGTCTGTGTATTCAACCCCACCTTTGGCGCCGGTGCCCACCTCTCAATTTCAAATCCATGTAGACATTGAGGGTTCTCGGGAGGGGCCGTGCTAACACCTGCTGCCCTCTGGCAGCAGCACCATGCTCTCCCTTGTTTTAAATGCACCTTAGAACAACACACAGCAACACTACACATGAGCGAGAGGAGGGAGGTTTGGGGTCTTCACACACCCCTGTTCTCTGCTGGCCATTGGGGCGGGGGGGCTGGGAGGAGGTGTTGGCTGTCTGATTTGGATCTGGGATGCGGGGCCTCCCTGCTGCTGCGGAGCCTGGGGCGGTCTGCTTGCCTCCACCCCGGGGGAAAGGGTAACATCTCCTGGGTCTAGGTGCCGTTTCCCCCTCCAGGGGCGAGGGTACCTGGACCTGGGGTATAGAGTCTGTTTGGAGAGTGTGATTGTGTGTACAGTGTCCATGTATGTCTATCTCTACATTGGGTGAGTGCTGAGTATTTGTATATGTGTGCATGAGGGTGGGAATGCATGTTTGTGTCTGTGTCTATATGTCAGGTTGGGTCTTACACTCCACCTCTCTGGGAACTCCCAGGCCCTCCAAAGGCCTATCTCCCCTCACCACACTCCCTGTCGGTAACTGATGCCCTCAGGGGTCGGTGCGTTGGTGGTTCTTGGTGTCCGGGGCTGGGCCCTCAGGTATGTACCAGCTCACTCCCGGTGACTACTTGGTGGGGCCTGGTGCCTGTTGCTCAGTCAGGCCTCTTCCGGGGCAAAGGGGGCCCTCGGGTCTCCGGCCTCTGGGCCTGTGGCTCGGTTTACTCTGGCACAGCTGGCTGCCGGCACTGCAGCCCCCTCTTGCTTCTCCTCTGTGGCTACTGGGTGACCCTTCATCTGGGGCTCTCCTCAGCTCTTCCCAGGAGGGTGGCACGGATGCCCCTCCGGTGGTCCTCCTTGGGCTCTCGCACTCTGGGGCCTCTGGATGTCTGGGGCCTGGATCTCCTCCATGCCTGCTTCATGCCCTGGGGGACGGGGCTATGGCTTTCTACACCCTCTTGCAGACCATTACATGGGGAAACCTTTTGAATACAAGCACGCTGATCCACACAGGTGCACACGGGTGTTCACTGTCCATAGACATAAACTACACCTTTATTGGCTGCCATTTCCAAGCACATTGTGCGCTGTCGGTCCTGCTTGCTACACAACAACATTCAATATTTAGTATTTACTGCTGTTTACACTTAGCTAGATTAACATGGTGGTGTTGTGTTTAGTATGTTGCTCTGTTTTTGCTTGTTTTCTCTTCTTTCTCTTTTTAAGTGCCCTTTCTCACTGTCCCTCTTCCCTTCTGTTTTTCTTTTCCTTCATCTTTCGTTCTCCCTTTCCTATCCCTCAGTCATGTCTGTCCCGTCTGTAACAACTGAAAATAAAATAAAATAAATAATAACAACAAATGGATGATCAAATGGACCAATACGGCAAGGCCGTGATGATCCATTTGGCAAAGTAAATCCATTGGGTCTCCTTGTTGGTCTTCAGACAACAATTCTGACAGCTAAAGAACCAAATGGGACAGGCAAAAAACAACAACAAGTCTTTAATTGGTACAGGTATACCTTTATATGAACCCATATGTTAGTATGATGGCAACAAAATTGACTTGATACTTCATTAAATACAGCTAGCTGGCCAAACCCCCGTATCTAGCAACAACAATGCGTTGTTGTTTTTAACTGGAATCCCATTGAACTTCAGGCATTGTTAGTGGATGTGAATGGCTCTACATTGCTAGGAAGCAAAACCAACCTGTTTTTCCAGCTACTACCACTATTGGAATGCAGTCAAACTGAGAAACACTGCAAGTACAAGAAACGCAGCATTGGTTGAACTTATGACTTATAATTCATCTGTCTTAGCAGGTAAACTAGTACTAGCAAACAGCCGTATAACTGAGCAAACGGTAAAAATCCAACAGATTAATTCGACCTGCTGATGTTTGCTTGTTTTAGGAACTTAAACAGATTACTACTGTAGTAGTTAGCTGGTTAGCGATGGCTGTTTTTGGTCCTCATGTGTTAGCTGCATTTGAGTGTGTGTCCTTTGGCCACTCGTTTGTTAATGTTGGCAGTTGGTGGAGTTTATTTCCAAGCTAACATTAGCTAGTGTTGCCTTAGTGGTTCTGTAGGGAGGAGACTGAATCAATCAGTCCACGGGCTGATAGAGGGAACTGAGAAGGTCAGAGGTTCTAAGTTGGGTCACACACTGGCAACAAAAAGGGTATTTAAAGCATAAGAATTCTCCCGTAGTGCACCTTTAAGACAGTGTTTTAATAACTAATTAAATACACAGTGGCCGTTTTCCTTTTTGGGGATCAGCTGTTTATTTTTGTGTACTTTTTATCAGTGTAGTGCGCTTTTTCTGAAGTGGAGCTGGAACCAGCTTACAGCTTCCATCATCAGCTCATTAGCGCAACGAAGATCTTGACCATGAAATATTCAGAAATATTTTTCCTCATTTCCTCATTTCCTCGCCCGTACCCGACCTCCTCACCTCTCTGGACCCGTGCTGCCCGTGTTCTGGTTGAGAGCATTCTCTAAATGGCTGTTTCAGGTCATTGGGGGAGCACTTAATTATTATAATGAGGTAAAAGAGAGGTCTTTAGAGAAAAATTAACCCACAGGCCCAGCTCAGTGGTGCGTTACAGCGATCCGCTAAACTAGACAAATAAAGTCAGGTCTGGTTTATTTATGGTGAGCTTTTGAGAAGGAAAAAATGCACCTAACTGAGCGATAAAGTGCTTAAATTAGCTTTTTTAAAAACAAACTAACATCATTATAATGGTATGCCCTCGTTATATCTAGCAGGATATTTATTCTCAATCTTGTGAGGGAAGATAATAAAAACAGTAAAGTGGAAAAAAGGTTAAAGTGACACAGCAAACCTGATCTACTCAGCAGGTTAACAAGTTCGTGCAAGGTGCAGACTTGTGCTTCAGTTTCCTGTCTCAAGACATACCACAGTCTGTGCTGCATGTCTTCTGTAGGGCAGTTAATAGTCTGGCGTGGCAGCGTTGAAAATGATTGGATGTTGCAACGCAGCTAATTTGAGCTAACTTTCTTTATTTTTGACTCTGTGGTTCTGCATTCCCTCAAAGTTAAGCTCGGCCAAAAAACTATTTAGCTGCATTTCAAACTCACCAAAACTGAATCTGCGGAAGAAATCAACTCCCGAAAAACTGTTCTTAGATTATCTTTTTTTTTTCTGCCACCATTCGTGGAGAAACTATGTTTTGAAAGTATTTTTAATATATTTTAACGTCCTCTTGTCCCATTTTTGTGCAGCTGAGCTGACCTTAAGGCGAAAGAAGTGAGGAAAATGTGGTATTTTGGAGGAAGCAATGCTGTGTGGATAGCTCTTAAAGGTTAGAAGTTGAGACTTAAGGTGAATCTTTGCAGGCAGAGCAGCTGGAGGAAATGCAGACAGCTAACCAGTCTGTGGAGGATATGAAGGAGGAGGAGGAAGAGCGGGTATGGACATACAGGAGATAATTATTGGCTGTGTCAGACAACATCTGTTATGTCAGCATTCCAGCCGTCAGCCTCGAGGAGGACGAGCTGAAAAAGCGCCTGCAGAGCTCAGCGTTGTTCGGAGGCACCGAGAAGCTTGCGTTCAGTCGAAGCCTTCACACTCACAGGGTCACAAGTTCAAACTCCCCTCTGCCCCACTGCAGTGTCTTTGACCGAGACCGACTCCCCTCAGGCTGACCGTGACCTCTGACCTGGTGCACTAGCAAAAGGAAACTTCCTTTCCTTCAGCTCGATCTGTATCATCAACTTGACATACAGTTGCCTCAAATGTCATTTTCCTGCAATAAAGTGAGTCGATTGTCACAAGTGCATCATTCTGTTGAAGCATACTGTGACCTAAAGGACAAACACCAGCAGGATTCAGATATTTTCTTATATTTTGGAACTTTGTAAAGTATTGCATCATTTAATTCAGTTTATTAGCCCCTGAGGAAATTATGTGGTCACATAAGTCTGAATTCAGTCCAGTTTTATTTATATAGCACCAAATCACAGTCACCTCAAGGTGCTTTTGTATTGTAAGGTAAAGACCCTACAATATTACAGCCCCCTATGAGCAGGCACTTGGTGACAAGGAAAATCTCCCCCCTGGTTGGAGGTAAGGGGAGGAAAACAGAGTGCATAAAATATAAAAGATGGCTGTGATGACTGCATTTTGAACCTTTTTTTTAACCATATTTAGGTGGGAGGGCGATGTGCTCGTGACGTGTTCACACCGAGCATGTAGCTAAGTTTGTGCTGAGTAATGCAAATACGCCGGGTCTGTGCAAGCTCAAAAATACACTTCAGTAAAGAATTTGCTTCATTCTGTGTTTGTTAAAGTCAAGCAGGTGAGACTCTGTCCCAGAAAAATGCTGCAAAACGCCTCGACTAATGTGGATCAAAGGTCCACTTCAGTCATTCAGAGTGGAAACATCGCTAACTTTAGCTTTAAAATCCCAAACACATCATTAACAAAAAAAAAACACATCAATCAAAGAGTTTTAAAGACAAGGATCTTTATGGAAGCTATCCATAAAGGCCCAAAATATTTTAGTATTAGGCTGTAAAAATGTTTATTTCTCCCTAAAGCTGGATATTTTAACATGGGAGTCTATGCCTCTAGTGGAAACCAGAGGAACTGCATCTTTTTTGCTCTGGTGGTTGATGCATCAACACGCCAATGAGCAAAAACGATGATTTTTATCAAATCGAAGACTTCTGAAAGCAGCAGAAGTCATGCAACATTGCACGATGCAGCAGGTGTGTTGCCCTTAAGGGGTCATAAAACAAGTGAGAATAGGGAGGAGGAGGGCAGACAAGAAGAAAGGAACAAATGGGAAAAAGAAAGAAAGCGCAAACTGATGAAAGATGGAAAGAGGTAAAGGAGGAGGGGAAGAGAAGGGACTGTACTGAAGTAAAAACAGGCGGTAAACCAACTGACAGATTTACATGTTGTCTGAGAGATTGATGATATGGAGCAACATACCAGCGATGTTCATTTCCAAATCTTTGTGGGTTTTTCTTTAGCTATTTAAAAATGTCTAAGGAATCCAGAGAAACACAGCACACACACACACTAACCATCATATTCTTTTTTTCTTTGCAACAACCCAGCATCACAGCAGAATTTATCATAGATGAACTGCTAGTTTCACAATAAAGGCTCTAAATCGGTGAGATACGCACATTTTTGGTCCCATGTTTTCAGCTCACACTGGTTCTAATCTCAGGGTCAACAATATTTTAAGAGTTTGGCAACAAAATGTGTTTTACAACATGTTCCATTTTCTTATTGGTCACTAGCTGAATGAATATGGCCTTAGATTAGTTAGTTATTATAAAGACTCCTTCAGGTCTCAGAAGACTAATGTTCATGTAGACTGGACTCATAAGAATGAAGCTAAACAGAGGAAAAATAATTCCATCAGCTAAGAAAAAACAGACTGCATAAAGAGACTGACATAGCCCCACTGTGGTTTTAAACGCATGCATTTTCAAACCTAGCATTTTGGTCTCTATTACATTAGGATTTTGGAACAAGAGAGCTTAGAGGATGAGAGGGTGGAGCACCAAGTTATCAGATAATGTTAGGTTGGTGCAGGTGCATCACAGACACTGACAATTAGTGTTCAGTAACATCCAACTAAAACGCTCAAATCTGATTCAGCAAAACTGGAGCTCAGACTTCTTGAACAATGCAAACTTTCAGCCTTAATACAATTAAAACAGGTAAGTAACAGGTTTTAACAGGTTTGACGATGAAGGAAATTATCTGTAGGATAATCTCATCTGCTGTAAAGATGACATTCGAGCACGGGGTGACTCAATGACAGAACCTCCGCTGGACGTTAGAGGAAGTGCAGTTTTTGATATTGAATAGACGGATAAGGATTTATGGTATTACCTTGATTATGCACACGTAATACAGCCATTCAGAGCGTAGATGAATCAAAACAAGCGTCCATGTGTGGACGGACCAGCTGATTATGGTTGTTGCATTCAGCTGCTGTCAGAAATTCTCCACCGGCGATGGTTTGTGTGAAATGAGAATGGTGGACACAGTAATGCTGTGATATCACAAAAACTTACAAGGAGATATTTTACGACACACAAGAGATGATAGAATATCTCACAAGCACTTCGAGATTGTGAAACAAGATCCCTGAGTGAAAGCGTATCGCTTTATAATGTCTTCTTGATGCTAAATGGGACAATAATCTATCCAGTGATCGCCATGCGCTGACTCACAAGAAGTAATGTTTGAGACCATATACTTATCAGGTCGATTTTCCAATACATAGGTTGCTTTTTACAGGCGCCCCCTGCTGGCCATAAGAAAAAATGCATTTCAAACATGTCGGCTTCAGGTGTCACAGCTCAGTTTGTATATGACCAGTGTATACAAGCTCCTGGATGAAGCAGGAAGTTCTGAGTGCCAACGTTTATGAAGGAAAAATGTAACTAATGACGATAGCAGGGTTCATTGTGAGTGGACGATATACAGGAGCTGAATGGGAGCCTATTAGAGTCAGAAGCTGATCCGAGAAGCTGCATAAACATAAATGATGAGCTTTTTAAAATTTTACAGCATTGTACCAGACGACTCACAGACCGGTCTGTGAGTTGTCTGGTACCGGGCCGCCAGAGTTGAGGCTCGGGTGTGAAATTTATGGTTTTCAGGGTTTTTATCATTATTTTTTAAATCATTTTTATCAATAACTTGGTTTCCCTGGGTCTTTTCCTGTGTGTTATGAATAAATCTTCTTTTTTTGGTACCAGTACTGGTTTGATTTTGTTGTATTTATTCGCGACACCTTAAAGGCCGGTCCGTGAAAATATTGTCGGACATAAACCGGTCCGTGACACAAAAAAGGTTGGGGAACGCTGCTTTAGAGTTCTTCTTTGGACATTGCTTTTCCACTTAATTTCTAATCTTTGTCAGTATGTGGGGAAGCGGTCAGGAGAGAGGCCCAGCAGTAAGCGTCTGAAGCCATGTATAAAGCACGGTAGGGGCTATGTCATGGTTTTGGGTTTTCAAGCTTGTCAGACTTTTACCACCTCCGTTTTTTGCCTTATTTCCATGTATGTTTGCACATGTGTCAACAAACTGCTGCACCTATTTCCAGTCTTCTTGGAAAAAGAAAAAGAAAAGACGTGTGGCTGGAGATCTGATCACAGTAGTGTATATCATAGGAAGAAAGCTCCAGAACAACACTACATACTACTGGAAATGTGCCTTTTATGGGGGAATTTTCCTGCCGTTTAACCGACTGCTTGTCTGCTACATACCACAGCACAGTTCAAGAGTTCAGTTAATTCATGAACTCTGTCAGGGCACCACACCCAGCAGCGGCACATGAAAGCCTCCTGCACGTGTTTGTGCTGTTGTGTCCTCATGCATTTGTGATTCTACAGTATGTTTGGAAGTTTGTCTGCACATGAACCCGCGTTAAAGCGCTCACATGGTCTGTGCACACAGGTGTTTTCACTTATTCTGCTTGATTAGACCTCTATGTGGGCAGGCCGTGACTGACAGTTAAGTGACTCTTTGGTTAATTGTGTTGCACCTTTCAAATGAATAAAACCTTTGGGAGTCTTTGTACCAGCAGCTGTGTCACGCACAGCTCGGATGCAGAGCGGGAGCTGGCTGCTTTTCAAAAATCACACTTCGAACTATGATTAACAGATTTTCAGCAAATCATGTTATAACTTCAAATGTGCAAATACATCAGCCTTAGTAATAAGTCACAGGGTAACCAAGAAACAGGAAGTGGAGTTAGTAAGGAAGGAGGCGTCAAAGAAGTGACTTTTACAGAGGAAGCGGTTTAACAGAAGTGTTAATATTCTGTACTTTAAAAGGAAACAAGTCTCTTCAGCCATTTCCAGACCAAAGGCCTGATTCTCTGTCCTCTGTCTAATGACTAATGACTAATGACACATTACCTCTGAAACAGTAAACTAACAGACAGCTCCTTTGAAATTTATAGTTTTGAAACTACCAATCACAATCCACTCGTTCCAGCTTAGACTCCTGTCTCGATTTAATTACTTAAATGAACTCAGACGTATGTGGAGAGGGCGTGGCTGTTTATTGGATGTGCTCTGTGCTCAGCCCCTCCCTCCAGGATAGTGACCATGGCGTCTATTTTAGTGTATTAGAAATGATTTACAGTAGTTCCTTTAACGTCCACACGAGGCAGACTCTTGTTTCTGCTCATTAAACCACTGCAATTCACTGAAACTATGATACATCCCGTGATAATGAAGTTATATATAATCCTAATAGTACTGGTTACATTCGGTGCTATTGTGGTGAATTGGGTTTTTTCAGTCTTATTATTACATCCATCCATCCATCCATCCATTCGCTTCCGCTTATCCTTTTCAGGGTCGCGGGGGGCGCTGGAGCCTATCCCAGCTGTCATAGGGCGAGAGGCGGGGTACACCCTGGACAGGTCGCCAGTCTGTCACAGGGCCAACGCACAGGGACAGACAACCATTCGCACTCACATTCACTCGCACATTCACACCTAGTGGCAATTTGGATTATCCAATTAACCTATCCCCACAAGCTGCATGTCTTTGGACGGTGGGAGGAAGCCGGAGTACCCGGAGGGAACCCACGCAAACACGGGGAGAACATGCAAACTCCACACAGAAAGACCCCGGCCTGATGGTGGAATTGAACTCAGGACCTTCTTGCTGTGCGGCAACAGTGCTAACCGCCGTACATAATTATTATAACTGTTTTAACTTTAAAAGGGGTTACAGGAGATTTGTTACCAACTCAAAACTGAACCAGGAACTCACTGAAATACAGCAATGACAGTGCATCATTGGTCCGCATGGTGCAGGAACAGGAGGATACACTGAGATCCTTCCGTCTTTTGGAGGAACAGTTGACACATAACTAATGTAATAAACAGCTTTAGCAGCAGCACCTAAACTGAGGTGTGAAATTAAAACCTACAAAAGCAGAAGTTGAACATAACCTAACACCATCTGAATAATGTAAGTTACAGTTCATTTGAGACTCTAAGCAAGAAGAAGATGGAATCCAAAGCGATGATTGTTACCTATAATGCTAATGTTTATGCATCTGCAGGTAAGATGTTTTTCCATCTAACTGAAGGTTATAGAAAAATTAAACTCATGTTATTAAGTATTGTACAGGATTCCTGTAATTCAATGATGTGTCTGCACATAACAGAACATGTAATGGGTTTATAGCATGGTGATTGCCAGTTCTGGATTCTAAAGGAAACAAATAAAAAATTCTTTCTCTGTAAATATTTTTCTGGGAAATATATTCGATGACTTTTTCCTCATTAAGCAGAGGAACCGTGTTTGGGACATCACACAGGGACAAGCTAGCAGGTGCAAAGAGTTGTTACAGTTTTTGCACTCTGACATAATTTAATATGAAGTTTAATTTCATTCTTTTGAATTTAATCTTTGCTATTTCAGATGAATTTGATCAAGAGGATGTTTATGTTAACTCTGCAGTTCCCACTGTGGAGAAACACAAGCCCACGTCAGGTAGATTGTGACTAATACATGCAGTGTGTTCATAAAGTCTAAACAATACTAAAGTACTTATAAGTAATATGAATATGAATGGTGTTTCTTATTTTTCTGTCAGATAAGAAGCGTCCCTTCATCATTCCCGACGATGTTCGACCTTTTTTACCGTTGGCGGTGTGTTGGGTGATACTTTTAATAATCTTGTTCCTTCGTATCCACTGTGAGTATAACTCAGCTCAGTGATGTATAAGCAAAGGATTAGAAAATGTACACGTACGTCGTCAGTTTATTAGGCACACCGGTTCAACTGCTTGTTAATAGAAATATTTGATCAGCTCAGTGCATTCAGGCAATTACACGTGCCCACAGACTCTCTACAGTTTACACAGCATGAGCTGAGAAAGATCAAATATCCAGTGAGCTTCAGTTCTTTGGATGAAAATGCCTTGCTGAGGTCAGACATCAGATGTGAATGCTTCTAGCTGACAGGAAGTTAACTGTAACACAAATAACCACTTGTCACAACCACGGTATGTGTAACCCCAGTGTGTGTGTCAGATGTGAAATGACATGACAGAAAACAGTGCGGCTCAGAGAAATTTGTGTGTCTGCACTGAAAAACAAGTAAATAAAATTAAACAATAAAAGAGGCAAATAAATTCAGGATCTCGGATTTCGTTAATTTGTAATTCCAAACAGAAATTCACAGGTCAACTTTTAAGCTCATATGCACTAAAATCATATTAACTGGCATCTATAATTGTGTTCAGCAGCCTCAGCTAAATATAGCAGCACACATTAAACTGAATTTGAAAGCAAAACCTTCACAACTTCACAAAGAAGGGATGAGCTGTGTGTGTAGTGCGTCATCACAGACAGACATGCACACACACTCAAAACAAACAGTTAAGAGATTAAAATTCAAAATAAAAGACTTACAATTAAAAAGACATGTTCTGGTGAAATTCATTTCAGCTGCTATGCATAAGAGCATCACTGAACATGTAACATGTTGAACCTTGAAGCAGATAGAAGACATTCAGATGATACTGTCTGAGTTTGGCAACATGAAAGCAGAGATTCATCCTGCGTCATATTAACAGTTCTGCTCTGCTGGTGGTGTGATGTGTGGGGGATATTGTCTTGGCACACTTTGGGATCTTTAGTGCCGACTGTCATAGAGGGCTGTGGTGGGCAAGAGTTTCACCCAAACACAGGAAGGAGAGGTGGGAGAAATAACCTTAGAGGTAGCTTTATTAGCTGTGGTGATCAACTAAAAATGAATACAAAGAAACACTAAAAGAAACAAGCAAAAGATAAACTAGAAACTAAAACTCTTCCAAACAAGGAACTCGTGACTTGGCATAAACGAGAGAAAATGGAACACATGAGAACACACAGCTAATGTGGACAACACGACAGGACTTACACAGAGGATAACGGGGGGATGGGAAACACAGCTGGAGCTAATCAGACACAACGAGAACTGGAGGAAGCAAAACTGACCACGCTGAACACAGGACTAGGGATTTTCAAAATAAAATAGGAAACTTGAGAAGCACACTAAGACATAGACTGATTACAGGGAACATTATGTTTGTATGTGTATAAATTCACTCTTACGTTTTTCCATAATATAGAGTTAGTGTAGGATTAGAGTTAGGATATTACCTATGATTATTTAAACAACATAGACATATATAAGCTAAACAGTGAAAAGGATGTGAGTGATTACATTTTACTACTAAAATACTCTGGCTTCCTCCCACAGTCCAAAGAAATGCAATTAGTGGGGATGGTTAATTGGAAACTCTAATTTCCCCATAAGAGTGAATTTGGGTGCGTGTGAGTGCGAATGGTTGTCTGTGTCTATGTGTTGGCGCTGCGACAGAACTTTCTTAGTAATGCACTACAAAAGTAGTCTTTAAGCTATAGTTCTTATTGTATGTACAGTATATTTCATTATGATAGGCAAACACTTTACTTCTTTTTACATTCTAGTTACCTCTGTCATTTCTGCCAAACTGAATCACAACCTCCAGGAAGTAATCAGTCTCAATGAACACTGGAAGCAGGACCGGGATGACCTGAATGTCCAGATATACAACATGAGAGAAGCTCAATCTTCGTTGGGGGACAACTTCAGAAACCTGAAAGATGAAAATGATCAACTGAAGAGAAAAATCCTAATAAGCTTTTTTCTGCCTCTTGTATTTGTGATATTGTTTTGGTCAATAATCACTTAATAATGTCATAAATCTGTGTAGGACTGATCAATAAATCAACATTTTCTCCCACAATGAGGAGCTTACCAAAATTCCTAATAATACCACAAGATACTTGAACTTGAGACAGCAGTTCATCCCAAAATTGAACAAGAGTGAAATCTTAAGTTGGGTGTATTATAGATTAAAGGCTGTCAGTCATAAACATATCTGATCTCTTTCTGTGATACTCAGGACTTCGTCTATAGCAGCTTAATTCGGTTGGGAGCCAGTGACTACTGGACTGGCTTGAGGGTCAAAAGTGGCAGCTGGAACTGGGTTGATGGACGTAATGTGATTTCTGTCAGAGGGACCAGTGGGTGGAAAGCTGTGAGCTGTGACATCAAAAATTCTTGGATATGTGAACAGGGCGCTCTGTCTGGTTAAATATTTCTCCTAAACCAGAGCATATAAGGGTATTTATTCTATATAAGGCAATACTGATTGACTCAAACATACTGCACAGAAATATGAAGATATATGCTTTGATATTTAATCTTAATATATGAAAGATGATTTGAATCCTTTATAGAAACTGTACTCTGTCTATTAATAAAACATGATTTTTATTTCATAAGTATATGCTAATAAATGGTTTGAATTATATACATGTAACTGTATTTTTTCCTGATTGCCATTTAATGGCACTTGGAGGATAATGCCTGATGACTTCCGTTTGTGCTTTCAGCCTATATTCGTTATTCCTTGAAGATTTCTCAGGCAGAGACACTGAACAATCTGTGAGTAATACCAGTTTAATCCCGTTTACCTGTGAATAAGGCTAGATCTGCAAGGTCATAATACAATGGGAGAGAGAGTTTGGCAAGAGACACATTTTTTTTTTTTTTTTTTTTGGAATTTTGGGGCATTTTAAGTTGGCAGATTAATCTGTTTCTTAAAATAAATAATTCTCATATTTTGTTCCTCTTCTTTGTCTTGGTTTTGTCTTTTTGATTGTGTAACACCACAGACACACAATATATCTTAATTTTTAGACTTCCTGTCACTCTGCTATTAAAAAACCAAGGCATTTGAAGAAAAGGCCAAAATTAGGTAGCATCTCAAAGCATAATTAGGAACCTTTGAAATAGAGCAGAGACTGATGATGCATGCATCGTGGATCATAACAGGGCCACAAACACCATAAAAGACCGCGACTCTCTGGATCAGAAGACCTGGGAAGGAGCTCGAGATGACTGCAGAGGAAGGAATTCAGAATTGGTTGTTATAGAAAGTCCAGAGGAACAGGTAAGACCTGGAACTTGGTTCACAAGTATCCAATCACAAATGGCAAAACTCAGTTAATGTAATCCTAAACAGATACAGGCTAGGTAAAGCAAATCAGTCTGATCATAATAGAGGAAACATTCACATCTCTGTGGAAATATGTCCCATATATGTTTATGGGCAGAGGTTCCCAAAGTGTGGGGCCCGCCCCTTAGGGGGAGGCACAGAGCCATTGCAAGGGGGGCGCGGTATGAAAAGAAAGGGGAAAAAAAAAAGTTTGGACACTGCTAGCATAATTGACAGGTTTTTGACGGGGCGTCCACACAAACGCAAAGCAGGAGATGAAGCATCGCCAAATATGTTTCCAAACCAACTTCTTTCCAAGCCAAAGAATAAAAAATATGGTGACGCAAATCTTCCTTTGGCTTCACCTGCACAAGTGCCGAGGTAAGTCTCCTCAGCAAATTGGTTTTCCCTGTGTCGGGAGCAGCGCTGGGCTCTCCAAATCACAGACAAACAGTATCCTACATCCGACAAAACAGTATTTTGTCTCTATCTGCCATTCTGCAATTCATCTCCTGTAAACAATAACGTGGCGCACAGCGTGACGTGAAAAAAGGCACATACCTTTGACATTGCGTGACGAACTCTGTATTCCTCGTCCACACGTAAACGCAAAAAAGGAGTTTTAAAAAATCTCAGTTTTTGGTGATTCGAAACACCGTTTACGTGTGGACGAAAGGCCCAAATGCATAGAAACAGCTGCGTGTTCAAAAATACCCGTCTAGACCTACCATTTATTAGCTCAAACATCAAAAAACATGAATGCTTTAAAAGTATCAACATCAGCTTCTCTCTGACAGCATGGTGGGAGTATCTAAAAATAACGGAGTCTTCACTAATCCCATGCAAACGTACTCCTATCTGGAATAACCCTGACATATTACAAAACAATAATATGATTAACTTCCCAGAATGGAGTTGTAAAGGAATTAAATACTTAGAACATATATTGGAGGGAACAGAATTGATCCCATTCGACAGACTAGTTGCACAATATGGGATCAACAAGAAAAATTTTTTAGAATATCAACAAATTAAATCCATAATAAAAAAGAAATTTAACCTCAGTCAAGTTGAATTACAAATATCACCAAGTGCGGCACATTTCCTTACTCTTAAATCCCCCAAATTATTATCTAAAATATATAGAACATTCTCTAAATTAGATGAATCAATATCCCTTCCTATTGCAAAGTGGGAAGCAGATTTATCAGTCAGTTTAGACCAAAACTTCTGGTCTCAGGTATGCTTAAAAACTTTTAAATTGATTAAAAATCCCAGTCTGCAATTAATACAATACAAAATACTACATAGAGTGCACTATACAGGTCATCGGATGTTCAAGATGGGCTTTACATCTTCCAACAACTGCTCACACTGTCAAAACAATACACCAGACAATTACATTCACGCTCTTTGGTTCTGTCCACCAGTGCAGAAGTTTTGGCACGAGATATGTGAAGACTTATCAAAGTGTCTGAAATGTAACATTCCAACTTCCCCCTTAGTGTGTTTGTTGGGCAGCTTAGATAATGTCACCTCAGAAAACAATTTAGCCCATATGGTTTTCACTGCCCTATGCATAGCCAAGAAAACTGTCCTCATGAACTGGAAAAATAAAAACAATCTTAATTCTAACCAATATAGAAATTATCTATTAGATTACATTAGTTTTGATACAGCCTCGGCCACCACATCAGATCAATTGCTCTGGGCTCCTTTGATCGGCTCCATCACCTAGTGGGGGTGGGGGGTCATAGTTTGGTCCCGCCTTCAATGTTGTGATTGGTGTGGGGGCAGGGACAGGCTTAGGGCGTCGGGGGGTTCCCCGGAGGCATCTTCCTTGGGGGGCTCAACCCGGGGTAGCGGTCATGTCCGGTTGGGGGCCTTTTTCTGACCATTTCCTCGTGGCTGCGTGCAGCGGGGCTAGGGGAGGGTCTGTGGTGATGGACGTGGGTTACTGACCTGGTAGCCTGTCTGCCCCTGGGTGGGTCCGGGATGGGCGTGAGGGTCTGGGGGCGCTCCATCTCTGGGCCGGGGCCCTGGCTGGGCCTCGGGGCCTTGGGTCCTGGTTTGTGTGTTGGCGGGGTTGTGGGCGGGTGGGTGCATGGGAGCCCATCCCTGGCGCAGGGTGCCGCCGGCGTGTCGAGTCGCCTGTGGGGCTCTTCAACCGGTGGGGGAGATTGTTACACCTTGCAGGAGCTTTCTTCCCCTCAGGAACTCTCTGCAGGAGGGGGAGACACAGGAGAGGTGGAGGAAGATCTCAGCCTGGGCATCTATTGTCTCATGTAGTCTGGAAGACGAGTGGATGGTGGGGTGGGTGCAGTTTTCTCTGTGGTGGGGTTGGGTGGACTGTCCCGGGCTCTGTGGGGCCGGGGGGCGCTGCTGCGCTGGGCCCCGGTCTGGATGGGCCTGGGCCCCCCTTTCCCTGGCGGGTCGCGGAGTGTAGGAGTGCCTACTGGGGTCAGCGGGGGAGCTGGCCCCAGGGAGGGGTCACCTGCCCCTCCCTTCCTTCCCTCCCCATCTCCAGCTGCCTCCCTCCTCCTGCTCCACAACCACCCACACATGCAGGGCCTTGGAGTAGGGGTATGTCACCAGGATGCAGAGGAGGCTACCCCCCCCCCCCTCTGTCCCCTTCTGGCTGCCTCTGCCTCAATTTTATCCCACAACTTAGACATTCACATTACTCACACCCTCATTACACATACATATAGGATCTTGGGGGTGGGCACGATACACGGAGTCCAAGTTACCATCAGGGTGTACGCCTCACCCCTGGCGTCGTTGCCCACCTCTCAATTTTAAATACATGTAGACATTGAGGGCTAGCAGGAGGGACTATGCGCTTACCTGCTGCTCTCTGGCAGGTAGCTCTATGCCCTCCTGGGTTTTAATTGCACCTTAGAACACACATGCATCAACACTACAATGAGCGGGTGGAGGGAGGTTTGGAGTCTTCTCTCACCCCCATTCTCTGCGGCCTACTGGAGCGGGGGGGCTAGGAGGAGTGGGCCGTCCGACTGCGGTCTGGGGCCTCCCTGCTGCTGCGGAGTCGGGGCGGTCTGCCTCTCCCCACCGCAGGGAAAAGGGTAACACCACCTGGGTCTAGGTGCAGTTCCCCCCTCCAGGGGCAAGGGTACCTAGACCCGGTTAGTAGAGTACGCTTGGGGAGTGTGATCGTGTGTACAGCGTCTCTTTATGTCTGTCTCCACGTCGGTTGAGTGTGAAGTACATATGAGAGCATGAGGGTGGGAATGGATGTTTGTGTCTGTGTGTGCCTGTATGTCTGTGTCTATATGTCAGGTTGGGTATCAGACGCCACCTCTCTGGGGACATCTCGGGCCCTCCAAGGTTTGGAGGCCTATCTCCACCCACCACCACTTCCCCTGCCGGTGGCGGACTCCCTCAGGTATCGGTGCGTTGGTGGTTCTTTGTATCTGGGTTGGGCGTCCGGGTACACACCGGCTCACTCCTTGGCGGCCGCTTATTGGGGCTCGCTCGGGCCACTTTGGAGGTGGGGTGCCCCCGGCCTCTCGGCCTGGGGCTCGGTCACTCAGGCACAGCTGGCTGCCGGCGGAGCTCACGGGCGCGTCACTGCAACTCCCCCTGGCTTCTGCTCCGCGGCTGCTGAATGAGCTCTCATCTGGGACTCTCCTTAGCTCTTACTGGGACAGTGGCGCGGCTGCCCCTCTGTGGGTCTTCCTTGGTCTCTTGTGTTCTGGGGGCCTCTGGATGTCTGGAGTTTTGATCTCCTCCATACCTGCTTGATACCATAGAGGACAGGGCTGTGGCTCCCCACACTCTCTAGCAGATCATTACATGGAGAAACCTTTGGAATGCAAGCATGCTGATCCACACAGGTATGCACACATGGGTATTCACAGATGCGGACTACAGCTTTCTTGGTTGCTGCCTCAAAGCACACTGTGCGCTGTCTATCTTGCGTGCTGCACAATATCGTTTATTATTTAGTAAATATTGATATCTATGACTAGCTAGTTTATTGTGATGGTGCTTTTTTTTTTTTTTTTTTATTATTATTATTATTATGTTGCTCTTTGTTGTTTGCTGTCTCCCCTGTTTTTTTTGTTTTTCTTTCTCTCCATACAGGTGACCCAGGAGTTTTTTTTTTTTCCTCTCTTCCCCCCCTTCTCACTGTCTCTTCTCCCCTTTGGTTTTCTTTCTTCCTCTCCCCCTCTTTCTTTCATTCTTTCCCCCTGTCCTATTAAAAAAAAAAAAAAAAAAAAAGGATGACAAAGGATGAACTGAAGCTCCGCCATCACGTGATGTCACATGCTGCTGTTTCTGATGTCACTTCCAAAAAAAAAAAAAAAAAAAAAAAAAAATACCCGTCTAGGTATGGACGTAGCATAAAAGAGTTAGTAGTGTATTTTATTACTACCTGTAACTTATTGCAGGTTAATTGTATTTGCTTAATTTTCCGGGGCGGGAACATTTTTCTTATAAAAGAAAGGGGGGCCTAGCAAAAAGAGTTTGGGAACCACTGTTTTAGTGTAACTTTTAAATTGCTAATGGAGAAAGGGGCAGATCATTTAGATGAAGGTCATGTAAAGCACTGAGGTTGTACTCAGTGCGTTAGGCCTAATAAAACATTACACACACCTGCCGTTGCAAACTCAAACCATCTACTGCATGACTGGGTTTGGATCTCAGGGTAAGCAGACTAAGTAAAACTACCTGGACCTATTTATCCCCAACCACTGCCTTTACATCAGGGGTCGGTAACCCTGGGCACAAAGGGTTAACTGATGGCACGACACACAGTGAATTAATCTGAGAAGGGGCATTAAAAAATAAATGGCCAGGCCAGCGGTGCACATCGCAAATTAGCTGTGCGCCTTTTTTGACGTCACACTGTGCGCCACGTTATTGTTTCTCTGAAATCAATTTCTACAATGACGGACTTAGACAAAATACTGTTACTGTTAATTTTACTCTCTGCAGTGTTTAAAATGCTTACATATACACACACAGTTACTGTCCTCCACACATAGGACCCAGTTCTGCTTCTATGCGCCATCTTTGTTTACCCTTTCCCACCCAGGCTTCCAGACTTCTGATTGGCCAACATTTCTACATTTTTAAGAATATATCGCCACCTGTTGTTTTGGCATGTTCCTGGCAGCGTTTTTCTTCGTTTTTGGCGTTTATGTGTGGACGGGATTTTTAAAAAAAAACAAAAACGGAAAATCTCAGTTTTCAAAAATACCCGTGTACATGTGGACGTAGCCTTAGCTAACGACCCCAACTACCAGATTCAACTTGTAATTGGCTAAAAATAACTTAGCCTACCGGTGAGAGGGACGTTGCTAGCTGGCAGTTGAAATTTCCACATTCCGACACTTCAAAAGCTTTAGGAGCTGTCCGCTCAGCACAGCATCAGCACCGCGGAAATACACAGACACATCCGTAGACTCGAGACAGCATTCACAATGCTTTTTCGGGGCTTTCAGGTGTTTGGACCAATGTTTTCTTTTCTGATCAAACCAGAAAGCTTTAATGAGCAGCTGGATTTGCCTTGCATTAACTGGCTGGACACAGAGGACATCAAAATGCAGCTGATTGAAATGAAAACCTCGACTCTGTGGGGTCAAAGTTTGGAGAACTACGAACGAAGCTGGTATCCATAGTTGAGCATGTTCATGGAGCTGCATTTTCACCTGCTGGACATCACTACCTGACAAGTTTAACTGTCTTCAGAACATTGCAGAGGCCTTATTGACAGTATTTGGCTCTACATATCTGTGTGAGCATATTTTCTCTCACATGAGTCCTCAGGTAGCCGTCTGAATGCTGGACACTCGGAGACTTGTGTCTCTGAGTGGGAGACCAGAGATCATATTAACATGTGTGTCTCTGTATTAACAAACATGCCATATTGGCCCAGTTTATTCTTCTTATCATTGTTGTTCACTGCTAATAATGAGCGTTATTAAATTTATTGCTAATGCAATCATATGGCACATTGGCTTCTGAGGAAATTTTAGATGGCACTCATCAGAAAGGTTGCCGACCCCTACTTTAGATCTTCCAAGGAATATTGTGTTTTCCCAAACCAGTTGTGGTCCGTGATCTTGATCCGTTCCTGGGTTTGACAGATCTGTAATGTCTCACCTCAGAGGCAGCCAAGAAGGACCTTAGTTAGATGCTTCTTGACTTTGTTATTGAAATGTAATGTTATTTTAATATTCATGTGAGGGGAAAGAGTAGAAACCAAGATATACTGAATGTCTATAAAATTCCAATGTAATAAAGAAACCACAGCATGATATTAAAAAATGTACTGCAGTGGTCTACTGTCTGCTGCTCCATTGTCCTACTCTTACTGTGAGCAAGCCAAAGTTCAGCCATTGACCTCATGAACGACTCCACCTTCATTTAAGGACTATAATCTGTAGTCCTTTTCACATCTGTCTTAAACTGGTTTTCCTGGTCTGGGTCTTAAGGGCAGTAGTCTAGACAAAGATGCAAAGATGAAATTAAAAACCATTCCGTCTTTCAATCTCACGTTTCATTAATCCCCCCAAACGACCTCAAGTCTTTGAACTCCTTTACTTGAGCTGAGTTGATGATGGAGATCTGACTGAATAGTACGACATACTTCTTAATTGAAATAATTATAAACTCTATCTTCCATGATCTAACCACTATACTGTTTTCTCAGCTCAGGATGCAATCACCTGCTGATAACCAGCACTGTGTGATTTCTGTCAAAGAAACCAAAGCGTGGAAAGCTGTGAGCTGAAACCCGAGAATGTAACAGGATTTATTCCACATACGTCAACGCACACCATCCATCCTTCTTCTGCTTATCCTTATCAGAGTCGTGGGGGGGCTGGAGTTGGAGCCTATCCTAGCTACCATAGGTCAGATGGTAGCTGGGAAGCATTACTTGTCTTTCTTTTGCAGCAACTAGTTATTAAACTACTGTTATTAAACTAGTTCTTTAACTAGTTTCCTCAGCTTGTTGCTACTGATACTGCTGCTGCAACAGAGTCCATGGAAACCTTTTTTTAATGCACTGGTGATATCAAGGAAATCATTGAATAAAGGCTCAAATGGATTTCCTGTATCCGTGTGCACACATGTTCAAACTCTCCTATAGGGAGAAAGCATGTGTGTGTTCTCAGCAATGAAAACAAAGAATCAGCTCTGCTTCTTAACCTGCACTTTACTGTGTTTGTGTAAACACACAGAGGAAGAGATAATACACTGTTATAGACCGGGAAGATGAAAATAGGCTGGGTTGTTCACTGGTAGTTGCATGTGTGCTGATGCAGGTACTCAAGACTGTTTTCAGCTTTGTGCATGTCTCTCCTTGCAGTTCACATGACGCCTTTCATAGGAGCTGTCCTGTACACATGAAGAGTATGTGTGGATAAACAGAAAAGGGAAACTGATGGGAGACCAGCATGTCCTATTATACTAACAGATTATAGGTTTTCTCATTGGCCAACGTGTGTTTGATGTAGATGAATTATGTCTGGTTTGATAAAACAGTACAGGCTCCAGATTAGCATCTATGAGAAACCAGTTAACCAGCTGTTTTGCTACTAATATTCCATTTTCATTAATTGTCACACTATTAATTAGTAACCAGTCCCCATCTTATCTTAATGACCTTGTAGTACCATATCACCCCATTAGAGCACTTTGCTCTCACACTGCAGGCTTACTTTAGTTACGCTGCAACAGGCCTAAGCTGCTGGGGATCTTCTGATGATGCACTCACAGGGACTCGTCTGCTTTTTTAGGTTTTCTGTGTATTATTTTACTTTTATTACAATTTAAAGCAACTTCATGTGACTGTTGTTGTGATTTGGTGATATATATGAAACTGAATTAAATTATCACCAGCTTAGCTGTTGCCTCAGTAACAAACTGTCCTATGACAGCACTCCAGTGTTTACTCCATGTCCCTGAAATCATACTTTAGTTCCATTCACCAGTTCAGTCTTTGTTAAGAGTGGCTAGAAATTTGGTAACATAAGTTCCACTTTTTGTTGTACTGGTAGAACTAAAAAACTTACTAGTCTGTCTAGTAAGCAACTTGTGAGCCTTTTTAAAAATGAATTTTTCAACGAGCATGTTAGCGAGAAAAGCCTTGATGTTGGAAAGGGGCTGTGAGCTCCGGTCATGTCTGGTTTGATTAAACAAGTGGAGGCTCCACATTTCACAAACATACTGATACAACATTTATACAGTTAGTAAACTTGTGTGCAGCTGCTTTAGCTGCTTTCAGAGCTCATGAGAAGCCTGGTAGGTAGGTGATGTCTTTACTACTTGCTTTCCCACCTCTGCAAGACACAGAAAAACACATCACTGTCCTGGTTAGTCAGCGTGGACTAAAGGAAGTCAGACCTGTGTGTTGTGTTTTAGAGACTGATACACAGCTTCATGTGAAAATGCATTTAAACACACACACACACACACACACACACACACACACACACACACACACACACACACACACACAGAAGGTCACGGTGGGGTCCGTGGCTGCAGCTGCATTCCTGCACCGAGGTCTGTGTTGATACGTGCGTCGACGCGCTGCGCGGCTGTCTGGACTCCCGGCCTGCGAATCCAAACACGGAAGGGTCAGGACCTCGCTGTATTTGTTTAACAGTGCGATAGGTGTCACCGTGGCGGGGTTACAGCGAAACAGCGCCAGGCATAACTGGCTCCGGAATGACAACAAACACCGGCCGTGTGTTGTTCCGGCTAATTTGCTGGTGTTTTCTTTAAAGCCTGGGCTTAGCCGGCAACACAGGCCGTTTAACTCGATCAGTGTTCCGCTTTTTTTATCCCATTTTATTTCACACAAAACAAGCTGTTGTTGCCTTCCCTCTCCAGAACTTAACCCAGCCCAGCCCTGCCCGGTTCTGTTTCTACAACCTTTCATTGGCTTTAAATTGTTGTGATTGGCAGTGATATTCCAGCCGCCAACAAAGAGACCGCATGATAACAAAAAAGGACATGAACTCAGAAACCACCCAAACAATGTTAACGGGCTTTAATGTAAATTTGATTTATTCAGTCTGATTTCTCTTGTCTCACACAACAAGCGCACAAATTGCACTCGGTTATTGTTTATTACCGTGACAGACCAACAACACCATGAGGAAATGTTAATATTCACCCAACATAACTTGACAGGTGCATGAAAGATGGCAAAAAGCCTGGCAGTTCTGATCAGTTTACAGTTACTTGCAGACTGTAAATATGTGTTAACACACTGATATTGTTGCTGTTTCATGTCGTTGTTCAATTTTAACAATTAATGTATCACAGAAACTACAATATATGCAAAACAACACAAGCATACATTTAGTAATATAAATTTGGGGCTTTTATGGAAGAAGCTGTAAGTATTGAACTTGTGTATCCAATCTTTAAGTGATTACATATGAACGGTGCTTCCTGCGTTGATTAGGGCTGTTGTGATTTTAACATATTTTAATGTTTTGTATCTTGTTCTATTTAATCTCAACAAGCCCCTAAAAACCTTACGATGTAACCACAGCCCATGTAGCAGTATATTAATGACTAACCTTATATTGTGGATGGATGGTAAATGGACTGGTTCTTATATATCGCTTTCCTACTGTGACTGAGCACTCAAAGCGATTTATACAACTAATTCATTCACCCAATCGCTCGTAAGTGCTCTAGCTAACATTCATTGCAAGATGAGGTTAGTATCTTGCCCAAAGATATTTGGCATGCAGACTAGAGCAGACTGGGATCGAACCACCGACATTCTGTTTAGTGGCTGACCTGCTCTGCCACAAGAGTTAAGGCCACCCCATCCATCTGAAATGTTCTCAGTTCTGTCCTGACTGAAGTTTGGCCCGTTTACAGCATCCTGCCATGCGATTGCATTTGTCCCTAACCATCAGGAACCCTCATGTTAACTTTTATAGAGTGGAAAAAAGTAGTGCTGTACATTTGAATTTTTCAGAAATCTCTCAGTCAGAACATGCTATATCATGTTTAGGTGGAAACTAGCGAGCTAACTTCCTGTTAACTTCTAACTCTGTTAAATGTATTAAATCCTGTTTTCATGGATGTCTGGATGTTAAACTTAATTGTTACACCTGGTAAAGCAGCAACGCTGATCATTTTATTAAAGATGAAATAATTTATTCAGTTTTTAACTCTCAGTGATGCTGCAGTGTTTGTTTGACTTTGGGACCTGAAACGGAGTTTGGACCTGGAAACAGCAAATGACGTCAGACTTAAAGACCAGATAGGGTTAGTTAGTTATTTATTGTTAACAGTTTGGGGTTTGGGTAAGTGAGGAGGTGTCGAGGGGACTGGAGACTTTTTGGCTACTCACATACAATTGACCTTAGTGGAAAACGTCATGAGGCCATGGAAAAGAGAAGTTTACTGCTCTTTTTTCCCCCATAAAAAATAAACTTTGTGCAGGTTTGTTAATTAACCTCTGGGGGGTCCTATAAAAATGCATACACTATCGGACCTAGAGCCACAAATCGACCACGCCCAAAAAAGTGCTATAAAAAATTTATATATTAATATTTTATTCCACTTTAAATTAGCCAATCTTTTAAAACTACTTCTCCCTGAACTATCCATGTAAAGTTTTAATTATATTTCGGGGGTTTTAACCCTTTTAATCGCAGTTTAATTACATGAGCGCACCGTTTTTTTTAGCCCCCCAAAACAAAACGAAATATTTAAAAAAAAAAAAAACATTTGAAGTAATATTTGATTGTTATTATAATTAGGCCTTTAGATGGACTAAAGATTGGCACCAACCTTCATTTCGATCGCCTTTTTTTTTTTTTTTCAGGACCAGAAAATGGTCTCCAGGCGGCAAATGCTCCTCCTCTAGGCCGAAATCAGTGCATCCTCCCGGGTTAACTCCCGACGATGACCGGGGCATGTTGCGTCGGACCCCTTTTTCCAACACACACGTCCGGTACCACGTCACAACAAATACGTCATTTCCTGTTGATTAAAAAAAAAATGCACCCTCAAACGGTCCTAGGGGCCGAAAATGGTCCCGCCCGATCAGCGGGCGAAGCCGCTGCTGCACGCCGGAAATGAGGCTTCGTTTCCCGCAGGTCTGTTTAAGCAGCCCGCTGTTTTCCAGCCCGGGGTCAAATGTGGAGCAAGGGCGCCACCCGGTGGACAAATAAAAAAATTACAACTCTAAGGCCAGTACTGCAAACGGAAACGGAAACATAACCGATCACGATCGATTTGACCGTAATTTTTTTGCCGTGAAAAATAGCGTTTATAATGGGTTTCAATGGGGCACAAATCGACCACTAGGACCGATAGTGTAAGTTTGTCTGTAGCTTAGCCACTGAAGCTAATTTCCGGAAGTCATACTGAAATTTTAACAGTAAATGTGACCGAACTTTTTTTTGCAGACTTTCGCTATATTCCATTCAACACAGTGCAAATGGCGTGTAAATGAACAATGAAAAATGGCACAAATCGACCCAAGACCACCCAGAGGTTAAAAAAAAAAACTCAAAATGAGATTGTGCATCCATACTGTCACTTAAGTGCGCATGCACTCACACTGTCCACAAATCAGATATTGTGAACTAAAATACACAACGAGACCTGTTACACTTACATTTAAAAGAATCAGTTCAATTTCACTTTAATTCAGTTTTTTTTATATCTTGTCAAATCACAACAATCATCACATGAAGGCGCAAATCAATCCTTTATGAGTCATAAACCTACAGATAAGCTACATAACAAGTTTAAGGATAAACAAACAACTTTAAACCACATGAACACATAATTATAACCATACATGGATAGTACGCTCAAAGAGAAACGTAGCCACAGTTAGGTAGTGCAAAAACACCAGCAGGTGCACGAAGGTGCACGAGGGGATCACCGAAATCACCGCATGCAGAGAGTGACTGTGAATATCTCCAGCATGTTTCCATTTCTTTTGTTTTTCTGAGTGAAGTTGTGGTTTAAAACTACAACATATGGACAGTAGGCCACCTCTACGTTACACCTGTGTGAGCTGCTCAGCCATGGAAACTGGAAATGGAAGCTCCCAGCATACAGTTTTTGTGCTGATGGTAATGTTCATGGTTTGGTGTTCTGTAGTTATTGGTGACTCTTATACTGTATCAGCACTCAGCAACCTGGCTCTGTAGCTCTGTGTGGTCTGCCACTTCATGGCTGAGTTGCTGTGGTTCCTAAACACTTCCCCTTTGACATAATACCACTTACAGCTGATTATGGGATATCTAGGGGGAAGAAATTTCACAAGCTAACGTGGTGCCTTACTGGTTGTATGTTATTACAGAGCTCTTGGGTGTAAAGGCAGACTGCATGGCTAAATGCTTGACTTTATACACCTGTGGCAATGGGCCTGAAAACACCTGAATTAAAATAATTACTTTTGTTCATGTAGTGTAGCTGCACACACTGGTGAACGACCTGATTTCAGTGCCAATGAAACACGAGGGGTAATTCCCAAAGTCTGACCTGCATAGGCTTGCTCTATGCAGAAGCACTAAACTATCATTACAGAGTAAGTATCTCGAGCTGCAGTAACTTATTGCCGATGTGGGTGTTTAACTTTGCTCATTACCAAACTGTATGACTTAATTTAACGTATAGTTGTGGAGGTGTATCAGTAGAATTCAGCCGACCCCTTTGACCCTGAGGCGTGTCCATTACGACGTGTTGTTGACCGGACTACAACATCTTACATGCATCGCTCTGTGTGTTCTTCGTGTTGCTTCATGCAGGCCACGAACCAGGATCAATGAACTCACCACACACCAGAACCATCGGGATGTGGTCAAGTAGCCAAAATTGTGTAGGAAGGTTTCAGACTTCCTGATGTGACCTCGAAGTATCTGCAGCAATAACAGGAGCTGTTGGCTAAATAATAGTTAAGGTTCTCCATTTTTTATGAAAGGAAAGGAGATAATGCCATCCCATAATTCAAAGCAGAACAATTAACACAACTGACAAGTGACGCAGGTCATGTAAATGTTAATTAACAGTCTGTTTTGATTTTCGTGCCGTAACCTGCCGATATGTTTTGAACCTTCAATTGCAGCTTGTAAAATCAAAGCCAAAGGCGAGCTCTGAACATTATGCTCCTGCAATAAAAACAGCTTTTTATGAAGTTATGTGAAGAAAATAAAAAAGTCATATAAATCAAATTATGAGCTACATACAACAAAATAATGAAAGTGATTTTGAGGCTCAGGAGTTCATTTAACGTCAGTCATGGAAAGTCTGGATGAAGGCAGGATCATCTCTCCCACCAGAGGAGAAAATATGAGTGAACAGGATGAGAAACTAATCACAGGATGACAAACATATCATTTTACTTCATAGGCTACTCATTACTTTTTATTTAAAATCGCAGCCTCTATGATGTAAGGTATCATTTTCACCAGTCGTTTTCTCTTTTAATCACCTACATGAAACAACCCAGCAGGAAGTGACGTGCAGATGCACATTTTGCAGCTGATCCTCAGATTTTTATCTCTCCACAGCAGACTCACATCAACAACATCAGCTGTCACCATAAGTAGTGAGGAGGAGACTGTGTGGTGTGTGGTCCTCCTTGTCTAGATTTTCGTGGAAGACACAACTGATCTGCAAACACTCGCTGTGCAGAGTGCGATCCAAATGGAGACTGTTTACTTTCAAAGTAAAAGTTGGGACATTTAAAGCGTGCTGGTTTCAGCAGCAGGACAAAGCTTTTACTTTGAAGGTGAACAGTCTCTGTTCAGTCTCTGTAGTGTTTGCAGATGAGTTGGTGTCTTTCATGCAAACAGCAGGTGACCACGACCATCAGCTACTGACCGAAGAAATTAAACGAGGTTTCTGGTGCAGCACGCTCTGATTTCACAGCTGCTTGGGGAATATGTATTTTCAGCAGGTGAAGCTGCTTTAGGGCCTACAGCTGACACCTGCTCTGACATCTCTGATTAGCTGCGTGGGCAAACATGAGACATCTTCAGTGCAGTAAACGGAGTCCTGGATGATTTAGAAACATGTGACCTGTTCTTAACCTGCCGCCTGTTTGTACCCGGCTGATTCAGACCGACTTTTTTTTACAGTGTATCTGTCTGTCCCTGCTGTACAAGCAGAGCAGGCTGTCGGTGTGTCTTTGTGTCAGTGTTGTTGCAGAGTGCAGTGACCTGCAGTTACACTCTCTCTGTTCCCGTTAGGGTAAATATCCCTCTATTAGCAACAAGTGGTCTGAAAGCTCCGATTCTCTCTGAGCTGCTGGAAGCTTTTACAGAGTTAGACAAGAGAGGAAAAGCAGCAGCTCTGCCAGATTAACCCTCACTGCAAATCACTCGCATCTATTTGATCCACTTTGAGAACAACAGCACATTCACATTTTTACATTCTGCTTTAGGTTTTTGAAAAGTATTTCTCCAGTTTTAAGCAACATGTGTCAAATCGATCTTTGTCAAAACATGAAAGACAACCAAACTCATTGGTTTTTGAACATTTTGACACCGTTTTGTCCACCACCACAAGTTCAAGGCACACTTGCCTGAGGGCTGACAGCCTGACTATTCTTCAAACCTCGGATTCAGGGTTATGTGGTTTCCATCCAGTTTGAAAGCCATCATGTTCAGTTTTTGGAGACAGAAATGACCATATTTGGATGAGAAGGTGAAGTGGTACCTACGTCAGACTAAACATAAAACTTCTTGGATGGTGTGTGAGTTAACAATAAGAATTAAATGCAACCATATTAGTTTTCAGACTGTTGCATTAAAAATGTTCAGCAACGCATGAAGCTCGAGTGAGAGCCCATCAGTTATAATATCCACACTCCTTATAATTATAACTCTAAACCTTAATAACATTTAAAAGACTGAATTTGTGTACACCCCCACCCCACAGACGTCATAAAGACCAAACAGTTTTCTGTATCAGGCTGTAAACTTTTTCATTTCTGCTGGAAAGTCTTTGAAGACTGACTCACTGTCTGCACCCCTAGTGGACATGAGAGGAAGTGCAGGTTTTGGTAGCTCGGTGTTGGCGTCATTTTGCAGCTTGTTGTTTGGAAAAATACTGATGAGATTAAGCTGCGGTAACTTTTCTGTAGTAATTCTTTCTAGTCCACTTGAATCAGAGCACAATGATGTCATCTCTTTATAGATGAGTCAGCACAGTCACAGAAAATTGGCAGAACATAAACACAAAGCCTCACAGTCACCGGCAAAGTGGAGAGCAAAGTATCTACAATGTGCTTTTTTAGCTCAATTTTTGCGACGTTGTAACAATATCTGCTGTCCCATCATTAAGAATAAAAGGACGACGTCTCCTTCACATCTTTCATCACATCATGACACTCGATGTGGAGGACAGGCGATCAGGACAGCAGCTCACTTTTTGAAGGAACGACTTGATTTTGACTTGATTTTCTTTTTATAAACTTATTGGTTTATTGTGAGTTGACTGATGGTTGAATGTCAAGAAGAAACGTTGTTGCTCTGTTAACACCTAATGGGAACAAAGAAGCTGATGCTAACAACCCAAGTTTGACAGAATGGCAGGATCCAGAGTTATTAGCTGCTACAGCTGCTTTACTGGGATTTACTGCGACCGGATCAGCATTTTTCTATAGGAAAGGGCAACATGAGCTCTCTTTCTGTCGAGCTAGCCGGGTCACTAGCGTAAACTGATGAGCATTGTTATGTTTCGGTTTCCAGTTAAAGGAATCTAAACAAAGATGCTGACATGATGAAAACCTGCCTAGTTTTAAAGAAAAATGAAACAAGCTAAAAATTAAAGTGAAGAACCACTCTACATAATCAAATGTGTGAGGAGCTGCCTTAAAACGGTACTTTCAAACCACTTTTAAACACATACTTGATTCACTGACTCACATGTACATTTTTTTTATGAATCATATATGCGTCTTTGCTAACATTAAGCATGCAAACACACTGAGATGGCATGATCAGGATGAGATGATCGAAGGCAACCCTAAGGTGAGTATCTTGTACGAGGGTACTTTGACTTGAGTTGGGGATCGAACCACAAACCGTCTCATTCGTAGCTTCTGCCAAACAAATATATGATGATGATAAAACTCACTGATTAAATCCACCTTTATTCCCAAAGCTTATTTCACTTGTAAGGTTGTTTTCATTTAGGATTTACTGTGAAAAATGTTGAAAAAGAGAAGAGAGTGAGACTGAAAGGAGCGGGAAAAGGAAAAGTTGCTGACCCGCTGCTGAACCTCGGAGCAATAATGAGTAATGACCCTGCAGAACGAGTGTGTGTGTGAGAGTGTTGAACGGCTTATCAGTGCAGTCATGCTTGTTTTAGATCTTATCGCTGTTTTCAGGGTTCGTGTGTTTAGCAGTTAATCGTCTTTATGGGTCGTGGTGCAGCTGAGCTCTAAAAACAATCGCTGACTGCTGGGATATTTTTAGATCATTTGGCAGTTTCGATTTCCGTCTTCAAGCTAGAAAATTGATTCTAGTTGTTCAGGAGACAAGTTTGCTCAACCTTTTATAATTGACACACATTAGCGAACGCAGTCATCTCATAGATTAAGTAGCCTTTGGCTCAGTAGCACGCCCACAGGAGAAGCCAGAAGTTCAAGGCACACCTGCACAAAATGCCAGTCCTTCTTTGGACTGAACTGTTGGACTAAGGCACTTTTGACGGGCCATTTGCCACATCTGGACCTAACATGATATCTGCAAGTGTGCCACTGCTCCACTGCCATTTACCTTGCCTCAGTCACCTTATCAAGCACTTTGGGACAGTCTAGCACATGGTTTTGCTGCCTCTGGTTCAAATCCAGCACTCGTTAGAGGAAAGCCACGTTCTCAGACAGCATGTTTGGTTCCCATGTGCCTCTTTACCTCACTTGGCACGGAGCTGAGAGCATGTCTACTCTTCAAACCTCAGACTCAGGGGGAACGGTGCAGTTTTGGTTCGTGCGCTCCACGAGCCGGCCGAGGGTGCATGGATGTTTATCCATAAGTCTGCTTGTGTTTTGTGGACCTGGAGGTGGTATTCGACTCCTCTGAGAGGTGAGAGGGTTCCTGTCCCTACCAATGGCTACAAGCTGTAGGTAGTGATCAAAAGAATAAAATCTCAAATACAGGCAGCAGAAACGAGGGTGTTTATATGTTGTGTGGTTTGCTCCACAATGATGAGTAGTTCTCCTTATTAAACTTCTGTCTATAAATCAGGTCCTTTTCTGTCATCCCTCACTCAAACCCTACCATCATACTAAATCTCCCTCTGACGGGTGTTTTAAAGAATATTGGGTGAGTTAATGAGTGCATTTTTGTTGCATACTTTTGCAGAATATTGTAATAATAATGTTTGTTTTTTATAACATCTGATGACACACTTATACGCAGTTTGGAAAACACTGCTTTAGATGTGTGTGTGTGTGTGTGTGTGTGTGTGTGTGTGTGTGTGTGTGTGTGTGTGTGTGTGTGTGTGTGTGTGTGTGAGTGAGTGAGTGAGTGAGTCATAAATCCTGCTGTTTGACAGCAAACACACTGCAGGGTCACCAGGAAAACACACAAACACACAGGTGGTCTGTAGCTGCTGAGAAGCTTGTGGAGGACACGCATGTACTTGTATTCCTAACATCGTGGGGACACACGTCTCGCTAAACACTCACATTGTGGGGACACGGTTTATGGATGCAGTCTGCTAACCACATATATATTTTATACTACAAAGCAGGTTTAACATAACCAGGCTATGCTTGTGTCTGGCTCACCTAAACCTACAACCCCACTCAGAGATAAGGAACAGTGTTTATCAACTGTATTTCTTATCGAAAGCTTTCTGCTGCAGGCTCTGTGCACGGTCATATTAAAATGGGTTTTTGACACATTATTCCACAATTTAGCACCACGATTTCAATCAAAGGAATTAAAAAACAGGTGATACAGACCATTAAAAATATAAAAACATGAAACATTGGTGCAGTGAATAAGACAAAAAAGTAATTCTTAATACAAGATCTTGTGAATTTTGATCATCACATTCGCTGTCTGCGCTGCTGTTTATTGCAAACCAGGCAGCTGATCTATAAAAAGCTTCTCAGTGAGGTCGCACAGACCTTCAGCTTGATTAAGACATGCAAATCATTAGCTTGTAGGGGCTATCCCATCTTTAAGGGAGGACGTATGAACCCTGCTTCCGTGTCCAAAATGCTCTGTGTTTATTAGGCTGTTGTGTTTTAAACATGTTTTTAACCTGCTAACTTCTAACTCCGTTAAACTTCATAAATCCTGTTTTCATGGATGCCTGGATGTTAAACTTAATTGTTACACCTGGTAAAGCAGCAACACTGATCATTTTATTACAGATGAAAGAAGTTTGTAACTCAGTGATGCTGCAGTGTTCGTTTGACTTTGGGACCTGAAACGGAGTTTGGACCCGCAAACAGCGAATGACGTCAGACTTAAAGACCGGATTGTTGCTTTAAATACTCTTTCCTAACTTTAATTTAGCTAGAAGTAATTTAGAAGTTGCCAAAATACCTAGAGTGGTGGATTAGTGTCCACAGCAACACATTTCAGCAGCTGTTTTTGTCTTTTTTCAAAGAGAGGAAGTCAATCTGGGTGAAAGGTCAAATCATCAGAAGCACCGGGGAGGCTAAATAAATGAAAACAGTATTGGAGGTGCTAAACAGATGATTATTTTCACAGTGTTCCAGGAGGCTGTGTGTAGTTTACACAGACTTTGAATCCAGTTTCTCTTCTGCTTCTTTTTAATTAGCCATACACGCTCACATGCGAGCCGCGCCCTGCTAGCTGCAGCGCTTTGTTTATGTTAGCGAGGAGCTCATCTTCAGACGAGTTCGCCGCACGGTCTGCGGGTTCAAGCAAGTTCAACTACAATCCAGCATCTACGCTTCAGACATGCACTCACACATACAGGCCTGTGATTAAAGAGCACGCACAAGCTGACCTGTGAGACGAAACGGAGCCTTTTCTTTAACGTCGACCGAACCAGCAGAAAATTGCTTTTTGTGCATCGATATCTCACAGATTATAACTCCACACGCACGCACAGGCAACATGCCTCTCCGCCCCTCAACAGTGGAACCAAAACGAAGCGATTAGAGTTTCAACTCTTCACCTCACCGTCGAACCGCCGCTAGATCTGCCACCGGGCGTAATTACAGGTGGGGAGGAGACGGGCGGCGGGCCAGCCCGATCAGCCTGCTTGCGTCAGAGACGACTCTGCCTTCACCTCACGGCAATGTGCGTGCCAACACACACACATGCGCACGTTCAACAAGAAGAGGTGTATAGTGGCAACCACAAAGAATTAAATATGTACAAACAACACAGGAGGAGGAGGAGCAGAAAGTTCAGGTATGTGCAGGTACACGGTCTGACACACTTAAACGCGACCTCAGAAAAAGGCTCTTTGAAGCTCACTCAAAAATGTGAGCGGCATTTTGAGGAACTGATGAACGGGACAAAACGTCTTCGCCCGCAGGCAAAAGAAATTCTCACACACATTCACTGATTTATGTGGATCTGACAGCTCCAGAGAAGCAGGTCAGCAGAAGGTGGGACTGGCTGATTCTCCAACAGATCATGCACCTTTGTTTCATAAATTCCTGTTTTTAAATTCTTCCAAAATAACAAAGTCATGCTATCAACAGAACGCGACGGCACTGCTCTGACTTTAAGTCCTAAACATCTGTGTATTGTGTTTGAGAGATATGAGTGTTTACAATTTTGGCTCCTATTAGGTAAATTTGGACTTTGAGCACCCCTTATATAACAGTTCCATAGAGGAGACTGTGGTAGGTTATATATGGGATGAGATGAGCCTCCTAGGTCACTTGTTTCAAAAGGTAGGTTCCACCCAGTGACCTTTGACCTGATTTACTTGCTATGTGATTTACAGCATTCAGCAGGAACAGAAATACAAAAATTATCCTCCGAGAGTGGATTTCACCTGAACAGGTGAAATTTCGGTTCCTATTCAGAATATCAGGTAAAGTACTCATGAAGTTTTATCAGAAAAGTCGTTGGACCTCCATGGGGCCAAATCAGCTTCATATCATTCAAATCCTCAGATAAATTATTTCCTTGGGAACAAAACATATCGTGATTCTAATTGATCGGGTTAATTGATCCCGATTATGGGCGTCTCATTGAAGGCCTGGTTTCCAGATTTGGGTTGTTTCTGGTCGAACTGAAGGATTTCTTGTATCTCCAGTGAAAGTCACAGTGTTGGGCAGACGTATCTGTACATATGTGAAAAAAGTGGCTGAGCTTTCTGCCGTCTGTCTTTGTGGTGCATTCAGGGTCATGCATTCAGGGTTGTTCCCTGAATGCACCACAGGTATGTGCAGGTACACATACTAACTGTGAATGTCCCAAACATGAATGATTGTGAACTCTCAAAATAAACTTCTTTGTGTTTTTATTTGAGTCACAAAAGCGGGCAGGTGGTGCCCTCTTGTGGTCACATTTGTGCTTTACACAAGTAAAATTGAATTGAATCGTCTGCAGTGGAAACAGCAGATGGCATTAATTATATCTTTTCTGAGTTAATTTCACTGAGAATAATCAGACCCCAGAATATGACTTTAGCACCACAGTCATGGAGCCTGAGTTGAAAGTTAAGTAATTCTAGACCCTAAAAATCTAATTGAAGCTATTTGTTTGAAGTTTATCGTGTTTAACCAAAGGTTTCTACGTGCTTTAAAGAAATGAATCCCCAACATCTTATATTAATTTGTCTTTAGGAAGGTGACACACACTTTTGGTGTAAGTCGTCTTTCATTTTTTTTGGCTGAAGCAGGAACACCTTCACTGTGGGGAAAAAGAAAGAATATTTTATTGTTATTGTACTTATAAGTTATTTTATTTGACTTTGTTTTGTGTTTTTCATTGACTTTACCCAGCATTTCATTATTTGAGACACTGCTTGTGTACTTACAGGCTTAAATGTTCCTGTCAAATAGGCCACGCCCCCAATGATGCAAACTTAAAGACTCAATACATTTGAGACAAATTAGTTCCAAAAACATCGAGGATTTTAGGACTTGTGTATAGAGTATACGCCATTTTAACTTCCCAGGACTGCAGATGGAGAAAAGATGCATGCTCGCTCACAAGATCTATGTTTCTGTGCACGGTCCCCGAGAAATAAAAAGAATACATAAAGAAATTTTGATCTGCTGACAGCTGTAGTTCTCTATTTTTTCCAATTCAATTTAATTTACAAGCTCTAAATCACAACAGTTGGCTCAAGGTGCTTTAAAAGCTTCTTCTAAATCCATCACAGGTGAGACAGACGGGCAGCTGTGCGCGTTCCTGAGCGGAAGGATCTGCGCAAGCTAATAATCCCCCGCCCATTTCCGGCTTCGCTTGAGCCGGGCGTCCATTTTTTCGCGCTCGGATTTTAGGAGGTAAAATAAGACACCATGAGTCTGTGTAGCACTGCCAGGTTTATTTTGAAAGGCACCACAGTTTCTAATAAATAATCAAACTGTGAAGAAGTTAATATGAAAGATGGAAGATGTTATATTTCCACTGTAGTGTCAGTACACTATTAGAGCTTATGCCGAGTCAGACTGCACACACAATAGTTTGTTTACAAGTTGACTTCTTCTTTTATTGGGATCACACAGAAGTAACACACACACATAACTGGGCGTGGTGCCCCCTACTGGCGATAGCTTGCATAGCACACAATTCTTGGTTCATACATAACAGAAGAGTCAGAAGAAAAAAGAAAAGTCACCTGTGCAGTGCTTAAAAAATACTTTTAAAAAGTGTAAAAAGGACAGCACAGAGTGTAGAGTCGTGTCTCATTAAGTCAGCACTGAAGCATTACACGAGTACATGATGCATGTTTAAACTATGCACATCAACATATTTGTGGACCTATTCTGCCTTTTTTGAGATTATATACACACATAGACAGTGTGTATTTTGGACAGGAGTCAAGTCTGTTTGTTTCAGACAGAGGATGAAGTGAAGGGCTGCTATGAAATACAGGATTATTATCAGGGGTGCACATAAGTGGTCCGCAGGTGCGCATTCGCTGTCAAAATAAAAGACGCGCACCAGATAAGAAGTTGCAACGTGTGTTTGCGTACATAAGATTTTCTGATTATTATTAACCTGTGAATCATGCAAAGCCACCCTAAAAGATTCAGAAAATAAGAATGAGCAGGACAGATTTCCACCTTAAGAACTTTTACAGATACATCACTTGTAACTGTACTTCAAAGCTATGGCACTGATGGCTTTTTTACTTCAGTGTAAAGATATCATTACTTCTTCGTATTCTGCCAATCTGTGAATTAAAACAGGGAGGATTTCAGGGTTGTTTTCCTGCTCGATGAGTTGAGGACACGCCCATGATCTTAGCCCATAAGAAGCACCTTAACACATCGAGGAACGTTTCTGTTAAAGTTCGAACATTGTACTGTCAGGAAAGCTATGGGAGAGTCAAAGGGTGTGGGCTCTTATGTTAATAAAGGCAGACCCTCAAATAAAAAACATTTTCTTTTGTTTTAGGAAGAATGACTACTGCAGCAGTAGCAATCTATAATACCCATAGGCAGGCTGTTTTCATTGTTCAGGGGCTGTTGGGAACATTGCTGCAAAAATAACATCAATCCCAGTCTTGACTGATTCTTTGAATCTGTAGAAAAAAGCCGCTGCTGATTCTGGTTCTGGTTCTGGCGTTTTCTCCTGGTAGAATCGATTTTTGAAGGGTAAGCTCTCTTTCTGGCTCACTGAGTTTTCCATCCTGCAGGTGAAGGTTTTCACGCTGTCCATTTCCAGACTGCTGAGATCCCTTTTGTCTTGTCCCCTTTCCCACTCTCCATCGTCCTTCTTCCAGGAGTAGGTGACAGGCCCGGCATTTGTAATGTCTCCATAACATTTCAGTCCACATAGCGATGGTCGATCACACGCCAGCGGCTGCAGAGTCACCTCAGGTCGGGGCACATCCTCGATCGCCACAGTCTTATGAACCCGACCCTGGAACTGGTTGTTGATCTCCACTGAATACCATCCACTGTCCGCCGCAGTCATGTCCCTGATCTCCAACACTCCTGTGCCAGTGTTCAGAGTGGTTCGGCCTCTAAACTTGCTGAAATATGTCAGAGGAATCTGGTCTTTCACCCACTCAGCCAGCAGGTTCTTGCCGTATTTCCACACGATGCTGGTGATCTGTTCATAGACCGGCTCAGGGCTGAGCTGAAGTGTGCCACCAACCCTGAAGTACTTCTCCACAGTCTGGGCCTGACAGAAGCTAACGTTAGCCACCAGCAGCGCTCCGAGAACCACAGACCGACCCATGTCCACTGATCAATACAGGAGTGACAGAGTATCGATGATCACATCAATAAAAACTCACTCGTCGAAATCTTTTCAGGCAGGTCAGTAAAAACCGACGAACGTGAGGCGGTTTGAGTCACTGATAAAGAAACAGACCTCCGCCTTTTTCTTTTGCTGTGGAGCAAAATGTCTCAGAAAAAAACCTTCAGCGTGGCTTCTCTGCTGTTCGCTTTCAAAATGAAAGAACAAAAAATATTTCAACCAATTTCTACAGTCATTGATTAAAAGCCATATATTCTAATCAATTCAGTGTTAAATGAAACATTTGTTAATTTTGTAATATTTGTGAACCAGATGATTTATTTCTTAATAAATTAATAACAATTGTTTCTTTTCTTTCTCTCCCCCCCCCCCCCCCTTTTTTTTTTTTTTTTTTTTTTTTTTTTTTTAGCAATATCAAAGTTAATTTGGAGATCTGTGAGGTGAAAGTCAGTAACAAAAACTCGCCTCGGTTGTATAAAGTTGGATCCAACTGTTGTCCATGGGATTTATGGTTTCCCTTCCTAATCCTTAAAGGCTCGCAGGTGAAAGTGATCAACACAGGTGAATACAACACTCAAACTAACGCCTCAGCACCACGAGGAGAAGAAAGCAACCTGAATGCGAAGAAGAAAGAAGAAGAAAGAGGCAAACAGCTTATTTTTACAGCTATATAACACTGCTGTTAGTGTGAGCGTAACATCAGGTACCAATTCAATAACGTCATAATCAGGAAAATCCTCAGGAACATGTAAAAAGAAAGAAGAGTTTATCAGAGGCGCTGTTTGAGGTTTTACTGCTTTATTCCTTAAACTGCTTTATTGCTGCAGTCAAAACAATCCTCGCTGATATTGTATTTATATTATTAACATGACAATTCATGTTTTATATGTGCAATGAAGCAGAACAGCGACGCAACACGGCTTTATTTTGAAAAGCACGGAATCGAGTTTCCTTAGAAAGTGAAAGTAACTCTAAAGTAGGCCTCGGTCCTATTGTCCCGCACTTATTGTAAAATGGTTTGTCTGTAGCCACATAACGTCTGTATTAAGAACTAAATTAGTCTTAAAGAATAAAAGCGACAATTTGACAGCAACCCCGAGAACCCCCCCACACACACACACACTGGCTCTACGGGGAGGTGTCTGACCGATCAGAGCAGTTTCCACATAGGAAAGAAATGTGCTCCGTGTCTTTCCCATGTGCTTTCTTTGGAAAGAATGTGTATGTAAATAGACTTATTTATGTAAATAAATGTTTATTTTGACACACAGTAGGCTATAAACGTAAATATGTGCATTTCAGTTCATCCACAGAGTGACTGCAGTGATTGTTCAGGGTGAATTTGATATTTACAATAAGAAAAGAATAGATGGTTTTTCTGGTTTTCTATTCAGACATGAAAGAACAAAGCCTCCTTGCCTGCGTCCTGTCGTGTGTTCCTGTAAATGTGTGTGAATGTGTGGATGACTGAATGTGTAAAGCGCTTTGGGGTCCTTAGGGACTAGTAAAGCGCTATACAAATACAGGCCACAGGCCATTTACAAAATGTGTGAAGTTGTCCCTGATGCAGTGGGATTATAAATTATTACAATTAATTTAAACACATTCAGAATGGATAAGTGGCATAATGACTTCATGCACTTCATGTTACTTGTTACCAATGAAACAGGCAGCTGATAGACAGATGATGCTGTCAGACCTTCGAAAATCCTCGTGAATGCTGAACTGTTGAACCAACACATATGATACAGTATACTGTATCATTTATGCTGTTTGCCTGTTATGATCGCTGGTTTAGGTTCCAGGGTTTTTGATTTGTCTTAGAGGTTTTGAATTTATTTTATTTGGACTCCTTTTCCTTTGAAAGGGTAAATGGCCTGATTCCTATATAGCACTTTCCTCCTCTCCCAGAGAACTTAAAACACTTTACACAATGTGCCTCATTCACAGCCTCTTTCTATGCTCAAGTGCTTTTCATCTAACATTCACACACATTCAGACTGTGATGGGGTGCTGCTTGGGGTTAGTACCTCTTTGGCATACAGACTGGAGCAGCCAGGTATTGAACCACCAACCCTTTGTTTAGTAGATGACATGCTCTTCCTCCTCAGCTTCACCTGTAGTGCGGTGTAGCTGTGACTCATGCAAAATTGCTGTAGAAGAATCAGAGTGTAGAGGATGGGACTGAGGACGCAACCCTGTAGGACGCCAGTGTTTGTAATAATGCTGGCTGAAGTCCTGTTGCTTATCCTGACGGACCGACAAACTCCTCATACCCTCATGTATGAGTCTTTGTTTTCCAGATGGGAGAGGGAATAGTGAAGGGCAGCAGTGACCATGGGGCCAAATCAGCTTCATATCATTCAAATCCTCAGATAAATTATTTCCTTGGGAACAAAACATATCATGATTCTAATTGATCGGGTTAATTGATCCCGATTATGGGCGTCTCGTTGAAGGCCTGGTTTCCAGATTTGGGTTGTTTCTGGTCGAACTGAAGGATTTCTTGTATCTCCAGTGAAAGTCACAGTGTTGGGCAGACGTATCTGTACATATGTGAAAAAAGTGGCTGAGCTTTCTGCCGTCTGTCTTTGTGGTGCATTCAGGGTCATGCATTCAGGGTTGTTCCCTGAATGCACCACAGGTATGTGCAGGTACACATACTAACTGTGAATGTCCCAAACATGAATGATTGTGAACTCTCAAAATAAACTTCTTTGTGTTTTTATTTGAGTCACAAAAGCGGGCAGGTGGTGCCCTCTTGTGGTCACATTTGTGCTTTACACAAGTAAAATTGAATTGAATTGAATCGTCTGCAAACAGCAGATGGCATTAATTATATCTTTTCTGAGTTAATTTCACTGAGAATAATCAGACCCCAGAATATGACTTTAGCACCACAGTCATGGAGCCTGAGTTGAAAGTTAAGTAATTCTAGACCCTAAAAATCTAATTGAAGCTATTTGTTTGAAGTTTATTGTGTTTAACCAAAGGTTTCTACGTGCTTTAAAGAAATGAATCCCCAACATCTTATATTAATTTGTCTTTAGGAAGGTGACACGCACTGTTGGTGTAAGTCGTTTTTCATTTTCTTGGCTGAAGCAGGAACACCTTCACTGTGGGGAAAAAGAAAGAATATTTTATTGTTATTGTACTTATAAGTTATTTTATTTGACTTTGTTTTGTGTTTTTCCATTGACTTTACCCAGCATTTCATTATATGAGACACTGCTTGTGTACTTACAGGCTTTTGTTAATATTTGTTTAGTTTTATTATTATTATTTAGTCTTTTCATTCTAAGCAGCTCAGCATGTTTAAATGATTTTCTTGCTTATTTTACATTTTATTCACAGCTGAAGCATTTTGAGATGCACTAAAGTAAGTTTCTGTTGTAGTGAAATTAAAAAGTCACAAACAAATTTTATGTGAAATACTTTGGCTGGTATTAAACAGTGTGACGCATTAAACTGCTTCATCAGTGTCGACTCGCTGAATGAGAAGAACTGCTGCTGGGAGACATTCAAAACTGTTGATTCGCTGAGAAAAGGAGCTGCCGGTGATCTCAGACTGTTTTGCTGGGTTTGATTAACCTTCCGGTGAAAACGTGTCCTTCGTTATATGTTGACTGTCACTGCGGTGCCAAACCTTCACCCTCAATCATCAAACCTGGAATACGCTGTATGAATATTTCACACCAGATATGATCTTTATATTTTAAGTTTCTGCATTTTTAGGAGGAGTTCAGAAGTGTGTGCAGGTTTGCTCAGCCTTTTCATTTATATAGAAATGATACATTTATGTCTCTTAAATGTTGAGTTCACGGCTCACTTCACACACACAAGTTCAGGGGTAAAGAGGAAGAGGAGGAAGCGAGGAGGAGGAGCCTGAATAAAAACGATTCCCTCTTAATCATTTTTATTGTCTGGACATTTTGAAATGCTGTTTTATTTCATGATGATGCCATTTTTATTAACAGCATTACTGGAATTTTCCTGTATGGTCCCTTTGCTGTATTTTCCATTTTTAGGGAATTGCTGTAATATCTTTTAAGGTATTTCTACTGCAGTCTCATTTACTGTAGTTTTACTGCAATGTCTGTAACCAGAGTGTAACAACACTTTTAGTGTATTTTCCTTTATTTTTGCTTAAATTAGTTTTGTTGTTTACAGTACTGTTTATTAATTTAAACCCGTAGAAGCATTCTGATTGCAGTGCAGCACTTTAAGCTAAAACTTAACATGAAAATGAGATACACATTTGTCAGATTTGTCCTTAAAATTTACTTTTATTTGTAGAAAATTGATTTGAAATGAATGAAAGTACAACATTTGTTTTTAAATGCAGACTGATTTTCTAAAACACTGAATGTTGCTACTTGTGGACCTCATTAAAAATGCATTGAATCATTTTGATATATTACACCAAACCCGCCATTACTTTGACAACCGATTGCATTCTTGGTCTTATATGAAGAACCTGGACTGCTGCTTTTTTCCTATTAGGCAACATAATGAGGCATAAAGCATAAGGAGGATACTTACAAGCTATAATACGTTTAATTGAATCCCTTATATTAAAAAAGTTAAATGTATTTCAGGTGTGACAGATTTGATTTTGCTCTGTTACTGTAATATTGATCTTTGATTTTTAATTAGCTGTTTAATTCTCCCTGATAAGCTCGGGAGTTCTCGGAGCTCCTCTCCGCGATTCGTTCCAGCAGGAATGGAGGAGAGTAATCTATTACACACGCTGAGGAGGTAACGAGCCCCGCATCGCTTCCACCTGACTGAGTGTGAGCGCGTCACACAGAGAGGTGAGTCCACTGTGAGTCACATCGGGGCTGAAGACCGAGGAGGCAGAGAGTTCTTCCCCCCCCGAGGAGGAATCATCCGAGCCACCGCTGCTGCTGATCCCCCATCATTTATCTTTATTATTATTATTATTATTATTATTATTATTATTATTATTATTATTATTATTATTATTATTAGCATTTAATTCTGAGGATTTATTCACGGAACCTTTTTTCTGTTTTCTTCTTGACGCGGATCTTACAAAAAATCAAAGGAAAGTGTTTTATTTATATATTTATTTATTTTATGTTTTATTTTTTCCTTCGAAGGATCCTTCAGTGGATCAGCTGCACGGAGGACAAACGGCTTTCCTCGCGGATATTAATGCGCTCTGTCACTTTGCGTGATGGAGAACTTTACCGTGTGGAGTAATTTCACTCGAGTTCTGTCAGAGCTGGACGGGACGGAGGAGGACGAGGACGGGGAAGAGGACGGCGGAGGGATCGGCGGACTGCGCGTCCTCGTCGCCTGCGTGCTCTTCCTGCTCATCGTGTCCACGTTGCTCGGGAACACGCTCGTGTGCGCAGCCGTGATAAAGTTCCGCCACCTGCGCTCCAAAGTCACCAACTTCTTCGTCATCTCTCTGGCCGTGTCCGACCTGTTCGTGGCCGTGCTCGTGATGCCGTGGGAGGCCATCACTGAGGTGACCAACACGTGGCTGTTTGGACGCTTTTGTGACGTCTGGATCGCTTTTGACATCATGTGCTCCACAGCGTCCATCCTCAACCTGTGCATCATCAGCGTGGACCGCTACTGGGCCATCTCCAGCCCCTTCAAGTACGAGCGGAAAATGACTCATCGCGTGGCGTTTGTCATGATAGGGGTGGCGTGGACGCTGTCCATTCTGATCTCCTTCATCCCCGTGCAGCTCAACTGGCACCGGGCCGGGGAGGAGGAGCGGGAGGTGGCGATGGAGGAGATGGCGGCGATAATGGCCGCCAGCGGAAAGAACTTCACAAACTTGAGCAGCTTCAACTCGAGCGACGTCGCCGCCCAGAGTTGTGTGGCCAACCTGAACAAGACCTACGCCATCTCCTCCTCCTTTATCAGCTTTTACATCCCAGTGGTGATCATGATCGCCACCTACACCCGGATCTACCGAATCGCTCAGACCCAGATCCGTCGGATCATGTCTTTGGAGCGGGCGGCAGAGCAGGCGCAGCACCAAGGCCACGGCGTGAACAGGAACCAGCAGCAGGTGCAGCGGCCCGGCGACGAGGCCTCGCTGAAGTCCTCGTTCAAGAAGGAAACCAAAGTCCTGAAGACGCTTTCAATCATCATGGGCGTGTTCGTGTTTTGTTGGCTGCCCTTCTTTGTCCTCAACTGCACCGTCCCCTTCTGCGACCCGCCGTGCGTCAGCGACACCACCTTCACCGTCTTCGTCTGGTTCGGCTGGGCCAACTCGTCCCTCAACCCGGTCATCTACGCGTTCAACGCAGACTTCCGCCGAGCTTTCGCCAGCATCCTGGGCTGCGGCCGAGTCTGCTCGAACAACGCGGTGGAGGCGGTGAACTTAAGCAACGAACTTGTTTCCTACCACCATGACACCACCCTCCACAAGGAGGCGCTGGTCCCCGCTCAGCCGCAGCAGCATCCCCGCAACATTAACGTCAGCTCGGACCACCTGGAGGACATGAGCGCACATTTTGACGAGGAGTCGATCATCTCCAACGGTTCTCCGAGCCACAACAGACTGCTGCTGCTTCCCGCAACCATCCAGTATGAGGAAGACCCAGAGATTTCCTTGGAAACAATCACACCGTTCACCTCAGCTCCAGGGCTGGAGAGTGATGCTCTGATACCAGGACAAGTCCACCAGGACGGATAGGACAGACACAATGTTTGGACATTCCTCCATGATGTGTGCTCTTGATTCATTTAAAGTTGTGGACTTTAGAACTTCATAATTTGGGTTATTGATCTGAAACTGGCTAAAATCACCACTGAGCACAAAGAATGTATAATCTCCACGTTCATCCTATTATAGCCCGTCACGAAGGGACAGATGGTGCTTGAAAAAACTTTGTCTTGACAAGTCTGATGGCTGATATCTGGAGCTCTGAGGTCTCTCCAGACGAATGTCCCATTAACAACTCAATAGTTGCGCCTGAACAAGTCATTAAAATTGCACTAAAACTTCCTTCTCATTTAAACTCTTTAAATGAGAGTCCAGTGACATCACCTGCTGGTTTGTAAAGTCCAGTTCTGAAGCCTCAAACTGAGCGTTTCTGACATGCTAACCAGGCGTGACGAGCTTCTTTCTCACTATAACATTTTCAGCGGGGATCAACTGCTGAGACGAAAATGCCCTGTTTCACGTAGATAAATATAAAAAAAGAAAAACAGAGCTGTAATGCACTTTTTCTTAGTGCGAGGAACTGAGCACTCTGTGATTCCCAAATCACAGCAGTGTACGCACTAAGTAGATGCGCCCTAAATCATACCCCTGCTTTACTGTCCATTTAACTTTTTATGGGACCATAATTTATAAAAATAAACATTTTATGTCCAGTAAGATGTAAAACTAGGAATTGAGACCATAAACTCATCAGATAAGTTTTCACTGAAGTCATTTATCAAGTGAGAAGGGGAGCCATTTTCCCATCGTGTTAAATATGACCCAATTTCTTTTTCCCGCTGGCCTTTAGAAAGAACGCAGGTTCGAGGCCCTCCAGCGTTGGCTGGATCTATCGAGCCTGATATTAAATAACAGGCGGGAAACTCAAGCTACTCTTAAATGCCAGCATCCTAATTTATATATTTTTAACATCCTGTTTGCTGCTGTATTTTGTATTGTGTTTGTTTTTTCATGTTTTCTTTAGGTTGTTTAAATAGAAACAAATGTATGTGTGTGGAAATGTGACCTCCTGACAAAAAGCCTGTGCAAACCCAGTGCAGACACAATCGTTTAAACCCATATTTATTCACAGTAGAACACAGAAAACATATCAGATGTTTAAGCGTAGACAGTTTGAAGTCGATGGCAGCAACATGCCTCAAAACATCCATGATGGGAGCAACAAGGCTGGAGAAGCAGGCGGTGCAAAAAATAAACAGCTGGAGAAACATGTTGTACAAATCAGGTTAATTGGCAGCAGGTCAGCAACATGATTGGGCATAAAAAGAGCATCTTGATTTATAAATTGTGAAACAATTTCAGAATAATATTCATCAAAATAAAATTGTAAAAAAACTCAGAAAATATTAAATCATAAACTAGTCTGGAGAAGCATCTGTGTGCATGAGACGAGGCTGGAAACCCGGACTGGATGCCTGTGATCCGATGGCTCTTTGGCTTCGGAGTAGAAGAGTCTGAGTGCTGAGCCAGCTGAGAACATCTGGAGCATCCTGAAACCAAAAATGGGACAAAGAGGAGTCCGGACTGCTGGGCATCAGTCCAGAACCGGACAACAGTCCTCTGGAAGTCCAGCAGCTGCTGTCCTCAGCTCACAGGCAGATGTTACAGAGGAAACATGGACCAGCCCAAACTTTTAGAGACGTGTTGATACCATCAAATTCAAAACAGTCTCATATGTTCATTAAGACTCAGTTCAATCATTTGACTCGTTTTTTGTGAATAAATGGGTTTGTGACATTTGCAAATCATTGTATTCTGTTTTTATGTACATTTTCCACAGCATCCCAACTTTTTGTATACTAGGAGAGAACTGTTAGTGATGTGGAAGTGCTTTAGAGACACGTAGAGGCAACCGGTGTTTGTGTGTTAAAACAGAATTAAGGGTTGAGGTTATGAAACCTGACCCTGACTCTGACGTTCATCCATAAAATGACATTTAAAGCATCATCATAAGTGCGATGATATTTGCCATTCATCCGTAATCCGCAAGACGCACCGGTTGTTTGAGAATATGGTATTAACAGGGACTTAATGTGAAAGCAACATTTAAATATCTAAACAGTACGATGGCTACTCTGTTGCTTCGTTGAGGTTTTAAATGCACTGTAAACCATCAGAGAGACGAATAAATGCAGAAGAGGTTTAACTGAGTGAAAGTCAAAGCTGCTGTACTGAATCTTCACAGCAGAAAGAAACTTGATGGCAGTCATTGAGGATCAGGGAGGATGGTGGGGGGGCCTGACAGGTAACCTGACTCCCTCACTAACATCCTGTCTCCCCCCCCCCCCTACAGATACATTATGCTGTTTTCAGCTATTCTTAGAAACATGACATTTTTGATAAAAAGTAAAAAAGTAGAAATGAGATTTTTTTCCAAACAAGAAAAACAAAATACTTTTATTTTATTTTATTGATATAGCGCCCAACCACATTCGTCTCAAGTAAAGACGGTACAATGATACACAGAAAACCCAACAGTCAGAAGACAGCGAGGATGCGATGACGATACAAATACAAACGAACACGGAGCGACGGCAGAGTCTGAGTTTTCCTCCCGTTGGTCGACGCTCCTTCCTCTCTCTCTGCAGTCTACCTCTGCTCTCTCCTTTCATCTTCACTCAGTGGTGGAGTTGAAACAGAGTGGAGGCTCCAGGGGCCACTGAGGGGACGGCACTCTGAACCTCACAGGTGTGTCCTGCAGGGTCAGCTGTTCAGTGCATCATCGAGATGTTTCATGAGGGAGGAAACGAGAGCAGAGCGCTCGTTTCGGGTGTGGGCTGAGCTCAAGAGCTCTGCAGCACGTCAACACTTTTAACTGATCTCAGACCTCCCCGCAGAGTTTGAGTAATAAACTGATTGGTGTTTAGTTTAGCAGGATACAGAGGAGTCTCCAGCAGTGTAGACTCTGCTGTTTGTGGAGCAGGTGATAGAAGGAGATTGTGATTTAAGAATTTATTTCATAGGATCATCACAGCATCCCGGCATCTTTAATGAGTGCAGACTGACACCATGAAATGTTAATGAACTTTGAAATCCTGGCAGGCATAAAACAGAGAGACTGTGGCACTTGTGCTCTCTGTGTGGTGTTTTGGTGCACTTGCATGTATGCCACTTTTATTTGAAAGATACTTTAAAAACGGCCAAAGCTGCTCGATATCATTAAACCTGCTGCTGCAAAGGACTGAGATCTGGAAACTGTGGAGAAGAGGAAAAAGGTGGGGAACGAGGAACAGCTGAAACCAGTTAAGGTAGCGCCAAACAAAGTAAAATAGGAAATGCACAACGATGAAAACAATAAAAACACTAAGAAATTCAGAAAACGTTGGTCCTAAAAAAAAAAAAAAGGTGATGAGGTGGTCCTGATGTTTTTAAACAAGAAAAAGAAGAAATGGGGTTTCTCAGTTCATCCGACCCCCCCAATAAGAAAATTAAGCTAGGTCTGAAAAAACAAAAAAACAAAACAAGAATGTAATTCATCCTGTGAAAGTACGCAGTTGGTGTGAACGGCTCCATTAACAATACTTTTTTAATCACGAAACATTGTCACAAATAACACTCAACGATATTTCAGATGGTTGTGTGAGTAAACTGGACCAGCACGTCTGACATCATCAAGCACCATCAGTTAAATCAGCTTCCCTCTCCATCCTGATGCTTAATTGCACTGTTGCTGGCAGGTGACTGGCTGATTTGGTAAATGGTGAGCACTTGAACAGGACAATAACAAAGTGGATATATGACTGCAGTATTAGAGCACAGTGTCTGTCCAACGGTCTCACAGCAGTTTGTGAAATATTCAACATGAAATGCTTTCATTCTTGTTTCTGGACACAAATCTCCGCTCCCCACCAATGTTCCCTCTAATCTTTCATGTGTCTGAGCGAGCACACAAACTCCCTGAGCGGACACTTGGACCACTGTGAGCAACAGCAGACGTGTGCACTGTGGTCACGCCAGCGTCGAATCCATCCAAGTTACATGGTTTACTAAAATAATCAAATTACAGCATTTATGTTAGACTACATTTAATTAACTGCTTTAGCCCACTTACAATGAAAAGTTAGAAAAAAAATCTTGTTCATGACCTGTAGCATGTTAACACTATTGGAAGGAAAAATAACCTGAACTCCAATAAAGCTCTGACTTGTATGATGAGTCTGAGTCTGGGAGAGAGTCTGTAACTCTCTGTCTGCAAAATACAGTAAATAATGACCAATGCTGGGAAATTAATTATATAGTTACTTCTTCAAAAAAGTATCAAAGTTTTTTGCAGCTGTTTACCTAAAAATGCAGCCAAGGCGTTTTTTTAAACAAACATTTCAAACTATTTACAGAACAATCAGCTGTTCTGCATCAAATCTGATGCCACACAAATTATTTGTGCCGCTCCAAAAAATAATTTCTGTCCACTATGAGATGAACAACAGCCTGATACCTGCAGGCCTGACAGCAGCAGATGTGTCACTGCTGTAACACCTGTAACACTCAGCAGTCGCCTCATTGTTCTGACACACACAACAAAACTATTGACAACACTACACACTAACTACACACTAACTACACAAGATTTGTGTTAAACGTCGCAAATCTCTCACATCTCAAACACGCCGTCACTCCTAAAACTTCCCCCTCCCTAAACAACTAAATGCCATGTTGCCATATCATGTTTTGATTGGTCCACATGGTACATTTTTCCACCAATAGGAAAGGCTGGAGGGGGGCTGTGTTTGTTCACAGGCGGAGTGATTTCGAGCGTTTTCCTTATAAAACGCCGTTTTTACCGTTTCTTCCTGCAGTAAATATAAACAACGACAGTATTCAGGAAGGAAACCAAACACTGCAGATATTTTATCATAACTCTGGTTTTACGTGGCCGATCAACACAGTTTAAAAACTGGTATAAAGTCCACACTGTTTCCGTCAGTTGTTCCGTCTGTCCTGCTCACATCTCCAATGGTTGTACAGGTTGTCATTAACGTGGCTTCACTCCGCATCAACCGCTTTGCTAAAACACCGGTGTGGGCACATAAGGACGCTGTCATAGCCTTTCAACCACTTTGATTAGCTGTGTATATACGAATGTGAATCCCATCATTGGCTGGACTATGGGATAAGGTGGCATCGTTCTGATCCCATACGGGAGCAGCCAGTCACTCACTGACTAACACTGCAGAACAGAATTGTTAAAGTATTCATTTTAATTTCAATTCAGGTTAGATTTTTCTTTTGTGCGCAATGCAGCTTTTCTGTGCGCAGAGACCGTGCCTGCAGTGCGCAATTACGCACGCGCGCAGCTTAGAGGGAACATTGCTCCCCACAGGTTTGCATCACACTCATCTCTGCCCAGGAAGAGCAGGAAGGGTAGTGAGTGCTGTGAATCATTGCATCACTTACAGCAGAAACACGCAATTCAAGCAGCTCACAGAACTGAAAGCCGTCCTAATAAAAGTGCTTTTAGAAAAACATCCTGCTTTGGTTTAAAATACAAAGACTGCCGTTCTTTCAAAGTTTCAAAGACAACAAATAATTCTTGTTGAAACACGTCCGTTTCACACTCGTTCTGACTGTGATGACAAACAGGAACAATGTGCGTCTGTGAACAAGAACTAATTGCTTTTTGCGACAGTTTCACATTTTGCTGTGAGACTGGTCGAAGTGGTCGTACTCCTCTATGATGCAGCATGCACCAATGTTTAATGGAGCCGCTCATTTACAGCGCGTAACGCAAAAGTTGATGCAACGTAAAGCAACTAATGCACACTGACCACCTTCACTCCCTAAAGGAGCTCTTCCCATGTAGTCTGTTTCATATATTTAATGAATTACTGAAGAATTTTAATGTCTGATGTACTCTTCTCTCCTTTTTTACTTATAATCTTTTATACATTTGTCAGCTACTTGTTGCTGTGCTGCTCAGGTTTTTGGATAGAAGAAATCACTGAGAGACAGCAGGAACTGTGAGCCTCCGGTATTACTCTGATGTTACAATAAACCACAAAATTAATATAATTTGTTATTAAACAAAACTAACTGCAGATGAAGCCCATAAGTTTGCAGGAAAATGTTTATTGAAGTCACAGAGTGAGTGCTTTTAGAGCCATTTCCTAATATCGTCTATGCAACAGGAAGTCAGAGTTGCCACCCCCTGTTGGTCATCACGAGGAATGCAGCGTGGCGCTGGAAGCTCCATCTTACACTCTATGGCAGCGGTCTCCAACCTTTTTTGCGCCACGGACCGGTTTATGCCCAACAATATTTTCAAGGACCGGCCTTTAAGGTGTCGCGGATAAATACAACAAAATCAAACTAGTACAGGTACCGAAAAAAAGAAGATTTATTCATAACACACGTGAAAAGACCCAGGAAAACAGAGTTAACGATAAAACCGATAAAAACCCTGAAAACCATACATTTCACACCTGAGCCTCAACTCTCGCGGCCCGATACCGGTCCGAGGCCCGGGGGTTGGGGACAGCTGCTCTGTGGCACAGGTGACAAACTCCCGTCCTCGAGCGTCCTGAAACCTTTCAACATTTCCCTGCTGCAACACACCTGGATAAGATTAGTAGGTCAATTGCAAGGGGTCGGCCTGCTAATTTTATTCAGGTGTGTTGCAGCAGGGACACATGGAAAAGTTTCAGCACACTGGCCCTCCAGGACTGGAGTCTGACATCCCTGTATGGTGTAAGTAAAGGTTTTAAAAGAGCTCCAGCTTACAGGTCTAGGAGGTTGTCAGCACTGAGCATGAAGGGACTTTAGCTTCACCTCAGTGAGGAGACGTATTTGATCCCAAAGATGTGACCACATCCTCTTGGATCAGGAGCACACGGACAATGAAACTGCTAATTATGGAATTTACTTACTGTCAATTACAAGTACTCTCTCTCTTTATCAGTGAAGTGTGTGTTAAAGAAACACAGAACGGTTTTCTTACCCAACTGAGTCTTTATCAAATGAGTCATTAGAAGAAGAAGTATCGTCACATGCATACACGAGTCACAGGACTCGACACTCCAGTGATTTATTCACTATCAGTTGCAGAAAAAATATAGATTTTTTTTTTAAATCAGCGCCAAACACAGGTGTCAACCTTTATTTTGAAGGCTGGGTGTGGCTCACGGCGTGATTGCTCACTTTTCATTGTACACATTAGATAATAGAACAAGCTGTTCTGTGTTGCATGTGTGCTTTTAAACTGACAATAACACACAGACTTGACATCATTTAGACAGCATCAGCTGCTGCAGAAGCTCACATGTCATTATACATTTGCATCAGCGCAAATAAATAAATGGTAAATGGTAAATGGCCTGTATTTATATAGCGACCGAGACTGTCCAAGCCGGGGCTCGAACCGGCAACCTTCCGATTACAAGACGAACTCCCAACTCTTGAGCCAAAATGAGAGTTTGGATCAAGGAAGCAAGAGCAAACTTTACTAAACTTTATTGCACTGAACCAGAACTCTGGGAGAGGCCAGAGGAAGAGATGGGAGCACACACTGACTGGGTGGAAAAATAAAACAGGAAGTAAGACAATAAAAGACACACAAGGAAACACGAAGTGACAACAAGGCCTGACACAGACACAGATAATGGGAAATATATCCCAAAGTCTTTGTCACCTTAGAGCCAAAGGGCTAAGGACACTTGGTGAAAGACTTTTATCTTAACCAGGATTTAGTTTTAATTTTATGGAGGAATTTCTTAGAAAATGCCATAATTTATTGGGCCGTGCACTGGGAAGCTTTATGAATACAGGCACTGTGGTGTTAAAATGCAGCCTGCATTCAGACTGTCCAGATAATAAATGTTGAGGTTGGTGCTCTGCATGCAAATGTAGTGTCTGTGTCCTCCACACTTGGCTGTTATGTTAATGTCTTCATTAGAAAACTAAACTTTCTCTCAGGAATTGAAATAGTGACCGATTTATGTGGAGAAAATCTGTCCCCGTGCATTTAACCTTCACTGTGTGGGTGAATCGACTCTTCCTGCTGCATTCACAGTTTCAGTGTTTCTGTACTTGTCCAATAAACATGACTTGAATTCTGTCTTTTCAGCTGAGTTAATGTGCAGCCCTTGTTCTCCCCATCATTGCCTCTTTTATCTGAATGTCCAGGATATCCTGGTTGATGTTTCTACCATCTACGTGCCAGCTCTGTTCGACTGCGAGGGTTCACCTTCAACCTTCATTTGGCTACTTACAAAACCTTTCATCTCATTACTTCATTAAATTCTGCTGTTCACATCAGAATGACCTTTTTTAATTCAATCTGAACACCTTTTTAGCAGGAATTAGCTCACTGTTCCCATCTTCTAGGCCTCATAGAGCCACATTTACTAAAGGATTGCAAATTACATTAGACTGCAATCAGAAACCTGTGCTGATTGGAGTGGAAGGTTCTCCAGCTGATCTTCTAACAATGAGCTCATTTAAGATCACAAACACAGCCGGTTAATTTCAATCTACCAAGACGAATGCAAATTAAATTAAAAAACCAAACTTGATCTGGAAGTGAGCCACCTGCTAACCTGCAGGTTACATACACAAGCTTTTATCCAGAAACAGGACAAGAATCCAGATCAACGAAAGGCAACTGAGGGGAAATATCTCCAGGGGGCGTTAGAAGAACCAAAAAAGCTAAAATCTACAGAAACCATCATTCACCAGATTCTGATTAATCCATGTTGTAATAAACTTTAACGTTATGTGTGTGCAACACACTTGCGTTGTGAGGCTGCAGGGATTTATTAATTAAGGAACCTGATTCACAGCCATCTGTGGGCAACAAATAGTTCCTGCAAAACCCTGAATGACATCCAGCGACACCTGAACAGAGATGAATGCAACACTCATGTTTTATTTTAGATTTGAAAAGAAGAATAAAGAACAACGAGCTCCATGAAACCTGCTTGTGATGGTGCAGAGCTCTGTGTGTACACTGATGGGTTAAATGGCACAGATATTTTTCTACTCTACAGCCGCCTCAGACGCCGTATGGTGTGGACCTGAGTGCAGACGAGGGGGAAAGGAAACAAAGTGTAACAAAAAGCCATCAGTTTATTTAGGCTGTTGGCAAAAAACAAACTAAACTAAAACCTAAACTGGGATAAGCTAACACTAGCATGAGAACTATGACAGGGGATCAAACAGGAATCGGAACAGGTGCATGAAAAAACTATGATGAGAACCATGACCCTGAAATGAAGCTTGAAAATAATCCTGTGACTTGAAGTACACGACACTGGAGAGAGGAAGACAGGACTTAAATGCACAGGAGGGTAATGAGGGAAGTGAGAACACCTGGAGAAACGAACCTGAACAGCAGGGGACATAAAACATAAAACTAAACACACTGAACATGGAACACCAGGGGCCTGTTCTTCGTACCTCGCTAAGTAAGTTAGCTGGATTAGATTGTTGACGATTTCGCGTGATCCTGGATCGTTCGGTTCCCCGAAGCTCATCCGGGACTTGCTGTCATAGCAACAGAGCCGTAAGCGTAAACCTGCTCGGGAGCAGGTTTACTTTATGTAAACAGGATTAGATCGCGGCCACGCAGGTATGTCCGCGTCATTTATACGAAAGCAACAGCGATATTCCACCACTGTTTCACCATAAATAAATAACATCAATGTAACTAAAGATAATGCAGCACTTGATCCTTTTATTGATGTCACACAGATACATACAGGTCATTTCCTAAAAAAGGGAAATGTACTATTAACATTCTATTACATGTATGTGATTATTACAGATGTAATTCATATTTCAGAGTAGTAATTGTAAATTACTTCGTGTAATCAAGATGAGAGACCACGGCTATAAAAGCGAAGGTGGATTTGGGAAGTCTGTCGCAGTCATATCCTGTCCGTATACGCGACCAACCCATTGCGGAAGGTGCAAGATTGATAAGGAGAGTCCTCAGAATTCAGCGTATATTGCGGGACAGACAGGATCCTTTAGCTCAGCGCGACAGTGTGCTCATAGAGAGATATCGATTTTCCCGTGAGGGTATTATTTACTTAACCAACTTGTTGACGAGGGGGTGCAGGACCACCACCTGTCTTTTTTTCCTCTGCCCTTTTCTTGGTTGCTGTTATGAACAAACTAACAGAGTATTACAGGCCAGTATTACCTTGCCAAGAGACGAAAAGCAATCTAAGAGATAAATATTACCATTCTGTAGAATACTCCTGTATTCCACTTTTACTTGTTCCCATGTTCTTGTGGGTCCTGTTGTGGCTCTAATGTGAAAGGGGATATAATATAACATATTATAATATAATATAATGCCATATGATATTGGACAATATAGTGTCATATGATAGATCTACCCTACCGCCTACTGGTGTTGGCCAGAGGGGCCGATGGCGCGATATGGCAGCCTGGCTACAACCGTAGCTGCCTCCACCAGTGTGTGAATGTGGGAGTGAATGAATAGTGGTATCGTACAGCGCTTTGGGTGCCTTGGAAAGCGCTATATAAACCCAATCCATTATTATTATTATTATTAAATTACCTACGAGTTTGATTTGTCAGCAACTTTCTGCCAGCCCTCTCTCCTTGCTTTTGCAGCCTTTGCAGTGTTCTCTTGCGTTTTCATTAAACTCTGAAACTCCTGAAATCCCTCACTCATGAGTTCTTGCTCTGCTGCCGGAAAATACCGAGCACGCTCCTTCGACATTTTCGCCGACCAATCAGCGGGTTGCCGATCAATGTTTCTACTATCGATGCGTAGCCCCTTTTACGACACCCAGTGATGTCACATTACTGCGTCCAGCTGTACTAATCGTCAACAGCAGGTGTGTTCGGGGAACCGGATTAGCGAGCTCACGGTTAGCGCGATGGTTTGGTCTTGGATGTGTCATTTGATCTTGGATGTACTAAGCGACGTACGAAGAACAGGCCCCAGATCCTTCAAAGTAAAACAGGAAACATAACAGAATGTGGACAAGACAACACAAGCTCGACAACGTGTCTGCACAGAGGACAGGAAACGACTCAGGAGATCAGGAGAAACATTAACTAGACTGAAACTCAACTAAGACAAACTAATAATAAGAAGAACTTAACATTATTTCAATGTGTAATAAGCAAAGAAAATATAAAATAACACAAAGATGCTGGGTCACAGACGGAGGTCCCTGATAGGTCCACCTGCTGCCATGAAGAGCAGTAAACATTGTAATTGCAGTGAATTGTTTTCCGGCTGAGTGAGCTCTCAGTGCTGATGTTGCTTTCTACGGTGACGGCTCCACATTAGAGCTTTAAACCGCCCTGCATGTTGGCAGATCAAAGTGAAACTCATTGTAATGATTTCTTGGTGTGTGTTTGCTTTCGAGTAGCTGCAATTCCAACAGTGTGAAAGAGATTTAGCAGCAAACTAGAATCAGGTATAAAAATATTAATGCATCCACACAATGCAGCAGTTCATTCAGTGGCTTTATAAAGGTTCCACTTAACAACTTGCACATTTCAAACATATTCCCCTGCAGTATTCACTAATACACATAAAACAGTGAAAGCATGGTGCTCCTAGCTGACTCTAGCCCACTGGCTGCATGAGACGTTGAAAAACAGCCCTTAGCTTTCTAATACTTTGAAGTACACAATCCTCTTTTAGACTCAGACACAGAACTGCAACAAGCACCACGCACGCTGGTCTTTGTTACTCATGGCTGATGCTCTGTGCAGGTCATTGCTGTGCACAAACGCCTCCTGTCCTCGGCTCCTCTGCACTCAACAAAGAGCCAGCAGCTTGACAGCTAGCAGTGCGTGCTTGAGAGCTTGTGAAGCTGTGGAAGTTAATGACTGAATTGCGAGCTCTGACTTGTACACTCTGAAGTTTTTATACTCAGCTGACAGCATTTTATAAATCGTCCCTGTAAAAAGTAAGCTGTAAATCAGGGGTGGGGAACTCCAGGCCTCGAGGGCCGGTGTCCTGCAGGTTTCAGACATGTCCTTGATCCAACACAGCTGATTCAAATGACTAAACCACCTCCTCAACATGTCCTGAAGCTCTCCAGAGGCCTGGAGCTAATCATGTGATTCAGGTGTGTTGACCCGGGGTGATTAATAAAAAACCTGCAGGACACCGGCCCTCGAGGCCTCGAGTTCGACACCCCTGCTGTAGATATTGAACAGGCATGTATCAAGACTGTTCAGAAGGGTTAAAGAAATCTGAGCTGGCAGCAATCACTTCAGAGTGTCGGGTCAGGACACTTGCAAATGTTCAGATGTGAGAGGAACAAACAGGCAGAGTCCAGGAATAAAGTTGTCATTCTTTGTATTTTCAATTGAGAATGTGCCCGCAGCTGGGCGAGATAGAGTGTGTGTGTGTATGTGTGGTTTCTGCAGACAAAGCATAATAATACAATCAATTAGGAATCAGATTACATAATAAACATAAAGATACAACTGAGGTGTACTCAAGTACAGTATATAGCTAAATAAGCTGACATTATACTTCAGCCTGGTTACATAAACTTAAAGTCAGACATTATGCATTAACACACCACATACAACTATGCACTGAAGGCAACTTTACATCGGTTTATCATCTGTTACACAGAGCACAGAATCAACAACACGATAACAACGAATCTCTCTGCTAGAAGCTAATTAGCAAACAAATCTGTTATGCTAGCGAACTGCCACTTGTACATAACGTCACTTAAACAGAAGCAGAAACTGCTGGTAAGTCATCAAATACACTCATGGCTGAACACCAACATAACTGAGTGAAGTAAAACATTAACTTACGGTCTTATGAACGCACACACTGTCCGTTGTTTGGCTGCCGTTTGTCTCTGAACTAAAGTTGCGGACATGCACCCCGATGGTGCATTCAGGGGACATAGGAAATCCCATACACAACCCTAACCCTTTTGTACAGCCGCCCCCAAATTTGGTGTACAAATTTGACCTTGATGGAATGTCCTCTGCACCTAAGCAGAATCCTGGGGTAGAACAGGCAACCTGATGAGCCGGGCCACCGGGCGAGTGTAAGTTCGGTCCTTTACTCGAACGACTGCAGCTCTGACACGATCATCGGCCCCCGGTAGGATAGTTTTCACAGTTCCTACTTGCCAGAGCGCTCGTGGGGTCTGCTGATCAACAATGAGAACCACAGATCCAACTGCAATGTTGTCTGTGTCCTTGTGCCATTTCTGCCGTGGTTGCAAGGTGGGCATAAAATGCCGTATGAAGTGCTTCCAGAATTGGTCAGCCAGGACTTGAGTGTGTCTCCATCTCTTACGACTGAGCAGCTCGGATTCTGGATAGAACACTTGGGGTAGAGAGCAATCTGGCCGCCCCATCAACAAAGAGTAGGGCGTGATGGGATCTGGGTCTGCGATGTCTGAAGAAACATAACCCAAAGGCCTGGAGTTGAGTATACTCTCCACCTCAAGCAGGACAGTCCTCAGCACTTCCTCTGACACTATCTGCGCTCCCAACGTGGTGCGCAGAGCGGTTTTCACAGATCGCACCTCTCTCTCCCAAGACCCTCCAAAGTGTGGAGCACTAGGGGGATTGAAACAGAATCGGATCTGTTCTGCTGCCAGTTGCTGTCTAAGATCTGGCGTTAGGGCGATGAATGCTTCTTGTAGTTCCTTACTTGCACCTCGAAAGTTAGTACCCTGGTCCGAACGGAGTTCAAACGGCTTCCCTCTACGGGCTATGAACCGTCTGAGTGACATCAAGAAGGAGTCAACATCCATGTTTACCAGCAGATCCAGGTGAACTGCTCGAGTAGTAAGACACTTGAAAAGGATGCCCCACCTCTTTTCTGTGCGCCGACCCACTTTAATGAGCATAGGGCCGAAGCAGTCCATTCCAGTCGAATAGAAAGCAGGTCGGAAGAGCCTCAAACTTGAGGGTGGCAAATCTGCCATTTTCGGGACCTCTGGTTGACCTCTCCACTTCTTGCATTCGGGACAGTAATGCTGATGTCTTCTGACTGCTTCTCTCCCCCTTAAGATCCAGTATTTCCGGCGCAACTCAGCGAAAACACGTTCAGCTCCCGGGTGGTTGAGCTTATTGTCACATCGCTGGATTAGAAGCTTCGTAACTGGGTGAGCAGGCTCTAGAAGTACAGGGTGTAGTACCTCAGGGCTCAGGCCTTCGCATCTGCGGAGTCGACCTCCAACTCTAATCAAGTCAGAAGCCTTGTCATACTCAGGAGCGAGGGTAATTAGCCTGCTACTGGATGGAATCAGCTTCTCTGATTTAAGTAATGTGAATTCTCTCGGGAAGCTCTCCATCTGAGAGTGTCTAAGCAGGGCCAGCTCTGCCCTTTTAAAGTCATCAGCATCAGGGTGACTGGTGTCATTAGCCGCCCCGTGCATCACTCGAGCAGTGGCTTTCAGGAGTTCCTCATATGTGCTGAACTGTTTGATGTCAGGTATCGCTGGACTAGCGGATCCAGTAAGCAGACCACAGAACACTGGCTTCTTCAGCTCCTCCACTTCCTCCTTAGCTTCTCCCACCGGTGCTTGTGGCCAAAGGCTGGGTGGCAGCTGAAGAAATGGTGGCCCCCGGCTCCAGCGATTCGCACCAGCAAGCTGAGCCACAGTTTTCCCTCTTGTGATATCGTCTGCTGGATTGGTTCCTGAGTCCACGTACCGCCAAGATGCTGCAGCAGAGAGTTCTTGTACCTCTGCAACTCTGGTTCCCACAAAGACTTTATATCTGCATGAATCTGAATGGAGCCAGTTAAGCACTGTGGTTGAGTCTGTCCAGAACACCACATCTTGGATGTCAAGGGTCAGTTCTTTCTTCAGAACAGAAGCCAGCTGTGCTCCTGTAAGGGCTCCACACAACTCTAGCCTTGGAATTGAGAGTTGCTTCTTGGGTGCAACTCTCGACCTCGCAGCCAAGAAAGCCACCTGGACCTTTCCTTCTCCTTGGTCGGTCCGTAGATATGCCACAGACCCATAGGCACGCTCAGAGGCATCACAGAACACATGAAGGCTTCGATGGCTGTGACTACAATCCGAGCGTGAGTCAGTGTAGCATCTCGGCAGCGTTATCTGTGAGAGCTGGCTGAGTTCACTTTCCCACAAACGCCAGGCGTGGAGCAGATTCTCAGGTAAGTGAGGATCATCCCATCCTCTTTTCTTGTCCCAGAGGTGTTGCACGATGACCTTTGCCCTGGTTGTATATGGAATAAGAAACCCGAGAGGATCATACTGCTGGGCGAGCAGCCGATAAATGTTGCGCATTGTTGGCTCTGAACTGACACTCTGCTGATGCTTGTACCGGAGTGCATCAGTCTTACAGTGCCATACGAGTCCTAGAGTGCGCTCTTGCGGATCGGCTGACTCCTGGGAGAGCCAGAGAACGCTACCCTCTGACTGGGATTCAACTGGTAGGTGGCTGATGACCGTGTGGACATTGCTAGCCCATTGTCGTAGTTCAAATCCACCCTCCAAGAGGAGAGACTGCAGGCGATCCACCAACTCCTTGGCTTGGCCTTCTGATGGGAGGCTCTGCAAACAGTTGTCAACATAGAAATTACGTTCTATGGACAGTCGAGCATCCTCTCCTGGCTCAGTGTGTTTCTGGACATGATCTTGAAGTGCAAAGGTAGCGCAGCACGGACTGCATGTAGTCCCAAAGGGAAGCACCTGCCATTGGTAGATGGTGGGTTTTTCGTCTACCTTCATGTCTCGCCACAGGAAACAGAGAAAGGGTTTGTCCTCATCTAGCAGACGGACCTGATGGAACATCCCCTTTATGTCACTGCTGAAGGCGACTGGGTGTTCCCTGAACCTGAGAAGGACTCCCAACAGGCTAGCTCCCAGTGTAGGCCCTGGAAGAAGGCAGTCGTTCAGGCTCTGACCCTTGTAGGTGAAGGAACAGTTGAACACTATCCTGTCCTTCCCGTTGTGGTGCACCATGTGATGGGGGATAAACCACGAACAGTTACTCACTGCGGCCTCTTCCGGTGCAACAGCTGTGACGAAGCCAGCCTGCAGCAGTTTTTGGATTTCCCGAGAGTAGGCAGCTGCCTTCTGTGGTTCTCTGGCAAGTCGTTTCTCTGTACCACGAAGCTGGGCCAAAACTGCCTCTGGTGTAGCACGAAGAGGGGGAAGATTCTTCTTCCACAGTAGTGGAGTGGCGTAGCGATTTACTCCATCAATTGTTACTCGAATTGTCCTTTCCTCAAGTCTCTGAATGGCCTCAGCGTCTTGTCGGGACCTAGTAATGAGCCGCTCACTCCGGTATGGCAAGGTATCCATCTTCCAGAGTCTCTCCACATGGCTGAAGAGCTCAGCTTCTGGTGAGGCCCCAGAGGTGAAGAGACACTGCTGTGGGGTTAGCCGCTGACGTAGGAATCTCGATGGACCCTGTAAAGTCCATCCAAGTCGGGTGTGCACAGCTGCAGGTCCACCTGGAGGACCTAGACGTACTGGCTCCACAGGAGTGAGAAGATGTGGATTATCTGACCCAATAAGCAGAAGGGGCTGTACTTCCTTTATGTCTGGCAGTGGCAGGTGCTTAAGGTGACGGTACCGCTCCTGTAATGCTCTTATCGGGTAACTATGGCGTGCTAGGCCAAGTTCCTTTGCTGTGAAGGCTCGGTGGATCTGGAAGGACTTGTTCGGCTGTGAGGCAGGAGAAATGGAGAATGACACAGCAGCACCATGGATGGTACAGCTATCTTGACGGACAGTGCGAAGTGCTAGGTCCTCTGCTTCCCCGTGCAGCCCCAAGCAATCAGCCGCTTCGTGCAGAAGTATGGTACGCTCTGATCCATCATCCAGTATAGCATAGGTTTCAACCATCTTTGTAGTGCTCCTAATGATGACACGACTTAGCTTGAGTAACACCTGACTGCTATTGGTTTGTCGGTCTACGTACAGTGTCTCAGAGGTGGAACTTACTAAGCATGTGCTTTCCTCTGGCGCACTGGTTGAATCAGAGGCTGTAGCATCTGGGCTGGTATTGACATCATGAAGAACTTCAAGATGTCGGCGCCCACATGGTTTACACTTGGCTTTGAGGTTACACTTAGCTGCTTGATGATCACGGGCGCATCGCCAGCACCTCTTATTCACCTTGATCCACTCTGTCTTCTGCTCCTTCGACAAGAGTTTGAAGTTACTGCACTGATTCAGGTAATGCTGCACTGTATTACAGAATGGACCGTACTTCTTGGGCCTTTCTTGTGCCGCTGACATGTCACCTTCCATCTTTCTCCTGGGCTCACTACCATGGAGAATGGTGGCAACCTTCTGAAACTTATGCTCAGGACGTCTTTCCTTTCGTGAAACTTGCCTCTCCCTGTCAGAGTGGCCGCAATATTGGTCTCCAATTACCTGGACACGCACCTCATACTCAAGCCATTCAGCAAGATGAAGCAGTGTTGGTATAGGAGTGTTGATGGGATTGACAAATCTCTGGAAATTTGCTCTTAGGTCATAAGGTAGCTTAGCTAAGAGGCGAGATACGTGTGAGCCACACCTCAACTCTGTCCGACCTTGTTCTCCCAACTGGTGTAACATACCGACTAGCGCACGGACTTGTAGTGCAAAAGACTTGAAGGCTCTGATGTCACCACTCCTAATGTTGGGTCCATCCATCAGTTTGGTAATCCTTTTTAAGGCCAGATGTTGAGGTTGCCCATACATTTCTGTAAGTGCTCTCATGGTGTCAGCAAATGGGAATGGACTGTTACTGTATGAGTCAGCTACAAGTAGTGCATCTTCACACTTAAGGTGATCTGTCAGGATCTGGAACTTGAAGTGTTCAGGAGCATCAAGTGGAAGTATGTTATCTAGAGCTAACTTTAATCTTGCAAACTCACGTGGGTCCTCGTGCACAAGGTCGGGGATCGTTGGTTGAGGTCCGCGATAAGTCTCTATCGGTTGGGCTCTGCCGAGAGAGAGTGGTGTCTGAGGGCACCCACCTGGTTGCAGGCGATCGGTTGGACACTGTCGGCGGTCATCTGGATAGTTACCACAGCGCCTGTACGGATAACTCGAATCCTGATACCCATATCCATAAGGAGAACGATAGTGACTGTCAGGGCAGCTTGGGTGACCAGGGGTAGGATGCCTGTCATCTTGTCTGTAGTATGGATCATCTTCATAGCAGGCCCCTAGCCTTGGCAATCTAGGAGGAGTGGCAGGCTGACTGCAGTTCCTGTGGCGACGAGCATACACCTCATCAACCCTTCTTTGTTCTGCATGATATGGTGATCGTCCTCTTGCTGCTGACGCTGGAAGTGGAGAGGGCCTCTCACCTGGTGTCATTGGTGAAAGAAAATCTTGAGATTCAGGGCATGAGTCGACTGAAGGTGATGGTGACTGTGCGCTGCGCTCCCTGTCAAGATCTGCGTCATTTAGACTGTGGGTGAGCTCCTCAATCAGGCCATGCTGGCTGTCCTTTGGATGGTGAGACTCATCCCCAAATGGCACCTGTGGAGCACTTTCAGGCTGATGTGGGCTCTTCTGACCTTTGATTGGCACCAGCTTACTAGTGTGGGCAGGTGTGGTTGACGTCCCATCCTCAGACCGTGATGTGGCATGCTGTGGAGCTAGTACAGGTGAGCTAGAGATCAATTCTGTCAGGCGTTGCACATCTAGTCGGAGTTGATTGTGTTCCTCTTTCATATGATGAATATATTGGAGAATTTCAGGATGAGTAGAATGCTTGCCCTGATCATCATGTGAGAGTCGGTTCTTAGTGAGGTCATCCACTTCATAGTTCTGGAGGTATGATGGCAGCTTGCTATGTCTGTGCGGACGGTCAGACTCTCTGTATGGGTATCGGCCTTCCATTCTGAACATATAAGGCTGAAGCAGTTGCTCACATCCGGCTCGAAGGACCAAATGTTCAGAAGGGTTAAAGAAATCTGAGCTGGCAGCAATCACTTCAGAGTGTCGGGTCAGGACACTTGCAAATGTTCAGATGTGAGAGGAACAAACAGGCAGAGTCCAGGAATAAAGTTGTCATTCTTTGTATTTTCAATTGAGAATGTGCCCGCAGCTGGGCGAGATAGAGTGTGTGTGTGTATGTGTGGTTTCTGCAGACAAAGCATAATAATACAATCAATTAGGAATCAGATTACATAATAAACATAAAGATACAACTGAGGTGTACTCAAGTACAGTATATAGCTAAATAAGCTGACATTATACTTCAGCCTGGTTACATAAACTTAAAGTCAGACATTATGCATTAACACACCACATACAACTATGCACTGAAGGCAACTTTACATCGGTTTATCATCTGTTACACAGAGCACAGAATCAACAACACGATAACAACGAATCTCTCTGCTAGAAGCTAATTAGCAAACAAATCTGTTATGCTAGCGAACTGCCACTTGTACATAACGTCACTTAAACAGAAGCAGAAACTGCTGGTAAGTCATCAAATACACTCATGGCTGAACACCAACATAACTGAGTGAAGTAAAACATTAACTTACGGTCTTATGAACGCACACACTGTCCGTTGTTTGGCTGCCGTTTGTCTCTGAACTAAAGTTGCGGACATGCACCCCGATGGTGCATTCAGGGGACATAGGAAATCCCATACACAACCCTAACCCTTTTGTACAAAGACACATGAACGCTACGTCCAGATGAACAGAATCAACTTTTGGAGATTTACTTACCAGGATGACTGAGCATGTATCAAGACACTCATTCAGAGACTTAAAAAAAGAAGAAAAGAAATGTCTGTAGTGCTGAAAATGAACCAAGAAGGAATGATTTCTATTTCACGCTCTCCCTCCGGATCGCTGCCGTCTCCTGCAGCTGAAAACCCGTGGGCTCTGATGTAGTCACACCCCGAGGTGACAGCAGCAGAATGAATTTGTCTCAGTATGTGCGCTGCAGTGTAACATTACTGCCTGGTGAATGAAAACCAGTCTGATTAGATTGCTCAGGTTAATGGAAAAAAAGATCAGTTTCCCTCAAGATCATCAGGGTTGCACAAACTCACGGACAGTGATGGGAATAACAGCGTTACTTTTTTCAGTAACGAGTAATCTAATTACTATTTCTAACGTTACAACGCCGTTTCCATTACTAACAAGAACTAGCGCGCTAAGGGAGCAAAACAATCGCACGAGTGCTGCTGTTTGACTGAGGAAGAATAAAGCAGTCGTGGTAAGCCAATCACACGACCACTTAAAGACAAAGCAACAAGCTGACATATACCAGTTTATAAACTGTGTTGATAGGCCGGTAAAACCAGAGTCATGATAAACAATATATACGCGGCGTTTTTTCCTCAATAGTTTCGTCACGTTTACTGTCTAAGGACAGCGCAGCGAGACCTCTCTGCTTATGCCCCCCCCCCCCAAAAAAACCTGCCCTTTCATGTTGGTGGAAAAATGCACCATGTCGACCAATCAAAAATGATATGGCGACATGACATTTGGTTGTTTAGGAAGAGGCGGAAGATTTAGGAGTGACGGCGAGAGAGGGAGAGAGCAAGTGTTGAGATGTGAGAGATTTGTGACGTTTAGCGTGTTTGGAGTGTGTAGTTCATGTGTCGTCTTGTGTAGTTAGTGTGTAGTGTTGTGGTGTGGAGTGATACACCTGCTGCTGTCAGACCTGCAGGTATCAGGCTATGATGTTCTCCTTTATAGTGGACAGAAATTATTTTTTTGGAGTGGCACAAATAATTTGTGGCATCTTATTGAATGCAAACAGCTGATTGTTCTGTAAATAGTTTGAAATGATTATTAAACAAAAGGGATAAAAGGTAAATGGATGCAAATAAATTTGTTGTTTGCAAAACTTGTGCATATGATTTTAAAATTGACCATTTATATTTGCATTTAAAGTTATGAAATATGATCATTAAACATGTTTGTGGTTGTTACAGTAAAAATATAACTTTTTCTACGATGTTTTTTGTCTGATATTAGATCAATTGTGTTAATACAGTGTGTCAAAATGAAAACATAACTGTAAATTCAGACACGTGAGGTTGTGCTGAAAATGATGAGACCAAACAAGGCAAATAAATAGTTTTTAAAGGTGAAATGTGGAGGAAACATCAAAAGTAGTTAAAAATGGCCAATTATACCCTGGACCCCAGAGGGTTAAACATTTTTTTTAAAGTAAGTAATTAATTACTTTTAGAATCTTGTAACTCAATTACTAACTCAGTTACTTTTTTGAAGAAGTAACTAGTAACTGTAATTAATTACTTTTTCAAAGCAACTTGCCCAACACTGCTCACAGAAACTTCAGATCATGTTGACATTTGGTGAATGAAGAACTTTAATTTTTTGAGCTGGGAAAACAAATTTTCCCTGGATAATAAACCACACGTCAAGTTGATTGGACTGTGCAGTCGCTGCTTTCTGCATGATTCATATACAAAATGTGTTAATGTGCAAATAAAAAGACAGGACAGGGAGTCTAAACGAATTCAGCCAAGCTCATCCTTCACATCATTAGCAGTTTAAACATGCCAGCAGCTCTCTCAAATGGGTTTTCAATGAGAGTCGGCTCTTCTTCACTCTCATCTCTTTCACGTTCCTCAGCCACACACACACACAGTCTGAAGGTCAGTGTTTGGTGTCATAATCACGGCAGTAATCACAGCAGAGGAGGTGACGATGATGGTGGAGCGCTGATTGCGGCTGTCTCTCAACAACTGCTCAAAACAAGAAAGTGGACGCCTCTGTTTGCAGTCAAGGACTCAAAGTCATCATCGGTACACACACACACACACACACACACACACACACACACACACACACACACACACACACACACACACACACACACACACACACACACTTACTTAACTGGAGACTGAAAACTGGTCAGAGAGAAGAGGTTAGAATAGGCAACAGGTGTTTTAATCGAGGCTTGTGCAGCATAGTGAGTCAGAAATGTGCTTACTGCCAGCAGGAATAAAAGCATGTTTATAGGAAGCTTTAGGAATATTCCTACTGTTCCAGCAGAGGTTCCATGTAAGTACTTGAAAAACTTTTATTACAGCATAAAAATGTGTATCGGAGTGATTTCATGCAGAACATGAATGACTGCTGTGTTACTATGTTCTGACATGTTTTATAGTAACCAATGACCAGCTCTCAATTCTTTGTTAGTTTCCAGAAACGACCAGTAGGAGGCAGCAGAGTCCCAGCAGCACATGCATAATAAATGTGGATAACACAGAGGGGCTCTCAGCTCCTGGCACTTCATCATGTGCAGGACACAACAGAACAGACCGGTGCCCGTCGCTGTACTTTACCAAGGTCTGACTTTCTCTCTGACCTCCTGTGTCCCTCGCCCTCCCCTGTGATGCATATTTAAAGCAGCTCTAACAATCCTTTATTTTAAGTGTTTGAAGTTTCTGTTCTGGTTGTTGTCCTCTGGGCTGCACGAGGCCTGCTGAACACACACAGGAGACACAGTCAGACACTGGCTGGTGAAGACAGCTGAACTGTATATGCAGAAGACACAGATACTTCCTCCAGGAAGTAGAAGTGCTAGAAACATGTTAATGCTGAATGAATGAAGTCTTTATAAAGATCAAATCCTAATAAATAAATATGTTACTTCATTGCTAATACATGTTTAAATATCGGCTGTGGTGCAGGAGGTCAAACTGTGTCAAACTGAAGAAGGCTCAGTGCATAAAATACATAATGGCATTGTACCACATTTAGCTATGAGCTCATTTCCATCTGCACGAAACTGTTCGTGCTGGTGAAAATGAACGTATAACTTATACCACTGCCAACTCTCTAACCTCCCAACACCGAGACTGTGTGTCTGCTGAATCACATGTCAGACTTATGATGCTCCACAGTGACAGCGTGTCTGCACAGTCTGCAGTTTAGAATTATGCTTTTTTGCTTGTTATGCTTTAAAGATTATTTGAGGGCATTTTGCCTTTATTGGATAGCAGAGCAGTGAAGACAGACAGGAAAGTGGAAGACTTGCAGCAAAAGGCCATGTGACATGTGGCTGCTTGCTTCTGCACTGGAAACTGACAATCATTCACTCCCAACAGCCAACAAGAAGACCAGGAAGAGATTAAGCTCCTGGGTCTGCTGAAGTTATATTAATATATTTTCACAACTTACTGTGAAGTCTTAAAATATCACTAACCTTCCTCCAGGCCCTTCCTTTGTTCTCTCTTTCTCTATCCATGAGTAAAGTTGAGCAATGCATCTTCAGCTGCCTTCCAATGACATCAAGAAGCTCGTCTTCCATTTCTGATTGCTGGAGAAATCCCAGCTGACGAGTTTTCACAGTGCAAAGGGAAGTGAGTTTTTCTGCAAAGTTAGTTTAACTTGTTTAAATGTGGATTTGCCTCTTGTGTCATCTGCCGTCAGTTTTTATGCCTTGCTTAGACTTTCCTTTGCCTTTGTGATCACGCTGTCAGCTGAGGGTGTTTTTGCTTGGACTCATGTATTTGACCACAGACTGGGCAACTTTGTTAGTGAGGTTAGATACAGAACTTATTTTGAGATGAGTGGATAATGGGTGGCTAAGCTGAAGAATTATATATAAGACAAATCAAAGCTAAAAGGAGAGAGAGCACTGTGAATGTAAATGTTAGCAATTAACACACTGACCAGAACAACCTGACAAAGTCAAAATATGCCAGAATGTTTCTGTCTAAAGGTTTGCTAAGAAAATGAAACAAATCGCATTTCCTTTTAATCAAATATTTGAACACAGTAGTAGTTTTACAGAGTGCAGACTACGGTTTCTATTTGGCCTTATTTTATTGAAAATATATATTAAAAAGTCTCTGGCTGACAAACAAAGCCCTAAAAATAACGCAGGAAGATGGATCATCCCTCTATAAATTATTCATCCTCACTGCACACAAACGCTGACACACTGAGCTGCTTCTGTTAAAACTCGAGTAAACAATGCAGATCAGAGCGACGCCGCTCGGCTCGAGGAGCACTTATAACCGAAAACAAGGTGACAAATTTGTTCTTGATTGGCCCAGACCGGGCGGAACGGCGTAGTCATGGCACGGTCGACTTGTTTTTCAGAGTGTCCTTCTTTGGCCAAGAGGATTTTTGGCAGCGCTCGCAGGGGTGAAGAGAGAGGCGCACTCAGAGCTCCACCAACCCCTGTGCTGAATGAGAAGGAGCTGGGCAGTGATGACAAGAGTGCCAGCAGGGGGTTAAGCTGTGACCCAGATTCCTGCACGAGCCTTTGTCCTGGAGAGGAGAGAAGATTCTCCTCATTCATCTCGCCGAGGGCTGAATTCGCGTTATGAATACAGTGACAGAGGGGAGGAGAGACAGACTCAGGCCGGCAGAAAACGAAATAAATGACTCTGAGTTTGCATGCATTATAGATCATTCTGCAGATGCATGCAGTTTAGCTTCAAACCAGTCACCGCTGCATTCTTTGTTTACTCTCCTCTTTTAAAATCACTGCTGGTCTGTGTTGCACGGATTTCTGGATGTGCATCGGTTAAAGTCACAACCAGCTTCAGAAGGAACAAAATATTTGTTTCCACATACGAAGTTTTATTCCAGGCAGATGTTTTAGCTTGGAATAAGGGTGTAGTGATGCTGTAATACTTTCTCTTTCAAGATTCAGTATGAATAAGAAATGAGTAAGTAAGGATGAACTGTTATGTATTATTTTGCTTATACAAGCTTTTATTGCAATAAGCAACATGTCATCATTCAGAGGGCTCGGCGGGAAAAATAAACACAGAATATCCTGAAAGTTTTAATCGTGGCATTGCGAGTAGAGCAGATGATGAGCAGCTTTATTATGTTTTCTTTCCTTGATTCTTTTTACACTCTAATAAGTAATGAACCGTTCAGTCGTCACCTGGTAAAGCAATGTTGATGACTGAAGCTAACAGCTCTAAAACAGCTTTTTATATTGGATTATTTTCTTGGTACCCTGTGTGCACTTTAAATCTTTTATTCATGCCATTATGTCTTTATTATGTGAAGCACTTTCCTTGTGACAAAAAACTTCTGTACTAATAAATTTGTCTTGCCCTGCTTTGGCGAGTGGGTCCCAAACTGTGGTCCAGCACCCCATAAGGGCTCTGGCTGAACTCGAGGCATTTATAACTGCTCGCAGACCGTTCACACACTGTTTGCTCTGTAACGTCCTGAAAGAAAATCCCAGCAGCACCAAAACATGTTTCTGTTACAGGTTAGAGACTAAAGAAAGCTAAAGCACTGATCAGGGTTGAATTGTAAAAGATCCGTCGGGTTTTCCCAGATTTCTTCCTGTTAAAAGGGAGTTTTTCCTTCCCACTGTCTGACTCTGGGGTGAGCTCTTCTCTCACCCCAACCAATCACAGCAGATGGCCCCGCCCCTCCCTGAGCCTGGTTCTGCCGGAGGTTTCTTCCTGTTAAAAGGGAGTTTTTCCTTCCCACTGTCGCCAAAGTGCTTGCTCATAGGGGGTCACATGATTGTTGGGTTTTTCTGTGTATGTATTATTGTAGGGTCTATATTACAATATAAAGCGCTTTGAGGCGACTGTTGTGATTTGGTGCTCTGTAAATAAAACTGAATTGAACTGAAGTGACTGTGTCCCTGTGTGTGGGCAGCACACGGAGTCAGTTTGTTGGGGTTAAGGTTTAAAAACACCAAAGAGATGCTGGAAAACTGGGAAGAAGTGTAATTACATGAGCTGTATATAAAAGATGTACGTCTCTTATCAGTGATTATCACAGTCTCAGCTGTTACGCTCTATTCAAACAAACCCCAAACTTGATGTTTCTGTGACACAGTCAGCTGTGCCACACATTCATTTCCATCACACCCAAAACATCGACGACTCTCTGCAGGCTACAAAAGGCCAAAGTAAGTCAGGACAGAGCTCGTTTTTTAAGTAATCCCACAAACATTCACACAGTGTCAGTAAGAAATGTTAATACGTGATAATTAACAGATTCATTAAACAATAACAGCTAGTCCTAGAGTTAAATGTGAGAGGACTGTGCAGTGGATGAATTTGTAAAGCACCTTACAACAGAAAACTCTCCAGTTAGGAACAAAGCGGCGTTTTCTCCCCGAGCTGAATGACAGCGATGCATCCAAACCCTCAAAATGTCGTCAGCGTGGCACAGAGCGAGGGACCTTGGCAAGTGTGTCCATTGTGCTGCTTTCACACATGTATTTTGGGGGGAGAATGTGGGAGGTGTCCTTGTTTTTTAGACTTCTTGGTATAGCAGTCTCCCCCCCCCCCCCCCCAAACCACCCCACCTCCCTCCCTCCCTCCTCCTCCTTTATCCTCCTCTTCTCCCCTCTTTTATCCGAGTGTTTGTGGCCCCCTCAGTCTCAGAGCGACTCGGAGCCGAAGAGCGTCACATGGTAAGAGCACCGGGCCTCCACTCATCAACAGCTAACCTTCTCTTCATCTCCACTGCTTCCTCAAACTGTCTGAGAAAATATTAGACACAACAAAGAAAGGTCTTTTTTTGTTTTTTGTCATGACTTATTGATGAGGGTGCAAAGGGAGGGGAGGGGTGGTTGGGGGGGGGATTATTTTACTTTGTTTTTATCTCCAGAAACGTGACGCTTACTGTGAAAACAGATGTTTGGTGTCATTTTTGTTCCTGAAGATGTTAAAAAAAGGGAAGTGAGGGAGACAAATATGGGAGCGCCATGTCAACATACAACTGCATGAAGTGTAGCCATACACAAAGTCTTGATTATGAAAAAATGCTTTTATTATTTTCCTCCAGGTTTTTCAAAGCCAAACAATACCATACAATCGTTGCTCTGTTCTAATGCTGTGCATCCTGAAACTCTTTGTTCAATTCAGAAATGTCACTTTAGACTCTTTGGTGTTGATCCACAGGAACGTGGACTGTGGGATTTTGGATCATCAAGAATGATTGTTTTTCTATTTCTGAGGCTTTAAGGGAGGATTTTTGGCAGCAGCTTGTCTTTGAATAATCAAACAGCAGAAAGTAGAAGTGATGCTGAACTTTAGAAGCTGGGAGACGGGTTAGGATCCTTTCTTGAACTACAGTGTTTACTAATTTTATTTGTTTGTGCACTGAAATGGAGTCAAACTCACGTCCATCTGGTAAAATCTGGCTCTGCGTCAGATTTTCTTGACGTGTTTCTTGAGTTATTTTTTGTACGTGGACCTCGCCGTCAGTAATCACACACTAATTTGTACCTTGCTGGTAGAATTTGGCGACCTTTGTGTTTTGACTGTATCTGGCGAGCGATGTGACTGAGCATGTGTGAGAGTGCACGCTCACACACATCACTTGTAATTCACGCATCGGCTCACTGGAAATCACAGCGGCCGTGAGGCCCGGGAGCCTGATGCTCTGCTGATTTAATTTTCCATTTCCAACACATGAATATTATTAATGGCTCTCATTCTGGTCATATAAAAGCATCATTACCACACAGTGCTACAGCCTGTTTTATTGCACTGACCTGATGTACGCGAGTAATTCCTCTAATAATCTAGATTGTGTTTACAGAAGAGTAATTGTGAAACATGATTAATCAAGCTTGTAGCAGCTAAACTGAAAACAGAGTCTATTTAAAAACTTTGAAGCTTAATTTTCACAATAAAATGCAAGAAAAGATGCGTCAAAAATAACAAACAGTCCATTCAGTTTGAATAAAGGATTTTTTCTGGAGGATAAGTAAATGTGGAAGTACTGGTGGGTCCTGAAAGCCTCCCCAGTGCTCGCTGACAGCACCACGTCCGGGCTGGACTCCTCTTGGTGGAGTGTTTCTGACGCTTGGCTGATTTTCAATAAGCCAACGACAGACTCACCCCCCCGCTGAGTGCCCATTGTCCATTTGTTAACACTTAACACTCATGTGTCCGGATGCTCTTTGGCACTTCTTGGTGCTTTGGGTTCTGATGAGAAACTCTCTTAAACTGTTTTACATGTTCTGGAGTAGAATCCGTAGTTTTGTATATGCTGCGATGCTAACTTCCTGTGCTGATGAAGTGTGCACTGACCCAGTTCTGTTGCACCAGTCATTAAACTTTTATTGTGCTTTCTATTCAAAAATTCATTTTAAAGTTGTAAACAAATCTGTTTTTGTCCTTTGATAGATACATTTTATGGGTTGATGCAAGAAGTTACCAGAAAGTAAAGATAGAAGAAGCTTTTATTTCTTTAGTGGCTCTGCTTACAGCCCCCGAGTCTCATTCAATGTTTACACATGTAGACAAGCTTAAAGCAGCAAATAAAAGCACTTACTGTTGGTTTTAATTTTATTTCCTTACTTCAAAGATTAACAGTTAAAGGAAAGGCTAGCGTGGAACTTTCCGAAAAGCTAAATTATCATCAGATCATAAATGCTGGCAAATACACTCTCGACTCTGTCCAACACACTATTTACCTAAATGTAACAGGTTAGATTCAGGCCATAGACAGACTACAGACATCTTGTCCTTTGTGCACACGGTTATGAAATATGAAGAATAGTGCTGCTTACTATTACAGATTACAGCTGTGCTGAGACGTATTCACAGCACACATCAAACAAAGCTTCAGTCAGAGAGATTGTGAAGTCTTTACACAGACAAATGGAAACAAATTCAGACAAATACACGTCTGTATTTGCAAAATTAACTTCAGCTTCACTGAAAAATACTCGACTCCGTGTCATCGAGGTACATCATGGCGATTCTCCAACACACTGTGGACTCTCCTGATGATGGCTCATTGTTGAGCAATGAAAAATGAAGAAAACCAAACGACTTCCTGTTCAGGTCTAAAAATATGACTGAATATTCTCATCTCACAGGAAAATATGAAGGAAATCTATTTGTTTGTTTTAAAGGATACAAACTTTTTTTCACAACAGCACAGATTTTTATGGCTCTGTGGAAGTCTCATCAGTAAGTTATAGCAGCAGGAGTTTTATTTGGTGTCAGAAACAGGTGTTTTGGACACACAAAGCTCAGTGGAACCAAGAAACCAGAGCTTTAAAAGAAGTGGCAACTGTTGCCTTTCAGCCCAAAAGCCTGATCTTTCTCCTGTCCAACTCACAAGCTTTTAATACCTAGATTGTTTAGCAAGAATGCCACCAGTCCCATGGTCGGCCATCCCTCCAATCCCCAAATATAATTTCTTTCCCATTTTAAATAAGGACACACTTTTATTTCATGTTCACGGGGACACGACTGAGTAAATGTCAGACTGGACAGATGAAAATTCCTGCTCAGGGATGTAAAGTTGGTGTCCAGAAAGACTGGAGGTTCTAACATTTACACAAACTGTGACTGTGCTGTGACTTCAGCCATCAGCTGTGCTCCTCTTCCTCCTCCAGTTGGCTGATAAGGGTTGTGATTATGTCACCTAGCACATAGCTTACACTCAAGAATATTACATAAAGCTGCAATGACATGATGGCTGTCCAGCTGGCACAAAGTCTAGTAATCATCTCTTTCCTGTAACCTTTAGTTACAGGAAGGACCTGTACAGCACTCGCTGTCTCAAGAGGGCACGCAGCATCCTACGGGACTGCACACACCCAGGACACCGGGTGTTTAAGCTGCTGCCGTCTGGCAGGAGGTTCAGGCTGCTGAGGTCCCGAACAAATAGACTCAAGGACAGCTTTTACAACAGGGCAATAGCCCTGATCAATGTAAATAGCTGACCTGACTGGATACCTCCCTGGACTTTTTAGGGGGAGGTAACAATGTTTAAAACAATAACAATAATATTTATATTTATAACAAGGTGCAATAATAATTAATGTGCAATAATAACAGTGTGCAATACACATACACTTATTCTTCTTTTTTATACTAAGTTAATATACTGTGTTGTGTTGTTTGTTACGTTGTGATGTGTCATATCGTGTCGTGTTGTGTTATATGTAGTGCCGACGTAGGACAGTTTTTCCAATTTCATTGTACTACTGTACTATGTATGACTGTGCAATGACAATAAAGAGTTATCTTATCTTATCTTATCTTATCTTAGTTCGATTGTCTTAAAATTAACTGGTGCTACCATTTTTGCCGTTTTCTCCAACATGAATTTAATTCCAGCTTAAAAGTGCTTCTAAATACTTAACAGCTTTCATAACCTTTCTTCCCTTCCCTGAACAGCCACAATGAGTGCCCTGCCATGTTGTGTCCTCGTCCTCCTCCTATTCGTCCCCATCCTCACTGAAGCCAAACGCCAACCTGGGCAGGAGAAGCCTGACAAACCCCGTCAGCCTCCTCCATCACCTCAACCGGCCAAGAGACCCAGAAATCGCTCCGTGCCAGGCTCCGGAGAGCTGACCACCAAGGAGGGGCATCGCTGTGTTTGGCAGACATCGGGTGAAGGTCTGGTGAGCCTGCTGGTGAACTGCAGCATTGAAGCACAAGGAGACCTGCAAAGGTGAATTATAAATCCTCTGACTAAACATTCATACTGGTGCTTTGCTCTTGTTTCAGACGACTCAGTGTTTATTTCCACTTAAAGAGACAAAGTCCTCGTTAGTTCATGTTAATAGATATAGACTTGATTTCTTAAGCTTCACTTTTGTTATGGAAATGAGGTGAGACCTTATTTTCCTGGTAAGGCTTTGTACAGAGTATCAATGTGAACACACGACTGTAGAAAAAGGAAAGAAGTTTTTGCACTCACTTTTAAAGTGGGAGTGGAAAGCTCTGCAGGTGATTCACTAACTTCCAGTTAATTTAAATCCCAAAATGCAGACAATTAATTTCAGTAATGACCAACAAAGTCTACTGATAGCAGCGGAAATTAGTGTGAAAAATGAGCTGACAGCGAGTAGTGCACGAACAGACGAGTGTGTTTCTGAAAGAGCAGGACAGATCAGATCAACGACGAATCCATATGTACTCACATGTGTTGTGTTGACAATCAGGGACGTGTGCGGTCTCTGAAGCTGTTGTTCTCTGTATGAATTAGGCTCAGGGTGCCTTATTACAACGAAGTGTCCCATATTGCCTGATGTGTAGAATGAAGAACACAAAACATGATTTTTACCAACAGATCCCGACTAAATGAAGTTAGTGTTATTGATATTTTTAAAATCCATTTGAAAACTCATATTTATTTTATTGTTGTTTTATTCTTTTAACACAGAACTTCAGTCACAACCATTATTTTTAAATGTGGTTACATTAAAAGAAATCAGTTGACATGTGCAAATGCCCTCAGTGCTCTTTTCGCTCGCTTGTGAGGCTGCAGGTATTAGTTACAGTCAGTAACTTGTGTTGTAAAATTCAGATATAATTGTAACACAGTCCAGGTTTGCCTGAGTCCAGTGTATCGTAAAGACAAATCACTACTCCATAACCGATTCTGATGTTTCAGAGCTCGCTGTGTGCGCACTGCTGAGAAAAGACGGATGCTTTTGTGCTTCCTGCAGATTTCTTTATGGGCTGTACTCAGATTCTTCTCCTCCTTTTTCAGCTTTAATGATAAATTTGATTAGATTAAACTTGACAGGTACAAAGACAATTAAAGTCCATTAGGATCTATTCAGAAGTGCATTCAGCATTACATACAAAAAGTGCAGTTATATAGAGGGTGGGCCATTTATATGTATACACCGTAATAACATGCCCAGTGTGCTGCCCAACACAATGGGCAGCACATTGAACACATTTTATAAGTGGTCAGAAACTTGTAAATAACTCATGAAAGAATAAAGTTACGTTGAAACCAAGCACACCATTGTTTTTCTTGTGACATTACCAATAAGTTTGATGTGTCACATGACTCTCTTCCTATTGAAAAAAAACAAAAGTTGTATCCAAGATGGCCGACTTCTAAATGGCCACCATGGTCACCACCCATCTTGAGGAGTTTGCCCCCTCACATATACTAATGTGCCACAAACAGGACTTTAATATCACCAACCATTCCCATGTTATTACGGTGTATCCATATAAATGCTCCACCCTGCAGATTAAAGCCTCTGCGAGACGCTGAGCCTCATCATGTGCACACACCACCATCATAATGTGGCACAGTTTGAAGCATGCTGCCTGCCATAAATCTTAGTAAATAATGTTTGAATTATTCATTCAAATATTACTTATAATGCTGACTTCAAGCAGTACAGAAATGTCATTTAAACCACTGAAGAGCTCGGAGAGAGAAGACGAGTGCTTTATGAGACTCATACCATTCAAACCATTCGGACACACTGGGTATAACGGTCTGTGCACATGGTGTCCAACCATGCCAAGCTTGTGGAGCTCTCTTGACTTTGGCCTTTGTGCTCCTCTTGCAGGTATTGGTGTCGTTACGCTGGTAAACCAGACCTCTGCCAGGCCTATGGGGTGAAGTCCAGCCAGTACTGGAAGCAGCTGGTGGGAAAGCTGAAGAAAAGGCAGAATGCCTGCGAAGGGGAAAAAGTCCTGAAGGCCAAAACCTGCAAGAAGGCGCCCGGAGAGGCCCACATGAAGCTCGCTCAGCGCAACGGGGAAGACGACAAGAAGGGAGGGAAGGAAGGAGGGAAGAAGAAACCAGCTGGTAAGAGTGTAGGAGGAGGAAGGATGGACAAAAGGAAGAAGAAGGAAGAGGAGGCAGAGGAGAAGAAGAAGAGGAGGGAGGAAAGGACTGAGGCCGAGGATGAGGAGGGAATGCAGAGTGACATGGAGCCGGTGCAGGCTTACTGCAGCGAGGGCTGGCAATCGGTCTGCTCCTTCTTTGTCAAGTTCTTTGAAGGCTGATGAGAAATTATTTTGGATTTATGATGGTGCGAATTCACAATCTGAAAACACTGGAAATCATGTTCTTAGTCTCATGGGAAGAATCAGGCAGCTCGTTTATAACAATATATATATTCTTTAATTTCATTTTCAACATGGAGCTGCTTTAATAAAGAAAAAAACAACTGGTGTTACATTTGGACATAAAAACTTTTATAACATCAGCTTTTTATAGAGTCTGACTTTTTTCCTCTAACCAATTAGCCCCATGGCATCTCCTTAGCTATGCTACATTGGAGAAATAATTACTACCAGGTAATATAAATTATGCAAAACCATTAAAATTAAAGGTGTTAATGTTCATTGAACATGATTAATTTATTAGAAAATCATTAGACTGTTAATTTAATCTGAAATGGGAAAGAGTCGACCTGTAAAGGTACTTTTTGTAATAACCTTTAGTGGGTGTGTCAGGCTTTCCAGGTGTTTTAATATTTGTTTTCAGTTCAGCTCACGTTTCGTTAATGCAGGACTCACTGCTACAGTTGGCTTTACACAAAACTTCCCATCAGCATGAGGCTAACAGTATAAACCCCATAATTTGCATCAAGTTTCTTTATTTGGAAAAAATAAACCAATTAGTTTGTATTAGATTTCACTTTTTGAGTACGTTTAGATTTTGGACGTGTGTCTTGCCATCATAGATGTGTTTTCTAGAACTCAGAAACTGAAAAGTTATTTTATGTCCAAATTTTCTGATAATACATAAATGTAATAATTCTGTGGGCAACAGTGAGAATAGTGATTTTTAAGTTTAATCATGTGTATTTTAGTACTTCTTGTTTTCTTGATGTGAAACTTTTTTTTATTTTTTACACACACTTTGTGTAACTTTTTCTAAATGACTGTTAACAATGTTGCAACTCGACAATAAAGTGCTTCAAATTTCCCTTTCTAATCATGTGATTAACATTCAGTAGTCCATGCATTCACCCCATATCTTTACACATAATCATAATATTGTGATGACATCTTGGCCATTAAAGGAGAACAGTTTGGGAGTTTTGTGGTATTTACACGAGTAAAAACCACACAGTGCAATATTTTGGTTATAAGAGTTAAAAAAGCTTGACTTTTGAGCTAAACATGACACAGGAGAAAAATAAATGTGCTGCCTTTGTTCTTTGCTGAAGATCAATGCTCTCCACTGCTCTGTTGACCCAACCATGCTCAATGTAATTAATGGACAGGCTGGATTTAATGGAGAATTTCTGTTTCGCGATCTTCTCGTGTACATTTTATTTAGTTATGGAAAATAGTGCATACTGATGAGACTTCCATAGAGCCAAATGACATGAATTCTTTTAGCTATGGGCAGTATGGATGTTTAATGACGCCAGAAACACTTACTGGCAATTTTATTAGGTGCACACTGCCTCAGTTCTTTGTGGCATGGATTCGACAAGGTGCTGAAAACATTCATTGGGATTTGTCCCATTCCACCACATCCCAGCGGTGCTCTACTGGACTGATATCTAGTGACTGTGGTGGCAGTCCCAGTACAGTGAACTCAAAACATATCCCCCACACCATTACACCACTAGCAGTAGCCTGAATGGCAGAGAGGTCTTCTACTACTGTAGCACATGTGCTTCAAGGTTCAACACGTAATGCATTCAGAGATGTTTGCTGCCTGCCCAGTTACTGTTGCCTTTCTTTCAGGTCGAAGCAGTTTGACCTTTCTCAAGGCATCTTCCCCCAAACCACCGGATGTTTTCTTTGTAAACCCCAGAGATGTTTGTGTGAGAAAATCCAAGAATTTCTTAAATACTAGGCCAGCCTGTCTGACCAATAGCAAAGGGAAGGAAACTTTTTAAACTCTTTCGGTTTCATGATGAATAAAAAGGTCACTTTCAGCTCATTTCAGACAAAGCAGGCAAAATTAGCAAAAAGCAGAACCGTTTTCAAAATACTAAATAAACATGAACTACAAAGTTCAAGAGGTTCAACTAAATGGAACAAAGTGAGCAGGTGACAGACGAAATGCTGGCTTCCTCCCACAATCTAAAATATGCATGTTTGTTAAGTGGTGGTGAAGATAAAGTGGACCTCAGATTGGTTTCTTGTTTATGTCCTTTGGTCTATTTTAGGTCTAGTTATTTACTTTGTGTGTACTCACTTCCTTGTTTCAGTTATCTTGGCTTCCCTGCATCAAACAGTTTTTCCTGCTTGTCAGCCTGAGTCTATCTTCTCCACCTGGATCACTGGATTTTCTGTTTCTACTGCTTTGGGTTTGACTGAATAAAGGTGAGTTTTTGTTCATCAAGTTAGCCTGACTGTTCCCCTGCACTCGATACAATGACACACAAAAAAACCCCCACTTTAGAAAACCGTTTAAATACATACATGAGGTAATTTAGGAGAGAGGACACAGCTGGGGAAAACACGACACAGGTGAACAGAATCTAACGAGACAAGGGAGCTCAAAACTACACACATGATACAAGAGACTAGCAAAATGAAACAGGAAGTAGCAAATAACAAACAGTGATGGAGACCTGACCACAAGACAGTTTGTTGCATATGGAGCTCTTCTCTCACCCCAAACGGTCGCAGCAGATGGCCCCTCCTCTCCCTGAGCCTGCTTCTGCCGGAGGTTTCTTCCTGTTAAACGGGAGTTTTTCCTTCCCACTGTCGCCAAAGTGCTGCTCATAGGGGTCATATGATTGTTGGTTTCTTCTCTGTATGTATTATTGTAGGGTCTACCTTACAGTATAAAGCACCTGTAGGCGACTGTTGTTGTGATGTATAAATAAAATTGAATTAAATTAAATCAAAGCTGTGACGCTGGTCTGGAACCTAAACTGAATGGAAGTTTGGGTTCCAGACCACATTTTCTCCAACCATTTATTCACATCTTTTTCTTTCTTTAATTCACTGTGTGTGTCTTCACTTAAGTGTTGCACTGAATTTCATCAGAAGTCACAGGAGTTGCTTTATATTTGACACACTAACCTTCTTCCACATAGTCGAGGTCTTCTGCTGGACCTCCCCTCCTCCAGTTCTCCAGCAGACACAGTTAAACAGAGAAACTCTAAAGGTCATAAAAAGCCAGACTGGAAAGAGTAATCAGGTTGATGGGCTGTTATTGCAGCCTTTTCATGTCTCGCTCCACATCATAATCACCTCACCCACTTCACATCTCCACAGTGGCCTGATTGTCCTTGAACTACACACACACACAGAGGAGGGAGCAGCATGGGTCACATCCTCCATAGATCGGGACACTAAGACCCCCCATGCTGGATGCTGGCTGCCTGCCTGTGAGGACTCGGGCACAGCGAGGGTCTGGCAGCTCCCTGCTCTGCTTTTCTTCCTCAGCTTTTTCTCTGCACTCTTCATTTTTCCTCTTCCCTTTGTGGGCACACACCTCCACGCACACTGCCAAACAAATCCAACACTCCTGTGAGCTGCAGATGAAGTCACAGAGACGTTCTGGGAAACAGATTTCTCCTTTGTCCTTCAAGAAACTTGGTAAATCCTTTTCTGGGGAATTCAGCAGTTAGAAGCTGTTTTATCTCTGAATGAACGGGAAAAAAGTGTAATTACATCAGGAGTTTAACCAGTGATAAGAAATCTTTATCAGCTAAACACCTATTTCCTGTTGCAGAGATGATGCAGCGTAGCTCCTGCCAAAGTCAGTCCTAAAGGCTGCAGTAAAGCACGAGACGTAACTAAAACAGACTGAAGTCTAAACATGACACTCACTTTGGTTTTTTGACATAGCTCGTAACCTTATATATTTTTCAGGAAGGCTTGCATAAGAATCAGATTTTATCTGAGCAGCGTAGAGTTGGTTTCAGAGCTGTTTGTGGGACAGTTTAGATGACTTTGATGAAGGACACTTCAGTGTATCCTCAGGTGAAGGAGGTAATCAAGGAAGCACTGAAGCACCTTTCCTCAGTATCCAGAGAACTCAAAGTGCTCTGAGCTGCAGATACTTCAGGGTTACTTCATTCAGCAGCGCTGAAACGCAGAGAAGGTTGTCTGTGAAACAGAAAACAGGTGGAAACATAGTAAGGCACCACTCAGAGGAAAACCAAAACTTGGCAAAGATATGCAACGTAACGTTTTTTTAAAAAAGAGAAAAATAGAACCTCTCAGATAAATGGCTGAAATCATTTTTCATTGTCTTATGATTTCATTACCTGGAAGCAGCGAGTGGATGGCAGTAACAGCGAAGCGGGTTTAGGGTTTATGCACAGGTTCAAACTGTTCTGGGGTTTTATTAGAGAATAAATGAGCTCCTTCAGTGGAAGGAAACTATAACTGTTTTCTTCACACCAGCAGGATTTTTCCATGTCTGCTCTCACATAACGATGCCTACATTTCTCACCAACTCAGTAATGAAGTGTTTCCAAGCATGTCGATGAATCTTCTGGGCAGAAGATAAATTACTTTTGTTTTTAGCTGTTTTTTTAAATCAGTGTGGCCTCTCATGTTTGTCCATCACTCTACTGCCATCTCCAGGAAATTCGCTATCATTGCAAATGATGATGCAAAATGTGCATTTTCTGAATAAAGACATCGAACTTGTAGGACTGTCATTAAGGTCCTAAACAACAGAAAACCTGAAGCTCTGACTGACTGTTGCTTCAGAAAATTAGAAAGAAAGTCAAAATCTCATGAAATTAGGAATAATTCACAGCTTTTGAACAGTACTGCTCAGTCTTGTCTGTATAATATTGCCTTTAATGTACACAGTATACACTGGCAGTGTTGTTCTAGTGCATATTTTATATATTGTGCAGATAACGTCCTTCTCTTCCACCACGTCTACGTCCATTCTTGTCCACAGTCTTGTTAGCTTCCACACTGACTGTTTGAATTCTCTCTTGCATGGTCTCCCCCAAAAATCCCTCCATAAGCTTCAACTGTTTAAAACTCTGCTGCCCGCATTATTACCAGACCCCCTCCCCCCTTCTTCAGGTTCACTGGTTCCCTGTGAAATTCCAGATAATATACAAACTTCTTCTGCTCACCTTCAATGCCCTTCATATCCTCACTCCACTTTACCTTTCTGATCTCTTAAACACTTCAATCTTCTTCTTCTATCCAGCTTTCCGTGCCTTCTTTGCGCCTCAGCACCATGGGAAGCAGAGCTAAAAGCTGGTGGTGAGGCCCCCAGATATTCTGAGACCCCCAGATATAAGAAGCACTGGTTCTCTCCCCCAGTTTAAATCCCAACTCAAAACCCATCTGTTCAAATCTGCATATTCACTGTGAACTTATTGTTTATTTTATCTTGTGCTTTTTGTTTTCCATTGTTCTTCGTTGTCATTGTTCTATTGTTAAGTGTCCTTGGGTGACTTGAAAGGGGCTTTTAAATAAAATGTATTTTTTATTATTATATTATTGTCTGTGTGGATGCCCTGACAGACCCCCTACATTAGTTTATGTTAACTAACTAGCAACAGAACCCAGTGGAAAACTAAAAATCTATTCTGGGGAGTCACGTTTGTACCGTTCCAGGTTACAATGAGTTTGCTATTAAAACCAAGGTTGTACCGTCCACTTTACTCTCTGTCTCTTAAGCAGTAAGTGGTTCTTCACTGTTGGCTAACTAAACTGAAATGGGAAAATCCACCTGTCAGCCATAACATTAGGGTTTGTGGAGCACTTCATGAATAAACACAGTATAGAGGAGAGCCTGTTTTAGTCTCATGCTTCAGTCACTCAGGTGTACTGAGAGGTGGAATCAGCTGATGTCCACTAAGTGCAATCAGCACCATTTTATCGGATAGAACAGGTTTTTCTTTTTAAATTTCAAATACATCCGAGCAGTTTAGACTAAACTTAATTTCCTTGTTTTCCCCTGAGTCATTGGTTCTGTCACTAGTTAGCTAACATAAACTTAGTTGCTTCTCAGAGGCTTAAATTAACTATCCAACCCAGTGACGCCATGCTCTCTACTGGCACATGATGATGAAAACTATTCTAAAACACTTCTTCCTTAAAGCTTCACAGGCAGCGTTAAACCTATGATGCTTTGATATATGCAGTGTTTCATGTCCACTTTAAAACTGACACATGCAAAGTAATTTACTGTGTACTTTGTTTAATCTTACTGAAAATGGTAAGTTAAAAATGATATGAAGACAACATTCTGAGCAGCAGCTAATGCATGAAGCCAAAGTTCACCACCAGAGGTCACCGTGAGATCACGGCAGAAAAAAACCTCTCGTGATTTAGGGAGAGACAGAAAACCCGTAGTCTGTCCATGCATCCGTTTTTTTAACTGCAAAGAGGTCATGATGGGCTGTCATGATGGGCTGTCATGGGGTGGGAGGGGGGTACACTTTGGGCAGGTCTCTAGTAAAGAGTCAAATATAGACACATATAGGAACGGAAAAGGTGCTCAGCTCCTTCAGTTTTATACATTTAGGTTTATAGCAGTCATTTATATCAGCTCATCTACACTCTTACAACAGTGAGTATGGTTAATTATTCACTAGTTTTATCACCTGCCTTATTTCCTCCCTGACTGTCCTGTTTAACTGTGGCTGCTCTCCTGATAGCAGCGTGATGGTTAAAATGTGAAAAGTGGAGCGTTTCACACATCAGTGAGCTCTTACATCAGTCTTCTTTCTCCATCCAAAGGTTGAGACATGATCGAGGACTTATTCTGGTTTCATTCTCACTGTGACAAATGGGCCCAGTGAGTCTGGCTACTCATTTACTTTAAAACACACAAACCTGAAACTGAACAGCCTGTGGGCAGGAGAGTTATATGATGTCCGAGTGACACCAATACCCCAAAGTGAAAGATATTTATACCCCTGGAGGCATATGTTTCTATTTTGTGCCTGTAGTGACACGTGAAAGGGCCGTAGAGCTTTCCTCTGCTTACAAACACACTTCAGTCTTGTGTCAATTCCTGTGTGATCAGCTGTAAAGTGTGAATTCATGTTTGACCACTTCCTAAAACACCGTATGCGCTGCAGCAGCATTTGAAATGCAGGAATTTCACACAACTACAGTTTAAGACCTCAGGAAGACAAGCTCACTTTGTTTCACCTGCTCACTGTGTTTCTGATCCAAGTATCTGCTATGTCAAGATGAAGCACTTGTTTTTTTAACATGCTGTCCTGCTCTGCCTCGCTCCCATTTTTTTGGGACAGGCACGAGGCTCATGATTTCCTGAACAACAAATCATTAAACCACAGAAAGAATAAAACATGGACTTAGCTTCCAGGTCCACTTGGAAGTGGAAGTGCTTTAGGCCTGCATTCTTTCAAATGCTCACTAGGGGGCGTCTCCCTTGATTGCAAAAAGACTTGTGGTCCTGTAAACACTTTACTGCTTATGGGCTAGTTTTACATTCATTTCTGGCTATAATCGATAAAACATTACGTTTATTTAATACATTTTGCTCAGCGTGAGTGTCAGAACAACTATACTCACTGCCTAACGACTTGTGATTGATAAGTCATTAGCCAATAAGCATGCAGATTCTGATTCACCTCTCAGTCAAAAGTTTGCAGCTGGCTGTAAACATGTTTATTAATCATCTTGGACTTTTGAAAACAGGAGTCTAGTAGAGGTGACTGGACAAACCCAATTATGATCTAACAGAAAGGAACCACGTGAGAAAACGTGTGACTAGGCGAGCTGGCAAGGTGCACCTTTAGAAAGAGTCCTAACTATTTCTGCAACCACACCGACGGGGCTTAAATAAAGCTGTTTGGAAGTAATGAAATCTGTGCTAATGTGTTTATACCAGGCTAATGTGGCTCTAAAGCCACCACCAGGTAGCACATCATTACCACCTTCCAAACATCGCTGATATTAAATTTTTTGTCCAAACATATAATATATTTCACTGTTTTTCTTTGTCTGTGCTTTTTTTTAGCTGCTAAACCTCATAAACCTTCTTCTTCATGGATGCATGGACGTGGTTTCTCTTTCAGGTGCTGCAATAATCATTTTGTTGATGCTAAAAGAATACGGATCATTCATAATGCTCTTATTGTTTGAGTTTGGCAAATGAAGAAACCTTTGGACCTTCAACTGACTAAATGCCTCAGACACAGCATTCACAGCACTCTCAAAGTCATTATTAGTGCAACTTTGTTTTCAGCTATCAGCTTTAGATCTGTTTTAGCTTAAGCTAATTTTTAGAGTGGCTTCACCTTTTAAATATACGAACCAATGCATGCTCACGTTGGTTTTGATAAAGAATAAGATAAAACACTTTCTGTGTGTTTGTATTTAATTTTGGTTCAGGTGCATTAAAATACTTTCAGTTTGGTATCTGACAAAATTAAGCTAGAGTGTTTTAGCTGTAGTTAGCTATAACAACCATGGAGCAGACAGACTTGTTGACCTTGCCTTATCCTCCTGCGTTGGCCTGTAATGACCGCTACTGTGAGCCCCTCACGCCGCTGTCATGATATTTACACAAGCTGCAACATCGGTCAAACATCAGTCAGATTACTCTCTGGCCTCAGACAGCTGGCTATTTATTTCAGGATCACCTGAGCATGAGGTGACAAAATCCAAGAGTGTGTAGGTGTGTGTGTAGGTGTGTGTAGGTGTGTGTTCTACATATTTTTTGTGTTTGAAAATTTTCCAACATAGAGTGAGCTATATATAAATGGACAATGCATAATGTTTGTGCATGTATGTGGGGCCAGGACTGACCTCATTTCTTCAAATAGTTCAACAGGGCCTGTGTGAAAGGTTAAAGAGGAATACAAACCTTAGTATCTGAATCTAAAAGATTATATTTTAAAAGTAATTGGCTCCCTTTGTTACGCATTAATTACCTGCGATTAATCACAGTTTTGGAAAGCTGATATCAATTTCACTGCCACACTGAGGCCAAAGAAACATCGTCCCAAGAAACAACTTAGAAATAAAGTCATTGACATCTGTAAGACTTAGAAAGGCTTACAAAGCCTTTCTAAGTCACAGTGAGACCTTTTATCCACACATAGGCAAAACCTGGAACAGCGAACCTTCACAAAACTACTCCAAGGCTGTAGAAGAACCCTCAACAACCTCAAAAGAACTGCAGGCCACATGTGTCTCAGCTAAGTTAGAGTTTATGATTTGACACTATGAAAGAGTCTGGGCAAAGACGGCAGCCTGGGAGAGTCCCAAAGGGAAAACCAGTGCTGACCAAGAAGAACACATAGGCCCATCTCACAAGAAAGAAACATCAGGATGACTCCCGAGACTTCTGGCAAAATATTCTTTGGACTGAATTTTTTAAGGTTTGAGTCCCGTTAGATTTGGGGTAAAACTAACTTCATAAAAAGAACATCGTGGCAACAATCAGACATGGTGACATGGTGGTGGTGTGATGGCCTGGGGCTGATTTGTTGCTGATATAATTGATGGTAATGTAATGTAATTCATTGAACTCTCCACCAGAAAATCCTGAAGGACAAGGTCCAGCCATCAGCTTGTGCCTTGAAGCTTGAGCTGATGGGGTATTAATGAAATAACCCTCTTGATTGCGCTCATCAGTGTGTTTGGCCAGATGGGATTTGTTAAAGGCTGTTTTTCTGGCGAGGGCAGCATGACCTTGAATTGGATAAGTGTAAGAGAATGATTAGCCCACCTGCTAATGTGAACTAATTACTTGATACCCAGCATAGCAGCTAGAGAGCTAACCCCAGCTTGCTTTGTCACTTTTTGGACGTGGAGTTTGTGTCGGAGTCTGGTGGGTTGGGCAGAGAGTTGTTTGGTGGCATTAGTGATTAGTGGACTCCATTTCTAAGCTAATGTTAGATCCAGTCTGTTTGGGCACTGGCAGTAAAGAAAAGGCTCCAAAACTGAAACAAATGTTACCTAACTCACATTTAACTCTTGTTTTAGCAACTGAGCTACATACAAAAGTCAGTGGTTCTTTTCCAGGTTTTAATTGTCTCATGTTGCTTTTATTTAGAAATGGAATCATCATTCAGAGTTAATCCAGAGGTTATAATGAAAACAGCAGCTGGGTGTGACAAGTGGAGCAACAGGTGAGAATTTCTATCATGCATGACAGGCAATTCTGCTGAAGCGGTTGGTGATTCTGGATACCTGTGCAGGTGTTGTCAGTTATTCTGGTTGATTAAGCCTTTTCAAACCAAGATGGCATCTTTCTGGTGGTTTGCTATTTGGAGTGACAGATTGCATCCTGAAGATTCTTTGGACAAGATTAGGTTTGATGGCTTAGGAAATTCTCACAGCAAGACGCTCGACCACATACACCAACAGATGTCTTAAGCCTCAGGTGCCACAGATTCAAGGAAGTTTGAATTTGTGCTAAGATAAACGGGTAAGAAAGGAAAGATCTTTAAAATTGTTCGACAGTATCTCTTCAGTCGGTTTATGTACAAGTGATTATTTAGGGCCAATAACCAAAAGTGTCACAGTCCTCACTGACTTCACCAAGGTTTGTTTGTATTTTGCTGTCAATGTCTGGGGGCGGGACCCATTCGGGGTCTCCGCCCCTGAAGCTTCACATCTGGGATAATCAACGCACGTGCAATGAGCCCATCCGTGGCCACTACTTGAACTATGCCATTAGTAAAGCCCCGGCTCCTTAGTAAAAGTATAACCTAAACATAACATTTAAATTTACAATAATTGATTACACAGCAGTGGAGAGTAGACTTTATCACAGTAGATGTCTTTCTGAAAGCGCTGTAACTAAGTTTAAGAATATAATCCACCCACTGTTATCATCTTCAATGCCCTGTACCAACACAGAGCAGAGCAGCTATCTGAATACTACCCCAACAGAGGTCGATTATCTTGTTAATAATTTTACCTCCTTACTACGTACGACTCTGGATACTGTAGCTCCAGTGAAAACTAAGGCCTCAAATCAGAAGTACCTGACTCTGTGGTAAAATTCTCAAACACGTACCCTAAAGCAGATGACTCGTAAGCTGGAGAGGAAATGGCGTGTCACAAATTTAGAGGATCATCATTTAGCCTGGAGAAATCATTAGAGAAAAAATTACTCATAATCATCTCACAGATGTAATATTATCTACAGCTACTTTTAGTACCATTGATGTTAAGTTAGATTCTTTTTCTCCAATTGATATTTCTAAGTTCACTTCAATAATTACTTCCTCCAAACCATCAACGTGTCTTTTAGACCCCATTCCTACAAAACTGCTCAAAGAAGTCCTGCCATTAATTAATGATTGTCTTAGGAATTAATTAAAGATTTTCCCTGCGTAAGCAATCTGGTCTGACTGGAAATGACATCTGCAATCAGACTCAGGATTTAGTCAGGGTGAGACGAGCGTTGTAAAGGCTAAGTTGGCTCATTGCTCTATCAGTGTCATGAGGCGCAGACGTGCTCGCTGTGTTTAGAGTGTCTCGGATTACAACAGCTTTGAAACAGCGATCCCCTAATCTGTATTAAAAGAGGTCAGATTAACGTTTATTAACATATAACAAAAACAAGATCTCACATGCACATTGTCATGTTTGCTGCAGACACACCTACGACTTTGTGCCAAGACAAACACAAAGACAATGACCTGCATTTACCTGCAGAGCTGCAAAATAGCTGCCAGAGTTTACTCATAAAAATCTCTATTTTGATAGTGGATCTATCTACCAGCCCTGGGCTTTGCTATTGTTTTGCGTCACTCAAATTAAACGGACTGCCGGATGTTGTTTCAGTATCTTCATTAGGTTTGATGCTTCGGGTCAAAACTGCAGCTGCAGGAAACTACGAATGCATTTGCTTTTATATTTACATCTACATAAGAAACCAATCTTTCTTTATAATATATAACATATTTCCATAGGTTCAACCAGTCGCAAATTCACAGACTGTTGGAAGAAAAGATTGCTAAAAAGATTCCTTTTGGAATTGTACTTCAGAAGTACAGAAAACTTTGACAGAATACACAAAAAGTGAAATTATAGAACCTCAGCAGCAACAACCGTCTCCAGACAATCAATCCCTGCTTATGCTTGTGTTTTAAGCAGCTAAACTTTTTCAGCAGTGTCTCAGGTTAACCATTATTTTTTATTATTGGGGTTTTCAGTCATTCTCTTGTTGGTTCATCTTGTTACATCACCCAGCCACTCCTACACTTCAGGTCATGGATGTCTGCCTTTTGTTCTTGTAAAATAAGTCATGATCTAGAAGAACTAAGGGGAACCTGTAGGTTATTAATGTCGGTCAGGGTCTTCTAACCAATTACACTTGGCTGGACTTGCTGGCTTTGACTCTCTGACACTTGCCAAGCATTTTCAAATATCTCTCACTCATGCTGTGGCAACAGTGCAGGTCTCACAGGAAATGTGAGTATGTTGCTGCCTGGACCTGTGTTTGCCTGCAGTGAAGCAAGGTGAGAACAGACCGGCAGTTGCCTCTGTAAGATGAGCTGTACGGTCAAAAATACGACTAGTCAGACCTTAAAGTCATACAAGGTGATCTGAGTCTCACGCACACTCACATTATTTTGGTATTTAGTTTAGTTTTCCAGTTGAATACAATTTAATGATTTAAAGTACAAGTTTTGTCTCATGCTACCAAAGAATATTGTTGTACTTTACATTATCATGCTTTGCATGAACAAGGATATTATCCTTTTCCACCTCATGGTGTGATTTCTGCAGGACACCCACTCTCGGGGGAACAAATGAAAGAAATGATGAATTCAAGTAGCTCGTAGTGAACTCTTTTGGTACACATCAGTGTTATTGCTGTTTATTATTGCGAGTTAAAGGTCAGCCCACATTTAAGAAGTGATAACAGAGCTTTCAAAAGGCTCTACAAACTGTCAGGCAGCTGTTAAACCTTTTTTTAGCAGCAATCCTGTAAATCCGATTTATACTGAATACTTAATTCGTCCAGCCTTTGAGTGCTTGCTTCGCTGCTCCTATTAAATATTTATTTACATATAATGTGTCTGTTGGCATCCAACAATAAAAGTAATGGTTTTAAATTTTCTTTGAGCATTAATTATTTACCTGTGAGTGATGTATTCAAGAGTTTCTCTTAAACCAACACATGGCCCTTTAGTCCCATTTCTCTCCAAATATTTAAAAATTAAAAGCTTTTGTTGGAGTTTTTAAACTCTGCCACTTAAGTGCTTGAAAATGCTTGATGTTCCTGCAGAGTAATGAGCCTTCTGCCCCTGCAGCCGATGCAGTTGTTTGGCGTTTGCTAGTTTGAGTTCAGTGCACGCTCGTACAGGTGCTCACGCATGCATGTGGCTAATCCCCAAGCAACAGTGCTGATGCTGATGAATTTGCTCAGGTGTTGAGTAATAACGGGATTCGTGTTGCTTATAAAGTGGAATTAAAATGTCAGATCCTGTGTCCTTCTGTAATATCTCTGTCATCTAAAGCCGTCAAAGGTCTTCGCTCCATTTGGGATCGAGTGGCCCGTTTGATGTGCCTGCACTGTCTCAGCAGGTCTTAGCACTAATGCGTGCTTCTATTTCTGGCATTGTCCAGTGATGTCACACTGCATTGTTCAAGAGCGTCAAGGTTTCACCAGCAGCCAACTGGCAACGCTATGAGCAGAATTCACTGTTGCATTTCAGGTCTAGTTTATCTATTTGATGTGTCACCACTGCTTAGAAACCAGGTCTATTTTGACTGTAGGCTAAACCAAAACCAGCTAACTAAACCAAAATGCAATGGATGGAAAACTAAGTATTCCCTGAACTGTTTCCACAGGAATGAAGTCATTTGCAAAACACTTTGAAAATTTCAGTAATCATGCCGGGAAAGTCAAACTCATTGTTTTTAATCGCCATATTATCTGGGGATGGAGCTCCTTGGTGCAGCCTGGGCTGATTATATCACTCACACATGCCACTCAAGCAAAAACAGTGATTTGCATTTCTATATCTATATTGTATAAAAACACATCGGCTTTTAGCTGCACGGACTGATCGAAAGACTTCATGGTATGTGTTGTTTCAGAGCATGAGCAGGTCTGATTAGAATCTTTATTAACGATTAAATGTACAGAAATGAGAAGCAACTGTTTAAAAGGAAAGTTCTTGCTGTATAAGGACTACTGCTCCATTACTGATAACGATACATATACTGAAGCTTCACGGAGGGTTAGGGTGAGGGTAGCTGGGTTATAGAAGCTTATAAAAACCATCCAGGACACAGTGTTTAACATGGTCACTGCTAACATGCTGACATGGTCACTTAAAACTATATTCCATCCATCCGTCGTGGATTAAATCTAACCAATCACAAGTTACTTTTCTTTCCCAGTTTCTGAGATCTGTTCCACTGAGTAATGAGGGTTTTCTTTAGACATGTTGTTGTGATATTTTGATACCATGGTAGCATTTACAGGATATTGTTTTATAGTGATATTATACAGGAAAACTGTTACTCAATAAGGCCCATTTACTAGTTGTTTTTCTCTTTCTCTGTGACCCAAGAATTGATGTGTAAGAATCACAGGCTGGTACCCCAAGGTCGAAAACACCACAGAGATCACTTCCTTACTCCCATCCTCCCTTCTTTATCTCCTAGAAAAGAGCTCGTTAAAGGCCTGGTGGTTTGTTTCAGGATTCACTAATGAAAGAACTCTGTATTCTATGTCTAGGAGTGTATTTTGCTGGAATGATCATAAATTGTAGCTGAACTGATAAACTACACAAAGGATACTTCTTTGCTCACAAGGCAGGAAGACGTTTCCTTATTTGGTCTGTACCGGTTTTAACTGAGAACCTGCTGACACACGAACCTTTTTCCTCTATATAAGCTGTTGTGTACTTAATAAACCTTTGAGTTGATTATGGGAAAGCAACCTGAAGCAGTCTGTGTTTCCTTGTTCTCCCAAGCTACTCCCGGCGCTGTAACTAACCTGCTGAACGGCATACCTGAGTGTTACTTTGAATAATTAGGAGTCTTATAAGGAAAGGACAAAACTCTGCTTATCGCTCACGCCACGGAGGAAACCCGGGATGGAAATTTCCTTCACATGTGACCACAAATCACATGACATTAACTTGCCACTTTGGACGTGTAACGGTGATGGTGAGGATGCAGGGTCAAGTGAATAAGGCCGCAGTCACACAGGCCGAGAACTCGGGTTAATGATGACTGTCTGGCACCACCGGCTGTGCGGGAAAATGATGTCGATGGCAGTCGCTGGGAAAATGAAGAATGTTAAAGCCCCAGTTACACAGGCCTACCAACATGGAAACCTATCCTCTCTCTGATTCTAACGTTGGACTCTTCAAGGCCTAACCTGCTTTTGGAGCAGCATTCAGGGACGATTAGCTGACCTGCCTCACATTTGTTGATTTATTTCGCCGCGACAGCAATAAAAACCCCATTTTTTTTATAGAGTTTAGGTTGCATTTCTAATTCGAAACAAACTGAAGAAGTTGTTACGGTTAAGTAATGGGGGAAAAAAACCCTGACTCCATTTACACTTGACCATGTGACTGAACTTGAGTCTCAAAATGAAATAAACCAGGACTATTTTTATTCTGGGTCTCATGCAGGTATGCTGTACCTAAGCCTCTTAAACAGAGTCATACATAACCTCAAAACCTGTCAGCATCTTAAGAGAAGTCTGTGTCATGTGATGACTGCTGGCCATTAACTATGCCTGATAGCCTCTCCTGATCCCATTTTTGCCTGCGTGCCTTATGTGAAGACTAACAGTGCCAGCTGGCAGCCCGAGAATCACACCGGAGCCAAGCGTGTCATAAGCTCTCTCCTGTTTGCTGCTCTCTCTCGCTCTGTGGTCGGGAAAGTGTCTCAATCTCCCTGTTATCTTCAGATCTGATGGAATATGGAAATTTTGAAATTCTACTGAGATTTCTCCTTTTCTTCCTAAGGGAGAAAATTTACTGTCAGCAGCAGAGAAAAGAAAACAAGGAAACAAGCAAATGTGAGTCACGGTATTGACTGAAGTCATTTGCTGCCCTATGGGAATGTCCCCAAGAGGGTTGTCCCCCAGCCCAAATTGCTCTTTGGACTGAACAAGCTTCTCGGATGAGAGGTGAAATGTTTTCAAGAAACTTAAAGAAGTCCAGATGCAGACCAAAGTTTCTTTTAGTTTCTGTTCCAACTCTCAGTATCACTGTGAGTCCACTCAGTTCTAACAGCTTAGTCCAGCCTGATTCAGCTCACCCAATCCTTTCACCCACTGTACTGTAAAGTGGCTGGTTATGAATACTAGATGACGCTTCAGCAAGTTATCAACAAAACTCCAACAGAATGAATGGAATTAAAGTGCTGAACACGAAATCAACTGTCCACAGACTCACAAAGAAAAGCGTGCCAGTGAGGAGCACTTGTTTAATTCAGTCAAAGTTCCACCCAGTTACCGCTGTGGGCCATACGTACCTTTGTGCACGAAGAGCCCAGGCACCGTGACACTGACTGACTCAAAGCTGGAGGAGGGTTGCAGAGCGGCTTGCAAAACATGTCAAAGTATTCTTTGACAAGAACCGTGAACCCCGAGTTGCATTTTTTGTGTTTGTGTGTGAATGTGTGCGTGAATGGGTGGATGACTGAATGTGTAAAGTGCTTTGGGGTCCTTAGGGACTAGTAAAGTGCTATACAAATGCAGGCCATTTACCATTTAAAAGTGAGCATAGGAAAAGATGTGCTCGTAGTAGAAGTGTTGCATAAATACCATTTAACGTCTCACAATTAATAGCCTTCATTTTTTTTCTTTAGACTATAACTGCAAACAACTCAAGGAGCCAAATTTGTCACCAAACTAATCAACACAACAATTATGTGACAGCTTTGTCAGCGTTTTGGGGAAGTTATTTTTTCTCATGATCATTTAGCCTTCTAACACGATTGTCTTTACACTGGATAACACAAACCATTTGCTACAAATTCAGCTTCGCACACTTAGGTTGAATTCATATTAAACAACATATCTTTAATGATAAATGACCTGGGTAATCAAAATTGATTAACAGATGAAGATCAAAATGAGACAAGAGTTTGGAGCAGTAGTGTGGTATCATCTGAGTCACGTGTCAGGAACGCAGGCCGAGTCCAGCGTTGGTGAAATCATCAGCTGTGTGTTTGTAATGCCGCTCACTCCTCCTGCCAGAATCGTTTCCATCTCTTGCTCACGCTGGAAGCCACAACCAGCTGCTTCTGAACCGTGATTTGAATGTGCTCTGCTACCTGTGATGACTTAGCACTTTGTGTTTGCCTCACAAAGAGGTTCAAGCCAGTAACTTCACTGCTGGCTTTCTTGTGTTTAAGCAGCTGTGACCACAAAATATTCACCTGAAGGAAAGTGGTAATACACTCGACCCCTCCACCTCTTTCATAATGTGATTGAACCTAAATATGAGCTTGTACAGCTGCAGGCTCGCTGTGATATTATTAATTTAATCTTTATTTTCTATTATATCCCAGAGGCCTGAGCTTCAAATGAGGATTTCATCTCAACTTCAGGGTTAACTTTGGCTTTTCAGTGGTTTACTTCTAGACTGTGAACCCAATTTGCTCTGGAGGAGGTCATAGAGAGTAAAAATCACCAATGAGTTCTAATTAAAGCAGCATTGTTGTACTAGGAAGATCCCTCAGACTGATGAATACAGATAACATGAGGGTTTAATAGTGTCTCTGTGTTTCCCTGATCAGTCATAAATATTGATTCGTAGATGCAACTTTACTCCTCGATTAGATTTCTCCCTGTTGGCAGTAAACTATTTTATTGTTCCATAAGCTAAAACAGAGCAGCTATGTGTACTTGCTGACCTTAGATAAAATTTATTAAAATGTTGTTTATTAATTTACATAAACTAAGCCAGTGTTTGAATTCTGTTTTTATACAGTCCTGATCAACCATGCAAAAAATCATATTTTGCATGGTTGGATCTTAACAAGGTTCCAAGTAGAGCTTCAACATGCAACAAGAAGAAATGTGAGTGAGACAGAACATTTTTTGAGCATGAAATTTATTGAAAACAATGCTTAAACTGAAACAGGCTGTTTTACAGCTGATCCAAAGTTTAGGACCACACCTCCAAAAAACCCGTAAACTGCCTCGAAAACAGAAACAGTTCCAAACAAACTCAGTAATGAGAAGCTTCACTGCTATTATCGATCACTGCAACATTTCTCCAAGTGGTCCAAACGGTCGCACGAAGTCTGGAACTGTTGTCCATGTTTGTAATCTTCCCTCGCCATCCATCCCCAAAGGTTCTCAACTGGATTTAGATCAGGGGGAGACGCAGGATGGTCGATGATGGTCCCTGTTTATGCAGTTCAACAACCCGACCACGTTCAACAAGGGAACGTTAGTTTGGCTTTGCCGTCAGAACATCAGGACAGTGTGACTACCTGACACAAAGTTACAATGAATCCACATGTTTGCACAGATTTGGCCTTTTAAAGGCACGTGGTCCTAGACTTTTGATCTGCCACTTGACTAAAGGTAACTGATACTAAAAGTAACTGAGCAGCAGCTGAGTTACCTTCAGTCTATTTTCTATATTTGACTTCTACAGTCTTTCCTAATATCATGTTATGGCAATAACAGATAACGGACAGAAAACGTGGGTATATTGAACTGTCTTCACAGTGCATGACCCAGAGCTGCAGCTCAGGCATGATCACTGCATGATCACTAGAGTCAAAACATAATGTGCTGCATCGAGACCACAAACGGAGCACGCCCAAAGAATCAAGCATTTGTTTCTCTCTTATCTTTTGAGTGAAAATATGAATAAAATCTTCTTTGGTTTATGTGAATAAAAAAAAAGTCACATGTGCTCTTCACACTTTCAGGAATCTTTATAAATAAACCATAATAATAACTTTATTTAACCTCTTATGCAAAGCTGCTATTTGAACTGTTTTCATTGCCTTCTTTACAGCACTTTATTTGGGTTTTTCCATCTGTCACATTTACTTGGATGTTTCTATATAAAGAAATCTATTTTCTGATTATGCAACCCCGAGGCCGTGTCAATATGGACCTTCAGACAGACAAGGCTGTGATAAGTAGTGTCTGTTGTCCGTAGGCCCATGTGAAAGTGGCGTGGATGTCACTTTGAGTCTAAAGTCTCTCTGCAGGAGACTCAGACGTACACAGGCGGTGTAAAGGGGGGAGACCCCTCAGCCTCAGGAGGAATCCTGCCCTCTGACCTGAAGAACACAGGAAAACATGCATCGCTCTAATTTGAAACTCTGTGGCTTTTCTCTTGTGCTGTAACAATGTAGCTACAGGTGGATGAAGGCAAGAAGGCAGTCAGATCTTTAATTTTAGGCTTGTTCGGAAGAATCTGGAGAACTGAGGTGGATGGAGCATGTTCAAATAGGGTTTTTTCCCCCTAATTTTGGTTCGCTGTGGCCTCAGGAGAGAGCAGAGTTTACAAATTTTCACCTTCCTCCCAAATGATAACAAAAAACAAAACAAAACGTGAATACAGCCATTAGCCCGGGGTTTGGCTATTTCTGTGTTTGATAAAAATCTTTTTTGATGGGTCTAATCAAACTTTCAGATGGTAATGTTTAACCCACGGCTGAAAAATCGATAAAACTCTGTCTAAATGTCTGAAAGTGAAAACAGCAACAACTGCGAGTACGAGGAACCAGAGATGCTTTTTGTGAGCCTTTCTCAACACTTCTCTGTCAGTGCGATTACACTGAAAGCTACAGTATAAACATGATTCTGCTCTGTCCACATTTCATGGCTACACTTTGTAAAACTTTGTCATTTGATTCAGACATGAGAAACCAATGGTTAGGTTTAGCTACGGTGCTGCATGGCATTAACTAACAAACACTGGCATCTTTCAGATTCACTGTCATAAGAAAAACAATGTTATTATCTTTAGTTATTCCCAAGCTGCAACCAGCCATTTGTAGAGACCATTACAAAAAACTAAGCTAGTCTCTCGGCAGGGGAGGTCAGTGACCCAAAACAATTGTCTAAAACAGCAACATGTCAAAGCTCTCAGAGATGTCACAAATGCTGTTTTGGCCAATATTCCTGTTACTGATGACACAATAAATAAAGTTTACGCTCAAACAAGGATTACCAGACTTGTGTCGACACAATCAGCTTATGGACATCACAATAACCGCACGCGTCACAGTGCTGTGATTTAAATCTTATATTGTTTGCTGTCACTCTTTTCTTTTCTCTCTTTGGCTTTGCCTCAGGCAAAAAGCCCCGAGCCAAAAATCACCCACTTGCAGGCCTCACCTCGGATAATTCAAGTTACTATAATCGACCTTGCAACTGTTGGTGCCTCAGGTTTGATGTGTGACGTTCTTACCTTGCACTAATTATTGTGCCTGTGTCACAGCAATGTACCCACACAGTCTGAATGCAGCTTTTCTGTTAGCTGACATTAAAAAACAACGACAGCACCAAAGAACTTCAGAACCACTTGGAAACATCACTACAGATTTGTCCATCTGCATTGTTGTATTTTGTCATGTTTCTCAGGTCTTTGTCTGAATTTCTACGAACATTATTGCTAAGGATTGTCTTATTGCATTGGAGTCACACTGGGTTAAATATGTACACTTGGGTTTTAAGGGGTATTTATTATTTTCTTCTTTTTTTTGGGTTGTATGGAAGCCCCAAACGCAATTTCATTGTTCTTGACAATGACAATAAATAAATAAATACTAAATACTAAAATACATCTGTTATACCCAGCCTGTTTCAGGCTTTGACATTGTGCTCTCTGATTGAAATTCTGGGTCAAAAGTACCAAACACTGTGAGACGGTGCCTTGCAACAACACCTTTCCAATTTGCTTGTATTCTGTATTATATAAAAATATATTACAAAGGATCCCTGTGTTGGATTAAACAAGCCAAATATCGGTTTCAAGATTCCTCTCGGTGCGTTTGCTCTTACACGAATAACCCTGCTGTGGCGTGTAAAGGGAATCCCAGTCATGATAAGGAGGAGCCACAGGGGATATGCTGCACTCTGCAGTGAGTAGTCATCTCTAACACCAGCAGGGGTCCATCATGTTTCTCAAATAGCAGCTGAAGCAACAGGCAGAGGCATCTCAACCATGAGGCCCATGCAGGTCCACACGCCCCTATCAGCTGGCTGACAGCCAGGTCAAACTCAAGCTGATTGGCTGACTTAGATTTCCACTTACTTCCCATTGGTTGTTTCAGGAACCATATGACTGAATATGCTAATTATCTCTATGTGGCAGTTGAAATCCCTGAGAGCTGAGCAGCACAGGCACTGAAAGGGAGGAAGAGAGCGAGACAGTAGGAAGAAGAGGGGGAGTGACTGCAGCATGCACTCATAGGAAAAGCTGCTCTGCAAACTGCAAAAGTCAAACTGAGAACTTTTAAAAACCGACTTTTCTTTTTCTTGGAGCCTTCTATTTTTATTCCATGAGTGCTACAAGGTAAGCCTAGCTGACAAACAACAAGGAAAACATAAATAGATGCGTCGCTTTTTTCACTGTGCATAAAGTTAAGCTATTTAGAAACTGGATGGATTTTACAACCATTTTTGGCGACATGCTAACAAGTTTTATCAAACTAGAGCTGAAAGCTGATAAATTAAGCGATATTTGTTTGGATTAGGCATCATTCTAATGTCGCGTGTCTTCCTCTTTTCATCTCCCTGAAACTTTCTCTAACTCTCTGAACTTTTATCCTCTCCCTCATCACCTCTCCTTCCCCCTTTTCCCTCCGTCAGTGTGCTCAGATCTTTCAGTCCATCAGCGATGCCCGGCCCAGTAATGCCGATGGATGTGGCTATGCGGTTCTACATCAGCCATTCTCCGCCTCCTCTTCGAGGCTTCCTCAGCCACTACGAGGACCTGCAGAGGGCCAAGAACCGGGTGAACCGGTCCAGCACCCATAACCGCAAACAGCAGCTCTACAAACCTCTGCGACCCTGCCTCAGCAACCAGCAGAAAGATGACGGTAACTGCGTGGGCTGGAACAACAGCAAGGCCGGCAAGAAGCAAGTGGTGTTTGCAGACACAAAGGGCATGTCGCTCACCGTCATCCACGTCTTCTCCAAATTCGATGATGAGCCGTATCAAAGCAAGCACCTGGACGCAATCGCAGATGAGCTGCAGTTCGACATGACAGACCTTGAAACGGCTACAATGGATCTAAAGATCAGCTCGGTTCGCAGCCTGGCGTTAGACTTCAAGCAGCCCTCGGCCGACTACCTGGGCTTCCGGAACCGCCTGATCCAGAACTCGGTCTGCTTGGAGAACTGCTCCCTGCAGGAGCGCTCGCTCACGGGCACCATCAAGGTCAGGAACATCGGGTTTGAGAAGACAGTTGTGGTGCGCGTCACTTACGACTCGTGGGTCAGCTTCACCGACATCGACTGCACCTTCATGAACAACGTGTACAGCTCCCAGGACAACGACACCTTCGCATTCGTCCTGGAGCTGCCCTGCTTCATCCCGCCGCATAATCGGGTGGAGTTCTGCATCTGCTTCAAAACCCAGGGTCAGACCTTCTGGGACAATAATGACGGCAAGAATTATGCGCTCAAGCACATCGGCTGGAACGGAGAGGACCTGAACACTCGGCCCTCCCTCGGTTCTGCTGAGCAGAAAAAGTCCCCAGAGCAGAAAAATGAGGGGGTCAAGTTAGTGGAGCTCGAGTTCGATCAGTTCGGCAGCCCACGCATGTCCAGCGGACTGTTTCCCGGCTGGCAGAGCTGGGGTCAGATCGATAACACAGTGCCTTATTGGTGAAACCTGCGGCATGTTTGCTGAACTGGCATTAAGCAGAAGAACACAAACAGACATTGACAGGGCATTCAGTACGAATCCAGCTGTGGGTTGACTCGCAGCCAGAGACTAAACTGAAGCAGTAATGTTCTCAACTGACCTGGTTTTTGCTGTAACGATTGAGGACAATGATGAATGATTGATGAAATATGGGTGGAGAATGACGAATATTTCGGGTTTCCTGTTGTAAAATATTCATGTGCCTTCTCATTGTGCCTGCCCACTAAAATACAAATTATTTGTACAAGCCAAGATAAATGGGGAGCCCCCTTTGGAGGGCCTGACGGATTGGGTAACATAAGCACTGATTGAGATGTCCCTAATAATGTGATATCTGTAAATGGAGCTGATCAAGTCCTTCATATTGAAGGGGGAAATATGGGGAGCGCATGGCGCAATTATGCTTCTCTACTACAGAAAACACAGTTGATTCATTGCTAATGAAAAATGCACACTAAACATTTGGACATTAAAAATGGCTAAACTTTAATATTTAAGACATGCCGCCCTTTCTTTCCCTCCATGTAAATTGCACATATTTGTCTGCTAAAATGTTTGAGTGGTAATATGATGGAAGTGAGCTGCTATTGTGTCTCAAGAAAAGTCGCTGCATGTGAGTGGTTGCTTCAAACTGGGGAGAAGTTTGGAAACGTCTGTGGTTCTGGTATGTTAAGAAAGAAATGATGTAAGAGCGAATGTTTGCTTTTAGAAGTGCAATTCTTGAAGATGAGTGTACAGTATGTGTGGCTGGAATCAAGAATTTTCTGTTTTGAAACAGCTTATGTATTTTCTTCACTGAAGAAAGCTCTGTGCCCGGCCTTCTGTGTATCACTTGAAGGCGTGTGTTGCCGACGCGCACCAGGTCGTTATGTATTTCCTTTTTGAAATAAATTTCTATATTTGTGCTAAAATGTTACGAGTACAGACCTGTCTTTGAAACAAACGCTGGTAGCTTTTACACGTGTTGGGGAAAAACATAATCCCAGTAGCTTCTCTCTGGTTTTGTTTACAGTCAGTCTTTCATGCAATTACACTGAAGACTCCTAAAAACAAGGTTTACATGCTAACAAGTATAAAATATAGTCTGCTTGTGAGCAGCATGCACCGCAGGAATTCAAACCCTCAACTCATCAAAATGATTAATGGGCTGGTTTTAAATATCTCATAAATATTATTAATAGTTGAATACTTTATTCTTCCAATTACATAACTGATGTTTGTAAACACAGCAGCAAAACAAGCTTGTGTTTACAAACATTTGAGATGAATCATTTATTTGTGCCTATACCGGGAGTGGGCAGGGCTTTTATTCAATCAAAACATGAAGGGAAAGTACGGCAAGACTTTATTATATGCAACATAGTAAATAGTCATGCTGAGTTACAGATTTTCTTCTATAGTTTTACTTTAAAAATCCATCTCTGTCACATCAGATGGATTTAACACAGGTCTGAATGGCCGGAAGGCTTTTAGTCGGTATCATGTCACCTGTATACACTAAAAATCTTCCCATAGAGACAGTTTAGTTAAAGCCGGCTTAATCATAGTGACCGGTCAGTCCTCACTGATCTACACAATGCATTCGTCCATGCATTATGTCCCACGTGCAAGTTTCAGTTTCAGATAACAGCTTCCTTAATTTGATCAGCTGCGTTCAGGACGTGTGACTTGCTCCACAGATTTCAGATGCGTTTCTTGTACATTCGGAGTGACTACAAACAGAACACGCCTCAGCTGCCTGCAGGAATTTGGGCTTTATTTCGCTTCCCTCGTTTCACTTGTCCGTGCGGCTGCTCGTGCTGGATTCATATTCAGCAGGAAGAATGGTGACCGGCTGGCATGCACAAAGGAAAGTCCTCGGGCTGGATCAGGGTGAAGCCGGAATATTTTCTCTCTTTATCACGCTTTAACTCTTGGAGTGCATCTTTAGCTTTCATGTGTATAACTTTTACATAAGAAAACTCTCTACTCAAAGCACGATACAGTACCGTGACATACCATGGATGAAGACAGTGATGTTTTTACCCCATGACTCATCAAATTATCGTTATCCAGTTGTACTTATTAGCTTATCCTCCTCCAAGTGTTCCTCAGACTGTTACTGGAGGCCTAAGTGATCCTATCCGGAGTGAGTTTCTGGTTATACACCGTGTTTCTGAAGTGTTCAAGGCCAAATGCTTCATATTTTGTTCTAAATTTAGGAGAAAATGCAACTTTGTGAAGTGTGAAAAACTCTTTACAAGACGTAGTTTGTCAGATTTCTTGAAATCCTTTATGTGCGTAATGAAACAAACTGAGTGGATGTGTGAACTCAAGCCCACTCTGCATGGACATGTACTGTGTGGAGCTTTCTTTTTCTTTGTGCTGAGTGATCTGTGCAGATTTCACTTTGACCTTCACTGTTGAATCTGACCTGGAGGTCTCCTTAAGAATCACCACCCTGCTGCTGCATTTCTCACTGTGGGCTCAACTGCATAAAAATTGAAAAGCTGATCCAGTATCAGCTTGAGACAACGCTTTGATCGTGAAGTCAACCTGGCTTTGGGCTTCAGCTCTCCTCCACCTGCTGGCACGTGGATCCACATTCCTTTTAAACCTGTAATTTCCTGAAGGATCATCACAAAAACTCTTTCTGCCCGTCAGCTTTTCATTCCGTTTGTGTACGAATGTAGGTTCCTACACTCGCCGTCACTGTCTTCCCTTTTATTGCACGGCCTGCTCTCATTTCCTTTTCTTCATTTGGTTTTCCTGTTTACATTCCTCTGCACTCTGTCTCGGCAGATGTGGTAAATTCAAGCGAGTAAATGAAAATGAAAGAATTTTTTATCATCAGCGCGTCTGCACTTTATTATGAGTCTTTCTCCATCATTTCTAACTTCTATGATAAATTTAGATACACAATTACAGCAGAGCCCAAACAGTAAGTCCAGCTTATAAACTGAATGGCTGCATAACCACTCTATAACACGTTTATTACCCTCTCGACACTAACTGATTGCTAAGCACAGCTTTGCACCATAGGTTTCTTTGTGAGGGATGTTCTGACTGGACAAAAATCAGCCATGCATTCAGGTGCAGGAAAGAGTTGTGATCAGAAAGTGAATTAACTTGCTGAAAAATGCAAAGTATACATCAGGACATGTCAGACAGAATTTGAAGGGGAAAATGAAGCACCAATAGATTTTTTATGCATTTTTTGCCAAACAATAATATATTTAAAGTATCCTTCCACTCGCAAGGTGTCTCCTTCCTCTTTCTCCCTCTGCTCTCCGGAGGTCCTCAGTGTCTGTCCTCCTGTCTTCTTTCAAAACATGGTCCCACTGTATCCCACCAAATATTATCATCAGTCTGTTATGATCCACAAACAAACATGTTTATTTTGATGAGGAAAAACATCAATACCTGAAGTTTAAAATAAAAGTCCTCATATTTGTATAACCTCCAGTGATGTGGACCCCTGGGCTTGTGCCCAAAATACATCTTGTACACCAATCAGACATAACATTAGACCACTGATGGGTCAATAACACACCTGTCAGTGGGTGGGATATATCAGGGAGCAAGTGAACATTTTGGCCACAAGGTTGATGTGTTTGGTGCAGGAAATTGGACGTGCACAAGGATTTGAGTTTGTTTGATGATGGTCAAACTGTGTCGGTCAGCTGATTGGGTGAGAATCTCCAGAACTGCAGCTCTAGTGGGGTGTTCCCAGCCTGTAGTGGTCAAGGAAGGAACAGTGGTGACCCAGCGACAGGGCCAACTGATGCATGTGTGGAGAGAAGGCTGACCTGTGTGGACCGATCCAACAGACGAGCTACAGGAGCTCAAATTGCCAAAAAAGGTCCTGCTGGTACTTATTGAAATGTATCAGAGTTCACGGAGCATCACAGTTTGTTGTGTATGGAGCAGCGTAGCACCAGATCAGTCAGGGTGCCCATGCTGACCCCTCTCCACTACCAAAAGCACCAACAAAGGGCATGAAAGAATCAGAACTGGACCACGGAGTAATGGAAGAAGGTGGCCCAGTCTGATGAATCACTTTTTCTTTTACGCTGATGGCCAGATGTGTGTGTTGCTTACCTGGGGAACACCTGCCACCAGGATGCACTATGGGAGGAAGGCAAGCCATCAGAGGCAGTGTGATGGTGTTGCCTGGCCTCTTCCAGCAGAATAATGCACCCTGGCACAGAATGGTTTAGGAATGGTTTGAGGAGCATAACAACAAGTTTAAGATGTTGACTTAAATCTCGGTCCAATCCAGCATCTGTAGGATGTGCTGGACAAACAAGTCTGATCCGCGGAGGCCGACCGCTTAGCTTACAGGACTTCAAAGGTCTACAGCACACCTTTAGGGTCTAGTGGAGTCCATGCCTCGATGGATCAGGGCTGTTTTGGCAAGAAACCCTTTGTACCAGGTTGGTTTTTAGTGTCAAAGGTAGCTGAGATTTGGATTTACAGTGATGTATGGCTGTATGGGTGTAGCACAGATGTTTGCCAAGAAACATATTGATAAAATACCCAAGTTTCATTCATTAAAACTGTAGCACACTGATTCACTTTTAGTGACAGCATCAAGTGGCCGTTCAGCAAACTGCAGTTTTGGTCCTCCCACACTTGCAGGAGGACCCGCTTGGAGCAAGTATGCAACAGGGCCACTGACCACTTAGCAGTTAGCATGAGGCGACTCTGTTTCACGAGAATGTACTCTCCGCCAATGCAGAAGCAGCGTGGGATGTAACGTGTTTTATTATTGCAAGGCTAGAAAACAGCCAGGCGCATTCAAAGGCTTATCTGGAGGTTTCAGCCAATCCTTCTATTTGTCTTTCTCTGCTCCTGACAACATTTGTATAATTGCTAATGGGGCAAGGAGGGGAGACAAGGCTCTGGACCTTTTATATGCAAATGTAAAAAACACGTACAAAGTGGCTTCTATCCACCCTGCCTGCAGGGCTTTGTGCTGAAGACAACTTTACTCTTCACTGAAACTGGTGTAAGCCTTGGGTTATAAACAACACAAATGCCTCGTTCAACCAGGTGCAAAGCTTTTCAAGGACAGTGATTATTCAATAGTTCTACAGGGAGAACGAGGACTGAAGAAGGGGACTCGGGCTAATCCGCATTACTGTATTATGTCCGAGGCCTCATCATCCACCTGGTGAAAGCGCAGAAACTATTGTTCTTAATGATGCTCATTTCCAGCTTTTGGTTTTTAGGTTCTCTCAGACGAGAGACAGTTCATAGCTGATAATAATCCTTTTGTGGATTATACCTGACATCATCTACATAAAACAAGTAGTTTTAGTTTCTGTCTCCTTCCTTTAGAGAGCGATGTGTTAATTAGACATTTAAATCTTTAAACATTGGACATTAAAGTTACTAAAGATAAGAAATACTAGTTGGTTACACAGATTCATTCTTTTGAATTCTTCATTCTTTTACTAAAATTTTGATTTTGTTAATTTTGTTAATGCCACTGCGTAACTTTGTGTTTATTAAAACTTAATGCTTTTGTTACACAATCACGTTGTTTACATTATCATATAGTTTCACTAGCAGCTAAGAAAGGTGTGGCCGAGCTCACGTGCAGCTCAGAGTCCAGTGCTGGTCAAATATGAACGGAGTTCACATCACATCCAGGAGTGGACAGAAGTCATGCAATGGACATGACAGGAACCTCCCCTGCAGTGACAGTAAGGCCACAAAAACAAATCCAATCCTCTCAGACGTAAAGAGATGAAATCAGTCCTTTCAACCTTCAGTTTCCACCTCGTCTGATTGTTCTCATTATAAATCAAAGACATTTGACCAGCTAGCTCACTCCAAAAGCTTTGGAGTCTCCTGGTAAACTGGGGCACTCAGATGTGGCCTCTGCTAGTTCTCGCTGTGTCTGTATTGGCATCCTCACACAGTCCAAAGACATGCCTATTAAGCTAATCCCAGATTCTAAACTGCTGTGGAGCATCATATGCAAAGTGTTTAGGTGGACAGGATGAACATCTGAATATCTTTGGAACAAGGTTAATGTAGCGCCTGGTTTAAATGCACCCTGAGTGGTCAATAAAACTAGAAAAGCTCTATATAAATACAACAAATGCTAAACAAGGACAGAAGTGGCTCAGTCTGAAGTGTAGAGACTCCAGCTGTTTGTGTTTCACGGGAGGGGGGGGGGGGCTTCAGAACAGGCAAATAAGGGTGTATGTAAAAACAGTCAGTCCTCATCTCGGTTCATTTTTATGCAGATGACACCCAACGACCCCCCTCCCGGTCACCTCCTGCTTACAGGCTATCATCACCACATCACAACATGACAAACCCAAAGCCAGTAAAAGTAAAGTTTACCTTGTTAGCTCAAAGGAATCACTTCCCAAAATTCACCCTAGTATTGTCTCTGCAGATGGTCATCAGGTCCACACTTACAGACACCCACAGCAGGCACGTGCAGGGGGGGGGCTAGAGGGGCTTGAGCACCCGCCCCTTTCCTGATGGGTGCCCAAAGTGCCCTTTTGTTGAGGCAACTTTTTAAAAAAAATTATTATTATTATTTTTAAAGTGTGTGGGCACGCGAAGTCCTGTCTGTGCTCCTTAACAATAATATTTAACTATTAATCACAGTTTTGCTAAATAAAAGGATCTGGCTTGCATCAGTCACATGATCACATTTAACCAATGATCGCCCTTGACGGCAGAACGCGCTGGCTACACAGAGTGCGTTTACTTTGATCATCAGGCTACCTGAAACCAGCCCAGTGTGCTACAAAAGAAATGCTAAATCAGACTGCACAATGGCTTTAGAATTACAACAGCTCTCCTACAAACAGACGAATGAACAAGCTGATACAGAATAAGAAGCAAAGAAATATATAGTTATATATAATTACTGTTGTGCGAGGAGAGGAGACAAGCCTCAGCAGAGATGAAACGTGCAGGCTGAGATGAAAACACTGCAGAACAAAAACAAGAGGCGCACGCTGCTCCTCCTCCACCAGAAACAAAACAAACAGAACAAACTGGGTGACCAGGTGGGTGCTGATGTGGGTGTGTAGTTGTGCTCAATTAGAAGGTAACATTGGTAGGGGAGACCGGGGATAGTTGTAACGTGGGTCAGTTGTAATACTTCCAATTTCTCCAATCAGGGCTAAGTTTCAAATGATGTGACTCATCCTGTGCATGCCCAATTCAGTTCTGCTATCACATGTGAAAAATCAGCACATTTTGTCAAACACAGACAATTTAACATGAAAAAAAGTAATTTGTATGCCAAAAAGTAAGTTTTTCTACTTTATTTCAATGTTTAATAGCATTATCTGCTTTGCAGTTAAACTCATCAAATTTAAATTATGTTATTTGTATGTCTATGGGGATATATTCTGTGTAAGTCTTTAGTGCTAATGTTTTAGCCGTTGGCTGTAATGTTAGCTAGTTCATGGCTATAGGAGTCTGGGTCAGTTGTAACAGCAACAGTCTGGGTCAGTTGTAACAATAATGCAGATGTTACAACTTACCACACTATTACTTTAACTTATATTAAACAAGTTGGGGCAACGACATCAGCAGAGAGAGGTTCACTGGTCACATTTGTATATGTGGTTAATGCCATTGGCAACACAATTCCTCCACTGTTTGTGTTCCCCACACATACATTATGCAGACCACTGTGTCAGAGATGGACCAGTAGGAAGTACTGGTAGTGGAAATAAATCAGGATGGGTGCAAGAAACAGATTTCCTCATCTTTCTGAAGCACTTTGCAAACCACACCAAGGTAAGCCAGGATAAAAAGTAATGGAATTGCGATGCTGGTGAACAACTACATTTTTTCAGCTTCATTGTTATGTTCAAAATTGGTGCAAGAGTTGTAGGTTATAATGCCCACTGAGCCAATGAGGCCAAACTCAAGGAAGACCAACCAAAATGAATGAAATATTCAGTTGCAGAAAATTCCATAATTTGTCTTTTTTGGGGGGTTGGTATATGTTCAAAAGCTAGATTTCTGCATTCTGTCACACACACACAGCTACATAAATGGCTCTAAGTGCATTCATGTGTTGAATAAACAAAGATTACATGTTAATGTTTTGTTAGTACCCTTATTTCATTGTGTTACATTTCACCCCAGGATATGTTACAACTAACCCAGACTATGGGGTTAATTGTAACATTTCACTCTTTGTGTTTGAGGCCATACCATGCAATGGGTAATTGTGCTGCAGAGAAAATAGCTGCACTATTTAATAGCAGAGACATGTAAATACTTTGCATTACATTTTGAATCCACTACCTTAAACGAGCTCCAATTTACAGACAGAAATGTCAAAAATGTTACAACTATCCCCGGTCTCCCCTACTGCACAGTGAGATATACAAGTTTGTGTGTGCATATAAGCATTCCTGTGTGTATTTGAATGTATTTTCTGACTGTCTGTAAATAGTTAGCATATGCTAAGTTTAAAGGTCACGAGATAGAACATCCCCTCAGTTCATGACCTGAATGATAAGCAGCCAGTGGGAACGCACGGTATTAGGTTTGTTTGGATCGGCGTGTGTTTGATTAGTTTTTACTGATCGTGTTCATCGATGGGGGATAGAAGGAGGGTAGCATGAGGAAATGTATACAGAGGGCGGAGCCAGGTGCGAGGTGTTACGTGCGCTTCACTGTAACAGCGTCATTATCTCCTCCTCCTGTTTGGCCTGCACGTGCACGACTTCCACATGTATCAGTGTACATATACACGTGGAGACATCACGTACATAGCTTTGTTCATAAGTGCACAATAAAAGGATGGAGGCATTCATATTTCTACTACTTTTATTTTACTGTGACGCTGCTGGTGTGAACATTAATCACTCCTCTTCCAAACACTGATTTTAAAAGCTGTAAAACTTTAGCAGCAGAGCTAATAAAAGAAACCATCCAGTTTTACAGGAACATTTAGTTCTTCATTGAATGACAGGCTGGTACAAAGGTACCAGTTCATCAGGATCAACTCAGGAACAAAATGAAAAGTTAGGTTTAAACTTATCACGACCTAATGATTCACTGCTGTATCTTCCAACTGGATCCATGTAAAGTCCTGGATCAGGAATTGTAAGGAAACCGATGTTTGACTCAGTAACTACCAGAGGATTCCTCATTCATTATTCCTCCATCTGCTTATCTGGCCCAGGTCACAGGAGGAGCCATCTAAGCACAGATGCTCACATCTCCTGTCTCCTCCGAGATCAAGTTCTTCTGGAGGTGCCACGAGGTGTTCCCAAGCTAGCCGGTGGAAATAATCTCTCCACTGTGCTATGGGGTCTCCTCCCATTTTTATGCCCCTGAAAGACCCAGAAGGTATCCTGGTCAGATTCTCGAACCACCTCAGCTGATTTCTTTCGTTGTGTAAGATGAATGACCCTCCACCTCCTCACACATAGACACCCTTCAGACACCACCTTCCACCTGTTCCCTGCTCTCAGCACAGATCTCAATGTTAGCAACATCATAGTCCACAGACACTCCTGCCTGACCTCAGACTGTCCATCCCCACCTTCATCATGAAGAAACCGTTTCTCATATCAGCATGGTGTGGCTCACCCACTTTGTCCCTTTGGAGTCACTCAGACTACGTCCACACCAGCCCAGATAGATCTGTCAAAATTGAAAGCAAAACAACTGCTGTATAATGTCCTCCGTAATTGGTCACATGACTGCATCACATGACTAAAATGCGTCATCATTATAGAAAGTCTGCGTTTTCGAGTGGCCACACTGTGACGGGACAGCTCAGTTTTGAAATGTATGCGTTTTCGAGAGCGTTTTCAAAACGCTGCGTTTTTCCTTGAGGAAAACGCCATCTCAGTGTGGACGGGAGGCCAAAATGGAGAGAAAACGATTAGTGTGGACGTAGCCTAAAGCTCTGACATCGCCATATGTCACAGCTGCACTCACTTCCTCCTTACTAATTCTCTGCACTTCCCAATTCGCTAACTGTCTTCCATCCTCTCTCTCCCTCTCTCATTTTCTTCATTTAGGAGCTCCTCCCATCTTCTCTACAAGCTCCTTTCACTCGTTAGCACATTTCCATCTCTATCTTTAATCATCCTAACCTGCTGCACATCCTTTCCAGCTCAATCTCGCTCTCTTCTCCTATCTGCTAAACCAGACAGCCGTTCTCCACTCTTGCTTAAAACTGCTTAAAACTGAATCTCCCTCTTGTACTGCCTCACATACAGCTCATTTTAAGCCTTTTCCTTTGCTTTTGAAATATTTTTCCATGATGCCATTGGTCACACAGCTCATGGCCACAGATGAGACAGAAATTTAGACTGACCTGTAAACCAGCAGGTTTGTCTTAACCTCAGTTCTTTCTTCACCGGCAGGCTGATATAGCATTCAGCTCACTGCACCAATTCCTTTGACAGCCTCCTGCTCTACCCTCCCCCACACAGCAACAACTCCAGCATACTTGAACTCCTGCACTTGACACAGAAACCCCTTCCTCATTTCTCAGTTTGCCCTTGACTGCAAACTGCCCCACTGCCCGATGACTTTCTCTCTTACTGTGAAGCGTTAGCCTTTTAGTTTGAACCAAAAGAAGCAAACAAGTCAGTTTGTTACTGTAAAGACACCAAAACCAACAAATGATACTTCAGAAGGGATGCTGCTGAAGTTCATGTTCACACCGAAAGTAAAGATTGTGTGCTTTTAAAGAACAATAATATTTAAAAAGTGTCAGCTTTGCTTTGCTAGTTTCCTGTTAGTCTTTCAATGCAAAATTCCCACAGAAAAACTGCTCATTTAAGACGTTTTACTTTCTAAATGCTTATATTGAAACACAAAAGCATGGATTTATCCACAGGTAGTGATGTATGTAGGAGGTTTATAGGTGATTTTAAGGCCTAAGGTTTTCTGTGTGAGCACTGTTAGTGGGAGCGCGTCACAGTGCTTAACCACAGAGAGCTGTTCGATGTAGCTGAAGCTCTGCCTCTGAATCATGAAGGCAGTTGTCTCAACATGAAGAGTCATGTTCACACACAAAACAACATATAAGTCACAAATACACACACAGGAAATGCTAAGATTAGCACAGTGAGTCATGACACGTTACACTCGAGAGACATGACGATAAAAAATGAGGAAGTCAGAAATACACACAGTGGAAGAAAAATACAACACACTACGTGTTATAGGTGTCAGTGATGACTGCAACTGAAGTGTGTTTACACAGGAATCCAAAGCTTTGTGTAAAACTGCAGAGGGAACAAAATCATTTGAAACAATAGCGTCACTGTTGAAAATGTGCAGCAAAGCCCAACAAACAAGAAGAACACAAATGCACTAATGTGTGAAGATACACACATGCATGTGTGTCTTTGCAACCTAATTTCACCTCAGATATACATGTTCTGTATATTCACATGCAGGATGTGGATATTTTAATAGCAGTAGCCTAAAAAACATGTGAGAGTGGCCACAGACGCTCATCACATAATCTGTGTATGACGAGCAGGAAAGAGTCCCAGTCTGCTGAAATCTTTATTAGGGACGCTCGTTTTAAGCAACACCGCTAACGCCTTACTATAATCATAACATAATGTTTTTCAGTATTACAGTAATGTATCATTGTACAATATTCAGTAAGCACTGTGCTGTTACAGTAATGTTCTTCAGTTGTTTGCATGGCAGGCAGGTAGAAAGAAAAACAGTCTAACAAATGTCCTGTTTTATTCCTGCGTGTTGGTGCTGCAATCAGGAAAACTGGAGGAAAACCAGTGACTCTGTCTGAGCCACATTTCCTGAGGAAAACCTCGTCACACCAGCTAAATTCCACAAGGAGTGGGCCACGATCATGCTAACAACATGCTGAACCAACAGTCAGTTTTCCTTGGTTTACGCCACAGGTGTTGAACTCCAGGCCTCGAGGGCCGGTGTCCTGCAGGTTTCAGATGTGTCCTTGATCCAACACAGCTGATTCAAATGGTGAAGGACCTCCTCAACATGCATTGAAGTTCTCTAGAGGGCTATTAATGAACTAATCATTTGATTCAGGTGTACTGAAACTGGGTGATATCTAAAACCTGCAGGACACCGGCCCTCGAGGCCTGGAGTTCGACATCCCTGATTTTACGCCATGGTACCTTTTTTCATTTTCACATTCTCTGAGCACGGCCTCCGCTGTAGTCTTCACCATCAGAGCACAGCAAACACTTAAACAATGATTAGAACATCTTTAAAATGCTTCAGCTGTGACACAAAGCAAAGTCACCGCTGTACCACACCCAGGAGCTCACAAACACAGTGGGCTCTCTGTTCAGGTTCGGCTGTGCTGTCCAAAAACAGAAAAATGGCAACAAAGACCTACTTGTTTCCTCCTGACTTCGTCACAGAACCTCCCGGAGCAGTCATGGTGTGGTGGATATGAGGGTCACAGGCTTTCCTTTAAGTCTACCTTAATGGCAACCGCGAGCTGCTTTCCAATTTAGGGAAACCCCTCCGGTTTGAAATTTGTTGCTTTGAAATCATGCAAATTGAATCTTATCGCAGATCAGCTTGGCTACACGAGGGTTGCTGTCTTGAACAGTCACCAAATTCTGCTACAAAGTGTTGTTTTCGCTACCAGAGCAGCTCTGCAGTGCTGAGCGCGGCTCCATGCTGCAGATTTAAACTGTGCTGGGAGTTTCAGAACTTTGCTGGCTCACACTCGAGCATCACACGTGATAAAAGACCTCTGTGTTCGGTTTGTAGGCAGATATTATTGCTCCTGGCTTTTACAATCCCCAGAAGAAGCAAGACTTCTTTGCTTAAAAGTAATAACTTTACTTTGCTTTTGCGATTGTGTGTACACACTTATGAATTAATGGCAAACAGATGTTAATGAAATCTGTGTCAAACTCCCGTATGAACCTGATACAGACCTTTGAGTTTGCCAGATGAAAGCAGGGTGGAAGATTGTTGCTGTGGCTCAATGAGCTTCTTTATAAAAGTTCAGTTACATAATGCACTTTTTGAGAAAGTGTGTAATTGCTTTTGAAACTCGCTGCTCCACAGTCCTGACATCAGCATCGCTGTAATAAATGGGATAAACAGAGATGCTGCCTGGGGGATATTCAGGCACAGGAACACGTCCCACAGCGCGACGCTCCTCCACAAAGCATCCAGTTTTTTTCCATTGCATATTCCTATTCAAGTCCAGCAGAGACATAAATTCATTTGCACGAGTGCACAGTGGTCATTTTTACTGGATTCTACTGATGATTTCATTCGTGTGGTCTCGTATCCCTGTTTGCAAAGTCAGGCTGGTACTCTGGCTGCTATCGTGTTTTTTTCCCTTCTTCCTTTTGGAGCCAGACAGTGTTGGTCAAGATACTTGAAAAAAGTAATTAGTAACTAATTACTGATTACTACTCCTAGAAAAAGTAATCCTGTTACTTTACTGATTACTTATTTTCAAAAATAATTAGTTATTTTATTCCTTGGTTACTTTTTAAAAACATGATACACAAACAAAATATGTACCGTAAATGTCGGGCTATAAGCCGCTACTTTTTGCACAAGCTTTGAACCCTGCGGCTTTTAGTCAGGTGCGGCTTTTCTATGGATTGTCCGTGATTTTTGTCATATCGTAAGACGATTTGTTTTGTGTGTTCCGCTGTTGTACGGCACTACGTTGCCTGGCGGAAGGATCGGGGTTCAAGAGTGGTATGTTAGTCACATGTCCGTCCGCCAGGCAACGTAGTGCCGTACGAAGTAGCGCGAAAAACAAACTTCAAAGTAGCGCTACGCATTCAGCGGGAGGCGTGGATGATGAGCGGCGATAAACTTGCAAGTTATGCCCAAAAAGCAAGTTATGCCCAACTCCACCGGTGGATTCTGACAGCGTGGAAAAGTGTGAAAACATCCACGATCACCAACGGATTTTGAAGGGCTGGACTGCTGCATGATGGAGAGGAGGACACCGCCACGGCCCTTCTGAGGGTGTTCGACTCTGACACTGACAATGAGGATTTCTTTGGTTTTGAAAGTGACAACGAAGGAGAGAAGAAGAGTGGATGACGAAGCCATCCTGAGCCTGTTTGTATCCGACACTGGAGAAGAGGACTTTGGTGGTTTTAGTGCGCAGGAAGAAGAGAAAGATGGTGAATGACTGACTTTTCTTCTTGTTAAAGCCGTGTCACTGCACCTGAGCCTAAAAGGTAGTCCGAATCTATTGTTCTGGTGTGCTGTAGGCTACTGTTATGTACTACATGTGCAAATATGTACCCATAACTTGTTTTTCAAAATATTAATAAAAGTGATGTCTCCAAACAGCCATCTCTTTCCTGACAATTCCCTTTGTGCATATTCTCTTACATATGATAAGTCAACATTGAAACACCTGCGGCTTTTGGTCAGGTGCGGCTAATGTATGTACAAAACAGGATTTTCCCCTGATTTTAGCTTGTGCGGCTAATATTTAGGTGCGCTTTGTAGTCCGGGAAATACGGTAATAAAGCCGAAGAGCTTCCAGCCCAGTTCTACATTTTCTGCACAATCCATCATTTAAAACTGAATCAAGTGGAAAAGTGTATTTTTAAAATGTGTTTTAATCTTTTAACTTTATGCACATTTCATCAAGCAAAAATTGAATTATATGCAACAGTCTTTGACTTTAAGAAATGTGTTTAGCATTTAAACCTATTGTGGCGAGCTCAGACAAGGAGGACACGAAGACTTCTGTTTTAACCCGCTAGTCCTGCCTTTGCCATAATGCTAAGCTACAGGGAACACAGCCTTTCATCAGGAACACCCCATCACCCACAACAGCAGCGAGAGGTGGTGCACGGGCACAGCAGTCTGAATCACGGTGCTCCGCCAACCACATTACATTGCAAATAGATGCAAACACAGCAAAAAATAAATACCATCAAAGATTCAGCAGCACTAACGCCTGTCGCTCTTAAATCTGTTGTCACCTGTTTAGCAGGAGTGGGGCGGGTGGAGGTTTGCCCACAGCGGTCATGTCAGTGGGGGGATCCGGGGGTTTCTCTGTGAATGTCACATTTCCGTGGCAGCGCGCTCGGTGCTCGCTCAGATTTGAAGTTTAATTTTTTGCTGTAGAAAGGCTCAACACCAGCAGACATGATTACACTCACCACAGGGATTATTGTGTGTAAGCGGATTGTGTTATATCTGACAAAGTGAACTCTTAGTTCTTATTTGGACATAAACTGGATTTATTTTGTCATCAGCAACAACAACATTCACTCGTCACCCTTACACTGTGTTTGAGCACCAAACTTCACTGTTTTGGTTTCTTGCCCAGTCAGCGTTGACCTCCTGCAGCTTCACGAACACCTGCGTTGCTGTCTCATTCCTATACGGGTCTTATTTTTCCATTTTTGTTCTCCCTGGAAAAACAAGAAAGATTATTTTTTAACCCTTCAGCTGCAGTTTTCCAGATGAGTAAGTTTCAGATGTTTTTTCAGATGGTAATATCAAAGAATGGCCTGCGTTCAAAGGGTTAAAGGTGATGTTATGCCAGTATTGTGTTTGCAGCTCTTTCCGATGCTCCTGTGAAGTTGAGTGTTCGGCACAAATGTAGGTCAACCTTTAAGCCAGTCTTCATAAGAAAACTACAAGTTCTGCGACGAGTTGAATGCTGACAAAAAGCTATTTGTCCGTTTTCATTGATCTTCATGTCTCACTTATTTTCTACAGTCACTGTTTAGTGTTGACACCCTACAGCACTGTAAAATACGCACAGAGGAGAGTAACAGTGAGTCCCTGCAGAAATGAGGAAGTTTCCGAGCTGTTACTCATTTATTGAGAAGCTTCTGCTCAGAATAGATAAGAGTAACATTACTGTTGAGTCAGAAACAATGTTTCTGTGAAAACACAGCCTGTATATGAAAGATGGGCATAGCCATCATAATGTTAGCACATTAACAGCCGTGACGTATTGATTTTTGGTGTCACTTGGTGCCATTTAGTTTGTGTCTATCTGTGACACGCCTCGTCGGGGTGTTAGTCAGAAACATGTGTAACTCTCATCTCATCATTTGTCAAACAGCATGATGGTCACTGTGAATGAGTGTGTTTTAACACAACCTAAACCTAAACTCTGGCACGGTGGCCCGGCGTGTCTGTTACACGCTTTGCTGTGATATCAGGTTCCAACAAACTTCTTAAGCTTTCATCCCTGCACCTGGTTATGCATCAACCCGACGTGAGTTACATGGCAGGTTACGTAAAAGTTGCTGCGTCGGGTTAAAAAGGGGTTCTGGTTACGGCGTAGATCTGATTTGTAAGTAGGAAGCAAATCAGTTTTTTTGGCCTTCTGCCTAATCTGAAGTTTGCAGGTCTGTAAAAGATGTCTGTTATTTTCAATTAATTCAATTTTATTTATATAGCACCAAATCACAACAACAGTCGCCTCAAGGCGCTTTATATTGTAAGGTAGATTGTACAATAATACATACAGAGAAAAACCCAACAATCATGTGACCCCCTATGAGCAAGCACTTTGGCGACAGTGGGAAGGAAAAACTCCCTTTTAACAGGAAGAAACCTCCAGCAGAACCAGGCTCAGGGAGGGGCGTGGCTGCTATTTCCTACAAATAATTTATTACTTTGGGTTATTCCATCAACATGTTCAACCATCTCTGATTTGCTTCTTTGATTATGGTCAAAGGTTGTTTTTTTGGTTTTTTTAATGACATTTTTTTACAGTATAGTCCATCGACCCGTTTTCAGGCTATAACATATAGATATAAAACTATAACAGATAAAAAGCCTGAAATATCCACTAACTGTCCAGCTGAAATATGAACAAACATATTTGAAACACAAACAAAAGAGACAATTTTCTGAATATTTATGAGTTTCACGCTTTTATAGTTATATTTCACAGTAATTCAAAAACAACCCAAATGAAAAAGAAATAGAAAAAACTTATAAAAGACTTGCATCAGATGTGGCCTACTTCATATAGTGAATCATAGAAGGCTTATATGATTTACTCATGAAAGTGGCCACTTTCTCATTACTTTCATAGATTGTTTTAGTAAGTATCCAGAAGAAACAAGTTTCATTTATATAATTTTTCAAGGGATCTTTTATCTGTTTTCACTCTTGTATGCTTTTCATACAAGTTTCACACAAGACAGATACAAACTTTATAAGATTTATACTTTAATTTAAACTGATAAAAATGTTTCGCAGCAGTGTAAGTGTATATGGCATGAACATTGGAAACTTGGTCTGGCAAGACTACAAAAATATTATAATATAAACAAAAATATCTTCAATTTTTCAGATTTTCACATGCATTCATGTAAAAAACAAAATGTGTACATCTTGCAAAGTCTGATCCTGTGTATGAGGCTAAAACTTCCCAACACTCTTCAAACTTTGCACCATAAATGTTTTATGCAAATTGGAGACGGCTGAGAACGAACAGTTGTAAAAATGTGCTAATCTGAGATGGAATCAGTTTTCAATTATCTGCTTGACGAGCAGTTAGGGAAGAAAAGTAAACAAACACAGTAGGAGTTTATCTTTAGAAAATAAAAGTTAAGACGTGGAGATATAAACATTGTTATTATTATTTCTAACAGTGCAAAATGCCACAAACATCCACTGATGCTAACACAGTAATACAAAACTAAACCCAGCCATCAAAACTCTTATTTTTTATTATTATTATTATTTGTGATTTTGCTGATTTTTGGCTCTTCAGCAACTTTTTTGATTGCCTGAAATTTATCACATGACCAAACTAAATTGCAGGTACAGTTATGGGCTTGCTTCCCTTTGCCTCAGCACACACGTGTTGCCGTGCAACAAGCAGCCAGCGATGAACTCTGTGACACGTGCCGTGTTGTGTCTCTGCGGGCTGACAGCGCAGGTCAGAGGTCCACGTTGGGATGAAATTTGCGCCCTGTTAGTGTTTGACGAGCTTCCTCTCAGGTGACGGCGCCGTGCAAACAGTCACTATCTGTTAAAATCAATATGGCACTTCTCACCTCTGCATTGATCTCATGGACAGGAGTCCTCTGCAGCTCAGTGCTGCAGCTCTGTTTGACCATAAACACTCCAGTCCCAAACACAAGTGTGTTTGACTGCACACAGAAGTGTTGCTGCGTGTTTGTGTCGTCGCAGTTTTTACATCATCATGTGCATTCGACCGAGTGATGATTCTGGCTCAGTTTCAAACAATCACAGTTTCATAAACTCCAGACGAAGATCAGCATTCTCTGATAAATATGTGTGAGTGTGGCATATGTAAACAAATCTGTGTAGCACTCACCATGCAAAGTAGCCACACATCATATTTCAACATCCATAAAGCAGTTTGTTTACTGCTACGACCCTGACCTCTTTTTGTCACAGGCACGACCTGATTTCTTCTCAGGCTTCAACATGCAGGCCTGAAGATTAAAGATTCAAATGTCCAAAGTCTGAAAGTCTGAGTTTATTTAATAGGAATAAGGAATTAACATATTAATTAGTATGTAACTATGTTACATGTGTATAATTAGCAGATATTTCTGTGTGGAGTCCAGCGTGTGATGCTGCATCTGTCTGTCATTTATTTTCCTTTAAGTGATCATTTACACATGAAAAGCATGAAAAATGATGACGTGGTAACTACGACACAGCAAAGAAGAGATATTGATACAGAATGTGAGACAGACTGGGGCAAGATCCCGACACACAAACAAAAAGGAGAAACTTTGATGAATAATAACTAAATCATACATGGAAAACATTAACTCTGCTGCCCGGGAGCGCGCGCACACACACACACACACACACACACACACACACACACACACACACATATATCAAACATGACTGTTATTAGTAACAATAACGCATCCTGGGCTTTGGAAAGTGTGTGTAAGCATTGTCCTCATTCTTTCTTTATTAATGCCAGTGTGTGAGTGTGTGTGTGTGTGTGTGTGTGTGTGTGTGTGTGTGTGTGTGAGGCATTTCTCTGCTACATTATCTTACCATGTCAATCACACGGACAGACTCGAGACTGTTCAGATGGTTTTGCCTCTGCTAACAGGAACTAGATTCTAGAGCCATTAAACAAACAAACAAACAAACAAACAAACAAACAAACAAACATACATAGGACCTTTTTTTTGTAAATGAGGAAACACGTCACACAGTCCAGAGGTGTTTTTCAAGGGTGTGTTTGTAATTGTTTTTGGACAGCTGTCCGGGTCGTGGCTCAGAGAAATGTTAGAGCGATGTGTTCGTGTGATGTGCCAACAGCACCACGCTAGCATGGATAGAGATAATTACAGTAAACCAAAACTAAAGTAATTTATTTGTTGAAGTAAAAAAACCTAAAAGCAAGACAATAAATCCAGTAAGTGTTTGCGTTTAATCTTTCTCAGCCTGCTTGAGAATCCACTTTATTCCAGCCACGTGTCTGCGCTCTAATCCTGCTCTGAAACTCTTCAAGGTCAAAGAAAAATGTTTTTGTTTTTGTTTTTATTTTTAAAAACTATGCTTCAAATTCTGAAACATTTGATCTCTGACCTCGTTTTTTACATTTCACATGTGCATTTTTTTTCTTCACCTCAAACTCATTAAAGTACGTTTAAAAAGAAGAAAGAAAAGAAAATGACTCATTAAAAGTTGATTAGTATTCCCTTGAAACTAAACTGCTGCCGCTGAGTTCTTCTCGTTGTCAGTTTTTCCTGGCTCTGCCTCGGAGCTGTCAGCTTTTTCTTTTCTCTCTTGTTTTGTGGAATCAGAGTCACGCGGCGCCGTAACATCGCAGAACAAAAGAGATCGTCGATTTTTAAATAAAGCACCAGAAGATAACCAAACATTGATAGAAAGTGGGTGGAGACGTGGAGGCAACACATTTAACACATGGAAACATCATCTGTGAATTATTAATGAGTGGAGTTCATTTATTTCAGAGGTTGAGGCACCCCTGTCAAAGGACAATCAGCTCCTGTAGCTGAGAGAAAACGTGAACCATCACCTGAAACAGATCCGAGCAGAGAGCTCACATCTACAAATCTGAGAAGCAGCCTTTCACTAATCTGCACAGAAATCTGGTCACACATTCACTTCTCATAATTCTAATTTGATGATAAGCACTTTATCAGACGTGAAAGATACAAACTCTCCTTACAGTAAATCTCTGATTATATTTCCAATAAGCTCTCTTTCCGAGTCGCTCCTCATCAGATTTGACTGACAAAGAGCCCGGCTGATGGAATCATTGGTCACAGTCAGGGTGTCGACAGCTGAGCAGCATCAGCAGCTGCACTCACATCTACACTGGTGATAAACCGAAGTGAAAAACACACAGACAGTTTCCAGCTCTGAGACGTCCGCAGGGATTTATTTCAGCCATGTTTGCTGCATATAAACTATAAGTCATTGTTTTCACTGATGAAGCAATAAAATGCATAATTTATACTTGCAGCTCAATCAGAGAAAAACTACATGAATAATTTATTTTGGCATTTTAAACACATTTAAAATAGAAAGGTGGCTGCAGGAAGTTCCTAACTTTACAGCCACACAGCCTAAACAGCGTATATTTAATAATAAACTACTAATAATAAACAGTTTTTTTGTTTTTTGTTGTTGTTTTTTACACATCTGCTTACAGAAATTTCAGAGGTATATCCCTCAAAACTGTAAATGCAAAAAAGTTGCACAAAATAGTTCCAACCACAGGAAATTTATTTGGAGTGTCTTCATAAGTTTTGAGATACAGAAATTTTTGTAAACTGCAGGAAAAATTAAAATAAATATAATCGTGCACAATTTGCAAAAAACAGCATCAAAATAAATCCTTATTATTTAAGTTCTAAGCCTCCCAGAAACAATACAGAAAGGCATAAAGTAAAATATGAAGAATACCAGGAAACCTTTGAAAAAAATAAGTTTACCACAAAAATTATGTCATTTCTGGTTTGACAGACGGGGCAGACATGCGATGGTCCGAGCACCAAATATGGTCACTTCTGGCTCTAAAACCAACATGGCTGTGGCTCAAACAATAAAATGCTGATGTTGATGCTTTAAGATGCAGAAACCAATGGGTGACATCAACATGGCTACCTCCATTTTTTATATACAGTCTATGTGTAAGAGCAGTAGTTGTAAATTAACTCAGGTTTGCTCAGCTGTGGATGTTCGATGTTTCTCTGCACTGTGAAACTAGCTTGATGCATCTTCACTGACTTTGTCCTGTCACTGTATTGCATCCACACCATACTGCTATTTAAATATAGACACGGTCAGTTGGCAAACACTCTCTGGATCTAATAAAATGTAAATGACACCAGCGGTTTTTGCTGCATCTGAACATCTTGCACATGTTCACATGTCACCACGGTGGAACCATTTTTATCATAATGGACTGTCTCCTAAGCCGAGTCTCAAATAGGAATGAAGAGCAGCTATTCCTGGAGAGTGACAGCTGTAAAGGAAAAAAGGCTTCTGCTGCAGAAGTGTGCAGCTGTAAAGCGATGCCACGCCAGATCCACGCTATGAGAGCGTGAACGGCTCGAGAGGAGAGGGGGGTAATGAGAGAGTGGAGAGTGATAGGAGGAGCAGAGAGAGTCCAGGGCTTGGAAAGGAAATGTAAGCTGACAGTGAGAGTTTGTGACGCAGCAATAAAGAACCTTTGAGAGCTGCGACCTCAGCTCAACCTTGTTTAAATACAGACTCAGAGCAGCATGTGTAGCAGGGGTTCATGGGTTTTTTGTGTTGCTAGCCCTAAAATAGTTTTGCACAAGCAAAAACTATTGTGTTACCTTCAAACACTAAGGATTTATAAAATGAGCATAAAATGACCACATTAATGCATTTATTGCATTTAGCAGACTCAAAGGGATCATATTTTGCAGCTTGCTCTGATGAACTGACGCTGCAAACAGACAATGGATAAAAACAGGCATCCATTAGTAATTGTGCGTGGGCAGCAAGTGCATGTGCAGCACTGTTGTTTGTGCATGAGAGGAGATTTTAATGGGGTCTTGTTGCGTTTGCTGTCCGAGATTCAGAGTCTGAAAAAAGTCCAAGTGAGTTTTAACGACCCAGAGAGGAGGCCATGAGAGCAGCGTTCTCCAAAGGCCTCATCAAACCACTCAACGCCAGAATAACTTTGCATATCCACAATGTGAGCACTCAGTTTCTCGACAATACGTCATCAGTACAGACACATGCTCACGTTACTGTCAGAGTTAAAGGTGAGCTGAGCTAATACTTCTATTTAACCAGAAGAATTTTTAACGGGATCTTTTCGGGACGTCTCCTCCCTTCAGACGTGGAAACACAGACAAAAAACTGTATATAAAATATGGCCATAGTCACTGTGTCATCATCCAGTGGTTTTGAAATTTGCATTTTGAACACTTCATCTCTGTTTCCCTCCACATCTTCCTCCTGTGACGTTTACTTTAACGCCAGTGTTCCCCCTGTTTTTGTTATTTTTTCCTCTTTCACTTGGTTGGTCCATTTCTGTACTTTCCCCGATATTTTGTTTTTACCTGCTTTTGGACTCAAAGGTTTTTTTTCTCTTACATTCAGTGTCATGAATCTGGATTTGGGTTCTGAAATCACTTTAAGAGAGAGTTGATAAGCCACTCCCACCTGCTGTTCTAATCACGACGAGCAGCCAGTCAGATGAAAGTTGGCTTAAAAAGAGGCTGGCCTTGAAGTGGGAGAGCTAAAAAACTTCTTTCAGACAAGACATGAACTGAGGGACAGCATCAAACGCTTAGCATGAAAGAAATGAAGATGACAAAAAACAGAAATGAGCACGGCATCTTAATGAGAGACAGTTAATGGCACATGTGCAACCAAATCAGTCGCCGCTCTTTATTCAGCCAACAAGCAAACCTATGTGTGCACACACACCGAGTGTCTGAACCTCCTTCATGTCCACAGATAATATAAGCATGAAAAGCAAAGAGTCAAAGGTGAAGTGCCAAAGGAGAGGGAGATTCAGAGGTCCACTTGATTTTGTAGTCAAATGATGTGCACTAATGAGGGTGCTGAGGCTCGTACATACGCCGTGTAGCGCTGCGAGCAGTTAACGCTCTAACGATGCTGCCGGCCTCCGTCCATGTTCATTAGCATCACAGCGCCTTCACCTCTTCACTCTGCAGAAGATTAGAGCTGTGATTTCTTTGGCTTTGTTCACGAGCGCTGAAGCAAGACTGAGGTCAAATATATTTAAGCACTTTGTTATGAGCGTTTAAACTTTCCGAACATACTGTAACCAGCTGACCATGAATAATGCTTAATATAACTGTAAGTACATTTCGAACAGTGAGCTTATTAGAGAGGACATTCAGCTCATTGTGATGGCTCGAGCTGTCTATCCTTCAGGCACAGCAGCTGCAGACTGAAGCTGAGTTGATTAAACGGTGCTGAAAGTCACACAACACTGTGCTGACACATGAGTCCAGGACACAGTGTAAGAGGACACAGAGCATGAAGGAAACTCAATGACAGGGGAACTGAATCCTTTTCAATCAGTTTGATGATTAAATATAATTTTATTGACATGAAGATCTGAAGTATTCTTTTTGGCTTTTGCTGTAACTTTTCCACAGTTTCAGGAAGATTTCCTTTAATGCCACACACCATAAATATTTTTTTTTGATCCGTACATAAAATCTATAAAGCGGCACGTGCTTTCACGTACGTTCAGCATTTAGTGTAAAAAGAGACAGCAACACGCAGATATAAAAGATTCATGTGCACACAGTGCAGACTGTTGTTGCTGTCAACAGGTGATAAAATGACACACTTTCAGAGAACTCAAACAGGTGGACGTGAGATGGAAACTCTGAGCACGTGACTATGTGGGATAAAGGTCAAAAACTGTCGTGGCAGTGCAGAGCAGGTGAAGATAGAGGAGGTGAGAGGGGACGAGTTGGTGATGAAGAGCGTTAGACGGGTGAAAGATAGACTGGAAAAGATGGAAAAAATGATGAAAATTTTTTAAGGGGAGGGACAGATAAAGTGTTGTGCTGTGATCGTACATCCTGCTGTTGATGCCGAGAACTCGCTGTGCCTGTGTTTGAGATGCCACGGAGTCTGTACAAAAACAGGCAGTACAATGAGAACAGCTCACATCAGGTGACAGTGAGCTCTGCATCCTTTTAAAACTAATTCCTAATTATATTCTGTGATTAAAAAAGTGCATTTTATTCATAAAAACATTGTTTTATTTTTTTTATTTCAGTCATAGACGTCTCGTCTGACCTCCTGCGTACAAACTGTTGATTTGAATCAAAAGCCTTTTGCTTCCTTAAGAATTCATTTTCATTTCAATTTCATTTTATTTACACAGCACCAAATCACAACAGCAGTCGCCTCAAGGTGCTTTATACTGTAAGGCAGACCCTACAATAATACATACAGACAAAACCCAACAATCATATGACCCCCTATGAGCAAGCACTTTGGCAACAGCGGGAAGGAAAAACTCCCTTTTAACAGGAAGAAACCTCCAGCAGAAGCAGGCTCAGGGAGGGGCGGGGCCATCTGCTGTGATTGGTTGGGGAGAGAGAAGGAAGACAGGATAAAGACATGCTGTGGAAGAGAGACAGAGGTTAATAACAGATATGATTCAATGCAGAGAGGTCTGTTAACACATAGTGAGTGAGAAAGGTGACTGGAAATGAAAAACTCAATGCATCATGGGAATCCCCGGCAGCCTACGTCTATTGCAGCATAACTAAGGGAGGATTCAGGGTCACCTGGTCCAGCCCTAACTATATGCTTTAGCAAAAAGGAAAGTTTGAAGCCTAATCTTGAAAGTAGAGATAGTGTCTGTCTCCTGAATCCAAACTGGAAGCTGGTTCCACAGAAGAGGGGCCTGAAAAGTGAAGGCTCTGCCTCCCATTCTACTTTTAAATACTCTAGGAACAACAAGTAGGCCTGCAGAGCGAGAGCGAAGTGCTCTAATAGGGTGATATGGTACTACAAGGTCATTAAGATAAGGTGGGGCCTGATTATTTAAGACCTTGTATGTGAGGAGCAGGATTGGCTTCTTGACAACCAACAGAGACCATTTCTGATGAAGATATGTGAACATGGATCGACTGAAGGGCCAGATGCATCTCTCAGTCTTTGCTTGTCTCTTAAGAACATGATTTTCAGATAGTGTTCATCTATGTAGACAGGTTTTTAGGCCTATCTGACTTCTTTTGTGCAGAACACACTGCGCTGAGAGATGCAAAGCTTTTGGCTAATAACTTTTGGGAATCACCTTGTTGGTGGAAAAATCATATTTCAAGTTAAACTGTCTTATTATGGCTCCTGATCATGGATTCAGCTAAAGAAATGGGAACAAATGTTTTCCTGAGACTGGCTGCTGGTAACAAAGGTACAGTTTAAAGTTTGTTCCTTGCCAAGTTGTGTCTTGTGTGCAGCTGTGACACTGGTTCATCTCAGCTTTTGTTCACGCTAAAAATTTTGGATCCTTGGAAGCAAAATATGAAGAGATGAGGGGGTGACTCAAGATGTTTGCACAGTACTATATAAATTGTGTTTTAAACTTATAAATGTTTGTGGATGATGTTCCTGTGGGCTGTAAAAATGAGTTTTCCTTCCACGTCCATGGATCTTCTCGCTTGTTTTCCTCCACCTCCCTCAGGACCTGCCTTGCAGTTTCCTCTCACACAGTCTGCCAGCATGAGAGGAAGCTGCAGTGATAAAAATAAAGATGTGAATGCCCTGTGAGCTTTGAGCGGCTGCCACGAGCCACAAAAGCCACGAGAGCCACAAGGCTTCCTGATTTTGCAACCTGCTTCCTATATTCCATGTCTCCTCCTCAACCCTGCTTCCTTCGTGATTTCTCTGACCACAACATCACTGAATCATTATATCTGATATTGGTTTTTTTTGTTAGATAAAATGTATTGAATGAATATTTTCTCTATAAAACATAGAACCTAAAACCCTTCTCCCTGCTCTCTGTATTATTAATAAATGAATAGATATCCTTTCTGACATTAAAATCTATTTATAGATTCTACATAGATCTGTTGTGCAGAATGAGAACAGTATGCGAGGGTTAAAATGGTCCTTTAATGTTGCACAATTAGGAACTTGTGGAGACAGCTGAGTTTGTACCGACTTCACGTGATAGCAGATGGTGTTTTGGAAAAATGAATTATGCAAATTTTGTGCATGCACTTCACTTAACGATGTTCCAACCTGCTCACATCAAAACAGGCAAAACCACAAAAGCTGGAACTCATGAAGGTAACTGCAGGGAGATAAATGGCAAGCCAAGATCCACAATCAGGCCATGTAAGTCAAACGTGATGAAACAAGCTGCAAATGTGAAAGGGTATTTATTTAGTTTTACCAGTGCAGATGTTCAGCATGAACAAGCTGCACACTGTTAAAAGCACAGCTTCAAACCAGTTGTTGAGGTCCAGTGTTCACCCACGACTGTCAGGCCCGCATCATCACGACTGCTGAAGCATGTCGATTGGCAGCGATGATAAAAATGCCATTGTTGTCTGCAGGCAGTTTTCTCACACAGTGAGCGCCCGGGTGTAGAGTGCCAAACAGGACCAAACCCTGTCAGTAATGATCCTGTTACCACACCGACCAACGATTAATGAGTTCTAATCAAAGACAGCATCACACACTCAACTGACAGGACCAGTTTAGCCTGTGCTGCTGGCAGCAGAGCTCTGACGGGGCTGCGATACTACGGCATTACCAACCTGCAGCAGCAGCCAGTCCAGGTCTGATGTTGCTGGGCCTGGAGGTGTCACATTTATCCAGTCTGATGTGGAGCTCCATAACAAAATCTAATATGATTCCTACTTTTTTCCACGGGTAAGTAAATCCTACATCCCTGTAGGACGGTCAGTGTGAGTGAAAACAATTTACAGGAGAGGAAAAAGACGAGGAAACACAAAAATACTTCAGCTTTCATTCTGTCATCAGCAGTGTTGGGTAAGTTACTTTAAATTATTAAATTAGTTACATTACTAGTTACTTCTATCAAAAGTAACTCAGTTACTTCAAGTTACTCGTTACTTTCAGAGTAACTAGTTACTAGGGAAAGTAACTTTGGTTTTATTCAGAATTCTCTTGTTAATGTGTTGCTTCCGTAACTGGATACCCAGCATGTTTGCCAGTCTTCTAGCTTGCTTACTTGCCACAAGTGCACTGTGCCACCTACCAATAGAAAGGAAAAAATAATGTGCACATTTCCACGAGAGAAATCCCACGCCTGATTCTATCCTAGCCATTCTATCCTCGCTTTTTACATCCAACACAAAAACTGCAGTCGTGGTTCTTTCGATTGTACTCAGAACTCGGAAATTCTGCCTTCTGAATAGGAAGATGTAGGTAACACCAGACTGCAGATGAGCTGCATACAGGGCTGGACTGGGACAGAAAATCGTCCCGGGCATTTTGACTAGAGACCGGCCCACCATTATAGGAAAAATCATAAAGCCTTTGAATGAAAACAAACACTGTTGTGACAGTGATGTACACTGTTCTTATGGTATATATGTATCAATCTATCAATCGTTTGTTTTTAAAAGGGAGACATTTTAAATGAGAATAAGAAAGTATTTCCTTGTGCCCCCCTTTCCCTGTTAATTCCGTACATGGACCCCTGGCAACACTTTGCTAGACCCGCCCCTGCACAGTTACCAGCTGTCAGCTACCTAAAAAAGGATCCTGGTGTTATTTGTCTCTCAGAAACAGTTCATAACTTCCCTTCAACTCATTCATGTCACCTAAAAGGTAAACCTGTTTCTCCATCACAGCTCTGATGATCCAGTAAGGACATCTCCTGGTTTCATCTTCATGTTTCCCTCTCACCACATATCCAAACCAACATCATGACCAGCAGGTTTACAGCTGTGGCTCCAGCAAACATCAGCTGATACTAGAAATTAATATTAAATAAATTCTAACAACAGCTGATCAAGCTTAAACGTGCTGCTGTTGTTTACCGCGGCATCCGCTGGTTTCCTCTTTCTGGCGCAAAGTGGGCAATAAATAAACAAGAGAGAAAAGCCGATCAGCTGATCATTGATCAGTTTCATGATTGAAGTACAAACAGGAGAGGCAGGGGAGAGAATGAGAGAAGAAGAGGCAGCTGTGCAGCAAAGACACAGAGTAACTCCAGCTTTGTGTCTTTTTCATTGTAGCTGAAGTCCGGGACAAACTGTGTTTCTTTTCACCTAAATACGAAACGCGTAATATTTTCTCTGAATACGAGACGATTCCATTTTTTTACAGGACAGTTGGCAACTCTAATAATTAACCTTATGAACAAAATAAAGTTCAACATCAGTAACATCATAGCACCCACCCAGCTGTATAGAAACTCCGTCATGCTAGCTAGCACGCAGTACGAAAAAGTCAGCACAACTAAAATAAACTCCACCTAAACTTGGTTCATATCTGACCCAGATGGACTGCAGGTCATAACTTCTTACCTGAAGTTCAGTTCAACTGACACTCTCGGACCAGCGGCCTCTTCGGGTCTCTCCTCTTGCCTCCCTTTTCCTTCATCCACCTGCTGGCTTCCACCACTTGCTAATGTTACTGAGTCTGTGGAAGCTCCGCGATAGCCACAACAGGAAGTAACGAATAACGAGCCTATCTAAATCCCAGTAACGAGTAACGCGTTCTCGGTTTTGGCATGGTAACTAGTTACCGTCCTCGTTACCACAATAATAACGTAGTTACTGTAACGTGTTACTTAATAACGCGTTAGTCCCAACACTGGTCATCAGCTACAGCTACATGTACAGGACATACAGGAGAATTTCTCTCACCTTTAAAGAATTATGGACACTTTATGATAATATATAAAAGTTATTGTACACTAGTGCAATATGTAAATATATATGAATGAACAAACAGAGCAGCTTGTAAGTTGTACATGGACAGCAGTGCTTCGTTTAGCAGTAAAGAAGAACAGCAGTGTTGATTTTAGCTCTGATTCAGTCTGTGTGGAGGCTGCGTCCACGCGTCCGCGGGTATTCTTATAAACAGATTTTCAGTTTTTATTTTTTTTTAAATCCCATCCACATGTGTAGTTTTAAAAAATATCTCGTCCACATGTAAACACAAAAAACAAAGTGAAACGAAACACGCCGAAGCAACAGGTGGTGAAATAATCCCCACCGTGTAGAAATGTTGGCCAATCAGAATTGTAGAAGCCTGGGAGGGAAAGAGTAAACAAAGATGGTGCATAGAAGCAGTCTTTCTACATACAGGGACAGTAACTGTGTGTGAAAACTGCAGATAGACTAACAGCAGAAGTTTTTTGTCTCTATCATTGTAGAAATTCATCTCATGTAAGCATTAAGCTGGCGCACAGCTTTGATGTTGTGCGACTAAATCTCTGTTTTCCTCGTCCACACGTAAAAGCAAAAACTGAGTTTTCGAAAATCTCCAGCCTGGCAGGTTTTTAAAAGAATTTCTGTTTCAAAATGCCGTTTACATGTGGACGAAAGGCCCGAACGAAGAAGCTGCGTGTAGGTCTGGATGCAGCCTTAGCTGCTCAGAACACAATTTAATTGACATGATGGATTTTTGGCTTGAAAGACTTTCTCAATAAATTGAATAATTGTGGATCAAATGAATCAACTAGACAACTAGCAAAAGACGTTCAGTCTGTCTATGGTTACACAACAACACAGCCAGGCTCGCACGTTCCCCAGGTGCTGAACGCTGGTCATGTGAATAACTCCTGTTTACTCACCTCACGCACACCTGCTGATGAAATCGTGGGTATCCCCGAGGTTGGGCAGAAGCAGAATCATCCATTTTCTCTCTACAAAGAGGAAAGTCTCGACTTTAATCAGCTAACGATTTAGCTCTATACAGCAAACCCAGCAACAGTGATATGTGATGTGAAGCAGTGAAGCTCAGAATAATGACAAGAACATCAATAGCCTTAAAAGGCTACACACACACACACACACACACACACACACACACACACACACACACACACCTTTGCTTCGAGCACTGAGTCACAAATGATGACTAAATCTCTTCCCATCACAACAAACTCATTCCATTCATTCCAGCGATATGAACGTTATTTCGCCCTCCTACACATGAACGCTATGATCATCAGCTGAAGAGTAATGTTACCAACATGTTACTGCGTGTGTAGCAGATGTGAAATGGTCGACTGCGTTGTGACAACAGACACGGACTGGCTGGAAACAGGGTTTATTCCTATAAAACAGAGTGCAGCAGCAAAATCAGTGTCACACAGCGGCAGCAGGCTTCTCCTCACCCAGTGTGGAGTCCGTACAGCTCTGCTTGCATCATATAAAAGAAAATACAACTTATCAAAATAATAATTTTCACAACCGCCACTTCAAAATCAAATATTACAGTGGGGTAAAACAGAGACAATTATGGAATCACTAACAATAACGTATAACATTCAAATTCCCATTAAAATAGGTCAATTGCATAATACATATTCAAACAACTTTTTAACTCTTCCCAACATGGCTGAAGATACTGCTCAGAGCACAGCCTCGGGACATGAGCTCATTATACACATAAAACAAAAACTACACATTTACACATACCTATAAAACAGAGTGCAGCAGCAAAATCAGTGTCACACAGCGGCAGCAGGCTTCTCCTCACCCTGTTTAACACAAGTCAGTTCCACACAAACGGATGATACAACAGATAAAGCGCAGTTCCAAATATCATTTTTCTCACTCAAAGCGATTGAAAACACTTTGAGAGCTTTTAACCCTAGGAGCCAATACTTAACAAAGACAAATACACCGAATTTATATGGATAATTTAGTACAGGGAGAAGAGCTACAGAAAGCGTGCCTCACCAGTGTGGAGTCTGTACAGCTCTGGCTAGGAAACCCCACACCCGCAATGTGGCCGCAGGTGGCGTTACACTGATTAATGTCCCACTTCAACAATAACACACGGAACCTTAGTTCCACAAAAATAAAGTTCACACAATAAAAAAGTATAACCTATGTACAATACAGTTTTGAGAATGTTCACAATTCGTACATTATATCTCAGCTACATACTCCCCCCTGAACTTCTCAAAATCCGTTAGGTAAGGGTGAGCAACTGAGCGTCACATATAACAATTCGTAACTGTCAGTGATCTGGAAATTCACTACCCGGTGATACGTGCAACAAATATGTTTCCCAACTCATGGGGAAAGTAAACAGAAGAAAGTTGGCCAGACCCCCTAATGTTTACTCGCAAGAGAAAGTGCCTTATACACTATCCTGAACAAACAACACGGTAACAGCTACTATATGATGAATAGTACTCTGAGCTGAAGACAATCTCAAAATAGGTGTTAACATCTGACATGAAAATCACCCAACATATAAAACAAGTAGCCCTCACAGAAACAAGTTCTTGGCAAAGCTGCTCACTACATTGCCTGTTTGTAGGTTTCTTTGCTTCATAGTCTGGATTAACCTATTCACAGGCTTCACTATTCGACCCACTCTCGTCCTGATCTGGCCTGCTGCATTACTTGGGGGTGCACCACCATGTTTCACGAGGCTCCCAACCTCGCTGACTGGCTGACTTTCAGAGTAACTGATACTTGGTAGTGTTCCCTCCTCAACTGGGGTAGTGCAAGCCCTGCTGTTGTTGTCATCATCTACTTCAGGGTAAGCAGCTACTTCACTACTGGCACTGTCACTGTCCTGATGCTCCTCATCATCCAACTGCGCACAGACACTGTCTCCAATACTGTCACACTCTTGGGGTCCTCTAGGAGCCGGGACACAGTCATCCGTCATCTGAGCCACCCAACGGGCTGTGCGTTCAGTACAATCGTCCTCAGGATCAGCGACAGGGGATTCTCCATCAGATTGACTCTGCTCCTGGCCGAGTTCTGATTCACTGGCAAAAGACATCTCTGGTTCGCCCTCGGACTCTATGGGCAGGAAATTAGCCTGCAAAAGCAAGTTCCTATGGACAACTTTCTCCTGTCCACTCTTGACGTTCCTGATGCGATACGTGTGGCATGTGGGGTTCTTGGAGATCACAGTGTAGATGGTCGACTCCCACCTATCAGCTAACTTCCTACGACCCCGTTCGCCCTTGTTTGCCAAAAGGACACGATCTCCTTCCTCAGTGTCAACACCTTTCTGCTTTTTGTTGTACAGGTCTGCTTGACGCTGCTGACTAGCTCCGGTGTTAGTCTGGGCCAATGCGAGTGCTTCTCTGAGGTCATCTCTCATCCTTTTTACATAACTGTCATAGTCTGTTACATCATTGTCCCTTGCAACATTGTGAAACGTGACATCCACTGGTAACCTGGGGATACGCCCGTACATTAGGAAGAACGGTGCGTAACCAGTGGACTCATGAGCGGTGCAGTTGTAGACAAAGGTCAATGTCTGCAACATCTGAGGCCACTTGTGCTTCTCCCTCGGAGGTAGGGCTCTGATCATATTTCCCAAGGTCCTGTTAAACCTTTCGGTGTGACCGTTACCCATAGGGTGGTAAGGTGTCGTTCTTGACTTCTGCACCCCGGCCACTTGCAGCAGCTCTTGGATCAACTCACTCTCAAAATTGGCGCCCTGGTCTGAATGGATCCTTTGAGGGAAGCCATAGACACAGAAATATCTGTCCCACAACTGGCGCGCAACTTGTTTTGCCGTCTGATCTGAGCACTGGAAAGCATGGGCTATCTTGGTGAAATGGTCAGTCACTACTAGAACATCCACACTCTTGCCCCTGTGATCCTCTGCGGACCAGAAGTCTATGCAGACGAGCTCAAGAGGACCGGTAGTTTTAATGCTTTCAAGAGGAGCCCTCCCCTCAGGCTCGAGTGTTTTGCTGACAACACAACGTTTACAGCACTTGACATGCTCGCGAATGTCATGCTCCATGTTGATCCAGAAAAATCTCTGCCTGGCTAGGTACAGAGTTCTGCTTTGGCCCTGATGGCCAGCATCATCATGGACACCTGACAGGACTTGACTGATTAATGTGGATGGGGTCACGTACTGATGGCGCTTTTTGCCAGTGAGCAGGTCTTTGCTCACTCTGTACAGGATACCATCCAACACTTTCAACTTTTCCCACTGTTTCATCGTCTTTTGCGCTCTGTGCGACAGGTGAGCTCTTTCTCTACGTGATGGACGCCGACCACGTACGACGAACGGAATGACTTGAGACAGTGTCACATCTGCTCTCTGCTCCTCCTGTAGCTCCTGGAGCGAGAAGGCAGACAAGGTGTTCTGGCCTAGTGAGGGAAACCGATCTAGCTCTTGAGTCAACCAGGAGATTGCTCTCTGTTTTGAGCCTTGGTCCCACTCAGCATGGCCTGCGAAGACTGCGGAAACTTCATCATTAGTCAGGGAACAACACCCTAGGCTCTCTGCAGGGGCCAAACACTCAACACTTTGGTGGTTGGCACTGAGCCTGAATGCATCCTGAACCGAGATTTCTTTGACCTGTTGCGACTCCTCTAACAGGGTTGCATAGGGTTCAGTCATGAGTCTCTGACTAACACGGTTGTGAACGAATGGCTGCCTGCTCAGTGCATCTGCAACGACATTTTTACTGCCAGGAATGTACTTGATGCTGAAGTCGTAGGGGGACAGCTTTGACACCCACCTCTGTTCACATGCATCAAGCTTGGGCTTCGTGAGAATATATGTTAGGGGGTTATTGTCTGTCCAGACGGTAAAGCTATGCCCCTTCAACCAGTGGCTGAATTTGTCACAGACAGACCACTTTAGCGCCAGAAACTCAAGGCGATGGGCGGGATAGTTTCTCTGTGCACGGGCGAGGGCCTTGCTGGCAAATGCAACGGGACGTGCTTTACTCTCGCCCTCTTGGACTTGTGACAGCACAGCACCCAAGCCGTCCTGTGAAGCGTCTGTCGACAAGATAAATGGTTTGTTGAAATCAGGGTGAGCAAGCACAACGGAGTCAAGGAGTGCAGCCTTCAAGCGTTCAAACGAGTCAACATGCTCCTTCTTCCAGTCACTTGGGCTGAGCCTCCGGAAAGAAGCAGCACCTTGGGCATTTACTTTCTTTCCTTTAGGAGCGGCAGTCAGGGTAAAAAGGGGTCTGGCAATCTTAGAACAGTCCTGTATGAAGTGTTGGTAATACATTACCATACCCAGAAATGACTTTATCTTCTTCTGGGATGGCGTAACCCCGTCCTCCATCATGAGATCAGCCTCTGAGATAGCGGTGATCGCCTTAACCTTGTCAGGATCGGTCAAAACCCCGCCTTCAGTCACAACATGGCCCAGAAATCTCACACTCCTTCGGAGCAGATGACATTTTTTGGGGGCCAGCTTCAGTCCATGGGCACGTAGTCTGCTAAACACAATCTCCAACCTCCTGAGAGCCTCTGCTTCATTGGGTGCATAAACAAGCAGGTCGTCCAGGTAGCACAGCAGGGTTAGGAAATTCTGGTCGCCAAATATGCCCATCATGAGACGCATGAAGCTCGCCGGGCTGTTGCACAGGCCTTGGGGGAGTCTGTTAAACTCGTAGAGCCCCATTGGTGTTGTGAAGGCCGTTAGCTTTTTGTCCTCCTCTGCCATCTCAATATTGTAGAAGCCAGAGGTGAGATCCATGGCACTGAAAATTGCGTTACCTCCCAGGGCTGCCAGACAGTCTGACTGGTGGGGCAAGGGATGGGCATCCTTGACTGTGCGTGCGTTCAACCAGCGGTAGTCCACGCATATTCTGAGATCTCCATTCTTCTTCCACACCAGTACCAGTGGGGACGCCCACTCACTGTTGGATTTGCGGATCAGCTCTCGCTCCTCCATCTCTGTGAGCACCTGTCGCAACTTGTGGTACTGCCCTGGAGGGACGCGCCGATAGGGAAGTCTGAACGGCCTGTCGTCAGACAGATGGATGCGATGGACAAAATCCTTTGCCAGTCCACAGTCCAGCTTACCCTTGGAAAAGACATCCTCATACCTGTGGATCAGTTGCAGTACCTGAGCCTTCCAGTGGTCTGAGACTTCACAAGAGTCGAGGTCTAGGTCCTCCAACCCCATCTTCTGCAAGCTGTCACGCAGGCTAGGGCAGGAGGGAGGGCTACTCTGTGCGTCGCTACACACTGTCTGGCTCTGGACCCTAAGGGTCTCACTTGGGTTTTGGTCAGAAGCCACTTCGAGATCTTCAACAGCTACACAAGCGGAAGCATCTGCTACCTTAGCGTTTCGTCTCAATGTGATAGGCTTATCACATGTGTTCAGGATTCGAACAGGGACCCACCTATCGCCACTCATAGAAACCACAGTTCTACAGACAATGACACCTTTTTTATGAGTTTGCGATTTTGGTGGTTCAACCAGAATGGCACTGCCCTCGGAAAGGGGTGATGACGCTGGCAGTCTGCCCCATACAAGGTGCTCTTGCTTGGGGAGTAGAGTCACTGCCTGAGATAGTTTGACAGTGCCAATGACATCTGGCATTTTGTCACCCCTCCACCGGTTAATGCCAGACAGCATATTCAGAAACTGCACTATTTCAGGCGCTTCTGCTGATTCGGGTTTGCTCAGGACTTGCCAGAAATGGGGGGACAGCCTGAAGTGTCTGAGGAGGTGTTTGATAACATTTGTCCCTAAAATCAACTGATCTTTCTGACCGGGGACCACTAGGGCAGGCACTCTGAACGTACAATCATACACTTCCATTTTCAACTCGCATATACTCTTGGGTTTAACCTGAACTCCACCACAGCCCACTAGCACAATGTCGGTACGAGTGTCGCTTAATTCCAATGCGACCCCAGCGCTCTTTAACTCTCGCTCCGCCTCTTCGCTCAAGGTACACGCCATGGAACCTGTATCAAGAAGGGCCTGCAAAGAGACTTTGTCATTCACCAATGCATTCGTGTAAAATAGGCTGTCTGCCTCATCAAGTCTTACTATATTCTGGGAAAGTACAACAGTACCAGGTGGGGCACACTTCAGGCTTTCTTTGTATACAGTCTGTATGTCATCACTGGGATTGAGGGTTTCACACTCTTCGCTCACACTGTCCCCTCTCAAGTGCAAGCACCCTAGTTTCCCTGGGGATTATTTTGCTGGGTAATGGGCTCAGCTGCTCTGGGGCAGTCTTTCCTCTGATGCCCAACCTCCAGGCAACCTAGACATCTCCTCTCTCTCATGCAGTGAGTGCGCGTGGAATGTGAGCTATTGCCACAAACCTGGCACGAAGGGAACCTGGCTGAGGCTAGAGGCTGTGGTCTAATTACGGGGTGGACAGGCTGGTTGGAGCGCTCTAACACCCTCTCCAGCATACTGAGCACGCGGTCTAGAGCACTTGGGTCTGAAGCGGCAGCTCCAGCAGCCTTACCCGGGCTGTCCTGGGAACATTTTACTGTACCTACTTGGGCATGGTTCAGTTCAAACTCAGGCGACTCGCTTGTGGTTGTCGCAGTGGCCACGAGGAGGGGATGGGGTCTGGCAGAGCCCAGGCTCTTCTTTTTTGCATGACACTCTCTTTGGTGTTCATCAATGGCTTCCTGAACCTCCATTACTGTCCATTTACTGATGGGCTTACATTTGAAAACACAGGCGAGGCTGGGATCAGGACAATTTCTGATAAACATCATGGCTATCTCTGCCTCCATGTTCTCCATTTTGCCTCCCTGACGCTGTAAATGCTTGTCAGCTGCCTCAGCAGCGATATTAAGCCTCACCCAATAGTCTACTGGGGTCTCTTTTGCAACTGCTTGGGTGGCATAGAAGTCAGCCAGTGGTTGACAGGAGCCAGGACTATCACTAAAATAACGCCTGAGTATGGCATAGATGGTCTCAGGGTTGGTCACTACACCAGAACATGAGTTACTTTTCAAACCCACCTTAACAATGTTTTTAGCTCTGCCGAGGAGGTGGTTTAAGACTTCATCCACCTGCACGGCTCTAGACAACCCTCTCTTCTCTAAGTACACTTCCATCATGTCTATCCACTCATGAACAGAGTACTTATCCGCATCATCACCTCTGTACATAGGTGGGTCTTTGATATCTTGTCGGACCACTAAGTTCACTTTGGAGAGGTCGAGAGTGGTGTCAGGGCTCTTAACTTTGGGGGACTCGGCTGGAGCTGTCTGGTTTGGACCAAGTGGGACTTGACTGGATAGTAGCCGGCTAGCGATTGATTCACCTATCTGGGTTCCCAATTCACCAATGAGCTCACGTAGCTCTTTGTGTGTGCTGTCGTCGCTCAAAGCAGGGGTTGAGGACTGGCGCTCATGAGCTTTATTTCGAATAATGTCATCTGACTCTGCTGGCTCATCACGCGACATTATAGACCTGTCTCTCACTTCATCTGCCCCAGACAGTCTCCAACCTCTCCCAGCAACTGGCGTGAAAAGGTTAAAGGAGTCTTGGCCCCTACCAGCCATGTTGCTTACAGGAGGTTAGCAATAACTACAAAGGGGATCAGAAACAAAAGGAATACAAAAATACCTATCACTCAGAAAAATACAACACAAGTAAACACGGCTCAGTTAGACTCTAACAGGTGTAACTGGGAGAAATGCCTACTAACAGAACACTGGAAATTTTTTGCTGACCCACAGAATAATTTTACTTATATTACAGGTGTCGGAAGTGTTCAGCTCAACCTCAGCGATCGGCAGCGGCTGATCAGATGCATCCGGGTCACGGCACCACTTTTATGTAGCAGATGTGAAATGGTCGACTGCGTTGTGACAACAGACACGGACTGGCTGGAAACAGGGTTTATTCCTATAAAACAGAGTGCAGCAGCAAAATCAGTGTCACACAGCGGCAGCAGGCTTCTCCTCACCCAGTGTGGAGTCCGTACAGCTCTGCTTGCATCATATAAAAGAAAATACAACTTATCAAAATAATAATTTTCACAACCGCCACTTCAAAATCAAATATTACAGTGGGGTAAAACAGAGACAATTATGGAATCACTAACAATAACGTATAACATTCAAATTCCCATTAAAATAGGTCAATTGCATAATACATATTCAAACAACTTTTTAACTCTTCCCAACATGGCTGAAGATACTGCTCAGAGCACAGCCTCGGGACATGAGCTCATTATACACATAAAACAAAAACTACACATTTACACATACCTATAAAACAGAGTGCAGCAGCAAAATCAGTGTCACACAGCGGCAGCAGGCTTCTCCTCACCCTGTTTAACACAAGTCAGTTCCACACAAACGGATGATACAACAGATAAAGCGCAGTTCCAAATATCATTTTTCTCACTCAAAGCGATTGAAAACACTTTGAGAGCTTTTAACCCTAGGAGCCAATACTTAACAAAGACAAATACACCGAATTTATATGGATAATTTAGTACAGGGAGAAGAGCTACAGAAAGCGTGCCTCACCAGTGTGGAGTCCGTACAGCTCTGGCTAGGAAACCCCACACCCGCAATGTGGCCGCAGGTGGCGTTACACTGATTAATGTCCCACTTCAACAATAACACACGGAACCTTAGTTCCACAAAAATAAAGTTCACACAATAAAAAAGTATAACCTATGTACAATACAGTTTTGAGAATGTTCACAATTCGTACATTATATCTCAGCTACACGTGGACACTCAGGTAAACACACAGTCTGCTGGCTCCACAGCAGAAATCTGTGTTTTTGGCCTCTAAATGCATCAGATGGCATAATTTGAAGTGAAGAAGTGATTAATAATATTATGAGTGATCTAAAGTTTGAAAAGGGAAAAGCAGCGCCAAAGAGGAAGGATCAGCATGAATATCTTATCAGGAGGCTATTTTTCATGAGCTTTGGTTTCCAGTACAAACTTTAGAAACCAGACGTGACCATCTTCCTGTCGTTCATGTCGTGGATGTTCGTTTTGAGCAGTTTCAAATAACCCTGTGAGGTTCTGTACAAGTAACACTGCTGTGCAGGCGTCACACTGCTCCAAACGCTACATTTCAGACAGTTATTCTTCTCTTGGTACATGTCAGGCTAAAAAAGCTCACATCTGCTGTGCAAATTGAGTCAGCTGAAGGGAGGAGGGGCCTAAAGGGGGAGGAGCTGTGAATGTATTGTCATGACTATGAATGTAAATGACCATGTACAGTATAAAAAAAGATGGAGCAGCTTTCTGGTCTGGAAAGTGAAGGCGGTGCAGAAGTGTTTTAAACTTTCATTCTTTATAAAAGCAAAAAGATTTGCACGGGCAGCAGTCTAAGTGCACGAGACCAGAAGGGGATTTGTTCCAGTTTGTTCTAGGTCAGCAACGTAAGAAATAACTTTACTTTTATAGCACTTTTCAAAATGACTGGAGCTCTCAGGCTCGGTGAGCAGGGCTGGTACTGACTGCCCCCCTCTCCTCAGAGTCTGCAGACCGAGTTATGCTCACTGCCAGGAGTAAGGTCGACAAAATGTTTAATACATTGAATTAGTAATCGCAGAGCATTCACTGAGGCAGGAGAGGCTGCAGAATATATTAAGTACAGCTGTGTATCATCTGCATAGCATTGGTGAGTCTGTCCAATAGCAACGGAGATTCCATAAAACCATAAACTACATGACCAAGGGCCACATATATGAACACAAAGCAGACCTGGACTGGATTGAGCCCTGGGGGGTCTCCACATGAGGACTGCATATGGGAGCATTCATGGGTTGGTAATATGAGTTTTAAATGATCTGTCAGATGATGAAAACCAGTTGAGAGCAGTGCCAATGATGCCTGCACATTTCTTACTAAGGATGGCATGACTGGTATCAAAGACAACAGGCAAGTGAAGTATTCTCACCGTTGTCCAAGTGCATTACAATATCATTAGTAAATCCCAAGGATTTTGGAAATAAATGGCACTTTGAAAATTGACCTGTAATTATCTAAAACAGTGGTATCTGCCGTGGGAAGGTGTCAGGTAGAACCACTTTAATGGATTTAGGTTGGCTATTATTATCAGGTGGGCAAGAAAAAGGGTCTATATGTGAGGGAATATCCAGAAGGTTTATTGTAGAAATCAGTTTAAACTCAAACCTACTGGGTCAGAAACTTGGGAGGCAGGATGAAAGTGTAGAACCTTCAGCTGTGACCTGATACTGTCAGCAAAGAAACTTTGGGCTGCAGCACGATCCAGCATTAAGGATTACTTTGAACTGAATCATGCAAAGCTACCCTAACAGTGTCCAAGAATAAAAATAGATCTATTCTGGAGAACAAGGCTTAAATGGAACAGTTGATCTTCCAAATATACCAAGTTTCAAGCACAACTGAACCAAAGGCAGAGAACCACAAGCTGTTTAGTTTTTTGCATTTTGCGAGACTGTGCATTAGTTCGTTGAACAGTGGACACAGTATCTGGTACAACAGTGATGCTACAAATCTGCAGCTCACAGATTTCAAAGTGCGATGAATACCTTTAATGTAAAACAGTTTGTTTTCAGTATGAAACCAGCTTTAGATGGCAGAGTTTTGTGAAGACTGCTGCTCTGGTGTTGGATAGCACTGTTGTGTCGGTGCCAGGGTTTGTAGTTCATGATAATTAACCAAACTTTCACAAGTCTGAATGTTGTAATGGCAGAGCAGGTGTTGCATAGTATCAAAAGTGCATATAAACCAGTGTGTGTGTGTCTGTGTATTTTATGATTGCACAGTCTTTGCATTGGTACAATGCCAGATGCAAACAAAGAGCGGAAATATACCGAGGGACGTCTTGCAAAATGAAACAGACCTTGAGATCGTGACCTTAAACGCACAACAATTTTGCGTGTTGCATAAATACTTTTATTTTTCTCTCTGGTCCGTTAACCTGAGATGAACCTTGCACCACAGCCAACAGTGAAATCAGCTGAAAGGTTAGTTACCTACATTGAACTACTTACCAATCGAGTCTTTGGGCAGTTTTGTTGGAGTGATAATGGAGAGAAAAAAATAAAGCATAAAAACACTGAAGGGTTAATTCCATCTTGCATTTGGTGATTTGTGTTTGATTTATAAAAGTTTACAAGCTGATTATGTTAACACAGTTACCGTAAACCTCGTTTCAACATCAAGATTTATTGTGTCATCAGAAACGGCAACACTCCCTAAAGCAGCGTTTGTGGGTTTTTTGGCTACAAGCCTGCAAAACTGACTCTGCGGGTTTCAAAAGTGAAAAGCCAGTTATTACATAGCAGATGGAGATACTGGGTTTTTTTGCCCATGAGTAAGGATAACAATCATGGAAACAGAGGAATGAATAACTTTATACTGGTTTCTAACAAAGAGACACCAGCAGCAAAAACCAAACAAACCTGAACATTTCAGCATGCAGCAGAAAACCAAGAACATTACTGTGTCATTCTTGACCCTGGATTTGTTTTAGTTCTGCAGGCTGCAAAAAAAGTGTTCATTCGAAACGACCTGACGAACACGTCACGTGTGCGAGAAAACCAGCTGACCTACATGTCGTCTCTGATTTTGATCTGTTTCGTATGCTTCGATATAAAATGTAATTCTGTTATGAAGATTTTGAATGACAATGACAAATCTTAATATTTTGCTATGCATTTCTTTGCCATTTTCCTGTCACGTGTGGAGGAGGACGGGAGATCCTGTCACACCTGAAAATAAACCACATGACCCAACATGCTGCTGATGAGCTTAATTAGAAAAGAGCATGGTTATTATAGGCATGTATCGTTGTGTGGCAGGTTATTTTGTCTTGATGAAGGTTGAGGTCAGCAGGTCAAGACGCCCGTAAATTCTCCCTGACGTCCATCATTCTCAGGAATGCCCGCCGTCCGTTTGTCCTGCATTCATTTGACACACTGACCTTAAAGCTGCAGCCTGATTCACAGACGGGAGCAAAAGAAGGATTTCATTTATTTTACTTTTTTAAAAATTAGACATCAGCATTTCTTTTTAAATGGCACTGCCTTGAAGAAACACTCGGCAACAGTTACAAAAGAGGAGGAGGAGGAAATGTGCAATATTTTATTTCTCTGAAGTGACAATAGAAGGTGGGGTGAAGGTAAACAATGCAACTTTAAAAAGCTGTTGCATGCATCTCCTCCTCCTCCTCTGATGAGTGCAGCAGGTCAGATGAAGCTGAAGAAAGAAGAAACTCCTCCCTGACTGCTCAGATTGCTTAAAAAAATCAGTTCCTTCTCGATGCCCCAGAGCTTCAAATGAAAAGGAGAAAAACTGAAACAAAAAGATTTTAACTTCTTCATTTCTGTCATTTCCTCTGTGTTTCAAGCAGTGCCACAAATTTCTAAACACGCCTGAAATCGGAATATTGAAAATACCCCACCTGACTGTATTTCCCGAGCCTCTGAGAGAACTTTAACCTTAGAAAGGTTAAAGAGGTCATGCAGTTTCATCTCTGCAGCTTTATTTCTTCACAAACATGCAAACAGAAAAGCGCAGTCCCAACCTCTGCTCAAGTTTAATCAACACCTTCTCTTATTGGAGATCATCCACCCTGAAGCATAAAAATAAACAGTAGCAGCATATCATGGAGGAACACGACGTCTTTGTGGAGGAACAGCGTGTTTGTTTGATCTGAGCAGACTGACCGACCGTCGGTGCCATGAGCTCTGGCCTGATCAGAACACAGTAACTGAAGCCTGCACTTTAAGTGGTCATGCTTTACTTCAGCTTCCATCTCCTCCCAGCCATGAGCATTTGTAGCATGAATATAAGATATAGATGGTTACCATCAGATTTTTGGGGTTTGGGTGTAGAACTTCTCCTCATGATGGATGTAAACATGATGCCAAGAGAGATAATTACTTTTATTAATTTCACTTTTCTGTGCTTGTTTTATTGAAGTACGATGCAAAGTTACATGTTTTTAATGTTTGATGTTTTTACATTATATTTAAGTCAGTGTGCCAAGCTCAATAGTGCCACTACAGCGAGTCAGATGAGTTAGTCCACTTATTTATGGCCAATGGTTGGACTTGATTAAGCTGTGCACACATTAATAAACAAATACAGTCGTTTTGAATGTTCACACATTAGTGATGGTGAGGTTAAATAGAATAAAACACTCTAAAATATTAAAACGTTATCCTAAAAAATGATCAAATGGTGCAAACTTGCCTGTAATATAAAAGAACCCCGCGGACTGCTAAAGCAGAGGTTAGCTGACACACTGCCATGACCTCTGCCTTTTAAAAGCATCAGCTGGTGTCTACCTTCGTTCATTCCACCCCTGCCCTCAGAGTCTGCAGTCCGAGTTATGCTCACTGCCGCATATCTGGCATAGATATTGTTTACATGAGGGGTAAGATAGCTCTCCTCTTGCATCAGATACTAAGATACTGACATTGTCTCGTGGGCGGGGCATTTGAAATATTGCCATGAAATGATGACACCAGAAACACATTCAAAGAGAATATTCCTTACCTCTTTGAGGGGCTGCATTTGTTACAGTGACGAGGGAGAAACAAGAGAGTTAGCAGGTCTTAAATCGGAGCATTGACCACTATTGCCGATTATAGCATGAATTCTGAGCTAGCTATAGCTTTGATGCTACCTGACAGGCTGTCTCAGGTTGTAATGCAGCTTTTTAAAGACGCTGCATGCGTCATATCAGTAAATCGTTACTTGAGTGTTGGGAGTGAAAGGAATATGGTGACTGACACTAAGAGCGATGCTAAAATTACCAGTAACTCCAAGAACCCGATCACATTGTAACCTCATTTTAACTCAACCCAGCCAAGCAATGTTGGTGCTAACCACAGAGAAACCACACAAGAAGTGCCACAAAAAAGTAAATATCAGGGAGTTAAAACCAAAAACAGGACGTGGCTGATAAACCTGTGGTTTACTCTGTGCCATGCCTTCATTTTCTCTCCCCTCTATAGTTTTGTCTGTTTTCCTGCACTTAATTATATAAACTCGTCTTATTACCGAGACACCAGCGGCACTGAACTGAGCGGCAGTGTCCGACTTCACGGGATAAGAATGTGTAAATACTCATTTCATAGAAGACTGTTGGCACACTGAACCCCACAGCAAGACATGTTATTTATTAGGTAACTGAAAATGCTCCAACATCTTTTGACAGACATGGTGAAGAGATTTGTTTCAGTTACTCTGATATGTAATCTGACATGAACTGGCACTGGAGCGCAGTAAGAAGGTTGTGGGTTCCAATCTTGTGGTGATTCGGAGCCACTCTGTGCAGAGTTTGCATGTTTGCTCTGTGGGTTTAAGTGGCTTTGGTAGTTTGTTCTGTGCCTGCCTGCATGAATGCATGTCTGGAGACGTGACCTGGTTAGTTTACAGCAGTTTTAAAAATAAACAAAAACTGTAGCTCCACATGAACACATGAAGGACTTTAACTGTGCCACACAAGCCCTAACAAGCACTCAGTGCTGATCTCTGGATGTGACAGTACCCAAACCTGATACAGGTGTTATTATACAATGTTTGAATCTCTGGGACTTTTTTGTTGTCTATTGGAAACCACTTAATTAACTGACGAGACTCACTTTCCAACCTAAACAGTCTGGAGATGAAAACTGTTTCTGCAGGACTCTCCCGTCAGTGTGATGAGGAAGAAGTGACGAAGCTAGAGAGCTGCTTATGTAACAGCGCTCTGTGCCAGGACTTGTTTATCCTGCACTGAACCACATTGTTGAAGTCTGTGAATCTGTCGAGTCAGACCCCGAAAGCCCTCCAAACCACGGCTGGGCAGAGCCCTCGCTGCACAACGCAGGCTGTTTATTCACATCTGGAGCAGAAACAACAGGAGCTTGTGGAGCTCTGGGCGTAGTTTCAGAGACAAACTTTATTGTGAGGAGGAGAAAAGTGGGTTTAAAAACGAAAATGTTCCTGCTTTTTCCTGGACACAGAAAGCTCATGATGCAGTAATCTGAACAAGACATGAATAAACAGGTACACTTTTATAGATTTAATACAGTTTATTGTAAGGTTTCCCGTCTAGGTTGTAGAGTTTCTACATAAAGTTCAAAATGACACCAACTGCTTCAGTGTTTTACTGTTTTTGATTGAAGCTTCTTCAATAGGTGCAAAAAACTTTAAAACATTAGAAATGTTTTGTTCTAGCAAAGCAAAATTATGTTTTTTCCATTTGCAAATCTTTTCCCATATAAGGAGATAAATGAATACCATTGTTTGGATTTCCTTCACACAAACAGTGCAGTTCATAATGTGCAGTTTTATTCCCTGCAGGCCCAAACAAGTCAGTCTGTTCTACTTGACACACGTGTGCACACACATTCGAGGCTGAAGGTTTCCAGGGTTGGCTGAGGACAGCCGCCTGCAGGAAGGAAATCTACAGCAACTTTGCAGCGAAAGGATCAGCAGAGCGTGTGATGGTGGTAAAGTGTGTCCTGGTAAGGAGAAGCCTTCCTACCACACACTCACACGGCTTTCTGCATTTTACCGACTTTCTGTGCAGTTGTGTTCTTTCAGTTTTAGACAAGAATGGGAAACTTTAAAAACAGTGTGGTCTCATGTTCAGCAACTCCTTGAGTGAGCAGTAAAGAGCTTGTGTTGGTGCTACTGCAGGAGTTTCATACTTTAAGTAACCTGAAGCAGAGATCACAGCATGAACAGGGCACTCTGTGTCACAGTGAATCCAAATACCTTTGGCAGGGTTCATATGTGCAGGACAACATCACTCACTCCACCCGTTCCCATCATGCTGGGAATGTGATCACAATGGCACCAACTGTGTCTCAGCCACACCTCCACTAACCTGCGTTCACCTTGAGTCGTTCACACGTTCACTCCGTGCTTGCACAGATGTGTTCACATAGTCAGAGGATGAACAGCAGTTGCAAAATGCACGTCGCCATGTGTGAGTAGTGAAGAAAAATGAGGGCAACAAACAATTTTTCAGCCTGAAGGCGACCACGCCCTCTGCTGCTGCGACACCGCTGCAAGTTAGCTAGCTAGCTCAGAGCTACTACACTACAGTGTAAACAGTAAAATTCAAATGGACGATTTAACTATTCTCAGTAATTATGGAGGGGCTCAGAGTAGAGCCATTGATCCTCCTCATTGAAAGAACCAGGTAGTTTTGGCTGACTAGGTTCTGGAGCTGACTGGGTTGCCCCTCAGCTGGGGTGTTTTGGGAATGTTCCACCCAGGATACACTGGAAAGGTGTCTTCCCGAAAGTGCTGGAAGAGGATAAGTGGCAGAAAATCGATTGATGGATTAAAAAAGCCCACTGTAACCAGTTGCTGTTGTTTTTTTTTGATTAGCTACAATCAGCTGACCGTGTCTGCCACCTTCTTTGTCTCCTTTCTTGTTGCCAGGCTGTGTTAGAATGGAGATCTATGTGTATCTGTGCGGGCCACCCTCTCCACATGACATGTTACAGCTCGCACACAGTGATCATAAAATATGTTGCCACTGCCCTCACATGTTACCAGTCAGTGCAGACTGACAGCAGATTGCACACCAACCCTCCTTTCTTTACCCACGAGCCCCTGAGGTACTCGAACGTCCTGCACTCAGGCGACTCGACTGTTACCCCGTTTAAACTAATACCTACTATAAACCCAAACAGGTGATTGGAAATCAGTATTTATTGGACTCGTGATGCCCAGGTTTTATTTCGGTATTGCATACTCTTCATCATGATTCCATCTTAGTCTATTTTTACCTTGTTTAGCTGTTATACTTGCTTTTATACGTTCATGCTTGTTTTGTGTATATTTCCATTTACCTCGTGTTTTTTTTTATTATTTATTTTTTGTACTGTTATAAGGTGACCTCGAGGGTCTTTAAAGGCACCTATTAAAAAAACAAAAAACAAACCTTTGCACATTTGGAGTTTTACCTTTAACTCAGACTTAGTTTAGTTTCCATTCCACTTTTACTCGTCTTTGATTTCAGCCCATTTTCACATTTTCATGTGGAAACATCTCTCACTGATAAATAATTCTGAGTTATTCAACGTTGGAAAATTTTCCATGTATGATCGCTGCATGACTAAAATACAAAACATGTCTCCCCACTCTCATCAAACACTTACGATTGCAGGACGTTTGCCTGACAGTATAAAGTATCTTGGCACTGATGCTGTTACTAAACTGGAGCTTTTAATAAACTACTGAACTGTCGCATGTGTATGATGTAGCATCACTCACCTTGTTCACTATTTATTTATTAGTTCAGAGAAAAGGAAATACAAGAAAATAAGACGACCATGGTATAGCTTAGCTTCCTTTGAAAGTTATTTACATAATTAGAATGATTTTATGCATACTACAAACTAAACATGTAACTAAATACATAATGAAAAAAACTAATGCACATCAGCCTTCAAAGTATTTCTCAACTTTGACCCACATTTAAGTTGCTGGGACCTGTAACTGTGCTCTGATTGTTTCACAATAAATGAATCACGACTATGGACGGTGTTAGATTATAATATTATTTTATGCCATGTTATACCCCTAATTAAAGATTGTGAATTATTATGTAGTTTTAGTTTGCATTATTCTCCTGAATTAGAAGAAGCTGATAACTATTACATTAGTTAAACTGATTTGCATTACATTAAACTGCTGACTTGTTGTGAATGAATGATATTGTTTTATGATGCATTATACTGCTGAGTTATAAGAAATCTAATTTGTCTGAGTAGAAGAGAACAGAGTGTGCTGGAGTTTTCTGCCCCATTTCAGCAGGAGCAGATAAACAGGGAGCCAAGGTCGTAGCTTAGGCGCTGTGTGAGAGAAAGCATGTGAATGTTTAGGCTTTGTATGATAAGGTGGAGGCACCAGAGGCTATAAGAGTTTGAGCAATGCTCCACCATTTTGAGATTTTGAGGCTGTCTGCATCAGTGTCCATCTCCCACGCGTGTGTTCATTAAAATCATCGTTTGACTCAACCCGGCCGGACCAGTGTTGTTATTGTGGTTTTTTCTCTTGTCTCCATCCCCAATATTTTGAACCTTAACAACGGGAAACTCTGATATTGTCAGTCTACCTGGCTCGTCTGGGCTTCACACCTGAGTCAGACTCGACTGGAAATTAATTTATGGTTTGTTTCACTTGGCAAGGACTCAGGTATGTTGTATGTTTCACAGAACAATAACCGGAGGGTCTGAGGACTCAGCACACGAAACATTTTGAAAGTTTAGATTTGAGTTTTCCCGTCCTATTTCAGGGTCAGTCAGCAAACATTTACAAACAGTGTTATTGCATCATGTCTGGAGACCTTATTCTGCTAGGCGCAAATATTGCATAGTTTTGTGTTTGCAGTATGCCAGTGTGTTGAAACTCTAATCAGGGATAGCAAATCAATGCTAATATTGATCCTGGCTAGCTGACAGTCATTATATAATGCTAACATTGCCTAAAAGCTTTTTGTTTAAAGCTATGAAATACAGTCTTTATTCTATTTGATGTTTCTTATAGAAAAATAAAAATGATGAATTGAAAAAAGCAATGCAGTGCTGCACTCCAGGTGGAAAAATAAACCACGATGGAAAAATGGTTATATAATTATGTCATCTCTGCCAATGTTAACGACCCCTGAACTTTCTGGACTATTTTGCAAATGAATGTTGGGAAAACGTGAGAAGAGTCATGTCGCCTCAAACAGAGACAATTTTATGTCCAAGTGATGGAAAACTTCCAAAACATCCAAAATGTTAGAATGATGACGCCCGTAAAAACGGGGCCCAGTCGGTGCTGTCACGTGTTTGTAATGAATTGTGTTAGTCGATGTTTTTCCTCATTGTTAAACTGCTTTTGTGTCAGAGTGGTTGTGCTAAACTTGTAGAGTTTGACAGGTTGTAGGTCATCTGATCTCTGTGCTGCAGTCGATTGATTTCTTTAGCATTGCTGTCCTCTTTTCGGGGACTTTGCGCTGCTGCCGGTCTTTGTACCCTTCTAAAGGGATCAAGTTTACTCTGTGGGTATAAACATAGAATTTATTTTTTAGATGTCTTAATAGAATTTTAAAAAAGCACCTTAGGTTTCATTTGTAGAGAGTTCAAGTTTGGAATCTCTCTGTGGTTTTAATTGACTCTTGCACATAAACCTGAGTGACTTTGAGCAGATTTCAGTGTGTTGACTGGGAGTGATGGCTGCTTTTGTTCAGGCCTGCACCTGATTTACAATTTTATTTCCAGTCCTGCAAAGAGAAAGCCCCAACAACATGCAGTGATACTCCGCTCCACAAATGTTTTCTTTAAATCAGACTTTTGTACCTTTCTACCATTAATGACTGGCACTTGGGCTCTACCCACCTACACAAAGCAAAATTAAGAACTTTTACCCAACCAAAAAAACCTGGATCTTTTCTCCAACAGGAGAAATTGCATGACTAGGCTCCACACCCATGCACAATCTCAGCGATGTCCTACGCCAATTCTTTGATATTATATAGCCCACATGATAAAACTAAATAAGAAAACCAACCTGCAGATATTTCAGGCGGACATTTAAAGCCAGTTGCTGGAAGCTGCTGCCAATTAGCTTCCAGAAAAGACTCATTCAGAAGCACAGCTGATGAAGCAGCTCACCTGCAGCTCGTTAAGAAACCCTGCAGAGAGAAATCAAAGCAAATCAATGCCTAAATATAATTAAATAATAGCAATTAGAAGGATTTTCCCAGCCAAGAATGGTGAAATACTAAATTCATAACTGGCCCCATTCATTAGATGCTTTAACATTAAACCCTGATCATAAAAATAAGATAAGAGATACAGATAAAAATCCAAAGCTACAGGCTGTTGCTTTAAATCTTTTCCATATATTCTGCCTTTCTGCACAATAAAAGCTTTTAATTTGGTAACACTTGACTGAGCTGAGCAATCGCTAACCAGATTAATTTCAGTGATAGTCTCTCAATCACAGCAGCCGGCTGCCATGAATCAACTAATCTGGATGTAATTGAACTGTCAACAATCCCAGTGTGCAAAATGTGATGCAAGACTTCACAGTTGGCGTCATGTGCATCCACTGAAGGTCTCCAAAGTCTCCTTCTACACGTCGATCCTAATAAGGCAAACTCACTTCTGTTATCTTCAGTCTAAAGAAGGAGCTGGAATGCGACCTATGCAAGGTTTTTCTTCTAATAATAGAAAACACAGCGGCTGCAAGTCTGCAGACGCTCCATCATTGCATTTTTTTAAAAAGACTTCACTGTAAATGACCTCACAGAAACAAGAAAATTCTTCTACACTGTTTAACTGTCAAAGCATCAGAATAGAGACGGAAACCAAAGAAAGCTGGACAAGAATGGATCCGATGATCGGAGCCAAAGTTCCTCTGGTGATAAGAGGGCAGAGTATACAGAAAACCAAAACTGATATAAAATACAAATGTTAGTGAATAAATAAATATGTTCTGAAATCAAAAACAAACAGGTGTTTTGTCAATTCATTAATTGTTAATACTAACTCACCTGTGCTTACCGTTCCATCAGTCTCTGTCTTTTCTTATTTAATTTTACATTTTATTGTTTAATTTATTAATCACCAGTTATTTACCAACCCCCTCCTCCTTAAATGTGTTTCCAATAAATCCTAAATGTTTCTCCTTTCCTAAATTTGTCGTGTGGATCTGCTTTATGTGAATAATATGTTTTCAAAATTAATTATCGCCCATATTTCTTTTATTTCTGTGAATATTTTTGGCAGTTTTGGTCCTCCACAGCAGAGTGTCTACATAAAAGACAGTTTCAGAATTTCTTTCCTGCCATGTTTAACGTTCATCTACAAAATGCACTTTGGCGAGGAGCTGACACTGAATGAAAAAGGTCAATGGCCGAGCAGAGACGATAAACAGGTCAGTGTCTTTTAAGCCCGGCGAGGTTTTACCCTTCCCCTGTTTGGATGATGGAAAGGTTGTTTTCCTTTTTTATTCTCACTCTGTGCTGAACAAAGTGTCAGTGTTTAGTGGGTGAAGAGCTGTCCACCTGCCAGAGCTCAACACTAAGTTGTTTGTAGCCAAGTTAAACTGAAATAAGCTGACGTCAAGCTGATCTGCCGGCAGCTACGCTTTGTATGAAAGACTGTGTTCCTCCAGGCTCAGTCAGACTCGATGGTTTTTCTGCCCAAAAAAACGCCAAAGATACGAGAGGAGTTACTCCTAAACTGGACATTCAAATGTGCTCATCTCAGCTTAGGAGATAAAACTTGTTTTAAGGACTCATATATGTAAATGTCTATTCATATTGTCTAAAGTTGTAACAGGACTTTAGACATGGATAACCATTTAAAGAGAGAGTGAAACAGGCTGTTTTACAGCTGATCCAAAGTTTGTTTTTGCCTGTTTCAGTGTAAGCATAGTTTTCAATAAATTGCATGCTCAAAAACATGTTTTGTCTCACTCCCGTTTCTTCTTTTTGCTTGTTGAAGCTCGACTTGGAACATTGTTAAGATCCGACCATGCAAAATATATATTTCTTTGCCATTCATCAGCTTTTGATCGCAACTGTGTATGAGTGAAACGTGGGTGTTTATCAAGCCTGGGTTAAATTGCCTTTATGAACGACTTTGTATAAATTCCCATATTACCCATAGTAAGACCACACCTGGATCCCCTTCAGTTCGCTTATCAGCCTCGTCTCGGAACTGAGGACGCCATCATCTACCTGCTTAATCATGTCTACACCCATCTGGACCAGCTGGCGAGCACTGTGAGGGTCATGTTTTTTGACTTTTCCAGTGCTTTCAACACCATCAGGCCGACCCTCCTGGGTGATAAGTTAGCAGCGATGCAGGTGGATGCTTCTCTGGTGTCCTGGATTGTTGATTACCTGACAGGAAGACCACAATATGTACGTCTCCCACAGTGTGTGTCTGACAAGGTGATCAGCAAAACAGGGGCACCACAGGGGACTGTCCTCTCCCCCTTCCTCTTCACCCTCTACACCACAGACTTCAGCCACTGCACAGAGACCTGCCATCTTCAGAAGTTTTCTGATGACTCTGCGGTGGTTGGATGCATCAGCAGGGATGATGAGACAGAGTACCGGGCTGTGGTCGACTCCTTTGTCACGTGGTGTGAGCAGAATCATCTGCAGCTCAACGTGGCAAAGACCAAGGAACTGATCGTGGACTTCAGGAAGACCAGGAAACACTTGACCCCTGTTTCAATCCAGGGGGTCAGTGTTGACATTGTGGAGGACTATAAATACCTTGGAGTACACATTGACAATAAACTGGACTGGGCTAAAAACACCACAGCACTTTACAGGAAGGGCCAGAGTCGTCTCTATTTTTTGAGGCGACTGAGGTCCTTCAACATCTGCCAGAAAATGCTGAGGATTTTCTATGAGTCTGTTGTGGCCAGTGCGATCCTGTATGCTGTTGCATGCTGGGGGAGCAGGCTGAGGGTCGCAGATGCCAACAGACTTAATAAACTAATCCGTAAGGCCAGCAATGTTGTGGGGATGGAGCTGGACTCCCTCAAGGTGGTGTCGGAGAGGCGGATGCTGTCCAAGATAAAGACAATGTTGGATAACACCTCCCACCCACTCCATGACATGCTGGTCAGTCACAGGAGCTCGTTCAGTGAGAGACTGAGATTACCGAAAAGCACCACTGAACGACACAGGAAATCATTCCTGCCTGTGGCCATCTCCCTGTACAACGCATCCACTTAACACACTGTTTGCTGCTACAGCTACACATGTTTCTTTTCCAGCTATTTATTTATGAGTGACTTATGTATGTATGTATGTATATATATGTATATATTGTACTATTCTTAGTTAGCGTATTGTCTGTCTTGTCTTAATGTTGGTTTATAATGGAGCACTGTAACAAAAAATAATTTCCCCCAGGGATCAATAAAGTATTCTGATTCTGATTCTGATATCTACTTTATGATTTAATTGATATTAAACAAAAAATGACAAATTATGCATGAAATTCAACTTTTACAAAGATATTTTTTCCCATTTTATGCCGTGTGTCTCCTTTTGTGCTCTTCATGTCAAACGTGGCTAAAGTCTCCAAGAATGAAGTCAGTGTAAAGTAAAGCCACTCTGTTTCCTTTTTCTGCTCTTCACTCCGTATGACCTCAGTGGGAGTGGATCTTTCTTTATGTGGAGCAGCCATTTGGATGAAGTTTTCCTAAATGAGGATGAACTAAAACAGCTTGTTTCAGACAGACGATGAACTGAGGGAACCAAGCATGAAATAATAAGGATTATTTTTACCTGATTCATGTAAAGCTTCTCCAGCAGAGCCTGAGAATTAAATATTGAGTTCAAATTAGGAGGCTCGCCTTTAACTTGCAGAAAGTAATAATTGCATTGTGGCTCCTTTTCAGTGACCGCTTCACTCACAACAAAATAAAAAAAGTCTATAGTCATGGTGCTGCAAAGCAATAATCCCCTTTCTTTCTTTTTGCCTTTTGCAACACATTTGGCAGCTTGACGTCACGCCTCACTCAAGTTTTTAATTTAATGTCCTGTGTCAGTGTGAAGAGGTACTAATCTGTCATTTCAGATCTAAGCTAAATCACATCATCACAAACAAATCTGTCACATTACTGTTTATGAATGTCCGTTTTTACAGGCAGTCCCATGCTGGGAGAGAGCCACACGACATCAGCATGAAAGTAACCCGACCCAAAGAAGTGTGTGCCCTGATGATTAGCCAGGACACAGCAGGAATTTATAATGTGACCCAGTTACCATTTTATCTGACACAGGTATCATTTAAAGTCTGGACACCTAATATTCTGCAAATTGCTCCACTTTGAACTTTGGCTTGAAGCTTGTTTGGTAAATGTTTAATGAAGCAATGTTATTCCACGTTGCTCTGCTAATGGCACAGGGAACAAACTAAGGAAAGTAGGCATAGTGCTAGCGAGAAGCTTTGAGCGCTACATTGTGAGTGAGCTACCGATTAACCTTGCAGTGTCAGCGGTTTCCCATCAGCACCTTGACTGCTGCCAGAGACTAAACTGGGACAAACCAGCCGGGATAATCTGCACAGAAACAAAAACAGAGAAGCGAAGACTTTGAAAAAAAAAAGGGTTTGTGTCAATAACAATCCACCAATGACTGCACCGCCACAGCCACTCCTCTACTGCTGTCGTGGAGTCGTGTGGAGTTATGATGATAACAGATCAATGAAAAGATGAACTAGATTTAAAAGAAGGAATCCTCAAGGTTGCTCTGCTGATCCACACAGGAAGCAGCGCTAACATAAAAAAACAAAGGACTAACTTAAGGTCATTGTCCAGACACTTGGCAAATTTGTGTGCTTATTTTTGAACATGAATAGAGAGAAAATTGCAGACTCAGCCAGACGGATCCCTATTAAAAAATATAATGGTGGACTGTTGTTTGGTTATTTAGTAACAAAGCCGTGCTGGCCATGGCCTACATATTTCTGTTTGTTTAGCAAACGATAAGATCTCTTGTTCCCGGCATCAATGTGGGCCGCCTCACCACGGCGGAGAGGCACAACAAAAGGGGAGGAAAAAATATGCATGAGAAAAAAGCAATGTCAGTGCGAACTGGTGTCTAAACTTAAGGAGAGAAAAGGAGAGAGGAGGCGTGTTTGTGTATTTGGGGTGTGGAGGTGAAGCAGTGCATAAACAGCTACTTGTTCACCATCACACTTCATCTTAGTCACAGTTATATATGGTTCATATGTTTTTGGACAATTACATCAGTTATTCATCATTTTAATTCTGTAAGCCAAGTAGTTTTGCCACGATATTCATCTTTGATTGATACTGACGCCTATGAACTTGGTTGTTTCTGTGTTTTAGTTTTTACTCTTTGATTGGTGTGTATGTACTTGTCATAATCATACTGCTCTCCATCTTGGCCAGGTCACTCCTGAAAAAGAGATTTTAAATCTATTAATTTTCAGAGGCTCAAAAGTAGCTGCTTGAACTCTCGGTAAGAGCTCCAAAGAGACGCTGACGATGGTGAGGGACACCATGATTAAGATGAAGAAACAAAGTTAACATATCAGACATAAAGCAGAAACGTCAGGAGCGGCCAAATCAACAATCTGTACATGAAAAGGCCTGAAAGACCTGAAGCTGTCGAACACAACAGGAGGTAACGCTATTTTATAAGCGTGTGTCTGCCAGTGGATCTGGTCTGAAGAGAGGACGAGCATCATTTGATAATGTCCATGGGCTCCAAACTTTGATGCATTTTTTTGTTAAAATGTTTGAATTAAACTGAAAATCTGCACTTCAGTTGTTTGATTGAAACCCTGGTGGACCTGACCGCATGTCTGAGAGTTTCAGTTTGAAGCCAAACTGAATGCTTCACCACCGCCGCTGATGAGTCAGGTTTGCTGGTATCCTTGTTCAAATTTGAAGTAGAGCTATTTGCACTTGACAGACACTTATTATCACACAGCCACAATTTGCACTGCACTGTGATGCTGTGACCTAAAAGCTGTGCTCGCCTCGAGGTGAGTTACCAGTCTTGATCTGCAGCTCCTCTGGTGCAGCCACAAAACCTAAGCTAAACTAATCCAGCTGCCCAGTGAGAAGCTGCAGGAGGCTGTGGTGGGCTGCGCAGCTGCCAGCTTGAACACCAGGATGTGCATGAATTAAAATAAAACTGGATGGAAAGAAAACTCAGGAGACCAGTTTCTGGATAGAGACGAGCCCTCATCGGCTTTTACTGTAAATACTTGTGGAGCAAACACAGTATGTTACGTAAGATTTGGGCAGCAGAAAAGCATAACAGGTTTCAAATATGAGTCATGCAAAGTCAACCCATGATAAAACCCAACAAAACACAGGATAAAACACATTTGACACCTTCCCTGTGAAAGCAAACACGAGACTTTACTTTTTAAGTGGCGTCTGCACTTATTTACATATCGGACGTGAAAATTATTACACCGCAACAAATCTTTGAATCGGTTTGAACTATTTTCAAACTGATTTTCAAGAAGGTCTCTGCACTGCTGTCTCCACTGCATAACCTGACACAGCTTGGTCTTATTCACGTAAAACACACCCGGGTCAAATCAACATTTCAGGAAGACACTTGAGTGACATCATTTTACCCCCGACGTCCACGTTCCTCTCAGTTTCCGTCTCCCGACATGTAAAATGTGTCTTTTTTTGTATTTAGCAAAGCGGCTAACGCGATGCAAATGTGCCACGGAGGCCTTCTCCAACAGATGCTTGGAGACAGGCTGCCTCTTCTGGCTCCTACTGCTGCTCATTAAATGACAGAAAGGACCCATTGTTGCGTCAGGGGCTTTCTCAGACCCTATAGCTGAGTGTGAAAGACTGACCCAGATTAGGTTGATGTTTGGATGGCGCATCCATACGGCTTGCTCGGCTGTTGCTTGGTTACTTCAGTGTCTTTTTAGGATTTCAGACATTTTGCCATGGTAACATTGCATAAGAGAGCGCTGGGGGTTTGGAATTACTGCCGCCCAGCTGTAGAGAGAGGAGAGAGCGGCTTCGAAGCCAAAAAAGTTCAACAAAGTTAAAGAAGCAGAGAGTCTGGATGCCAACCGGCTTTTTACCCCACTGATTAAACTCTGCAGTGAACGAATTTTAAGGCCTTACAAAGTAACTTTGCTCCCTTGAACTGAAGCTACAACGTAACAACTGCAGAGTCATTGTTACACTATAAAAACCACTTTGGGGAAAAACAGCAGCACTGCACTCGTGATGGAAATGATGATGGCTCTATTTGATTATGCAGGGAAGAAAAATCGCATTATTTTCTTTCTAGGAAGATCAAAGAATCTCTTGTGCTGTAAATTTTAAATATAAATCAATCCTCACCGCTCTGAAACTGACACTTAACGGCCTCTTGAGCTCTAAATGGGTCACTTTCCACTACTGATAAAGTTAAACTAAACCTTTTTGTCTGAAATACCTGATTACTCAAGGGCATGTGAACACAATGAGTAAAACAGTGTCCCATTCCTGCTCCAAAGCCTCAAAGTAACCTCATCTCGACTACAGAATGAACCCTGAAATCCAGAGAACACAGTCACCTAATAACCAGTTCTTTTTTCAGTGAATCTGTGTGTCTGTGTGAAGATACGGCAAATGTTGGGTTAACACAAATCTAGGTTTTGGTGTAGACCTAAAGACTCGTACTAATCTCATCAACAGTTACTCTGCGTTTCTCAGGACCCGAGTGCAGTGCTGCGTTTGGTTCTGTTCGATGATGGATCTCAGATTTTGGCTCAGAGTGTCTCTCTGTTCCTGCTTTCTGTGACAGCCACGGCTCCACTCTGCGCATGGGTGGAGGGGCATGCAGTTTCATTGAACTCAGTGCTTTCCCAGGCCTCTTACCCCCAAGTTTAACCCACTGGATACCAAATCTTAACCCAAGGATAAAGCTAATTCCGATTTTTGTTGGATGTGGAAACAACAATAGCGAGTCGTAAAGTTCCAACTTTTTGAAACGTTTATGATGCTGGTGGCAAGAATGGACTTTTTTCATCAATTTAAATAAGTGTCCGAAATAAGTCCAATAAGGAAATTAACGAGCAGTGCATGTCAGACAGAGGTGCTTAACTCGAGTTGTTTCTCTCGGGCACAAAGATGACTTTGTGATAAAATCTGTCAGCCCTCGGCTACAGGCCGGCTCTCAGCCCGAGGGCAGCCGTCACTCATGAAAACAAAAGAAGAAAACCAAAATTAAAAAAGAAAACAAATATTAATCAACAGCTCAGCTTTAACTGCGTCATCATTTCAAAACATTTCAAAGAACTGCTGCAGCCTTTGTTCCATAAAACAGGCGGCAATGTCAAAAAACAAGCAAAACACTGTTCACAAGACGATCGACGTACATCTGACGGTAGCACATCCAGCAAAGCTTTAAGTCCTCACAGTGCAAACCAAACAAAACCATATGCAACACGTTTCAAATGCCTCAGTCAGGACTGACACTAATCTCCCCTCCGGAGGTGTTTCTGTCCGAAACATTCGCCTCCGGTTTCTACTTTTACTTGATTTAAATGAAAATGTTTAAATGATGAGTTTTCAGGAGCGTGCTACTGCCGAACTTCCTGTTAGGCCAGAGCCTCTCCAAAGTAAATGTTCAGTGGTGGGCAAACAGCAGGTCATTGGTTAAAAATGACTCGATTTGAATATTTACCCAAAGAAAGCAGCAACCTTTAAGAGACGTTTAGTTTTTAGTTATATAAGGTTTAAGGGAACCAATATAACCGGGTTTCAGTGGCAGGGACCTACAAATATATGAAATTCTGTATAAAACATAACTTTTTAAGATAGTTCTATTTCTTTTTGTATGGTATCTACAGGGTTGTGTAAAAGTTCTGAAACAATGCAAAATGATTTATAGATCTACAGCTGTCATTGCGTGTGCCAGACCCCGAGGTTAGATTTAGGGTCCTACTTTACTCCATCTTATCCTCTAGTTACAGCTTTCCCCTTGGCAAATATACCAAGCTCCCAGCATCCCTTTGCACTGCCCTGCACAGGTATACCCGTCCCTGAAACCTCAACACCTTAACTGCAGTTTGAGACGGTCTGTGATGGCACATCCATCCATCCATTCTCTTCTGCTTATCCAGTTCAGAGTCCTGGGGGGTGTATGTGGCCTATCCTAGCTACCACAGGGCGAACACTCGTGTGACTTTAGCTAATGAGGAGCCTGCTGGCAGAAACATGGGAATAGTTTAACCACACCATCCCTTTCAGGGGCTCCAGCACACACAGCCTTACATCTTCTGGGTCAAACCTAAAGGTGATCAAACATTAGCCATTAGGACCCATTAGGATTAGTTTTTTTATTGGCCTTTTATCATCATTATTGTTTCGTCAGTAGTTTCTGTGTCATTTCTTTATTAGTGTATTTTTTCTGTTATGTTCACCTGTATTTATCGTGCTTTGTGATTTTCTGCAGGGCAGTTTCTTCTGCATTAGCTTTTCTTTTGCCCTGTCTTTTGTTTGAATTTAGTATTCTGCTGCTCTGCTGCAGAGATCAGTGTCTGTCTTTAAAACATAACCATTTTTGTCTGCGACTATTTATCCAGCCACTCGGCAGGTCAGCTGTTCCAAGCATCTCGGCCCTTCGTGTTATCCCAGACTGACTCCGTGGTGTTGCCATTAGCCATCATCACTCAGGACTCTTTGTTCTCTCACTGTCTGAAATTTGTTCTTTATGAATCTGGCTGAACGTTTGGGACTGTTGTGATGAATTTAGGTTTGAACACACGCCTCCTTCACTGTATTCTGTGGTGGGTAAGCATGAAGTAAACTAAAGTGCTTAAAGAGTTGGTGTTGTTGGTGTTGTTGAATCACAGAATGAGTCCACGGACAAACTAAAGGATTTCTGGAGTTTCTCTGCAGCTGTTTTCCTGGCAAAGCTTCCATCTTGTGCACCGCAGATTTGAATCATCGATGAATCCATCTTCATAAGAAAGTTGCTCAACGTGTTGACTCACAACGAGCAACTTATTTCCTTTCTGATCTCAGATGCGTTGCGGGAAAAGTTTCAGATAGCACTGCAAACAGTCTGTGTGTATATGTGGGAGTTTGTGTGTGCAGATTAGTCACTCAAGGCCAAAGCCCTCAGCATTGGAGATGGCAATGGTCAGTTTCTGTTTGAGCTCCTTCCTGGTTCGATACGGAGGCAAACAGATCTGATTGAAACAGGTGTGAGAGATCGGCAGCCTGCAGAGAGAAAAAGAAAAACAAAGTTATACAGTGAAACATAAAGAGGTGCCAGGGAAATCACTCTTTCATCACCCTTTTCTGTTGAGGTTGCATCACTTTAAAATGATTGCATCAAGACAAAAAGTCAGAGATGTTAACACTGACCACTGAAGCCTCACTGAGGCTGCAGCTGCTGCACAGAGGGATCAGCAGAAGCCAGAGCTCCTCTGCACAGCAGCACTGCTCATGCATTCTTCACATGATACTTTTCTGACAAAAAAACTTTGTAAAGGGACATCAAACGCAATAATTCCAGATGACAAAGTCTCTAATTAACAACTGCAAAGTGTGACAATCACTTGTGAGTGCGGCAGAAAAACCCACATGTCCAAATTGTTAATCCCAAAGTTGGTCATCGAATGCCTCCATAATTAATATTATACAGCCCAATATATACAGAGCTGTTAGCATTTTCCCACACAGCTTTATTTATCTATCAGCTCCTGGTGCTTCGACAAAAGGAACGAAGAAAAGGAAACAATTAAGGAAACATTTTAGAGTGTGTTTAGTTAGAGATTAAAGGTGTGTGTGTGTGTGTGTGTGTGTGTGTGTGTGTGTGTGTGTGTAAGCAGCAGTGGGCCAGCTTGCTCATTCCTGACCCAGATCCAGAGTTGGTTAAAGTTCAACAGTGAGTCTTATGTAAACAGCTCCACAAATCGAAACCTCCAGCGAGTCAGCCGAGGGAGTTTCAGCCGAGCGACTCGAACGCTTCCGAAACTCTAACCCGAAAAATGAGGATGGAAATGAAACAATTTTGTCTGATCAAGACACTCGATTTATTCTTAAAGACTGATTATGCAAACTGTTCAAAGAGTCTGTGTTTGTTCCCAGAGGCACCTGCAGTCAAGTGTGCAGACCTCACACAGGCAGGCAGCTCTGAAGACTGCTCCGTGTGCATTATGTTTCAGAGCTGACAGTGTGCAGCCCGAGTCCTCGTCTTAATATGGCAGTTTTTCAAAAACCTACCAGTCGGTCGGGACATCAATCTTGGCGATTTTGAAGTTGAGGTCGGCCATTCCTCCGACTGGAACGCGGTCGCTCCCTGTGGCAAAGTGGAGGAGCTTCTTTTGCAGTTCCAGAGGGAAGGCCAACACCACGTCCCAGAAACATCTGCAACAGCACGAAGATCATATAATAAAATAAACAAATCAATTACAGAGACTCGGAGAGGGGAAGTGGATTCTCTAAGGGTTAAAACGAGAAAAGAAACACTTGGACGCTCGCTGTCATTCAAACAGTAACTACAGAGAGAGAAAAGTCAATAAAATAAAAAGGAAAAATGAATATCATGATCACTGAGAGCCCTGCGACAAACTGTCCGTCCCACCCCGACCCTGGCATTGCTCCCGTCCAAACTTACTTGCTTGTAGCCTTCAACGTTTCTCGCTTTGTTAACGTTTAAAGGTGAGTTCGATCGTGTGACATCATTTATATGATTATTGCAATCTTTATGTGTGTGGTCGAGACACCAACATTAGCTGACAAAACAAAGCGCAAAATGAAACTTTAATCAGACAAACACTAACAAGAATTTTTGAAACTGCTGGCATCACAGCAGGCAGACAGCACTGAAATTGTATAACAGGCCTGCAGCTGCTTGTCAGCAGCACGCTGAGTTACAATATCTGCGGCACACAAGTGTCGGCATTTTCCTCCCTCACCGCCACAAACAAAGGCCTGGGTGTGTGTGTGTGTGTGTGTGTGTGTGTGTGTGTGTGTGAGTGAGAGAGAGAAAAACAAGTGAGAATTACACCCTGCGAGAAAATGAATCCAAAGCAAACATTTGCACCCTGCACACGTTACTTCCACCTTATTTCAACAAACAATCAGAGCTGAGGAGAGACAAAAAGGGCCGTAATTCCACTTTATGGTCTGGAGCGACAATAAAAGTCAAAGGAGCCGAGCAACAGTAACATTTTAACAGGTGCGCTGACCTCATCACATTATGTAATTTGTGCATGGAAAACTTACAGTGGGGTCAGCCTAAAAACAGAAAATGTACAGAGGTTCTCTGTCCAAGCAGAGAGTGGGAGCTATGTGTGGACTTCCTACGCAGCAGTTAGCTAGTGTTAGTAAACAGGAAGTGCTGGGGTCGTACCGTACGGTGGCGTCGGTCTTGCTGTATCCTTCGTACTGAGCAGCTTTCTGCAGGGCGCTCATGTCGAGCTCTGGACTCCCGCACACCAACATCTCCACCTCCTCAGGCCGAAGCAACTGCAAACACCAGACGATAAAACACAAATGATATACGATTCAGAAAAAAACCTCAGCCGCGATGTTTGTTTTCCCACATTAATGTTCAACACAACACCAATTATTCACACATGTGTGCGGCTGTAATCTGCAGCTGTCTGGTTGGTGGGTAGTTTCCTCCTTTATAACAATTTCATAAAGGGGATTTTGTTTTGTAAAATATCCTCTTTGGTTTGTGTTCAGGCTTAAAGTTACTTAAAGTTGTGGTGTTGTAAACTGGTGTTGGCTGAACAATACAAACTAACTGACCAGAAGGTTATTCTGTTCATGATGTTGGACAAGAAGTCACATTAGGTCAATAACCAACATGTCGCATCATCTTCAAACTATTCTGACGTGTCTGAGGTGCAATGATTCGGCACACTTTGGTCTAATTCTAGTTTCCTGCAGGCTCCTCCAGCCACAGCCAGAGAAAGACTGGAATTTTTTGATCATGAGGTCCATCTGTTTTATTTCCTAATAGAATAAGACTGCATGAATTTCAGTCTTATTCAATTAAATCAATTGATGCAGTTTTATTTCTGGAAATCATATGAATGTGGGCTGGAGCACCCTGCTCAGCTGTTCTTATTACTGCACTTCATGCAGTCTGTTGAACTCTGTTTCTTCAGTGCTGTACAGGTTACACAAAATATGTAATAAATGGAAACAGTCCCTAAATTACCGATAAATATAAACTAAAGACAAAATAAAACAAATATGTTTAGCAAACATAAACAGATTTCCATTTAATAAGCAGAATTTGACATTTTAACCTTGGAAGTCTAAATGTTTTAACCCACAGAGCTGATGTCACTATACAGAAGCTCAGCAGCCTTGCCACATACCAGCTTCTTCTAAATTAATAAACGAAAACATAACACCACCTAAACACAGAATCGCTTCCGCTGCTCGGGCGGTGTAAGTGAAGCTCAAACAGCAAACGAGGAGGAGAAACAGGAAGTCTCGTCAGAGCTCAGCAGCTGATAGCATCCAATGTGTCAAACAGTCAACTTCACAGGAATCCAGTGAAAGTTTCACTTTATTTTCTATAAATGAAAAATAAACTGCCTGCAAGGTGAAAGCAGGTTATGAGCACGCAGCCTCATCCTGACCTATCTGTGCAGGACAAAGACTGAAACAGCGAACCGCAAAGAACGAAGGAAAACAAACTGATCTTGAGACATCTGACCAGTTCACTTAGCTGCTAGAAACTCCATCAATACTCAGCGCACAGACGCAAAGTGTAAAACCCTCAAAGCCAAACACGCCCCCATCAAAAATACTGTAGGGCTGTCTCATCACACCTTGAAACGTCAGCGGGTGCGGACGTGACTCAAAGACTGACAGTAAACGGAAGAGTCAGAGTCATGTCAGAAAAACTGAAAAAAAAAGGTCAGAAGTAGGTCAAACTCACGTCAGCACATCAAAACATCACTACCTGCTTTTAGGAAGTCAGCTCAGATAGACGGCGAGGCTTTTATTTTTACTTTGTCAGGATAATCGTGTTGATAACAGCTTAACAAAATAAAATAAAAGTCATCATACTGGGAAAATAACAGACGCTGAACAAATTGCATTTACTTTATTTCTTAATCTGAGCAATTTGCATTGATCAGGATGGATGTCGATCGGCTTATCCAACGCTGTGGTCCAAAGAGAGGCGCTCTGATGTTCGGACATTCTCAAAGTTAACGAGACAACATCAAAATTAATTTGCATCAATTCAATCTTTATGCTGCTCGGAGAATGATCGAGTCCAAGTGATGAGGCACGTGTACAGTGATTTATTCTGCATAATAACCTCAAAGAAAACCAAGTTTGGTTTCTACACGACTCAGCTGGAGTGAAGGAGTATCTCTGGGTCTTATACATGACAGAATAGGCGTGTGTAGTGAGAGACTTGACAGGTGGATTATGGGTGCAGTCTTTCATCATACGGTCTGTTATAGTGACGATACGTGGTGCTGTAAATAGTGGCCAAAAGAACAAGACGACAGATACCATCGATGGAAATGAGCTCTCTCTGGGTTCAGCTTTACAGACTGAACATGCTTCTCTGCTGTGTTGGCAGACAGAGAGCTGCACACAGCCCTTTCAGCCACTGTCTGTGATTTTCATGCTTTATTTTTCATCTTTAATGTTCATCTCATGACCCTGATAAGGTGACAAACTCAGTCATTCGGCTGAAAGAAAGAGAAAGACATGATGGTGTAGGCATGTCCACTCAAGAGGCAGGCCAAGGACACTGGACGGTTTGTGTCTCTCACCTCCAGAAGAGCTGGAAGCGCTGGCTCATCTGGAGGTCTGGGTATCTCTGATTAGACTGCCGAGTCTAGGAATAGTTTGGCTGACTTGTTAATGTTTTATTGTAAGTTTAGATAAGACAGGAAGAGCTCTAGACTTTTGGTGTACTTGTAAAATTAGTTGCAGAAGAAGTGCAGTAAGCAAAGATGAGTTAGGCCAGTGTTTCCACATCAGTGTGTGTAGATTCCCAGTGATGTAACTTTCCTCATTGTGCACTCCGATTTGTTGTAATGCAAAAGCTACTCCAAAAACCCAAAACCAAACACCTGCTCAGCCATCGTGTCTGCAGTCGTCTGCACCCACAATCACAAGCAAATTTAATCCAGTCCTACAGTGACTGTAAACTGAAATGTATATATCACTAAACTAATCATAAATGATCAAAACCATCATAGAGACATTCCTGGAAAAGCACACGGACACGGTACGCATGCCATTTTTTCCCAAACTGATATAAGGAGGCCAGTGGAGCGAGTTCGAGCCTGAGACCTGCTGCCACTTTACTCTTTACAGTTTGACTCGTCGTTTGTCTGACCCAGATTCAGACTCGGCTGATAAACGGGGGTCAAACTGGGCAGCTTTATCTCTAACTGTAAGAAAGACTGTGGGTTTGACTCCATAATCTAAAACGTCCTACGAACACAAAAAATAATCAACGCATGAGGGTTTTCTTTCCTTCACGGTTGCTGCTCAGGAAGCGATAAATCTTACATGACTGGCACTATTTGAATTGTTTCTCCAGCAAATTTATACACAGTTTATCTCGAAACAAACAGAGAACTGGTATTTTGAGAAGCCCTTCACTGGATGGAGTGCACAGTTTGGCCTGTTCTATCTCCCTCGAGTTTAATTCGAATGTTTAAAATGTGACAGAGAAATATTTTAAAGGTGCCATGATCAGGTGGAAGGGAATGGATGGGTGTCTTTGCGTAAGAGTCTATGTTAAGAAATGCTTAAGAAAAGGATAAAGCATATTGGTCTTTAAATAACACATTTTGTAGCAGACTCACCATGAGTGCGTCCGATGCGCACACACTGTGGAAGCCGTGGTAGAAGGCAGCAAACTGTTTATAAATGGATTTATTCAGCAGGAAGTCGACATAGAGCTGGACATACTCTGTGGAAAGAGAAAAAACAGTTTGATTTCCATTACAAACATTTGCCCTTCAGCCTTGGCTCCTCTGTTCAGCAAACACAGCGAGAGGGATGCTGGTAACGAGTGGGCCCGGACCCCAACAAGAGCCACTGGATGGAAAATCAAGTTTAATAAGAGAAGCAGAGTTGATGTGCTCAGCTGGACTTTATCCCCCCAGGAGGAACAAATAGGCTTTTTACCTGAGCCAGGTTTCACTGCTCGCATGGAGTTAAAGAGCACAGAAGGCGCAATAAAGGCGTTCCTCAGGATTACACACTCGAGACTCTTAAAGACTGCAGGACAGTAGCTCTCTTTACATTAATGAGGATGTTGGATCACAGAGCTGATTTCACGCTGGAACAATTTCGTCACTAAGTGCACTGCATTAAAAGTTCAGAGACTGCGGAGTCTTATATGAATCCATCAGCCCAGCGCTGAAATATCTTTCCAGCTATTCAGCGAATGCTCATCCGAACCAATCCGTTGATTTTACATCCAGCTTCTTATGCTGCATGCTTATCAGATGATGGTCTCAGCATCTACTGAATTTGCTGCCAACACTAACGGTTCCCATGTGGTTTGCCACTGTAGTTTTCTGGGAGATCATGAAGACGGTAGAAAACTGCAGACACCCGTCTACCTGCAGAAAGCATCTGCTGCCAGATGGAGGCTTTTTACAACACTGTGGGAAATGTGAGTCACTCTTGCTTGTGTTGTTGGTCCGTCAGCCACAGAGAAGAGCACAGTCACAAAACACACTGTTAAAATAAAAGAACAGGAGAGGAGTGTGCCTCCTTCCCTGTTCTGGTCCACTTTTGAACCCATAGTTGGTTCAAACCAATAGTTCAAACCAATAGTTACTGGTTCAAAAGTTTTGATCTAAGAAATACAGCTATCAAAACTTAGTCTAATAATCAATTTTGTATCTTAACTTTGTAACACTACCGTCATCTCATGTCTTGATGTTTCCAAAAGCCTTTTCATTTGCCTCAATTAAAATTAGAAACTCTGTTCTCTAAAATGACTCCAACTCAGATGCCTGGCTTTCAACAAGAACAAGACCTCTTATGCTGACAGGACAGCCTGAGATCTTCAGGCAACGGTCCAGAGAGGCACCTAAAGGTGACTTTGCTGTCAGGTAATGAACTAAAGAAACCTGATTAATGTCATCAACAAAGTTTTATCAGAGAGCCTTTATTGACCTCATGTGATTATAATGATGATCCCTACGAGTGCTATAGTTTGTAGCTGTGTAAAAGGTCAAGTGCAGTGACTCTGCACATAAAAGGTAAAAACCATATCTCCTTTCAAGGTCATCTTCTTGTGCACCTCCGGATTGCTTTCAGCAATATATTTGGATCACTCTCTAAATGTCCTGTTTTGATCGCTGCGTGGACGTATCTGTGATCTCAAAGAACCAGTTTAAGTTCAGGGCATCAGGTCACGAGTGCAACCACCACCCTTTTATTACTTCCACAGTTCAAAGGCTACGCTGTGTACTGTTTACTATGAATTTGTCACCTAGGGTCAAACTGCCAAGTTGTACTGTAACTTATGAAGTTACTAAACTCTAAACCCTAGACTCAGTCTCAAATTTACTCCTACTACTTACTACTATTTATTATGACTGTGCCCTTCAGTGTTTGGCTGTCTGATTTTCTGTTTCATACTTCAGAAGGTGAGTATCATCTGCAGCACAGTTTAGTTTTGCAGTACAGTTCATCCTCAATTAAAGGTACAAGTACTTCACTGCAGTTAAGGATGCAGGTTCATACAGGTACAAAATGCTCTTTGAGTGCCAGTGAGAATATCTGTTGCCTTGGAGGTGAGTTACTGCCAATGGTGACTGCAGTGTGGACTCACCCTTCCTGTTCTGCTTGGTGACGGGAATTTTGTCTCCTCCAGGCTTCAGGTTGTAGGATTTGACCACGCCCATCTCCTCCTGGAACACCTGAAACGCACAAAAATCAACATCACATATGCAATGGTGCACAAACTGTTGTAGGCCATCAGTGAAGAAAGCCCCGGCACTGGAACATCGAGTTGATTTTAGATCATGAATGTGTTTCTGCTTATCTTCAAATCAGCGCCCATATCAGCCAAGACTGCCAAAAAGAAACAACCAGGCAGTCACGGCGTGCTCACCGGTCTCGCTCTCTTACTTTGTTTTTCAGATAGTGGTTACTTTCACTTAACGAAAGATTAACAATGAATTTCTTGGCAATCTGATGCGAGGACAAGAATCCAGGAAGTCAGCGAGCTAGGTCAACAAACGGCCCACAAACAACTCATCGTCTCCATGTTGTGGTTTCATCGTGGATCGCTCAATACAAACATCATCAAATCGAAGAAAAGTTCCCATCCAATTAGATTTTTCTCCAATTGCTCCAACATATTTAATGAAGCCATGTAGAATTTGTCATGTCCTCAAAGTACACGGCAGTGGGTAGATTGGGCCTTTTTTGAGCCCTCATAACTTGTTAAAAAGCCTTTGTTAAAACCTGTTAGCAAATCTATTTAATTTCTATAATGGGATATATCATACAGTGTCAAACGTGTTATTGGCTCGGCTTGTTAATACCATGTTAATGGCTGTGCCGTAGAGGATATGAATAAGTGCTGGTACCAGGGATGTTTGATTTGGTTCTGATTAAAAACTGGAGTAAACTTAGAAAAGTACATTTTGAGTACGTCTTCAGGGTCATATCACCTTGTGTGACAAGCGGCTGGTAAAACAAGTTTCAGAATATTAAAGGTGTCATTTTTTCCTGCATTTTCAGACCAGATTGCAGCTTCACCTGCAGCTTGTTTTTCCAGAATATTCGACAGATGCTCAATCGGATAGAGCTCTGGGGAATCTGGGCGCTGCGTGAACACGTTCACCTTTTAGTCATGTTCTCCAGATCACTGCTGAACAATGTGCAGAGTTTACCCGGGCACATTATCCTGCCATCGGGGAATACCGCGGCCACAAACCGGTGTACATGATCAGCAGCAATGTATATGTGCATGTTAAAATAGCCAGTGCTCAAGGTCTATCAGCACCTGACTGTCCACATGATGCACAAGAAAACCTGAGGCACCCTTCATTCATCGCTCCACTCTCACACTCACATGTCCATTGTTGTGGCTGCAGCAGCTCTTAGGTTTGATAATGATCCTCCGGCACAAATAATCCTTGAGCTCAGTGTGCACCAGTAAGACCTACAACACCTGTCGCCTCATCGACGCTCTGACACATTCACAGTGAGATTGTCAGAGTTGTTCAGACACTGATGCTGGACATTTTTCCTGGTTCCAACACATCGACTGTGACAGCTGCTTTTGAAAAGAAATAACCACTGTGATGTGCTCTTACCTCACCTGTCGATGCTTTCAATGGGTGGATGAGTTTTTTAATGTTTTGGTTCCCCCGGAGAGATTTTAAGAAAAGCCAAAAGTCAAATGAAAAGACAGGGAGCTAATAAGGTAACATACTCACTGCCTTTACAGTATGTGTAATAGTTGTGCTTGTGCGCCTCATCATCCCCAAAAGGCTCGTTCAGAGCCAGGAAATGTTTAAAAATACACTTTCATTTCGGGTTTACAGCTATGGTTACTGTAGAGAATTTATTATTTCAGTGTAGCCTGCAGCATTGCTTACAGAGGGGTATAAATGCAGTGAAAGGAATACATTGAAGTAGAAACATACAAGAATAGGACACAGTGAGCCGGAGCTAACCAAACTGATCGAGCAAACTGTAAGTCAGTGAGTTCATGTGTAGCACACAGAGGTGCGACTGTGACCAGCCTGCAGCTCACAGGGAGCTGACATACTGGGTTAAAATAACACCTCCTCTCTGCTGTTTGCAGACTCTTTCTTCCCACACATGCTCCAGCTTCACCTTTAACCCCAACAGATAGCACGAAGCAGCCTGATACAACCAGACTGTTCGCTAAATATGCAAGATGCTACAAAATGCAGGAAGAACTCATTTTAAATTGTTTCCACAGGCTTTAAAACTCACACTGCAACCTCTCTGTAATCTGTTTGCAGTAATCTGATATTTAAGTCAGTGCGTAAACTGATGAACAAATATACTATTTTGTGCATATTCCAGGAAAATGAAAGACCTGCTTTGTCATGACTAATGCAGGAGGTTGTGAGCATCCTGTTATTCAGCAGGTGATTACATCTGCTGATCTAAACAGGAAGAGGGTTCTGAGGTTATTTTTTCTTTAAATTTAGACTAAAGGGTTTTTTTTGCAGGAAATATATTGATCCTATTGAAGTAAATTAAATGATTTTATTGAATTTAGTTAATTTTTGTTTTTGCTTTTAAGAGATGCAGCTACCCAAGAAAATGAGCAGTAGAAGATAATTTGACTTTTGAAGTTGGAGTGGACAATTCATGTACATGCTTCACCTGAAGTTTATATTCAGTGTCTGAATTGAAATAATAAATTTGACTATTTATTTAATAAGAGAGCATTAAATAAATAGTCTCAGGGCAAGATTACACAGCACTTTACTTTCTCTCGCCTCCAACACACTTCATTCATTCAGCTCATCGTCTTGTTCTGAGGCAGCTTCAGCATTTCACACCCAGCTGATCACTTCAATCAGAGGATTTGGAGCAGGGACTGGCTCCCCAAAGGAGAACCTGCCAGCTTCAGGATATATAAATATTCAACTACTAACTTGAAGGATATGGAACTTTGGGGGGAGGAAAGGTTGTGATTGGTCAGTCAGGGTCATTCCTTGTGACAGGGAGGAAGAGTGGACCACAGAGTCAGGTCTGAGGAACCTAAGTAGGCCAAGGGTCAGTGTGTGTGTGTGTGTGCGTGTGTGTGTGTGTGTGTCAGGAGCATGGAGAGAACTTTGACGCATTTTAACAGAGCACCAGGATGCTGCACTACTCCAAAGTCAAATGTCAGAAATGTGATATCCACCTCTGTTTCACATCCACCACCAGCTGCTTCACGAGGTTCCACACAGGATGGCTGTCAGTGTCAGACACACAGACTGACCCATGCATGCGCACAGAAACACGCACACACACTTACTTGGTTGCTGGGAAATCTTTTTTGACATCCACAACACGAGTATGCACAGAAAGCAGCGACACTGTTGCCTTGAGGCAAGTATATCGTAAAAAATGAATGTTTTTATTTGTAGCGACACGTGTTCATTTAACCTCTGAGACTGGGGGATTTTAACCAGGAGCATATGGGGGAATGACCCCGTTAGGGCCAACCTCTGGTGGCTATTTAGCACTTCTGTGTTGGTGTTTGTCATCACAGGCTGATGCTTTAAAAAGATCAATAATCTGACTGAACCCTGAAAACCAGGTTTCCAAACTATTAGACAGTTTCAGACCCATCTGTACCAAGAAAGCACTACATTTTTAAATTTTTGTTACTCTGATGTTGTTAGTGAAATAAACGTTCATTCGTAGTTTGTGTTTGACATTTGACTTCCTGGCTGGACGTCATCGGTGGAACCGATCCATGTCACCCACTGCTCTAAAATTACCAGAGCAGTCACAGCTGTCTGTCGCCACCTTCATACACTTTAATCTTGATGTCTGTGGTGTGTTACTGTGTGCATATAACAGTTCTAACAATAGCTGCTTGGAAATTTTCCATGTATTGAGGTCTCTTTCACATCATTAACAACCGGAATCAATAAAATCCTGCAGTCAGGTAATCACGTACACCTTTATTCAATTACAGTTAACAGCTGAACTCAATCCAAGAGGACAACAAAGGAAAGTCTTTGTCAGATTTTATACAAGTGGCATTTCTGCATTTTCACACCTTTTGCAAGAGTGGAAACATGTGCGGAGCAGAAGCTATTCAACATCACAAATCTCTGAGCTTCAGGGCTGTAACACAACAGCAAGTTACTTTAACGACTTTAACGAGGGCAAGTCACATCACTTTCATTACCACTCCCCTTTTTTTCAAAGCCCAAGATTGGCTTCTTATAACTTGGGTTGAACTGTTATGAGTGCTGAAAGCAAACTGAATGCAATGCTGTGCAGCAGGAAGTTAACGAAGTAGCTAACTAAGCTAAATGTCAGCCATGTTAGCTGTTCTGTTGCCTTTTCTGGCTCATTTTCATTCTCCCAACAACAATTTGGACGATCGTTGGCTGCAACTGAGCGCACAACAGGAGATGAGGAACTGTCTCTAAAACCAGTTTGTCTCTTTGCTGTTGTTTTCATGTCCAAATTGCTAGCCTAATGTAGCAGAACCCTGTAGTTACCACTGGTGGCCACAGGGGGCACTGTTGACTCTGCTCAGCAAATCCTACACAAGCTGCTTTAAAAGAAGAGTTTTACCTGGAAGGTGAGGTAGAAGTCCTCTTCCACATTTCCCTCATAGCTTAGCAGCTCTCCCAAACCGTGAGCCAGCTCCTGCAGATGGACACGAGAGGTCGAGAGGTCAGAATCAGGAAACGCATGAATGAGTTGCAGCATTTTTCATTTCTGTAAGTCACAGCTTTTGTTTGGTGTTGATGGATTGGAGGGAAAACTCTGTGACTGCAGGTTAGGAATGAAACAGTGTTTTTAACACACCCTCTTCTGACAGAACACGAAGATGACAAATGTCTCACACAGTTCGCCTGAGGTCTGAGTTCTAATGAGTTTAGTCTGGTTATGCCCCACCTCAAAACGTCGACATACCTCAGAAGCAATAAATTAAAGCTCCGCTGAGCTGCGAATAATGACTCTGACGCCGATATCTGAAATCAGTAATGTGGGGACAAAGAAGACCCGAGATGGCACGGAAGCAACTAATCAGTACATTTATTTGTGTTTTGTGTCGTTACGTCATCGTCCTTCTGACTTACGATTGATTTTACAGTTTTAAGGCGCTCTGAGGCAAACACGGTGAATCCCACTGGTGTTTGGATAAAGTCTGTTCCTGGAGAGTTTCCAGAGTTATGGTTCCAGCATCAACTCAGGCCTCAAACTATATCTGATTTCCTGCTGTTACACATCTAGGGACAGTTATAGCACCTGTGTGTTTGCGTGTGTGTGTCTGTGTGTGTACTACGAAGGAGAGGTTTGACCTTCATGAGGACGAAGGTGTTGGATGTGAAGCAGCTCGTGTATCGGATAACTCGGACTGACCGTCAGGAGATGTTTCACGATCTTTCTGAAGGTCTTTACGTATGAATGAACAAACGAATGACAAACATCTTTATTATCTCTTGAAGTCACAGCTAAACTGCACGGAAACTGCAACTAAAATAACAACTACAGCAACTTTTGTGGCTAACATGGCAATTTCTGCAACTAACCCAACCATTAAAAAGTGCAGCAATATAAGCAAACCACAGCAACACCTGCAACTAAACATGGCACCTCTTCAAACTCCAGCAACAGCTGGAACTGTTGTGGCAACAACTGCAAGCAATCCAACTACAGGGAACTGCATCTGACATGGTGACTATTGCAACTGAATCAACTCAGCCTATGCAAACACAAGTACACATGCAGCAACTGTGGCAACATTTGCAAATGAACCAATATCTGCAGCAAAGCTTTCAACCAAGCACGGCAAATTCTGCAACTGACCCAACCACCATAAACTACTGCAACTAAGCAAACTATTGAAATTGCAGCAACACCTGCGAGAATTGTGCTGGCAACTACAATCAGTCCACAAAGAACTACAGCAACTTCTGTATCTTAACATATCAGTAACTCTGGCGACTCATGCAACTAATGGTGGCTACTGCAACTTTGCATGTCTACATCTGCAAAAAAGCAACAAGTACAGCTCCATTAACTAACACATTAGCTATTGCAAACTAAACTAAATCAACCACTAAATTAACCAAGCAAACGAGGAGGAGAAACAGGAAGTCTCGTCAGAGCTCAGCAGCTGATAGCATCCAATGTGTCAAACAGTCAACTTCACAGGAATCCAGTGAAAGTTTCACTTTATTTTCTATAAATGAAAAATAAACTGCCTGCAAGGTGAAAGCAGGTTATGAGCACGCAGCCTCATCCTGACCTATCTGTGCAGGACAAAGACTGAAACAGCGAACCGCAAAGAACGAAGGAAAACAAACTGATCTTGAGACATCTGACCAGTTCACTTAGCTGCTAGAAACTCCATCAATACTCAGCGCACAGACGCAAAGTGTAAAACCCTCAAAGCCAAACACGCCCCCATCAATACTGTAGGGCTGTCTCATCACATCTTGAAACGTCAGCGGGTGCGGACGTGACTCAAAGAGCGACAGTAAACGGAAGAGTCAGAGTCATGTCAGAAAAACTGAAAAAAAAAAGTATTACTCAGAAAGCAGAAGTAGGTCAAACTCACGTCAGCACATCAAAACATCACTACCTGCTATAAAATATAAAATAACAGACGCTGAACAAATTGCATTTACTTTATTTCTTAATCTGAGCAATTTGCATTGATCAGGATGGATGTCGATCGGCTTATCCAACGCTGTGGTCCAAAGAGAGGCGCTCTGATGTTCGGACATTCTCAAAGTTAACGAGACAACATCAAAATTAATTTGCATCAATTCAATCTTTATGCTGCTCGGAGAATGATCGAGTCCAAGTGATGAGGCACGTGTACAGTGATTTATTCTGCATAATAACCTCAAAGAAAACCAAGTTTGGTTTCTACACGACTCAGCTGGAGTGAAGGAGTATCTCTGGATCTTATACATGACAGAATAGGCGTGTGTAGTGAGAGACTGACAGGTGGATTATGGGTGCAGTCTGTCATCATACGGTCTGTTATGGTGACGATACGTGGTGCTGTAAATAGTGGCCAAAAGAACAAGACGACAGATACCATCGATGGAAATGAGCTCTCTCTGGGTTCAGCTTTACAGACTGAACATGCTTCTCTGCTGAGAGCTGCACACAGCCCTTTCAGCCACTGTCTGTGATTTTCATGCTTTATTTTGCCACTTGGTGGCTGTAATGTTTTGCATGTTCCACATCTTTTGTGATTTATTCGCCGCGTTGTGCGATGTGAACTGTTTACAAAGAAACCAGGAAACAGCCTCTGACAGCACACCGATGAAGCCACAGACCCTCGGTATGCTTTACTATCAAATCCCAAAGCTGCGTGTGTGATAGACTTTATATAAAAGTGTGTGTAAGGCAAAGAGAAATTTACTAACTAGGTGTGAGAGAAACTGGGGGGAGCACTCGGCAAATGAAGCTAAAGTTTCCAACTATTTGTTACATCAACAGTTAAATGTGAATTTGACCAAATCAAAGAAAACACAGCGAAAAAAATCTTGAAAATCTATGAAAAATGAGCATGCACAGCTGTGGGCTGGCACACTGCATGAAAAGACAACCCAGCACTGTGAAAATTACACAAGGGAATGTGAGCGGGAGAACACATGAAGCTAGGTCAGAGGAATGCAGGGCACTTAAATCACTTAACCCCAATCTCACAACAGTGCATGGAGTTAAATTTAGACTCCTCAAAGAGAAGGATTATGGGAAAGACGAGGGTGAAAGGCGAGCCGGAGAGTTCATAAGTTTAACTCTGGCGCCCTCTAGTGGCGGGCAAGAGAAATGTAAGCGTGAAAATGGTTCAACATTACAAGATTTTAGTTTTCCAGAGTAATTTAACAGCTCCTACATGTGATTTTAAGAAAAGAAAAACCTAAACGTGTTAGTGTAGTGCAACCCAACCAGCATTCCCAGCTTAAAACACGACTTTGTGCCACTGTGTCTTTTACAAAAAGTACCTTTGGCACAGCCTATATGTGCTGAGGGTTTACCTTCTTTTCCAAAGCATGAAAAGAAAGAGAAAGACGATCCTGTCCAAACACAGGACAGGTCCCATCAAGCACAATCAAACTGACTGAAGAGAACATAAAGTCAGTCTTTTTTATAATGAAGCTAATCTGAGTCTCTAACTAGAGAGCAGAAGAGGTGTAAATGAAATACCTACCGGCATGATCTGCTGCAGGTCGTCCAGGGTGGCATTTGCCATGCCAACGAGGGCATTTTGGTCACATGGTACAGTGGGTGGTGTGAGGAGCTTCCTGTAAGAACAGAAGAATTACAATTATTAAAGGTTACTTCATATTATTCCCTCTAAATGTTGGATTGTGACATCTGAAAAATCAGCAAAAGTTTCTACAGCATCTCTATGATTAGCTGCAACTCGTGCACAGGAAGCTTTTGCAGCTGTGAGGTGATCCATCGCTGACAGCAGCGTTACACTTTAGATTCTGCAGAAGAAGAAACACTGTAACAGGAATGGAAACTCACCCACCTGTAACAGTAGAGAGGGAAGTGGATGTCCAGCGCGATGCTGTTGTAAACAGCTAAGCCCATCAGCTGATCAGACATGAGGTTAAGGAGGAAACAACACAATAATGTAACGCAAAGTAAAAATAAGCTTCTCTCAGTCCTCGGGGGGAGACTCTGAATAATTATGGGTCTTTTTTGTTTTAAGTTTGTTTTCATCTTTATTATTAACTTTAAGTTGTCTATTATTGTATATTTGTTTTGTATTTTTCTGCTACACAAATGTCACTTAATTAATATATTGACTGATTGATATTTCCACGCTTAAGTTAAAATGCTTAGTTTAGTGTTGAATGTGGGCGAAACTGTGAAATTACTGTAAAAAAAAAAAAAAATAAAACCAACAAATTGAACTTATGAACAGTCATCTAAATTTTAGTAGAAGGGAAATGTAGGTCAGGGAAAACAAACAAACTGTGCCCTTCATTGTTTACCTGTGAGCTATCATCATGTTACTGCAAATATGCTAATGGTTACACGAGCCTTTCATATAACAGGAAACAACTTTTGGGGTTCTGAACCTGGAGGGAAACGTGCAGAAGGTTCAAATTTATATTCCCAAACCCAACAAGAGCACTTCTCTGTTGGAGGAACTGCCCTCTGGGCCAGCAGCAATATTAAATTATATTTCAGTAACAAACATTTCACTTTTCATTAAAAAACCTGATCCGCCAACGGAGAGAAGCATGCAGCTAACACTGCAGCTCAGATGGAGGCGAGATCGTTTAATCTGTGCCGAGCACGAAGCTCTCAGACACACACTTTCATTTACGCAGTGTTGCGCACATTTACAATATCTAATATCACAATTAATCTAATTAACAAAAGAACAAATTTATTTCTCTTTCGTGCAGAGCAAACGTTACGATGTCAACCTCTGTGTGTGTGTGTGTGTGTGTGTGCGTAGGTGATAGAGAGTTCACGTTGTGAATGTCACATGGTCATACAATTTTTTTCTTCATTTTCTATGTGAAGGGCGGCGGCCCTACACACTCACAAACTGCTCACAGCTGCCGCATGTGGCGACCAGATGTGGTGTAATTGTGCGTGTAGGTTGAGAGTGTGTGCGTCTGTGATGTGAAGACCACTGTTACAGGTAGGTGACACACATGTATGCAAATAAATAAATCGCTCTCTGTGCGCACACACACACACACACACACACACACACACACACACACACACACACACACAGAAACACACACACACACAGAGGCCCCAACATGAAAACAAACATAAACTGGACCATTAGCGCAACCATTTAGGAGGCCATTAAGAAGTCACACACACACACACACACACACACACACACACACACACACGCACGGCACCTTAAAGCATTTAGCAGCCCTGGTTCATAAATATACACTTTATGGGACAGGCATGAACAAAGCTGTCTCCCTCTGTCTTTTATCTCTTTATCCACCTCTCCTTACTCCTTACGTGCCCACTCCGTTTCACAACCCCTCTCCATCCCTCTCTCTCTCTCTCCTTCCTTCTTTTTGCTTTTCTGGTCCTTAAAGTCAGAGTTTTCTCATCGCCGACGCAACCTAACGAGGCACAAAGTCACATGTAAAATCTGCAAATGAATTCTGCTACTGATAAGTTTTTCACACAGGAAGTTCTGGATAAACGAACAGGTTTTATGTCACAGCTCGTCACAACCTTGACGAGGAATACTCGGAGCACCGCGCAGCATCGCTGCTGCTCTGTGGTAACTTCATTACAAAACACAGATCAGAGTACGTGACGACTAACACAAAACTTTAGAGCTTCAATTAAATTAGCACACACCAGCTGACACAGAGGCCGCCTCGTGGAGCCGCCCCCTTCGCATGCTGGCCTCCTTACACAAAGACTCTCAGTCTGCAAACAATCTCTTTAGAAAGGTTTACAGGGTGTGATGATGGCAGCAATATTAGGGCTGAACAAAAGATGTTTTGCACGCCAAAGCCAGGGTTAGAAAATGCCGTTTTAACTCGTTCACACTAACGATTCGGTTTGGCCTCTCCCGTTCGCCTACATCTCTGCTCTGATGTTATCCTTATCCATGCAAACCACATATGCACATGACTGCTCGATCACAAATCCTCCTGGTTATGAAGTCCAAACCCAAAAAAACAAAGAAAACAGAGAAACAAACAAACAATCATCATAAAAAATACAGATTTGAACGCTTTCACTGGGATGCAGCTGATCTCCAGTCCAAATGAAACTGAAAATGTTTTTTGTGTTAGTTTTACATAATTTCTTCTTGCAGACGTTTATGATTTTTAGAGCAATTATTGTAATTATTACAACATGGTACCAAAGGTAGAATAATGACATTCTAATAGTTTTAAGCTAGATATGATTTTCCTCCAGTTATTAATTATTCTCTTTTTTGGTCATTAAAAATAATATGATTAGTTACCACATATGGATCTTTTTTCACCAAATTCAGGCTTAAATAATCAGGAAGCTGTCCTCGGGGGATCCCCGTTCCAGGCTCTCAGGAACCCGCAAAGACTGTAAGGATGTGCCCGTTGGTCTGCACCATGCGACAAGGTGAAAAATTTAATTTTCAGCTCTTATTTTTATTTTCATCATCGCTCTCCCCCTCTCTGTTTGTGACACACTGTGCCTCATAAATGTGGGGGCTAAGTAAGTGGCTGACGGTCGTTACTCTGACCACCTCTGCAACGTGGTTTTCACTGTCTGTGTGGCCAGAAACAAAGACTAAACACAACATAAGTGAAATAATGATCTGAGCACTGATGAATTAGGGATGTGAAGTAAAACAGCAGTTCCATTAGTCTTTGTGATTGTTAATATACACACAAAAAGATTTTTAAACAAAACAAGTATGTATAGTGTGTATAAAAGCACATGTAACTCAACAGCTGATGATTTTACACACAGAGCGCTGGAAACATTGCAGCTGGACTTTATTTCGGCCCCGTGTTCTGGCAGATAAATTGGGTTTCATCTTTCCACGTGTTCATCTCTCTTTCTCATCAATGTTTATTCCACTTTGTTTACATCTGTTTATATTCTGTCATTTCATTTGACATCCCCCCACTGCACCACTTTCCTTTTCACTTATCTCCCTCTGTTTAGTCTCTGTTACACACTCTCTCCCTGCCCTCTGCCACATATCCACAATGATACAGTGCTGCCATGGCGACAACACAAGAACCAGGGAGACAGATAAATTAGCTCCCAGCACAGACACACATGTGGAACATGCAAAAAACACCCAGCAGCAAACACACATGTGTAAGTACACAGATTTCCACTTCTTTCTTCTTTTGCTCACTCACTGATTCGACAACTGCACATTTATGTTTCCCTCATTACAGAGGACTCGTTTACTGAAGACGTACTCCGACCTTAACCGCCGCTGTAACCGAAAACTGCCTCATCCCAAAAATTTATGTTTATGGGAACTTAAAGTTGAACGCTGGATCCCCAGTGTGCGACTCAATAAACAGATTTATGTTCACACACACACACACACACACACACACACACACACACACACACACACACACACACACACACACACACACACACACACACACACACACACACACACACACTCACTAACCTGGCGAGGAACGGCAGCTATTAGGTTATGTAACCTTTTGACAGTTCCCAGCTGGCTAGTAACTGAGCCCGAAGTGCTGAATCACTTTCTGGCCACATATTACACACACATGAACTCTATGAACACACACACACACACACACACACACACACACACACACACACACATACACACACGCGCACATAAACTTTCATTGAGGAGAGAAGAATGATAATAATAACACAGGGAGGCTGTGCTGTGCATGAATGTGTAAAAAGTGAGTGAAACAATGCAAAAATATGCAGGTCCGTTTTAGGTGGGGCCGAGTCAAAATGAAGGAATGTCCACATGAACTGAAAATATTTTAAATTGAGTGAAAAATTGAAGCTAATCTCAGCCCTCCAACTGGAGAACAGGCATTTTACATTTCTGACCACCTGACTATCATTTCCTTTTCCTGCACGTGGCAACTTTCAAGCTACACACGGTGCAGTTAGCTCCAACAGCCTGAAAGAAGGTGGGAAGGTGCAGCTGCCTGTAGTCAGAAAGCTGTCGGATACAATGCAGTAAAAAATGTATTTAATTTTTAAAGTTCACATTAACACACTAACACCCAGTCTTGTAAAACAGCATCCAGATGGATTTACTGTATATAATACTGTATTCACATTATTTATTTATTCATTGTAGTTGAGTTTAATAGGAATAAATGGTGTGTTGTATTTACTGTATTTAACCCAGACTGCAATCCTTCCCTGACCTTAACTAAAGTGCTTCTGTTGTTAAAACGTAACCACAGAGGGGACTTGCAGTCCCTGGCCTCTGCTCCCACCATCCACCACATCCACCTTCCTGTGACTTCTGCGTACTTACACGCAGTGAATGGAAACTATGATGCTCGCGAGTTAAACTCAGACGGCAATTATGTGCCTGAAAACTCAGCGAGTGGTTGAGTTGATGCATGAACAGAATTTGTAGAAGACAAAGAAGTACATTTTGTAGTAACTCTATTACAAAACTCTGCAGAGCAGACAAAAGGGAAGAGAAACTGGACCAGAATCTTTGAGGACTGGGTGCCAGTTAAAGGAGCCAACATGTGATAATGCAGGAAACATAAAACCTATCATTAGTGTTTGTAATGCATCTGCTCAGAGGATCGTGCTTTATGTTCAGAATTGTCATTTTTGTGCTGGTTCACGTTATGTTGTTTTAACAGCTTGCTGTTAAATTTCCTGACCTGAAACTGAAGACAAATGTTAACTTAATCTTGTTCCAGATTGACCTGTATGATGTTAACTGTGGATGAATGAAAAGCTTGTAGTGCGTCTGTACTTGTTGCACTTACATAACAGCTACCAAAGGCCGCCTATAGCCCGTGAGCCACACTTTGAGAACCCTGAAACAGCAGGAGCAAAACAGCTGATCTTTGGTGCGTTTCAGGCTGAAGCAGAAGGATAAGTGATGAGCTTCACTGCTGACTGAACGTTTGCATTGACTTAATGACACAGACTGTATATAAAAGACAGAAGTAATGATGTCACAGTTTCAATAAAGCATATCATGCTTTATTGCCGGTTACAAAGTTGTATCAATAAGACTTCAAACTAGCAGCTGAACCAAAAACTCATGAAGGAATTGTTTACTGAGGTCACAGATTTACAACTGGAAGGCAAAGGAAGCGCCCCCTGCTGGCCATTATTATAACTGGGCTGATCATGTAACTCATGTACTCACACTAACAACAAATATGACTCAAACCTACTGAGAGGAGCACTACAATCATTTTCTCATAAACATGCAAACAATCAGACTTCCTTTTGCAATGTAAGACGCTGCCCTCTGCTGCCCAATGAAAAGCAGGTTTAAGGCAATTCTATATTAGGCTGTGTCCATTTTTGGTTTACAGTCTGTGATAAAAACATACTTTTTTAATATCATTTATTATTTAAAAACACACAAACCTGCTGTGATTCTATTTGTATTTGTTATGAAGCTCTTCGCTGAGGTCTTGTTTTAGAAAAATGATTCTGACCACGTCGATTCAATTTTATGTGCTGCGCTGAAAAAGCCTCCACAGAGCGAGGCGTATTTGTTACATGTGCAGACCCACGGCCTAAACACACACATTATAGTATCTTTTTCTCCTTTGCGGTTTAAAACGGAGGAGTGTTTGCTACGTCAGAGGGGAGTGCACGAGGAAAGCTCCTGTGTGTGGTTATTTGTGCCCGTCTGCACATTACACGCATTTATAGTCCGACCCTCCCAGAAACTCAGCAGTTTTGTCTAGAGCAGAAAAGCAGATGCTGTGAAACTGCTCTGCAGCTACAAAAACAATGAAAACGCATTAAAACGCTAACGTGGGAGGTGCTAAACAAACTGCTCCGATGCACGTTCATTAAAAAAAAATATATATATATTATTGTCCTTCTCTTAACTTGAACCGGATAACGTAGGCAACCTCGTTAGGCTCATTAGGACCTCCAAAGAGCTCATTTATAAAGCGCTTAAACAACATTTAAAGCTTGCACATACCCTGATGTTTGTTGTTGTTCTTCATAAAGGATACAGTCCCGACCAACTGGAACTCAGAGTAGTTGTCACACTTCCAACTGCTGAACCAATGGCAGCGTGAGTCCTTCATGTAGGTAAACATCCCTAAAAAAAGAAAGTACTACATTTAGATTGAACACATCTCTTTTATTTAATTCGATACATTTGATTGGTAGAAAAAAGGATACAGGAAGTGATGAAGGCAAAAAAAAATAAAGAGGAAAGGTCATTTTTACGACAAACAGAGGGTCTGAAGAAGAAAAGACAGAAGAAAAAAGACACCTGGTACATGTAGTTGGACTTTTCCCGGAATCAGTGAGTCCCTGTTAAATTAAAAAGTGTCCACCTAAAGTTTTCAACTCAGGACTTTCAATCAACTGTCCAAACTTGGGGGGAAAGGGATTTAGGTTGAGTCGAATTGGAAAGTAGCAGTAAAACTGCACTGAAATCAAAAGCACTGCTGTTACTCTGAACACAAGCGGAGATAGAAACCAAACAGCGCGGTTTGGGAAAGTGTCGACTGGACTGCCCTGCAAGTTGAAATGCGAGGCTGAAAGAGTGCCTGGTTCATCACTGAGATCACTGAGCTATATCAGAGTTAGAGGTTGGTTCGCATCTTCCCCTCATGTGGAATTTTAAATGCACATTTGGAATTTGTGAGAAGGGGGATCAGAGGGTGTGCACCACCTCCAAGGGAATTGTGGTTCTCAAAGGGTGACCGCCTCTGCAGTTCAGCAAGCAAAGGACACTGTCCCCAACTTCCATCAATGTTGTAGAGGTGTGTCAACCAGGACAGTCCAATGGCATCAATGATGTGATTACATCACTGCTGCAGGTGTAATGTGTAGGTGTGTACATAGCACACGCTTCTTTAGCCTCCACCTGAAAAGCTTTGCTGTTTCACTGCTGATCTGCTGGATGTCAGTCACATCACCTCTTTTCTGATTAGAGTTTCTCTGCAACTGCAGCACCTTGCTGACGTCCTAAGTATATTAAATATTTAATTAAAATAAATAAATCATTTAAAAAAAAAGTAACACACAAGTTGTTGAGACTCGAGCGCTGCTGAAACTCTTCCAGCTGTGACTGAAAGAAACAGCAGCAGTCTGTTCAGAGTGGAGACTCACATCTGGACCACTCACATCTCTGAACACACAAAATGGAAAAGACCTCATGTATAAAAGAGCCTGTGTGTGTGTGTGTGTGTGTGTGTGTGCGCATACACCTGTCTGTGTGCAGCTGGGTGTGTGTGTGTGTGTGTGTGTGTGTGTGCAGAGGTGGGGATTTCCCTGTGCTGCTAATGAGGGGAACACAGCTTTCATTGAGTGTGTTGCTTTGGGCCGACATCCCCCTGGCACCGACAAACACAGACGACCGCGGAAAGATGGAACGACGATGGAAAGAACAACTTGACCAGAGCGGAGACGCAGAGAGCAGAAAACGCAGATGCACAGGCAGACGCTCGCTTGGTTCCACTCGAGTATATTTTATGCAAATTCCAACATACTGAACTACAAAGGCTGAACGGACGCGGCCGAAACTTGGAGAAAATGCTATATCAATATTGTAAAAAGGGTTTTTTTGCCCAGACGTGATGTGAGAATCGTTTTGCAGTTAGGGGAAATGTTGGAGCGGCAGTGATGGAAACACACTTGTTGAATTGAAAAATGGAGGAAGAAAGGCTTGAGAAATGTTTTCCTCACAATTCACAGAAATTCAGTTTGGACTGAGATCTAAATGATTTTTGTTAACCACCAACTCGCCACCATTTGTGAAATGTGCAACTCAGCACAGCACAGCTGGAAAGCGGTGAATAAAATAACTGTTTGTGATAAGTGCGTTCAATCGAGACTTCACATTAAAGGATTTTTTACTGTCTCCCCAAAAGAGCAAAACCAACAATGAAAGTATGGCGCTATGAAGCACTGTGTATGTATTTAAAGGCTGATATAACCCATGCATCTGTGCGCTGCTGTTCTCCAAGAACTATTAATAACACATGGCTGCACTATGCTGTGCGACATGCGCTTTAATTACCACAAACAGACACTGCAGTTTGTCCTGAGTGAATCCCACACACACGTGTAGTAATCCACCACTGAAAATAGTCCCCAAAAATGTGCCGTTTCCTCAACTTTGTTTCATGTTTGCTTAAAACTAGACTTTCCAGCTGTTTTAGGAAACTGTTGAATCCTTTCCAAAGGGAAATATTTGAGCCCTTTACTTAAGATTTATTTATCCACATTACCAGCAGGCATGGAAGTGAGAGTCTTTCGCTGCGTTTCCACCAAAGGTCCACGTAATCTTAGTTAATGTGTGAAAACTTGCCAAGGAACTACAGGTTCCTTCAGCTGTTGGTGACTGTCAAACACAGACACTTATAAAGGAAAGGCGGAGCAGCCAGCAAGTTCAACTCAATTCAGTTTTATGTATCTGGGGCCAAAACACAACAGCAGGTCAAAACCCATCAATACCACTGAGAAATAAACTCTATTCAATTCAGTTCAATTTTATTTACACAGCGCCAAATCACAACAACAGTCACCTCAAGGCACTTTATATTGTAAGATAGACCCTACAATAATACATACAGAGAAATAACCCAACAATCTGAAAATATGACCCCCTATGAGCAAGCACTTTGGTGGCTCAGGGAGGGGCGGGGCCATCTGCTGCGACTGGTTGGGGAGAGAAAAAGGAAGACGGGATAAATGACATGCTGTAGACGAGAGCCAGAGATTAATGGCCTTTTTATAAGTATAAAAGGATGAGCAATGAATGACCAATTTAGAAGAATGTGAAGGTAGAAGCTAAACATGTGGAACGATGGGGAAGAGGCGGCCTTGGCCTTGAGGAGGTTGTTTGTTGCGGTTGCTGACGCTGGCTTGACCAAGTAAGACACTAAAGATATTAAGTGTGAAGAAGTCTACGCTGACAGTTAACGACTATAAGCTATTACACAAATACAATAATCAGTGTCGGAAAAGGAAGTGCAGGGATTGTTTTAAGCACAGCAGACAGTCACACCAGTCTCCCCTCTGCTGCAATTTTACAAACTGGACTACTTCAGCCAGCTTTAACAGGCATTATAGGCCTTAGAAGTACTCATCTTTCTCCAGAATCAGTGTTAAACTATAAGGTGAAAGTGATACCTGCAACATCACTCAAGCACTTCTTTGCATTACAGAGCTACTGGTTTCAATATGATGGGAGGTTCTTGGGTTTTTAAAAGAAGAGTATTGGAAAAATACTCATATTCCTATCATTAGAAATAATAACGGAGTAAACCCTCTTATGTCCAGGATCTCTCTCCGTCCAGTCAACGCCTGCCTGAGGCCTTTCCTTCTCATTTGACTGTATTTTCCGTTTTATTGCCTTTTTTGTGGCGAGTTCTTTCTTTTACTGAAAGAAAAGTAAAGTTTCCACAGTTTCTCCAGCTGTTCCATTGTCCAGCATTCTTGCTACTGGGGAAAAGTTGCCAATAGCTACTGGGAAAAAAACAAGTTCTAGCTGAGAGGCTGAACACAGAGCCAGTCAAAACTTGGGACACGCATAAAAAGCAAGGCTTACACTGAACCATCTAAATAATAATGGTGTCTTTATTCTAAAGCTGTCACATCGAGCAAACGTCACATCAAACACGAGCAACTTTACATGTGATAGTTTTACCGGTCGTTGTAGAGCCTAACGCAACTGTAACGAGAAGGAGTGACTTAGCCGTGTCTGGCTTTAGATTTGGAATAAATCGTGTAAACAGAGCTAAAGGAGTTTAAAAGACTGAGAGAGCAACACTGAGAAAGAGATAGGCACAGTGACAACAATGGCAAACAGAGATAATTACAGTCAGGCAGCCAGAACAGACAAAAAGGAAAAGAGAAACAAGAGAAGAAGACCATCATAATAAGAACTCTTCCAGACTGAAATGACAGCTAATTATACAGTTGCCAAAACCAACACGGGCCACTTTTCTCAGCCATCTGACACTTATTCCCGCTGCAGTTTCACTGACCCGAAAACTCACAAAGCACGTCCACCGAGGCCTCCGTCTAATAAAAATGTACTTTCCGTTTTATCCAATAAAAATACGATTTTTTTCCGCTTGACTTCAATAATAAAATACAGCTTCACTTTCCACTGACTTTGTATCAAACGGGATTTACCTTCCAGATTTTCAACCTTATCTGTTATTCTCAGCTGCTCCCTCGAGACCTATTCAAAGAAAAGCTTTTTTTCCATTTTTATGATGAAGGCTGGATTGTGGACACTCACAGCCCAGCAGCTCATATTTCAGTGTGAATGACCTCCAATCTGAAACCCTGACTCACCGTAGTCTGTGTGAAAGATTTGTCGGACGAGTAGCAGGAACCACTCTTTCGTCAGGCCGCCCATGTCCAGCCCCGCCTCCCCGACAAAAGTCACCCGCAGCTTCTTCTTTAGATCGCATCGCTTCCTCGTCAGCTATCGGCGACAAAGAGATGAAACAAACACACACACATTTCGTTTCAGTTTGCATTGCAGAAACACTTGCTGCAGAAACCTTTGTACCCCTTGGATGGGTAAGAGTTGCAGCGCCTGAAGCGTCTGATGTGGGGTTATCCTGGGTGACACGCCTTGGCAATATTGTGTCCAGCTGTTCTGCATGTGCTTTGTGGAACTGGTGTGTGATTGCTCTTATGGTGCCCTGTTTGAGATGCTTAAGAAATCTGGGGTATCAGGCCCATTATTATGGGTTATTTGGCTCCTGTAGAGCACCAGGGAAAGTTGTGCATTGCTAACAATAAGTCAGCAAATGCAAAATTGACAGACCAGTGGTTGCGGTGTCTGCTGGGATGTGGATGCTATTTGTTCTGGTAAAGAGAGATATGACAAAAGCAGCTGATTTACTGGTCCATCTACACTCCTACCCACATCTATGGTCATGATGAGGGAAGAAGTTATGAAAGGAATTATGAAAACTGCAAGCAAGAGCCCGCAGAGGCACTTTCAGCTCTGCTTCCCAGACTAGGTGAGGAGCTCAGTGGTTCAGGAGGTGCTGAGAGTAAAACTGCTGCTCCTCCACATCAAATCAGACCAGCTGACCAGGTGCCTCTGGACGGCTCCTGTGGAGGTGTTCCAGTCACACCCAACATGGGAAAGATTCCAGTGCAGATATGATGGAGAGATTATGGTTCTCTTCTGGCTTGAGAACGCCACAAGAGCTTTAGGCACAGGTCACCAAGAAAGAGGACTGGTCTGCTTAGACTGCTGCTACAGACAGAAGCAGTAGAAAATAAGTAGATGCGGAAATATTTTCTGGGTAAAAAAATGACATCCTCTGCTATAATTTCCCATAAACACTGTTACTTAAGTTGCTAAATGGTTTCTTCAAATGAAAGTATGAAAATGCTGTGATCATGTATTCCTCAGTGTCTGCAGACTGAATATCTTCACAGGGACAGACCAGCAATTAAAGACCAAAATGAAAGACATTTGGTCTGAACCTCACTGCAGGAAGAAAATAACATTTCACATAATTTAGACTTGGATTTTAGTGTTTATCTCAGATTTACGGTTACATTTCAGATTGACGGAGGTTGAGGGTGACACATGACTGCAAAACATTAAAGGCATACTTGCTGATCCTCATGGCAGGGTCTATATATTCACTGGCCGATATTCCCAGTATTCCCACATTTTTCCCCCTTGCTTAAAACAACATTTTAAGAAATTTTTTGGTTTTTGGTTGTTATCACACTCTCAGATGTCCTAAAAATCCCAGTTTACACCCATGAGCTTCTCCTCAGTTCCTTCTTTTTTCACGATCTTTGCTCAGTACTTCAGTGGAGAAGGCACATTAACACATCTCATTTTTCATTAAATGACGCTGAACCTGCACCAATCTGTGCTTGTGTATTTCTAAAGAACATATTGTTTTCTGATTGGCTTTCTGGTATCAACTAAAATTGCATTAGGACATTTAAAACACACTAAACATAAATTCACAGTGTGTTATGGCTCAAGGTCACTTCAGATATCTGCATATAAATATGTGTAAAGATAGTAGACAAAGGATGAGTTTTTAGGGACATGAATGTTCCTGGTTTGTCTTAATTTTAATAACCAATCATGTATGAGCAGGTACTGACCAGGTAAACATGGACAGCAAAAAACAGAATCCATTTACCAAAATTCAAATTCAAAAACACTGGGCATTGTCTAAAGAGGACAAAAGGTTTTTATTAGCTTTTTCTAATTTATTAACGATCATAAACTATGATTGGCAGACACATCAGGAAGTCTCGGCTCAGACAGCTGCTAGCATTTGTGCCCTTAGTTTGTCAGCTGATGGGTTAACGGGTTCTCAGATTTGTTTTTAGAAATCAGAAATCAGACATAGTAATCAGTAATAGGTTTCCATGCAACTGCCATACATGTTATCAATTTGCCCCTGAATTTGCCCCTAAAAGGAACTTTCTACTAAGATTACCAAAGCAGCCTTTATAAACCACCAAAAATAAAGCATAAAGCACTAAAATCAGAGAAACTGAATTTAGAAATTCCAGTTCGCACTGGAATAAAAATAACTTTCTGATAAAAAACAGAAAGATATCATTGGGAATTTGCAGGAGATTTTTTTATCTTTCTTTTTTTAAAATAAATAATCATCATGGCAGTTGTTCATGCATTAAAGATCAGACAACATTCACATTATTTCTAATTAATAAACGCCCTGATGACACCAGTCTACACTGCATGCTTTAACTTGCATATTTCAGTTTAAACAGTTTAAAAGATGTTTAAACGTCTTGTAAAATGATTATACATCAAAAACTGAAATTTGTGAATGTACTAACCTCATCCAGTGAGTCGCTGAGAAGCTGTGCTCGTCGTACTTTAATGTTGAGAAACAGAAGGTTCATGTCCACTCTCTGCCTGCGAGAAACTTTACTGACCAGACTTTGCTGTGAAGCAAAAACACAGAATCCTAAACTCAACAGACAAGCATTTGTTGCTCATATACAGCTTCAGCAAATCTGCCTGCTCTGTGTTTCCTTATTACAATATTTTAAGGCTGGAATCAGGCTTTGTTAATGTGCGACTCACCCTGGCCTGACTGATCATCTGTTGCTCCGAGTCTTTCTGGATGATGGCTTTCTTTACCACCGTCGAGAGGATGAAGGGAAACTGACAGAAAGAAAACCTGAAAAAGAGGAAAAAATTAAGAATAGTTAATAATTCTCAGGCAGAGTTTCTTAGTCTGTTTTTCTATCAGCAGTTTCATAAATATGTCTTTCTGTAACTGCATTTCTGACCAGCTTTCAAGTGTTTTCAAAATTCTATACTTTACCCTAATGAGCAGGCTCTGAAGTCTACACCCTCCAAGCCACATGAGCTCCACAAATCCCCCACCACACCAGCCAGAGGCTGTAAGAGCCGGTCATTTCAACTGTAAACTCCAGATCCATTTTTTTTGTGAGACATTAACGAGCCGTGACACAGCGTGAAACGAACTTCACGGCTTCTGCAAGTCTTTCCATAGTTCTGGATAAACTGCAGCTGTGGAAGCGTTACTTTATTCAGCTTTTGAGGAGATACTCAATTTCACTTCCAGGAATCTTCAAAGGGATGTTAGATGACTTGGTCATGAGTAGCACTTACTCAGGGTAATGTACTGTAATATGGAGGGGCAATTCTAATAGGAGCTTACAGGCAAGTCTAAAAATGTTTTTTTTTTTTGACAAAAATCAGTCATCACTGACTATATCATCAACCAATCATTACTACTATACTGTACTATACTTTACTACACTACAAAGTAGTACAGCATTTTATGCTTTCTATTTATTGCTGAAATCTGGAGAGTTTTCAGTTCATACAAAACTAAACTGATGAAGATTTGAATAACAAAAGTGAAGTGAATCAGAGTCATTCAGGTTTTGTATTATTGGTCAACCAATATGACTGGATTTGAATCACAAGTTAAAGTAGAGTATGTTACCTTTTTGGTATTTTCAGGAACATATCTTTGTGGAAAAGTTGTGTATCCATGAGAAATGAGCAGCTCTAGCATAACCTGCTACTGCAATCAACCATAAACTTGTTACGTAGCAACAAATCAACTACTCACATGCTGACTACCATATTCAGTGATCTACAAGAAAGAAAATAAATGCCTAGTTCATACAAAATTACAACAGGGTCTCGTTTGCGCCAGTTTGTCACCGAAGAGGTACGCCCCACCAAAATGAGAGATGTCAGCTATTTCATTACATGCAGTGGTGTAAATTTAATGTCAAAGTTTCATTAGTTTATTATGCTGCAGTAAAGATGCTTGATTTGAACAGAAATGCATCTATGCTAGCAAGAAATTATTCCTACAAATCTATATGGTAATACAACATATCTCAATCCGTAACAACAAACAAAGAAAGAAATATTCAAAGTGTTCTGGTACCTAATATTACTTCAGTTATGCCTTATCAGCCTATGCATGCATTTAAAGCCAGACGTGGTCAGAATGGCTGGCTTTGGTGTCGACTACAGTAAGCCTTGGTCCTTCAATTTCTTTGTTATTTAATACTTGAGTTGGATGATACAAGCAGTCGTACTTTTTGGATTCGGTTTTAAAAGTTTGTTAGTTAAGATATTAGTTAAGAAGCCTGAATCTAATAATAAAATTTCAAGCTTATGTGTTTTATAATTATATTTACATCATTTAACATTCATAGAATTACAGCAAGATGGTGCCATCTTATATGCCGTTAGTTCCACTACATTGTCAATTTATGGACTAAGAAAATGTTTGGGGGCTCGTCCGGGATTTTCACCAGGACAAGCCCTCTATCACACCCTTTCTATATGATAGTTTATATATATATATATATACATGTAAATATTTTTAACCAAAAAGGTCATGTCCATCTAAAAGTTGATTATTGTTAAATTGCAAAATGACTCAAATGAAGTCCTGGAAGTAAAATGTATCCTATCGCCTTTGGTGCTCTAAAGAACGGTTCAAGTGAACACTAAATTTTGCGATTAAATTGAAAATCATGTTCAGCTAAATTTCTTGGCAGGTAATTTGTCCAGTATTGGCTGAAAGAAAACAAACCTAATTGCAAGATATGACTTTTAGATTTACTAATGATGCAAGCATCAGGATTTAGCAGGATTGAACCAGATGGAAAATTCATACAGTTTAATGTATACAGAAAAAACACAACTGACCTATTTGAGTTGCCATAGTTCTGCCAGGTCCTATAATCCTCCATAAAATCTATGTGTTCAAGAGTAATGTTGTAAAAGTCAGTGAAGGACATGATTGGAGGGGAGGAGACACTGTTGGCTGCATCTGAGGACAGGGAAACAAGAATAACAGTCAAATGTGACAGAAATCATCTGCAGCAGACATCGAGATGTTATTAGTTTTGCAAGAGACTCACTGAAGAGGCTGAGCACTTTGGTTGCAGAGGGAATCCACCAGGCGCACTTGGACAGAGGAGGAAATTCATCTGGTTCTGCTGGAAATAGGCGAGTGGAGATGAACTGCAGGAGGCGCTCTACCAGTTGTCTGAAACGCCTTGCAGACAGTCTGACACACACACACACACACACACACACACACACACACACACACACACACACACACACACACACACACACAGATACATGGAGTTAATACTGGTGGCTTGGCAGAGTCAAACTGCACCCTGAAATATACATGTGCACAAAAATAGATGTTTACACTTCAAGGAGGAAAACTAATAGCAGCTTTGGAGAAGTTTGGTTTTTGGATCTGAGCAGAACTAAACAGAACTTCTAATTTGAAGCAGCTTGCTAGTAAATCATTACCACAAACAGCATGAATTCAAATGTTCCTCATTCAAGCCGAGAGGGAGACGAACAGAAGCTGGTTTACATTTGTGCTTTCAGGCTGTGTGTGATGTTTAAAGTCTTCTAGCTGGACAAAGTTTATATTTGGACAGTGAGGAACAATGTAATTAAATAAGATAAAGAAATTTATAAATTAATAAACATGCTTTTTTTCTATTGGAGAGAAGTTTAATATTTCATAAGCCCCATAACTATTAATCTCTTACTGTTGATTACTGTGTTGACATTGTGAAAAATTTCTTTTATACTAAAACTCCCAAACAAGCTTCCAGTCTTTGCTTTCACGTCCAGGGTTCCTGCACCATAAGGACTGGATCTAAGACTTTTTTTACTGCCATTCTGAATAAAACTTTGGACTACAGCTTGTTGGGTTTTTGCAAGCAGATTCTCAAACATTAAAACAAATGTGTCCTTGTTAGCATCCACAAAAAGCTGAAATGAGATTTCCATCCCATTCCCTTGCTCGTATAGACTATTTGAGTCATATGTTGCCTGGCACCAGTTTTAGTCATGTAGTATGTCACTGACAGATTCACCAAACGTGTTCTTAGCAAAACAATATATAATGAAAGATGACCTGATAAAACTTTTCTATGATGTTTTTCTATATTCAAGCTAAAGCAGATAATATGTGTACAGTAACACAACAGCAGACAACAACTACAATACATTAGCACACAATGTTGTAACTCGCCATGAGTTTTTTTTTTTAACTATTTAACATCCGGCTAGTCACTAGCAGCCCACCTATGATTAGGGTAGGGTCTGGCTTATGTTGACCCCTTTTTTAAATATAATATAATGCCTATTTGGAACAGTCACATAGAAAAAAGATGCAACAGCTGATGTATGACTCTTTATTTGTAATGTAACATGTTGCAGTTTCTAAAGTTTTGCCAGAAACATTTTGCCAAAACAAAACTCAAGCCATGGACAGATTATTGGTGACCTGGTGGATGTCAAGTAGTTAAGCATACTCTTTTAAGTAGAACAATTCTATTATACTTGACAGTTAATCACAAATACACGTTTGAACTTTTTTTTTCCCAGAAGGGAAAGTGTTGGCATGCAGGTCGCACTGTGTGGGCTGATTAGAGTAGGGAAAGCAAAGCTGAAGACAAAAACCAAGCTGGATGTAAAAAGAATGCGAGTGCTGTGTTTTGTCAAATTTTAGGGTTTGCACCAAACGACAGCAGAGATTCATAAAACCTCAAAACTGTGTATGTGATATGCATTAAGAAAGTGAGACTAAGCAGAGTAGTTGCCTAATTTATGTTCTCATCTCACAATTTATCACCTGCTAACCCTGCTGCAGAAACAAGATGACAAGAGCCAATCCGCCCACACATCCACGAGTTATTTAAAGCTTCAAATCCCACATTTTCCACAGAAGGCTGCACAATCTCTTTAACATACAAAATCCTCTCTCCTTAGATCCAGTGTGGATGACGAAAATCAGTAAAAGACAAAGTAATTCAAATGTAAAGACAAAGAAAATATTCTGTAGCTTTATAGACGCTGTAAAGAGACATCAATCAGAATATGATACCTGACATTTTTATTGTTTATTTAAACTGCGGTGAGGTCCATTTGTTACTGGCTGCGAACCAATATCAAACTGGTTACCACACACACGAACACACAGACGAACATACAGACGCTTGCACAGAGTTTTGGACTTACTTTTTGAACCAGTGAACCAGGAAGTGATGGTCAGCCTCAGACAAAGCTGCGATCTGCCTGAGCAGGTGAGCATAGATCACATAGGTGCTGGTGCTTGAGTACTGTGGGTTCTACACACACACACACACACACACACACACACACACACACACACACACACACACACACACAGCAGAAACACATAGTTAAAAAGCCGGAATCCAACATGTGAACTGAGACGGAAATCGTAACACAAATGTCAAATGTATTGCATGATGCTACTAACAGAGACCTTAACAGGACAAATTGATAGAGCAGCAACTTAGTGCCTGGATGCATGTGAATGCACATGGCAACCATGGAAACGTACACAATTCAAGGTATCCTCTGCTTAAACATTTATGAGGGCATGTACTGTCTTGTATTAAATAGTATGTGAGTCAATATATACTACAAATAACTGTTATTTATGCGGGGAACATGCTAAGGTAATGAACCACATGTTCATTTTACTTGCAGTAGTTAACCATGTTAACCATTTTTGAAATTCACTTTTTTAAACATGTACTTTTCAAAGAGTCTTTTTTTAAATGTCCACTTAGGTGGACAACATACGTTTTGACTGTGTGGCAGGGCATGGAGTGACACATCAGCCTCCTATGTAGTGGTTTATGTGCAAGTATACCATCAACACTGACACAAATGCAAGAACACAGCCTTTGAATAGCTGTCCACTGTAGTGACCGCTATGTGTGAAAGGGTTAAATTGAGTTGACTGATTAAAGCATGCTCGTCTGGTGAAAGCTGTCCTGGATAATCTCAGTAAACAGTTTTCTGATGACTTCATGGGCTCATTTACTCATTTCGAGTTATAAGGAATAAAACAGTACATTTGTTAATAACTTCACCTGCTGGTTTCCAAAGCTCCATCGTGAAGCCTCAACATGAGGATTTTTGTCATCAGAGGCGGATGTGACTGTTAAACTGCATTCTCATTGGTTCACAAACTGTCAATCACAATTCATTAGCCGATGGGCATAGCCCATATAAGCCTTCTTTCTGAAACTTAGAGTTAAAGGCTACTTCTACCTTTTTATACTCTAACAGAAAGAGAAATTTATCACATAATGAAGTCAAAGGCGAGACCATAAGAGGACAGTTTTCAGTGTTGTTTTCATGGACGACAGTCAACCAAGAAAAACACGGAATAGAAATAGAAGGAAAACATCACACTTGAGCTACACCAATTACTGGATGGCTGCTTTTTAACTATGAACACTATGGATGAGCATTTACATGCAGATTCTGTCTCAGGTGGACCTTCTCCAGTGGACTGCTGCTTGTTTAGGGTGTTGTTCAGATCAGCAGGATAAGCCATGAAGTGTTGAGCAAGAGTCTGAGTCAAGTTTGTGGAACATTAGTTTTCATGAGTTTCTTATTCTTTTATTACTTGATAGGATAAAATAAAATAAGTTTAAGAGCATCATGAAGTGGGAAAATATGACTGATGGAGTTTATTCTTTATTCATGTTCTAACCATAACCAAGTGGCTTTTACCGCATGCTTGTCATAAGCATATTTTCCCTGTTTTATTTCTTACTCATCTCCTTATTTCTGTTGTTGAGTGCATTTTTAGATAAAATAAAGTGACCATAAATATCTCATTAGTTTGCATTACTAAGAAAATACTCTTTTTGAGGAAAGTACCCCTTATTTTGATAGTTTTGTGTATGATTTCTTTGACTTTTTAGAACATTTACTCACCAGTCTTAAACCTTTCATTTGGGATCACGGGAACATGCGTTAAAGGGAATCTGCTGGGTCTCCCACAAGCATCCAAACAACCCTCAAACAACCCACTAGACAAATTTGTTTAGATGAAAGAATGAAAACAAGAGTTAACTGCCCCGGTGGACTTCATTACGGCCTCATGTTCTCAGCTCTTATTAATTAACTTGGAGAGTACAACATTATAACATAAAGAAATAATGGGCAGAACTATGAAAACAAGTTGAAACAAAACAAAACAATGGTTCAAGTTGAACATAATGTTTGAGTTTTCCATTGAAAATGCTTCATGCTCAACATACGGTTCATATTTGTAAGATCCAGAGAAGGCTGGTTTACTGCAATTCCTTAAAAATCTCTCATTCGTTCAACTAACTGCAGGGCTAAAGGCCGACTGAAGTAGGATTTAAATGATTGTTATTCTTTACTTTTTTTCCTCAAGTGTGACCCACTTTCACTTTGACCGCACGCGCACAAGTTTGGATGCAATAAAAGTAATAACAAATGACAAAATGAGTGAGATAATCCCGAAAAGCTCACTTCAGTCTGAGAATGGTTATAATGCACAGATGAAGGGAAAAAGAGATGAATTTGTAGCAACCAGAGCCCATAAAGGAAGGAGAGTCATCATCAGGCAGGAAACCAACAGTCCTCAACTGCAAAATGACCTCATCCAGTCCCGATCTGTGTGTTTGTGTGTGCGTGGTTATGTTCTCATGAGAGCTGAAAGACGAGACAAGTCCTCAAAGTCAAATGGGGCAAAATCAGAAGTTTGGCTCGGCCGTGTGTGTGTGTGATGGAGGGTGGAACCACAGTGGGACTACTGTAGACTGCTGTCTTTATCTGATGCTGATCCCCAAAACCATATATGGGAATCAGACTGGACGGAGAGAACGAAAGACAGACCGAGATGAAAAATAGCATCAAAGAAAGATCCCCAAAAAGAGAGAAAGACAGAAGACTGGAATGAAAACAAGAGGCAAGATTAAGAAGAATAGCAAAGGGAAATTTCAAAAAGAAAACAAAACATTTTGATGAAAATGTCGTTGTTAAATAAGAATAAATATGGGCAAAAACTACCAAATTTAACAAATGTTCTCAAGTCCCAGTGACGTAGGCTTAAAAACCAGTCACTGAGCCCATGGTAACTACCGATTATTAGGGGACAAAAATGTGTAAACGTTAACTGTTTGGTGAGAGGTTGTTTGCTGACTGTTGTTACAAAAAACTGGTGGCAAAGAGTGCTACACCGAAAACCTTGTTGTTTCGGTAGCTCGAAGGCACCAACAGCACCCCGACTTCAAACACTTGTGAAACGGAACAAACCAGAACAGGAGACCATTCACCGTCAAAGTAAAAGTTAAACCTTTTGAAACATCTTGGTTTCAGCGGAAAGGGAAAACTTTTATTTTGAAGGTCTTTCAGGTCATTTGAACAACCTCCTTTTACTGTCGCAGTTTCATAGTCACTCAGTGGTTACTTAGCAAGTGTTTGCAGACAATCCCAAAAAGCTGATTCTGTTCATTTGGATGTAGCAGATAGTGAAGAAGTCACTTGGATGAAAACTCTATGTCCAAATCAACAGAATCTACTTTTTGGGATTTCCTTACCTGGATGATTGAACATGCATCAAGACATGATGCATGTTTAAGTGTAAAGTTGCCAACAGGGCGCACTGTTTTAGTCTGTCAGCCACTTTGCAACCCACCTACACTCTAGCTCCCACTTTCATGCTGTATCTGACTTAATCAGCTGTACTCTCTGTTCTCATTTATTTGATTTCTTCACTGATTTGTGATGAAGATTAGTTCACTGTAAGGGGCCTTCTGGGTACTCCCCACAATCGTACCTGAACGAGAATGAAGTAAGCTCGCAGATCATCTTTTGTCCGAGGCCTGAAAAAAGAACAGACCAAACCCAGAACACAGTGAGACACTGTTAACAAATAGTCCCACAATATAACAAATAACTACACCAGCAAAGAGGTACAAAACAGAGATTCAAGGTATTACTTTAAGCTATTTTACTACAATTTAAAATAAATGAACAAGAATTCCAACATCAGTGATTAGAATGTGAAAAATATCAATGAAATGTTAATAATTTCCTTTCATAAAAGCATGTATAGTAAACTTCATAAGTGGAACATGATAACACAAAGATGCAGAGAGCTCGTCTCACCCTTTCCACTCCCTCAGCAGGCTGTTAATGATCCCTTTCAGCACTGACTTCTGGATGTCCTGAGGCTAAAAACACAACCGAAAACAAGCTTAGTGTACAGAGGCCTACAAAGAGAAATAAAAACACTGAACGGCATATTCATCTAACCTTTACCACAACAGGAAGGTCACTTGTTCTACTTTTAAATTGAGAAAACGCTCACCAGGTGTGGACGACTCCAGTACTACTGCGAGGAACCCTGGAGTCAGTTTTGACCAGGATATATCTCTTAATACACATAACCCAAAAATCTCTATGACTGCCTTGTTTAATATGTGCAATACTGATCAAATTAGAAACATGCTAAATGCTTGATGCTAAAAAACTAGTTCACTTCTATGCTGGAGTATTGTCATTCCCTACAGTCAGTTCCTAAAAGCTCCCAGAAAAGCCTTAAGCTGATCCCAGCAGTTGATCAACTGCTGGGATTTGCTCCAGCAGTTGCACACAAGGTGTTGGCTGATGAGGCCCATCAAATGTAAAATATTTTACATTCAAAAGTGATTACAGGAAAACTATCGTGATTGCAAACAGCCAACAAACGAATTTCAGAGTATTTTCTCCTCGTTTCTGAGCGTATGTAAGCATGTCTGAAGGTGTGGTCTCACCGTGTTGAGCAGTGCGTCATAAACAGCGTTGACAAACTTGGTGTTGACTCCTGAGTCCTCTATAGTGTTAAACAATCCATTCGCCTCTCGCTGGGAAAGGAGTGACGGGGAAAACGAAGGCAGAGTAACACACGGAGAGAGTTAGTGAAAACTGCTTTCCCATCGCACCACATCGTAAAACAGTTCTGTGAAATTTTACCAGCATTTAAAAGTGTTTTCTCACAACAGGCCATTCGCTGAGAACCAGATTCTGTGTGTGATATACCTTGAAGGCAGCGTTGATTTCTATGAAGGAGTCAAAGGTTGTCAGGTAAAACTCCCGGACCTCCCTCCAGTCTCCTGATTGGAGGGCACGCTCCATGTCCTCCCTAGCAGCCAAAACACACGAAAGACTTCACGGAGACCGACCTCTTTACCTTTGATTTAAGGATGTTTCCTGCATGTTTAAAGTGTGTTTAAAGCTCCAGCGAACTGACACCTACTGAAACTCCTTGGTAGTCTTGGTGCGCAGGGGGATGATGGGGTCAGAGGGGAATGGAGCTTTGACCTCTGGAGGAAGAGTGTCGATGGAGAGCCGATGCTTTTGACGAACATTGCTGCATATCGGAGGCAGCTCTCTCCCTGCAGGAGAGGAAAATAAAGAAGAGGAACCAGTTCAACTATAGCACACTCTCAGTAACACTGACCATCTGCACAGAAAACATGACTTAAGGAGTTCTTTAAAGAAAAAGAGTTTAAAAAGGAATCTGGATGCCAAAGTAGAATTTTACAGGAAGCCACATCCTCTCATTTTCTCAGCCTAGTGAGCTACACAATAAAAGCTTTCTCAGCTATAGCAGCACTCACAAAGGCCTAATCACGGTCATAATATAATATCAAGTCTGCTCGTTAAATGTTCATAATGTAAAGCAGATATCTGGTTCAAGACATCTTGTTTTATGTGCAGATTATTAATAATTATGCAATGCAATCTCTGTTTCGAGACCCTCAAAACGCTTTACAATTCCACTATTCATTCACTCTCACATTCACACACTGGTGGAGGCAGCTACAGTTGTAGCCACAGGTGCCCTGGGGCAGACTGACAGAAGCGAGGCTGCCATATCGCGCCATCGGCCCCTCTGGCCATCACCAGTAGGCGGTAGGGTAAATTGTCTTGCCCAAATAATGGATGAAGATGGATGGATGGATGGTAGATGGATAAAGATGGATGGATAAAGATGGATGGATGGATAAAGATGGATGGATGGATGATTGATGATGGATGGATGGATGATTGATGATGGATGGATGGATGATTGATGGATGGATGGATGGATGGATGGATGGATGGATGGATGGATGGATGATTGGTGATGGATGGATGGATGGATAAAGATGGATGGATGGATGGATAAAGATGGATGGATGATTGATGATGGATGGATGATTGATGATGGATGGATGGATGATTGATGGATGGATGGATGGATGGATGGATGGATGGATGGATGGATGATTGGTGATGGATGGATGGATGGATATGGATGGATGATGGATGGATGGATGGATGGATGGATGGATAAAGAGGGATGAATGATGGATGGATGGTCGACGAGGGGTGGATGGATGGATGAAGAGGGATGGATGGATAAAGATGGGTGGGTAGATTCAATAAAAACATCAAACTGTTAATTACTCACAGCTGTAGATCTGCAGCTCGACAGCGTTTAAACTGACACATGGAGTGAAAATGAAAATAAAAACAACAACTGCAAAACAGACATTGGGCCTGTTTTGAATGTTTCTCGGAACATGTAGGTGTAGGGAATATGTGCTGGGAGACAAAAGAGGTCCACAAACAGAGAAATGAATCAACAACAGCTATTAACCCCAATCAGTGTGCAATCACAGAGGCCAGGCTGCGCTGCATAACACACATGCATTCATCTATCCTCCCACACTGATGACCATCCATCCATTCTCTTTATAATTAGCCTCAATCCCAACACTAACAATAGGCAGGCGCAGCCCTGTCCAGGTGCATTGTGGATGCTCATTCTGCAGAAGTGGAAGGATTGTGCAAGCAGAAGATAAAAGGGACACAAGAACAGAGATGGGCACGTGTTATATCACAGAGAAACTCCTCTCATCCACCAACAGAACAGCTAAATGTCTGCATTTTGTCCCGAGGGTGAGGAAAGATGCTACAATGAAGAAATCATTGTTTTAGAAAAAGTAATTAATCCAATAGTGAAAAAAAATGTGTAGAAGTAGATTTCAAATAGAAATTTCCATTTCATCACTCGTTGTGATTTTCTCAGCCTCAGTGAAAGATGCCCCCCGAGTGCACTTGTGTCAGCAGGCTGCCAGTTTGGTTCGGTGTTGGCTGAGGATTTAGTACCTGGTTTACCTTTTACTTTTCTCCATCAGTCCAAACATCTTGTGCTGCTCTGTGTGTATCTGATTGCGCACAAAACAAGACGTTCTGAACCATGAAACTGTCCAAAGAGCATTCCAGACAATGGATCAAACCGCTGATCAAAAGTAAACTTTGTATTGATGGTGATTGTGAAGGAAGATGAAAAGGAACAAGCCATCCTCTGTGGATCAAGAATATCAAACATGCAAACGGTCCATGAAATGAATCAACTACAAAAGCATTTAGATTGTGCTTTGTCTGCCAAAGCCAGGACTATTTAACTATTTTGAATAAAATTATCTGGATTGGAACCAAATTTGAATTGGCTCTTTTTTTCATTATGCTCCATTTCTGTCATGAAATTCTCCTCGATGAAGGAATTAGTTGTTTCATTAATGAAATCAGACAGAAATTCATAATCAAAGAGGAAACAAAGCTGCAATAAGGAGAAGAACATATTGTTAAATCTCACCTTCCATCTTCACTCCCCTGTCCCTCACCATCCTAATTATCATTGCTTTGTCAGCTCGTATATCACTGAGCGCAGGGCTGACAACAACAAGCATCCGTTGTCATGACACCTTTTGATCATAAGAGTCACATTCATCTTTTTCCTCCTTCTCTTTCTTTCTCCAGAGTTTACTTTGATGTCTCTTGATGATGGGTGAGAGAGATCTTCCCAAAGTGTTTTCAAGTGCTTTCCATTCAATCCTGCTTTCATTGCTGCAGAGGTTTCTGAACAAAGCAAGCATCAGACTGGAGATGATGTGTGCACCTTGTTTGTGAGGCAAGTTGCACAGTGATAGCTTCTTATTCAGTCACGTCACAGCAAAATATGATTGCTGGTTACCTGCTCTATGTGTGAGCACATGGCTACATGACTACTGTTTATTACAATTATGCATTTTTTTTTATTCTGTTTAACTTAGTCATGCATCAAGTGGCAACCTTTGGGGCAGAAAAATGAAGTCAAGCGCTAAAAACTAGAGTAGTCACTGCAGTCAAACACCAGTGGATATGTAAACTTCTTCATTGGTCTTCCATGTACATAGTTTCCACAACTTTTTTAAGGATTCTGAGACATGGCAGCTAAAGTTCTTTGGAAATCACCGCATTGGTGCAAAAATGTTGTTTCAGTCACACTGTGACATCTTTGACATTTTTCATATTTTTAGCAAAAGAAATAGGAACATATGAGGTATTTTTGCCAGAGGCTACAAGTAAAACAGTTCCTAAAGATTCGATTTAAAATTTGTTTTTTATTTATTTTTTTGCTATATTGTCTGTTAAGTTAGCTACCTTTTTATATCTGATTGTTTCAACAGACACTTCTCTGAAACTGATCACGTACCAGGCTGGGACTGAAAACGAGTGCAAAAGCAGCCAAAGTCCAAAGAAGGACTTTGAAAGACCTGCAGAAGCCTCGAGAACTGTTACTCAAGACGACTTTAAAAAATGACGAGAAAGCTCACCGGAAGTACATACAAAGAAAATAGTGGTGGTTCAAGACTTTTGCACTTCGTTCAACCAATTTAGCCATTTTATATATTTACTGCATTGAGTCATATCACGCTGCAGTGGAACAGTGTTCCTTCTGAGACCAAACTCCACTTTTATTTTGACAAATCTCTACAAAAACCCGTAACACGTTACAGATGAAGTAGCAAATTGTGGTGATTATCCAGCAGGCTGGCCGACTGTAACGGGCCCGAGGAATGCAACAATATTTCATGTGTGTGTCTTGATGGTTTTCACTTTCATATGGTTTTGATTTGGGGCGGAGGTTTGTATAATTATTCTGGCATCAGTAGCCGTGGTGACAAAGTGGGCTGGTGGGTGCTCCGCCGGGTCTCTGTTCTCACGCGGCATTTAAAAACAACCACGCCTTTAACAGGAAGCAGCATCCCCTTTACCGTCAAAACACTCACAATGAAAAAATAATTAAAGCCACGCAGAAAAGCTCGCAATCTGATAACTGCAATGCTAATTTAATAAGAGAAACTAAAAACCTTATCTAAACACATTTTTTATGCCACTTGCCCAAAAATGCTTCACGTGCAGGAGAACAAACCATTTGTAATTATTACTTGTTTCCAGCTCTTGAGTCTAAGTGACTTGAGCTTCAACTGTGAGTCAGCTGAGATCTGAATCACCCCTTAAAAATGTCTGTAAGTGTCTCGTTATTAGTGAAGGCGTCTGATCTTCTCACACTGCGGGATGTTGAAATCCACAGCCGCACAGCTTTTTCTCTTCTTCTTCCTTTTCAAAGCTTTTCATTTCAGAGTAGCGATGTCATCATTTGCAGGCAGCATAAACAGAGTGTGAGTGCATACATCAAGCACACTGTAAACAGAGGAAGTAACACATCATTACATCGCAGACGAGGACGGGGATCGGTGCTTCCAAGAGAGCAAAGAGGCGGCGAACAATATTACAAAACACTGAGCAGCTTTACTGCTTTGGAATGAAGCAGTGCCGATTCAGACGACAGGAAGTCGGAGCAAAGCTTGTTGCACAAGTAGAAGTAAAAAAGCCACAAGTTCAATTTGACTAAAGATGCTAAAGGCAAAGTGTTTCCATCTACACATTTAAAACCACAGAGAAGCCTCACAATTGCTTTTATGGTGAAGAACCTAAACATCAAAAGCTCTAAGAGTTTCAATGTTTTTTGCAGTAAAGTAGTGCATTTTGCACGTAATCAAATATTTAAAGTGCTTCTGGAAGCAAGTCTCAAAACTTAATCCTATCTAAATATGCCAGCAGAAAGCCAAACCTTTCATATCAATGCCAACACTTCAGAGGTTTGGCACCTTTGCCCCTAAATCAGGTTTTAAATACTTTATTCCATTTGCAGCAGCAGCATCAAACTGTGCATGCACATAGTTTCACAACATCACACCATCTTCATCGTTTGGGTTTGTGAGTGTCATATCTCTTGATCTCTGTATGATGTCTATGGTAAAGTTCTTATTATGTCAGTTCAAATATTTTTCATTAATATGAATCAGTTGTCACAGTGTCTGCGGCACAGTGGTGCAGTGCGAATGGTTGTGTGTCTGTGTTTTCCCAATGACAGCTCAACAGTCTAATTCTGCTGGAACGCTTCAGCATTATTGCAGTAACTTAGATGCACATTACACGTTTTTTTAAGTCTGGCTTAAAATAATGTAAAAAAAAATCAATGGAAAAAAGGGAGAATGCAACAAATAACTCCAAATAATTCTCCTATTTAAATCCTTTTAGCGTTTGGGTTTACAGAGCAGTGCTTCTCCAGTCAGGTTCTTTCAACAGGCAGATTTTGCCAAAACAGTTTTAATTCGCTCCTGGCTGCTGATGGGCCCGTGTCCCCTTTTCGGGCTGTGCCCGGGCCCTATGGACTAAGGCCCAGCCACCAGACGCTCGCGTTCGGCCCCCTTCCCGGGCCTGACTCCAGGGCGGGGCCCCGGTAACTCTATCCCGGGAAGGGTGAACTGTTCCCTTGGTGTTCTACTCATAGGGTTCTTCTGAATCGCTCTTTGTCTGGTCCCTCACTCAGGACCAGTTTGCCATGGGAGACCCTGCCAGGTGGCAAAAGCCCCCAGACAACAAAGCCCCTGGGATCCCTGCAACACACAAACCTCTCCACCACAATAAGGCAAGTCTGGGCTTCTCTTCTTAGGCTGCTGCCCACGTGACCCGAGCCTGCTAAGCGGAAGAAGATGGATGGATCGAGTTTTTTTTAACTGTTTTTTAAATTATTTTTTATTTTTACTCATAATGTTTTATGAATGCTAGCTCGAGTCCGGTGTCATTTCCTGAAAGCCAAAGCTCTAATCTGGTCCTGGACCAAAGGCACGAACACAGAATGGAGGATAGAGACAGCATTTTGGGAAATTTGATTAAATTTCCTTTTTCGATGTGCAAAGAAAGACAGAAAAGGGGCAAAACCACTCTGTTTGCTGAAATAATAATAAGTTGTGTCTGAACTCACCGTGTCTGAGTCCGTGGTTACCGGTCAAGTTGCCCATGATGCCACCAGCCAGTCCACGTCCAGCCATGTCCCTCCTCTGGCTGAGCGTGGAGATGAAGGTGCCCAGAGATGGAAAAGGCTGCTTGGCTCCTCGCCCCAAACCCTACCACACAAAAACATGATCATGAAGACGAGTGGAAAGAAAGTTTTTTTGCATGCACGCACAACAGACCAGTTATCTCCTCCTTTGTTTTATCTTTTTGAACCGCTGCAAAGTCCTGAAGTCTCAAACGCTTCAGTCTGTAACTCCATAATCAACGTCACCAGTCTACCTTGAGAGAAACGTGAAGAATCAAAGTGGAGATGCCAGCTTTAGTGAGAGACTACCGGACATGACTTCAGCTACACACACAAACCTTTACTCCAAAACTTTATGGAAAACCAGCTCTGTTTATTTTCCGAGATCCAATCACATACAAACTAAAACAGAACTATGGAGCCCTTTAAAACCAGACACAACCTCCATCTTCTCTCCTTTTTTCTATCTCTTCTAGATGATCCAGGTTAGGACTTCAACTCGATTGTGAACATTTTAAGCCCAGATTTCACCCATAACACCAAGAAACCAGCACTTAGTGGTGCTCTAGCTCTTGAGTCAGAACCTCTATGTCACAGGCTGGGTCTCTGACCCAGCGCTCTGAGTTCATGTTTGTATTTGTCTCATTTTGTTATGTGATTTAGTTTGTGTTATTTCCTATCTGCCTTTAGTTTAGGCAGTTATTGTTCCTGGGTTTTCTATGTTTTGGGGTTTTGTATTTATTCATCACATATTAGGTCTGTTAAGTTGTGTTGTCATGTTTTAGTTTTAGTATTTCCTGTTTTATTCTGACAATGTCATGTGTTCTTTGTTTATTGTATTTAGCTTTCCTCTCCTGGTCCTGTCATTAGGTTTATGTCTGTCAGCTGTTTCTCCCATGTGTCTCCACCTCCCCTGATCACCTCATGTATGTATTTAAGCCCTTTGTTTTCTGCATGCCATTGTCAGGTCGTCTGCTCATCCATGTCTCATCCCCAGGTACCCATGTCAGTTCACTATGGTTAAGCTTTTTCATGTTTTGTTATTAGTTCACCCAGTTTAGGTTATTGTTTAGTTTTCACCGATGCCCGATTATTTTTACCCTCATTGCTAGCCTCAATAAACGGCTTGTTTTGTTTATCCACACTACGTTTTGGTCTGCGTTTGAGTCCTCCTCTGCAACACATACGGTCTGCCCCAGCCAGACCGTGACAGTACGACCTGACCACTATGGACTCAGCAGACCGCGAGCTTTACGAGCGTCGGGAGGCAGCCTTCGCCCAGCTGGAGGAGGAGCTCCGCTGGAAGCCGTGGCGTACCCCCGACTACGAGCGCATTTTCCACGGGACTCGGCTAGCTCTCGGAGGTCCCAAGAGCTGCCGAAAGTCCCTGCCTGTTGCGCTGCCTGCATCTAAGCCTCGCTCGCTTCAGGTGGGAGTCCTCCGTGTGGCTTCAGGCGCTCACGCTCCAGCCTCGGTGTCTCCGTTCTGTGCACCGGGGGCTCAGTCGCTCGCTCCGCCGGCTTCCTCCACTCGAAGGAAGCAGCGCGCCCGTCGCCATAAACTGGACAATGCCGAGCTCACGGTGGTGAGTAACAATGACTATTACCCTCACGACCCGTCTGATGCTAACAACATTCGGCTCACTTCCGATCCATGGGGAATTTCCCTTATGGATGACGACGTGGACTGGGAGGATCCGTTTTGTTTTACTCCCTCTACACAGGGAGGGATGAAAGACAATTCCCGCTCGCCTAAGCCTGCACATAGGGTTAAAGGACAGACTGTTAATTACGTTACCAGGACAAACACACTCAGTTCCACTTCCGTCTGTTCAGGTTCTGTCAGTTCAGGTTTTGTTAAGTCTGGTTCAGTCATCCCCAAGTCAGCTCACTCTACAACTGTTAACCCAAGGATTTCGAAAACTATTAACCCAAGGACTGCTAATACTAAGACTGCTAAACATGAAGTGGACGGCGGATTCATTTTTGCTAGGTCTGTTTTTGTCGACCCAATACATATTAACCCTAAGCCTGCCGTTTCTAAGACTGTTTTTTCTGAGCTTGCTCCTTTGCCTGTTCGTGTTTCTGCTGCCAGGGCAGCTCGGGCCCAGCGTACCCCTGCACCCGAACCAGTTCCTCGGGTGAGGGAGTCTGAGGCCCAGCTGGTCCCTGCTCTGGTTTCCAGGCCAGCTGAGGCTCTGTCCGTTTCTGCACCCGTACCAGCTCCTCGGGTGGGAAGGGCAGTTGCCCAGCCGTTGCCGGTGCCTGTCCCGGCTTCCGGGGTGAGGGGGGCTGTGAACCAGTCCACCCCTGCACCCATGCCGGTCCCCAGGGTGAGGTCAGCCAGGATACAGCCCGTCTCCGCACCCGTACCTACTCCTCGGGTGGGAGTGGCTAGTGTCCAGCAGGTGCCTGCACCCGTTCCTGTTTCTACTGAAGGCTCAGGAGAATTCAGTCCGCAACCAACACCACCATCACTACTGCATGCTTTTCAGTCTATAGCTCAGTCATTAGCTCTGTTAGCAGCCCAGTCAATAGTTCATTTTCCTGTGTTTCCGTTAGCTCAGCCCTTAGCCCACTGTGCAGCTCAGCCAGCTCCCCATTGTTCAGCTCAGTCATTCGCTCCATCACCTGCTCAACCTTCTGTCCAGCCGGTGGTCTCTACACCTGCTGGTCATGCTTCGTCTGCTGGAGGTTCAGGAGAATCCACCCAGCTTCATGCCTCGTTTGCTGGAGGTTCAGGTGAACCCAGCCAGCTTCATGCTTCGTTTGCTGGAGGTTCAGGAGAACCCAGCCAGCTTCATGCTTCGTCTGCTGGGGGTTCAGGAGAATCCAGCCAGCTTCATGCTTCGTTTGCTGGAGGTTCAGGAGAACCCAGCCAGCTTCATGCTTCGTCTGCTGGAGGTTCAGGAGAACCCAGCCAGCTTCATGCTTCGTCTGCTGGAGGTTCAGGAGAACCCAGCCAGCTTCAAGTTTCGTCTGCTGGGGGTTCGGGTGAACCCAGCCGGCTTCAAGTTTCGTCTGCTGGAGGGCCCGAGGAGCCCATCCAGCCTCATGCCTCGTCAGCTGGAGGGCCCGAGGAGCCCATCCAGCCTCATGCCACGTCAGCTGGAGGGCCCGAGGAGCCCGTCCAGCCTCATGCCTCGTCTGCTGGAGGGCCTGAGGAGCCCGTCCAGCCTCATGCCTCATCAGCTGGAGGGCCCGAGGAGCCCGTCCAGCCTCATGCCTCGTCAGCTGGAGGGCCCGAGGAGCCCGTCCAGCCTCATGCCTCGTCAGCTGGGGGTTCAGGAGAACCGCACCAGCCTCATGCCACGTCAGCTGGGGGTTCAGGAGAACCGCACCAGCCTCAAGCCACGTCAGCTGGGGGGCCCGAGGAGCCCGTCCAGCCACCTTCAGATTCTGCTTCTGTTTCGCCTGCTGCAGCTCCAGCCTGTGCTTCGCCTGCTGTGGCTTCATCAGAGCCTTCGTCTTCGCCTGGTGCGGCTTCATCAGAGCCTTCGTCTTCGCCTGGTGCGGCTTCATCAGAGCCTTCGTCTTCGCCTGGTCCGGCTTCATCAGAGTCTTCGTCTTCGCCTGGTCCGGCTTCATCAGAGTCTTCATCCTCGCCTGGTCCGGCTTCGTCAGAGTCTTCATCTACGCCTGGTCCGGCTTCGTCAGAGTCTTCATCTACGCCTGGTCCGGCTTCGGCCTCTGCTCCTGCTTCTGCCTCACCTGGTCCGGCCTCAGCTTCTGCCTCGCCTGGTTCGGCCTCATCCGAGTCTTCCTCGGCTTCTGCTTCTGCCTCGCCTGGTCCGGCCTCTGCTACGCCTGGTCCAGCCTCTGCTTCAGCGTCGCCTGGTCCTACGGCTGTTATGCCGCCGCCCAAGCCTCGCTCTGCACCTGGGAATCTTCGGCCACCTGCTGGACGTCACCGCCGTCGAGGTCGGCCACCTGAACTGTTTCTACGCCGTTGCCGTCCACACGGTCGGCCACCTGAACTGTTTCTACGCCGTTGCCGTCCGCACGGTCGGCCCCCTGAACGGTTTCCATGTCGCCACCATTGCCGTCCGCACGGACGGCCCCCGGAACTGTTCGACCATGGACTTCTGTGCCGTCGGCCTCCGGGCCGGCCCCCTGATCACATGAACTATGATTTTCTGGACCGTCACCCTCCGGGTCGGCCCCCTGAGGAGTCATGAACTGTTCCCTGTGCTCCTGTGATTTTGATGGACATTTTGGTTTTTTTGGCCTTGTTTCTGGCCCTCCGTCCTGGACCCCCACCGCCCGCCCTTGGTGGGTTGTTTTTGGTTTTGTTTTTCGAGGTTTTGGGCGTCTGGAATCCGCCCTTGAGGGGGGGGGGCTCTGTCACAGGCTGGGTCTCTGACCCAGCGCTCTGAGTTCATGTTTGTATTTGTCTCATTTTGTTATGTGATTTAGTTTGTGTTATTTCCTATCTGCCTTTAGTTTAGGCAGTTATTGTTCCTGGGTTTTCTATGTTTTGGGGGTTTGTATTTATTCATCACATATTAGGTCTGTTAAGTTGTGTTGTCATGTTTTAGTTTTAGTATTTCCTGTTTTATTCTGACAATGTCATGTGTTCTTTGTTTATTGTATTTAGCTTTCCTCTCCTGGTCCTGTCATTAGGTTTATGTCTGTCAGCTGTTTCCCCCATGTGTCTCCACCTCCCCTGATCACCTCATGTATGTATTTAAGCCCTTTGTTTTCTGCATGCCATTGTCAGGTCGTCTGCTCATCCATGTCTCATCCCCAGGTACCCATGTCAGTTCACTATGGTTAAGCTTTTTCATGTTTTGTTATTAGTTCACCCAGTTTAGGTTATTGTTTAGTTTTCACCGATGCCCGATTATTTTTACCCTCATTGCTAGCCTCAAACGGCTTGTTTTGTTTATCCACACTACGTTTTGGTCTGCGTTTGAGTCCTCCTCTGCAACACATACGGTCTGCCCCAGCCAGACCGTGACACTCTAAATGAAATCAGGTTTTCAGCTGCATGAACAGACAATGACAACATGACCTGAACCGAATGAATGAACTTAATATTCACTCAGTCTTCTCTGTGATGAATCACACTTCTAATCTTTTTGGTATTTGATGAGTTTTAGGTGTCTGTGAACCACAAGTGCAATGAGAAAAATGTGGTAACAAGATGAGAAGATTGATGAGAAAGCATGTTGAAAAGAGAGAGCAGGAAAGAAGGATAAGTGAGGGAAAGTGAAGTAATGCAGAAAAGATGGGAGAAAGTGGGGAAAAATGAAGGAGGATATGAGACAGGAAGTCAGTGAAGAAATGGAAATGAAAGAACAGATGGAGAGAACAGATCGTAGAGGAGGCTTGAGAGGTGGAAGGAAGAGGAGGTGGGGAGTTCAACAGATGCACAGCAGCCGCTCATGACAGCCGCAAACACACCACGCTCTCTCTCTCATACACACACATACACACACACACACACACACAGCAGCAGCACCAGCAGTGTTGTGTTCAGGTGATGGAACGGGAAGACAGTTAATCATCCATTCAAAATGAATCAGTTTCAAAAGAAATGAGACCCTGAGGGATATTGTGAACAGAATTTTAGCCCTTTTAGCCCTGACGACAGCCCACACACACACACACACACACACACACACACACACACACACACACACACACACACACACACACACACACACACACACACACAGTTGTTTTTCCATGTTATTTTCTCTAAAGCACTAAAAAGAACAGAAAAACAGTCAGGTACATGCTACATTTTCAAAAAAAGAACAGATTACGATGATGGCATAGACGATCAGCCACATAATTAAAACCACCTGTCTCATTTTGTATGTGTCTCTCTTGTGCTACTGAGGCAGCTTACAGTCCTGTGGGCTGTGGGTGAGGCCTGTAATGCGTGGGGTGTGCTTTCGTTCATGCAGAAACCTCCAGGCTGAAAAACAAAGCCAAAGTGGGAGTGCCAGTAGCTGCAGTTCCTCTAACGTCCACTTGAGGCTGCTTCCAAAGTCAGTCCCAATAGACCCCAACGTAAAATTACCCAACTTCACAGTAGATATACATACGTTTACGGTCTTACACACACAGAAAAATGCTCTCTGGTCTCTATGAATAGTTTCCCCATTCATCACAACTGGGTAGTAGTTCAAATTTTTATAACTAGTCCATTTGAACAGGCTCAAAGTTAGGAGGTCTTCTTAATGCACACTGAATTGTAACAAGGTGATTCACCCAGCAGTGCTTTTAATGTTGTGGCTCATTTGTGTATGTGCAGTCTTATGTGTCACACGTCACGCAGAATACAAATAGTACAACAGATACACACACACACACACACACACACACACACACACACACACACACACACACACACACACACGAGCCGACACGTGCCCTTTCATCTCATCTCTCAGCTCAGACGTTCCACAGTGTTAATGAGATGCAACAGGTTTTTCACTCAAATCAGATCAAACACTTTTTGAAAACCCAGAATTAATGCAGGAATACAAAAGCAGACACTGAAATCATTCAATAAATCACATGTCGAAGAAGATTCTCATTACTTCAAATTAAAGTGCATTTAAATTTCACTCAGTGCAGGCAGTAAAGCAGTTGCTCCATCTGAGTTCGTTAAATCGCCACAGGTTGAGAAATTCTGCAAAAAGCGTTTAATGCACAGCTTTCTAACTCGTTGGCTTTTCTTCTTGAGACTCTGCGAGCCTGACATTTGGTGTTTTAACTACAGCTGTTTAAGGACATTTCCACAAAAGTCAGGATATACATGTTTCCTCAGTATTGAATGTTTTTATTTTGAATTTTTTTGCAAACTTACATTCAGACTCATACAGCTATTTGACAACAAAACCAGTATTTAACATCCAAATAATCACAGCAGATCTCTCTTGGAGATTGGGGCGATCACGGCTCAAGAGTTGGGAGTTCGCCTTGTAATCGAAAGGTCGAGCCCCGGCTTGGACAGTCTCTGTCATTGTGTCCTTGGGCAAGACACTTCACCCGTTGCCTACTGGTGGTGGTCAGAGGGCCTGGCAGCAGTGTCCTGCAGCCTGCAAAGGGGTGGCTGTGGCTACAATGTAGCTTGTATTGCTGTCTCTTGTCATCTTGTCCCTATTGTAAGGACTCTATCTTATATATCTTCAGAGGACAATTTGGTGTTAAAAAGTTTTTAAAAACAGATACTGATATGCATTTACTTAAATCTTTTGAAAGGTTCCTTTAGACCTATTTTCCCCTTTTAATTAGCAGCAAACCCCAATAACGCTGCAAGCCTGACTGCTCGTCACTGCTTTTGTGCCCACAATCAAAAACGATCTTAAGCTAAAGGTGGAGGTGGGTTGCAAAGCAGCCGGCAGATGGGCAAGAACTGCGGGCAAGCTAAAGCAGCCTAAGTAACACAGCCGACATGCAGTTTGTGATATGTAGAAAGGTATCAGCTGAGCCATCATGATGTGGGTTGGCACTGTCACGCTCAGCCACAATCCCAGTAAATCTCAGGGGCTGGGATTGTGGCTGAGCTTGACGTTGATGTCTGAACTAACATGTTTGATTTGGAACTGTCATATTACCATCCCATAACTGTGACCAACAACGACACTGTTGAGATATTTTATACATTTTTTACTTGCATTTATTATCATTTATCAGCTCAGCTGGTTTCCATTAAGAACATTTTTATTGATAAATGTTCATGAAATTAATGACACTGACATCAGTTTGCTGTATATATGGTATATATGCTGTATATAAGTATATTTGCTTTATAAATGGTGCTAATTAGTGCACTAAAAAGCCAAACTAAGATGCTAAATATCGACATGCTGCCACGGTGTTGAAGACCTCACAGAGCCCGAAGCGCCGCTGTAAACTTCTTCGTTCTCTTCATGCAGAGCTGCTTTCCTGCATCACTCCCTTAGAAGTGATGTGTGTATAATTACAGTCCTCTCCCAGTGAAGCCACATCACTCACTCTTTCATCATCGCCACAGGCCTGCCCACGCCAGCTGATTGACAGGTGATGTCCGGGAAAGCGTGCAGCATAAACAACTCGATCAAGGAAATGAGGCTGTCAACAAATCATTCCTGCTCAAGTTTTCTCGATAACTAGATCCCGCTTCACATCTGACAATAATTAAACGGCTTTAGCAGCAGTCTTGTGATTTCCGTCGTGTCCGGCTCTGCTCAGTCATTTAGTCTGAGAGGAAATGCTGTCATCCAGAGAGAAACCACGCCACGAAGAGCTCAGCGTCTGACTGTGTCTCACACACTCTGCTCAGCCTCTCCTCTGTCAGCTGCTCATCTCTAATCAGATCGAATATGCTGTATATAAACGTGAAGCACTGTCTTTACACCAGCTATAGATGCTTCAGTTCACGATTTCATCCAGCAGATTGACCTGCAGCTGATGTACAGTCTGCTTCCTGAACACAAAGACTCAACAGTCTGTTAGAAATGGTTTCCAAATACACAGACATTATTCCTCATCAAGTTTGAGTAAGCACGGCTTAATGATGCCAGATCTGGCTGAGTTTTGGAAGCACAGCACCAGATGTGAGTCTGACTCTGGATCCCAGATTTAAACTTGTGTTCAAGTCAGCTGGTTTGGGTTGATTTAGGCTGAAATCAGCCCCAATGAGCAGCCAACATTTATCCGAGATGGCTCACAGAATCAGTGAGCTCATTCTGGTGCATCATCATCAGCATCATCACCACAAGTCTGGCATCAGTTTGGAGACCGGTCATGGCAAAATAAAGCAAGCATTAGTCCCGTTAGGATTTTTCACCAAGCGCCAATATCTGGGGCTGAAGAAAAACTCCCCAAACCACTGATAGAGTAGCCCAGTACTGCCTGGCTCTTTTTTTTGGTTTAGTAATCGTGCACAGTTCCCAGGAGCCTCGTTATTTAGTACCACCTTGCTGGAGATGTGAAGCGAGCTGAGATTATACCAAAAAGTGACGTGAAACACTGCAGGTTACACCAGGGTCACGTGCTCTGATGATCAGTCCTGCTTATACTGAGGACGCGCTGTCTGCAGTGGCAAAGCAAATAAAGTTGAGCTCTTTCTTTAAGATGCAGAAATCAGATGTGCACTGCGTGTTCAAAGAGAACCTGAAGCTCATCTCAGAGCCGGCGTGTTGTGTTCAAAGTCAAAGGAAAGCCCCGATGTCACCCTGGACAGGGGACTAAAGGGAAACTAGGGGAACACCAAGAGTTTCTGTGGAGTTCTGAGTTTAGTCTGAAGCTGAGATGAACACAAACACAGACACACTCACTGAAGCACTGCTGCTCTTTCAATTTCTAGCGAGCTGTCAGCGAAGATTCAGTTAGCACGCTGGCTGTTTGCTGTGGATAAACACGAATGTCACCCAGGCAATCTGTACAAAAAATCATTTCTGTCTGATAAACATTCTTATATTTGGAGTTATTTTCTCCTCCAAACTGGGAATCTCATCTTCAAATCCACATGTAATTCATTTTAAACTGAATTCCCTGGTTATGGATTATCATGGATGGATTAGATGAACGCGAGCCAGGTCTGTCAAAGGCATTCTCGGAAAGTCATCTTCAAATCAAATCGCACTCAGCTTGTGCCACTTAATTTATGCTTCAAGGCTTTTCTTAATAGGCTAATCAGCAGGTACTTGAAACATGTTGCCATGGCAATGATCAACAGAGAAAACATGAAAGAATAAAGGGCCAGGGCTAGCTGCTTACCAGCGGCTGAACTGCTAAACAAAGACAAAGGAGACTGTCCAACATCAAAATAATCGTGGATGGCGTCAGATGGATGATGGAAATGCTCAAATATAACCATGTGGCTACAGCATATCTACAGAGATGCTACTGTGAAAGTTTGTGTGGAGTGGAACCATATAAATGGAAGTCTATCAAAGATTTTTTTAAACCTGGAAGCAAAGCGTTTAAGAATTCCCTGAGCCGAGAACTAAGCCAGCTCCAGGACAAACCTGGGAGAACAGGAGGAGCGTCCACCTGTGAGCTCCCAGTGCTAAACCCTGAAGCACCATCCCACAGTGACATGAAAAAAAATTCAGAGAAACTATTTTTATTTCAATCTCAATATAACAATTAACACAAGGCTCATCTTCTGTGTGTGACACAGTCATATTCTAACAACTTGTAACACATGTAAAAGTCGAGTTTCTATTTAGTCAAGGAATTAAAACCTTTAAACCGGCTTTATTTCAGATTTGGCTGATTTTATATGCAATAACTCACAGTTGAAATACTTTCAGAGAAAAACAGCAGAACCCAACAATCAAAGCTTGAAACCCAAAAAAATGTTTGTCATGAATCTGCTGAGTCAGGTTTTACTTGACTTAAGTAACCAGACCATCAGCTCATCAAACTCTTGGAGGTCTGGAAAAAGTCTTCCAGATAATAACATGCTTTCTCATCATCGGGCAACTCTCAGAAACAAGAATTCTGGATCAGGTAAAAAAAAAAAAAAAACAGGGAGCACCAGCTGCCTTCAATTGGTCTGTTTTTACTGGTGGGTAAAACAATGGCAGCCACTGTCTCCAGGAGCTGTTTCTCCAAACTTGAAGCCTGAATCTTTTCAGCTCGCACTGAGCCTAAGCAGCCAGAAAACTTCTGAAGAAGAATCAGAATCAGTCAGGCCAAAGCCCCGGAGAGAAAAAGCGCATGCGGCCACTTTATGGCATTTCCAGACAGAGTGGGTCTCAGCAGTTACAGACTGTTTATTAGCCCCGAACCTTCTGATCTGCACATTCCTGCTCCCTGACACAATGTAGATGACATCAACCGAGCAGCCAGCGAGCCCGCCAGTCTGCTCCAAAGTGACACAGAGAACCAAACCGAAAACAACGCCGGTGAAAAGCCCAACAAGCGAGGCGAGCGCCCGGCTCTGTGTTCGAATGATTACATCACTGCTGGAGAACTGGAGTCAGGCATCATTATGTAAGGCAGGGGCATCACTTTTTCCAAAAAGCAACAAAAGTGCAGTCTTTTATTTATTTTTTTTGTTAAATGTCACTTTTCTATCTGTTCAGGAAGTTTAGGGGACTTTACACAAGTTCAAATCCATGTACCCGATTCCTGAAGTACAAACAGTGAAGATTTTTGTCTTATTACAAAATGATTTTGGATCAAGTGGAATGTGAAACTGCATTAAAAAAGATGCACGCTGAGAGACTCATGCAGTGATGACCTGCAGTAAAATCCTTTGCTCTAATTACCGTGGTTTGTGTTGCATAACGTTTTTTTATTATTTCTTAGAACACGAAACGCCTGATATCTATTATTACACAGTAAAACTCAAACAATCAGTTCTGAATGTAACAGTATGGGCACACAGACCCCAGTGCGGTTCCTGAACCTGCACCAGTTGCAAAGATGAATGCTTCCTAAAAACCTGTCATTGGTTTGCTTTTTAAAGCACATGCATGAAAAACCTTACCCTGAATTCATATATTGTCTTTTTCAAACGGGATAATGATGTCTAACATTTCTACCTGTAATGTTCAAACATTGCTTATTTTTTTATAACTTTTCAAATATGCCTCCTTATCACCAGAACAACCAGTAGCACCTGAAACATGTTTTCTGTACAACAAACAGAAAGGGATGACAGGGATCGCTCTGTTGTGGAATAGATAAAGATAAAAGGCGGGTTTCTTACAGCAGGAGGGGAGCTGTTGTAAATTGGTGGGAGCCTCTCTCTCTCCCTCTCAACTCCTGACAGCGCAGAATGTTCTCCATCCATCCTCTGAGCGTGGAAGAGTGGAAACGTTGTTTTGCGTTTTTCCCCGTCCCCTGGAAAGACTCACTCCTCTACAGCCTCTGTGCTGCTGTTGGTCACAGGGCTGCACATGTTTTTAACCAGAGCCAGCTCTGACCCCGAGTCCCCCGGCTGCCTGCTCGCTCTGCTCCGTTATTTCACAAAAATCAGGAAGACTCACATCCTACGAGAAACGGAGTGAAATCTACCTTCGTCGGACAGGTGGGCTTTCCGTTACGCGCACAGCCTGACGCGTAAACGTCTCCAAAAGCGGCGCGTAAAGTCTCCGATGTACTTTAAAAAGCACGAAGCAGTCTTGGTTTTAAATTAAGTTTTTTTCCTAAACTTTGGGGCGAGTTTCTACCCGCTTCTTCTTCTCTTTCTCTCCCTCTCTGCGTCGTCTGACGGGGAGGCAGCACAGCTGCGGGCCGGCGCCATGTTTGGAGAAGGAGGAGGAGGCGCCTGGAGAGCACAGCTTCTCTCTCTCTCTCTCTCTCTCTCTCTCTCTCTCTCTCTCTCTCTCTCTCTCTCTCTCTCTCTCACTCACACACACACACACACACACACACACACACACGGGAGAGAGAGAGCTAGAGAGAGGAGGAAATAACGGCAGACAGTGGGCAACATGAGCTTTAGAAGAGAGAACGAAAGAACCTTTGTAAGAATAAACGCATGTTGGTGCTGAAACTTTCACAATCTCTGTGAATTTAAGTAATTCAAGCAAATATAAACGCAACAAGAATCAACGAATACCTGCAAAAAAGGTCCAATCAAAAAAGCAAGAATAGAAAATACGTAATTAAAAATAATTATTAGATAAATAAGTGCATTCATTAATATTTTTTAAAATCACATTGCTTAAAGTTAAGAAACCAATAATTTTATTTATATAACATAAAGCGATCATCTCGGAATTGTGATTTATGTCAAAAAATCGTCATCTGATATTTCGTCAGCAGGTGGGAGGGACATGCTTGTTGTCCTTTTGCTTGGTAGAAACAGAAATTTACTAACGAGAAAGAAAATATTTCCTCGTTTATCTGTTTTTGGGTTTCAAACATTTTTAAAGGCATTTTCTTTGTGAGATATAAAACCTGTTGCCTGCTCTCTCCCACACTTTGTTTGGTCTTGTTTGTCTGCTTTTCTCTCTTCTCTCTCCTCTGCTCATTTGGATTTTCTTATTATCAGAATTTTTCTGTGAGATTTATTTATGGACATTAAACAAGTGGTCAGAAAATAACTGGTACACTGTGAGCACTGAGCATCTGTGTCTCTGATGATAATTCCAAATGTATTGTATACTTTGCTATTTCCACACTGGTACTTTTGTTTTGAAAGGAAGCTGAAGGGAAGTAAGGAGCTGTGATTCCTCCTGCGTTGACTGTGCGGAGCTGTAGACTCTGCGTCACCGCCACAATTTAACCTCTGTCCATAATTAGAGAAACTGGATCTGGGCTACAGGCCAACTCTCACTGAACATAAAGAAACTGAACAGCTCCTCACAAATCTGTGTGTGTGTGTGTGTGTGTGTGTGTGTGTGTGTGTGTGTGTGTGTGTGTGTGTGTGTGTGTGTGTGTGTGGTTTTCTCAGTAAGCTTGAGATCATCTGAACTCTCCGTCTGGTTTCCTAAAAACAGCTCCAGTCTTTCTGCAGGTCCTGGAAAAGCCTTGAACACATTTTTAGATCAGATATTCTCATAATGCAAGCTCTGCTCTTTTGCACTCACTTTTATTCCAAGGCCAGTATAAAGTCAGACAACTGAGGCTTGTATCAAACGAAGCAGAGCTGAAATATATGGTTAGTGGTGACAATGTGCTGCTTTTGCTGGTACCTCGCAGTGCCAGTTGCAATTTAGGGGACAAGCCGAGTGCCACAGTGTGTATTTTTGTCTTGTATTTATAGGTTAATATAGGCTTAAGTGTACACTAAGTTTCAGTGGATGTAGCTCCAACCAATCACATCTTCTGTATCATCCTTTTTTCAGTTGGTTAACATCTTGATTTGATGAAATGTCAGCTTGAAATGCTGCAGCTGACCGAAACACACACCCAGACCTACTGCAGGGTAATGAAGGGGGGATTCACGGTCACCTGATCGGCCCTAACCATATGCTTTGTCACAAAGGAAAGTTGAGCCTAATATTAAAAGTATTGGAAGCTGGTTCCACTGAAGAGGGGCCTGGCAGCTGAAGGCTCTGCCTCCAATTCTACTTTTAAGTAGTGCTCTATTGGGGTGATACGGTAAAATGAGGTCTTTCAGAAAAGATGGGGCCTGATTCTATTCAAAACCTCGTTTTCTGGATTTAACACGGAGTCACTCAAGAGAAGTCAGTATGGGTGAAGTGAAGTATATGCTCTCTCTTTCTAGTCCCTGTCAGGACTCTTGCTGCAGCATTTTGGATTAGCTGAAGGATTTTCAGGGAGTTTTTAGGACTTCCTGATAATAATGAATTACAGTCGTCCAGCCTGGAAGTAATAAATGCATGAACTAGTGTTTCAGCCGGTTTGGAACTGGGGATTGGGCCTCGAGGACCTCCATCTCTGACTGATTCAAAGAGCGTTGAACCTGTACGACCCCTCCTGTGGGTGGCGGGCCCACATAGCTTTTTCAGGCTAAGGCCGGGGTGAAAAGCTCCAGCAGTCTGCAAACTTTCTGTGTGACTAACTAAAGATGTGTTTCAGGTTTCAAACATTTTCCACCTCCTCAACAACAACTACAACCTGCTAAAGGAGAGCAATGATGGTCGAGGTGTTATAGGCAACATTCCTGTAATAAATCTGAATGAAATAAAATAATACTTTGTAATTGTACTGACTTTCACTGACAGTGGTTCCTAATATTGTGTCCCCGTCTTTGACTTACCTGTGACAACAGAATAACCTGAGGAAGACGTGAACATGAAGTGGAGAACTTTCTGTTGAGCTTCACTCATCACACAGAGGTGGTCAGCTGCTGTGTAAAAATGGACTTTTTGGACAAACAGTTTGTTTTTGTAGAGGAACCGAAAGCAGCTTTCAGGCACCAGCTTTTCTAAAATTGGTCGAGTCTCGCCGTCGGCTCGAGCTCTGTTTGTTTTCCGAGCTCAGAGTCTGTTCAGCAGCAAGCGCTGAGGGTTGCTGTAACAGCAGATGTGTTTTGCGTCAGCACAGAGTTTTTTATGGCTTCTGGACCTCAGACGTTCATTCGCTCGGGCCTCTCTGCACCTGATGGTGAAACACAAAGCTGCTGGGAGCTCTCGTGTGAGCCTCCGGCCCACGCTGGAGACATCAGCTGTAGTAAACAGACATGTTGTGTTTATGTCTGATGACAGATCAGATTTGTTCTTTGTTACATCGTGGCGTGCTGGGATTCGAGGCAGCAGACTGAGGGACCAGGCACTGTTGCATTATGGGAATGTTACATAACAGCAGCAGGACTGCGGCTGACTCATGGATTTATGGGCTGCGGATCTCTCCTTAAACAATTTGGGGATCCGACACAGATCTGGAAAATGAACGAGAGAGGGGAGATGAAAACATAAAGAGTAAATGAATGAGTGAGCAGTCAGCTGAAGGACTGCTTGCTTTTTTCAGCACAAACATGTGTGTTTATTCTCGCAAAGGTTATTAAACGAGACCTTTATGGCCTTTCCTTATGTTCTGTTATATGTAGACTATTACATTAATGGAGCCTGATATCAAAACATAGCTGAAGTTTCAAGCAATTAGGTCACTGCATACACAAATAATCCCTGAGAGCCAAACCCGGGCTGCAGCCTGCTTTAAACATTCACTTTAACATCCCTGATATGGGGATCTCAGGTAACCAGTTTCTGTCTCTGAGCAGATGTGGACTGGGTGGCAAAGAGGAAACTGTACAGTTTTTTAAAACCACCTAATGCGAACCAGCGAGTATCCAAAAAGTAAAAATGTTGCAAGAAGCTTGATTACAGGTTATTAGTTTGATTATACGTAGTTATTAAAGGTTTATCTTGCTGCCAGAATCAGTTTAAAGATCAGTTATAAGACTGTCCTGTGTTGGATGGGGCCCTCATCTTTTTAATGGGCTTTGGTTGTTTTTATCTTCTTTATTTGAACAGATACGAGCATTCAGAAACTCTTGAGTGGTCATTCCCAGCTTCTTCAGTTTATTATCAGCACTGTTGATGTGCAGGGAATGGTTGTCCGTCTTATCCAATGGGACACTCTGGCAGCCTGGCCTGGATGTACCCTCCTGCCTTTCGCCCTATGCTAGCTAGGATTGGCTCCATCCATGATCAGGTCAAACACATCTTTAAGCTCAGTTTTGAAACTCACTACAACCCATGGACTCGCGGTGGTCCAGTACGTATTTGGGTGCTAGTTGGGCTGACTCATATTTTAGAGAGGACACTGAGCTTAGAATCAGGACTTGTTCAGAGTGAGTAAACAAAACCAAAGAGCAGCATAATGATGACTTCTATTGAGAACAACTTCAGCCTCATCCTCCATCTTTGCTGTGCTAATGTGTTTATATTAGCCAAACCATACCTAGCTACCAGGTATGGTACCAGGTATGGTAGCTAGATATGTTACTCGTATTTAGATCTTCATCTTGGTTTGTGTTCAAATTTCTAGCAGAGCTGTATGGTTCGCTTCTTTAGAAAGGCTTCGGACTGTCATACTATCATCTTTAGATGGAAGCTAGCTGGCTAAAGTCTTGCTAGCTTCTGACTCAACTAAATACTGTAAAATCATTATTTCACAGATACCAGTGTGTTAAACTTCATTGTAACAGCTGGGAGAACAGCTACACTGATAATTTTATTGGAAATGAAAGAATATGGGACACTTTTAACTCCTAACATTTGGGTCTCAGAATTGCTAATGACACGAGCACAGCCAGGGATCAACGCTGGGCAAAGTGATTGGCGATAGCTCACCAATCAATTTCTGTAATTTCCCCACTGATGCATTAAGTTAATAGAGAGACAGATATAAATTCAATCCGCCGAGTTGTACGTTCATGTTGGACCTGCTCATATAACCAACTCTTGCAACACAGATGTGTCTGGGTGTGCACAGGCACACAAGCTAATACCCAGATTTCCACAGGCTTTGAAGTTAGAGAGAGAGAGAGAGAGAGAGAGAGAGTGTGTGTGTGTGTGTGTGTGTGTGTGTGTGTGTGTGTGTGTGTGTGTGTGTGTGTGTGTGTGTGTGTGTGGCAGCTACGCTGATCCACCACAATCATCACGAAATGAAAGAAAATAGGAGGAGGACATTTCTAAGTGTGACTGTGAAAACTCAGCTTTGTGTGGGGAGGGGATGGAGGAGAGTGGAGGAGACAGGTTTGATATAACACAACTATAGGTCTACGTCACACAAATGCAGGCAAATGTCTCGACTGTGTTCAGTAACTACTGAAGCTAAATCGTTGTTTGTCAACATGCAAATGTTTCTTCATCCTGGAAGTGAGAAATAAACTCCCAGCCTGCCTGCGTCTCTGTCAACAGTGTGTTGTTTTTTTTTTCCAAATGCACATTTGGGCCACACATTGCAGTTTACGGAGGGCGGATGGTGTTACCGTGACGGTGAGCTCCTCCGCCGCCTGGTGGCAACGCTCCTCTGCGATGTGACACGGGGGTGAAGGGACCAGAGGAATATGAAGCAAACTGCATGAAAAAGATCTTTATTTGTTTATTTGGTGGATAACTGTAAAATCCAAGTAAATAAAAGGTTTTCCATAATGCGTTGAATTTGAATAAAAACACAGGCAGTGTGTGTGCGTGTGCGTGCGTGTAAGGACAGCGGGTTGGTCGGTTCATCCTGTCTGATCGCCGTCAGTTTGTGCTGATGTGAGAGCACAGAGGAGCTCAGAGGGGAGAGGCATCTGTTGTCAGGAGGAATATTTGGTTTGATTCATAGCAACGCCTCAAAGTGTGGGACAGAGAGCAGGAGCAACATCTGGGAGAGCGAGAGGAGCAGAATCCTCAGCTTCAGGCCGCTTGGCAGCGACGCGCTCGCACACGCCTTTCCCCCAAAAAACAGAGAGGAGAGGGAGAGAGGTTACTGGAGTGCAGAGGAGATTCAGACAGGAGGAGGAAGAGGAGGGTGAGCGGTGCAGCTATTTCCTGCACATGATGATGTTTCTGATCCGGCCCAAACACAAGCGTGTTTCTGAAGAAGGCTGGAAAAATTAAGGGAACTTTAACAAAGGACGAAAGGATCGGAGAAGAAGTTTGGATGTTTAGATTCTTGTCCAAAATGTTTCATGAAATAAAAAAAACAAACAATTTTTTAAATGAAGGATCAAAAGTGCCAAAATCTACCCAACAACAAACAGGCGGTCAGGGAAAAACATCAACAGAGAGCAAATAAATCAATTATTACATTAATGTAGAAGATGATTTTAAAAATGTGATTTGAATTTGCCTCATTTCTGCTTTGGAGACAAATAAGAAGGACGTCGCTGAAGGTACTTTTTATAACCTCTGTGTTTGAAAAATAAACAGCAGATGAGACATTATTATTATTATTATTATTATTATTATTATTATTATTATTATTATTATTATTATATTCACAAGATTGTCACTGGTAGTCTTAAGAGTTTGAAAAATGAAGACAAAGTTTGTGAGGGTGCTTCACTTTTCAACCAATAGGCTTCTTCAGTTCTTCAGGGTCACGTGACAAGTCTAATGAATCAGAATCAGAATCAGAATACTTTATTGATCCCTGGGGGAAATTATTTTTTGTTACAGTGCTCCATTTTAAACCAACATTAAGACAAGACAGACAATACGCTAACTAAGAATAGTACAATATATACATATATATACATACATACATACATAAGTCACTTATAAATAAATATTTGGAAAAGAAACATGTGTAGCTGTAGCAGCAAACAGTGTGTTAAGTGGATGCGTTGTACAGGGAGATGGCCACAGGCAGGAATGATTTCCTGTGTCGTTCAGTGGTGCTTTTCAGTAATCTCAGTCTCTCACTGAACGAGCTCCTGTGACTGACCAACATGTCATGGAGTGGGTGATCAACAGTGGGTGAACGAGCTGAAGAAGCCTCTTGAATGAGACGTGAAACATCCTCACAAATGTAAAAACAAAAAAAAAAAAAAAAGCTTTTTTTGTTTTGTTTTTACATTTCAACTTTTCAAGCTCTTAAGATCAGTTTTTACAAATAAAAAAAATGTTTGCTAGTCAGGAAAGTCATTAAGCACACATCCTTATTTACAGTGGAGGCCTGCAAAGGCAACGCCTCTTCAGGAGATGGAGGGAGCGCTAATTTATGCAGCATGGGTTTAACTGTACGACTGCTGGTTGGTTGAAAACAACAAATTGGCTGCTGAAAGTAAAACTGCGGAAAGAAAGTAAATAAATGGGGAACTGATAGTCAGATAAATGATTACAGAAGAAAACTGAAACTGAAATATTTCATAAATAAACAAACAAAGAACAACAGTAATATCTCAGTTTGCTTGCTTTAAAAATTAGATCTTAAAACTGAGACGATGATGCGGTTTGAGTCATTCCTCGTCTGAACACAAGAGGGCGCTGTTTACCCATCAAAGCATGGTCTGCATTCATTTCATGCAATTCTTTTAAAATCTCTTCTTATTCTATCAGATGGAACTGCTGAAAAGAGTCAAATGAGGCTGGTTCCTGAGAAAAGATCATATTTTATTAAATATAAATGTCTTTGATGATTTGCGTGAGTTTTCATCACGCAAATCATCACGCTTGTGCTGATGTCAGCACAAGCAGAGCTAACCACATGTTCATTCATTTGTTTCGTCAGTTTTGCTAATTTTTCACCTTTAAGATTCGGAGCTAACAACAAAAACTAAATAAAAGAAATGAAAGCAATAAATAAAAGACCAGCATCAGCTGTTAATCAAATCTATTTAAGCCCAGAATTTTCCGGATCGACAGATGTTTTGATGTCACTGCCAGAATACCAGCCAATGAGAGCGCTCTGAATGACCCCGTGCTGCAGGATGCTTCGTGACGCCAAAAGTTGACGTGGAATAAATTATTTTTCCACATGCTGTGATGTCTCATTGAAATAAATGAAAAGATAAAATATTTTGCGTCTGTTATGCTTTTCTCCAGATATTTCACAAGCTTTTCTCTGCAGTTTGGTCATTTGAATTACAAATACTAATGCGGTATTTATTTATTTATTTATTTATTTATTATACAGAATCTCTTTACAGCAACTGTTATGTCAAGGTCATTTTATTATAAGATAAGGACTGTGCAATATTAAGGGTCAGATAACCACACTGGCTACTGTGGAGAGGAAGAAGTGCCTTTTGAGAGGAAGAGATCTTGAGCAGAACTAACCTCAGGAAGGGCGACAATCTGCCAGGTGAGGGGAAAGATTAACTGAGCTCCTCACCCTTTCTCTAACGAACTCATTTGTGGCGCTCATAACCACGATCTCATCCTCCCCACAGCTGGAGGTCATAGCTGAGGGTAGGAACACAGAGCAGACTGGGGCTGCAGACGCTGCACACATCTATCAGTCTGCTGCTCCCTTCTTCCCTGACTTTCAAGTACCCATGGTACTTGAAATCCTCCACTTGGGGCACCAAGTCACTCTGACCCTGGTGTGCCAATTTCACCTTTTTCCCCACTGACTTCAAGATGGCTCACCCCAGCCTCATCACACTTGTGATGAAGGTTAAGGCTTTAACTGACTGATCTGTGCTCCTGGCTTTATGTGGGAGGGTATTTCCAGAAAGGAATGCTTGTTCATCTAGAGATCAGCCGTTTCAGAGTAGAGCTCGGTCGTTCAGGCTTCTGACTAGGATGCCTGCTGGACACTTGCTAGGTTACATTTTTACAGGTGTGTCCAACCAGGAGAAGCCCCTCAGGCAGACCTAGGGCACACTAGAGAGATTTTACCTCCGACTGGCTTAGAAACACTTCAGTGTCCTGTCAGAGGAGCTGATGAGGTAGCAGAGGAGAGAGAAGTCTGGACATGAGCACTCAGACTGCTGAAGAAAATGGATTTTCCACATGTCACGTCTACCTGACACTGCTTTAACAGGACAGCTCATTTTGTAAAATCTTCCAAAGAATAATCACATAGGCACAGCACTTTTCCCTCCCAGGTTTTCCCCTTTTCATTTTATTTCTGCTGGAGGTTCCAAGTACACAGCTACGTCTGCCTTGTATTCACTGAAACCTGGGACTGAGGAAATTGTGGATTTATTGGTCAGGATTCCTCTTTGTGTTGTCCTTGCAGTGTCTCACTATTGTCCTCACAGATGTATCATCACACATGTGTGTGTGTATTTGTGCACTTTGTTGTCAGTGTCCCAGTCTGGCCCTCAGACTTTTACTGCCTCACATTACCACCTATTTACAGCCCTGTGGCCCTGCTGCTGTGGAAATGTGATCTAATTAATCGCACATCACACTGATCTAATGTTGGATGCCTGTGTATGTGTGTGTGTGTGTGTGTGTGTGTGTGTGTGTGTGTGTGTGTGTGAGGGAGCTGCACCTCCTGGATAATCTGAGAGACTGCCCTATAGCTCATGTTTATGACCCAGCAAGTCGAGTTCATCGTCACAAATGAATAAAATCAGAATAATTGTATCTGTGCTGATGTCTGTAAGTCTGCTGTGCTGCACATGCACCTGTATAATACTTGCAAATTACCCTTAAGTCTTGTTCTTAAAGGTACTTTTTGTAACTACCCTCTGCAGTACTAGGATCAAAGTGTTTATCCAGCAGGGGGCAGTGTGACGGCGTTAGAACTTTTGATAATTAAATTAAAGTGCTGCCATTTCCTCAGGAGGCTTTCATTCTGCCAGGTTGGCACTGTAAATAACAAAAAGGTTACCAAAGGTTTTTATTGAAGTGACCTTTTCTCTAATAATTGCTCATAATATTTTATAAACTAAACTGACTGTTAAAGGCACGATTTCCTCGTAACAGTTAAGTAACAGGTTAATTCAATAGAGTCTGTAGGAACATTTCAAAGGGCTGCGGCATTAATAAGGAAAAACTTATCTTTTATTTAGGCTCTTACGCACAAAATTAAAAGATCAAGAGAGCAAACATCTCTTCTCACTATAGACACTGTCCCGAACTCTGAGAACTTACTCTATTCGATGTCTCCAATAAACGTCAGAAGATAAAATCCCAACAACAGGAAAAAATCCCCTCTTAAAGGTTATGTACCCACGGGAATTATAATTGAAGCTGCGATTGTTGCAGTTGTTTTCCATGCATTCAAATAGAAGACGTGAGGAGGCCATACTTGATAGTCTGTTCCTAAAATCATAAAACATGTTGGGGTGTCTTTTCTTTACCTTGAGCTTATTCTTCTCTGCGTCTCTTTTAGTCTCAGAGTCTTTTCATCGTGCTGCGTTTAAAGTCAATTTTAAAGCTGCTCCTTCAGAAGAAAAGCCTGTCAACTTTTCACCTCTTCCTGTCACGGCCTGGGGGATCAGCGAGACGCTGATCGGCCTTTTTCTTTCTTTTCTCTCTCTCTCCTCCTCTCTGTCGCCAGGGCGGAACTCATTGTGGGTTCACGCCCTCGGCCCACGCCCACGGAAAAGAACACACCTGATACCCATCAAGGTGAACGGCATTTAAGCCAGGAGGTGACTGCTGGTCTTCGCTGGATCGTTGTCTACCAAGCACCCCCCTGGATAACCTTTCCCGTGTGAATCTGTGTGTCAAGTGTGAAGAAAGGAACTGCAGTTGTGTATGTGGAGAATTGGAGAGCGAGTGATTCCCCCCTTGGATTTCTCTGGAGCCCCGTCCCTCACATTGTTGTATATAGCACTGCCCGGCACTCTCTGTATATACACCTGGTGAACTCTGTAAATAAATCCTTGTGTTCAGCTGATTCAGGAGTCCCGTATTTGAGTCCCCTGCATTGAACCTTAACACTTCCACAAGGATTTTTGAAATAGCAGCTGCACAGGGAGCGTCTCGAGTGTGACTGTCGCAGCTTTGTCTCGGTGTAAATGTTCACTCTCACCATGATTCACAGCTCCTGTGACCTGAGGGAAAGGGTGCGTCTGACTATGCTCAGATCTTGTAAAATGACCCAGTAACAGTTGATAATGTGAAAGACGGATCTCTGCTGCAGAAACCTGATAAGACAGCAGCCATATGTCAACACTAACCTCCGTGTGTGGAGACGGCAGATACAGCTTTGGACACTTGAAACACTCGCTCCAAACTTTACTCACAAACTGTAACCATCAATAAACTCTGAACTACATATAACATCTCACTTTTTTGCAGCCTAGAGGTAAAAAACATCAATAAACATTTGTGTGTGTGTGTGTGTGTGTGTGTGTGTGTGTGTGTGTGTGTGTGTGTGTGTGTGTGTGTGTGTGTGTGTGTGTGTGTGTGTGTGTGTGTGTCAATAACAAAAAGGCAAAAAATAATTTTAAAATTAAAAATGAATAAATTGAAAATAATAAAAACACAACCAGTAAATGCTAATCATACCAATCCTGACATATGCTTGTTGTTCATATTATCATATTAGATAAAATGTTACCCAACACCACGGGGCACATTACTATACTGACTTTTAAAAATACATGAATCCACCTTGGAGGTGAATAAACCTGCAGTTCCTCTAATGTCCAGCAGAGGCTCCAGCAGTGAACCTGATTAGCCAAATCAGGGCTCGACTGTCTGCTATCTGCCTGCTGTAGGCTTCACCTTAATCACAGTTTGTTTGTCTGACAAACAATATGTCTGCGTGATCTAGACTGTATCCAGCAACATCCGGTAGCACAAAACCGTCTTTTATTATTATTATTATTTTATTCTGTTTCCAGTTTCTTTTAGATTCAGTTAGATTCCAGATTTTTCTTTTCAGTTTAGGATTGATTGAAAATGTTTAGTTTGAGTTAATTAGTAATGATTAAGTCATGATTATTATTATATAAAGGGCTTTGTTAGGAGTAAGGTTTAAAAGAAATCAGAATAGGTATTAAAATGCATACAGAAAACTGACTCAGACGTTCAAAATCTAATGAAAAAAACATAATAAAGTCTGACTGTGTCGATCAAACTGACAAAAACCAAAAACATTTCCTCTGTTTTACTTTGTTTCGTCACAAAATTCTTCCAAAAACTACTTTTTTAGTTTTATTTCAGTCAAATAAAATGTTCTATGTTCAATTCAAATTCAAATTCAAATTTGCAGCGAAATGCTTACACAACTGCTCGTGACCTAAAGAAAAAAAAAAGGCTATGAATAAGGTAAATATGAAAATTAAAAAGGGTAAATTTAACTAGGAAAGAATAAAATAAAATATAAAAATTAAAGTTGAAAATAAAATAACTGTACAACAAAATACACAATACACAAATACACAGTATAGAAATATATAAGAATGTATGAAGAAATATAAATATATATACACAATAACAGCAGCTGTACAAGTATTAAATGGAAATGAAGAAATATAATGTCCAGTGTCCACATTTGTGTCTTGTGCAGTGCGAATATGCTTAAAGTGATTTAGTGATGAAGTGATTCGATTAGATGACCACGCATCTAATCGAATTAGTGTAAACAAAGTCCAGAATGTCCAGTGTGTGTGTAAGAACCATATGTGTGGGTCAGTACTGTGTGGTGGTGTGATTGAGAGACCGTATCGCCTGCGGGAAGAAGCTCCTCCTCAGTCTCTCTGTGTTGGTCTTCAGGGAGCGGAATCGCTTTCCTGACCTCAGCAGAGAGAACAGTCTGTTGTTGGGATGGCTGAGGTCCTTCACCATCTTCCTGGCCTTGGTCCAGCACCGCCTGCTGTAGATTGAGTGCAGGTCAGGGAGCTCGGAGCGGATGGTGCGCTCAGCTGACCGCACAACCCTCTGTAGAGCTCGTCTGTCCTGCATGGTGCTGTTCCCGAACCAGGTTGAGATGAGTGAACATTAGCATATTAACTTTGCCTACACACACACACACACACACACACACACACACACACACACACACACACACACACACACACACACACACACACACACACACGTTCAAGGGCACAAAATTACACAGACACTGAAGTAACTGCATATTTCACATATGTGAAACATGCTGTCACACACCTGCTGCCATAAAACTGTTTCACTCACACTGACACACACACACACACACACACACACACACACACACACACACACACACACACACACACACACACACACACACACACACACACACATCCTATGGATCTCTCATATAGAACATTCTCACTCTTTGTTCCAGTCCAAATAAATCCTTCACACACAAACACACAGAAATACACATGAAGCAGCGATTCAGAGCATGATGTCATCTTTCTATTTCAGAAAACCACCTGTGGTGAAGTCACCCTCCCACCACACACACACACACACACACACACACACACACACACACACACACACACACACACACACACACACACACACACACACACACACACGTTAATATATAATATATATTTTCACAGAGAATCATCAGGAATCTTTTCAGCGCCGCACTGATACACTGATCGGCTGTAATGTCGTCTGACATTTGCTGGGCTTGTATTTACATTCAGTAAGTTATTTTTTAGTGGGTTTTTTTTTTTACTTCAACTGGAGTCATTTTGTTGTGTTATATTCAGGTTTGACTTCACGTTTTATAGAATGTTATTCAGTAATTTTATTGGTCTATTTTAATTAATTCATATTTCATTCAATTGTTTTTGCTTGAATAATTTTACTTCATGTCAGGAAAATTGTAAAAAGAATTTCATTTGTGAAGTCGCTTTATTCTGAACATGTAAAAAAAACCCACAACAACAACAACAACAAAAAAAATAAAAGTATTTAATTTCACAACTACTCATCATTTTCCTTCCTGTTTATGCCCTATCCTATTATAAGTCCTCCCTCACTGTTTAGTACATGTTTTATAACCTCAGTAACATAGACATATTTACAGATATTTATACAGCAGGTAAAATTAGTATCCAACACGTCATCAACTTTCTAATACAACATATTTATAAATGTGCTGCTGACATGAAATTCTCACCAGATGTTGATAAAGACTCATCCGATCTGCTCATGCAAAGAAATCAAACCATAGATGTCCATCAATTCAGTCATGTGTAATAATGAGAAATGACACGGGGGCAAAGTATTGAACACATGAAGAAAGGGAGGTAGCAGCATATCAGCTGGTTCAGTCCTAAAGCCTGCCTCCTCCTCACACTGCTTCAGGTCCTCACTCAGTCTGTTTCACTCCACAAACAGAGAAGCAAAATCAGTGAATTTTAGAATTTTTGATTTTAAGATTAAAACATTTATTTGATCTCTGACTGGAGAATTATGCACGTCTGTGTTTCTCGTTTTGGCTGCTATAATAGAGGAAATTTCAAATTACGACGATAAATAAACCATCTTAATAATTTCAAACGTCTAATATATTTAATCACATATTGGCCATCAACTGCGTGTCATCGCTCCCACTCTCTCTGTCCCTTCCTGTCATTCAGCTGTCTGATAAAAAGTCAATAAATATTAATGTTAGGCTGAATGGTTTTAAGTTTCCTGCATAAGCATCATCACTGTTTGTTGCTGTTATTTCATTTCTGTGCATTGCTTATGGTGACATTCACACTCACAGAGACTATATCAGTGTAATGCAATGCAAATAAGTTTCTGTTTGCCATCTGTGCCCCACTTTATTTAAATCCTCTCTTTTTCCTCTCTGGATATCCTCTCACACCGACCTCAGCAATAAATGCTTCTTTGTGCTGCCAGTATTTCTCTCAATGATGATCTGAAAAAAGAATTTCACCACACAAAATCTGCTTTAAAAATAAGATAATTTGAGCAAAGTTAACTAAACTATTCATGCAGAATAATAAATGTGGATAATATTACACGGGTAAAGTGCTTGACATCCCCCCCCCCCCCCCCCCCCCCGGGCTGCTGGTCCAGTATCAAATCAGCAGGTTCACAGGCCAGGCTCATTTACATTTTGCAAGGACAGCTCCTTATTGAAGCTGCCACAAGGGCCTTTATTCATACTTTAAACCCGCGAAGAGAGAGCAGCTCCTTCACCCTTAAATCATCCTGAACCCGCTCCCATTAGGCTGCAGCAGAATACACAGAGACACTTTTGCATAATTTATGTTCAGCAGTCAGGACAGAGAGAAAGTCCTGACCAAAAAACAACTTAAATGACATTACAGCAGCTAAATAAATAGATCTGACACACAGCAATAATTTTACAAAGACTGAACGTGAACGATTGTTTCAATTCACAGTTGAGTCTGTTGTGTAACGTTTGGAGTCTTTTCTTCGGAGTAACAGGACAAAACAAAAACTCGGTACACCAGGAGGGCCGATCGCTCCTGAATGAGTGACAGCTTTTCTGTTTTGGTGCCCCTGCAGGCGGGCTAACATACTGTACATTACACTTTGTTCACAGAGTATTTGCTGACATAATAGGCACCAACGCAAACTTCCAACTGCATCATTTATCATATCATTTATTCGTACCCTGTAAAACAGGGCCGTCAAACTTAAATGAGCTGTGGGCCACTGCTGGCACTGTCATCCCACTGAAGGGCCACCTTAGTGTTCAAGTAGTCCCCAAAAACCCAAACAAACAAGAAAACACCCACAAATATTTTAGAAAATGTTTTAGTCGTTTTGTTAGTTTTCAAATATTGTATAACAAGACAAAACTGCAAATTGTTAACTAACTGAAGCCTTTCATTGATCTAACAAAAAAACACACTGATCGTCTCTTGCTGCCTGGACACGCGGCAGCACGTCTGACATCCTTAAATTTGTATTTAACAAAATCAAAATGCCGACATCAGTGTTCACATTAGTGTTTGACTCTCTCACTCAGCTGTCACAGCCAATCCCTCCACATGTTTGTACTCTCTGCTCATATTTCTTTCACATTAAATCATTTTTTGATTTTTAAAGAACAAATCCTCCCTAATAAAAAAAAGTCTCTTCAAGAGCCAAACTGCATTATATGTCTTCACGTCAATATAGCAAGTAGGAGTGATGTAGGCCGCAAGTGGTCCCCGGGCCACGAGTTTGAGTGTAGTGCTGGCAAGAAATGAAGCTGAAACTAAAAATATCTGACAATCCCAGCTTTGATGTGGGCGTGCTGGGCTAAAGGTATGATTAGATTTACTCACACATCTGAGCATTTTGTCATTTTGACTTTCTTTCTCCATCAGGTCAGTGTGGTTTCCCAGGAGACGTGTTTAAATGTTATTGGATGTGCTGGTCTGTCGTTTTACTTTTGGTATTTTTTGCTTAGTTGTTGAGACTTTGTTGTCTTCTGTATGTGTGTGCAAACTTTTTTACATACACTGAGTTTGAACATCTTGCTCTGCTTCCAAAGCGATTACTAAAATGACAGGCTTTCTTAAATGAGTAATTCAGAAATGTAATGCATTATTTAGAAAAAGTAAAGATTTAACTGAAGTGTCCTCCAGAAGTGTTAGAAAAACCTTGAAGATGTCTAGAAACTAGTCAGATACCCAAACCACCTTAGGTAACTCCTTTTGATCTGGAGAAATGGATGGCAGTATGTGAGTTAAGGTGGAATCTAGACACCAGAGTTTAAAGGTCATTTCCACAGCAGTGAACTTCAGTCACTACTCACAGCTGGTGGTCAAATGTTACGACAGTAATTTATTGCAAAACCTAAAAGAAAAATCCACCTAAATGCTGCGAGAACATTTTGCCAAATGTCTGCTATCCACCAGTCTGCAGGTCACTGATGAAACCCACTGCATTGGCGTGGAGTTAAAATAGCAGGATGGACTTGCTGCAGTTATTCGCCTCACCAGTACTGCAGCTTGTCTTATATCCACTGGGTCACTCTCCCTTTACGATGTTGCAGTCATCACTGAGAGGGTCTGCAGCCTGGTGCTTTGCCCACGTGATTCACTGTGAGGTCATTAATCATGGCAAATTACATTTAACCAATAAACTCCACAGCAGTCTCTCTTTTTTGGAACCAGTGTACCAAAGGAAAATTTATTACAATCAAAATAGTTTTAGACTGAATAACAATCGAACACTATTTTGGGGCATTCTGGCCATACTTTGCTCCTTGAGGCAATAAAGTGATAAAATAAGAACAAATCCTCAGTACAAAATAAGCGAGCAGTTAGAAGTGAGTCAGCAGAGTCAGCTCGTCTTACAGTTTTCACCGTGACGCCTGGAGTGAGCCATCAGCAGCACCCAGACACCATTTACCTACATGACTGGTAAACTGAGCAGGTGGACTTGAATGTTCTCTGATCTGAAGCCTTGTTGACAAACCACACACTGAGTAACTGGAATAAAACAGTTTTGCTAATAATATCTCAGTGTGCTCGTATGTGTATGAGCCATAAAGAGAGAAAGCTCCTCTGACATAAACCAGTCCCTCTTGCTTCTTCATGAAGAGACATGTTTGAAAAATTAATTTAAAGGTGTCATTTTCATCTTTGTCATCAAGTTAAAGTTCTTACTGGCTGCTTCATGCACTCTGCATCTGTCACACTCAGTGCTATCAGAGACACACATGGCAGGCTCACTCATACGCTGTACACACCCCTCCTAAAACCCTCACGCCCTGTAAATCTGAATGACTTTTAACCTGCAGCCCCCTGCAGTCACACAGTCACTACTTTGGCATCCTAATGGGTCACCAGTATATCAGCATGACATTCCCTGAAATGGGCCATCAGCACGAAGCCATGCGCTGAGTGGACAGCAATGCATGTCATCATCATTACTGCTAACACTCTTAGTATGTCCAACAAGCCCTCAGAGGTAATGAAGTGACCGTTTATAAAAGAGTAATATGTAGCTGAGTAAATGACAGATATGATTTTATTAGTTGGAAGAGATAAAATGACTTCTTACGGTTTAAAAATGGTTAATGGTTTTAAACACAAGCAGCTTATTCAGGGTCCCGGTTGCCAAAAGCCTGACATGTGTGGAGGACGGTGCTCCAGAATTGGCTCGGCCATATTTGAGCTGCTTCTTTCGGTCATCTTGCAACTAAAGCTGGCCTGAGCACTTTTAAGTGAGGCAGATTTCTACATGCTGATCGGCTCAGGTCTGAGGTTAGGGTCCAGATTTGGTGCCACAGCACAGCTGAAGTCATGATGCTTGACTCATATTACTCCTGCTTTTTAAGCCTGGAATTTAACCTTGTGAGGTCCGAGTCAGCATTGGTATTGACCTTAATCCTAACTTATCAGAATATGAACATGAACTTCTCCAAGGTCCTGGAAATCAGGGGATAAAGAAAGTAGTTGTAACAGAAACACATGAAAAAATATTAACGTTGTTTTATGTATTTATTTAATTTCATTTTATTTTTTGCCAGTCTTCAGAATTAAGGGGCAGGGCTTCATAGCAGCAGCTGTGGCTCTCACTGATGATGACTGAGACCTCAGAGGGTTAAAAGCAGCCCCAAAAACTAGGGCAGAGGTGAAGATGTAGATAACCAGGTTGTCGACCTGTAATTAACCTGCAGGCAGCGTAAAGATAAACTTCTCTGTCTGAAAAGTGAAGCCCAGAAGCACAAGAAGTCATTTACCTGGATTCTCCTTATTATCCACCAAGGGGCGATAACTGCGATTCTGCATTTTAGAAAGCAGTATTTTGTAGGAAATGCTGTGTAAACATGCAACTGACCTGAAAAACCAAATCCAACCAAATAACGCTCAGAGCCCATTCTGCTGGAGGGTCTTCCTGTTCAAAGGGAGGTTTTCCTTCCCACTGTGGCCAAAGTGCTTTTAGGGAGTCATCTGATTGTTGGGTTTTCTTTCTTAAATCAATATAATGCATCTTGATTTGACTTCATATTGATTATATTGAGGTTCTATATAAATACAACTGAATTAAGTTGAATTCTAATCTGTTTATCAGCCACCATTAAACAACAACAGAACAAGGTCACATTAAGGAAGAAGGACCAAAGACTACTACAACTGTCACGATGTATATAGCACGACTCCAAAAATACACAACGATGTGCTCCACCACAAACTGTGTCAGATAAAGTCAGGATGTCTCCCACAATAAGGAAGCAGTATCAACAAATAACTGCACTGCTTCAGCAAAAACAACAAACAACTTTTCCACCTTAGTCGAGTCACTGTTCAAGAACCTTAATTAAAATCAGTGGAATCAAAGGTTGTATTGGCTGCTTTGTGCGGCAGCGACTGCAGCTGCGTGTCTCTACATGTGACTCAGAGGAGGCGACGAAAGGCAGAAGGTGGAGCTGCTGCTTTAAATATTTCAACACATACGTTTATGACCTAAACACACATACGCAACATGCCTTACAGATGTAATCACACACACTCTGCAAACTCATGCACACGTAACATACTGGAGACTTACTCTAAACTTTAAACCAAGCTTAACCTTAAATTAACTTCACCGTAACGCGTAACCTTATCTCAAACCTGATGAAACCAGTGACCACAAAACTTTAGGCAGAGTCATGCTGTTTGGAAAAGCCTTTGTTTTACGTAACAGATGAAATTTTTATTTAATCTCACACACTTTCATGTTAGAGCACCCAGTTTGACACCACAAATCAATATGTTTGACCTCTGCTGGTCTCTAACTCATGTTTGTAAAACTTACTCAGTGAAAGTAGTGTAAGGGAGAGGTATCAAATATATGGCCCTGGGGCCAAAAGTGGCCCGCCAAATGGTCCACTCTGACCCACTGGATGGCTTTAGAAAGTGAACTGATTAACTACTTAAACAGTTCAATGAAACTTACTGCTGTTCATTTTGTGGTGATGCCTCATTTCACAGATGTGAACATGGATGGAAAATGAATCTCGACTGAGACCAGTTTGAATGATAAAGATGTTCAGCTGAGAAAAGAAAAACTCTATATTTGAATGTTTTGTACGTTTCCACTGTGATCTGTAAATTGTAATGCACAATGACAGAATATGTTGGGGAAAAGTGAAACATGTCTTTAAACTTATCTCAGGTTTGTAAATGGATCACTCGTTTAAGAAGGATTAACAGCTTCTGCTGTCTGAAAATTTTACCGGACTCGAGATTTCAACTTATAAAATCTTTGCTAAACACGAAAAACACTCTGCCTGTCACTGTTCGGTGTGTAGTGGGGATTTAACTCCCCAAATTTACGTTTGGTGGCATAAATGTGTTTGATCATGTTAAGGTAAGTGATGAAAACTCCTTTTATGTTCTGCAGGAAGAGAAAGGAGAATGCAGTTACAGCAGGTGTCGTGAGATATGTGGGTAAAGGAAACTGTTCCACTGTTGCACAGTGTGAACATGTACTCTGATGCACATGCAGACCCTCTCAGCAGGGCTCTGCCGGCTGCTGTTTCTCTAAGCAGCCTCGACGTCAGCTCCACACTCGCTGCAGGACGTCCCGCACCATCTGCTGTTTGACTTGGCCCAATCTTTGACACGTGGAAATCTGTGCCGGTCACTGATACTGAATGGTGGGATGGTATCAGGGTGAGGTAATATGCTGCATCCATGACACCTGAGGCTGATATCACTGGGTCACATTTCTTTCACTTCCCAAAAGGTTGATTCTGCTTTTGGTGGGAGAAACGTTTCGTGACTTCTTTATTCTTTACTTGAAAAGGTACAGACCATCTCTGAATCGATTCTGAATCTGGATTCAGGGTTTTAGAGTTCAAAGCAGTAGTGGCACATTAATTTTTGGCACCTCTAATGGACAAATGTGGAAGAAAGTGTGGAATGCCAAGTGTCCAGTTAATGCTAAGCAAGCAGAATAAGGAAGAGAAGAGAAGAAGAGGCGGGCGAACATCGATAGTTTCGATACCAACGCTGGTATTGGTATCGAAATGGTCTTGGCCCAATATGATCGATACTTTCAGTATGCAGCCCGCTGCAATGTGTTCATTACATTTTTGGAAATGAAAAACAATGAAAAGTGTCACGTCTATTTAATTTATAGCCACTAACACATTCGAAAAACAGAGTCGGACTCAAAGTGCCTTAAAACTCGTTTTTGTGAAAAGGAAAAATGACCTTAGTGGTGATTTAGTGGTAAATAATGTTCACAACTCGCTAACTGATGATTCATCCTATAAATCATGACACACTGCTCTGCCCCTATATAAGGTACTTTAAACGTGTTGGTATTGACAATCTGACACTGTATTTACTTGGTATCAAAACATTTCTTGAACTGCATAGATACAGATAGTAAATTAGATGAACTGTAAACCTCGAAATGAAAAATGCAACAAAAATACTCCAACAGCAACAACAGTTCTGTGAATGAAATTAGCCGGTGAGTCGTGATCACAGGTGTCAGTTAGTGAAAATGCAGTTAATGAGGCACATCTTCAAACCCAGCTTTAAATATTGCATTTGTTTTGCTTTGCTCCGAAACATAATGGCACAAAACGTAAATATGCACTAAAACAGGGGATGAGAAACAAACTCGGTTTAATGTCTGCAGTTGATATTGATCCTTAATGAGCTGAGAGCAATAAACTCCCCTCACCTCAATAAAAAATTATTTTGTTTACAGAAATGTTCACGTGTCTGTCACATCACCCGACCTGAGCGTTTCCAATCCATTTGCCAAACCGATGCAGTGAGTCCAAAGAAGCACAATATTTACCTCATTGTTTCCTCACTGAAGCTGTGTGTGCTGCATCCTGCACAAATCAGCACCTGGAAGCCAGTGGAAAACCTCGAACAGGTAAAAGAACTCGATGAGATCCGCAGAGAGAGAAGAACAGCAGGTATAAATCTTTTGAACTGTTTTTATAATAAGCTGGCAACAAACATTATAGAAGTCCATATTTTCATGTCTACAGATACACCACAGGCCTCACCGTCCATTCACGTATGATCCGATATTAAAATACATACACAATAAAAAGGCGTTCTCCTTTGAGAATAACTGTGAAATAACAGCAAACAGGTAAATTCAAATATGTCAAATAATCTCATTTTGTCAGACACTGCCTGCTTTTCTCCATTAGCTGGACTTTGCTGGTTGTGCCTTGATGGATGGCAATACTGACCAACAACAGGATAATGACCACAATAATGACACACAAAGACTCACAGAGTCTGTGGCCATGCCTCATGCTTTGTGTTTTAGACTAAGCTGCTGGTTGGTTATATTGAGCCATTTAAATCACATAGGTCTGGAGACTAGTTGGCAACCCCTGACAATCTCTTGTTGCTAGAGAAAAATGTGTGTTCTAGCTGAGTAGTTAAGATCAGTCAGTGACCCCTTGTAACCACTGGTCACCAGTTAGCAAGTAAATGTGGGAGGTTGCTGGAAGCAGATAGCATTAATGTGGTCACAACGACCACGGCAGACCCGATGGATAAACATGCTTTTCAGCAATCTTCTATCAACACTCACACACAGCTGCAGCTAACACACTGCCAGCTCAACACAACAACAACATTGTTAACCAAATCTCCAAACTTAAGCAGGCGAGGCGTGATTGCAGATGCCGCGCAGGTGTGTCAATCGCACTGCAGCAGCATCGTCAACCATGCCCCGCTGCAGGGGTACTTAGTGCTGGACTAATAACCTCCGTGGTGTCCTGGTCACCTGTAGCTTGGGTGTTTGTCTGCAAACACTTGCTAACTGCTAACCTTGCTCCAGGCTTTGAAATGCTAGTCTTTGCTCTGTGTTCCTCCCCTCCCTGAGCCTGGTTCTGCCGCATGTTTCTTCCTGTTGAAAGGGAGTTTTTCCTTCCCACTGTCGCCAAGTGCTTGCTCAAAGATGGTTGTCTGTTTGTGGGAGTTTTCTCAGTTTTATTTTGTATTCTTTATGTTACAATATAAAATTCCTTGAAGCGACTAAGTAAATAAAACTGAATTGAACTGAATTCAAACTAGAAACGGATATTCTTCACCTTCAGAGTAAAAGTTGCAGTGTGCTGGTTATGGCACTACGACCTTCACTTTAAAAGTGATTGCTCATCATAAGCAGTTTGCATCGCACCTCTTCAAGTTTCACTGCAGCTCAGAGAGTAAATGGAAAGTGTTTGCACACAAATCTGCATCTTTCATGCAACCTATGGGCACAACAATCATTTAGTGACCAAAGCAGTATTGCAAGCCAGAGGTTGCCAGATGTTGCCAACTGGTCTCTAGGGCTGTGTGTCCGAGACACTTAAAAACTGCCCGTTTAGGTTCAGGCTTGACTTGATGGTGGTCCTAAACAGAAAGTTACTGGTCACTTTAAACATGATGCATCATCCTTTTTGAATCTCTTTGGTTAAAAAAAAATACATTAAACAAGAAAAGAATCAGCCTCAAAAGCACATTCATCAGTCACACAGAGGCTTTTCAGTCTCATACAGTACCTGGAGTGCACTCTGTGGAGAGTGCTTGAAGGATAATATATTCTTAATAAAAGCAAAGAGTTTGCTTTCCAAGGTTGAACCTTTGGTGTGGCTGTTAGTGAGTCTAACCAGAGCTGCAGGTATACGATACTCATCACAGTCTCATTCCAGACGCTGTTTACCTTCAATATCACTGATGTCACTACGTCTTTGTGTCCAGCGCACTGGCAGCGGTCCAGAGCTGAAGGACTCAGAGAAGGATGTCTGCAGAAAGTAGGCTGAATTCAATCTGAGGTATAATTCTATTGAAGTATATCAGTAAGGTTATTCACAGGTGAAGACGAAACTGATGTAATCAGCCTGTTCCTCTCATCACCTTCACATGATATTGTGTTATTCAAAGACAGTCTTTGGTGCCTTTTCATCCTCATGTAAAATGCAAGAATCAAAACCACTTTTTCCTTTGTGAAGCTCTTCTCGTTTACTCATTTATAGCCGTGTATCACTAACTATTAAATGTGTTCATCGAGAAGGCTCTAGAGAAAATCATGCAAATCAAAAGTCATTTCAGTATTCATGTGAGACTTTGGGAAGGCGTCAGACAACATGCTATTCTCAAACCACTCTTTAATTCTTGCTTCACCTCCACAGTATCTGTCAGTGCTGCATGACAAACTATAAGTGAAGTGATGTCATGATGCTGTAAAAACCCCGAGTGTTAACAACGCCCTGCTCTGCGTCATTGTTACGACTCCCTTTCCATTTTTTCACCCAGCCTGTTTGTTTTCGCCTTGACAGCCTGTAATGAATCTAACAGAGGAAGGAACTGAAACTCATTTGTCCTCCCACAGCGGTTTCGCTGAATTAGAACACAGGTTGTTCTCAGAAACTCTCCTTTTTTACTCAGCGGGGGAAAAATATATTACTTTCTCGCTCTTTGATTATCACTCTCTCCACCTACACAGATAAAAGAACTCACAGAGGAAACAAGTTCACACAGCCACTGCACTGCAGAGGCAGTCGAGTGGCATGCTGGGAGATGTAGGATCTGATTTAAGAAGAAAGAATGAAAAACAATTAAGAATTTCAAGTTATTTGATCAATTTAAGACAAATCCATGTAATCCAAATCACAGCACATTGTCTAAAAATAAAGTTTAGATCATGATTTCCAACTGGCTTAAAAAAATTAAATGCAACTTAACAAAATACAGATTTGGACCTTTATTCACAGCTATGATCGCAGAACGTCCTTTGAAAGTTGAAGCTAAATCCTGGTAAAGAGTCATAATGACTGCTGGGAATACAGAGAAAGACTTTAGGAAGATTTCTCAGGCAGAGGAGCAAACTGTGGGCAGATGAAGCATCGAGTGCACTACACTACACTCTGCCACCTATTTTTCAATATTCACAGTTTGGCAAAACTATCAAGTTCATCTATTTAAGCTTGAGTGAATCCAGTCACTCACACTTGTGACCTGCCCACAGTGTAGTTCCCTTCATGCCTACAGTCAGCTGGGACTGGTTCCCTGCAGCCCTGACACGGAGAAGTGCCTGAGAAAACTGATGGACGACTGAATCGACTCATCAGTAAAATACGCCTGCAAACAAGCCAACTGAATGGACTCTTTAGTCATACTGATATTGTGATGCAGATCTACAACATATGAAAAAACGGCTTAAAACTTGTTGGCAGCTTTAAGTTTATTTTGAGCTGCACACACAATCTGCCGAGATGTGTGGAAATGCAAAACACACACACTTTGTTCAAATGCAGCAGGATGGTTGTGAATACAGACACTCTGACTGCGACTATAAATGTACAGAGAGGTGATCGGGGCAGAGAGGAGACACCCGGGAGACACAGCTGAACTAAATCACAATGCAGGGAAGTAAAACTGAAACACAGCTTCACAGACTTCTCCGAAAGTTGATTCTGTTCATCTGTTCGTAGCGTTTTCAGTGGGAGAAACGTTTCATCATCATCCAGGTGAAGTCTTCAGTCTCAGCTGACTGCAGGTTTCCCCAATCTTATAAACAGTACATTTGCACAGTGACTCAAACCAGCCCACTGAAGGAACAGTGGGCTGGGAGGTCAGTTCCTCCCGTCATCATCCTGACGTGATCGTCATCGCCAAAGCTACGCTTCGTCCATGGATTGAGAAAACTTTCCATGTACCCCTGTTTGTCACCTTGCCTGGTCTTTTAGCTGACCTGCGTCATCGTAAGTGGGGAAATTTGATTGTTTTCCTCTTGTTTTTATGCTTCTCTGGAATTGAGCACACAAAATTCCCTGGGTGGAGTGCCCACTCCGGGTCAGGGACAAGTTCCTGCCCCAAGTGGAGGACTTTAAGTATCTCAGGGTCTTGTTCACGAGTGATGGGAGAAGGGAGCGGGAGATCGACAGACAGATTGGTGCTGTGGCCGCAGTGATGCGGAAATGGGCTTCCTCTGAAGGTTGGCTGGCCTCTCCCTTACGGATAGGATGAGAAGTTCGGCCTTTCGGGAGAGGCTCAGAGTAGAGCCGCTGGCTCACCCCCTTGGCGCTTCCTGGGCGAGGTTTTCCGGGCATGTCCCACCGGGAGGAGGCTGGATGCATGGATGGATGGATGGATGGATGGATGAATGGAATTGAGCACACAAAACTTCCAGCATCATCCCCTGAGCCGATGCAGATTCATGACTGAACTTTCCTCCACCTTCTCCTTTAGCCCGCTCTAACCTTATTTTCTTCTGTTTGCTAGTTTGTGCTGGTTGCTGGCGGTTGTGTTTTCCATTTTCACAGCACACTTTCAGTCTTGACACTTTGTTTGAGCTGACAGCTCTCGTGCTGGGGCCACGCCTCCAAGTGCAACAGCTCGTTAATGTCTGACAACATTTGCAGATTTACATTTGTGCAGGTATTCGTCTTAGAAATTGTTGTTCGTTAAATTGCTCAGTTGGTCTGTTTTTGCTTGCTCTTTTTCAGATGCTACCTCCTCCCTGCCTCTTTGGGAGCTTATAAGGAGGCTTCCTTCCAAGATGACGCTCTCTCCTTTTCATGGCACCGATATTTGTTTTCTTACTCTTTTCCAGCTTTGCTTGTTTTGCAGCTATCTCTAATTTACGGCACACGTTGGTTATAGGTTAGCAGCTAGTTTTCTTTTGTTATCCCTTTTTGTGCATCTGTCTTCTTTGTTGTGTCCTGAATAAACCGGGTGTAACAAGGCGTTTCCATAGGTGTTTTTTTCCTCAACACTGAGTAATTGAGCAGCCGATTTGATAATTTTAGCCGAGGACTGTGTACGATTCCTTTTTCTCGTATAAAATAGTTTCAAAGAACTCTTAATAATCCAAAGATGAACTCTAAGCTGATCATTGGCGACCTGGTGGATGCCCAGAGGTTAAGCACCTGTATTCTTTTCAGTGTTATTAGTATTTGTTAGATACCAAGCATTCGCAGGTTTATACATTCTGTGTCAGCTCAGGTTTTTAGAGTTTCAGCTCGAGTTTGTCCAGCGCAGGTTTTTCATCTGCTCACCATTAATGCTGTTGCCTCCGATTCATCTTTCCTCATAAAGCTGAGGTTGATTACAGTGTTGGTGGGTCAGCAGCATCAATGTGAGTCATAAAAATCACAGGGACCTCTGGCCTACATAACTCTGACCTGAAAAAACAACTGCAAGGGCAAAGAGAAACAGCTGGAAGGGCGTGTGTGAGTGTAACTGCCAGGGAAGAAGAAGAAGAAGCCCTGTTGATGATTTCAGACACATTCATAAGGATGCAGGCCCACTCTGTAACTCTCTGTTTAGATGTTTTCATGAGGCATGTCTGTGCAATCACACAGATTCCTCTTTCTGTATGATTACAAGTTCAAATGCAGTTCATCAAACTGACTGTTTAGTAAGCAGCACATGGTTCGCGTGACCCTGACTACTGCAGGGCGTGTGTGCTGCCAATGATGAGCAATCAAGAAAACATTTATGGTGAGGAAAGTCCTTCTAGCAGCAAACCTTGTCGCTTGGCAGGTATTCACAGCCTCTATATGAAAACAACATTAAATTCTTCGACGTAAAAAGCAGTATGAGGAGAATCTGATAACATCATGTAACAAAATAAACATGAAATTAAATTTGAAAAACCCTTCCTCTTATTTCAAAATAAAAAATTAAATCACTTTAATTTAATGCTTTTTTAATGCTGTGAAAATACGGCATTTTTATTTTATTTTGAAATTGGATTGCCTTGGAGTTCTTTAAATATTTAAGCCCATATGTATCCCCTCCAACAAACACCTCAGACATAAGAGCTCCTTTGCAAAAACAATTCAAAACATAAATTCTGATTTTGAACTAAGAAGCATCACTTCCCCTGAAAGGAATCCTCCTGTGAATCTTTGCTGTAAAATTACATAAAATTCAGAGTTTTATTAGAGTAACTGTGTCTCTGCTCATCACTAAGTGACAACATGGAAGAAAAATTCCACTTACCTGCAAGTTTATGATGGAAATGAGTAGAGAGACATGCCTGTCACAACATGGCTACATCTATGAGTGAAAGCTGATATGTTTCCTGTTTCAGGTATTGATTATCTCTCCCACAGATTTCTATCCCTGTTTCTTTGCGTGTCGCGTCTTTCTCTTTTATTATTTCTCTGTCATTGAGTGAAAAGTCAGAATCTGTAGGCAAAAGTAAGACCACCAGGAGCTTTCTGATCTGTGTTTATAGTCGCGAGTAGTCCTAATTGTACTGGTCCGTCTCACATCTGATCAAGCCTTGGTTTAATGCAGGTACACAGTCTATGTGGAGACTGCAGATATGCCAAGAAGTAGTCAAAGCAAACATGTGGTGAGATTATCCAAACCACTGTATTTAAAGGTCACAAGCAAACACGGTAGGTGACTTAAGTCCTGCAATTCTTGTAAAGTAAAGTTTATTTATAAAGGACTTGATAAAGATCTAACAACAATTTAAAGACAATATTAAAAGAGAACGGAAAAAATAACAAAAGAACTAATAAAAGAACGTCTGATTAAACCGAAAGTCTTTAACGGTGAACCGATAGATTTGGAGCTCGTGAGCAAAGACAGCGAGCAGCAGTGTGTTTAACAAGAAGCTGAGATAAGTGTGAGAATTTTAAAATGAATTCTAAAATCGGAGCCAATGCAAAGAGAATAAAACTGGGGTGATGAATTTTGTTTTGCTTGGAGGCGTGACAGAGACCATTTATAATCTGGTAAAAAAGGGCGTTGCAACAATCTAGGCTTGACCATTTCTCTAGTTCAGAGGAGAAGATTAGCTCGCAATTTAGAAATGTGCCTTTTATTAAAAAAAATCACATATGATAGATTTAATGTGTAAAACCTTTAAGTCCACGGAAGAATCAAAGGTTCAAGGAAGAAGCTCCTTCTCTCCATTCAGGCTCTGCTGGGATGTTTGGTCACGTTCAGATCCTAATGCATTTAAACCCAAACAGCTCTCAGTGTCTTTTTAAGACTTTAAAGGGAATTATTGTGCACATTTCCAGCAGAATTTCATAATTTTATTCTTGGACTCCACTCGGGTAGTCCACTCATATTACAGCCAACTAACCAAGCAGTTTTAGTTTCTTATCCTTTAGCCAAATCTCTTTGATGTCATGAAGGTTCTTCATCAAACTGTCAGAAACAGTGGATGCTACACTAGTTATGAGTTATTTATCTCATTTTAACTTCTCCCACCTCTTTGTAATTGTTGGACAAAAACAATGTGAACTGTAATAATCTGACTGACCTCGGTGGTTATTTAGGTTTTGTCTCCAGGAAGTGCTTTTTGCTCTTCTCTGTAACACTGGCTTGGGTTTCAGTGTTGGGGCTAAGATGAGAACATAAGACTTCAGAGGGTTACTGCAGTCTGAAACCTGAACTTTTGGCTCATGCGATTCACTTCTACTTACAGTGATCTCATTTCAAATTTTCACCATGTTTGTTATGGACACCGGCCACTGAAACAGAATATACAGGACAGAAAAGCACTGTAGTTCCACTTTAAATATCCTTCTGAAACAAGCGACGGTGCAGCTGTCCGCCTTCCTGTCACACTCTCATCCTGTAGGATGATCTCAGTTTCTTCATATTTGAGCTTGTAGCTAACACCTGTCTGTTGAGTGTAAATAATTAAAATATTTTTCCACCTGGCTGGCCCTGGGTGGGTCCGGGATGGGCGTGAGGTTTTGGGGGCGCTCCGTCTCTGGGCTGGGGCCCGGGCCGGGCCTTGGGGGCTCGGGTCCTGGTTGGTGTGTTGCCGGGGTTGTGGGCGGGTGGGTGCATGGGGGCCCGGCCCTGGAGCAGGGTGCCGCCGGTGCATCGAGCCGCCTGGGGGGCTCTTCAACTGGTGGGGGGGATGGTCACATCTTGCAGGAGCTTTCTTCTCTCAGGAACTCTCTGCAGGAGGGGGAGATACAGGAGAGGTGGAGGAAGATCTCAGCCTGGGCGTTTACCGTCTTATGTAGTCTGGAAGATGTGTGGATGGTGGGGTGGGTGCAGTTTTCTCTGTGGTGGGGTTGGGTGGACTGTCCAGGGCTCTGTGGAGCCGGGGGGCGCTACTGCACTGGACCCCGGTCTGATGGGCCTGGGCCCCCCTTCCCTGGCGGGTCGCGGAGGGTGGGAGTGCCTACTGGGGTCAGCGGGGGAGCTGGCCCCAGGGAGGGGTTACCTGCCCCTCCCTTCCTTCCCTCCCCATCTCCAGCTGCCTCCCTCTTCCCGCTCCTCCACAACCACCCACACATGCAGGGCCTTGGAGTGGGGGTATGTCACCAGGGTGCAGAGGAGGCTACCCCCCCCTGTCCCCTTCTGGCTGCCTCTGCCTCAATTTTATCCCACAACTTAGACATTCACATTATTCACACTCTCATTACACATACATATAGGATCTTGGGGGTGGGCACAATCACGGAGTCCAAATCACCATCAGGGTGTATACCTCACCCCTGACGTCGTTGCCCACCTCTCAATTTTAAATACACTTAGTCATTGAGGGTTAGCAGGAGGGACTATGCGCTTACCTGCTGCTCCTTGGCAGGTAGCTCCATGCCCTCCTGGGTTTTAATTGCACCTTAGAACACATATGCATCAACACTACAATGAGCGGGTGGAGGGAGGTTTGGAGTCTTCTCCCACCCCCATTCTCTGCGGCCTGCTGGAGCGGGAGGGCTAGTAGGAGGAGTTGGCCGTCCGACTGCGGTCTGGGGTGTGGGGCCTCCCTGCTGCTGCGGAGTTGGGGTGGTCTGCCTCTCCCCACCGCAGGGAAAAGGGTAACACCACCTGGGTCTGGGTGCAATTCCCCCCTCCAGGGGCAAGGGTACCTAGACCCGGTTTGTAGAGTACGCTTGGGGAGTGTGATTGTGTGTACAGCGTCTCTTTATGTCTGTCTCCACGTTGGTTGAGTGTGGAGTGAGTGCATATGAGAGCATGAGGGTGGGAATGGATGTTTGTGTCTGTGTGTGCCTGTATGTCTGTGTCTATATGTCAGGTTGGGTATCAGACGCCACCTCTCTGGGGACACCTCAGGCCCTCCAAGGTTTGGAGGCCTATCTCCACCCACCACCACTTCCCCTGCCGGTGGCGGACTCCCTCAGGTGTCGGTGTGTTGGTGGTTCTTTGTGTCTGGGGGTGGGCGTCCGGGTGCACACCGGCTCACTCCTTGGCGGCCGCTTGTCGGGGCCTGGGGCCTGGGGCTCGCTCGGGCCCCTTTGGAGGTGGGGTGCCCCCGGCCTCTCGGCCTAGGGCTCGGTCACTCAGGCGCAGCTGGGGGCCGGCGGAGCTCACGGGCGCGTCACTGCAACTCCCCCTGACTTCTGCTCCGCGGCTGCTGGGCGAGCCCTCATCTGGGACTCTCCTCAGCTCTTACTGGGACAGTGGCGCGGCTGCCCCTCTGTTGGTCTTCCATGGTCTCTTGTGTTCTGGGGGCCTCTGGATGTCTGGAGTTTTGATCTCCTCCATACCCGCTTCACACCCTGGAGGACGGGGCTGTGGCCCCCCCACACTCCCTAGCAGATCATTACATGGAGAAACCTTTGGAATGCAAGCATGCTGATCCACACAGGTATGCACACATGGGTATTCACAGACGCGGACTAAAGCTTTCTTGGCTGCTGCCTCAAAGCACACTGTGCGCTGTCTATCTTGCGTGCTGCACAATATCGTTTATTACTTAGTAAATACTGATATCTATGACTAGCTAGTTTATTGTGATGGTGCTTTGTTTTCTCTATTATTATGTTGCTCTTTGTTGTTTGCTGTCTCCTCTGTTTGTTTTTGTTTGTTTGTTTTTTGTTTTGGTTTTTTTTTCTCCATACAGGTGACCCAGGAGTTTTTTTTTTTCTCTCTCTTCCCCCCCCCTTCTCACCATCTCTTCTCCCCTTTGGTTTTCTTTCTTTCTCTCCCCCTCTCTCTCTCATTCATTCCCCCTGTCCTATTTATTTAAAAAAAAAAAAAAAAAAAAAATGACAAAGGATGAACTGAAGCTCTGCCATCACGTAATGTCGCATACTGCTGTTTCTGATGTCATTTAGAAAAAAAAAAAAAAAAAAAATTTTTCCACAGAACTCCACTTAAGTGAGGTTTAAATTACTATGTGGTATATTTTCATTACATTAGTACCACGATGTTCCTGCATTTCTGCATTTATAGAAATAAAATAACAATTGAGAGCAAAAGGAAACATTGATGCTCTGAAAGGAAAAAGACCTTTCAAACAGAGCGGCTGTGCAAGCCACTTTGAACCCTACCTGGATTTGTGCAAATAAAGCAATTAAAAGTAGCATATCTACAGTAGTTTTTGGCTAGTCCTTCTTGCAAATTGATATATTTAATCACATAAAGGAGATAAAAAATAAGGCTGATAGATGGTTTTTATATCCTGAAAATGGTTAATTTTAGCTTGTTGCTATGTGGTTGCTAAGCATGTAGAATTGCACTTCTTGAGATGTTTTTGTCCAGAAATTAAACAAATAAGACATCTTTCATAGACGTTCAGTTTAGTTTGCTGTTAGGTGGTTGCCAGGTAACCACATAGCATCATAATACCTCAGTCATTAACTGAAGTTTTGCAGTTGTGGTGAAATAAAAATTATACCACTCTTTTTTGAGGTGTTATAGGTTCATGACTGCTAAAAACAAGGCGATAGCTGGAAAATATCATAAGATTATAATACCTGACACATATGTGAACCTCCCAGGGCCCAGGATGTGCCAAGTTTGGCTGCTCAGCTCCTGATCATGTAGGAGGAATTTTGGTGTGTTATAGTAAGATAAATAAAGCAGCCTTACAGCTTTAAAAATAGTAGTTTCAGTTGAATTTAGATGTAAATCCAACTGCAGATCTGGCGTACTGTTAAACCAGCAGCAGTGTGGTGAAAGCAAATAGATCTTATTAAAAAAGGGCCATTGTTCATTTCCATATTAATGCTGTATTTTTAATCAGAGTGACAGAGCACCACCGCATGTGGGTAACAGAGTTGCAGGTTCCGAGGTCTGCTCGACTTCCTTGTCATGCTTGCAAATGAAAATGTGTTTGTGAAAAGCATTTGAGTCCAGAAAAAAGCTGAGCACTCGCTGAATCTGTCATGGCCTGGGGGTTCAGCTGGTCGCTGATCAGCTGTCTCCCCCTCTTTTTCTCTAGTCCTCTCTCTCTCTCTCTTCTCCACTTTCTCGCCAGGGCTGAACTCATTATGGGTTCACGCCCTTGGCCCACGCCCTCGGAGGAAGAAACACCTGTGCCTTATCAGTGTGGTATTTAAGAGGGGAAGCAACGGCTGTTCTTCGCTGGATCGTTGCGAGAATCGCATTCCCTGGACTGTTCCCCGGGTGTGCGAGTGGATTCGTGTCTGGATTGTGTGGAGTAAGACGAGCGTGTTCCCCTGGATTTTCCCCGGAGCCCTGCCCCCTTCACCTTTTGTACATAGCACTGCCTCGCACCCCCTTGTAAATAGCACTGCCTCATATCTGTGTATATACTCTCTCTTTGGACATTGTTCTACAATAAATTTCCTTGTGTGCATCATCCCCGGAGTCCAGCGCGTGAGTCCACCCCGTACGCCGTGACAGTAACGATCCAGCCACACCATGGACTCAGCGGACTCAGCCACCCAGCAGCCGGTCATCTCCACGGAGGCTATCTTGGACCGCCACGAACAAATGTTACTGCACATTAATCAGCAGCTGACAGCGCTAACTCAAGCCATCGCTCAACAGATACCGCTGGTAAGCCCGCCCACTACATCTCCGCCCGTTGTTCCACGGTTACCGGCTCACGAGCCCTCTGTGCCCGGGACCTCCGCTCCTCCACCACCGGCCCATGCGGAGCCTCCAGAGCGGTCGCTGCCCGTACCGGAACCATTCTCTGGTGAGTTCCGCAAGACTGCGGGTTTTTTAACGCAAGTGACATTACAGTTCAACCAGCTACGGCGGACTTATGAGACGGATGCAGCTAAGATTGCTTTTTTTGTTCAGTTGCTACGTGGTCAAGCATTAAATTGGGCGCAGGCTGTATTAAGAACGGATCCTGAAATAACCTATGCCGATTTTCTCGCTAAGTTTAAGAATGTCTTTGAGAGAGGCACCGGGGCCGAAGCAGCGGCTCACCGACTGCTTAATTTGAAGCAGGGAAGACGGAGCATGGCCGACTACTCGATTGAGTTTTGGACTCTGGCAGAGGAGACCGGGTGGGGGCAGTCGGCACTGATAAGTACTCTGTTGAATAACCTGTGTGACGAGCTAAAACGGGAGCTGGTTATGAGGGAATTACCTGTTACTCTTCCTGATGTTATGACCCTTTGTGTGAAGGTGGATGACAACATACGAGCGCGACGCGGCACTAGAGACTACAACTCCCAGAAGCCCCTAGGACGAGAGGAGACGGCTTCCGGCGGAGGTACGGCGAGTGGAATGGGAGGATGGGACCGGAACTATGAAGACGAGGGTGAGCAACCCATGCAGATAGGGCGCTCCCGATTAACGCCGGAAGAGCGACAACGGCGTTGGAGGGCTGGTGAGTGCTTCTACTGCGGCCGTAAAGGTCATATGGCCGTTTCCTGTCCATACCAGCCAAAAGACCGCGCCCGCCAGTAGAGGGGAGAGTACGGGTGGGCGAGGTTTCCTGTTCACCATCTCCCCCTCGCTTGATGCTTGCGGCTAAGCTAATGGTTCGTTCGGTTTCTCATCCACTCCACGCACTAATCGATTCAGGCGCAGAGCAGAATTTCATTGACGAGTCCCTTGCTCGGGAATTAAAATTAAACACTGAACCGCTGCCTCACTCACTCCAAGTTACCGCCCTCAGTGGGCAGCGTCTCCCGGATATCACCCATATTACGGAGCCAATATCGTTAACCCTCTCTGGCAACCATTCCGAGACGTTGCAGCTGTTTGTGTTTAAGGCTCCTCTTACACCGCTGGTCTTAGGATTCCCCTGGTTACTTCTACACAACCCGGTCCTGGATTGGCGGAGGGAAAGCATTCTGGGGTGGGGAGAGGAATGTCACATGTCTTGTCTAAAAGCCGCAACTCCACCCGCGAACCCTCTGAGTAACCCCCCACCATCTGAGCCGCCCGATCTCTCGTCTGTACCCTCAGTCTATCACGATCTTGAGCAAGTTTTTTGTAAAGATAGAGCACGTTCTCTTCCCCCTCACCGGCCGTACGACTGCGGAATCGATCTCCTCCCAGGCGCCCCACTGCCTACCAGCCGCTTATACAGTCTCTCTCAGCCTGAACGGGATAGCATGGAGACGTACATTAACGAGTCACTCGCCGCAGGTCTGATCCGCCCATCATCCTCCCCTGTTGCGGCCGGGTTCTTTTTTGTTGCTAAGAAGGACAAGAGCCTACGGCCTTGTATTGATTATCGAGGTCTCAATAATATCACCATCAAGAACAAATACCCACTACCACTGCTAACTTCAGCCTATGACCTGCTCCAAGGGGCCACAGTTTTTACTAAGCTAGATCTGCGTAGCGCGTACCATCTGGTTAGGATACGAGAGGGGGACGAATGGAAGACGGCTTTTAACACACACTTGGGCCATTTCGAATACCTCGTCATGCCGTTTGGTTTAACCAATGCCCCAGCCGTGTTCCAGGCCTTTGTCAACGACGTGCTTCGGGACTTTCTTAACCACTTTGTGTTCGTCTACCTCGACGACATACTCATCTTTTCACGCTCCGTCTCTGAACATGAACGCCACGTCCGGCTGGTTTTGCAACGTCTTCTCGAGAACCGTCTCTTTGTGAAGGGCGAGAAGTGTGAATTTCATGTGACCACTGTTTCATTTTTGGGCTACATCATTGAACAAGGTAACCTCAGGCCCGACCCGGCTAAGGTCCAGGCGGTCGTAGATTGGCCCGTCCCGACAGACCGTAAGCAACTCCAAAGTTTCCTGGGCTTTGCTAATTTCTACAGACGCTTCATCCGTGACTACAGTAGGCTGGCTCTCCAACTAACTCGTCTCACGTCTCCTAAGGTTCCCTTCTGCTGGGAGGAGTCAGCACGAAAGGCTTTCAATCTCCTGAAGGATCGGTTCACCTCCGCACCCATCCTGGTTCATCCTGACCTCGGCCTGCAGTTTGTTGTGGAGGTGGATGCCTCGGACACTGGGGTGGGGGCCATTCTATCCCAGGAACAGAAAGGCAAGCTCCATCCCTGTGCCTTCTACTCTCGCCGTCTCTCGTCTGCCGAACAAAATTATGACGTTGGGGACAGGGAACTGTTGGCTATTAAGCTCGCCCTAGAGGAATGGCGTCACTGGCTGGAGGGCGCTGCCCAGCCGTTTGTAGTTTGGACAGACCACAAGAATTTGGAATATATCCGGTCAGCCAAACGGCTTAATGCTCGCCAAGCTAGGTGGGCCCTGTTTTTCACAAGGTTTCAGTTCACCAAACCCGACGCTCTTTCTCGGCAGTTCGCTGCCTCCAAGGAGACCGCTCGGGACTCTCCCATCATTCCCCCCTCGTGTGTCATTGGGGTCCTGACGTGGGAGGCTGAATCGGCCATTAGGGAGGCCCAACGAACAGAACCGGACCCAAGAACGGGTCCCCCTGGACTACTCTTTGTGCCCTCCGCTGTCCGGTCACAGGTGATACATTGGGCGCACACAGCAAAATTCGCCTGCCACCCGGGGACCCTCTGCACCGTTTCACTCCTTCGGCGCTTCGCTTGGTGGCCCTCCCTCATCAAGGATGTCCGGGAGTACGTAGCGGCCTGTTCAGTCTGTGCTCGGAACAAATGTGTCAATCAACCCCCCTCTGGTCTCCTTCAGCCCTTGCCTACGCCTGGCCGCCCCTGGTCCCACATAGCTGTCGATTTCGTCACAGGCTTGCCACGTTCGTCAGGTAACTCTGTCATTTTGACTATCGTTGACCGTTTTTCTAAAGCGGCTCATTTTGTCGCCCTCTCCAAGCTTCCCACGGCCCTGGAAACCGCCCGGCTCCTGACAAAGCACGTCTTCCGTCTCCATGGCATTCCGGCGGACATAGTCTCGGACAGGGGGTCGTGCGGGTCCTTCTCCGCACGGCTGAGCGGAACAAGCGCCTGGCGGACCGCCGCAGGACCCCGGCGCCTGTTTATGCGCCCGGACAGGAAGTTTGGCTGTCGACCCGATTCGTTCCGCTGTGGGCGGAGTCTAGGAAACTGTCCCCTACCTTTATCGGTCCCTTTGTGATTGACTCTCTGGTGAACCCGGTGTCGGTCCGCCTTAAGCTGCCCCGGACCATGCGGATCCATAATGTCTTTCATGTCTCTCAGGTGAAGCCCTGTCTTTCCAGCCCTCTGTGCCCTCCTTCCGGGCCCCCTCCACCCGCCCGGGTCGTTGATGGCCTTCCGGCCTTCTCCGTCTCGCGCATCATGGATGTCAGGCGCAGGGGGCGTGGTTTGCAGTACCTGGTTGATTGGGAGGGCTATGGCATTGAGGAGCGGTCTTGGGTCCCGCGTGCGGCCCTCCTGGACGGGGACATGGTGCGGGCGTTCCATGCCGCTCTTCCTGGGAGGCCTGGGGGTCGCCGGGTGGCTCCCGTTGGGAGGGGGGGTACTGTCACGGCCTGGGGGTTCAGCTGGTCGCTGATCAGCTGTCTCCCCCTCTTTTTCTCTAGTCCTCTCTCTCTCTCTCTTCTCCGCTTTCTCGCCAGGGCTGAACTCATTATGGGTTCACGCCCTTGGCCCACGCCCTCGGAGGAAGAAACACCTGTGCCTTATCAGTGTGGTATTTAAGAGGGGAAGCAACGGCTGTTCTTCGCTGGATCGTTGCGAGAATCGCATTCCCTGGACTGTTCCCCGGGTGTGCGAGTGGATTCGTGTCTGGATTGTGTGGAGTAAGACGAGCGTGTTCCCCTGGATTTTCCCCGGAGCCCTGCCCCCTTCACCTTTTGTACATAGCACTGCCTCGCACCCCCTTGTAAATAGCACTGCCTCATATCTGTGTATATACTCTCTCTTTGGACATTGTTCTACAATAAATTTCCTTGTGTGCATCATCCCCGGAGTCCAGCGCGTGAGTCCACCCCGTACGCCGTGACAGAATCTCTCTGTCGGATCAACAAAGGTTAGTTTAAAAAGGCTTTCCAAATGAGAGGCGGAGCTAAACTTAAAGGGTCACTAGTTAACTCGGTGCTGATACTTGTGTTTGAGCAAAGACCTCTTAGTGATACCCGGTATCAGCTCCATATGAACCATATGTACACACACGCTGACCGTTCTTTAACCACAAGCTGAGATAGTGAAGCAATCAAACCGCAGATTCAGACAAACACAGCCGCCAGCAGTAGAAAATCAACATTTATTCTACAGTTAGAGTTAGACAGGCAAAGAGGAGATATGGTCATACTTCATTTCTGATCCGAACAGCTCTTTTAGGCACAGGGACATACATTTAAAAATATCATATATTATAGCATATATTATTCTATGTAGCATAAAAGCTCTTTAACATAACAACGTAAGCACTTCATCATTGGCTGTACAAAAATACATTTAAATTTCTCTCTTTTTCTGCATATGGTTGGCGTGTGTATGTGTGTGTGTGTGTGCGTGTGTGTGTATGTGTAGTTTATTCTTGGAAATGCAGATGTTCTTAATGTCTTGCTTGCTTTGTATGGATGACTGTGTGTGTGTGTGTGTGTGTGTGTGTGTGTGTGTGTGTGTGTGTGTGTGTGTGTGTGTGTGTGTGTGTGGTCCTCTTCTTGCACTCGTGGTTCAGCCAAAGTCGATGCGTGGCCGGTACTCGAGTACCATGGGATATGTCTGAAGGAGACAGAAACAAGAGAAACTGTTTCAGAGAGACACGATCGATGGTTTGTTCTTTACACTGTAAACTTAAGCACACTTCAGAGGACGATGCACACTGCTGCTGCTGCTGCTGCTGAACGAACAGGAATCATCGGAGAAATGGTGCTGCGAGGAGCTGCTTTGTGCCGGTTCATCTAGTGAACGCACCTTTACAGAGCTTTGTAAAAGGTGCAGGAACAGCAGTCACAACAATAACACATACTTTCACACTTGTTACAGGAATTAAATAAGAGGTGGTTTGAAACGCACACATGCACACACACACACACACCGCCTCTGAATGTAATGCAGTTTCTATTAAACTGTCCCGGATCCACCTGGCTGTGCTCTGCAGCGATGGAGGAAGCCTGAAGCAGAAGAACATGGTTCAAATCCAGTGTGTACTTTTGTGTCTTTCATATCTGTCGCAGGATCATCCATGGAATTTGTTCAGGTTTTAAAAACAACATCGGCGCTTTAGGAACAGCAGATTTTTCTGTGACTTAAAAAGTCAAAAATACAAAGTGATTGTTTTCAGCAAGGATGCAAACCTGCTTGGTCGAGGTGCCGAGCAAAGACGAAAAGAAAAAACATGATATCGTGAATCCTGCCCTCAGGTGCATCATGATGTTACAGGAGAACTCAAATATTCAAATATCTGCAAACTGATGAAAAAATACTGCCAGCTCGCAGAATTTGAAACTCCTAGGTGACTTCCTTCTCGGGTTATCACATTCACGAGATTTTCTGAAAACTTGACCTCTGACCCTGAGGTCGGCGTCACTGAGAGTATTTGTAGATGCACCAGTGGTATCAACTTGAAAATCAATTATCGCGCTCACAAAGTTGGGTCATCCCGCCTCCCGCCCCGAGCCTTTCAGGTCGAGGGGTAAAAATGATGAGCGTGCCCACCTGACAGGCGAACTTAAGACACTTTATATGAAAACTGTTGGCTCATCCCAAAGACCCAGTTTTCATCGCCAGCAAAGATCCTCCAGAGAAATTGATGTGATGAAGAGAACTGATCGGCCCGTTAGAGGGAAAAAGTTGTCGTTCTGCAGCTCCTCAATACATCAACATTTTACTAGAACTCACAACACTGCAGCACCAGAGAGACAGGACTTCTATGCCACCGGCAAAATAAGCAGATTAGATCCAATAGGTTTTGTTCTCTATGTGCAAACGCATCAACGAGTAGCAATCTCTGCAGCTTTAATCCCAGCTGGCCTCAGGGAAGCTGACCTCTCAGCCTCTTTATGGGCTTCTGGTCCATGTGCTATCCCTCCATCACTGAGGTTAAATAAGAAAGTTGTCATTCCTGACAGATACATACATTCCTGCCTCTTTCAGATGATGTGAGCTACCCTTTTCATGAAACATTCAAAAAGGAAAAAGTGTTTGTGTCTGAGCAGCTGCAAAGCGAAGAGGGAGTCTCCTGATTCTGGAGTCTGTCTCCTATTTTTGGCAGCTCGAGGCTGCTGGTGCAGCAGAGTGCAGCTCCTGTCATCTCCCTCTGCATTTTGCTGTATCATGCCTCAAAAAAAAAATAAAAAAATAAAAAAGAACACTGAAGCCAATCTAACAGCTCTGTCAGTGTGCATCTGCATCTGCATCTCTGACACTCTTTCACTCAGCATTTCTGTCCCCATACAGTGCAATTACACTGTAGAAATACATACGCTGTGCTGAGTCTGCAAGGTTGTTCCAGCCCGGTCTCACAGCTAATCATGAAATCATCACAATATAAATCCATCAATCTACATGTTGATCGATAAATTGCTTTCAGACGGTTTCTCCAGTGAGAAGCTCCCACTTGATTTTCATACATTGTGCTTGAAGCTGATGGCATGTCTGAAGATTCCTAATATTTAACATATTTAACATAACATATTTACCAGAAAGCTGTAATAATTTCATGTTATCTTGTTGTAGATACTTGTGTCTGAATGCAACCAGAGTGAAAAACCAGACAATATCCAGGATCCACATCATGTGTGGATCAAAGATAAGACCTTGTTAACCCAAAGATGGATGCTTGAGACTGACACTGTTATTTATTCAGGACAAAGACTGTAAATGTAAAACTGGCACTCAGACCTGGGGTCAGTCAAAGCTGAGTTCCACCGTACCATCCTGAAGCGTGTGAAGGTCATTCAGTGGAAACACCTGCCCTGCTCATCAGATTTGCCCCCCTGAGACTGAAATTCTGCTCTCAGACACACTGGAGAAGCTATCACATCACAGATCACAAAGGTTCATTCTCAGAGCTGAACTTCCAGGAAACAAAGTGACAACTGCAGACCTTCAAATTAAGGTCAGCAAAACATTAGGCAATAATCATTTGCTTTGCTAAATATTATAATCTTATTGTAACCTGATTACTCACTGGCATAGACACCATGACAGAACTTAACTCTTTTCCATCAGGGATTTCCTAAACCAGCCCAACACCAACCTTAACTCTGACAGGACAAGCAGCGTCTCCACTGTCAGAGGCAGTGATCACCCTAAGCCAGGGGTGGCGAACTCCAGTCCTCGAGGGCCGGTGTCCCGAAACTTTCACACGTGTCCCTGCTGCAACACACCTGAATAAAATGAGTAGGTCATTACCGAGACTTGACTGCATGCTGAGGTGGCAACCCCCAACGCTACTCAAGTAAATATAAGCAAATGTAAGTGTTTGGAAAAATGTACTTCTAAAAGTACTTTTATTGCACCATGTTGATTATCTCATGAGCTGCTGTAACATGAATCAAATGGCTGAACTGCCATTGAGCTACTTGCTAATGAGCTACTAATTGTATTCAGGTGTGTTGCAGCAGGTTTCAGGACTTCGAGGGCTGGAGTTTGAACCTGTACCTCAGGCCACGGGTGTCAAACATAAGGCCCAGGGCTGAAGACAAGCTGGCGAAGACTCCAACCTGCACCAGTGGATGGCTTCGGAAAATGTGAAAGATGACATAAATTTTGGACTTTTTACAGTATTTTTGCTTTCCTGCTAATACAGATCTTCCACATGGTCATTCTTACTACAACAGAGTAATAGATTTCTATTACTTTTTTATACATACACTACTTACAATTGAAGCCTAAAGAGTTATGCTGATAGATGTTTTTACTACAGCAATATTTCTTTATCATGTAGAAAACCTGAGACATGCTGAGAAACTGTTCTTTTCCTTATATTCCAGTCCAACCCACATAAGATCAAAGTAGGCTGCATGTGGATGTAAAAGAAGTTTGGGCAATTAGGCAAAATAATCTTTAATAATCATTCTTTGTGGAAGATCTTTTATGGAGGAGGTGCAGTATGTAACAATAAGAACAGCAAGAAACAAAAGATAATTGTTTTATTGGGAGTATTTTGTTTTCATAATCTTTAAAATCATATTGATAATTGGAATCTGAATATTTGCCCAGTTGGAGCTGAAGTGGGAAACGACCCAGTTTCAATCTAGGATGGTTTTTGTTTTTTGGGTTCGTGAACTTCACGATTGCATCTAATGTGGCTTCAAATGGGATGAAACAAGTTTCTTTAAATAGTTTAGAAACTCTTTGATTTATAATGTGTCAGCCGACCACTCTGCAGACCTACATCCCAACATTAGGATCATGACACTCAAAGGAACTACACATGGTGAAACTCACATGTGCTGCCATCGAACTACAGTTGTTTCTGTGTTGCTCCTCACTGTACCACATGGACAGTGTATTAAATACTAAGTAATAATGCTGTGTCTATTTTTAGGACATTTTGGTCCGATGCCTTCTTGTAATTGAATATACCAGGAGATTTATTTCTGCACTACTGCCCAGTAGGGCACCTCTGCAGTTTTATTTTAGGTGTAAGAGACTTTTCCAAGAATAAATTAAGTTCTTATCTCTGCTGTTCCGGTACAGATGCCTCCTCTGATCCAAGGTCTAAGACATCACAGGTGCTAACCCTAATCCTATATTTTGGAGAAGGCCCAAGCTCACTCTTTTTTGTTAATAGCTTTTAATGTGTGTTTGTTAGAATGACTATTTTCTTTTCTCCAAGACTTTAGAGAACAATTTCATGAGAAAACAAGATGACATATCCTCTGATTGCTCAGAATCTGAGTTACGGTTAGTGCTGGGTCATCACCGTCACCTCAGAGGGTTAATATCGTCCCACAACAACTCAAAGTTGAGGCAGTCAGATTTCTTTCTGCTGTAAACTTTCTTTAGAGTCCAAACGGTGGGGGCTGTGAATAAGCTCAGCTTTTTCTGGATGCGGAAAACATGCATGAAGATGTTTGAGGAATACGTTTTGAGTTTCACACTTGAGTTCCATCATTCGGCCCAAATGCTTCCCTGCTTCTGCACGCACGGTGCCAGCTCTCGAAATGTGCTTTAACAAGGTGAATTGATTGCAGGAGAGATGGAACGTCTGCGTTGCAGCTTTAGTCTGTGACTCTACCCGACCCCAGAAACACATTTTGCGTTTGCTATTTTAAAAAAACGGCAAACACTTTTCTAAATATCAGAGCCAAATTCCAGATCTGGAGCAGCTGTGTTTAGTCATCATGACTCAGAGACTGGACGTCTGTTGTTTGGACACTTTATGTGGACAGTTCTTCGCCATCACCATCTGCCTCTCCCCGTCTTCTACTGTTAAGACTTTGATCACATGACACAACACACTGATTTTTGATTCTTGGCCAATTGTACACCACAGATGAGTTTTGCATACTTTTAGGTGCAGTTTAACATATTTTTCCAACTTTAAGATTCTAAGATTGGTAAATATGCAAAGTGCTTTAGATTAGCATGGTGCTTTTCATGGATTTAAAATCCTTTAATAAAGCGCTCTAATTCCTTGTAGCGCGCTGTGGATAAAGATTAGCCGTTGATTAATAGTGTGTGACTTGGTGCCTTCATATAGTCCAATCTGACTCATTTAAACAGAAATGAACCAGAGTAAGCAGAGATTTTAGTGCTTAGCAACATAATTAAATACCATTCGTTAATAACAGACATCAGTGCGTGTACATTAAGAGTATTTTTCGTAAACGTTTTTCAGTCCTGTGTTAAAAGGCACAGGTCACCACGGTGGCAGTCAGAAAGCGGTTTCCTGACTTAATGACATCCCGGGAGGTTACAGATTGATTTTCCTTTGCTCCCGTGTGAGCGGATCCGTCCTGACCGGCCTCTAAATCGGAGGGAGAAAATGAAGCCGAGCTGCAGAGTTGTCAGAAGGATGAGACTGATGAATGGCTCGTATCTTTTTTTCTGTCCGACTTCTGCCTCCATTCCCGACTCTGGCGCTTTGTATCCATCTCGCTCTCGCTGTCATCCCTCTCCTTAACCAGACAGGGTTCAAACAGGATTCAAAAATAATTTCTGGCTGTTTATCCTCATGACTCACCAGCGAGGGCATAAATAATTCTGACGGACAGACTTCTGTCTGTTGTTGTGGAGCATCGGGGCGGTGGGCGGAGGTGAGATAGAAAATGTGGCTCCTGATGTCATGTGAGAGGTTTTCCCTCAACATGTTTTCTTTTTACATTTGGCTTGAATGCTTTCAATTTCTGAGCGCTGACCTGGAGTCAGTGTGTATTCTGGGGATACTCCAAGTGTTTTATTTCACTGTGGAATATTTTGAGCTCCACGTCTAAATGTTTTCAAAGAGATTAAATAGTCTGATTAAACCACTGATTAAAGCTGAGCTAAAAAGGACAAAAAGTGATTTGATTTAAAAAAAAAACATTTTAAGAAGGAAAAACGTTATTTGAACTAAACTACGATCAGTGACAACAACCTAACTGATAACTGACACGTAGCCTGGTTTTTCACAGTCCTTACTAGGATGGGATACTGCGACTGAGTCATCTGAGGCCCATGTTATGCTCTCCCTGGTCTGTTCCCTACAATATGTATTTATGGATGGTAAGTCTATGAGAATTTAAACTGTAGTGTCCTCTTCCTTTTTCCACAGTTGCTTTGCCTCTCGTTGCTCTGTTTGTGTGTTTGTTTTATCAATCTTTAAAGTATCTTGATGCACGCTCAATCATCCAGGTAAGTAAATCTCCAAAAGTTGATTCTGTTCATCTGGACGTAGCGTTTTGTGGGAGAAACGTTTCATCCAAGTGACTTCTTCAGTGTCAGCTGACTGCAGGTTTCCAACCTTAGAAACAGTACATTTGCATAATGACTGAAACCAGCCCGCTGAGGAAACAAAGGGCTGGGAGGTCAGTTCCTTAATCTTAATTATGCAAATTCTCATGACCATTGATCAACAACCACTGATCAATGGCCATGAGTCCCATTCACAGAGAGTTGGGGAATGGCTGCACAGCATTGTAAGATGGTGACAGATGTACCCTTAGGCCCCCTCCTCGATTCAGAGATGGTCTTCCCCTGGCATCATCTCATCATCACCGTGCCTTATATAAACTTTAACTCATTTCTCCATGTGCATGACTTCTGTCATGGACCAACCAGCCTGCCTCTTGTCTTCCAGTTCCTTCGGTCTCCCTGCTTTGGACTGGCTTTCCAGATCCATTAACTCTATCAAATCCACACTTGGTCCCACTGCATCTAGCACTTTTACTCAGGACTCATGGGACGGACGACATTCACTTAGCTCTTGCTGCTGAAACGTTGCGTGCAGGTGGACATTTTTAAAGGGTGACGACATTTTAACCAAGCGGTGATCTTTTTCTAATCCTTCCAAGTGATTTTACTGCCTAAACCTGAGTGGGTTTAGTAAGAAGGTGTGAAGGAAATAAAAAAAAGTTAATTGGAGACATAATTTACGCTGCTGGCAAAGTACTCGTGCCTCTACATCCAGACTGTATCACACCTTATGACACATAGACACAAATCAATAAATATGAAAGCAATAGAATGAAAAACGGTGTTCAGGTAAGTGAGGGAGAACTTCACGTCCATGAGCATGAACCTTTTCTTCTTTTGGCTGCTCCCTTTAGGTGCCTCATCAAGTATCGTGAGGATGAGTTATGAAACGAGTCCTGCCAAAGTACTCAAAACCACCTTTGTGGCAGTTCCTGTATCACCGAGGCCACATTTACTACACAGAGACTCACAGTGGAGACAGAGGGGAGACCACCAAGTGCTTTGTGATGACTGGTAAATAAGCACTGGAACAGGACTGACCGAAGAGATTAAGTATCCTCACTCTTATCTGTGGTTTCAAGATGTTTTCAGTAAAAGTTTACGTAACAGAAAAATCTTTTTTGTTCTACTTGCACTCTCCAAAGCAGCACTCTTTTAATGATTTGTTTAATTGTCCTAAATCCTGTAATAACCATGTGTTCATAATCTGTGCGGATAATTCGCCATATGGGAAAAAGGCCCAGATGGAAAAAGACGTGACCTGCAATTCTGACAATCTGTGCACAATAAAACAGTCTGTAACATTAGTAAAGAAGACGGATGTCCAATCAAGCTGGATTAATAGGTTCAAAAAAGCTGCGTTGCTGGAAAATAAAGCAGCAGAGACGCCATCTTCCTCAGGGTTGGCATGTGCTGAGTTTAGACTGGATCCGAATTCTGCTGGGACTCATTTAAAGTTGACTCAATGCAACTTTGGCCTGCGTAGCTTTCCGGTCACAGTGCGACACGATTATATAATGAGAAGGAAAAATAATTCTGTTTTCTTTTCCGTCCTCTCTGACTAGTCAGTGAAACAGATCCAAAAAAGACATTTTAGCTCAGCGGCAGGCGGACTTTGTAGAGGACATGATGACACTCAGCTGGAGCTGAAAAGCTACACGCTTAATAAGTTTGTCATTTCATACTGACTTCCTTCCTGCTGCCTTTCCTTCTCAGTTCCACCTGACCCGGTATCTGAAGCGTCTTGCTGTGCCAGCTGCCTGCACTCATTAGTTACCATCCAGAAATGGACGGGAGCTTTCAGTAGCAGTAGAAGTTCATGCAAATACTCACCCGTGCAAACAGATACACAGCCACTCATGCACAAGTCAGCACAATTACTGTAGATCAAAGGCAGACACACTGGCTCGCTGAACCGTCACAGGACTGATGACCCTGAAGCCCAAGGCTGAGAGTACCAGCACGTTTCAGAGTGACAAGTCCTGCTTTGTGTGTGTGTGTGTGTGTGTGTGTGTGTGTGTGTGTGTGTGTGTGTGTGTGTGTGTGTGTGTGTGTGTGTGTCAGTTAATGTACATCATGACATCGGCTTTTTTGGAAGCATTTTAAAGCATTCCTATTTTCAAACTAAATAGTCAAAAAAAATCAATAAAACAAAGGCCTTAAAATTTGATTTTTTACATTTCCTGTAACTTTGCTGAACATATTTATGTTAAGCCAGGTATAAAAATAAGATTTACTTTTGGAAATCACCATCTATTTCTGCTTCATGTTACTTAATACATGCACCTCTAACCATAACCTGTGGCAATAAGAATATACAGGACTGTGCAAAAGTTTTAGGCAAGTGTGAAAAATGCTGTAAACAAAGAAAGCTTTCAGAAATATAAGTGATTGTTTATTAACCCCAAATGTATTCTGCAGCAGGACAACGACCCCAAACACACAGCCAAAGTCATTAAGAACTATCTTCAGCGAGGAAGAAGAAGAACAAGACGTACAAGAAGTGATGGTACGGCCCCCACAGAGCCCTGATCTCAACATCATGGAGTGTGTCTGGGACTACATGAAGAGACAGAAGGATATGAGGAAGCCTACATCCACAGAAGATCTGTGCTTAGTGCTCTGAGATGTTTGGAACAACCTACGAGACGAGTTCCTTCAAAAACTGTGTGTGTGCCTAGAAGAAGGCAAAGGGTGGTCCCAGCAAGTATAGATTTGATTTAGATTTCTCGTTTGTTCTTTTACTGCATTTTGTTGATTGATGAAAATAAATGATTAACATGTTTTTCTCACTTGCCTAAAACTTTTGCACAGTATAAATTTTGTTTTTAATGAAATTCTTCTTCCACACATCAGAAACTTCTTTCCTTCCTTTTTGTCTTTCTCCAAAACATCAGAGGTTTGGCCTCACAGAGCTAATCTGCCTTTTTCAGCAATATTCACCTGGGAACTATCGAAACCACAAATCAACTCTAATGCCTTTTAGTGGATCTAAACTGACACAAAGCTTTTCCTTTGACACTGCGCTGTTTACGTCTAATCAAATCAATCCAGCATTTATTAAATAAGTGAATTATGGCTTTTAGCCACATGTTAAATAAGCCAAATTTCAAAAAGCAGATAATGTTACCTGTGTTATCAACATTATACAAGTCGTGTTATTTTGCATATAAGAGCTGCATTTTGGTGAGCCCTAACCTTAGAGAGGTCTCTGACATCCTGGTGGTAAGAACGTGACCTAAAAACAACCCCACTGTCTCCTCTTGTAGATATAAAAAAGGCTGTGAAGAAGAAATATACCTTCTTATGCACAAAATAAATGTGGTGCACAGAATCTCTTTTATCATTAGTAATGCGTTTCCTGTTTTGACTGTCATTACTAAGCATCTGTTAAACATGCAGATATGACTGACTTCACTTTGCAAAGTGACCTTAACAAAAACCAAACAGGATGCAGAGTAACCCCGAGCCTCTAAGAGGAGATGGACGTGGTTCAAATTTAGCAAACAGAGATAAAGATGAAATGTCGAAATGTTACATGAGAGGCGAATCTTTTATTCAAACCGGGCGTCTCTTGAACATCAGTATTCTGTACCAACACCATAAATTTATGTTGCAAAAAGTCTCGAGTTTCCTTTTTCACAATCTGACACCTTCTCTGAACAGAAATGCTCCTTTGGAAAAGCATTTCACACTGAATATACAAGTCATTCAACCAGGACCGCATGCTTTCACTAAAGTGCATGAATGCATAAGATTCACAGACGCACGCGTGCACGCAAACATTTCCTGCAGCGATGCATCTACACACGAAGATGCAAACACTCACACATGAACAGGAAGTGAACGTGACAGCCTTACATTCTCTCCATGTAGCCTCCATCGGGTCATGTAGATGAACTCGAGAGTGTGATCTCTGCCCATGATCTCTCCGTTACACAGAACATCCAGCTGCAAACAAAAGAAGGAAAATACATAAGAAGGACGCTTTGACAAGTCCAAAACAAACACAAACAGCTTTTAACGAAGCGGTTACAGTCACAAAGTTTTGCCCAAGCTGCCTCCCAGACAGAGAAGGTGACAAACGAAAACAAAAGCTGAGCTCTCACTTCTACAAGAGATGAAAGGAGAGGGGAAGTTCACTGTGGTGGTGAGTGGGAGGCTTCTCTGAATATGTGAGTGTGTAAATGAGAGTGTGTGATACCACTTTTAGCTCGGCCTGCTCCAAATGTGGAAGCTAACAGTTTCTTAATCCTTTGCTAAAGCTGGCAGATGATAGCATAGCTTGCATGGAATATTAATGAGCATCTGGCTACGAACTGTTAACCTGGTCAGAGTTTGGCTTCATATTTGACCACATGCTGTTTCTCTGCCGTTTTAATGCAATCCACTAAATCTTCATTATGTTGAACTGAACTCTCCAGCATTTTGCACTTTATATGTAACACAGTACAGCTGTTGGTTAAACAATTCAGAGTTATGCTACCAAATACATGCATCATTTTCCTTTTTATACAATGGAATTTCAGCATGTTGCAACTTTAACTTTTGTGCCTGCACTGCATTTTTTAATGATATCCAACCGTATTTTTATACAGTACTGAATCACAACAACAGTCGCCTCAAGGCGCTTTTTATTTTAAGGTAGACCCTACAACAATACAGAGAAAACCTCAAAAATCAGGTGACCCCCTATGAGCAAGAGCTTTGGTGACAGTGGGAAGGAAAAACTCCCTTTTAACAGGAAGAAACCTCCAGCAGATCCTCGTCAGAGACAGTCAGCCTCTGACAGTCAGACTTCACACCCTGAATGTGTGACAACACCTGTACCGTCAGGTCCCACTAACTGTAGTAGAACTGTAGTAGTTCAGAACTAAAACAGATCTGTGATGTGGCTGGAAAGCACCGCATTTCAGCATTTCTTTGAATTACAGTGGGCTGAGAAGAAGACATCCATGACTCTATGCACCACAGATCCAAAGAGTGGACCCTAGTCTCTCAGAGGGAAGCCATTTTTGTGGTAACTCTTGTGTTTATGTGTACAAAGAAAAAATGAAAATGTGCGTGAAGACTGTTTGAGCAAAGTAATAATGTGAGGTACAGTTAGGACAGACATCTCCTAAAAGGTTCCCTTAGATAAAGAGGTCCCTACACTCTAGTCAGCCCTCCCAAAGTAGTGAAGAAAGTAACTTCATTACATTATGAAGTAAGTTTAACCCTGTAAATATTCAAAGTGGAGTGATTTTTGCAACTCTGGCCATAAAGAAAAAAACCCCCATGATTTCATTTATTTTTTTCCAGGAAGCCAAATTAAGCCTCTAAAAGTGTCAGTTTGCCACTGTAACGTTTCTTTGCTCTGTTTGAGATCTATGGTGAAAGCTCAGAAACTCAAGTGCAGGTGGTCAGAATGGGACTGAGCACTTGCAGGAGTGCTGAAGGTGCTCCAGAAGTGCACGGGGAGATGACCCTGAAGGGGAGACCAGTCAAACTCAAACTCAAGTATGATTTTTGCCTTTTATGGGCAGAGCTGCAGAGCTTTATGACCATCACTGCTCAACATCCAACAATCAAGCCCCACGAAGGTAATCCTACCGATCAACCGAAAACTTGAAAGATAACTCTGAGTTTGTGTGGTTAAGTAAAGAAAAACATGCCTTTGAATCATGACACACATATTTTAATGAATGAAAACAGGAGGACAGAGTGTGCTCCATACCTCGTAGGAACTCGGCAGCTTTAGTTTAAGACTGAGAAACTTCTTAATTGTTCCCACGGTGACTCTACTGGAGCAGCGGATGAACCTCTTCATCAAATCCTAATTGGATGAGAGAATAACTCTTACACACTGATTTAATGAGGCATAATTGCAGGTTTTTAAAGGAAAAGACATGAAAACACAATTACATCTTTACAGGGGATTATGCACCAAGCACCCGTGAAGTTTGGAAACATTACCAACACATACAGCAGCAAAGAAATGGAATACCCTTTTACATCATAGAGAGGACCAAAACAAGGTGATATTGTGTTTCAATGCCTGTACAAGTATTTAATATTTCTTAATTAAAGGTTATATGTAAAATAACACACACCGTGACCGTGCTCTCCCCCGACGGTCCTGTGTTGCGTAAGCAGTCCAGGCAGATTGCGATCTGTGGGTCACTCCTGTGATAGTCGTCATCGCCGGCACCGTCCGCCTCATTGCCTCCACCATCACCAGCGTCGCCTCCAGCATCGGGGACCCCGAACCGTGGACACCTCAGGTTTTCTACAGGCAGGTTAAGGATGTTAGTTGTGGATAAGCTGCATCGCTAAAACTCTGGGCCAGATGATCAACCACAATATTCAAGTCTAGCCTTTGATCGGTTTTCAACTGTTCCAGTTATTACTTGTTACATTCCCACATGGAAAAGATATATATAAAAAAGATAGATATAAATCTTAGTTTGTATCTGTCTTGTGTGAAACTTGTATGAAAAGCATACAAGAGTGAAAACAGATATAAGATCCCTTGAAAAATTATATAAATGAAACTTGTATGTTTTGGATACTTCCTAAAACAATATATGAAAGTAATGAGAAAGGGGCCGCTTTCACGAGTAAATCATATAAGCCTTCTGTGATTCACTATATGAATAGGCCACATCTTATGCAAGTCTTTTATAAGTTTTTACTATTTCTTTTCCATATGGGTTGTTTCTCTTTAACTTGAACCTGATGCATTGGTGCATTGGTCAATGTCTGTAAACACGAGCTCTGTTTGCACTGAAAAATGTGGTGAAGGGGGGTACGAAGTCTGACAAGAAAATTCCCTGCTGATGTATCAAAACTTGATAAAAAATTCCCCCCTTCTTTACAGAGCTTCTTCTCTAATAATGAAAGCAAGCGTGCAGACATTCTGAGTAAGATGCAACAACCACAACTGGCTTCCTTCCTCCATGGCATGGTTTTTTTTCCTTTTTGCCAGTTTTAAAGAAAAGGTGTGAGAGGCACAGAGGCGACGCAGCCACCCGTCCCCCTACATGGCAAATTCTTTACACTGCATATGACAGTGTTCCTATTTCAGTCATCTCCACCCACTCTAATACACGAGGTGAGAAATCTGTGACACAGTGGAAATCTCCTGTAATTTAATGGAATTCTAATGTGTTTTATTTGAAATGACAGCGTAATTATATTTACCTACTAATACTTACAGGTAGGTACAGTTCAAAAAGGGGGTAAGAAGTCAGGTTTTTATAAATAAAAAAACAAAGAAATAATTATACTGTAAGTCAATTTTAGTCACGTGTGTAAGTAATTTGAAGTAATGTGTCATTTTACATAAAGCATGATTAATTTTAAGTACAGCGTAATTGTAAGTAGTGTGTCATTTTGTGTAAAAACAAACAAAATTTCCCAGTCTTACATCATAGGCACACTGTACTTTTCAATATTTATATTTAATGAAATAAATAAGTAAATAATTATTCTAGAGTGCCTACTTTATGTATTTGTATAACTGCATTCAAATTTATAATAAAATTAATTTAATTACAGGGGAATTACACCCCTGGCTGCGGGCTTATTATGAAGTGTTACTGTTACTATATAAAGGGTTTTGTTGGGTCCAGCTTACCTTGGCCATTTTCTTTGGGCTGGTTCTTCCTCCAGAACTCGAGCTCTTGCTGTTCCTCTTCTAATTGACAGGAAAAAACAAAAGTAGAATGAAGTATGAAGCAATCATAGAGACCAAATCCATCAGAAGAGGATGGGTGATTCTAACATCGCGGTTACTGAATTCTGTCTACGCTGTGTTAAGAGTCTGGGATCAAACAGCTACATTTCTCCTGTACTAAATTTAGACTTTTGTTTTTCATAAAACTGATTCACTGAAGCTCCTAGGAGGAGTTTAACTAAGCTTACAAAACTATTTTACTTGCACAATAAAAGCTTTTCATAGCAGACAGTTGGCCTTTAACAGCAGGAAAAGCGGGTGTAATTAATAACAATAACAATGGATTGGTTATTCCAGCCATTCCAGTGATACAAGGACCTCCTCCAAAAAACAATGCAGCCTCTTTTCTATGCATGCTTTGACATGTCAGAACGACTGCTGTGAAAAAGGTCAATATGCTGTCTTGCCATAAGAGAAAATGAGCCACTTGCACCAATTTTAAAGCTGCTAGAGAGAAGAAAAGCTGGGAATGTATTTATTTTAAGTCTCTGCGTTTCTCCTGGACACATCAAACCGAGCCCTGCTGTGATGTGCTCATAACTGCTATAATTAAAGTTAGCTGTCAGCCTCAAAGGGCCATTTTATCACTCAATTGAAGCGTATTCTAACATCTCAAACACCCTTCATTAAGGACAATTTGCTATATTGGCTCTTCCCACACCGGGAGTTGAACCCAGGCCGCCTGGTACCAGACAGTGGTCACTGTTGTGTTATCACCAAAATTTACAGGCACCCTCATATTCATATCTCCTCAAAACAGCCTGGAAGTCTTCTTCTAATTCCCTTTTGACAGCCCATTTGTCGCCTCTTAATCTGACGTGACACCTTCACTTTTTACGCTGGCCAACAGACCAGTTTTGCTGCCTCTGGTTTAAATCCAGATCCAGCAGATCCAGATCTGCTTTGATGTCTGCTGAGCGTTCTGAACATTAGCCAGACAATGCACTCGGGCCACCAGGGTGAAGAGCAGGTAGCATAATTGGAGACACTGGTAAACTTCACTTGTGCTTACGTTGTATCGCTAATTCTCGATGCTCTTTGTGACCTCTGGGATTTTTTTATGTCGAGTAGAATTTCCAGGCATGATTTCCAGCTTACTAGCAACAGGGACAACAAAACTCCTATCTTCTTCCTGTCTTTGTTGCACATTTAAGACGTCAGTGGGCCTGGAGACTTCATACTCAGAATCTCTTAACACCTAGACGGTAGTTCACCATCCGGATAGAACAGCATTGTAACGTAAAGCTCATTATTATTTACTGTGAACAGCAATGCTGTGCTTGTACCATCACCATCTACATGACAGATAAAAACCAAAACCCTTGTCTGCTGTCCACAGTCTTCTCTCTGTAGACCATACGAGAGGATTCATAGGACGCTGACTTTTACACCATTTGGCCGAGAGGCCCGAAAGCTACAAAAATATATGACGTTTGTTCCATCGTTCTGCTGCCAGAGTGCTCTATCAGCTGAGGTGAAGTTATGGAGCAATAAAATTATAGTGCCATCACCACTTTAGTTAGACATGTTGACTTGGCTTCCCGTTGGCCTTGCCACAGAGAGAAGGCTGTACATCTTCATCTAGTTTTAAACGTTTGAGCTTCCACCTCTCTGGAAATAATGTGATGCTGACAAATGATTGGTTTGTCCACATGCGACTGGCCGTAAAAGTGAACCTTAGGTCAAAAATGTCCAACTTTACAGCAGAAATGAACATGTTTACAGACTAAAGAGAATGAGTATTAGAGAAAAATCAAACTGAAAGGGGACAAAAGTAAGCAAGATATGTCTAAAACAATGACAGTGATAATTGCTGCTGCAAATTAAATTCTGAAAAGTTACAGTTTTAGTCTTTTGGAAGCATTTCTGATGGTGTACTGTAACTCTTTCCTTTTTTAAACTGCTTTCAATCCACCAAGACGCAGCATCATGTTTGCTAGAGTGCATGCTGGAGGCAATTTGTGCATTTCATTAAAACTGGTTGCAAGCCTTAGTCTTCCAGTGATTTGTGTGATGGGAGTGCTGTAAATTCTTTTCCCGACCTCCCATGAATAGTCACATAATTTAACACCGACTGCAAACTGAGGCGACAGATTGATGAAACCATCTGGCAAACTCACTTTCTCTGAGTCCGGGTACCAGCTTGAAAATGATCTCCTCCAGGGTGTTGTCTAACCTGAGAATATGACAGTGAGAAGGAGGTGATGATGCATTGGGGGATAACAAGAAATTAAAGTAGGCAATAGAAGTTAAATGGTGGAGGTGAAGGGAGCGATCAGGTGAGGTCAAGCAGGAATAAAAGTTTCCAAAGGAGAGAATAGAAGAGAGAAAATCAGTAGCTCGGGCTGTTGAAATACACACAAAAGCAAAATGTAGAAAAGTACAATTGAATAATGGAAACACAACAAGAAGTTCAGAGAAGAATGAAACTCTTAAAACTGTCATTTACAAAACTTTGCAGCTCTTTCAAGATTAAATAAAAAGAAATACAAAGTGTCCAACATGCGAATGACAGGAAAAAAAAACAGATAAAGTGAGAGAAGAAAAACATGTTATGTAGCCAAAGTTACCTGAGCATCTCCAGTGGGTTGGTCTCATGGACCTGAATGCCACATTTAGGACAGTCATTGCTCTCCTCAAAGTGCTGCACAATACAGCTCTTACAGACTGCAAAAGAAATATATTCAAAATGAGCTTCTGCTCTAGGTTAAGGCAGGTAAACCCATCTTTTAAAAGGTCATTCAGAATAAAAGAGAGAGAGGCAGAGAAATGAGCTGTTCATCTGTGAAACCATCATTTTGCCTTGTCATTGAGGTTTTTTTGGGGCAGCATGTTGGCTTGCCTTGTTTCGAGCTGATATTTCAGCTTTCTAAGCCACTGACAATCACCAGGTTGTCACGATCTGCTGCACACTCTCAAACCGCCCAAACTAGTCTCATGTTGAAAAAGGGGAAGCCTCCAAATCTCTCTATGAAAAAACTGAAATCCTGCAGTTTGAACTTCAGACTTTGTCGGCGTTTTAGTGCCGACATCGGTTCCGATGCTTCACAGCTCATTTGCCTCATTCACCTTGCTCTACAATTTCACATCCACTTCAAATAGTCTGTCAAAGTAGAATTTTACTGGAACTATGGTAGCTGTAATTCTGGGTTTGAAAAACAGGAACAGCAGGAAGTGACACTGTGTTTGAAGCTTCTAGCTTTCTGTAGGAGTCTCTGCTCTAACACTTGCAGCTGGGTACATTTGCTCGCATCAGTGGTAACTTACTTATTAATTAAGTCTGACATGAGCATGACACCAAGCCGGATCAACAGTTTGAACATCTGTACTTTTCTTCATTTCACACCTGTCATACACAGCAGCTGTACTTTGACTGAGCCCTGCCCTGCTTCTTTACGGCTCTTTAAAGTTTGGTCAGGGTTACGTGTAACCTTAGATCGGTCTGGGTTTGGTCCCACTACCTCGATGGATTTTCACCCCTACTGTCACCTCTGTGTGTTGCTGCGTGTTATTTTGACTCACATGTGTGCAGGCACTCGGTGACTGTGGTCGGTTTAATCAGGTAACCTCGACACAGGTAGCAGGTGATGAAATGGTTAAAGTCTCTGACCAAGTGCTTCCTTCCCGTACCGGACATGTTTGGAGGGCTTTCCCTGTTTTTGCCAACAGTGAGACACCAAACAGAAGATGGAAAATATCCCCTTCTAGCTTTAGAAGGCTCAGACGTCCATTTACAACAGTGAGAAAAGGAAGACTTTTCCAGTTACAGACAAATACTGCCTGCTGCACTTCAGATGTTTGTAGATGAATTGTGTGTAAAATCCACCGTGTCCAGGGTAGTACCTACAAGGTACCTACACCATCCACAACTGATATGAGATACGAGATCCTACTGTGTAAAATCCTGCTCCATTCTTGAATTTTGCAGTCAGTCCTTGTTTAGGAATAACTCCCACTGATATTTTATTCCATCTTCCATGAACCATATTACTCCAAATGAACAGAAAATACAAAAAGCTCGTCCAGATGATGTGATCCTGTTTCAGGCACAGAACTCCCAAAGAGCGGGCGTCACGTCTTCCTCCCTGACTTTGGTAAAGTGACCTTTTTAATCCATGGAGCTTCCCAGGTGAGCTACAGAGAGTTCAGAGTCTTCTGCATAATCAGATTGTTCACCATTGGTGGCGTCGCTGTGGTCTTTACTCTTGACGCGGACAGCGTAATGATCCTTTAAGTCATGATGAAGTAACCTAAAGAAAATCAAAAACAAAAATTAATGTTGGGGGGGAAATGTGTCGATGGATTTGAAAATAGTGCTGTGCAAAAGTTTTAGGCAACTTTTTTAAATCATGCAAATTCAATCTGCAGAAGGACAGCGAGCCCGATTATGCAGTCAGAATCATGAAAAAGGACCTTCAGAGACTTCAAGAACCAGCAGTCCTGCAACGGATGGGACAGTGGAGCTCTGATTAGAAACCGGATTGACTTTAGGAAAGCCTAAAAGAAGAAGAACAGTTTTAGTGCTGTAAACTTTTCCAGAAATCTCCACCCATATACATCGTAAGAGGAAAGAGCTTGATGGCTTTAACAGACATCTTCAAAAATTCTAAACAAAATAAAGATAATATTAAAATAACCCAAATTAAATACTTTCAAAGGACGAATCTTCACACAAGATACAACGCAATACCTAAAGCGGTTGAAATAAAAGCAGCTGGACTTCTTTTTGGTTTGTGAAGACGCTCTACCTCTCATCCAAGAGTCCTTCCATCTTCACAAACAAAAGAGAAGCGATGCTGCCTTTATCTTCATTTCAAGCCCTCAAGACTAATAAAGACCAGGATGACTGAGAACCTGCACAAACACAATAAAACGATGTATGAAAGGAACTGAGCAACTTGCGAAAGCTAGTTGCTAGGCCTTAAATCAGCCTTCAGTTATTCTACACACAGTTCCTAACTGTGAATTTAACCAGTTGGTTTCTCACCCACCAAAGGGTTAGGGTTTGGTCTAACCTTACATCTTATCCTGTGTTTTGAAGAAATTCAAAAGGAAAAATAGATTTCCTTTTTTCTATTTGATGGTTATGTTCACTTGACATACAGTTCTACCACATTACTCCTCCAGTTAACCCTGTGCAAGTGGTTTTTGGCCCTTGAGGGTCTGTTTACACTTTTCTTTTGTTGGTTTCCTCTGTCTGCCTCATTTGGTGTCAGGGCTCTGTGTGCGGCAGGTGGAGGTGAGGATCCAAAAGCAGGACTCGTGAAGCCAAATGTCAACAGAAAACCACAGCTTTATTGCTGGCAAAGCACAAAACATGAACAGAACAACGAACACTGAGAACCGGCAACACACAGGTATGACCTGATGGTGACAGAGAGCACACAGGGAGGTAATCAGGGAATGAGAAACAGGAGGGAGACACAGCTGGGAGAAATTGGACTAATGAGACAGGGGAGCAGTAGAACTGAACACACTCACATGAGACACAGACCTTCACAATAAAACAGGAAACAAGAACCCACTAAACAAAGACGCAGACAGAATATAACACATGCAACTCAAACAATACATGAAACAACAAATCCTTAAACACTGATAAACAGAAACAAGAAACTAATAATAATATGTATCATCATCATCACCACCACAAGCACTACAAGAGAATAAGAAAACAATCCATAATGCAAAAACACACCAAAATAACTGAAACACAGATTCATCATAAAACCCAACAAAGCACCAGAGAAACATAAAGAACAATCCATCATTGAAAAAAAACCCCAAACCATAACAACTCAAAATGCTGGGTCAAACTGACCCAGAACCGTGACATTTGGTATTTAGAATTTACAATGCTCAATATCTATGACATATGACACAAATGACACCTGACATTTGAGAAGCAGCCATCATTTGTTTTCAGTTCCTTCTATAGAAAATGAGAAGTTTTTTTTAATCTGGTAGCTACGAAGTTCCCCATACAGTAAACTAACCCCACTTTATTAGGGCTGAGTGTTTAAGAGAAGCCTGTCGTGTGTTGACTGTTGACGGAACATGTGACTCAAAATGTGGTGAAAACAAAAACCTCACCAAAGGTGAATAATCTTAAATTGGTTTTATGGGACTAATAGCTTCACCTTACTTTTGTCCTTGTGAGTCATTTCTCATTGGTCTTCAACGAGATGCGAGTCAGAAAAACACGATTAAGTCACAGTTTCTGATAAGTTCATAAATCAGTATTATAACGCTTGGGTACATACAGATATCAGTACAAGCAGTAACTTAAGTATTCCCACACTTTAACCTTTATAACTACCTCTAACCATAAACCTTGAAATGTTTCTTCTTTCGTCTGTACTTTGCCATAATCCCCTGAGGTTTAAGTCATCACTGATGATGATCATAACCCTTTGTAATAAGAATAGTATGTAACGATTCTCAAGTTATTCTCAAAGCTTGACATTGATGGGACAAATAGGGTTAGGGCTCGGGTTGGGGGCTAGGGGTTGGGTACCACCTGAAAGCTAGCCTAATGATTAACTCTAACTCTGACCCCTCATCTTCTCTGCCCTAACCAGCTTTCGATGAGGCTCATGTGGTGCTGCTTTTCAAACACCCACAGAGCCTGGAGTGGAGCTCTTCTGCCTCATCTGGATCTTTAATCAATGTTTCCTGTTTTCTGTTGTTTCTCCCTTGCACAACACCATGTAAGCAGCCTCGAGTGACCTGCTGGCCTCTACATGGCTGTTTCTTTATTACAAACTATTTTAAGTCAGTAGACTGAAAGAGGGACAGTCAGCAATATCCAGTCATTTCCAAACCATGTCTACAGTTGAGGATAGGTTCACATCTGGCTCTTTTGATAGATTTTGTCCCAATTTGCATATCCAAATGAGAAAGCTTATGATAGTAGAACTGTTAGGCTAAAATGCAAGCATGGGACTTTACTAGAAAAGCACAAACTTCTAGTTCAGCTGCCATCTTGTATTTGCACACTTAATAATGAATGTGGTTATCATTAACTAACAGTGACGTGATCATTCACCCAGCAGGACAGCTCTGACCTACATGCATCCATTTCTACTGCACTACCCCAACTATGAATAGCTAACCTCTCCAACTTGCCCCCATTCCATCCCCATTTTGATGGATCTGGCTGAATTTTGGCTTGCCTGCTTCAAATATAGACACCGAGCTGCATATTAATCATGTGGTGTCACCACAAAACCCACTCTGAAGTTTCATGTTTACTGTGGATACCCCCTTTTGTAAACAACTGATGGGTGTCAGTGCTGTGATTACAGTAAATGGCTGGTAAATCTCTCTGGATGTGAAATTAATCAGCATTTTCATGTCAGATTCATTCCCTTCGTTAACCACACAACAGCCACACAACATTTAAACAAAAATTATCATACAAATTACTGCATGAACTGTTTGCTTTGTGTGGGGAGGCTGTAGATATTTACCATATCCAGCACTCTTGTTCTTTCTGTGATGTTTGCCAAAAATTCACCTGATACATAATAACTGTCAGAGTTCAAGCGATTTTTGGTGAGGATAATAATGTTCAGGTGATGATTTGAGTTCAGACATAACTCCACGAAGGGTGGGATGGGTTTGTGCCAATTTAGAGGTATTACAGGAGACATGTGGCATATGAATGTGGCTGGAAAGCAAATGCTGATCAGCCACATTATTAAAACCATTCACTGGTTTTAATAATGTTGTTGTTGTTGTTTTACAGTACAAGGTTGGACGTCAACACCAACAATCCAGCAGCACCTGCTTCGCCTCACCTGGACCACGAGCACCGCCCCACACTGCAAAAAGCTGCTCAAAGTGCAATGAGCTAACCTTGCACTGAAACACTCCCACTCAGTATCCAGTAGTCAATAGAGCACTCGTGAGAGTCCCACACCAGAACCCGCGTGTCCCAAAGAACTCCAGGTTGAGAGTCCTGACAGGTCAGAGCTGTTTGGCGGTACTAGTGGGACCTGCACAGGATTAAACAGCTGGTTTTAATATCGTGACTGACTGCTCTGTGGGGTGGCTGTAGCTCAGGTGGTAGAGCAGGTCACCTACTAACCGGAAGGTTGGTGGTTTGAGCCCAGTCTGCATGCCAAATATCCTGGGGCAAGATACTAACCCCATGTTGCTCTCCGATGCATCCATCAGTGCGTGACTGTTAGATAGGAAGCACTTAGAAACAGCATAGGAAAAAAAAGTGCTTGTGCAAATGGGTGAATGTACAAGTTGTGTGAAGTGCTTGTTGTGCTCAGAGTAGAAAAGCGTGATATAAGAACCAGCCCATTTACCATCTGCAATTATTGGCATAACACAATTATGCCACATTTGTGTACAAGCATAGACGATATGGATGCAGCTTACTGACCAAGCTGACACCTGAGCCAATCTCACCTTTGGCTCAAAGACGGACGCAGTGAGCGTTTGAGCGCAAACTTTGGGCCCACCACCTGCACACACCCGGCTGTATCACACGATGTTACATGCGGGCTGTGCTGCAGGGTCAGAACTGCAAAGAGAAACAACTGGACGACGTTTAGGAAGACGGTGACTCCTCGTCATCCCGGGTGCACTTTACCCTCACGCCGCTTCCTTCAGTTTGGAACCCGGACACACGGCTCAGGTGCTGCGTGTACGTCAGGTGTGCGTGCAGTGCTGGACTGAGGGAGCCCACTCGCTGCACGGACAAAGTCCACGGAGGAAACAGCGTGTACTCCACTCCACGCTCATCAGCGCGTCTCGCTTTTTGCTAGAAAAATCTCAAGTGCGCAGCTTAGAAATCCACCCGACGAGATTAGGAGCGCGCGCACGCGCACAGAGACGCGCGAGCGTTATTTATTCACACACACACAGAATCTGCTTATCTCATCGTTACGGCGCGTCACGGTCTACGTCACATTTGTCAAAACAACATCAATGGACGACACGCGCACATTGCAGCGACACAGTGGGACGTGTGACGCACGCGCGAACGCTCGCGCTCGCGCGTCGCAGCTTCTGCTCGGCGATTGCACACCTACGGTGCGCGGATCGCAGCGACGATAAAAGTTGCGGAGATTCGTGTCACGGCCTTAAACGAGGAGCGCCAGGCATACATTTGCGTGAACATACCGCGATCCCCGCATGTGTGCGCGACGCACTTTGCGTTAGTGGGGAGGGAGGGAGCAGGGGGGAGCAGGGGAGAGAAGGGAGAGGGAGGGACAGCCAGTAGCGTCAAAGTTTGGCTGAAACGTAACGCGACCGACGGCGGCTGATGGATTCTCCGTCCGCGCACAAATAATGAGCAGCAATAAGACATTACTCACCTCCGCGCTCACTTTCCCGTCGTCCCCGGAGTTACGGATGCCGCTGCTGGACAGGAATGTCCACCGTGACGCTGTCCGGTCCTCCGGTACGGTCTGCTCCGTAAACTGGGTGAGCAGAGAAACACGGAACTGGTCGGCTCGGATCTGCCCCAGTCCGCCCAGCAGAGAGGCAGGCAGGCAGCAGAGAGCAGCGGTGGGCGGGGAACCACCAGGCGAGCAGGCAGGGCTCGGAAACTGAAAGCAGTTGTGTAACTGAGTGGCTATTGGCCCACAACACGCACATGCACACACCGAGCCGCGGTGTGTAGCGATCAACGCCGCTACTCACTTTGTTCAGTTGGCCAGACCCGAGCGAGCGATGTGACTGCAGAGTTTATGCGTTAGAGAAAGAAACGTCCTGAAATCAGATCAGACACGTGCAGGTGTGTGCTGCCACAGAAAAACTGTTTGCTTCTTAAGGCAACATTTCTCACAACTTAATTATAAACACGAGTAAGTGACGAAATCCCAGTTATTAATTAACTCGGGTTATACCATAGACTGTATAAAATAGATGGCCATATTCCCCTGTCAGGTTTTTTTAATGCTCAACAGTTCTGGCATTTTGTGATAACTTGTAGTTTGGTGTGTTCGGGCTTCATCAGCACTCTGTTCTGGAAAGATAATAAGTTTGGGTAAATATACAGTCTCGTTGAAGAAGGAACAGCTGTCATCTGAATCAAGCAGGGAGACTAGACTACAGTCTCATGGTGTCTGTTTGACATGTTGAGGAGCAATCGTTGAAGTGTAAAGGACACACATAAAACACACACACATATACACAGTGACATTTTATGCCTTCTCCAGCATACTGTATATGTTATGGCCACAAGTTTGCATCATGGTGCTGATCCAGAATTCTATTATTAGTATTATTATAGTTTATTACTATTATTATTATTATTATTATTATAGTATTTTTTATTCCTAGTTCTATAATAAAAAAGTAATAAATATTAAATAATAGATTTATGATGATTCAGTTTGTTTGTTTATCCATTCACCGCTCAGTTCGTTCTCGCTCTGTCGTCAAGGGCAAGCACTGGTTAATGGTCATTATCACTGACCAGCATCTTCAAGTGGCCAAGAACCTGCTGGTGCAGGATGTGCACTACTTTGTGGCTCAGAGTTATGCATTAAAAGAAGGCTTTTCATGATGTACAAATCCCTGTTACTTACTTCGGTCAACGAAAATAATTATTTGCCGTCCAAAGAAAAAATATTTAAACAACCAAGACTGCCACAGGCTGTGTGTTGCATTTGCAATAGGCCAAGATTATTTATGGTTAGTTATATGGAAAGCAGCCGGCACATTAAGCAAAGCATTTTCAGTGTTGATGCAGCTCAACTCAACAGGTTTAGAGGAAATGTGGGTCTGATTCCAAATTGTAGATTGTGGCTTATTCCAAAGAAGGGCATATCACATGTCACATACTGTGCAATTTTCCCATTCCAAAGTGGAGCAAAATAAACATTTCAGCTATAGAAAAACCATATTGCACCAAACAAGTTCTAAATTATGGATAAGGCCCTTGACTTATCATGACTATGTTGTCCAGCTCTTCTGGGGAGATACCAAAGTTTCCCCAGTGTAAGCACAGAGATATAATTGGTCCATCATCCCCTCGGTGTTAATTAGACATCCTGGTCAGACGCCCCAACCACATGAACTGGCATGTTTGGACTGGGAGGAGCAACACTAAAAGCTAGTCACCCTTTGGAGGAAGCTCACTTCTTGTATTTGTATTGTATGCATTTGTTTGTTTTGGCAAATCAACCAGTTAATCGAGAACATCTTCTTTCACCAGAACAGACCAGCACAGCGTCTGCAGAACTGCATAAATGAGCAGGATGTATAAAAAGTTTTCTTCGTCTTTGACAGCTACTGTTTAAATCAGATGCTAAAAATGCTCTGACGACAGTCTGAACAATAATGCAGGTGTAAGTGTGTGTTTCCCACAGGATTTGATTCTGTTTTGGCAGCAGTGGGTGTGGGAGGAGCAGGGCATTCCCATGCAGGTGTATCCAAGTGCATGGATACATGTTTCCGTTCTTTACACATGGAGAAACGGCCTGACCCATCCATTTTCTGTTGTAGTCCTGATAAACTTGCCTTCTGCAGGCTCCAGTTAGAGTGGCCCTCCAGCGTACTACTGATCTCTGGAGCATAAAAAAATACATTAAGCAGCTGCAGTCCAAGATGGTGCAATTGAATTCCATCCCAACACGGGAGGAGAATCTCCTTGGAGAGCCACAACAGAGACTGGTACACCAGCTGCTGGGGAAACACAAAACAGGGCAGACCAGGGCCAGAATATGGGGCTAGAATAAAGAGGCTGTCCACCAATAAATCAATCAAAGTCATTCGTTTGGATAGGCAAAAAAAAAAAAAAAGTCAGCACTGATACCTGGGCTCACCCAGATGAAGTCTGTGTGTGGGGAAACTTTTAATGCTGCTAATTTTTACTATTCCAGGCAATCTTCAATAGCCATGATGCAGACAGGACCCAGGATGATGGAAACATATCAAAATTTGCAGGTATTTGTTAACTCATTCATTCAGCACAGTAAATATGGTGGTTACACAGAAAGAGTGAATAGAACACAAACTCTAAGATGTTTCCCAGGGTCACTGGTATAGGTTTAGCTAATGCCGAGAAAGAGCTTTGCAACCTCCCTACAAAATAGTCAGGTTTAAATGCAGTGGGTAAGTGTCATTCTTCAGTGTCCAAGTATAAGGTGAGGGAAAATGAATTTAATCAGTAAGTGAAAACCCAAATGGCTGACAAACCTTGCTCTAGGCTCTCGAGCTAATAAATACAGACCTCTGTAGTTTGATACTGCTGAAGCATCAGTGACAAAGACTTTGTTCAGATCTCTTAGAATGGCAGCATTTGAAACTAGTTTGAGAATGAATTGGATTGTGATATCTGCTACAGACACTTATGTCATTAATTCATCAGTTAGTGCAGTGCTTCCTAACCTTCTTCATCTGAAGTACCCCCACAGGCCTGTTCAATAGACTCAAGTACTCCTTCATCATTTCTACTTCCCGTACTCAAATATGTTCATTAGGTTTGATGCTTAACTGAATCTTAGTCAAAGGAGCTTGCAAAGAAAAGCGTCTGGACTTCGCCTGAGCCAAGGTGTGAAACTGTTTCACACCCAGTTTCACACCTTGGCTCAGGCGATTAGAGGATCATCAGGGGGTCCCTTTGTCCCTCTGTGGGGGGAAACTCCCACTAGGTTTAAATCTGGGACTCTCCACCATTTGACCTTAGAACTGAAGAAGCTTCTCGGATGAGAGGTGAAACGTCTTCAAGTAACTTAAAGAAGTCCAGACGCTTTTCTTTCCAAGCTCCTTTGACTACGATGACCTGGATGACTGAGAACCTTCACAGACACTTAACTGAATCTTACTTAACATTATACAAAAGTGGAAACTGATAAAATGATTTTTCTCCAGCATAACAGTTTTTACCGCTCAGCTGTAAAAGGATGGTGGGGTCTTTAGGTGGTTGCCCGTATGTGTGAAAGCGATAACTCGATTCTGAGGCAATGTGTGAGCTTCAAATTGATATCATAGATGTATCTGCTAAAAATCTTGGACAAATTTGAATCTCAGTGACCTCGATCAAGGTAAGAGGTCAAATTTTCTGAAAGTTTTGGGGATGTGATAATTCAAAATGAATTAAATTAATACCATAGGTGCATCTACTAAAAACTTTCATCAAGACTAAACTAGTCATGTAGGAGGAGTTCAGAAACAAACATGCAATTCAATTCAATTCAGTTTTATTTATATGGCGCCAAATCACAACAAAAGTCGCCTCAAGGCGCTTGCAGACATACATGTGCTACAATCATTATAGTTTGATGATACAAAATACTGATACAGTAAATCTGTTCATTGTTTTAGTGCAGTCATAAATATGGCTAACACAAAACACTCCAGGACACTCAAATTCACCTCAGGTACCCTCTGGGAACCACTGGCCTCAGGTTCTTTTTATTGACTCACACATGAGTAAGTTAGTGGACAGGCCATAATGTCAGTGTTTGATTTATGACTGCAAAATTAATCTTAAAAGAAGAAGAATATCTTAGATTTTCCCATGTTTGCTTTTAGTACACTTGTTGGTTCAGCACTGACTCACACAAGGGGCCGCAGGAGGGGAAACAAAAAGTCTTCAGTGACATCTCCCTGTGGGATATGACCTCCTGTTTTGGGAAGTGGAATGTATCACCATGGAAACAAAGTTCCCAGTCCTGCAGAGGGAGAGTTGTTGAGATGGTAAAATTCCAAAAATGAAAATGCTGCCTTTCCAGCCCCCCCTAAAAAAAGAGTGTTTCTCTTTCTTGCAGGAGATTGTTTTGGGAATCTCATCCCAGAGGTGGAGGCTGTTCTTATTAAAGTGCACCCAGACTTCATGCATTAGTTCCTGCCAGGACAGACCTGACAAAATGAAAATGACACATGAACAGCAAAGGCTTTCCAGCCTCTTGTTACTATAATGAGGCAACAATAAAACCAGCACCCCTATTAATGATCATCATGATTCTGGCTCCCAGAAGGCCGGTGAGTTACAAGACAGATAATGAAACTTGAGACAAGCAGCGTTTCAGTCGTGGGAAGTTAAAGCTGGAAATGTTGACTTAACTTTAAGGCTTCCATTAGACTGGAGTATACTGGAGGTTTGGGGATAAAGGTGAATAAAACAATATTCAGGGATTTAATTTATGTTTTAAATTGTGTTTTACGTCTTTTAAATGTTTCTAGTGCACAGTATAATAATACTAATGCAAATATATCAGAAGTATGTAAAACCCATGGTCCAGTGCAACTGATGGTAAAAAATTACATGCTCTCATTAGACCAATTATTGCCAAGTGTAAGAATGTGTGTGTTGAAGTTTATGTCAGTTCAAATTAGGGCAAAAGCTTGAACATAAGAAAGCGAGTAAGAGAGAGACAATTAAAGAGAAAACAGGAGGGAGACTGACAGGTCAGAAGAATAAGGTACAGAAGGAAAAAGATACAGGGATAAGAAACTGAGACAGCTGCAAACGAATAAAAGAGCTGGAGAAGATACAAAATGATGGAGATGGAAGAGAATGATTCTGTGGTGAATTTAAGATAACGAAAGAACAGAATGAGAAGCAGCAACGTGATTGAAGAATTGAGAGCATCTGTGAAATTAGGTGGGCTGAATACGTACAAGGAGTAGATGGATATCAGATGAGAAAAAGAAGACAAAATTAGAAGAACTAAGAATCAATAAAGAGCACGAGTATATGTGGGGGAGAAAAAGAAGAAGCTGTTCTTAGGATGGCAACAGTTTCACCACTTTGTATTTTTATCTGTTTATTTAAATCCCTGAAAGTGTCACAGTTAATCTATTGTGTAACCCTGACACTACTCTACATAGAGACACAAGCTATATATATGCAATCATTTTTATAGATAGCGCTGCATCTGTCTTACAAATTGCTGACTCTTTTTTTAACCTCTCATAGTATTTGCTTCTTAAGTGGGTTTGCTATCATTTTGCAGGCTCTTTTTGACTAAACACAGACAATAACAGCCTGCTGATGCAGGCCTGTAATCCTTAGTTTTTTCCAGTGGCTTCTGTGTTTTCTTGCCTGGTTAAGTCTGATTACTTTCTCTTGTGCATTATTACCCCTTTCTCTCTGGTATGCATTTATGATCAGCTAATCAAATGTATTTGATTAGCCGATCTTCATCATCATCATCCTAATGGACTGAATGTGTAGGACATGAAAGGCATTATGGATTCTCATGTTTCACAGTAGATGGACAGAGTCAAGGTTACTTATAGTCTCAATTTCAAATGGCCCAGTAAAATCTGAAGACAGTTTTGACGTAGTGTGTAATGGAATATTTTTGGTTAAGAGCCAGACTTTCTGACCTGGTACGTCGGCTGGAGCAGGGGTCCGACTGTGATCGTGATGTGTTTATTCTTCTCTTTGGTTCTCATGGAGGGCAGGTTGAGTCTCATGCCAGAGTGTCCCGCAACAGCGCAGATGGTCTTAAACAGAAGGAACAGGACTCGTACCTTCAATGTTTGGTAAGAGAGGTGGTTGGTAACTCAAGGATGATTCAAACGGTGAAAGGCCGCTGGCAGATGAGGTCAGGGTCTCACTGTTTCCATACTCAGTCCAAGCAAGCTGAGATAGAGGACCACACATCGGACAGCTGCTTCCGGTTCTTGTTTAGTTCTCTCAGTCCGTCCATTGAGCTGAGGATAAATTACCAGAGGATAAACTAACCTGGGATGGAAGGAATGGGCCTGTCAGTTACTGACTGGACCATAACTGGGTCACTTCTCAGTGATGCAACCTGGAAGGAAACTGTGTCAATTCACATTTCTCAGATTCTCAGAGATCATTTACCAGGGCTTGGAAGATGTTGCATTTAACTCAGTAGAATAATTAGACACACTTCTCTTAGCTTGACATTTTTAAAAAAGAGTTTATAAACTGCAGCTCAAGATTGGAGCCTTTTCAAAGACACTCCTGAACTTAGAGACAAACTCCACAAAGCCAGGGTAAGAGTTGAGCAGTGCGTGTCCACTTTGAGAAAAACAGTTTCAGCACTGTCAGATGAATAGGTGTGGCACTGCCGTCTGAAGGCCACAAAACACTGAGTGTTCCAGGGGTGGTGGAGGAAGCAGACCAGGTGTCTAGGACCGTGGAAGGAGAAGGAGTCGTACTGGGTTTAGTGTGATACCTCCAAACTGCATGACTCTTTGAAACATGGTGTCCTGTTTTCCAGAAATGATGCAGCATCTGTTTGGGCTTTTCTAACGGAGCTTCTTGTTGGGTGGGGAAACATAGAATTGGGTCTGAGTTCATAATTTCCCTCGGGATGAATAAAGTATTCTGATATACCTGACCTTATCATTCTGCCGCAGATAGTGCTGCAGGTGGACTCAAACAGGACTTTCAGAATCAGATTATTTACAGGAAAAAATACTTCAACAAACATTTTTCCATCTTGGGTCCATAAACAACAATCCAGCAAATATTAGCCTTCCACAAAAGATTCACCCTCACAAACCCCGTTTCCACAAACATGCCAGGGTTTCCTGCACTGAAGGAGAGGAAGGTAAGTTTCAGTCACGAATTCTAAATATAGCCAAAAGTACAAGGTGGGAAACCGACTGAACCAACGATGTCAGGTGCAGAATGAAGGTCTTCCCTGTGTTTAATATGCAGTGGAGTCAGATGATGATGCGCAGGTGCACTTATTACCTACAGGTGTGCTGGAGCAAAGGGCGGGAATGCCAGAAGGATTGCATCCCTGCAAATAGAGGTTTGGTTAACATGCACCCAACACAGACACAGGGAGAAAGAGAGCGGAAGGGACTGCAGAGCGGAAGCGAAACAAATTGGAGAACCATGATAACGTATCCGTTTGTCAACCTGTCTCATAGATACCATGGGAATCTGCCACATCCAGAAACCCCGTATCCTCACACAGCGACAGACACTGATTTAAATCATTTTTAAGATTAATAAATATTGCTTTTGCTGCCGGTATTCCAACTCAAATTCAATGGAAATGTGAAGTCAAGGGATCATCAGAGTAAGGACAAATCATCCCGGGGAGGACACGAATGTGTGCACCAGATTAATGTCAGCTCAGCCCACGGTTACTGAGTTCTTCCCCTAAAAGCAGAAGAAGTCTCAACCTTAGCTTGTTGGATTGCCAGTCCTATTAAAATGATTCTCCTGGGGATCATAAATGTCTGTACAGAACATCTAGTGATCCATCAAATAGTGACTAATAAATTGACAAGCTGGTGGCCTGACAAAAGACGTTCTTATTGAGCCAAGCTACTGAAAACGTGACGCAATTTAACAATATGTGAAGAGTTCATATTAAAGGAGACTTCCTTGGTCCAAATGCTGTTAAAGGGAGTAGAAGGAGTAGCATCTGTCCTCCTTATTTCTCTGTCTTGGACAATCTCGGGGTGTTTCAGTGGCCTGCTTACACTGCTCGCCACAATTGTTCTATATCCTCACTCTACAGGAATGTGGGCTGACTTCTGAACCCCCAATTACTGACCACTGCCTCATGAATGCTTCTCTTCCAGTCCTCTTTTTTCCAATCTGATCCACTCCGTTCTTTTCATTTTCACTGCCGCCTTTTCCTTTCTGGCACTTCAATGCATTTGATTTCTTTTGTGTTTTTCTCATTCTGACAATTCCTTTTCTTCTCCTGCTCCTCATCTCGCCCCGTCTATTCCTCTACCCCTCATCTTTATTTCCTGTCTCAAAGGCTCGTTCAATAGTTTCCCGGCTGACTGACTCATCCTCAGTTATCCTTTTACTTTGAATGACTCATTATTCTCCGGTTTACATCAGTCACATTCACAAAGACACTTCCACAGATGGATGGTTTTACATAGCCATGTGCAAAGTTTCTGTTAGTGAGCTGAAGAGAAACAAAGAAATCAGGCTTCAGCTTTTAGCTCCAAACTGCATTTTGCCATGTCACAGTCTGGCCTCTCATCCAGAGAGAAAGACTACTTCCTGCCCAGAGCATGCTGGGATGGATGGCAGCCCATTTTCTTTTTAAATTTAATTTTCAGTCCACAAGCGTATCTTTCCTATCAAATTCAACATATTAGTGGACATGCAGTGGTACAAGAAACTGTCCAAATGAGATTTGAGTGGGATTTGTTCCTCATCTTTCAAAGCTCTTCCTGTTAAAAAGGAGTTCTTCTCCCCAACGATCACCAAGTGCTCGCTCACCAGTGAGCATTTGTTGTTTTCAGTACTTTACCTCACATTAAAAACCCTTGTTGATAAGAAGTGGCACTAATTTTGTTAATCTTTTAAAATGTTGATGTCTTTACCCAAATTATCGTTGTGGTCGTACCAAGGAACGTTTGAGTCCCTTTGCTCCATCAGCACAAGCAATCCATCGTAGGCAGCCACATGTGTGGGCTGAGTGGCCATCCCTCTTGATGAAGCGTGCAGCAGCTGAACAGCAGCTGAGTCAGAAAATACCAAACTGGGATTAATATCAGGGTGTGATGGGTACTATTGCACGAAAATCCCTCTGCACTGCAGCTCTGACCACAGCTATGCTCCGGGCAGCAGGGCGGTAGTAAAAGAGGACCATGATTAATTACTTTTGAGTAATCAGTAAACGTTTACCACCTCCTTCTATTACTCCTATAATGTGATACTTGAATATTCCAGCCTGTGATTAAAAAAGAAAACAGACAAAAGTTGACTGAAGTGATAAAACACACCCCATTTCCCTAAAAGATGCTCAGCTGTTTTGTTGCTATACTACCCCACAATCTGGTGAAGCTTATCAGGTCTAATGTTAGCTTTACTCAGACAACTGACAAATTGTCAGTTGTCTGAGTAAATGTTTCTGCTTTGTAACAATATTGCAATGAAAAACTTTATTCACCATATTTCTAGAAAGAAAAGTAAGAAAAATTATGTTTGAGGTTAATCTCGCCAGTATTAAATGCAATAAAAAACACAGCGAGAAGAAAAACTGCTCTCTACAGCTAGTTTAGGGAACTGGGAATTGGGCCGCTGTCTTTCTGCAGGTGTTGGGCTTCAGGAAGAGAAGCTCATCGGCTTTTTTGAGCTACCAGGTGCTGTGTCCACGAGCTGCTCCCCAAGCATGGCTCCAGGGTTGGACCCCAGTAACCCTGTGCCAGCAAGATATTGTTGTTCATTGAGTTTGTTTTATCACACCTCCGTTTGCTTTGGGCACACCTGCACAAAGATAAATGCAGGTATTCTATTCTATTCTATTCTATTCTATTCTAAAAATCACCCCAACTGCTATCATGAGGTGGCAATCCACCTGGAAGCTCGAGGAAGACAGAAGTATAGACATCACTGCTTGCTTGCACCAAGCGGTAGGGGATAGATGGATGAATGGCCAGTAAAATAAAACATGTAGACATCAGTACGCCAAATAAGGATTTGTATAGATTTAACCAGTTATGAAACATCCATACACATTCGTATCTGCAAGCTCACTGTCTTCTTTATGAGGTTTTTCGAGAGATGTGGAAGAACTGCATGTGTCACACAAACAAAGCAACGGTGTTACTCTGTTGGGTGTCGTGCATGTCTGAGAGATGGATTATGGCAATTCAATGAACACAGAGGCTACACAGAGACAAGCCAACAGCGTAGTTTCAGTGTTGACCTGTAACTGGAAAGTCAACTACCATAGCCAAGTTCTCCACAAAGACGAAGAACTACAAGAGAGGACAGAGAACAAGGAAGTACGAGTAAAGAGAACGGGTAATGACTGCAGTGGACAGTTTCAGTTTTATTTAATACTCAGTTTCACAACTTGACAACAAAGTGTATCTCATGACTGCTGTTTACCACCATGACATTACCCACTGAGTAACATTGTCTGAGTCTGTGGGGATTGACTCACTTTTGGAGCCAACCTCATGTGGCCATTATGGGAACTGCAGTTACACAATTTGGCAGGAGGCAACTGAAACATGTTTGTGTGTATGAAACGATAACATTTTAATATTATCACTTAATATTATCTCAAGACTTTGTGTGTGTTTGGGAGGGGGTAATTCATATAGTTATTTGTTAATAAAAATTATTTGTATGAATCTACAAGCATTTTTTTTCTGTCTTAAAATAAAACAGACAATTTTTCTTAAGTAATTTGTTTGCTGAAATTTGGACAGGTCACTTAATACTGTGGGTTTCTTTCTGTGTGAGCCTTTTTATGAAGGGACTGAAAATAAAAGTCGAACTATATCACAATCATGGGTATAAGCACACACTGCAGAGGCTGTCACACAAGAAGCATTTTATTATTCTAATTATTAGCTCTCCCCTCCCTTCCTCCCGTCTTTAACCTTGAATTTGAGGACCAGCTCGGATTCCTCTGGAGCTGCTGTTCGCCGCCGGCGAGCCTCTCCTCCACACGGACCCATTCCAGCACCCGCTCCACCTGTTCATGGTGAGCAGTTGGCATTCTTCAGGATACGTATTCACGAAAACACACACCACGAGACTCACACAGCATACATGCCACAGGACTGTAGACTCACTGTCTGGTTTAGCTTCTGTGCCGTCCACAGCATGTAGAGCAAAGACTTAAAATAGAAACAAAGTTACATCTGAAGGGATTCTTTAAAAGGTAAAAAAAAGATTGTGTTTATAGCTCAAAATAAGAACCAGACATTTGCCTTATTCATCAGGCTTCTCTTATTTAGCAAAGGTTAATCTTGTAGTTTGGTCACTGGATCTCTTGAGGCTAACTCTTTAGCATTTTTGAACCCAAACCAAGTCCATCTCCTATGCCACCCACTCTGTGACAAGTTTAAGTCCATGTGTGGTCACCCTTGCAGCAGGTCAAGTATCTCATAATTATGAAGGGTTGAAATACTGAAGCAAGCTTTGGGACTTTCTCACCTTCCTTCAATGAAAACAGAACATCTGAGGCAATGTATGCCTCTGTCTCTCAGAACAGTTCATCGAGGCCTCCAAATATACAAAATCTTTTCATTGCTGACACAAATAATTACACAAAACTCAAGTTAGCACCGTGTAACACACTGGTCCAGATTGTCCCAAAGCTACTTAATCAGTTTGAGATAATGTGAAGATGAAAAGAACATTTTGCTGCAACTAATGTGAAGTGTGGTTAGTGGTGGGACTTGGTGATGGAGGACTGGTAACAGCACTGGTGGTGAAGCATCCACGCGAACATACAAATGGACTGAGTGTGCCAGGAAAGAGGGGAAAGCTGGAAATTCACCTTACACTTATCCAACAGAACACGAGTCTGTCGTTTCTTCTGTTTTTCTGCCAACAGAATCTATGAGCAGCTGCAGTGGGTTGACTGTGACGACTGCTCCAACATGTTAATCATAATGATTACAATTTTATTATAGCGAAATTCATAGGAAACATGCATGAAAATGAAAATTAGAAACATTTCAATCCAGATGCTGTTGTTTTCCTTTTTACTTATTTATGTTATTTCTCTTTTGAGTAACTTCTCTCCATTGTGTCAGACTCTATCAGGCAGGAAGGAGATTAGAGGGGAATTATGAATTGTTTACCATCAGAGGTGTCACACAGAAATAGCTTGTGTGTGTGTGTGTGTGTGTGTGTGTGTGTGTGTGTGTGTGTGTGTGTGTGTGTGTGTGTGTGTGTGTGTGTGTGTGTGTGTGTGTGTGTGTCTAACTACAGCAGGTGCTGGCTTTCTGAACTTGATCTTTGCCCCTGATTTTATGAGGATGATCACATGTGCACACTTGAAGTCACAGTCACCCCTTCAACCTGAGGAATGAATCTCTCTGATTTGCTGCTTTAGTGTTTGTCCATATATGCCTGCATACGCCAACATGCAGACCTGTGCAAGTATAACACCTGTGGATAATCTCGACACATCTCCACTCTCTTAAAGACCCTCATTACTGCCATCAAGCTCCCCGTGTCTAATAATACACACCAAGATGTTTCTCTTTAAGCTTTCACACGAAGTGTTTATGTGTGTTGCCGTGTGGTGGGGGTTACAGGGAGGTGGCGATGACAGGTCCTCACATCGCTTCAGACTCAAACAGCAACATCCAAGCTGACCTCACGGTCTTTGTTATCAGCTGTAGCAGAAAACAGTTGCTTCACAAACACACTGACATGCACTCTGCAATAACAAACACATGGTTATTTGTATTTTACAGGATATTTAGTCCCACAGATGACTTCATATTCCAGGGAAAGTACCAAATTTGGCATGCAGATCATTTTTTTGGTAAAGCCCGGAAACCTTTATAAGTTTTAGATGACCAGTGACTCTTAACTAGGCAACTAGACTTGAGCATTTTCATATCATCTTTAATGGCATGTGCAGATGATGACTTTAGAAAGCACTCCTCACTACCTGCCCAACTCTCACTTATGACTTTTAGAAGCTGCTCAGGAGACAGAGTGGCCAATTAACTAATTGGGATGTTGGCAGGTCAGTCTCCAGTGTTACACTGGACATGATACTGAACCCCATAGTCATAGTTTTCAGTCATGTGACCTACTTGCTACCCTGGCGGGCAAAGCATTACTCCATTATGATTGCTAATAGTGAACAGTCAGTAGTACTGCAGGAAAACAGTGTCATCTGTCCATGGAGCAAAAAGGAAGATATGGAGAGAACCTATAATTCTGGGGACTTGTGATCCATATTTTGACCCGGTAGTTTTATTTAAAAAATATGAAAGATGTCATTGGGGCTACAGTTCAATGACATCTATGTACCTAGTTGAAAATCCCTTAGCTCACACTACTGCCAGTATGAAAGCAAAGTATGAACAGCTACGTGTACAAGTCGCAGTAGCCCCTGTGGACGCCATCAGAGTCGAGGGCTTTGCTCTCTGTTATTGTAGCGTCTTTACTGCATAATATAAAACTCCCTGAGGCGATTGTTGTTGTGATTTGGTGCTATATAAATAAAACTAAATTGAATTGATCTGGTGATTGAAATTCTGTAGTAATGGACATTTAGGTAAATATTTGTGGTCATTTTGAAAATTCGTATCATCTTACTGACCGCAGAGGGACCAGCCACAGATTTTGGTGCCTGTATTCACTTTGCTGTTGCACTTTTTTGTTAATTTTCTTGAAGCGTTAAAGAGAAATCTGTAGTGAATGAATCCAAACGTCTTACAGACTGTGAGGTGCATGACTAATGCAGCGAGCTATCACATTTGATAATATAGAGAAGAAAAACATGAAGTGATAAAGCTGATTACATTTCTGTGTCAGACTACCTCGGGGAGCAGCGTGAATGTGATGTTTACATTCTGAATCTGTAGACAGGTGTCACAGACCCTAACAACACCTGGCTGTGACGAGACGTGACACGAAATGTGTTGCACACTTTGGGAGAGTTTCCCCTCAGAGACACTCAGGATGTTTCACTGAGCTGTAAACATGGAAAACGACAGAAGTGATGTGTGAGGAATGAAATAAGAAAGGTTAACAGATAAATACGATGGCTGTTCACGCTGCTTGCTTTGGGTGCCTCTCTCCTGATTCACATCTCAAAATAGTCCCTGTTTATCTCATACTGGACCTTTGTCCTGCCCCAAGTTCATCCACTGAAAAAAACAAAAACAAAACAACAGTTTTAGCCAAGTTTTTCATGATTGGCTGCCTCTAACAAACAGAAGGTTTGGACATGGACAACAGAAGGGGGCGGGGCTTCTGTACTTAAAGGCAGAACTCTTCTTCTTAGATTACAAAAGACAGTAAAAACTAAAAAAATTGAGTATTTAGAATAGTTTGAAATCAGATTGGAATCAGAATTTTTCTCTTACTGTAATTACTTACATAATATATATATATGTTGACGTAATTATTGGAAATTTTAACTGTAGCATATATCACTGTAAAAGTATTGCTATATAATCAATTGCTGGGTTTAACTATGCTCAGAGGTTTTTGTTTAGTTGAGCTCATTAACTGTTAAATGTGTGTGGCTGGGGTGTGGTCTCTGTCCTGCTGCAGGTTCCAATCACAGCAGCAAATCTCCAACAAAACGTCCGAAAAAGAAAACTATCAAGGTGCTGCAGTGGTCCAGTTAAAGTCCAGACCTGAACCTGACTGAGACACTGTGGTGCATAAGGGACACAGTTTCACATGACTGTACAAACACATGGTTGCCATTGTTGCCAAGCAGTCACCTGTGGACATGTCTTTTCCTGCATAGGCTAAAAATACAGTGCTAATTGAACCTTTGAGGCCAGATAGCTAATATGCCCGTCAGCTGCTGCACACTGGACAGCTACAAAAACAAACACCTGTAGATCTAACAGTACACATTCACAGGACAGGAAGAGTTTTGTACCCTCAACAATTTTCTTGTAAGTAAATGAAGTAAAGTAAAAACTACTAAGAATAAACTGGAAACTCCTTTAATGCGAACTCTTTCCTTTGTCTCATCTCATCATTGTTAGTCTTCACTGTGGTCCAGCTTCTCTCTGTTTTTCTGTGAGGCTGCAGCTTCTCCGTGTCCTCTCGACCCGATGATGAACATGTTAATAAGTGTGAATCATGAACTGAAACAGTTTACGCCCCTCACTGCGGACCTCTCAGTTTTTCTCAACGTCTCCAAGCACAGCCAATGAGATAATGTTGCTGGGCAACTAATAAGTTATTTTCCAGTAAACTACATTTTGGACGATGCTGCCTAGCAACAAACTTTATTTCCATAAGTAATTTCCTGGAGGGAACACCTGAACCAGTATGTCGAGGAGCATCGGTGCTGTGGGTGGACGAGCTCTCGCTGCAGCTTCACACTGTTATGAGTCTTCAAGATCACAGACTGTAAATAAAAAATGAACATAGCTTCCAGGTCACTCTTAAATCCAGATTTAAGAGTGAATGGCTTCACTCTTAAATCTGGATTCTTCCTGATGGCCTGCAGCACAGAAACGCCCGGTTGTGCAGAAAACCATGAAAAGTAAAAAACATGGTAGTTTGATGCTGGATGTTCTTCGTCACATGACCCCAAAGGGAATTTGTGTCTCTGGCTGAAAATAAATGAGCCATTAGATTCAAATCTAACTGAATAAAAAATTATGTTTATTGTGTAGTTTGTGGTCTCTCGAGAGTTGAAAATGAGAGCAGGGCTTAGGCCTGCTTCATGACCAGTTGCTACTATATGAGCCACCAAAACACTAAGATAGCGATGGAAGCAAATCCTCTGCTTTAGGCCTCAGGTGGCCAGTCCACATCAACAGTCATCTCTTTATCTTTTTAAGGCTCTTTGGAGGGTGAGAGGAGAGAGAAGAAATAACAGAGGGACATACATACAGTTCAGCAACCATGAATCACAAACAGGACAGAACAGAGTAGACAGGAATGAATAGCATGCAAATATGGTGTATAAATGCATGTGGAGGGAAACATGGGGAGTGGAGAAGAAGCACTCAGTGTGTCATGGAAAGTCCCCCAGCAGCTCAAGCCTGTAATAGTAAAATTATGATTATAATGTGCTCAGTATTTTAAATACTACAGCTGAAGTTGATCTGTTCCTGAGCACCATCGACAGGTTGGAATGATTAAGTAGTCCTGCCTTTGTGATGCCAGCGAAGACACCCGCAAAGCTGAGGTTGGAGCGGTCAGCACACACTGGACACAACATCACAGAGAGGAAGGAAGGAAGAGGAAGTGACTCCAGCCTTCAGCAACAACTAAGTGTTGAATCATTTGCAGAAATACCCAAACTTATATCTGAAATCACACAAATTACTTCATCCCTGTCAGAGTTACGGCTCCGTCAGGCTGACGGAGGACGGTTGGGGGCTGCGCAGGCTGCAGCCACTTGTCAGAAGGCCAACAGTGCTGTGAATTACAACCGGACGGTTCGTCTCTCTGACTGAAGGATTATCTTCATACGATGACACACTCGTAAACAGTGCCGAGGAGCTGCCATCCATCTCACAGATGCAGCGCCCGCCCCCCCTCGAATGAGGATACCGGGTGAGATGAGGATTTACGTGGCTAATAATAAACTAGATATATTTCCAGAGAAGGAATTCTGCACAGGGTCTATTTATAATTACTGAATCCTATGATGTATCCCCCTGGGGTTCAACGCTCAGACTGCCGGCACGGGAACTGACACATACAGTATACAGACCTGTGATCTTCACACTCTCCTTTAGACTGCTGACATATAAATAAATAACATACATACAGACATATATAGGAGGAGGATATAAAATGGGTGTTTAGAAGAGGGAGTGGCAGTTTAAATAGGCACGAGGGGCTTTATTTTGGTGGGCTGCACCTTTTTTCAGTCAACATCAGCGTTGGTGTTGAAGCGGTGAGATACTCCTGTTCGCGATCGAGCCATGGAGCTGTCAGCAAGGCGGTCACAGACTTCATCACAGAACAGAAATAACTGAGTGAGACGTTGTTGCTCACGCCTGTTCACAGCTTCTGGTCAGAGCTGCTGCTTCCAGAAAAGGATCCTCAGGAAATCCATCCGATGGCTGCGATTCTGTGTTGGTATCAAACACAAATAAAAGTCAGTTCACAGATATGACACAGAACTTTGTGCGTCTATTTAGACAGAAGAGTTGAGCTTGAATTGCAAACTTTCAGCTTTATTTCAAGGGTTTCACAAAAGTGTTGTATTAACTGTTTTTATACACGGTTCCATATTTTAGAGGCAGAAAACTAATCGGACAAATGCACACAACTGTACATATAAAGACTTGTCATGGTCTGTGCTGCGGCAGGCAGGATGTAGGACCCAAAAGCAAAGGAATGAAACAAGGGAGGCAGCTTTATTTAAAACAACACAGAGCAGTAATGCAATGACACAACAAAGGACAGAGGAAAACACCGGGCTTACATACACCAGGGAGTAAGGAGGGAATGGGAAACACAGCTGTGACTAATCACACATAACGAGACGGAAAGGAAGCAAAACTGAAAACATTAACAAAGGACGTGAGACTAAGTAAAACAGGAAACATAAGACGGGCACGAGACGCGGATTTGACAAGGAGACACGGCTGACAGGGCGAACGGAGACAAGAGCCACTAACTGAGACAGGAACACGGCGGCTCAAAAAGGTGAAACACGGGAAGACACAGAAACCTAAGGACAAAAACTATCGCACAAACCCATAAAGAGGATCAAGACCCTGAATAACAACAAATCAAAGAATATTCATTCAAAACCTGAAACACAAATATTGTGTCGCAGATCCAGTACCGTGACAAGACTTTTGACTCTTGGGTGAAAAATAACTATTTGCCATCAGTGAAGCGTTGCATCCACGGACATCAGTGCGAGTGCTGTCTCTACCAACCTTTATTACCTTCAGCTGCTGCTTTTTTGTGGAAATACTGAACCCAGAGAGGTGACAGTCATCTTTAAAGAGCTATAAGTCTGCATCTGGAGGAGGGATGAGTGGTGGAGGTATAAGAGCCATTTGTTAGTGTGCTTGTCTTAGTTTTTACTTTGGATTTTTTTGCTTGATTAGTTTTGAGCCCACCCTTTACTCCCCACTAAGATCAAACTACACATTTGTGGTTCAGCAGCAAACCTTGCTTGTCGATGACCCTAAAGCACGGGGGAACTCCTCACCAGAGGAGGTGCACGCAGACATACAGGAAAACAAGGAGCACAGGAGGGAAAGAAGCTGCAAAGACTCCCACACTGAGCCCAAAACATAAGAGTGTACACAGATAACAGAGACCACGACTTGCTTAAGTTCGTTGTGTCTGAAACTCGGGCTGTCACGAGTCGAAAAACGTAGATACTTAGACAACTCTGACTGAAAGTGAACTAAGCAAGTCGCAGAGTCTCAGCTGATTAAACCAGCCTGCTCTTTAATCAGGAACGAGCTCTTTGACCAACATAAACACTGTGCACACAACATGTGGATACAAAATTCCCAGCTGAACATTATCCAGTTAACAGGATACCTCAGCTGTGAAGCTTTTAGTGTGTTTAGTAACTGCTTATACAGCATTGATCCGCAAGCTCTTCATTGGACTCCTGCTTTCCTTCAGCCTCTCCTTCATGCAGTTCTCTCTGTAATCTGTAGGCGGTGCAGTAACTGTGAAGGTCTCCATTCAAAAAGATTTCCCCCTTTTGCCATCTATTTCAGTCACAAGGTCAGTTTTAGAAATAGCCCACAGCTAGGTTTTGCACTTTCAGAGGAACTGAGGGGTCGGAACAGCACAGAGCAAATATGAGTGACAGCCCAGTTTGATGGGAAGGGTCAAAAAAGAGCCAGAAGAAAGTCAGTGATTATTTAAGTTTGTATTTGTCTTTGTAATTTTTAGATTATGCACTTTATGGTATACATTACGAATATTGTACTTCATAATATTGCATATCTCTATTTCCTCGTAATCAAAAATAAGGGACACACAGCCACCTGCAAATAGAAATCCTTCAGTACTTGAGACCCCCTCTGAAAACACTTATACCTGCCTGTTTTAATAGTTGAAACACCAAATATACCTTAAACTATCATCCTAAACACTTCCAGTCATCTTACAACAGGTCTGTCTTGAAGGTCTCGAGATATTTCACAGCCATGTCTGCTGATGCCTGTTCCTCAGCAAAGATACACACTCTTTTAAATCATAAAAAATGTCTGTAATCATGAAAATAAAATCGAAGTAACTTGCAAATATATTCGATATGCTTCATAAAAATCCACAAATAGATGAAATTTCATGACAGCTAATGCTTTGTTTCACGAATCTTTGCACAGAAGTGTAGGTTAAACCAGAGTCCAGAGTTTGGAGTTAACAACCAAAATCCACAGAGTGCATGTTCATGACTGATCGGTGCGACAACTCTGATTTATTTGGCAGTCAGAATCTTGAAGCCTCAGCATTTATCATTCATCAAAGAATTTAAATTTATTTATTTTTCTTATTTTCACTTCCCCTAATTCACCTGGCTGTCTGTGACCCAGCAGTGTGGCTCGCCCCACAGTTTGAGAACCAGTAACATATGAGTGACTGAGGTACCCGAGGTCATCACAGTGCATCGCTGTAAACAACGTGACGGTAATTTCATTTATTCTTCAAGTTGTTTCCCAACATCAAAGAACGTCTGTGTCTAAACATTAGGATACTGCATATAAGCTTTAAACGAGCAATTTATTAAGTGTCACATACTGAGCGGTCTTTGCCTCTGCGAATGATCTTTCATTTTACTCTCCTGTTCCTCTTCTTACATCTTTCTCCATCTCTGAGTCGAGTTTTCACACATAACATGAACTTTTTCTTTTTTCCTTAGAATTACAGCGTCTCATAGCTCTTCAGTTTGCAGACACACTGTGTGCTTGCTGATCTTCGCTCAGCTGTTTGAAATGACCACTTTAATCAAAGTTACTTGATTTATGCTCTTTCCCATTTAGGAGCACCAGCTTGATGACTGTGCTTCAGATCTGTGAGGTGAACTGACATCTGCGCCATAACTGCATCAGAGAGGGGAAACAGGAGGATGTAAACGGGACTGTAGAATGACATCATTTCTAATGTGTTAGACAAATTTCTTCATGCAGAAAAATTAACATCCATCTGTCCTTCCTGTTCTGCTGATCCAATTCAGCATCCCAGCTGCCGTAGGGCGAGTGGCGGGGACAGGTACACCCTGGACAGGTGTCCAGTCTGTCAGGACTGACGCAGACACCCACTCTCACTCGTGTTCACACCTGGTCAATTTACAGTTATCAATTAAGCAAACCCCACTAAGGGTAGTTGGTGGGAGAAATTAACATGCTTTGTATTATTATGTTGGTAAACACTATCAGCTTTAATTATTCAGATCATTCTGGGCCACTCCATCCCTGGCCTAAGCTTTTCATTCAAAGCAGCTACACCTGTAACTGTGTGACATCAGGATGGATTCATTAAAAAAAGTATCGCCTACAGTATTCTTTTATTTTGGTTATTTTGAACAGGGACAGTGTTCATGAATAAACACTGCTGGAGCAGAGTTAACCAGAGGCTAATGTTCAGCCACAGTCATGGCCAGAGCTTAAAAACAACCTAAAAAGAAAACAGCTTCTAACATCAGCATCATAACGGAAAATAAAAGGTAAAGAAATTAATTAATATTCTTTGATTTAATGTTTTTCATGTTCTCCTTGTGTTCTATGCTTAGTTTGTAGTCTCTAGTTTTCCGTCACTGTGCCTTCCCTTCATGTTCACCTTGTCAGTCATGTCTCTGCGTCTTTGTGAAAGCTTCATGTTTCCTGTTTTATTTTGACAGTTCCTTTTCCTATGTTCAGTGCAATCAGTTTTGCTTCCTCCCCATCTCGTTATTAGTCCCAGGTGTGCATGACTCCTGTTTCCAATTCCCTCGTTATTCCCTTGTGTATTTGATCCCTGTGTATTCCTGTCTGTTGTTGAGTTGTACTCCCTCATTGCTGTGGGTTGTCTCTGTGGCGCCTGAAAACATCTAGCTCTGTGTCTTCTAGTTTCCGTCACAGCAAATAAAACTGCCTTTTCCAGTTCAAGCTTTTTGTTTGAGTCCTAATCCTGCCTGCCAGCCGTAACAAGACAATTGATGTGTTTAAGAACATTTTCAAAACAAAGTCAGTAATTCTTCTGTAAAATTTAGCAACGAACAAAGTAACAAAGCCTTTTATCAAGTTCAGTTATATAAAGACTGTAATGGTTGACCATTTAGTGACACAATAATTAGCATGAGAAAAAAAATCATGAAATACATGATTGCATAACAGACATATTATTCTATATGCATTTAAAGTTATGAAGAACAATTTTAACTAACAACAGTGTAGATGTTAAGATGGTAGAATAGTGGGCACTTTATTATTCTTAATAGACTCAACAGCAGTTTGAGTTTAAATAAAAGCAGGTGAGCACCACATCATTTAATATTTAATTGTTACTCGGCTTCTTCTTCAGAAATTTAAATGTCAGCACTGAAATGAAATCCTTTAGACAAGCTGTCGATGGATTCAGTGACTTTTACTTTTGGGTTTCTTGTTTCATGCGTTACTTCTCATGACATCTTCATTTTCTGGCTTCTGATTGGTGGACTGTGATCTCATGCAGCATGCAGTCAGATGAGGTGTCATCACTGCCATAGCATGTACTGTACGTCGCTCTGTGCAGTATGTGTACTATGCAACTTGACCGCATTTACCAGCAAGTCAAAGAACACCTGACATGATGTTACCCGTCGCCGACTGTCAGTCAATCTGTTGACCTTTGACTTTGATGCCTGATTGGCTGAGCTACAGTGAGAAGATGATTGAAAGTGTGACTATTTATTCCCCATCCACAGTGAACCTGTCTCCTCGCGGTGATGTCACTGCATTTCTATGACCACAGGCCCAGCCAGATACTGTCAAAGATCATCTGTGGTCGAGAGGATGAATCACTCAGCATTTAACTTTTTATACTAACAGACAAACAGAACAATACATTTTAAACCTTTATATACCTGTTTTATTAGCCCTGCAGAGGTTAAAGGACATTAAAGGTTTACATTTTAGAAAGTTTCAGCTCACACGTTTTGGTCACTTGAAAGATAAAGTTGAAGGAAATAGTAAAATTTATACCTTGTATTTTGGCACAAAATAGCAAAAGTTTATACAACTTTCAGAGGATCATGAGGCAGTTTTAATATGTCTGTGTGCTGCGATCAGACTCACCTGCAGAACAGGAAACATATCAGTCTGTATCAGCAGGAAGGACACAGAGACTCAGTCAGAGGATAAGGTCACAATATCTGTTTTAAAAAGGAGGAGACGAAGGCGAGGTCAAGATCAAAAGTACCAAAGAGCAGACAGCAGGTCAAAGGCCAAACATGCAAAGAGCTTGTATTTATTCCCAGACTGCCTGACGCTGCTGTTTCCTCAAAGCATCCAAGAGAGTTTGGGCTCTTTGGCATTTGTTCCATGATACACCGGGTTACTGCCACAGTGAGACGCATGGATTCTCACCGTAGTGAGGTAACACTGCGCAGAGACTCATTCCAGCCTGAACTTCAACTTTTTAGGAGCTAATTATGTTAATGAGGGCTCATCTGCTAAACACAAAGGCAGGACGTGAAGTTGCTGAAAAGAATGTAGATGTATGAAGACAAATCAGGGATAACTGATAGAAAACAAGGAAAGATTCAAGCAAAGAGCAGGAGGGGGTGATAAAGACTTTGCAATTTCAAGATTTCAGAGTCTTATATCTTTATGTTTACAAGAATGCATGTGACTGGTTCAAGCAATTTTCAGAACACTCAGCATCAGCATTTGGTGCAGAGTAACTCCTCAAAGCTCATCTCCATCTTTGCTCGGTGACACAGACGTGCCAGGATCAGCCCAAAGTGGGCAGCACTCGGGGTGGGACGGGTTGAGTATGGATATGAGGGTGGAGGAGGGGAGGGGGGCAGCGCTGATAACTCTGAGAATGCCACATGAGCACATGAGGACAGTGATGTAATCTGAGCTCAGTGACGGACCGGCAGTTTAGCAAAGCTATATAAGAGGCCGAGGCTCCAGCTGCAGGCAAAGAGACAGACAGACGGACATACTGAGCATCAGACCAGAGGATCTGTGGACTAAAATCCACCTCCAGGTACCCACGGCACAGTGAAACCATCAAGGAGAAGAATGGGACTGCTCAGTGTTGAAGAACTGGTAAGATGTGCTGATGTGTGCAACTGTAACAGAGAGAAGCAGTGCGAGGAAAGAAGAACAGGCAAGAAACTTCATTTGAAAATGAGAAATCAAATAGACTTTTGTTCCTTATTGTCACATTTCTTTAATTAATTCCTAAATATTATTTAAATTAAACCATTTTTGTATGGAATGGAACCAAAAAGAAGTGATTTTGAATGCACAAAAGTAAAGAGTATAAATATCTGTTGTTGTGTGCAGCAAGAGTTAAAAACAAGAAGCCAGTCAACCTGAAGCAAAATACTAGAACCTGGACCGCGGTTGTAGCATCTTTAATTTCCCATGTAAGGCTCTTAGATTGTGATTTTGCACAATGCAAGGGCCTCGATTTGGTTTTGGCGTTGCCCAGTTTCTTTTTTCTTTTTTTGCTTCTTCATAACAAAAGGAGAAATATACTTGCCTACATATGCTATTCTACCTGCTTTTAAACAGTTTAAAATTACAATTCATAGTTTTACATGTGAAATATATAATGTTAAATTACTATTAAACAAATGACTGACTAAGTATTTTAGGCTTTAGTTTACTTCAGTCATATTTCATATAAATCAGGTATCATACAAAAATAGCTTCAAATACAGTCGTGACAATAAAAGAATATGACTTTCAGGACTCAACAAAGTTTACTCAGCTACATTCTCGCCTAAAAATATGTTAAAAGTTAACATAGTCTGTAACGTTATTATGACGGACACATTATATGAGTGAACTTGACTTTAAGTGAGTTACAGGTTTCTTTGAAAAATACTTTCTTACATCCAGGTTCTTCCTCTTTGCTGCCGTCCTCCTCTCCTCCTCGCAGCGCAGGGTTGCCGCTGCTAAAACTAAACAGAGCTCCCTGAAAGGCACAGCCAATCACATTGGCCATATTTGTCACATGACGGAGGACTCCAGTAGAGAACGTGATTTAACTCTTTCTGCACCGCTGCACCAAATTATTGGCGGGGACATGTCCCTTCCGTCCATGCCACATCTACGCCCTTGGCACAATGTAAATACAAGCTGTATTAAAACATGGCCGTCAGATTCACTTTATTTGTAGTCAAGATTGAGATCAGTAAAAAAAATGCTTGTAACAAAGAAAGTACAAGTAAATATTCATTTTTAATTCAGTTACAAACCAGATGATGAAGCAGCTAAAATGTCTTAAAACGTATTTTCAACAATGAATCTGAAACGTCTCTAATTGCACGTGTATTGGAGGTTTCCTTCACATCTGTGACAGCATATCACCATTAACAGTTATTGAAGTGTATATATAAAAACAAAGAAGACATGAATGCGATTTTCTCAATTCTGTGCTCTGCACTTGTTTGACTAAAGCAGTTTAAAATGTGATGAATTGTCTCTGCACACAACCTGACTGCCTTTAACTCCAAACGCAGGATTTAACTTTTAAATCCATTAAATTCACTCAGTATACTTTCCAAGATGAAAGCACACTGGAGGTAAAAGTGGTTTAATGATGAGGTACCAGAGAGGTTAGCTCAGTCTCAGCCGTGTTTGTTGCTGTGCATTAGACTTGAACATCCCTTTGTTTCCTTCAGCAGTCATTGTTAGAGTGATGCATGGACTACAAGCTGTGTAAATGACTACATGAGTGATTTGAATGGAACAGTTGTGGCTCATTAAAGAGCTGAGTGAGCGTGTGTTAATGCGTTGACACTGTGGTGTGTTTAGCTGTGCTGAGGGGTGCATGCGTTTGACTCTGCAGCAGCAAAGCCAAAGCTCAGTGCATCAGTCTGTGCTTCACACTGCAAATCTATTCATCAGGAAGGTTTTCTTGGTGTTTTTCTGCAAAAGGCACCATTCAGACTTTGGCCTTTCAGCTGTTGGATATATAACAGTTATCAAAATACCACAAAACCACCTCACGACGTCTCCGCCTCTCCTTCTTCCTGCAGGTGACCGGTAAGAGGTCAGAGGGCATAGAGGCAGATGACTTTCAGGGGGGTGTGTACGAGGCGGCCGTCAATCAAGAGAAGCGGGATGATCTCAGATCCCACGGGGAGCTGGGGGTCGGCGGGCGTCTGTCGGAGGAGAGTGACAGCGGCAGCGAACAGGAGGAAGTCAGCGTGGCAGCTCTCAATGTAAGAGCAGCAGCTACAGTGCAATGACAGGTTACACTGAGAAGTATTATTTTACTGACAGCTGTACATGAACATGTCAATATGATTATGTTACACCAGCTGTGACTCTGCAGGTGCAATCACCACCTGCAGCAGCAATGATAGTTACAGGAAAGTCTCATTACTTAAAATAAAATAGGAGTGACAATAATGCATCAAATACAATGAGTACATCACAATATTCAAGTGTTATCAGATACATGTGTGGATAACCAGCGTGAGAATGAATACAATTCTTTTTTGTGCTAATTCAATAAAATGTGACATTATTTAAACTTGATATTTTTAAACAGAAGAACTTACTCATCTCTAGGTAAAAACTACTTAAATATGTCAGTTTTAGAGTTGTGTATCATGTGTAATACGTACTTTTAGTCGTATTTGCGGTTATAGTAATGGTGACAAATTTCAGTTTAAATTCAGGCGTTTCCTTTTTGCCACAGCAGAGAGAATTACAGGTTCAGGATTATGTAATAAGTTAGAGTGACGTCACTTAAATCTGGTAAATGATCTCATCCAAGCACAGAGGTGAAGGAATTTTGAAGCCATCTAACTGGTTTTCTCCTCATCTGTGCTGCCACCTGGAGGCATTCAGGAGTATGACAACTTATAACTGCTCATGTTGGCATTTGATTATCATTCAGTGAATAAACAGACCAGTAGAAGTTGAATAATAAATGAAGTCTGTGGTTTTTACTGTTGCGTGCTGACGGCCTCTGTCTTATTTCCACCTGTCAGACGGATAGGAGCGGCAGACTGAAGCTGGAGACGGTGGACGACCTGTTCAACATCCTGCAGCTGAGGAAGAAACGGAGAGAGAGGAAGAGCCCGGTCCTGAAGAAAGATGAGCCAGAGCCTGAGACTGTGGTAAGGTTTTTGACTTTCATGAATTCCCAAATTTTGATTTAATTTAATATTATTAATTTGCATTTGACCAGAAATACTTTAAACCTTGATGACAAGAAAGGGTGCAGTGTAAATAAAATCTATCATTGCATAAATGTGTGCTGATGCTGAATGACGTGAACCAAAGGTCAACTCTTTTATGTATAGAAGTTAACATTGATAAAGCTTCTAAAGTATTACCATGGGCTCCAGGTCACCAATGATATGAGGTATAAAACAGATTTTATTGGACAATAAGTCGATGCATGAAAGTCTGCAATAGAGCTGCAACAGCAGCAGCTTCTCTTGCCGCATGCTCCGAGGCGTACCTTTCTTTTTTCTCTGTTTCTTAATTAAAGTCTCTCTGCACACATTTTCCAGCCGGAGACAGTAGACGAGGAGCTGTTCCTCACAGCAGTCATGGAGAACAAACTGGCTGTGGTGGAGAAGTACCTGTCTGACGGAGGAAGCCCCGATGCAAGCGACAATGTGAGTGTGGCACAGCGATGTCTGCCTGCAGCACGTCAAAATCTCAAAAATTAGCATGTTGAAGTCATGTACAGTAATTACACTTATGAAGCTTATTTTTCTGTATAACGTCCAGTTCCAGAGAACAGCTCTGCACAAAGCCTCTTTCAAAGGACACGTGGAGGTCATGCAAAGACTTCTGGAGGCCGGAGCGGCTATGGAGAAAAAAGACAAGGTGAGCATTTTAAATATGTCACACCTTCTCTTTTACCCCCTTTATTAGTGATGTTTCCTCCACACACACACAGAATTGTTCTAACACGTGTGTGTGTTTTCAGCTGGAGGCCACAGCGGTCCACTGGGCCTGCAGGGGAGGCAGCCTGCCGGCCTTGCAGCTCCTCCTGGATCGAGGAGCCAAGTTCACCTCCAGAGACAAGGTTGGTGGAGGACTTGCGAGGAAGGGTTACTCGAGGTCACAACAGCTGCAGCCGGTTCTTTATTTTGAAAATTACTTTGGCTCCATCTAGTGGTGTGAGCAGCACTCGCCCAGATACTTTCATAAAATACTCTACTTTAGTATTTTCATGACATTTGATTTTCAGAATTTCTTCGTGCATGAACATAAACTCCTCTTCTTCTCCTCCTCATCCTCTTCCTCAGCTGCACAGCACTCCTCTGCACGTGGCTGTGAGGACAGGACACTGCGATTGTGCCGAGCACCTCATTCACTGTGGAGCAGACCTGAACGCCAAAGACAGAGTAAGCACGAAAGTACAAGCAACAGGACTTCAGCAAACAGAGGGTGATGTCACAGCGGCTTCATCCATCCTTTATATACAGTCTATGAAATAATAAAGCCAATTCAGCTTCAGGCACTCCTGCAGAGCGTTATATGGGTAACTCATTGTAAAAGAATTTGTGTTTGTTTGGAGCTGGATGTTTAGCGTTGCATTTTTCTAAAACGTAGAGTTTTAGTTTGTTTCTCGGCTGCTGGATTCTTGTTCCTTGTGGTCTATTTCACCCTGAATTTGGGGCACATTAATAAGTTAAGCACTCGTGTCCTGACACCAGCGATCCATAATTACACAAACCAAAAGATGATGATCGTGATAAATGATAAAAATAGGTGTTCAGTTTATTCTCTGCTGAAATGTGGGTTTTCCTCCTCGGCTGTAGGACGGAGACACACCCATGCACGATGCTGTGAGAATAAACCGATTCAAAATGATCAAGCTGTTGATGATGTACGGGGCCAGTCTCAACACAAAGAACTCTGTAAGTACACAACGCCTCCTCCAGAGAGCCAACTGGGTTTTTGAAACTACACACAATATGTCGTACTCCATGTGTTGCCACACCTGTATTGTTTACACTGATTTGAAAAGCGTAACACAAGCCTTGCATGTGACGTTTTCTACCATTAGGATCACACAGTCACAAGAAGGGACCTAATTTTGTACGCAGGGATATTCAGAGGTGTGATTCTGTTCTGGCATCTTCGTGCTCTTTAATCTGCCTCAAAGCCGGAGGCACCGAGAGCAGCAGTGAGAGTCTGGCCCCTTTAAGAACAGCCATCAGTGACTTTAAATCAGACACAACCTGAAGGAAAGAACTGGGTTGCATTTGAGCAACAGCTTACCTACCTCCCTGCATTCCTTATGAGTTTCAGCAGCTGGAGGGCGTATCAGCCGAGTCATTAGCTGGGGTACGCTGACTGATTTCCTGGTTTGGGTCCCACCTGAACTAATGCTTCATATCAAGCCCCTCAAAACTTCACTCAAAAAGCTTTGTGTCTTTGTGCATAGTTAAAGTAGACTGATGTCGACAAAACCTCTGCTTTTCTTAAAAAAATATTATGTTGAATAATCTGTTTGTTTAGTGAGAACATGTGCTGCCTCTGCGTTCATCCTGTCTGCAGGGCCAGTACCAGAAAAGGAACATTCAAAGTTTCTTTGTTTCTTTTTCCCTTGCAGGACGGCAAAACTCCAATGGAGACATTGTATTCATGGCAGAATGGAGCCAAGAGCCTCCTGTGCAACTTCAGCGAGGAGAAGCTGGATCAGTAAAAGCCAAGAGAGTTCAGTAAAAACAGGAAGTCAAACTGAAAATCAGCCACAGGATCTCCTGGCCACACTAAGGTCCGCCAAGTGCACACTGCAGTTTATCCCGAGAAGCTTTCCAGAGTGTGGATGCTGTTTTTTCCTACTCACAGATATCGTGTTCCTCAGGAAATGGGCTGATGGACGTTATATGGATGTCATCCTAGTTCAGCGACTTTTCTTTGACCTGCTGAGGTTTTTTTTCCTCTTGTAATATTAATGTATCATATGTACGGTCACCATGGAGACCAGAGTGAAGGAGACAATGTGAATTCTAATCAGGATGATGTCATTATTAGCGCTGATAGATTCACTGATCGCCAAATATTGCTGGACAATGTCTCGGATGACAGTACGTGCTTTCTCCTTAAAGCTGAGTTAAAGTCAGCGAGAAGGTGAATTATTTATTAATGACAATTCAGTATCAGGTTCATTAGCTTCGATTGTTTGATTCGATACGTTTAACAACTGAGTGACTGAGTTATGTTGCAGTTGGTTTGTTGATTTTAACGGTCAGAGTAACTAATTATATGTTGTGAGTCTATTAGGAAGCAACAAATATAACTTGACTGTTTTAGTTTTTGCAAATGTGCTTGTAGTTCAGCTGGATGAGCTGTGTGCAGATTTAAGGTGAAGCGTGCACCGTGTAAAAACACTGCAGCTCAGTGAGCATCATCGTTTCTACGATGATGTGTGTCTCACAGGTTCTTTGGTCTTATGTGTTTGCAGATGAGAGATGAGGCAGGATAAAGTGAGCTTTGGTCAGGTTGATGAAGAGCTCTCCACTTACATTTGATTTCTGTTGAATTCGGACGTCTTTATGTGGTTTTAAAACGTGGATGTGGCCACTGTGCAGTGTCCAGCGGTTTGTGAATGACCACTTCAAACTCCCGGCTAAAGTTTTGGCCTTGCACACTTTGGGTTTTTGAAAGCACTAAAGCGTATCCTTCTTTGTTTAATATACTTTAAACGGGACCATAGTTTCCAAAATGAACGTCGTGTTGTATTCCCTCGAACTGAAGCCAGAAACTCATCGCTGAGGTAATAAATCAACTGACTTCTATACACAGCCAAGGAATCGCCACCTACTGGCCATTAAAATACAGTTTAAGGGACACTGACATACGTTTAGCTCATTTTATGTTCGTATTTTTCCCCTTTTCTTTTTTAATAAAAAGTTCTGTTTGGGGTTTAAAAAAGGTAATGTTTTAGACTTTGGTCCCTTTTCTGATTTCAGTTGGTTTCTTCTATTTCTTAAAAAATATACAACTGTGAGAGAGAAGCAGTCACTGTTGGTTAAGAGGAAGTTTTTATGTTTGTGTTTAAAGATGAAATTAACTTTTTTTTCTCTGTTTGATGTAATGAATAAAAGACTGATTTTTAATGTAATTTGCTGTTTATTGAAGGATGCAGTAAATATAACCTGTGCATTACTTTAACAGGCTGCATGTCTGTACAGGTGTATGTGTATAAAAATAACTGTTTACATTTGAAAAGAAAATGTATTTATTTTTTTTCTTCCCATTTTTCCCATTTTGAGGCTATTATGGGGTTTTATTGGTGATTTCAGGAACAATTCTACATTTTTAATGACAACATCATTACTCAAAAAAACAATGCTTCCCATTACTTTCGATTTGACACATCAGCTGAGAGGAGAGAGCTGAATCCACCGTGAGGCGTTCATTGCACCAACATTTGTAAACGGTTTTGTTTGCATACCAATTTTCTTTCTTTTCCTGCATTTCCAAAATATTTTGCTTCTCCTTCTCTCTGCCTAAATCAAGCCACCTGTCCTACAGTCAGTCACACTGTCGATGGGGTGCTGACATCCTTAATGCAGCAGCACAAAGATGCCACCAGCTTGTCAGTGAACCAGTCACACATGAAAACGAAAAGAATCAAGTCCGCAAAAGGACTGAGCAGAAATAAGGCCATAATAACATCTGTGGTATGTGTTATAATGTATTGAATGTGATCTAACATGTAAGATCTGATGTGAAAAATCAAAACGATCATTGGAGAGATCATCACGAAGTAGTTAAGGAACAGTAGAACTACTGCTCCCACAATTCTTCGTTTTTCCTTAACAGGCACTGAGGTGGCAGCAGGCAGACACTTGAGGGTCCCTGCTAAGCAGAGGATGTACAGTGGAGCAAGGAGTATGGCCAGAATACAAACAATAAATAGTTTTTCTGCAGCAACGGAGATGGTAATAATGCAAATGACCCAGATCACAGCGCAAGCCAGCATAGAAATCATAGTTTGTCTGATGCTGTCCAACTCTCTGAAGACGATGATAAAAGATCTGCAACACAATACAAAGAGATAATATCATTATTAGAGTACAGAAGTTCATATATCTGGCCATAAGGATGTTTCACTGAGTAATAGAATGGAAGTACAAACAAAGACACGTACCCTTCTAGAGAAATGCATATTTTGAAGCCAAGATTAGCCATCATACTGAAGGCATAACAAGAAACGGAGGAGGAGTTGTACTGAAATTGGTTTGAGTTTGCCACCAAAGCGATCATTGTGAACAGCTGGAGGAGAGTGGTGATGAGGAGGTTTGTGTAGTAGATGACAGGAACCTGCCCGCGTTTTATCTGCAGGAAGTATGAAAGTCACATTAAAGCAGTAATAAGCATGACACATCGTCTCAAGATCTCTACAAGAAATCATGATGTGATGATGTGCTCGGTTCAGTTCAGTCTCTCTACAGTTACAGTGTTCACTTTCAGGGAAATACATGAGTATGACCAGTAATGTGTAGGACACACAAACAGCTTTGGGATTGCATCAGGACGGTTAACTGGTGTGATCGGGCAAATCAAAGCTGCAGTGCTATCCTGCTTTGGTGACCACTTGTGAATAAGGAGAAGCTAAAAGTGATTTTATTTCGGTTACCTGCAGACTGCAACAAGAAATTACCTTTTATAAGTTGCTAAACACTAAAAACAGAGAGGTGCAGGACTGTGCAAAACGTTTGAGCCACACATGATATATTTGGTTTCCAAGGAACCAGACTTTGACAATTTTTTTACAGGCTCTGCCTCCCATTTGACTTTTAAATGGCCGCCCACAAGAAAGCCTGCAGGCTGAGAGCAGATGTTAAACAAATATGCAGGACTGCTTTATTTCATTTGCACAACATCTCTAAAATTAGAAATATCCTGTTGGCTTCCTGTTAAATCCAGAATTCAAAATCCTGCTCCTCACATACAAGGTCTTAAATAATCAGGCCCCATCTTATCTTAATGACCTTGTAGTACCATATCACCCTATTAGAGCACTTCGCTCTCGCTCTGCAGGCCTACTTGTTGTTCCTAGAGTATTTAAAAGTAGAATGGGAGGCAGAGCCTTCAGTTTTCAGGCCCCTCTTCTGTGGAACCAGCTTCCAGTTTGGATTCAGGAGACAGACACTATCTCTACTTTCAAGATTAGGCTTCAAACTTTCCTTTTTGCTAAAGCATATAGTTAGGGCTGGACCAGGTGACCCTGAATCCTCCCTTAGTTAGGTGTAAGCTGCTGGGGGATTCCCATGATCAATTTCACCTTACAAATTCAAAGTGCTTTGAGGTGACTGCTATTGTGATTTCGGCTCTCTCTCTCTCTCTCTCTCTCTCTCTCTCACTCACACACACACACACACACACACACACACACACACACACACACACACACACACACACACACACACACACACACACACACACACACACACACACACACAAAGAAATGTTTTATGCCTAAAAGCTGCATGGTGTGATCGACGAACTAACTGCATTTCTACAGGCTGTCAAGCAAACGGACAGACGACAAACAGACAGTAATGTTATTTTTTACTTACAGCACAACATGAAAGCACGAGGAGAAGAATAGTCACAGGAAGGCAGACACATGTGTCAACTAGGAACATCACATGAGCATGAGATGCCATCTCTGAGCGACTGTCTTCACGGTGGAGGTAATGCAGAGGTAAAGTCCACACTTTTCTTCAGCAAACAACTTTCAGTGTGGAATAGCCGATCTTTGCTTCTTCAAAAGAGAAAAAGAAAAAGACGCTGAACTGAACAGTTTGTCTTAAATCGTTTTTCATAAAATGATGCTACCACATGCCAAGAGCTTTACCTTTTTCTGTTTGACTATTTCCTGCCAAAGTTTTTTATGTTTCACAGAAAACCACAGAAAGATCTCTTCTCATACCTCCCACATGCATGTTATTATTCTTCTTATTGGGGGCCCATTGGGAGAGAGTTTCCTTACAACTATTCTACTTTCGCTGAACATAATATGCTAATAATATATATGTTTTTTCCTTATGTATTTTTTTCCCATTTTTTAAGTCTGACAAAGAGAAATTGTGGTTTTCTTTAGTGTCGCCTCTGTGCAAATGCACACAGAGTGTGGTTAGTAAGTGCTTCAGTGGAAGGAAGTCAGTGTAAACTGGAAATATTAGTCATTCATCTGGTGAAAAACAGCCCGTACACCCTTTGGCAGATTATGGCCATTTTCTAATGTATGCATTATTCAGTGAGGTCATATCTCATCTTACAAAAAAAACAAACAAAAAACAAAACGCTACTGTGTCCAATATAAGATGTATTATTGTTTTTTGTCTTTTTTGAAATATCACGGTGGGAATAATAGTTTTTATGTGTGTTTTGTTACTGGGTGCACTGCATTTGCAGTAATACATGATAGATATCTACTACTTATTTAATATTGTGATATTCTGGCGTACAGTTATAGCTGACAGTAGAGCAGGGCGATATGACCAAAAATATTTATCACGATATACATTTGAAAATTTGCGATAACGATATAACTGACGATATAATTGACACGAGACAAAATACTTTACAACTCCACAACTTTATTGTGCAAAAAATAAAACATCACTGTATTTTCACTTAAACAAGCAGCTGTTTTTATGGGCATTAAAGTTATATAGGTTATATAGGACAAACAGATTCAGGGATAGCTTCTTTCCCAGAGCTATCACCGTAGTAAATAAGCACAAAAACAATTGAACCTGCTTAGCTATACCATACCGTCACTGCCATTATATTAATGCTGCTATCCTGTATATATCGTACTTACTATTGTTTGAGTACTTACGATTGTTTTTTTGTACTTTTTATATTTTACATATATATTTATTATTGAATCTTGCACCAAGGGAGTGGCACTCCAATTTCGTTGTACTCGGTACAATGACAATAAAGGCTATTCTATTCTATTCTATATAAAAATTTATCAGTGCAAATGTATATTCTTTGCTGACAGTTTAACCAAAAGGCATTTCCAGTGGAAATTGGCCGACACATCCTCAGCATAACCATGTATAATATCCACAGAACTTAAAAAGAGCGTATACACACACACAATACGGTAATATTATGTTGAAGCACAGCACGTATCACTTCGTGAGGCTCCTGCCTACGACAGCCGTAATGCTCCGACAATCCATCAAGCGGTGCGGCTTCGATGCTTAGCAAAGTCGCACTAAAACATTTGACAGATTTGACATAAAATCGTTTTGAGGTCAGTAAACACAACCAGAGTTCATACATAAGGCACACGGGATTATAAGGGGCACTGTCGACTTTCAGAAAAATCAAAGGATTGATTTTAAGTGCGCTGTATTTTCCAAACAACACGGTAATGACGACGGCCCGCTAGCATGCTCTACCAAAAATAGTGCTTTGTTGTGTATCTGAGGGACGAAAGCTAAAGCAGTTCCACACCACTGAAGTTGCAGCATTTTTACAAACCAGTTTAGGTTCATCGTTTCATTCAACGATCTGCTTTCGCCCTTCTCATTCTCAGTCGCCGCCGTGCTTTTTCGGCCATGTGCGTATGAAAACAAAGGCACTGCGCATGCGCGTTTTACCCATATTCTATCGCCATATTTCATTTTCTTATTGTTGCCCAACATTATACCGGTTTTACCGTGAACGGTATGATATGGCCCAGCCCAAGCTGGCATGAGGGCTCCATTTGTGTTTTGTGGAAGGATCGAGGTGTGTAATTAGTCCTAAACAGATTCAGCTGATGTGTATCCGGGACACTGTGCTGTCTCTGATTGGTGAATGGAGGGAAACTTCACTAACGTAAATATAAGAAATTAAAATTCTGCTTTTCACTTTTTGTGCTTTTGATTTCCTTCCACTCCCCAGCTGCCCGTGTTGCGTCCACTATTTAAATTATTCAAACTGTGGTCAAAGCGAGCCACCAGACAGCAACATTAGCCAGAGTAGCAGTCATAGGGTTAGCCTGTGTCAGTTAATGAGATCATGTGTTTCAGCTTAGGGGACACTAACCACAACACTGATGTTTTATTTAGCTTCTTTTAACTGCAAATGACACGCTGCTGTTTTTCAGTGCAGGATGTCAAAACAAAAAAAAAATTAACGTTTTTCTCTATTTGTGTGTCGGGTTTTTTGCCACAAAGCAGGAAACAGAAGCACTAAAACAACATCAAATGAGTCATTTCCTAATGCGGCTAATCTTTTCCTTTGGCTGATTAAAATGGAGTTGTTGTTGACCTGCTGTTGGTCATCAGTTCATCTGAGCAGCACTTAATCTTCTCTCAGTATATTACCAAAAATATTAGCTTGTCTGCGTTCACATGCATATGAACTTGAGTGGCATCTCATTTTTAATCCATAGGGTTTGTTATGATGTCGGCCGCCCTGTTGCTTATATAAAAGACTCTCCACAAGGTTTAGGAGTGTGTTTAATCTTCCAGAATGCCATCTGTAAAGGTGGGAACTAACAAAGCACAAATACTTTGTTGATGTATTTTAGTAGAATTTTCACGTATCTGTACTGATTTGAGCTTAAACTGTAACACATGAAAGGAAATCTATCAGTATACCAGTCCATTTTATGGCATACAAAGAGAGGAAACTATATCATTTATGGATAATTCACAGCTCTATAGTCAGGGGTTAAGGAGGACCATTAATTTTGTTGTTCATATGCTGTGGTTGTGGTTGTGGTCACTCAGCATCTAGCTAGCTCTACAGAAGAGGAGCAGCATAAAGGTAAAAACATTTTGTCAGGTAATTTCAAATGCAGCGTTTTTAAATCAGCTCAACAAACATCAGCAAACACACAAACTGTTTGTGTGCAGTTTGTCTCACAGTGTGTTGCAGCTCAAAGTCCAGCTGTTTATTTCACAGAAAGAGAAAAGTAAGAGAGCTAACTTCACTCAGAGATGGAGAAAGCTAAGAAAGAAAGACAGGACGGGAGGGGAAGAAGGGAGGTTAGATTTAAAGGTGTATAGGAATTTATTTTATTTATGTATTAATCACATTATTTTATTGTATAATGCTTTGGTGCCACTGGATTTTAACATGTCTCACACTCATACAGTAAGACAAATGGTGGAGGTCTAGTAAGGAAGTTGGGGGAAGCAGACAACTCCACAGGAAGAGTCTTTTCGCTACGTTCACACTGCAGGCGAAAGCGCATCAAATCGGATTTTTTTTTTTTTGACCCTATGCGACCCATATCCGATCATGGTGTGACAGTGTGAATGGCACAAATCCGATATTTTCAAATCCGATCTGGGTCACTTTCGTATGTTGTACTGAATCCGATACATATCCGATGTTTTAGAAAGCGACTGCTGTTTGATGGTCATGTTGCATTAAATCCGTCTTTTACGTCCCTGACACAAGACAGACGGCAATTATCAGCGCCAGAGAAGACATCGTGAACGCTTCCTGTCCATCCAGTGTAGATGTCAGTGAAACTGTTGGGAAGACAACGTTGGAGAAACGTGAACATTTTATTTGTTCTGTATAATCTGCAGATTCTGACAGAAATCTGCAGCTATCCTTTGAAGCACCGCTCCTCTAAAACAGCAATAAGGATCATTATTAGGTTATTTACATTATTATGTAAATAACAAAATAACTTAAAGCAAAAATTGGGAAACGTAAAGTCCAAAGTCTTTATATTAAGGGCCATCAGTCAAACAATACTGTTGCTCTGGGTCTAAACAGAGCGCGTTGTGTGTGACGTCCTCTTTTGCGCATGCGGCCGCTTTGAGCGTTCACACTAGAGCGCGTTTGCTGTCGCATTTTATTTGTAGTGTGAACAAGCAGACAAAAACATCGGATTTGATCAAAAAATCTGAATTTATCATTAAGACCTGCAGTGTGAACGTAGCCTTTGTCTCTTCGAGGACTCTGGGAGGTAGCAAGGGAGTGTGAACCTTAAGGTGCGAAACAGCTGTGTACTGCCTTTTGTTCCTGAAGGTCTTTAACTGAGAGCCATGCTAGGCTCAAGGAGACTGCTGACCGTCTGCCCCGCGGTCATGCAGGCTCTCCACCAACTTGGTTGTCTGTTCTTTGTGTTTTGATTAAAGAATGTTAGCTACCTCTCACCGCTCGTCTGCAGGCTTTATTTAAATGGAAAACTTCCACAACAAAGGGAAGGACTGCTCAGTGGGATTTGATAAACTGGAAATCTAAAGCTTATTTGTAAGTCCTCATTTTTAATAGATAGATATGGGATCCATGCTCTCCCATGAAGCCCATTCTATGATGATCTCTATACTGTTCTTGAGCTAATACGATGGCCACATGAAGTTTGGAGGTGAAAGTTAGCAAACTGTGCCTCAGTATCTGCTGACCCCACTCTGTGATTTCACACGGCCTCCCACTTTCATGCTGAGCTGCTGAGAGTGACCTATTCTTCCACAAATGTTTGTAGAAGCAGTCTGAATGCCTAGGTGCTTGATTTTATACACCTGTGGGCATGCAAGTGATTGGAACACCTGAACTCAATGATTTTGATGGGCGAGTCAATATTTCAGGCAAAACAGTGTGTCTACTTCTTATTTTAAGTCAGGGGATGAAGAGTGCCAAATTAAATCAGTATAACTAACATTATCAGACATATGGCAAACAGGTTGACACGGTATATGCTTCAAAAAGCTCCTGAGTAATGATCAGGATCTAATTAGTAGATGTTTCTCCATAAGTGGCCACACCCACCGCACTGACTCAAGGTGAGTCATGATTTGACTTTGGGCCACATCTATTCCACACAACACGAAGGCTGTATCCCAATTCAGGGTCTGCAGCCTTAACGGTCCACAAGGGCCGCGTACTCAAAGACCGCTAAGGTCGGAAGTGCGAGGCTTGTGAAATGGGACCGTCTAGCCTCTGTCGCGCTTGCCCAGGTTGCCTAGCAACCATGATACTAACAGCTGGAAACGTTTCATACAGCTTTGTTTGAGAGAAATGAAGGAGAACATCTTTTGTTCATTTGTTTGTTTGTTTCTACATGAGCTTCGATTTGATAAGTATCTGAGGCTGAGACCACGGGACTGTGAACCATGATTGTTGGGCTTCATTTCTGTGCTGAACAGTCATTTAAGATTAGCTAGTAAATAACAATTAGCTCATGTTGTTCATGAGACTAAAGTCATCTCACTGTGGTAATGTAAATATAATATGGCCAATATTAAAGTTATAATTTCAATCATTATTAGTTATTACAGCAGTGAATGACTGTTTCAAATACTGAGCTTCAGTAAAGATTCAAGCTGCATTTATTTATATTTCCTGTCACCTTAAATCTTCACTCAAAGAAAGGTTCATTTGACACTGTGTATATATAAATGTATTATATATAAGAGACAAATATTGAATATGTTGGCATTACTAAATTTGTCTCAGTGCTTACTTTAAATATCCATGAAATCATCACATTCTCTGTAAGATTAAGGTCAACTATTGAACGGCGTATATTTTAAAGGCTTTAAAACCAAGTTAGTACAAACGCCACTAATGTCACATAACTTTGCTGACATGTGACCAACAGTAATGTTTTAATGTTCTAAGTTATTAAACATTTGCACATGTTTACTCTTCGGGCGCCCCTTTTCCACCGTTTTTTTTCCCGCAAAATCATCCACACGTCATGAAATCAATATCCTTAGTATCCTTATTTTCCTATTATATTGTTTTATGTACTTTAATAATGAAGGCTTGTAGAGCAAGGCCACTTTTGACTCACAAAGTGCTCAGCCAGACTGAAAAACAGGAAGTTTTAGTGCACAGATATATTAATAGATAAGACACAGAACGGAGGAACTTTCCATATAAGCCATGTTTGAAACTGTGTGACGTGTAACGTACCAAAATAAAACCTATATGAGGCACAGTTTATGATTCTAATGTTAGAGCTCTTGCAGCTGGCGTTTGAGCTGTGCAGGGGTCTCTCTCTTCCGGAAGATGATTGAATAAAAAGAAATATAAATGTTTTAACACACTATGAGTCGGTTTTCTCTGTTCTGTCATGGGGACAAAAAAATCGGGGTTAAATAACACCACCGCCGCGCTATGCATTCTGGGATTTGTTGGGCCATCCTTAAAATTCAGGGAAGTAAAAGACGCCTTTGAGGCCTGCATTTCTATGGAGCAGCCTTTGAATTGGGACAGGCTTCGTCGCGTCGCTGTGACGTAATCGGCCTTAAAATGCGGCCTTATTGGGATACAGCCTTATTCTGACCTATTGTCAAGCCCAGTTCTTGATTTGGGCCATGTCAGGCACTTTTTAGTCCCATAACTTAGGACCAAAGACAGTTAGGTCCATATATGTTTGCACAGTGACACAAGTTTTGTTTTTTATATAACGGACATGAAAATATTGTGTTGACTCTCAGCTTTCATTTGAGGGTGTCCACACTCGAACTGGATGAATGGTTTAGGAGTTTCAGCTCCTTAAAATGTGCCGTCCTCTTTTAAATGGACCAAAAGTAATTGGACCATGACTCAAAGTGTTCTTTGTGTTTTGATTAAAGAATGCTAGCTACTGCTCACCGCTCGTCTGCAGGCTTTATTTAAATGGAAAACTTCCACAACACTTGCATTGGCTTCCCATTGAATTTAGGGTTCGTTTTAAAGTCCTTTTATTGGTTTTGAAAACTTTAAATAGTCTGGCTCCTGTCTACTTATCTGATTTACCGAAGCCACATGTTCCTCCTCGCATGCTTCGTTCAGCTGAGCAGCTGCTGCCGTCGGTCCCTAAGTCGCAGCTGAAATGCAGAGGAGACCGAGCGTTTTCAATTCCAGCTCCGATGCTCTGGAATCACCTTCCCCTCCGAATTAAACAAGCATCATCAGTGCAGGTCTTTAAGTCCATATTGAAAACTTATTTTTATTCCCTGGCTTTTAACTCTGTAGGAAACTGACACCTTTCTTATTTATTTAATTTTTTTATGATTTTATGGTATTTTTAATTTGTTAGTTTTTTTGATCTGTGTTGTTCAGCACTTTGGTCTGCCTGGTGTGTTCTTAAAGTGCTATACAAATAAACAATGATGATGATGATGATGAAAATCTACACTTTTGTACATCCTGAGAAAGCAAGACAGCATTGTGAACTCAGCAAAACAAAAGGAACGTCCATATCAATATCCAAGTCTACCATAAAGAGAAGACTACATAAAAGTAAATACAGAGGATTCACTGCAAAGTCCAAGCCACTCATAAGCCTCAACAATAGAAAAAAAAATCGAAATAAGACAGAACAGTTCTGGAAAAATATTCTTTTCACACATGACACCAAGATCAACGAATGCCAGAATGATGGCAACAAAACTGGCATGGAACACAATATGATCAAAAACAGCATGGTGGAGCCAGTGTGATGGCTTGGGTGTGGCACTGAGACACTAGTGTTTACTGATGATGTGACAGAAGGCATTTTGACCAAGTATTTTTATTTTTTTTACTTTCAGTTATTTAATTTGTCCAATTACTTTTGAGCCGCTGAAATGAAGGGAATGTGTTCAAATCTTCTAGTTCCTCAATAGTTTTTAATGCAATCTTTTTGTTCAGCCCACTGAATTAAAGCTGGAAGTCTGCACTTCAACTGCATCTGAGTTGTTTCATTTAAAATTTAAAATTCACTGTGGGAACGTACAGAACCAAAATTAGACAGAAAAAAAAGTCAGAATATTTATGGACCTAACTGTGTGTCTGCTATCTGTACAAATTCCTGTGAGGAGGATACAGTAATAAACAGTGGGACACAGGGATCGCTTCACTTTATTGTTTGTGATTATTACACAGTAAAAATAAATACAAATGTCAGCATTATAAAACTGTCCTGTTACCACTACTGCTCACTAAAGTCTAAAGGCTCCTACAGCTGTGTCACAGGTAAAACACACAATAATAAAAATAGCATGTTTGTTATCCACGTGAACACTTTTACAATGTTAAGTACAAACAGGAGAAATTATCACACTAACTTATGAGGAATGATGTAAATGGTAAGAATATTGTGTACAAGTCTGTGTGGCTTTTTTAAACTGTGCTTGGTGCTTATGGCGTAGAGGGCTTTGTTAACAAAGAAAAAAAAACCATTCTGTGTCAGAGTTATAAATATTTAGCACATTTGTCCATTAAGGTAAAAATCACTGAGGATGTCATCCAAAGGAAGTTTGGAGATGCCCGTTTCCTGGATCCCAGTCACATTATTCAGTATAAAAACCAGTTTAGAAGATCTTCATGCAGCAGCACAGGGCCCAGAAGCTCTTCTTGGCTCATTTGTTTTTGTAGTATTATTTTATTTTTAATATACTTAATAGGGTGATTTGGGATGTAGTCTTGGTAAGTAATATGTTAGATTCCTATGTCCTCAACTGGAAGTGTTTTCATTCACATCTTAGGTCTCTTCTTTTAATTTCAGTTTTGATTCAGTCTTTGACTTCTTCTATGATTGCCCTCCTGTCATTCATCACCATCATCATCCCTTCTTCATTATCTCCACAGCGTGCCTCTGGCCCTGGACTTGGAGGGAGCAGCTCTGCATCTTTTGAGCTGCTTGTGCTAGCAGCTCTGGCAATCCTGGTGAGGGTCTGTTCATACGGAGAGGGCAGATAGACCATGAGGAATACGCCGTCTGTCACGTCCTGCTCGGAGCTTGAGCTGGGAAGTGGACCTCTGTTGCTGCGGAGGGAGGACAGCAGCTCGCAGTTCCTCTCTGGGTCCTGTAGGTCCTCCAAGGCGATCACGTTAGCCAATCCCAGCTTTCCATTGAAGCTGAAGCCCCTCCTTCGGCGGCAGACCACGAAGCCGAGGATGCTAATGAAGAGGACGAGGAAGGAGATGCTTGCTATGACGATATAGGTGACTGATCCACCGCTGAAGATGGCCTCATCAAAACTCTGGTTCTGTGAGTCAGACACAAGATGTTGTTGTTATTATTATTATTATTATTATTATTATTATTATTAGTAGTAGTAGTAGTAGTAGTTAAGGAATATAAAGTGCAGAAGTCACAGATTTAACAGAGGTCATTTAGGCGCCATAAAAACTTTGTCCAGCAGAGGGAGCTGTCCGTGCCGAACTTCTGCTGATCTCCTCTTTGTACATGTGAATGTGTAGCATTGTGAGGGTGGACTTATGCCAGAAGGATGGACAAAGAACGATAAATACTTGTTTAATATTTTACTGGCAGCAGGCAAGAAAGCCATCACAAAAAAATGTCTTTCTTCAGAGAGCCCAACTATGAACATGTGTATGAACATCACAATGGACATTTACAGAACGGAGAAAATGACAGCAGATGTGAACTACAAGAGGGAGCTGTTGGTATCACGATGGAAGAAATGGATGGACTACATAGAAAACGCAGGCCAGTTTTTGCTTTGGCTCTAGATTTTGACTTTGTTAACTACTAGAAGACTAGAGGAAATATTAGTTATATTAATGGAAACAAAAACACACTCCCTACATTTTTTTCTTTCATTTTTCTTTTTCCTTATGTATCTTTTATTTATTTATTTATTGTTTCCTGTTTTGCTTCTTTTTTCTTTCTTCTTTCATTCTTTTTGTATGGATATTTTAGTTGTTTAAATATAGAAAAAAAATATATGTAGTGACAAATTGCTGAAGTTGATGGTATTGTATAGTGATTCCAAAATGTCCATTTAAAAAAAAAAAAAAAAAAAGTATTGTGAGGCTGAGCACACCGCCTCCTGATGTTATTTTTATTTGGAGCATATGTGCACTGTAAAAGCTAAGAATGAAGAGTAAACATGAGATGGGAGACGTTGTCTTTTACCAGACAGCAGGGGCGGAGCGGGGGGGTGGCTTACGGGGCTTAAGCCCGGGTTGTTTTGGCAGAAGCCCGGGGTATTTTGGAGTGTAATTTTTTCATAGTTAGATGCCTGGCTGACAACTGTATAAAACAAAAAGTACACACAATATTCGAAGCACATAGTGCACACTGTGGGAATTTACGACTGTGCGTGAATCCCCCCTGATATTGGTATGATCCAAGCTCAGGCACTAAGCGACTGAGCGAGGGGGCGGGGCAGCTGCTGCCCGTGAGTGCGCTGTTGGAGAGACGGAGCCAGCCATACTAAGGAGAGCTTAAGTTTGAGCAGGTACCAAAGCAAATCATTCGTACCGTACAAATAATGTAAATATGACGGTGCATCACGAAAGATTGATATGAAACTGATCACTTGACCAATATTATTTTACTTGCTCTTCAAGTGAATCAACAAATGGCGAAATGAAAATCCGAACAAATGCTATTTTTTTTAGAGAGTCTTAGCTTACGTGTGTTTATTTCATATTTTCAGTTCTTACCCTCCCCGACTAATTCGGTTTCAGTTATGTACTGAAATATAAGAATGGACATTCGAGGCTTCTTTCAAAGAAAAAAACTCAGGTAAATGTTATTTTATATATTATGCTTTGTATGTTGTTCAGTATATTTCTATGCAAAACAAGAGGGATTTCAGTACACAGCAGGATATTCACATTTGTAACCAGATATTTACATACACTTTAGGGAGAAAACATAAAACATTTTTACTGTACAACATCAATTTAGAGTAAACTTTTGTTTTAGATAAATATTGAAATATATTTTGAATTAGTTAAATGTCAGAATAAAGAGAGACAGAGCTGTCTATTTTTTATCACTTTCATCAAATTTAGGAGTACATGTACACTAAGTTTATTGTTAATTAATAAGAAAACTCCAGACGATTCCATTCTGAGCTGAAGAAGCTTCTGATAGGTTAGTAGAGTCCATGTGAGTAAATTGGTGGCACAGCTGTGGATGCATATAAGGCAAAACACAGAGCCTGTTTTTTTGAAATGGGAAAATCAAGAGATGTCAACCAAAACACCAGGAAAAGAACTGTGGAGCTCCATAAATGTGGCTCAGTTTGAATACAATTTGGTGCCATTTGCAATTAAGAAATACAGATAGTTTCTCTCTTTACTCTCAAAGTTAACAAATATGTTTTTTATATTTATCAATCTAAAAAAATAAACATTTAGTCTGATTTGATCTTACAATTAAAAAAGTGTTTGTGTTTTGATCTGAAGAGTACATAAATATGTGGTTTCAACTGTATATTTGATGATTGTCAGCACACAGAGGGAGAGAGAGGAACAGAGAGGGAGAGAGAGGAACAAAGAGGGAGAGAGAGGAACAGAGAGGGAGAGAGAGGAACAGAGAGGGAGAGAGAGGAACAAAGAGGGAGAGAGAGGAACAGAGAGGGAGGGAGAGAGAGGAACAGAGAGGGAGAGAGAGGAACAGAGAGGGAGAGAGAGGAACAAAGAGGGAGAGAGAGGAACAGAGAGGGAGGGAGAGAGAGGAACAGAGAGGGAGAGAGAGGAACAGAGAGGGAGGGAGAGAGAGGAACAGAGAGGGAGAGAGAGGAACAGAGAGAGAGGAACAGAGAGGGAGATGGAGAATGAGGACAGAACAGAGATGAACAAGAGCAGGTGAGACACACATGTTAGTCAAATGGTTGTTTACCAAAAGTATAACTGTATCATAGGTACTCATGTATCTAGTACCTAGTGTTTCTTTTTAGGTTTGTTATTTTTCAAATTCTATATTTATTATGTTTTGCAGGCTTGTTTGCACAACAAGGATAAATAATTATATAAACTTTTCTCAATCTAAATATTGTACTTTGGTAGAATTAAAAAAATAAGTGTAGTGCAGGTCTATGATGATTTTTAGTGCTACTATCATCTAGTTCTGATTCTGGTTCTGTCTTGGTTAAGTCCTCAGTAGTCCTGGTTTTGAACTGTTGTAGTCCTGTTTTAATTCTGGATCAGTTCCTGGTCTGGTTGAATTGGGGTTTAGTCCTCGTGTCTTGATACAGCCCTGACCTTGTTCTGCCTCGCTGCTTAATTAAAAAACTAGTTTAAGGTGTCTTGCACATGTGATAAATATTTTTCCCTATATGAAGTCATTCTTTTTTGAACAAAAGTCAAAAAAGAGCCTATTAATCTTTCAGTCATTTCTACCCCCCCCCCAAAAAAAAAAAAAAAAAAAATCCCACATGCATACTACCCTTTAGGGCTAAGCCCCGGGTGTTTCAAATGTCTGGCTCCGCCTCTGCCAGACAGCAGTTTTAATAAATGACTTGTTGTTAAATAAATGTTAAAACATCCAAAATTTATTGAAATAAAGCTGATGTTGTTACATATTGTTGTTGGAAAGTAACTGAAAGAAGTCTTTAAAGGATGTCTTCCAGTTCTACACATCTGCATTTTTTCCAATCTGGATTTTAGGCAGTGTGATTAAAAACACATTAAGATCAGATAAAACTAATGAAATAAAACTGGATTCAAGTATCAATGCAAAATTTTATTTCTGCCGTCTCATCGAATGCCAAGAATCGTGTCTTCATAGCTTCATATAAGTAACATTTCTAAAAGCTAGAAGTATAACTCTGCAGAGAATCTTTGAAGTGACACGTTTTTGTTGTGCAAGCTTTGTAACATCTCTCCATCAGTTCGACAATTATTAATATTTAATTTTATTACGTGGACGCTCACATTTGTGTCACTGCATTTAATTTTTCAAATGACATATTTTCAGATTAAATTATGAACTGATGAAAAAAAACCACTGACAGCATGTTTAATAATAAAAATAAAATCATCGACGTCTGCGCGAACTCACCGGTGCCTGTCTGTCAGTAGAAGGCAGAGCCGAGGGTCCGGATGACCAGTCTAGAGAGTCCCGGCCAGCGGGTCCAAACTTCCTCCAGCTGCTCTCCAGCAGAGACCGCATGGTGGAAAGTTTCAGGATCCGAAGCCGACGGGTCTGTTGACAGCTCAGAGGGTTAGCACCGACTGCACCGCTGAAGTGATCAGCCTTAAATATATCTGGGAGGGGGAGGAGGGAGGGACAGCAGAGAAATGAGGGCAGCAGACAGTCCAGCAGAGAACAGACACATCACTGGTCCCAGTGGGTCACAGCAGAGGGTGTTTCCAGGATTTTTCTTTTTTTAAAAACTATGGTGTGTTTTTATTGGGGGCAGAGAGATCGCGTGCTTCCAAAAATATGCATTAGGAGACGTTACAAATCTGTGTTGAAGGATAAGATGTATAAACTAATAGGAAAAAACTGCATTTACGGTTCCAAACACAATTAAGTAAATAAGCAAAGTAGATGAGTTAGAGAACAGTAGACAGTAAGCACTCTATTTTTTTGCATCTATAATTAACTCACAAGCATTCATTACATATTATTTGAATATTTAACGCTCGCTGACACACTGACAAAGAAATTTCAGTCAGTGAGAGCAACGAGGAGCCATCAGAAGCTAAAATCAACACTTTGAATGATTTTTACATGTAGTAAGATTGTTGCTGTTTAACAGTAATGACTGTGTCGATTGTTTGAAAGGTCCAGATAAGCAATAACAAAGAAAATCTGACATAATGTGTCTCACTGGGTGTGTAGTGGATACATTCAAATGATCGGTGTAAAGAGTGAGACAATCAGGAAGCTTTAACTCCAGTGGATGACTCTCTGTCACTCAGAGTGCTCGGGGGAATCACTTTTTCTGTGAATATCAAGAAGACCAAAAGTGAAAAATCTTTGTGATCTGATGAAACTTTTCTCAACATTTCTGGGATATAAAGTAAGTCTGAGAAAGGTTTTACACACTTTGAGACAATTTACAAGTCATTTAAAAGTGTGGAAGAGGAAAGTATATCACGGGTTTACAGGTTTGGTAAAAACTGTACAATAAATCGCTGCCAATAGTCCATCCATCCTCTTCGCTTATCCCTGTCAGGGTCGCGGGGGGGCTGGAGCCTATCCCCGCTAGCACAGGACAAGAGACAGGGTACACTCTGGACAGGTCGCCAGTCTGTCACAGGGCTGCAGCCAATAGTCATAGCACGCCATTCTCAACCAAGTTCCACATTTCCATACAACTTTTGTTCAGGTTTTCTTAAAACTGCAGGATTATTTTGGAACTGAAACTCTTAGGAAAGAAGAAAAAGAGGAGAAGCAAGATGAATAGTTAATGTTTTCAATTGAGACATTAAACAATTTATTGTGGTATAAAATGCTGTTATTTATGTTTCTGTCCATGGTTAAATTGGTGGGACTACACTTTTTTTTTGGGGGGGGCAACTTCTTCACACAACACAGTTGTGTATGTGGCTGTGTTGTATTCAAAGTAAATGGGTCTAAAAGGGGACCAATACAGTCTCTACCTTACAAAATAAAGCACCTTGAGGCAAGTGTAGAGATTTGGCGCTATATAAACTGAATGAAAGTACCTTTTGGATGGATTTATGTGACTCTGTAACTTTGGAAACTGTCTTTTAATGATGGGGTATCATCTGTTTTCTTCTAAATACCAGGCAGAAAATACGCTTTCACATGCAAAATGAATGAATGAATGAATATTTCATTTTCAGTAAAACAAAGGTTTAGGAGAATTGAAGTCACAACCACAACAACTACAGCAAGAAGGCAAACCACCTGGTTATGGTATGACCGTCTCAGGCAAAAGACACATGCTTTCATATGGTCAGCCAGTATTAGTTCCAATTAATATTACTCTTAGAAAGGTAAAAGAGGCACATTTATAATCCTCACAAATACACTATATTGGCAAAAGTCTTGACTTGTCCATTCACATCATTGAATTCAGTTGTTCCAATCACTTCCGTGAGCAGAGGTGTATAAAACACCTCTGCATGCAGACTGCTGAGTGAATTTCAGCATGGTGCCGTAATAGGATGCCACCTGTGCAACAAGTCGAGTCGTGACATTTCCTCATTCCTAAATATTCCACAGTCAGTTGTCAGTGGTGTTATAACAAAGTGGAAGCGATTGGTCCTGCTGCCAGCAGATTCCAGAGCAGTGGAGACATGTTCTCCGGAATCACAAATCTGTTTGCCAATCTGAGTCGGGGTTTGGGTTTGCCAGAAAAAAAGTGGTTTTTTTTTAATACTTCAGCTTATCAAGACATCTTGGACATTTTCATGCTCCCAACTTTGTGGGAACAGTTTGGGGATGGCTCCTTGTTGTTCCAACATGACTGCGCACCAGTGCACAAAAGCAGGTCCATAAAGACATGGATAAGCGAGCGTGGTGTGGCTGAACTTGACTGGCCTGCGCAGAGTCCTGACCTCAACCTGATACAAGCCAGGCCTTCTCGTCCAACATCAGTGTCTGAACTCACAAATGCACTTCTGGAAGAATGGTGAAAAATTCCCATAAACATTCCCAAACCTTCCATTAAACTCTATGGGTTAAGAATGGGATGTCAGTCAAGTTCATATGTGTTTGAAGGCAGACGAGTGAATGCTTCTGGCATATAACTTAAACATACAGCGTATATATAAACAGGTTTCACTAATTTGTGAGCCTTGTTCTATAAATCTCCAACCGTTTTGATCTTTTGGCAAGGACAGCTCTAATACCACTTTCATGTATTCAGCAAATCGCAGTGTGTCAGCTCGGCTTAGCACACAGACTCCAACAATGTGCAAATGGAACCAAAGCCAAACCGTCAGCAATAACAAAATCAAAAAATCCCCCTAAGCTCCGTAACTAAAACATTACAGCTGGTTTTGTTTATTCTGCACAAAAATCCTTTTTACTGTTAAAATCATCACTTTCAGATTGGATTGAAGACATCCAAACTTTGGAGTGCATTTGATCATCATCATCAGATATAAAACACAATGCCAAACATTTGGGGCAAACTGCTTTTAATTTGCAACACAGAGCAGACAAGCCTGCAGAGAAAGCACTTTACAACTTACAGCACTTACACAGCTGCGCTCGGGACAGAAGAGAGAAGCCAGAGCAGGTTAGAAACACCAGGAGAAAATCTTACAGCTGCTGTTCTTTAATATCAAAAGCAGAAAAAAATGCACTTTTAGAAATCACAGTCACGACATTAGCAGAGCCGGCGCTCACAGGTCGGGCAGCAGAGCATCTGAGGTCAGTGAAGGAAGCAAACGGACAAAACAACCTGAGTGAATGAGCAGAGAGCCTGAAGTCACATCGTAAAGACTCTGCACCTTCACCTGCAGGGACACCCACGGTTGTGTTTTATATTTGTACCATCAGTCAAACAAAGACTTTTACCATTTTCTCTGGTGGTGATTGTTTACTTTGTAAGCATTTATAGACAGTAGCCATAACTGATCTTCAGTGAGAGAAAGAAAATATATGTAGACCACCTGGTCTCTGGAACACAGGATATGAAATCAAACACCAACCATTTGGTTAATGTCAGAGTCAAATGATAAGATCAACACAAGTTTACACAGTAGATCCACTTTTTCTGACAGCTTCAAGTTTGTTGATGCCAACATCTGGTTCAGTTTAACCTCTTTTCCATCAGTGTAGAAGAAACTGCAAACATTTTCACAGGAAATATCACAGCGGCAAGACTGCACACTTCAACGGCCAATGACTGGTTAAATGAAGCACCAGAAACCATATTAGTGGCTTCGTCTTTGTGAGCAGTAATTATGTTTTTCTTCCTTCTGATCATCTCCTGATTACTCCTCAAACAGCATAAATAGCACACCGTGTCAGATTTGTCAGTTGAATGTGTTATCTACACCCACATCTGCTGCATATCTGCAAGCTGCTTTGGAACCCACTCTACCCCAGCTCCTCCTGATTGATCAAGTCTGATGTTACAGACACTCTGGCTTTCTGTCTATGCACACAGAAGAGTGAGGAGGTCCCAGGACAGAGCAATGAAACCAAATAAAAACAAACGCAGAGGAAAATAACAAATCTCATTTCTGCTCTAATGGCCGGGACTTAAAGACAAATTTATGCTGTCTTCTTTACCATCATCTCGGCCCCAAAAACCTGATAAAGCCTGACTTTGCATTTTTAAAAAAAAATGCAAACACATAACCCAAATCTTTTCCCACGATTGTCCATCAAAAATTAAAAACTAATCAAATTCAAACATTTACCGACACAATATTTCTGCAAAGTACACATCTAAGAACTTTTATTTGATTATTCTTTTATATTTTTCTGTTTCTGTATGTTCTCATGACTTCCTCTGTCATATGACCTTTCACTGTGGAAACTGTGTCAGATGTCTGGGTCGCGTAGAAACTTTGTCCATCCGTGTCAGACAAAATGACAGAATAGTCAAAGCTGCTTTTACTCCTACGCTCTCAGTCAGTCAATCACCCAGATGCCCTGAAAGCTCAAGCCTTAGATATGTGTACATTTCTCAGACAAACAAGGGAGTCGGTCTTTAAACTGTCAGCCAAATCACTCAGACGTATACTGAGTTCTCCAAACAATGTTTTCTCTTTTTTTTTGTCTCAATCTGATCTCTGGAAAGTGAATGCAGTAAGGCACTGCCTCTTCCATCAGTAATCCCTCAATAAAGTCACCAATGTGTTGATTTTACTGTAAATCAATAGTAGAAACAATATTACAAATTCCCAGGAATTGGAGAGAAGAAGGAGCTGTCAGTATCTTGAATCAGAAAGCAATAAGAGCTTAGAATCAAACAAAGACTCGTGGAACACGTAGACGGATTTGCAGCTTCTTGTCAGCAGCGAGTTTACCCAAGAGCATCAAATCTGCTTAGAGTGCAGATAAAGTTTGTTGTGGCGATGAGCTGCACTGAGCAGCAGCCACAGCGACTGTGGTTCAAGCCCTCTTAATCTCAGCTCAACATTTCAAATGTACGTTGGCTGTAAAAGTAAAAAACGCAGACAAAAGATTAATCTCTGGACTCGGCGTTACAAATAATGTCGTGGGCAAAGTGAAAGCAGAGAACCAATCAGAGCAAACACCTAGAGGAGCACGGGCGCCATCAGCACAAACTGCTGGTGCGGTGTCGTTGCATGACGCTGACACATCAGCTGATGGAAACACTGTCACAGCTTTAACACCCACTAAATCCTTTCCCTTCACTATTGCTGATCACACTGATGGCCCACAACATCTGTCCAGTTGCTGCTCGCCCTCGAACAACAGGGACAAATGGGGACGGGTCAGGGACACCGGGAGGGGCTGAGGGACAGCAAAGTCAGCTGAGACACAACAGAGTGGCGAGACGTGCTAATGCTGCAACGTAGCAGCCCCACAAGAAGGAGGCCGGAATTAGAGCACGACCTTCCAACCGATGCTGTCGATATTCTGCATTCTGATGCAGGGCTCGGGTTAAAGACAAAGAATAAAACTGAATTTTGTTTAATGTTTTCTTGTTTCTCATGGATGAGCTGAGGTCCATAAATACACAATCACATCAACAATACGTGTAAAAAAAATTGACTTAGCAGCCACCTCATTTAAAACGTGCAAACTCACATTCTGAAGCCTCAAACCAAGCATCGTAGCAGTCTCTGTGCAGGTGGAGCCAGAAGTGCAGAAGTGCATACACTAGTGTGCTTGATTAACAAGGTGCACCTGTAGTGGACTCTGCACCTCACAGGCAAGGAGGATGGGAGATTTTTAACTGGAGGAGACTCTTGGCAGGACTTTTAAGATTAAAAGCTGTACAGCTAAGTCCTATTTTTTTTTTCACTGGAAATTCTTTGAAAGACACCAACAGCACAGGCGAGAGGTCTGGCTCAGTGACTCCCAATTACTGGAAGTGAAACCAGCATCAAAGCGGTCGAGTCCTTAATTATCCCCAAATAACGTTTAAGTCTTTACCCCATGCAGAGCAGCTCTCGGGGAGGGAACCAAACAAGAGACAAGACAGTCTTTTGTGGCAGGCTTTAAACATCTGCTGTTAAGTGGGCCATTTAATCACAGTCTGCAAGGACTCAGAAGAAGAACTGCAGCATTGGCTTCATTTTTCATCTGCGGAGGTTTTGTGTGTGTGTGATAGGGTGGCAAAAATCAACCATGAAGCACCCAGGGGGTTGTCTTGATGCACGCTCCATCATCCAGGTGAGTAAATCCCAAAAAGCTGATTCTGTTCATCTGGACGTCTTTAGTGGGAGAGACATTTCGTCATCATCCAGGTGACTTCTTCAGTCTCAGCTGACTGCAGGTTTCCTTAATCCTATATTTGCGTAATGACTGAAACTAGCAGCACTATGTCCAAAAGAACATAATCAACTGTTTGGGACTCGGCTGTTTGTTAGAGTATATATGTATAACTTGAGTCTAAGGTAAAAAGGATTCCAATAGGAAGAGTCTGTCTGGTTGTAGCATTAGTTGTCCACAATAATGCAGCACCACGTGCTGGGGTGGATTATAGTCTTTGAGCTTCACCTACGTTAAAGAGATGAGTTCACTGTAGCAGAGGCCGACTGACAGGCACAAACATCTCCTTCACAGGGGATGACAGGTTATAGTTCCTGTAGCTGGGGGTAAGAATAGAAAGTTGAGAGTATGCGTGCCCGTGTGGTTGTGGCTCCTACAGTATCACTAGCCTAACAGGCTGTCCCATAAGAGGGACAAAACGTATACAACCACACCCAGCAGCTGTTCCCTTTTCTCTCCCTGGAGTTAAGAAATTCACGTCTCAATAAAATGTAAAATGAGTTCTTCAACAAGAATTCTTTGGCATCACTTTGGTTTTAGAGTTGTCCGGTTCCTCGACGCCTCGTCTGTGGCAACAAAAGCTAATGAAGCCACATGACATAAATATTAAACACATGTTAAAGCAAAGCAACAGAAACAGCAGTCGTTTAAGATCTCAGTGACTGGTTCCAGCCTGTATTAAATAAAGACGGTGAGCTTTAAAACTCTGTTGTTGATTTAAGATTTTCCGGCTTCTAAAGCAGGAAAAGCTGATGACTTTAAAGCATCAAATTAGGACCCAGCTTGGCACTGACTGCTTGCTTTTTTGGAGCATCCAGTGGAAGCATTGCTGCCAGGGAGGAGGTGACAGCTGGCACAAAGGAGAGAATGAGGCGACCGACAAAGTGAGGAAGCAAGTGAAGAGAGAGCAAATAACACTGAAAGAGTCTCCGCTGAAGACAAAGTGGGTGAAAAAAGGAGAGTAAATCTTCTTAGGAGCATCAGATGCTGCCGCCCTCCCCGCCTGTCCTCGATACGGGCCGAGCCGCTGAAGTTAGCGTCAGTTCAGCGCACTCTTCATTCATTCATTCATAATCTGTCCTGAAATGCACATGAATGGAGGTCAGCAGAGTTACAGCTCATCGAGGCAAACTGGACTAGTGAAAGTGAGATAATGCACGTTCATTCAGTTTGCTGACTCCGTGCTCGGAGTACGTTTCTTTCTCCGTGATCTAAACGCACCTGATGGCAAAACTTTCATCCATCTGTTGGTTTCCAGGTGAGAGATGTGGCATTATTCTTGGAAATGACTGATGATAAGAGGGTAATAATGATAAGACTGTTATTTAAATATCATAGACAGTAAGGAGCTGAAAGGACAGGTGTTGATTATTATTGAACTTTTCTTGTATTGTTTTAGATGCAGGACAAAAACATTCACTTTAACCTGAAAGTTATCGGCGCACATATATAACCACACTGAGACACGTTACATGGTGACAAACAGAATATGAAGACTGAAAGTCATGTGAAGGCACCGCCATACAAAAGACATCGTGAATCCTCCGTTTGGCGATTGGAATTCTTTGGTCACTTAAAAATGAGTTACTGATGATGTTAAACACGATGCTCTCATTAAGCGGCTTTGTCACCAACCCCCTGCTCTCTATTAGCAACAATGTTGGAAAAGCTTAAGGATACAGGTTTCCCCTGTGGGGTGGGGGGTGAAACACTGACAGTGGGGTCAGACTCAGGGTTTCCCCTTCAGTCACAGCCAATAGGCTCCAAGCACATATATGCAAAAAAATATTATCAACACAGTATATATTTCAAATAAATATTTGCATAAATAGATGATATGAAAAAGGACATGCGGCTGGCATGAAACATCAAAACACACACCGAGCGCCGTCTTTGATTAAAATAATTAATACTCATGTCAGAAGGCTTAAACAGACCTCTGAGCCACATGTGATCAGGATCAATGAGCACTCGCTCCGAACTCTGAGAAGGAAAACAGGATAAAAATAAAGTTCTAAGCTGAACCTTTGTGATCTCCAGGATTTCACTGGCTTGTTTATGGTCCCGTCTTCAGCACTGTGGAGATTTTCAGAAACCTGCTGAGCTGAGACATGGGCTTTATTCAGACAGCAGGCAAATCAGATTTGTTTCTCAAATAGGACCTTTAGGACTGCGCTGTTATTTGCAAGTGATCAGATGGGATTTGTGTGCCCAGACATCACCAGACCATCTGTAAGAGTCGCTGCAGCAACAGCGCAGGCGTCACTGAATACATCGCTACCATTTGTCTTCTAGCTCCCTACACGCCCCCTCCCAAAGAGCCAGCAGGCAGTTTTCTCATCATCTAATCTCATCTGGATACAATGTGGGTTTGTGGAAAAGGGAGTGAAAAATGAGCTGGAAGTAAATTTGCAGCAGGTTGTAAAAAGGATTAAAGCATCCAAACGGGCACCGGGGAGAGCTGTTTGGACCACCTGTGGCGCTACGGAGCAATACAACGTGTATGTGGTGACAGAGTATGACAGAGGTTATAGAGACGAGCGTATGAAGAGATGCAACAATGCAAAGAATGTAAACATGGCTGCTTCTTCATGGGTGTTAAAAACCCCTGGAAGTCACTGACACGAATGAAGCACGAGGGTGAGGAAATATTATCAAAAGCCTCTGTGATTGTCGTGTTGAGACTTTATGACAATGCTGGACCAAAATTAGGATTCGGCCAATCAGTCTTCAAAAACTGAGAACTCATAGATGACATTTAAGAGCTCCGTGTTTGTTTCTTTGCACTGTTCAGGGTTCAGGAAACAGTTCAACCAAGTAACAAGAGCACAGACGGCACATTTACTGAGAAACATTTCAAATAATATAGAGAAGCCTGTTACATTTTTATTCCTCATACCGTATCCTTCATCAGGAAACAAATCCTTCATACTGATGTCACTTAATGACTGCCTGACAACAAAATGTTGGCGAGGACCATCGATCATTCATCAGCTCCTAAAATCTACGGCAGCATTTCTGATTTCATCTGTTTATGTCCCTCACTGACCGACACTTTGCAGCCTCCGGCCGCTGCTTTTGCATTTCATCGCTGCGACATCACAGAATGATGTCATAGAGTCTGCCGACCCGGCCCAGCCATTCGCGCAGGGCCTGGCGAACGCGGGCGTCGGTCACGTGGCAGGAGAGCTGGCTGAGGCAGGGGTAGAGCGCCGGCTGGAGCGCCAGGAATGAGGAGTCAGACAGTAGGAGGACCTGGTTCAGGAGGGTCAGGACCATGTTGGTCCAGGCCTGCAGAGGGAGGAACACAGACATCAGTTCACAAGCAGATGCAGACCTCACTTTTACCCAACTTTCTTTATACGAGAGGGTTTAAACAGGGGACCTTCAAACTTGTGGGGACAAGGATTTTGGTCCACATGAGGCTGTTGGTCCCCACAAAGATATGAATACACACACACACACACACACACACACACACACTCGCCTGTATCTGAGCCTCAGAGTCTCTCAGCGAGATGCTGTGGGAGCTGATGGTGGACCCCGACCGCGGCCTTTTCTCCTGCCTCAGCACCTCCGGCCCCGCACTAACCGAGTGCCTCAGAGAGGGCCCCTGCTGGTCCACCAGCTGCTGAGGCCTCTGCGGGGGCCTCTGCGGCTCTACTGGGCCCCTCCTCTCCCCGATGCCGCCTCCTCCTGCCGCCGCCCGGCCCTGCTCTTTCATGAACAGGTTGACGTGGCTTTGCTGCGGCTGCTGCTGCTGATGTTTCCTGCGTTTATACTCCATCATCAGCTTGCTGATCGTTCTGTCCGTGGCAATGGTGTATAGCTTGTTTCCAGCACTTTCCCACCATTCCTTTCTCCTTCCCGGGCCAGCGCTGCCAGGAATCCCTCCAACCGAGCTGCTTGTTATGTTGGAGTCCCTCCGTTCGCATCCAGTCCGGAACTGACTGGACAGACTGCCTGTGCAGCTGTGGGGAGAGGAGAGCAGCAGCTTTTATATGACGGGTGACTAAACAGCCTTCACAAAGCACACATTAATATGCGTGATCTCCAACCTGAATCCTGGACTTGGCGTCGGTGTGTCCCCCGGTGACGCTGAGCTCACGTCTGTCGTCTGACACCTGTACCCGCCTTCCTCTGAGGGCGTCTCCCTCGCTGAAAGCCCGCCTGCTGAGGTCGGGGTCGAAGTCTCGGACTGGAAGAGAGGCAGGAAGAACACATGGTCTCCTCCTGCACTTCCCCTCAGCAGAGCAGTCTCCTCCAGCATGCTCTCCAGGTCGCGGTGCATCTGAATGTAGCTGTTGCACAGATCCACGCACAGCTTGTAGAGCCGCTTGACCAGCCAGGCCCAGTCGGCGCTGCCCACCGGCTGCACGCTGAGTGAAGGGACTGGAGCTCGCCACGGGTGACGCTTATCCCGGCCGCGAGGGGGGCTGACCTGCCAGATAAGACACAAATATTACGAGGAGGGTCAAAAGTTTAGAAAAGCCTCTGAGGATTGAAGAGAAAAAATGAATAATGGATGAAAAGAGCAGCAGCACGACTAATCCAAGGCCGCTGCTTTAATTCTAGATTGAGGTCACCTGTCAGCCCCTCTGAGTGGCCTCTCATCACATTTGAATGTTTCACAATTCTTTACAGTAACGCTGCCAATCAGAAGCTGTGTGTATGTGTGTGTGTGTACCTGTTTACACATCTTTGTGGGGACCAACAGTCACCTGTGAGGACAAAAGTGTCCCCACGAGTTTGAAGGCATTTTTGAGACTCAAGATGTGATTTTAGCGTCAGGGTTACAGTTGGGTTATCGTTAGGTTTAGGCTCAGGGTTAGGCATTCATTTTTGATGGTTAGGGAAAGAATTATGTCAATTAGATGTCCCCACAAGATATGAATACCCAACATGTGTGTGTGCATGTGTTACCTGTGCGGTTTCTTCAAATATGTCTTCATCCTCCGAGGAGGCGGAACCAGGATGAGAGGAGTCTGAGCTCCCCTCCTCTTCCTCGTACAGGATCCTCTTTACCTGAACACGGCGACAGGTTCAGATGTCAAACAGATAACTAGTGACGAGCTCGTCTGTTAGTGGTGACGACGGTTATCACCAGTGATTCTGTGTCTGCTGAGAGGTTAATATGACTGCTGTGTCTGGTTGGTAAAATATGCATTAGAATAAAAAATAATAAATGAAATGAAAATGTTATTTTTGTGAACATCGTTCCTCCAGACATATCAAATACCTGCTCCGCGCTTCTTTCATTCGACCTACCAAATACACAAAAGTGCATTTGAAATCTGGAGCTGTGCATTTAAATAATCCCAGCAAAAGAAAATCATAGAAATCAAGAAACATCGTATATGTGAAGATGTTTTCCTGCACAGTGAAAAATCGTTTCATGAACATTCGTCCAAGACATGTTTGAAAAAAAGTTCCAAAATAAAAGCTGGGCAGGCGTCCAGCTCACTGCCTGCTCAGCTCCGTTCCTCCCATGCAGCGCGCCATGACACAGATTTTAAATTCAGCTCTACATCAGTGGTTTAAATGTTATTTACAGGTCATGGTTACAAAATGTGTTTATGAAATGACTGTCAGCGAATCAAAAACTTGTGCATTTGGCTCCTTTAGAAGTGATATGATCAACAGGGCGGCCTGGCTGGTGTTGGTCGTTTTGCTGGGCGTGCGTCTGAACCTTCTGGTCCAACTTTTCACCAGTTACCTTCTAACTGTGTGCGTTTGGTGCTAAGCAGCAGCACGAGGTGGGATAATGAAAAGCAGTTTCCAGCAGTGAGAGTGAACTGGAACAGTGAACTGAGCTGTGAAACGATAAGCTCAAATAAGTGATAAGGCTTTGTAGAGCTGAGTGGAAGTGACCACTCGGGTGATAACTCTCTGTGGCTTTTACGATAACAAAATTTTGTCCCAAATCATCTGAACGCATTAGCGATGCTCTAGAAGTGACAGCAGGTCCCTGTGAAACTATAAAAGAGCTGCAGTGTGGTTGCTAATTGTTGGCTACTTCTAAGCTACAAAAGCCTGGAACAATGTTTGTGCCCCTCAGTGTGTGGATCTGGATGCGCTGTATTAGCAGCGTGACAAAAACATACAAGAACATTATTAACTTGACTGGTTTCCACCTGCTGTGCAGTCATGCTGTCTGCCTGGCTCAGTATGGCACACAGCAGGGCCTGGAAGTACAGGCTGAAGCTCATGGCTGACTGGCGGTAAAGATTGGCTGCTCCACAAACACCCGACACCTTCATCAGCAGGTACTTCAGACCCGGCCGAGTGTCAAAGTCCCGCGCCGTCCTGCACACAACAGATTTTTCAGCTGCATTTGAAGCTGATTGACATTATTATAAAAAGCATGAATATAAAAATAACTTGTTTTGTTTCTATGTTTGGAAACTAGCAGGATTCAGTATCAACACTACACTGCCATCTGCATATGTGACATGTTTTGCTGCAGTAACCTGTACGAGTCCAGCAGCAGATCCAGAATTATGGCTAAATTCGTCATAGAGATGTAGCGCAGGAAGCCTGCCGTGGGTTTACTGGGGTCAGAGGTCACAGGTGTGACCCTTTCGTGACCTTCAGGCTGCTTAACAAACTCTTCCAGCAGGATGTCAGAGAGGTTTTGGAGCAGAACCTGGTGGGACAGCAGGCTCACCACAATGGTCCTGAATGGGATCCTGCACATCAGTCGAATCACATACATTCAGTTACTTATTTAAAAAAGAATCCTTCATAATAAAGAAAGATTTCACTGAACACATTGATGCATTTCCAGTCATGGTTCATTTATCTGTTGTAGCATCACTGTAATGTTAAACAAATGAATAAAGAGGATAAAGGATAAAGATGCAGGTGCAACATGTAAATGACAGAGCTGCACAATATGGCTGCGGTGTAACGTGAAGAAGTGCAAATGTACAAGGAGAGCTTCTTCTTCTTCTTAAACTTGTATCGTTGATGCAGCTGCAAGCGAGAAGCTGACTGAGTGCTGATGGTTGAGTGCTGCATTAATTACAACTTTATTTTTGGTTTACATCTAATCAGCCATTGCATACTTGTCTGTGCATCGTGCAGCTCATTTAAGATTAACACTGGCGATCATGCTGTCCATGCCTCGTGTGGGCATTTGTCACACTTTTAAATGGTTGTTGATGAACACACAGAGAACAGCCTTACCCAATTTTCCTTTAACACAGCAGCAGAAAGACAAGCACAAAGAGTTAGTGGACTTCAGAGAGCACATTTCCCCCACAGTCACTGACAGAGCACACATAAGAGGACAGACCACAGAAGGAGGCACATTTAAACCTAAATCTAACTGAAAACATGCGGCACCTTCAGAGCCTCGTTAAGAAATGTAAACCAATCAGACGAGTAATAAACCACCCATGTGATCAGAGCTTTGATGTGCACCTCTTCTGAGCGTGTCCATTGGACTGCTGGTCAGACGGCAGCTCGATGATGAGGACGCAAGACTGAGCGTGCTCAAAGCCTTCCTTGTTGTTGGGTGTCTTAGGGGAGCACTGAGTGTCCAACATAAAGACCTGGGATAGAAACGGGACATGCGGACAAGCTCAGGTCAGACAGTTAAAACCACAGGACAGGCTTAAAGAAAGATTACCCATACACGTGTGTTTATATTCATTTACCACGATGGATCTCTGTAAGTATTAAGTGATAAAATACAAGTTTATGTACAACTTCAACTTCAGGATCTGACATTTCAAACTCCAGGATGATGGGAGATTTTTTTTTCCTGTCTAGACTCTCGATTGGAGGTCGAAGCCACAGCGAAGCCACGTGAAGTGACACTGACCTGCTGGGCCATAGCTTTGATCCTCCAGTACTCGGCCTCGGCTGACGGTGAATGAGAAGGAGCCGCCACCTTCACCTCGCAGGCGTCTCCAGAAAAGCTGTCCGAGCCGCTGTGAAAACACGCCAGAAGGTTCTGCAGAGAGAAAACAGGGAAGACTGGTGTGGGTTAAATGGGAAACACAGACTTTTGCGATCTAAAAGCTGTCACGCTGAAGGAACCTCTGGCTCCTTGGAAGTGAAATCTGCTGAATCAGGTTTGAAACCAGAAGAAGATCCGTCAGAAAATTCATTCTTCCACTGGAATACTGTGGAAGAGACTACAGCCCATTATTCCTGAAACTCTGGCTGAATGAGGATGAACCTTTCAGTCTGTGTGTTTAATCAAGGAGCACAGCTTCTATTGTTTATAGGAAATATCATACTGTTTCCTTCATACACCAGTCAGGTTTTGTGTTATATGGTATATTTCAGGTGACAGTCGGTCTCTGAATGACATGTATGGCCAGCGTTTATTACATTACATCAGCTGTGACCTGAATGCTTTTTAACAAAAGCAGCTTTTCTATAAAGCCAGTCAAAGGCCACGTGTTCATATGTCTGAGAGCAGAAGCTACACATTAAGGACCGATGTCTACATAGCACAAGCTGCCTGTTACCAACTGTCCTACAGACATAATACGATTCTATGCATTTTTCAGGATTTCATTTACAGTCACATATCATTTATTAACATGTCTGAAATTTCTCTGCTCTTCCTTCAATATTTCTGTAAGATGGGACGGAAATGAAAGAAGTTTTAACTGAGGTTAGAAACAACGTTGAGAAGCAAAGTGCGTATTTTACAAAGACGTGGAGCCCTCTGCTTGTTTCAGAGCTAATGATTAGTATGAATCTGAGCGAACGAGATGCACTTGTTTTCAGTGTGCTGTTATACGTGGGATATAGAGCTGGGCGATAGTACGATAACGATATGTATCGCGATATAACTTTTACTCGATAGAGAAATTAAGCTATCGCGATAGACCTCGCCGCTCTTGTCCTCCTAAAAAAAAAAAAAAAAAAAAAAAAGGTCAGCCAATCCAAATTAAGTAGCGCAGAGCCGAACCAATCACAGCCGCAGCGTCACGTCGCGTGACTTGTTACGTACAGCACAAGTGCCAAGCCGCACGTGTGTTTGTTTGGGAAGCAGCCAGCGGGTAATGGAGGAAATGAGTGTGCCGACTAGAAAAATCAACCGAGCGTGACCGAAGAGAAAACAGATGATGGTTCCAACGCCGGAGAGATTGTCGAACGGAAGAGCCATAGAAGTTCCGTAGTGTGAAGGTATTTCGGCTATTTCAAGTCTGACAAAAACAGAGTAGCGTGCACTGTAAATTGTGCCGAAAGCAAGTCTGGAAATACAATGAACTGGTGCATGCGTCACACTGTGCGCCACGTTATTGTTTCGGTGAAATGAATTTCTACAATACTGTTAATTCTACTCTCTGCAGTGTTTAAATGCTTACATATACACACAGTTACTGTCCCTCCACACATACGACTCAGTTCTGCTTCTATGCCCCAGCTTTGTTTACTTTTTCCCACCGAGGCTTCTAGACTTCTGATTGGCCAACATTTCTGCACGGTTAGGAATCTAGCGCCACCTGCTGCTTTGGCATGTTCATAGCAGCGTTTTCCTTCATTTCTGCCTTTATGTGTGGACGGGATTATTTTTAAAACGAAAACGGAAAATCTCCGTTTTCAAAAATACCCGTGTACGTGTGGACGTAGCCTGAGTCTCTGACTGGAAGCGCTAATTCGTCATTTGGCTTTTGTCAGACTAAAGTAACTGTTAAAACTGTTTGAAAAGCTAAGCTATACAACAAGGAGAGATTGAGAATTTCCTTTTAGTTCTCAGTTTATTTGATATTGACAAAAGTTAGTCAGTTTTGTCTGTTCTTCTGTAAAACAAACTAAGATTTATTTTTAGAATTAATATTTTGTTTCTAAGTGGAATTGACAATTTAGTCTGTTTCGTTTGTTCTATTTTGAAACTTAAACGCTTTAGCGGCTGCCTTTTGTGTAGTTTGCAATATTTGCCTTTATTTATCTGAAAAAGTCTCATGTTCCTTAAGTACATCTACCCTGTTGAACTTATTATGGGAAATAAATATTTAAATAAAAACAAGCTGCTGATTATTTCACATTTTACTTGTGAGCAACGGCACATTTAAATCTTACAAATATAGTTATTTGGCTTATATCGTGATAGATATCGTTATCGCCTGAAATGAAAAAAACATATCGTGATATGAAAAAATCTCATATCGCCCAGCTCTAATGGGATATCATGTAAAAATTTTTATTTATTTTTTTTACACTGGATTTCAAGTCAAACAGATGAATAAAATGTGAACCTGTCAGTTCAATCATATTTAAGGGCTTAAACAAACGTATTGCATCAGGAATTATAGACACCGAAGTATTTCAGGAGGTCACAGCTCCATGTGTGACATTAGCAACATGCTTTAAGATGCCTCTGCTTCAGCAAATATTGTTATATAAAGGGCTATTAGACCTAAATACACAAAGCACATTGCTCAGCATGATAATGTTAAACCCCCTCACAAAGAGTCAATCAGATCTGTTTCTATCCATCCTCTCATTTTCGACTGTTGAGACCTCGCTCTCCCGGCCCAGTTGGACCATTTTTATTTTACTATCTTGTATTTTCTAGAAAACTACTTCCTCTTACAGCTGCTCCCTTTAAGCGCCACCACAGCAGATCTCTGCCTCCATCTCCCCCTCCAGCATCCTCCCCTGTCACACCAACCCTCTGCATGTCCTCCGTCACTGCATCCCTGAATCTTCCCTCATGACTTTTTCTTTTCCTCCTGTTTGGAACATTCAACAACCTTTGTCCAGTATATCCACTCCACACCATCTCAGCCTGACTGACACACACACACACACACACACACACACACACACGTCGGGTATTGATATCTTTTGGGGACATCTAAATGACATAATGCTTTCCTTAGCCCCTTACCCTAACCTAACCACAACCTAACTGTAACTCTGTCACTAAAAACACATTTTGAGTCTCATAAATGGCTTTAAAACTTTTGGGGACCAGGATTTTGGTCCCCATAAATATAGTAAATTTCCATTTTTAGTCTCCACAAAGATATGAATACAGGCTCGCACGCACACACAGACAGATGTGGCTCTAATCTTTAAAGCTGCTTAGCAGATGTCAGGCAGGCAGCTGGCTCAGAACTGCAGGAACACGACATCCAATAACAAAGTGCTCGTCCATGTCACCTCTGCTGAACACTCACGCACACTCTGGGTTAGCGGCGGTTCCCTTGGTAAGTGAAAGGGAACAGCAGGAGTCGGCTCCCCGCTGAGGCTCTAAATCTGCAGGCTCACACATGCACTCAGCAGGTACTGAACCATCGTCAACAAATTAACACAAATTTTTCATTAAAGCTGAGCGGGCTGGCAGATCGTCTCAAACAGACCACTGCATGTTCTGGTAGAACATTTAATGAGCGAAAGGAGGAAACTGATTGTGAGACAAACATCGAGCTCGCATTCAGCTTTCAGTCGATTCTTCTTCTGTTTAGTTTTGCGCACTGGCTATTTTTGGAGAGATGACGTAGACTACACAGACCAAACAGGACTGCTATGACTCAAGGAGCGCCTACTGAGCAGGTGAAAGAAGCCATATCGTTCCAACAAAGGGAACTCGTATCAATAATAGAAGCTAGAACGAGCAGAGACATGTTGCATTATTAGAAAGTGAAACAGAAAAGACTGTTAAAAAGGAACCATTATTCTCTGTCATATTTCTACCTGATATTTAAACGTTTCAAATAATAAGATCAGTGCAGGTACGAGTAATCACTGAAAGCAAAAACCTCAGGTTTAGACTGGTCCAAACACCCAGTCTCACACTCAGCTCGATGTGTAAAGAAGCACAGAAATCACTAATGTGGTGAGCTCAGGTCCAAAGCTGTGGCTCTGAGAGCAGCAGCCTCACTCACCCGCAGGAGAAAGACGACTTAAAGGTAAGAGGAAGGAAGCTAAATCAGCTGATTTCAGACAGAAGATGAACCAAGGCGCTGCACCGAGCCCCAGCATGAGATCGATAAGGATTAGGTTTCGTTCGCAGAAGTCAACGCTTAAAAAAAGGATTTATATTGCACATAAAAGCCACACTGTACTTAATTCTAATTATAAGTAAAATTAGTCTTAAAAAGAAAATAAAAGAACATTTAGAAAGAAATCAGTTCTGACTATATTCATCCATGAAAGCTGGGAACGATTGTGGTTTGAATGGTGCCTCACTGTGCGGTACTGATAAAGAAGAACAGCTACAAGTGACGGATCCAAATAAAACACTACATTTGAGGTAATTCAGACAAAAGAGCTGCAGAATCCAAAAACCAGATAATATCTAACTGAACCTCTCAGTCAAGGATGGTTGACACCAAAAAGGAAAGGAGAGCAGTTTCCTTCCTGCTGCGAGGAGACAAAGAGTGATCGCTCACAGCTGCAGGACTGTGATGGCGAGTATATAATGCACACCGCAGGTTAAATGGGGTTATTGGAATCCCAGCACTGTGATGGTATTAACTGCTTTCAGATTACTTCTGTCTGGACAAGCGGCTTCAAACTGGGGATGGATTATGTGGTTTACTGCAGCGGGCTGTCCAGGTCACTTGTATCCAGGTGCTGTACCACCTGACATCTGCATTTCATCACGTACCTTGACCGGCTCTAACGTGGCAGAGAACGCGTCCTGCAGAGCGCAGCAGGCCAACCTCCACATTTCTTCTGTGAACACTGGACCCACTGTGACCAACACGTACCTGGAGAGAGACGCAGAACAACCGTGGACTGATCACACAGAAAATAAACTAAGCTATATCTTTTAATACCTTTTAAATCAATTTCTAAAGTGCTACAAAACACACCTGACATTGTTTGATTTGACAATTCTGTTGCTGCGAATAAACCGCTCGAGTAGCAAAACTAACAAAGTCTTAGTGTCTAATGCAGTCCTTGAAAGTTTGCAAACCTTTTATGTTTGTTTCTGCGTAATCAAGACATAAAACGAGAGAGACTCACACAAGTCCAAATGTGTGAGTCTGTAAAAACGTCATATTTGTGATTAGTATGGAAACCTCGAGGATTTGAGTAAATGTGAAGATAAAAGTAGAGTAAGTCGGCTCGAACACTGACAGATGAAAAACAATAATAATGAGAAGAAAAGAGCCACTATCGATTTCCTCACACAACCTTGGAAAGCGTACAAAACTGTGTGTGAGTCTGTATCAGTGATGTAAAGCAGTTGTCTCGTGTATGGCAGGTGTTGCATGTGCAAAAGTGCCCTAACAAAACAAAACAAACAGGGTGGCATGCCCCAGAGACGGTGTAGACATCGTCACAGGAGTAGAGGCAGGATTTAAAAAACACTGGCCTGCTGCATTATTGTGCAAAATTTGCAAAGAAACAGCATGTGCTTCAAAATAAACGATTTCCAACAGTGAAATTTAAGTTCTAAGCCTCCCAGAAACGACACAGAAAGGCATAAAGTCAAACACGACTTTGAAAAACACCAGGAAACCTTTGAAAGGCCCTGATAGAAACTACATCTCCCACAAAAAAGGCGTCACTTCCGGTTTTCAATGGTAATGGCGGACATGCGATAATCCGCAGAGCCATATGTGGAAGGAAACCACGAGCTGGGACAAGCTGAATGCATGTGATGTAAGTACAACTCATCTGGTTCCAAATGCAATAAAATGATTGCGCTAGCTTATGTGGTTGCAGTTCTACCAGGATTTAAAAATAGTTCCACGAATCGTCCACCTTTCTTCTAGCTGCACCTCATTTTTAGAAACGTCATCCTTGTTTAGGACGAGCGTCCACCACTGAAGCGCTCACTCAGCCAACAATCCACCCAAAACAGAGAAAGACAACCTGAATTGAAAAGAGGTTTCACACTTGATTTCACTGTGGCGACAGGTGTGTAACTGCCAGATGTGTGGTCACCTGATGCAGGAACAGCCCACTCTGGAGATGGTCTCTGCAGGTTCAGACACGCAAGCCACCAGCAGCTTGAAGAGGTCCTTCAGCATCTGGTTGATCAGTGACTCGTAACCAATATCTGCAGGAAGTGACGGCAGAAACACACACACGTGCACACACACACACACACACAAACACCACAACAGAGCCTGTGAGCACACAGGGTGGGGGTGCAGTTTAATCTGACTAAAGAGGAGGACAGTGGAACAACACGGTATCACTTCTGCTCCATTTCACTTCAGAGAACAAGCACATTATACGCCAGAGAAACAATAACAGTCCATCAGATCTGTGACAGCGCACCTGACTGTGCTAATGCACCACGGGTCAAATCTTTCAGTGAATATTTACATGAAAGCTTAGAAATGCAAAGTTCCCAGAATGCTTTGCTCTTAGCTTGAAGACGATTAAAGAAGACGAAACGCGCGAGGTCACAGAGGGAAACGCACACCACCAACCTGAGTGTATGAAACTGTTGACGTGCTCCACCACCAGCTCACAGGATAGGCCGATTGCGTGTTTGAAATTCGCTGCCGCCACATCCCAATAAGAGTGGTCACCGTGGCTACGCTGCAGCCACAGTGACATCACAGGAAGCAGCAGCTGGATGACAGCGAAGATGCCAAACCCTGGACCTGGAGAGGCGAGATCAGGTTACATCCCGGCTGTTTGTAGGGTTTGTCTTCTTCTTCTTTGGATTGTGTTTAAGTTTATCACCTGGCACTGCGGTGACTTCTCTGAGCAAAGTGAAGAGCAGCTCCAGCGTTGGAGGCTGGTGCTGTCGAGGGCAGTTTGACACGGCTGCAGTGAGCTGCTCCAGTAACAAAATCCACACCTGGATCAGACCTGCAGGACATGAGACAACAAAAATGCACTGACGAGAGAGAAAGGAGGAGGAGTCTTAGACAAAGACCGTGAAGCACAGAGAGGAGCAAAGCGAAACCTGTGTCGTCATCGAACTCCTGGAGGACACAGTCCATGCCGTCCTCGCTGCTGATCGAGCGTTCCTGCGATCTCATCGGCAGGCTGGCGAGCCGCGCACCCAGGAACACCGGCTTAGACGGCATCTTGTAAATCTTTGCCAGCAGCTGTCAATCAAATGCAAAACACGGTTTCTTTTTTATAATAGCGAAAAATCTTAAAAATATGCTCTCACTTTATATCTGTGGAGCTTCCACCTGCGAGCATTTGCGGAGGTAGTCGAGAGCAGGCAGGCAGAGGTCTGTGGAGCTGTAACCTGACGCGTGAACGCAGTCGCCAATCTCTTTGTAGTCCACCTCTCCTGCACGGAAAAGCATAAAAGTTCTCCGGAGTTTGAAAGGTCAGCTTTAAAAAACACTTGGATGACACTGTAGTTGTTTCGAGTCATTCAGAGAGAACGTGTCTCTGAGAAACACAGGATCGCTTTTTCTGCGGTGCTGTTTTCTTGTTTTTGTCACTGACTCGCTGCTCGCCTCCCACTCACTGTCATCAGCCCCGTGTTTGCTCCTTTCTCCTTCTGTGAGGTTTTAAAGCTTTTGATGGTGACGATTTTTCTAAAAACCATGAAGTATCTTTCTAAAAGAAAAATTGCTTCCCAGTCATTGTTTAGGAATTATGAATAACTGGGATTTTAAAAACATAAAAGTAGCTTTTGTGTCTTGTGTGTCCTCTTGGTGCTTTTTTGTAAAACATTTTAATGATGTACAGGAACATATTTATGCATGAGTACTTCCCGTGCATTTGTGCATTTGGCCTTTTTTGATAAATAAAAGAAATAATAATAGCACATATCAACATAAATTCTCAAATCTTAAATTTCTGCAGAAAACTGAAGCACTCAGCATCTGCAGATGCATAAATCCGCTCTCCTGATGTATTAAACTGTGACATAAATACAAAATGTACTTGCATGTTATGAGCTTCTAATAAAGAGATAAATACATAGCCTGATCCCGGGAAAAGTAAAATCCCAAAAAGGCTTGAAAAGTAATATCTTGAAATGAAAAATAGCACGCACACATTAGTGAGACAAACCTAATCCTTTGACAAACTTCATGAGACACATGATGTAGTCTGTGGCAGCGTTGGCAAAAACTTGGATGTTGTCTGTGTTTATGAACGCCTCAAAGACGTCGAACACCGGCGCCTGAGACTTCCCTGGAGGAAGACAATAAGACGAGAGCAGGAAACTCAGATTTACAGTAAAAATCTTTCTGCTGATAAACTTTGGAAAAAAGTTTGTTAGACATACCCATGGAGTATTCACCCAGCAGGTAGTCTTTGGTGTCAGTCTTGCTACCGTGCACCGTCCTGAGGGCGCTGAACAGAGGCCTCCACCCTGACAGGATCTGAGGAGAGCACATCTCCACCAGCTCTCCAATCGATGTTATTACCTGCAGGGAGACAAACCCAAGAAAAACTGTTTGGCAAACTGAACGCACAGCCCGGAACAACGCTGGCTGATTTGGTTGTTTTGAGGAACTGAGATCCGACTCCACCTGGTCCTGAACGTCCTCGTCGCAGAGCTCCAGCTGCATGATGTGCTCGAAAGGCCTGAACAGTGCCTCGTTAAAGTGGAAGTGTGGAAGCTCCGCCCAGCTCGTCAGCACCTCTGTGAGAACATCGTGGATAAAGGAAACGGCCTTCTGGGATACGTGGCGCTCTTTGTGACACGCAGCCTGTGATGACGACAAAAACTTTGTGTTTAAAGAGCCTCAGATCAAAGCTTTTATTCTCTCAGTGCCTGAAGTGTACCGAGCTAAAAAAAAGGAAAACCACTGTGCGAGATAGAAGGTGGTCTACACAGATGTTACACAACTTCATTTCAGAGCCGCTACAATCCAAAGAAGATTCATTTCTGTGTGCAGTCACAGTTTTCTGGGAGCCCTTCACTCTTCCATGTGCATACATAGAAAGAATAACAGCAGCAGTAAGACACAGCACGGAACAAGCAGACATTAGTGATAACAGATTTGACACTGATCAGGTTAGAGACACCTTTAAACAGGGGTCTTGAGCTCCAGGCCTCGAGGGCCAGTGTCTTGCAGGTTTTAGATGTGTCTTTGATCCAACACAGCTGATTTAAATGGCTAAATGACCTCCTCAACATGTCTTGAGTTCTCCAGAGGCCTGGTAATGAACTAATCACTTGATTCAGGTGTGTTGACCCAGGGTGAGATCTAAAACCTGCAGGACACCGGCTTTTAAGGCCTGGAGTTCGAGACCCCTGTCTTAAAAGGAGGAGCTGGGCTGGAGGTGGGTTGCAAAGTGGCTTGGAGATACACAGGCAGGCATGTAGGCAGCCTGAGGTGCAGTAAGACCCAAACTCAGAAGACTGAGACCTGCCTGAACTACTGCGATGCTGCTGCTGTGAAGTAAATCTCCATAAAAGGAGAAGATTGATTAACCCATATTTCACATGTGGATAAACTGTTGGCTTTGTTTGTCTTTTAAACACGTTGACTTTGTCTGTAGTTCCAACTCGTGTGAGAGCAGCAATTAGAACTTCTGTAGTTACACAACTGCGCAACTGAGAGGTTGAGAAGTTAACAGAAGGAGAGAAATAAAACACTGTTTACAAGGTGGTAATATCCTACCTCCACCAGATGAGGCGCCACCACGCTCCAGGCCCTCATCATGTGGAGAAGGGGTCGGTTCTTATTCCGGACGATTCGCAGCATGGCCTCACCCAGACGAAAGAGATGGAGGGCGCTGCGCCGGTCCAACGTTGACTTGGCTTCTCCTACAGACACGCAGAGGACACAAAAAAGGCCTCGGAGCTTTACTCCTGTCTGTACTTCATCTTTAATTAACCACACGAGGGAAACTAATTAAGAAAGAGAACAAGGTATGCCCAGCATGGTTCACAATTATGCAGACCCTTGGGTCAGTGGCCAAGGCCTGAGATCGAGAAGGGCACAGGAAGGGACCGAGGATGTTTAAAGGATGCAAATTCTATGGGGTTTTTTTGGATAATTTTCTTTTGTGTGTCTGAAAAAAGTGTGTCAATAATTAAATAAATGTAACAGAATTTGTTTTAGGTGTGTTTAATAAAAGCAGAAAATGTAGCTATTAAATAAAAATGGATGTCTGTGGTTTATTTGTGTTGAAGTGAAGCCAAAATCTTTGTGAAGAGAAGCCAGTTTTTAACTTGGCCAATTTCACCTGCTATTAAAGCAAACACAGTTTCGACTGTTGAACATGTTTCACTGGGTCACTCATCTGCACCTCTGCACTCACGCTCCTGGTGCCTTCTGAAAGATTTCTGAATGCAAATATCTGACAAAGAATAATTGCTCTCACGCAGCCCATCCAAAAAACTCCAGTTTGATGATTAAAATGTAATAATGATTTTTAAAAAATCTGTTACTTTAATCAGTGAGCAGGTATTTGTGTCTGTGTGATGCACCTGTACACTTTATGGATGCAGCTTGCTAACCAATCTAATGCAATTATTGGCTGATAGCTTAGCATCCCAGCCTTTTATCCAGATACTACGTGACGGCAGCTCGTCACGTTTCAGAACGTAGAGCCCAAAACCAATTGGTGGCATCTCCTTGAGTATGTCCATCTTTTTTATACAGTCTATGGTCAGCCCATGCATGGAGTAAGGGGTGGGGTGGGGCCTTTTGCCCAGAGTGCTCACATGCATTTACTGAAGCATTATGTGTGTGTGTGTGTGTGTGTTTTGATGTCAGAGTAAAGTCAGCCAGTCAATATAATGTGCACTGAATGAATGCAAAGTGTGTACCTGGCATTGCCAGTGAATAGTCTCCAGTCTCGGTGGGAGAGTCAAACAGCTGAGACTGAGAAGCTTTTCTGAGCTGCTGCAGGAAACCAACCAGACCAACCAGGTTTAGTTTGGTGGCCCCTTCTTCAAATAACCTGAAACACACAGAAAGCATTTCATACACTCACATGAACGTCTACAGTGCAAAAGCAACGCTGCCATGCAAGTTTACATCCTACACTGAAATACTTGCAAAGCCTCCCTGTTCACTGCCCTCTAAGCACATATAGGCCACCCCTGTGCAGCAGTATTTACTATGGTTGTCGCCACTTTGAGCTTGTAAATGTGTTCAGTCCATCTGTTCCAAAAGATCAGGGGGAATTTTTTTTTAATATACGCTCCTAAAAGCAGCCCAGATAACTGGTTATGTAAGAGATGATCCTTGGAATGAACACGCAAACAAGTCCACAGTTACTGCGGCCGTGTGCGAGCCGTAACAAGTGGCACGCGCACATATGCATACATGTTTGTACACGTGTGAGGACATCAGTCTCACTCTAATCCTGAGTGTCGGTCCAGTAACAACAAGCACAAAACAATGTTCTCACTTTTACATTTAGGGCCCAAATACCAAATGACTCATCAAAGAAAGTGTGTCATAGCACACACACACACACACACACACACACACACACACACACACACACACACACACACACACACAGCAGTAGCTCCACTACTGCCATCTTTTGGCTATGAAACCAACCTCGGGAACACTTGCTGAGCACCAAATGTCGGTGAAACGTGGATTTGGAAGATAAAGTCATTAAGAGCCTCGGTCATGCTGGCTGTTAATGGAACACGGTGCTAACACAGCTGCTGCACTTCAGTTAGAAACTAAACCCACTGTGAAACTTGTTAGTCTGCTTCTATTTCCACCGTCTTGTTGCCCGTGGTGACATTATGGCCGAGCTTTTAGAGGTCAGCCTTATTAGTTATGGCTGCGCAGTTCATCATAGTTTAATTTCTAACAATAATTAAAATTAAATAATAGAGATAAAATGAATATTGCACCACATAATTCTCTTGTTTTGCCTTTCATCGCGTACATTACTTTATTTCCTCTTGTCAGGATGTGATGTCTGCAGAAAGCACGGCAGGAAAGATCTGAGAGTCTGAAAGATAACTGTGACCTCATCAGAGTTAAAGTGGACAAAAGAGAGAACTGAGTCTTTTCAACGCTGTCAGAGTGCAAGTATAAATAAAACTGAACCCCTCTTCTGTTAGTCTTTAGCAAGATTAAATACCTATAAAATGAAAAAGATATAAAAAACATAAAGCAACTCAGTATCCACGTCTCTGAAGTTGCACCTCAGTGCAGCGACTCTCTGAAATAATGACTACCACCAGGATACGGACAGGGGCCACTCTGATCCGACTGTCAAAGGAAATCTAATCGCTGAATTTCTCATTTACTGTTTCTTAAACTTGGAGCACGTGCAGTTATTGGGTTTTAATAAAACAAAATCAAAACACAACTAACAGCACTGGTGCAACACCTGGAACATCACATGTAGAAAGTGTCTGGATTGCCATCCAGTCTATCATGTTGCTGTGGTATTTGTTCAGTCTCTACCTGTCGGCCTGTGTTGACAGCGTGCACACGGCCTTGGCGGCGCTGGTGCCGGTCATCAGGCTGCCGCTCTTCAGGTCCAGGCCTCGGCCCCCTCTGCCGCTCTCCTTCAGCAGCTCCTGGATGGAAAGCGGCTGGATGACCGGCTGGCTCAGGCTCAGGTCCGAGGCCTCGGGGCTGGGTTCGCAGCTCAACTCCAGCCCGAGGTCGATGCCAGCCATCTGCTGGCTCTGCTGGGTGATTGTGGTCAGAGAGGACGGCTGGGCAGAGCCGTCACTGAAGTGGGTGTGCTCCAGTGAGCTGATGTACTCTGTCACCCTGAAAGTGATTTGAAGTTCTAGAACATATTTTTGAAGTTTCATCCCTTATGAACCACTATAGCTTCACATACTACCATTTCCAAGCTTGATATATATAATATATGAAGTATATTTTACAGGATAAACAAACGTACCTGAACACATGAGGCCAGCAGTCATGGTTGTGGCTGCCCATCTCCAGGCCAACGTTCAGGATGGCGTCCATGCACAACACATGAGCTGTGTGGAGGCGAACTCCCTGAGGACGGCCGATCTGCTCCAGACGCTGCTCAACACGCTGTTTCACTGGAGGGAGACACACACACACACACACACACACACACACACACACACACACACACACACACACACACACACACACACACACACACACACACACACACACACACACACAGAGTAAAGTGTATTTTAAATATCACAGACGCCCTGAACATTGTGCTTGAACTGATTTGAGATGAGCTTTAACAAAACTCCACTCTCAGGTTGTGGAAATATATAAACATTAATGTTGCATCCCAGTAAATGCTGCCAGCAGTTTGTAGCAGCTGTCACTAGATGTCACTAGTTCCCATATCTTGTTTTTATCATTGCTTTTGTCTCCAGTAGAAATGATTCCAAGTTTAGGCTGTGGCCGAAAAAAGGAATTGGCCCGTTATTCCAAACAGATAAACGCTCCTGGAAGCACTGATCACAACCACAACAGACATAAGCTTTGTTTTTGGCAAAGAAATGTTGAGCATTTTGCAGTAAAGTGCATGCTTCAGACTTTGTAAATCATGTCTATGTTACTCATTTAAATATTTTCTTCTTGAAAGGGAAGCTCCTACAAATGTATATGCCACAAGGCCACCTGGAAAAATACCCAAGACTGTGACGTTCAGTCACCGTGAGCTCCTTAGCAAATCCAGCTGCTGCGTACTGTTAGCAAAGCAAGGTGCAGTACGTACGATGTTTTGTAGTCCACATTTACACACTGTAGTTTCAGTTCAGCATGTTAAGCAGGTTAGTGTCAGGTCATTCAGATTCTCAGCACACAGTTCTTTTCTCGAGCCCTTATCAATATTCCTAACACCCTCTTTTCCTTGAACTCATGACAATTTCATCAAGGTCAAGGACACAAGGTTTAGTGAAGGAAAAGGGGGGTGCTTTTTACTCCCATCGGCACAGGTACATAACATTAAGCACCTAGCCACGCAGTCGGTCTTTGCAAACGTTTGTGAAAGAAGAGGTCGTTCTGAAGATCTGACTGAACTCCAGCCTGGTTCTGTAACTGGACGCCGCCGCTGCAGCAAGTCAGTTCTTCCCTCCGTGATATTCCACAATCAACGGTCCTGACCTGCTGCTCAGCCGGGAGGTCAGGACGCATCAAGTTACAGAGCAGAAGTGCTGAGGCACACAGCAGCTTCCAAGCTCCTCTGTGCTGGGAGCGTCACGGCATGGGTTTCCATGCCGAGCAGCTCCTGCAGGTCAAGGTGGCCCAGAATGTTTCTGCTTATAGTGTAAAAAGTTTATAATAATAACTTTTTTTTAAAAAGAGACAAAAGCAAAAACAGAAGATGGAAAATACTCAGTTAAAGGTACTTAAGGAAATAATAATACAAGTAATAAATAAATATTAATACAAGTCTCAATATCTCATGTTGAGATATAAGTGGGGCCTTATTAAGTGTACAAATGTGTTTACTGTGGGTTCTTTGTATGTATGATTATGAACGGTCAAGATTTCCTTTATCTGGGTTTTATAACTAGGAAAACACAAATTAGCACTAATTTGAGGTTTTACCCCTTGATTGTGTGTGACGACGATGAGCTTGATTCAAATTTAAGGTTTTTGTGTGTCTGTTACATGCAAACGTCCGAACAAGTGTGTGTTTGTGTTTCTGTGAAAATACCTTGCGCGATAGCGTCTCCCGTCTCCCCCACCTCCTTCTCCTCCTTCTCTTCCTGCACACAGGAGGCTGCAGCCATCTGGGCTAAAGCTGAAGCACAGTTGGCAGCCACACCTGACAGACGCACACACACACACACACACACACACACACACACACACACACACACACACACACACACACACACACAGTAAAGACGTGCCGTTTCATTCATCCACAAAACATCATCCCTGCACATTAAAAATGCAACATTTCAGCCATCATCCATATTCAGAATCTACCAATGAGACATTTTCACAGATTTCTGGGATTTCCACTGTACATGTTTAAAATTTTAACTGGAGACACACAAACTGTAACGTGCCAACTGCAAACACAGAGGAGGTCGTACGCCATGTGTTCATTCATATTCATTAGTCCTTCTGCACTAATTTCAATCTGATTTGCTCCCATGCAGGCCCCGGGGATGTGCCACTGCCCTTTAATGCTAGTGATACTCACAGACATCTGACAGCGGTTGATAAGTAAACTGCATTTCCCCTGACATCCTCTGTAATACTTGCATTTAACATTTTGGAAGTAAAACTCGCAGTTAACCTCCAGAGGAGCTGCACAGCGTCGAACAGGTGCTGGCTGCTATTGGGCACCTGCCACTGGTGTCAAATTTGATTAATGTGATACATAATCAAGCTGACAAGGAAAATCAGAACTCAGCAAAACCTTCCCCGTGTGAGTACGAGTCAAAGCTCAAAGTATGGCAGAAACATTAAAAGCCTACAGTACCATGAGGGGATTTTTAGGCACTATGAAATGCCCAGTAAATGCTTTACTGATAATTTCTGTTTTTACATTTAAATGTATACGTTTGAAGCATGGTACAGTACAGATGATCAACAGCAGATTCATCTCCCTCTATGGTTTAAACGTGCTTATTAGAAAGATCATTTAAAGCCCTCATGGACTCAAGTTATCAAGAGAACGTGAAGAAACAACTGACATGACTTAAATCAAAAAGGCGTGCACGCTGTGTTGAAACGATGTCAAAGTATGAAGTAAAACTGGGCATGACGTGGCCTCCAGTCTGCACTTCCAGCACGAAGAGAAAAGTTAGACCAGCAAGAGAGGAGAGTCATCGTCTTTGCTGCATTCAGTGTGTAAAATGAACTGAGACCAGATGAAATGTAAAATGAGCCTAAAACTGGAGCGTTTTAAGGAAGCACCTGTGTCTCATATTTTTATGGTTGACAGCTTCGCCCAGTGTTCACGTTTGAACACTAATCTGCACTCAGCACACTGGTGTTATTCTGGTGTCCCTTTTCAGTGACAGCCAAACGCCGAGGTGGAAACGAAAGGATCCCCGAGCTAAAAACATGGGACAGAGCTTTAAGGCAGGCCAGCCACAAGGCCGCTGGCACTTGGTTCAGACGACTATTCAGGTTCAATGAATGTCCAGGACTTCTAACGGGAAAGTTTAAAGTGCTTAATCGCTTAAAAAGTCACGTGTCAAGCGGTTTTCATTAGTGTGACTGCATTTCCCTGTGACCCCATAAGCTTCCAAAACATGTTTAATATCAATTAAAAGCTGTGTAAACCCTCAGTTCTCAATTATTCTGTGTAAGTAGACCTGTGCTGTGGCGGGAGCTGAGAGGGTCTGAGCTCACACGAGGGCAGTAAACTCCATGTTAGAATTAGAATTAACAGCGTTTTGTCTGCCTCTGACAGCCTCTACAGTCTGAACCTTTTTCACTCTGACTTCCTTTGTGCAGTCATGTGAGGGCATTTGCCATCCTGACAGTTACTGTGGCTAAAAGTGAACAATAAAGCCATCTGACAGCAAGTCCTCCCCGGTGCTCTCTCGTGCTTATTCTGCTGACTGGAAGAAGAAAACAAAGACATTTCAGTTCAGTCTTTCTACTTCTGAAGGTTGTGGCCAAATAACTTGCAGCTCATTGTTCTATCTTATTACATCAAGACCTTATTTCTGTATTTCTTCCACCAAATTCATACTGAACCGTATCTCAAAGGTTTCACCGTCTGTGCCGGAGTCTTTGTGTCCATTTGCTTTTTCCTGCGGTGTCCCACACGGCTCAACTCTAGGGCCCCTGTTATTTAGTTTTAATTACATCAAGCTTTGAAACCTCAGGACGTTTATAAGTTATCTATGCTAACTGTCTTAATGCTAAACCAGTGATGGAAAATGTTTTACAGCTAAATACCAAACAAAGAAAGAGAGGTTGTAACTGCTGCAGAAAATAATCTGAAGTAGAAATATTTTAGCACAATGTTTCGTATCTTTAGCATGTTATCTCCTATCTTATAACATATTACTACTGTGACACAAATCACGTGAAGAAGAAATCACACTGGCCAAGTCAAAACATCTGTGTGTGCATGCTGTGATATAAGTGTAATATTTGAATCCACAGTACAGATATATTTGGATTAAGCGTTTACAACATGTTTCACACTGCACTTCTTCAGGCCCCTAAATAAATCAGTCCTCGAGTTTAGTGAGCTGCGACAGGACGTGCTGATTAAAAACAGTGCTGAGTGGCTGCTGAGCTGCTAATAGAAATTACTGTTCATACTGTACATACCTAGAATCTGCTCCAGCTGTAGGACAGATGTCTAGTGAATAATCCTGACCTTTGCCTGTGCTATAGGGAGGGAGCACAAATCCTCCCCCACAGGGATGAGAGAAGATGATATGCATTTGTCTTATTAATACAGGCACATGAAACATGCTTCACACACCCAGGGCGCAGCTGAGCGCAGCAGCTTTACGCAGGCCGTCTAAACTCAGGCAGATGGTGTCTCTCTCCCTCTGGCTCTGCTCTTTGACCCCCTCTGCCCCCAGGATGAAGGCCAGGCCCTTGGAGCTGCCCGCCATGCGACCGGTCAGCGGTGTGGACAGAACATCGATCAGGTTTTTCCAAACACCGGTGAGGATGAAGCGTGAGAACACAGCTCCTGAAAAACACAGAGCAAAAAAAAAAAGGGTCGGTTTTTTAAATGGTGACACACACAAAACACACAAGATGAGCATAAATGTCAGGGGTGAGTCAGCCAGCAGCAGTTAGAGTCTGGCTTAATCCTGCAGGAAACAGCACAGGTGCTCACTGCCCTCTTTCTACCCAGCTACCCTTTTTTCCCCAGCTTGTCTCATCTTTCGTTTGCAATGCAGCTTCTTGCTCTTTCAGTTACAGCAGGTCAAATCCAAACACACAACATCACTGAAGCATGATTATATTTAAAACCTGCAGGTTTCCTATCAACGTTCCTGCAGACCGACTCTGCAGCAGGACATGAAACTTACAAATGTTCATCTGTTATGTTTTGCAATCATTAATGCACCAGTAAATACAAAATCTTTAAAAAACCTGCATGTCTTGACCATGCAGCTCTGCTCTGAGATACTTCTGCTAATGTTGTGGTTTCTACTGATTACCAGCGCAGCACTTTAGTAGCAATTACGGGCTCAGCGAACTCGAGTAAAGCTCCCCAGAAATATAATCCAAACATGAAAACCCTGTGAATGAAGAGCTGCTGACTGAGGAGAATTAAATGTTAACTACGTTCTCAGTAAGTGCTACTGACCTGCCATCACAGCGTCACTGCACGGCTTTTCACAGCCGAGCGGCGCGTGGCTTGACGCTCTCCTGATCAGCTGACCTCCGATTGCACTGCTGCCCAAGCCGTCAATGTCTAAGAGACGAGGAACAGAGAAGTCACAACATGTCAAGTATTTGAATTTATACCCTCTACATATAATAAATCCCAAAGTCTGTCTGAGCAAACTGGGGTTCAGTATCTTCACTGTATCTTCTACACTGCCGTGCAGACTGGAGCAGCAAGGGCTCGAACCACCAACCTTTCAATTAGCAGATGACCTGCTCTACCTTTTGTGCTGCAGGCAGCCCTGAGGAAACTATCCAAACTCAGACACAGATTTAGGAGGTCTATGGATTAACATACAGAGCCTTTAGGTCCCTGCTAATAGAAAAGCTCAGTAACTGAACAGATAAAAAGTTGCCCGTGGAGAGGATGTGAGCAATTATAGGCATTACTATAAATACCAGAATTTAGCCAGGTCCCTGTTTGCAGGAACAAATAATTTATTTGGAGATGATACAGTCAAGGATAGCAAAAGATATTTTTAACTGGGACTTTTTGTTAAGTAAAATGAAACTGATGGTGTGGCGTGAACTACAAGCTGAATTTAAGGGTAGGTTTATGTGGGCTACTGTGTGAATACTATGTTGGGTTTTTTCTGTCTGTGTCATTTTGTCCTACACCTAAACTGATCATAATAATCTGGATGATGGGCACCAAGTACGACTGAGGATGAGCTGGAGGTAGTTTGGAGGGAGCTGCGTAGTGTTGGGGACAGAGGAGGGCAGGGCGGTGCGCTCAGCTGGTGAGGCCTGTAGGGGGAGCTCTCTGTCAGTCATCTGAAGCCACCTGGACAGTGTAGTGTAGCATAAGGGGCTCTCTCAGTGGCTAAGACACACACACACTCTTTTGCACCTTTCATGATAAATACTGTTGCTTCATTTATCTCTTAATCAATATTTTTCCCTTGTTATGGAGAGGCCTTTTGAGCCAGTGTGTGGAGACTAGCTGAGCACGTAGAAACTGTACAGGTGTGTGTGTGTACCTGTCAGCATGGTGATAAGCGGCAGTGTGTGGTCCTCTGAAGAACCCGAGAACCCAGACTCAGCCAGCAGGTTGCGCTCCAGCACCTGGTGGTAAAGCTCCTCGATCCAGGCCTGAGACAGAACCACGAGGACGCCGCTGCTCTGGATCAGACGCACAAACTCCTTCTGCACAACAGAACAAACGTCCACCCATTCAGTGTGACTGCATCCAATTCAGTGCTGTTATATTCAGGGCGGGAAGTTTTTTTTTATTTTCTTGTACTTTTGATGATAAAGTTGAAGTAGCTTAAATGTCTAAGTAGAGCTGATTCAGTATTTAGTTGGGTGGTTGTGTGGCTAGAGGAACACAAAGATACATCTATACCTTTAAATAAGCAATGCTGCACAAAGAGGATTCTTTGAAACTACAGGATGTAGTTGCATTGGTTTGGTTTTACTTCTTATCTTTGAATCTTTGTCTTTAAACACTGGAGAAAACTGATCAGAGGAAACGAATCTCGCTCTCACCAGGCTGAGGACGGGCGTGAGCGTTCGCCGCTTGTAGTAGCCGCAGCAGCAGAGTTTGAGATTGAGCAGCAGAGCGTAGTAAGACACCAGGTAAAGGCCGTCTGCGTTCATCAGAGACTGGCAGCTCAGAGTGTCGCCTGTCTCGAAACCTGGGGAGTGAATGCCGCCTGCAGGGACACAGATTTAGGATTACAAGTTACATCTGTAGAGGACGTGTCGGTGTTCTCAGAGGTCAAATGTGACGGATTATATATGAATTAATAACACCTACAGCACAAGTGAAAAAGAAAGAAAACTGAGACAGTGAGAGAGCCAATGAAAGGGAGTGTGCAGGTGAGAGCAGGCAGCGAGATACAATCTGTTGGCTGAAGGCGACTGAAGTGTTTTAATCAAACACCTGCTCTGGGGATTTAAAGTCCAAACTATTTCATTAAGTCAGCTGAGCGTAACATTTCATTTAAGTCATAATTTTGCTCTGCTGATGTAAAAACTCCCAGCAGGCTTGCTGCTCTTAGCGATGGATGTCATGACTGTAAGGCAAAAAGTTTTCTTTAATAACTGTAAGAAAATAAACGTACTGCATTTAAACTACACACCGATGACAAATAACAGGAAAAAGCAAAATCCATGCCAGCAAAACCCTGACGTCAGCTACCTGTGCATACAAGAGGGTCTTTGTTACCGCACCGCAGTCAGAACAGAAATTTGTACTGATAATAAACTGATGCTCTTATAAAAAAGTACAAAAAACTAATCTGAAGTACCGCCTGCCAAATCTGTTGCAAAAGAAACATTACACAACAATGTTACGGGGATTTTAATCACATATTCGAGCCATTTAGAGGTTTTAAAAACAATCATGGAACAAGACCAGAGAGTTTATGAAAGAACAACAACACCCACGACCCACACAGGACACCGCCACAGAGAGGAAGCCCAATCTGCACCAGAAACCGAAAGTGAACTCATTTAAGCTCCTGAATATTTTACCAGGTTTCCTCAAAGCAGCGCACACATACAGAAAACCGCATCTGAAGCTTGATGTTTTCTTCCACTACACAGTTATGCTGTTTATTTGAGATGCAATATTTTCTGCTACAGCTGATTTTTACTGAAACTTCAAAGAAAAGAGCGTTGCATCCATTCAGGTACCCCGACTGTCACTATTATCTATTAGAAGGAACAACCAGAGTTAACTTCTGAAGGTGTGAAGAACAGAAACATCTTCTTTAACTTTTATTGTTTTAATTATAAGGAGGTAAAAACACAGATGGGCTTGAAAGAAATTAGAAAAAAATAAGACAAGGCAGGCTGGAAGTTCTCTGGCAGTTCCCCGACCCCACAGGTAATGGTCTTGATTTCTAAATCATCAAATTTAGAGTGATTTAGAAAATGCATATATATTGTACATTAATTTAAAAAAGCATTTGTGTCCAAAAAACTCTTTAAGACTCTTTTCTCAATCTCATGTATTTATGGAGGAGCTCAGGAGAACCTTCAACAGTGAGAAGCTACAGACCTGTCAGTCAAGACACAGGAAACAGGCTTATAGAGGAGCTAGCATTAGCTAAAAGCTAAGTAGTGTTAGCTAAAAAGCTGGAAAAGCTAGCTGTTTATGCAAACGGCTAGAAAATGACTGTTTGCACTAACAGTGATTCAGCAAAGAATGAACTTCTCAATAGCGTCCAACAAAGCAAGATTTTTATTACCTCGCTCAGTTACAAAAAATAATCACCTTTGAGGTCAAATAAAATGAAAAGAAATGTAAATAAATATAAAATGCAGTAACAGAGCCACTCACAGAGCAGAAAAAACTGCATTAGCATGAGAACCTGTGCATTGTGACGTCACTAACTCTGCTAATTGGTTGAATGAATGTGCAGCCAAGGTGTTCATTAGTCAGACTAATCTCAGCAGTCTTCTGATTGGACGATGGGATAAGGAGATGGGGCTCATTTGCCTGATTGATGGGTTGACAGACTGAAACATGATATCATAAATGTTCCAGGAGTGTGCGAGGCAGTGTGGCATTTCCACGTAATTTTTCTTCTGAAGAGTTTTTATCCCCAAAGCACCCACCCTCCGTCAGCTGTGCAGACATGTTCTGCATTACGACTGCTGTGAAATCACAGCAGCTGTTCGTGAGCGTGAGGAAATCTTATTAATCAGACCAACTAAAGGTGTGTTAGGACTGGGAAGGGGCCTTTGGAAAATGTAATTTAACCATGACCACAAAAATGTTGAGAACCTCAGCATTTAGATCATCTACTGTAGAAAAAAAGAAACAATAAATGTTATTCTTTAAACTGATTTTTAGCGTGTCTCCTTGTCATTGAGTTCTTGCAGTAGTAGAGATTTGTCTTGTCTTTGCACTCTGATATTCCCAGCGCATGCCTGCAGTGTAATATATTTACTTAAACAGGGAGAACCATCTCCTCCCTGAGCAAATATGTGTGTGTTTGAGTAGCAAACTCATGCAGATCGCAGTACAGGAATCACTCCACTGCAGTAAATCTAACCTCCCTCCCTTCTCCCCTCACTCACCAGCCTGCAGTCCAGAGCAGAAGGTGGAAGAGAAGTTCTGCAGCGACATGTCCACCTCCGTGGCAGTGGACATCCCCAGCAGGCGGGGCAACTGTCCAGCCAGAGACTGCACGAACAGTCTGGCGCTTTGCTGGTCAGCCTCTTGGTTGCGGAGCAGTTTGAGGGACAGGGCGGCAGTGCGCAGGGAGCGGTGACCTGGGAAGTCGCGGGACAACTGCTGGTCCTCGTCAGCCAGCGACATGTTGTCGGACCCGATGTCGGAGACGTCAGAGCGCCCCGAGTCTTTCTCGGCAGCCATGGAGTACTGATCGCACGAGTCAAACTCTGTCCGTGACAGGTCCTGCTCCTCCATGCTGGTGGGCAGCAGGAAGAAGCATGAGATTGTTTTTATTATTTATATATTCTTTCTTTACTTAATTACTATTTATCATAATTTCAATTCAGCAACTAGAGAAACAGCAGTACCTGAAGTTGCTCTCGCTGTATCGTGACCCTCCTCCGTGGTGCGACCGAGACCTGGATTCCACAGACAGGAAGTTCGTGATGTCGGGGTAGACGAGGGCGTGACTCCTTTGCACCACATCTGGAGGAACTGCACCTCCTCTCTCTCCGCCTCCACCTCTTTCTTTCTCTCCTCTTCCCTCCACCTCCCCTGTGGGCACCCCTCCTTCCTCCTTCTGGCCTCCCTGGTTGGGCACAGGGATCGGCTCGTGTTTGGTTTCCTCCTGATCGCCACAGAAAGAAGGCGAAGGGAGACGAGCGTCCTCTCCACACTCCTCCGGACTGGTGTGGCCCACAGCGAGGCCGAGCTCTCCCACCTCTAAATCCAGGGTGGTTTGGCCCGTTTCCGTGGTGATCCTGATGCTGATGTCAGGGCTACGCTCAGTGGTGCCGGTGGTGGCCACATTGGAGGAAGAAGAGCTGGGGTCCCACGGAGGCTGCTCTGAGGACAGGATGTGTCTCTGCCACCTGAAGTCAGCCTCGTTGATCTCCATGGACTCACGTGTCGACTCGGTTCCATCTTTCAGATCGTCCAGTCGTCTGAGGAGAAGCCGAGCCTGGAGAGCGCAGCTATGTTACCGTTTTATACGTAATCAACACCAGAGCCCATATTATGCTGATTCAGAGACCCAAGAGCTGTCACTTGTTAACAAAATCCCACAAACATTTTAATGATGGACGGCCACCGAGAGAGCTGCTCATTCATTGGTTGAGGGCTGTCAAACTAACTGCTAGGAATGCATTAAGTATCACTGGGTTACACAGTGACATAGAGACCTTCTTTTGGCCTGAACACTAAATCCAAACCCTTTGCATGCACAAAAGTGCTACTTAAATAAGTAATACGTTAAACCCCAGAATGGCCCTTTAATGCTGTGGTTCCGTGTGTTGTCTGCATACCTGCTCAGGCTGGATGCCACGGCCCTGTGACAGCTCATCCAGTGCGCTGAGAAGGGCACAGGCACAAGACACGGAGGAGTAACACGCCTCGATGCCTCCTTTCATACAAGCCTCTGTCATCCCATCCATCACTCTGCCACGGGAAGCAGAAACAAACAGCTCAGTATAGGATTGATCGCCAAATGACGTGAGCGAACACATTACTTTGATTTCTACTTTAATTTGGACCGAGTGACGATTGAAACAATGTGCAGCAAAACAAAGAGTACGGACAAACATCCCTGGGTGACAGATTTCAGGTTGTTAAATTTCAGAAACAGAGCAAACACCAAGTGAACAAAGTTAAGAGTTACTAACAGTCTGAGCAGGTCCAGGTGGGACTTCCTCTTTGAGAATGATCGCTTCCTGGTCTCAGGCTCAGCCATGCAGGGACCGGCGAGGTCATACAGCCGCTGGGGGCTGCCCAGAATCTGCCACAGACGAAAGCATTAAAGCTTTTGCTGACATGGTTCTAAAAACATATGCAGGCAGGTTATCCCAAATGTCAAACTGTTACTGGACCCCTTCGAGTGCATGATCCTCGGCGGTACTTGTGAAAACTTTGCTGAATAAAGATTAGCAAAAGGCTGCTTGTCAGTGAAAAATGATATTATAAACGTAGAGAAATGTCTTTGTCCCACCTCCTTCATGATGCGGATGGCCTCGGTGCGGTGCTGAGGAGGAGGGTAGAGGAGGATCCTGTGGTAGAGCGACTGGAGCACCGGTTTCATTGACTCGACGCAGCTCACCAGACGCACCAGCTCTGCTGCAATGTAGCAAACTGTGCGCACTACCGGTGCAATCCTGGCAGGGGCGCTAGAGGAGCAGCCAGAACCTCTGCCCTGATCGGACAGTCCTCCGCAGGAGGAGTCCACCTCCTGGCCCATTCCTGGGAGAACAAAACAAAGAGGGGCATGAAGCTGAACCCATGAAATCATGCTGATAGAAAGCTTCCTCCTATAAGAACTCATGTCTCCTTAAACTCCTGCAGCAGTGAGTGGAAACCAACACTTTTCACACTGTTAGCTTCAGTCGTGATCTTCATAGCTGCATCAGGCTCCGTTTATGAGCGATCAGTAATTAGGTATTGATTTTCCCCCCTTTCTTGGCGCTTGAATTCCTGATAGAGATTAATTTCCACTGATATTCGCTTTCAAATTGTTGCAAAAAAACAGACAAACTGACCGCCTCCTACAGCGGATTCTTTAGTAAATTCAGTTACCTAAACTGAGTCTCTCTGAGAGGCGGTCTCGGTCTGATGCCGCTGAGTAGCCGTGGTGGGAAGCAATAGTTTTGTCATTGACGGGATTGCCCATGATTGCCACCAGGGATGGGCACAGCTGCTTCCTGGGAAGAGGAACATTAGCGATTTTTATTGATTACATCGGACTACGATCAACTCCAATTAGGACAACAGTGAGGGATCAGTTGATGAAATTTTACTCAGTGAGTCTTACCACACGAGGTCTGTGAAACCTCTGAAGAGGTGCATTGTGGGAGGGCAGCTGCTGAGCATAGAAAGGATGCACTCCAGGTAGAGTAGCTGCAGGAGCTGGTTATCACTGGGAGATTAAAATAAAGAAATGGTTACTGTATTAAACTAGGAAGCTTCCAGGAAGAAACCATGGAAGTGCAGAGGAAACATGCAAACACTGTTTAATGTGGTAAAGCTGACATTTAAAACGAAACCACACGAATGAGCTAAACAGCAGCTAAACTATGTGCAGTTTTTCAACCTTTTCCTGGGCGCCTTCATGTTTGTTCTCATTACTTACACTGAAAGGAGATGAAACACTAATGAAAGCAGAGTGATTATCAGTGACGTCGGCCCATCCTTTGCTCCAAAATCATATATCTGTGTTTTTGTTTCTGTGTTTGGATCAGTCTGACTGAATTATCACCTCCATATCGAGACAAGAGAAATATAACAGAATATTAGTGAGTCAATGAGAATCTGCAGCGTTACCTGTCCACTGACTCCAGCTTTTCACAGAAAACGGTCAGAACCGTGACCACATCTTCACACAGAGCTTGGCTGGTGGGAGAAATATCTGCAAAAAGCCACCCCCCCCCACACGCACCATAAAAAGGTTAATTTGTGGTTCCTGCTTTATCATTCGCCACTATGTACATGAAGTGATAAAAAATCATTGCTTTCCCAATTTCCTCTCTCTCAGTTTCCCCTCTAAGAAGCAGAATAAATCAGTTCCCTCACTGGAACCTGTTTGGCTCTCTGCCTGCAGAGGCATCTATCGAAACAGTGCATTTGACTGTTTATGGTATCATAAAAGCAGCCCTGCCAGTCTCTCTCCGAAGTTGCTTCTTACTACCAGCAGATTGGTGATTACAGTGGCTTTATAACAGCTACAAAACAGTTGGAGCTGCACACTAAACATGACAAAGAGCCCACAGCCACCAGTGGCTCGCAAGCTTTAATGCTGAACTCACACAAGAAACTAAACTTGGACATTTTCACCATTGCTGGGCCAAACTAGTGTCTCTATGCCTCCACCAACCAGTGATGCTTTAACTTTCACATGCCACTCATAAAATGGGCAATAATGTCCCCAGTCCAGCATTCAGAAAGCACTTGGTGATAGTGGGGAAGAAGAACTCCCTTTTAACATGAAGAGACCTTCAAGAAAACCAGGCTCAGGGAGGAGCAGCCATCTGCTTTGACCAGAACAAAAACGTTTTATTGTGTGTACTGCAGGGGCCAATTCAGCGTGAACATGAGCGGGACTGGCAATCAGGGAGCTTCCTGTTAGGTCAGAGTGATCTTAAGGCTTTTATTTAGTCTCTGCTGGACACTCATACCCTACAATGGTCCTGTCTGCAGCATTCATAGTAAGATATTAGGCAGTGAAATGCTGTGCTCATATGCAATATTACATATTAGGAGGTGAGAAGTAAATCCCTACAGCTGACAAAGGAAGCTGCAGAGGTGAGAGAAACCCCTGGCAGTGATGTACCTCGTCTCTGCAGCGGCGGTGCAGTCACCTCGTCTCCATCTGCACCCTGGAGAGGAACACACACAGGAGGCATGCTTACTGTCACTTCAGTGTCAAAACAAATGCGGTACTGTACGTTATGCTTTTATCTACCTGTAATTTTCTACTAGTTAATGTGTGCACATACAGTGGGGCAAAAAAGTATTTAGTCAGCCACCGATTGTGCAAGTTCCCCCACTTAAAATGATGACAGAGGTCAGTAATTTGCACCAGAGGTACACTTCAACTGTGAGAGACAGAATGTGAAAAAAAAATCCATGAATCCACATGGTAGGATTTGTAAAGAATTTATTCGTAAATCAGGGTGGAAAATAAGTATTTGGTCACCTCAAACAAGGAAAATCTCTGGCTCTCACAGACCTGTAACGTCTTCTGTAAGAAGCTTTTCTGTCCCCCACTCGTTACCTGTATGAATGGCACCTGTTTGAACTCATCATCTGTATAAAAGACACCTGTCCACAGCCTCAAACAGTCAGACTCCAAACTCCGCCATGGCCAAGACCAAAGAGCTTTCGAAGGACACCAGGAAAAGTATTGTAGACCTGCACCAGACTGGGAAGAGTGAATCTACAATAGGCAAGCAGCTTGGTGTGAAAAAATCAACTGTGGGAGCAATCATCAGAAAATGGAAGACATACAAGACCACTGATAATCTCCCTCGATCTGGGGCTCCACGCAAGATCTCATCCCGTGGGGTCAAAATGATCATGAGAACGGTGAGCAAAGATCCCAGAACCACACGGGGGGACCTGGTGAATGACCTGCAGAGAGCTGGGACCAAAGTAACAAAGGTCACCATCAGTAACACACTACAACGGCAGGGAATCAAATCCCGCAGTGCCAGACGTGTTCCGCTGCTGAAGCCAGTGCATGTCCAGGCCCGTCTGAAGTTTGCCAGAGAGCACATGGATGATACAGCAGAGGATTGGGAGAATGTCATGTGGTCAGATGAAACCAAAGTAGAACTTTTTGGTATAAACTCAACTCGTCGTGTTTGGAGGAAGAAGAATACTGAGTTGCATCCCAAGAACACCATACCTACTGTGAAGCATGGGGGTGGAAACATCATGCTATGGGGCTGTTTTTCTGCCAAGGGGACAGGACGACTGATCCGTGTTAAGGACAGAATGAATGGGGCCATGTATCGTGAGATTTTGAGCCAAAACCTCCTTCCATCAGTGAGAACTTTGAAGATGAAACGAGGCTGGGTCTTCCAACGTGACAATGATCCAAAACACACCATCTGGGCAACAAAGGAGTGGCTCCGTAAGAAGCATTTGAAAGTCCTGGAGTGGCCTAGCCAGTCTCCAGACCTCAACCCCATAGAAAATCTGTGGCGGGAGTTGAAAGTCCGTGTTGCTCGGCGACAGCCCCAAAACATCACTGCTCTCGAGAAGATCTGCATGGAGGAATGGGCCAAAATACCAGCTACTGTGTGTGCAAACCAGGTAAAGACCTATAGTAAACGTTTGACCTCTGTTATTGCCAACAAAGGTTATGTTACAAAGTATTGAGTTGTATTTTTGTTATTGACCAAATACTTATTTTCCACCCTGATTTACGAATAAATTCTTTACAAATCCTACCATGTGAATTCATGGATTTTTTTTCACATTCTGTCTCTCACAGTTGAAGTGTACCTCTGGTGCAAATTACTGACCTCTGTCATCATTTTAGGTGGGGGAACTTGCACAATCGGTGGCTGACTAAATACTTTTTTGCCCCACTGTATACATCTGTATAATATATCTGTGTGTATATAATTAAAGTATTGTGTGACCTCCTGTCTGTGGCGGAGCTGTAGCGTCAGGTCTCCCAATATCTGGCTCAGCGTGGCTCTCACCGCCGTGTTGATGCTGCGCTGGTGACAGCTGGACATGTAGGTCTCGATGCACACCTACACACACACACACACACGAACATCTGTCAGTGTGTGGTCTTTCTTATGTCACTAAACCAGAAAAACCATGACGCACTGTGCCAAGAAACCATCACAGACAGACACCGAACTGTTGGACAGATTCATAGGAGCTTTCCATGGCGTCACTGGTTACTATGGTAACCAGACAAGAGAGCAGCAGGGGCAAGGGGATGTATTGTCAGTGTCAGACATCTTTCAGGCAGATTAGAAGGTTACAGAGTAAACACTGTGCATCTGTGGAAGGTAAGACAGACGTTAGCTAGTAGCTGAGCACACACACACATCGGGTATTCATCTAATTGACATAACGCTTTCCCTAGCCACCCACCCTAACCATGAAAAATGAATGCCTAACCCTAACTCAATTGTAACCCTGACACTAAAACCACATTTTGACATTTTCACTTGTGGGAACTGGGATATTGGTCCCCACAAGTATAGTAAACGTACAATCTTTGGTCCCCACAAAGATATGAATACATGCTCACACACACAAACACACAGCCATTTATAACACATGCTTTCCCGCTTTGCTTTTTGCATTTAAAATCAACTATACCGTATTCTCGCGCTTATTCTACATGAAATTAAAAACAGACATTATAAATACAATTATTTCATATAGAATTAAGGAGGGAATTTCAAGTATTTTGTTTTCTGTAGCATTTTTGCTAAATATTGTCTGTCACATCTGGGCACCTTAGAAACAATGGAGATCTTAATTCACATAACAATTCTTTTTTTTTTTCTTTTTTTTCACATGAAAAAAACAAAAACAGCAAAAAAACAAACATAATACGCACTGACAATAACATAATGGCACAGTGAAACCGTCAGACCAGCCCGGTCTGGGGGAGCTCCCCTCCACCTCTTTACAGGTCCCATGTCGTCAGGTTTTTGCTACTGTCCACGCAGCACTTTACAGTCCATCCCTGATGATATTCGGAAGGCTATTTCCAGTCTCTTTTATGACCTGCCTTCTAAAAAACAGTGACCACGTCCTTAGCAGGCCTTCCTTCTTCCAGTAGTTGTGTGAAAATACTTAGTTAAGCTCTGGTTATATAACCCACCACCCATCATCCCACATTACCACCTACAACAAATCTCTCCCACTTCCTCCAGATTTTAAGAAATTGGTCCATTTTGTGGTTCAAAGAAAATGTAAGTTTTTCCATTCTATGTATTTCCTCCATTATTCCTATCCTATCTTTCTTTGTTGGGGGCTCTTTCTCCAGCCACCTCCTGGTAAGTGCTTTTTTGCCCGCTCCCAACAGAATGTTTATCAAATATTTGTCCCTTAAGGAGGCTGCTGATGGGATATCGCCCAAATACACAGTACAGAAATCCAAATCACATAACAATTCTTAATCCAAGAGTGGGGTTTAATGGAAGAGCTACAGAGCTTGTTGATAACAAAATGTGTAAGCCAAGATTTATTTGACCAATTATCAAATTTCTGTTCCATCCTGTGAGCTCAGAGGGGCTGAGAACTACCAGGCCCAACCTCACGTAGAGCCTAAACAAAGACCACATTTGCTAATTACATTTGAAATCTTGGCAGCTTCAGGGATGTTTTATACCACCTGCTCCCAATCAATAAAAAACCCAATACATCCTGCACCATAAGGCACTCACAGATGGGATGAATATGCATGTGAGAGGGACAAGAGAGCAAGGAACAACCTCAAGGTACCTCTTGAATTAAGAGTTGCTCCTGTCATGGTTCTGGGCCATGTTGGCCCAGTGTTCTTAGTTTCCTTGTATGTTTGTATTTTGTTCCTTGCTTAGGCCATGTTTTCTGAGTTGCCCTGTTGTGTTGTTCCCTAAGTGTTCTCCCTTCATGGCTCTTACCCCCTGTGTGCCCCTCTGTGTATCTGTGAGCCCTCGTCTCTCCTTATGTTTTATTCCATGCTTCCCCTGCCCATTATGTCTAAGTTCTCCCCGTGCTCTCTCTTCCCCCTGTGTGCCCTCTATGTATTTATGAGCCCTCGTCCCCTTTCATGTTTATTCCGTGTCTCCCCTGCCTGTTACGTTGGTGTTCTACTCGTGCTCTCTCTCCTCCTGTCTGAACCTCTGTGCACTTCCTGTTTACTTTGTGACTCTCACGCCCGCACATGTCATGTTCAGTTCACCCCGCCCTGTCTCGTCATGATTATCAGTGTCACCTGTGTTCCCCGTGTGTTCCCACTTTCCTCGTTAACCCTCTGTGTATTTCTGTCTGCGTCTCCCTCTGTTCAGTGTGACGTCGTCCCTCATGTTGTGTGGATCTCCCTGTGTCTCTCTGCGTATGTTAGTTTACTTTTCCCAGTTTAGTTTTGTATTTCCTATGTTCTGCCATTCCAGCATTAAAGCTGTGATTTTGAGTTCATCCCCGTGTCTGTGAGTTTTGCGTTTGGGTCCTCCTCCTGCCTGCCACACAGCCGAGCCTTGACAGCTCCGGCTCCTTCAATTTTAATGCTCACACTTCCTGCAAGCAATCGATACTCCACCTTGTTTTTTAAAGCACTGCCAGTTAGTGTAAGTACAAACATGTCTGAGGATTATATTAGAACCTACATAATGTGGGGTTCATATAGTACATGCACAGGGTACATTTATTTATACAACGTTTAAAAGCTAAAAGCTTGTGTTGTACAGCCACAAACAAGAAGAAAACAACAGATCAATAAAGCTCCTCGGTAACAAAATACTCATATTCCTATTTTGCCTCTAGGTAGCACTGGTCAGTTACTACAAAACAACCTACTGAATATAAAAGATGGGGGGAAACACCGCGATGTATTAGTATTAGCACTTTGAAACTAAAGTGACCATATTTTTGACGAGGGGATAAAGTGCTATGCTACAGGCTAACACAAGTAAGCGGCACCTATAAATTATACAGGTGCGACAGCGACAGAGGCTGCACGAACTAACAAGTAACAGTATGGTGGCTACATCCATTTTTTATTTACAGTCTCTGAGTCTGAGAATGACTAAACTGTTGCCACCTGTTCAACCTGTAGTCAGGTTTCAATTTTCAGCTTTATTTGTGGCAAATCCCCCCAACAGTCACCTCAAGGCATTTTATATTGTAATGTAAAGACCCTACAATAACACAACCCTAACAATCAGATGACCCCCAATGAGCAAGCGCTTGGTACCAGTGGGGAAGAGCTGGGGAAGGGAGACAGGACAAAAAACACACAACCTGTGGTCTACTGAACATTAATGAGTTAGTCTGTTTGATGTAAGAGTCAAATGTTTGGGAACAAGAAAATTATTTACAGTTAAAATAAGGATATCCATCCATCCATCCATCCATCCATCCCCTTCAGGGCCACAGCTGGGTTGGATTCATAGGGCATGAAGTTGGGTACACCAGTCTATCGGAGGGTTAACACACTAATACATCTGAAGTGTCTATAGTTGTATGGCAGGTTACATTTCATGTAACTGATGACCACATTAGAGAGATGGAGCGTAAGCCTTGAGCTCTCCGTGTTTGACAATGCATGAATCTCTCAGCGCTGCCAATCCCTCCATTAAAATAAATAAATACATTAGAAAAAAACTGTCCTGGCCCTATTTGCCTAGATGTTTTGATAATGGAGTGTTGCTGACAGCCTTTCCAGCCACCCTGAGTTATGCCCCAATGCAAATACAATACACTCACACACCAGATGGCCAGCCCTGACAGCACAGAGCCCATTAACACGCCATGGTGACTGGGTTTTTACGAGCTGTTAATGGGCGTCAAACATCACTTAGCTGCAGGAGATGTTGCTTCTGCTGCTGGGGGAAGTGACGTGACAGAAAACATTTGACATAAAACACTCGACCACGCTACGATCAGGTGGTCTGAACATTAATGACTAGCATGACGTTTCTGCTCAGTATAAACAGTAGAACTGTAAAACACTGTGCTTTCTGAAACGTCTTTCTTAGAACCAAACGTCCCATTGTACAGTAAGCTGTCAGCGTAAAGTCTAATCTTTGCATTGAACTGATTAGTGTCTTGAGATGATTTGACACCGTTCTTTTATTCATGACTCCAAATCAGTTTTACCTAATATAAACCAAACTGAATGAGGCATCCATTATGAAACAGCCCAAGGAGCAAGTTACGAACCTGAGCTATCGAGAAACGGGGGATTACTTTTTTATGTTCTATAAAGACCAAAAGGGAGGCTGAGTCTAAGAATGACTCAGGGCAAAAAAACTAAAGTTTCTGAATTTTATTCATCAGTGTTTTTACTGCTGGTGGCTGTACAACGCGGACAACCCAGTTTAAACGTTTGTGAATGAAACTGTCTCCTTGAGCACTTCTGGACTGCTTCCAGCACAGCTGCTATTTTAAAAGCATTTCCTGGGAGTCCCAAACCTTGCAGACTGCACCAGTTCCACACAGAGCAAACATTAACTTCAGTGTCAGCTTGACCCAAGTTTAATTTCAGGGATCATCACTACCCACGGGAGCTGAGACTCCAGCTACATCTCAAAGACCAGGCTGCAGGTCTGCAGCACATCCCTGTTTTTTCTCCTTACATTGAGAACATTGAGCACTACTTTTACTACGGTTACTTTAACTATCATTACTATTAATATCATTATTATCATTATCATCTGGTGCAGTGCCACCCAAGGAGACGACCTTGAAGGGGTTGATGTGTCATATTTGAATTTGTGATTTTAAGCCAGTTGTGATCACACCTCCTAATAAAAACAAGATGCTATCTGTTCTCTTGAACCCCATTCACTGTGAACCCAGCAAAACAGAAGAGCTTAATCTATAATCTATCTTAATCTATAGTTTAATACAGAACTGAACCTGCTGACCTTCAAGGCCGGGGCACCGCCTGACGTGTGCAGTATGTCATCAGGCAGGCAGTGCTGGACATTTATCCAGTCTCTTCAGCTATACGTTCTCATGCTCATTATAAGTACACTGTTCAGCAGAAATCAAAGCAAGCTGAGGCTTGAACTGGGAACAGATGTTCTTGATTACAGCAAAACTGATGATGATTACACAGACGTGTTCCAGTAATATGATGATAATACAGCCTTAAAAACCATGAGTAAGAAGCTTTGTACAGATTGCTAAGCCAGTGAACCTGGTGCAGACCTTGGTACTTCCAGCACGTCACGGTTTTATTGGTTTTATTGGCAAATATTTTCATCTGCACAGCCCTGTCTCTTTGTTTGTGTGTCTGTAGGAAAACTCATCTCACTTTTCTGAATAATTGATGAGATTACAGTATGAGATGAGGCTTGAGGGCAAGTGAGGACAGAGAAACGCTTCACCTTTTAAAAAAAAGATCCATGTTCAGCTCGCTGTGCTAACAGTTCACTTTCCTTAAAAAAAAAATGCAACGCCCTCTATCATCGGTTCAGTCTGAGACAGCCTATTCAAAGCTGGTACTATGAAAAAAAGTCTGCGTCATGAGGCAACAAGCAGGAACAAGCTAAACAGAAAATGATGCAAATTCTTTTTAACATGTTTGAATTTTCCTTTGTAAAGCTCGTTTGGCCGTCCAGTCCAAGTTTAGTCCGGCCCATAAAAGTCTGTCTAATCATTTCAGAATAATTCCAGGCGACAGCAATACAGAAAAAGTCTAAAACTTAATGTAAGAGCTGGAAAAAGAATCCAGGAAAGAAATTTCTGCACAGTGATGAAGTCTGTGAATGTATTTGTTTATGCATTTATTTATTGCCAAGTAAAAGCTCATGTATCTGATTATGAAGATGAGTCGCATCAGTCTCAGGCTGCCCTACCTCAGCAATCCGGAGGATGGAGTCTCCATTAATGTCAAAGTTTGGTGAGTAGGTGATACAGAGCAGGACCTGCACACAGGAGAAACACACTCTTAATAAGCAGGGATATTGCATTTCATCATTTCGAGCTGACTGGAGACCAGAACAGCCAATCCGATTTTTTTGCATCCAATTCTGTGATTGGCTGGTTGTCTGGCACAAATATAACGGTGTAGAGAAAGAGTTGAGCGCGCACGGGCAGAAATGTTGAGAGTGCGAGCAACACATTGCGAGCGAGCGCAAATGCAAAGACTGAGCGAGAGGGGGTGCTATTGTGTGTGTGTGTGTGTGTGGATAACAGCAAACACTGAAATACATTTTTTGCACGCAGCAATGAATTTTGTTCACTCAAATTCAGCTTTTCTTCGCTCAAAGAAAAATTTCTCCTCAAAATACAACACTTGCACCTGCAAATTTTTTTACGTGCGCTCAGAATAGTGGCACAAAAATAACGGCATACTAAACTGCTTTATTTTCATATTAACTATGCCCAAAGCTGCAAACAAAGTTAATGTATATATAATTAATAGCTGTGAGCCAAAAGCTCAGGTTGCACACTGCTCTAAAAACTGTGCTTCATGCTGTTTGTTCAACTCTTGGCTCGATGATTCTATTTACAAGGGCCAATCAGAAGAAAGCTGGTCAGTAACAGCAAAAGGGGGAGGAGCTAAACCAGCTTATTTCAGGCAAAGGATGACATGGGAGCTGTACAAAGACCAAATAAGATACTTATTTATAATAAGTAATCATGCATTAAATAATACAATAATAATGCAATAAGTAATCATGCAATCATGCAAACCTACTCCAGTAGAGTCCAAGAATAAAATATGGAGGTGGAAATCGCTACCATAGCAGGTTCACTTTACATAGGCTAAGTGCACTAAGGAGCGTGCTCCAGGAAAATACAGTCAATGTTAGAAAATAACATCAGTTTTGGGGTCTAAATGATTAGAAATTGACACTATTTTAAGTGTGTTCACATTAAGTGTAGCTACATGATGAGCAGTGTGGGCACTCAGAACTGTAGACTTCTTTCAGTCCAGTTTCACAGAACAATTTTCAGCACCAAGGACAGCACCGGCTGCACCACCACGCAAGCCTGGAAGTTTCATGCATGACACAAGTACAACCATCTGTCATCATTTCAGCCCCAAAAACACATTCCCAGTAGGGCTGGGTATCGTCACTGATTTCTAGAATCGATTCAATTCCGATTCACAAGGTCCCGAATCGATTCGATCCACGATTCGATTTAATTCGATTTAATTCGATTCGATTCGATTTAAATCTGGGATATTTTGACAGTCAGAAATATTATAATTCAGATCAGTACATTTACATATTTTTGTATCAATAAAAAGGAAGCTGACACACGCAAGACTTTATCAAAGGTGTGAGCGTCACAGCAGATGCCTTTGTGTCAAAGTAGCTGAAGATAAAACACAGAAAAACATGAAGGTGATTTTCCTGGCCTGGGATTTTATAAAAATATTCTGCAGTACATCAAAAACGAAAGAAAACCATTAATCAACATATGAACATTACCTCTGAAGTTACAGCGGTTTTATTAGAGACATGGTTAAGCGTTTTGCATTTTGAATAATTTTTAAAAAGTTTAAATTTGTTCAGTATTGAACAGCAGAAATGAGGTTTTCTTTTCGGAAGAATGTAAAAGGGAAAAAAACAGCGGCTGACAGCGCTGTAAACAACAGTAGACTTGTGCGTAACAAGCAAGCGAATAATGAAGAAAGGGAAACTGTTCTTGAAGTACAGAGATAGAGAGAGAGAGGGAGGGAGAGGGAGGGAGAGAGAGAGAGAGAGAGAGAGCTGTGCATTGCGGTGGAAGCAAAACAGTAAAAGTCAGAGTGAATACATGACGATGTTTATGTGAATCTTCTTTTGCTGCTGGTTCGGTCAATATTGTTTGGAGAGAGATCAAACTAACAGCTTTAGAATCGGCGCATAAAGGGCGTGAACACAAAGCTTGGACCCGCCGACACATCAGAATCAGCAAGCTGTCGGCTTTCAGCCCCGACCGTGTCCTTGCCGTCGGGTGAGAAAGGCGACATCTCACTGATTCTGATCCGCGGGTCGCGCTGTGTGTTTAAGTCTATGTGCAGAATCCGTGTTCCTGCTCTCATTTACTGTCTTAACTGTTTGGTGGTTCTTGAAATTTTGTGAGATGTCACCAGAGATTCTGGCATTTCGGGCAAAATAAATTTATATTAAAAAAATCGATTCAGGATTTTAATGAATCGATTTTACGTTATCCAAGCCGGAATCGATTTTAATCGATGAATCGATTATAAAAACCCACCCCTAATTCCCAGGTCTTACTTTCATAACTTCCACCTGCAAGTCTTCATGGAGAGATGGGGTAACTCTGATAGCCTCCAACATCTGGCTGAGCAGCTGTTTCTCCAGTGCCTCCACCTCCACACTAGCTCCACCCACAAACCTGTCCTCACACAGGAGTTTCTGTGTAGAGAAAAGCTACAGCTTCAGTTTGTACCTTCCACTTTAAGCTGGTGTCAGAGTTCAATCAGAAAGGTTTAAATAAAGACGAATAAAATCCAAATAAATAAATAAAACCTTTATTTATACATTTGTGTCTTCCAGTACCTGCATGCCAGTAAGTGCAGTCTGTCCCAGTTTGGTGTTTTTTGACTCCAGAGCCATCTGTAGAGGCAGCAGACAGCGCTCTCTGGAAGCAAACACAACATAGTAATGCAGGCAGTGCAATCACAGCTCTCTACAATCTCTGAAGATTAGCTGACACGATCACAGGCAGTCAGGGATTGGTGTCAATAAAGTGAGCGAACACAGACTTTGGAACAGAAAAAAATGCTAAATATGGAGTGAATAAATCTTGGAGTGGAAGTTAATAAATTAAGCTTTAATAAATGAGTTCTCATCAATGATTAGTGGTTGAAAATGGTTATGTTGCATAGGCGGAATATCTCTTAAAGGCTGTGAAACTGTGTGTGCAGTACTTCAGAGATGTGAGAAGAAAACAGATCAGCAGATTATCAGAACGTCTCCTTTTTCACCTCCATCATAAATCTGTGCCCTCCTCCAAAACCGAAGCATTATAGTTTACAATCGTTACAGTAACAAGTCAGGAGGAGCAATTTACTTGAGCTTCTCTTGTCTGGCAAAAGTCTTCATTGGCCAACCCGTCTGATGGGTGAGGGGAGCGTAAGTCATAAAGTTGAACTACATTCTAGTTCTTGTGTCCTTAGAGCTGCATATAAGCAACATTTGTAATAAACATCAAACCTGGGCTGGAGGTGGGTTGCAAAGCATCTTGCAGAAGTGCCACACTGTTTTCTTGCTAAGGTCATGCTCAATTAACCTCTTTCCTGATGAGTTTACTGCTGGTTTCAAGTCACTCTGTGCAACATGGTGTCTGTTTTATAAATTGTGGCCCACAATAACATCCAGAAGGATATAAAGCAAAGTATGCGTCAGGGTGGGCCTACCTCATGGCTGATTAATATCCCATATCATATCACACCACATGAGCTCACAATGTCAGCTGGTTTCTCAGTCAGATCCGCCCGTCACACGAGCAAAATGCTAAGCTTAAAACTTTGCACAGGGAACCCAAATAATCTCAGCAACCACATCCTTTGCTAAATAAGCTTTTCACGGTAGCTTCACGCAGATATCTTTATGTAAACCAGCTACTGTGTTGCTTCTCCCACCGTTTCTTCCATCTCTCTTTCCACTCGCTCGCCCTCCATCTCCCTCTTGTTATTTGTGGTTGGTTGAGTCACCGCGCTCTGCTGCTGATTACAGGATACTGAGCTTCATCTCTGCGCTCTCAGGCTGCTCTGAGCTGCCACAACTCGACCACTCAAGCAGGCTGTGAGGAGCCACAGTTTGCACGGCAGTTACCCACAACCAGACCATTTATGAGCAACAAACAACACAGACAACAAAGTCAAAAGACAAAAAGGCAAACATTTGGGTGAAAAACATTGAGAATTTGTCATTTAAACACCAAACTCAGTCACTTTTGAATTTGATTATTTATAATTAAATACATTATAAATTAATCTTCCATCAGTCTGTCAATCAAGTCTGTTCTTTAGCATCTCTCCTTCAGAGATAACAGGCATGAAGTCTTATCTGTAGAGCCAGAAGAACACACTGGTAGAGAAATCATGGCACTATATTACAAAGACATTATCATCAATATTTAATCTAATACGCTCTAATAAAACAACACAGATTATCATGTGAATAATTCATGCCGTGTTGGGAATTTACGGGACCATCACGAGCTGCTGGCCACCAGCAGCAGCAGCTCCATCCACTTTACACTTTACTGAGTTTTACTCACAGAAACAGTCACAGATTACTAGATTTCAAACTCACTACAGCGACTGCAAGAATCAGACAGATCATATTATTGCATCCCCTCTAATTAAAAAACTCCACCAAGAGATCACTGAACTCTAAAAATGTCCAACTGGGTTTTTTGGAATGATTTAAAAGGTGATTAGCACAAAAGCACTTGGACTCAGTAGCACAAACTCCCCTCACATTAGAGAGCTCAGGTGTTATCAACACTGCTTTTTCTCTCAGCTCTTTTAGTTTGTGGTGCTCTCGTACTCATTTAAATAATAGAAATACTGAAAACTCTGAGTTAAACTGTACGATAACAAGAAAAATACTGCAGCTGTAACTATCATTGCTTTTATTCTGATGGGGACCAAACTCACAAAATAAATATAACACTGTGTTAAATAAGATTTGAAAATAGTGAACGTGTTTACTGGGGTCAAGGGTCAAATGGGAAATACGGCCTTTTTAACCAGAGGAGTCGCCCCCTGCTGGCCAGCTGATTTGTTTACTGAGTCAACTGCTTTGAAAAATTCATGTTTTTATTTTAACACCTGTAGTGATGTACCTAAATCTCTATACAATAATCACGCAAAAAAGAAATTTAATAAAATAAAAATAGGCATTTTCAAACAATTTAAACTAAATTGAATAAAAAGCAAAAACTCAAGAAGCAATACAAATACAAACTACATAGAAAATGTAATATATCCATCTATCTATCTATCTGTAAATAGTCTATGATCACAGTGTATATCTGACAGCCCAAAAAAGGATCCTGCTTGTCAAAGTAGCCTCAGATACACATAATAATAATAATAATAATAATAATAATAATAATAATAATAATAATAATAATAATAATAATAATAATACATTTTATTTAAAAGTACCTTTCAAGATACCCAAGGACACTTAACAATAGAATAAAACAAAATAGAAGAATGACAATAAAGAACAACACATAAACAAGAGCACAAGATAAAATAAACAATGAGTTCATAGTGAAGATGCAGATTTGAACAGATGAGTTTTAGCTGTCAGTGTGTCCAGGCTACTGCAGTTTAAACTGATCACTTCTCTGACAATCAAACGTCCAAACTGAAGCAATGCTGAGCTCAGAGCTCGCGCTCAGTATTTGCATTATCAACTCAGAAATGACTCCTCTGTCATTTTAATCTATTCAAATCAGGCAGCTTTGAGAAAACTGATGTTTTAAGCCACAAAGTTCTTAGCAGTTTAAATTTCAGTATTCAGTTGTCGGTGACAGATTAGCAATTTGTCCAGGGTGTACCCGGCCTCTCGCCCCATAATAGCTGGGACAGGCTCCAGCCCCGATAAGGATAAGCAGAAGAGAATGAATGAACACTATCAGGTTAGCTAAAGGCAGGAACATTTCACACTGTCGAAGACGCCTCCTTCAAAACAAACCACAGGCTGTCAGCAGGTTCTAATTACACATTTTAATTTCACACTTTCGAGAAGAAAATCTGTCATGTTCAACTTACCGAAGCTGTGAAGGGGAAATCTTTGCTGATCCATTCTGAGACTGAAGCATTTCTATTGGAACAAAGAAACAGACAGAGTGGTTAAGTCACATTTTCATTCATAGAGAATCCATGAATGAAAAGCTGCATTTAATTCAGCACAGACATGCGAAACAGTTGAAGAAATATTCTGCATTGAATATGTTCTCATGTCAACAACCTCCAACCTCTGAAGCCAGCGAGCCACTGAGTGACACTACTTTCATTACCATGAACACAAACACTGCACTTTACTTTGACTCAGTCCCACAGACACAAATACTCACTACAGCACCAAATGCAGATTGATTTACTGCTGAAAAAAGAAAAGGCAGGATTGGATCTTATTTACGTGACACCTGACTGAAAGATACGGGGCTAGCTGACTCATTTCTGTTAAAATTACAGATTCAGCATGAATGCCTGAAACAGGATGCCCCAAATCAAATGTGAGCTTGTACTTTAAGAAAACCAAACACCAAAATATCTGTACAGTCACATTATGTTCAAAGCCGGCCGACATTCACAGCGCACGCTGCATCCTCCTCCTAACGTGACCTCGGTGAGCTCAGAGAGAAATTTTCACCTCTTCTTTAGACTTCCAACCAACTCTGACTGCGTACCACGTTTTTCCAGCTATAAGGTGAAATATGAGACTTGCTGACATCTCTAAAATCTGCCATAAATCTCTGCACGTGCTTTCATACTTTGTCTGCCAAGACTTAGTGAACAGCAGCTTTGTCCCTGCACTAAACTCTCTCACATATGTTCTCTGCATCTGCATCAGGCTGTTCAGCATCCTTTACATCCGGAGACGACCATGACCTGCAGTGACTGATGCTGTGGGCATGTTTCTATTCATGCGAGTGGTCTGTGAAGAAAAGAGCAAACAGAACTGATATATGATATCATCTTTTTTGGAAAGTCACAGTTCAGGCCTTTTGTGCATGTGTGTATATGCAAGCATGTGCCTGGAAAGGGCCTGCAGCTTTCTTTGGACATACCCAAATAGGTGTGTGTGTGTGTGTGTGTGTGTGTGTACGATTACACAATGACCCCTTCTTCAGCGCAACCTGAACTCATTCTCTCCTTGCTGTCTCAATGAGTTCCACCTGCCACTAAAAGGTCACGCTGACCCGTTTAATGCTAACAGTCTCCTCGCTGACGTCAGTGGAAATCGTTTTTCACCGTGTGCTTATATATTCTGGCTTCTGTGGCACGTTCTCATTGTTGTCACAAAGCACTGAAAGTCACATGATTTGTGTTCGGCCGCATGATTCGTTTGTAAAAGGTCATTGCCAGTTTCTAGCATGCTGGATTAAGTGTAACAAAGCTCAGAGGATTATTTGACAGAATTCAAACCGAGCTCTAACTTGATGACCCTCCATATCCGTATCCGTACCGGTACGCCATCAGCTTTATTCCAAAAACTCATCCTGCAGAACTGAAAGATAACACAGTGATGCAGAAGTGCTAAAAACTGCAGTTCCACTAACGTCCACTTGAGGCTGGCACCGCAGAGGATTCAATCCCCATTTACTTTCTTGTTAAAAGGCCCAATTTTACAGCAAAAACAATCAGATTTGCAGCCTGGAGCATTAAACTCTTTTAGCTTCATGTGATAATTGGGTTTTTCATAACAACTCTGAGAATTTCTGTCATAATTCATCCACCTGGATAATGAAGCGATGTTGGCTGGAGTCCCAATCAGACTTTGCTACTCATTATTATTACTATTATTATAATAACTATAATAATAATAATTCCAAAACAGTGTGGGAGCTTGGACACCATGGTGTGTCCGTTTTTGTTATTGCTTGATGTGATGTGTGTGTGAACTCTTCAGTGCATAAATATTATTAAGACATTTTAAACCATATTAACTACATTTTATTTAATAAAGAAACCAGAGGAGGACTCCTCTACTTCTATATTTCCCTCCACAGTGAAGCTCGTGTCTCGCGCTGAGGCGAGAACTCGTGAAAGGTACTGAACTGTGCAGACAGACAGTAATGAGACAGGAAAGAGTTTCTGCTCAGAGTCTGGAAACCTCTGAAGAAGCTCCTTCATGCTTTCTTCGTCTCTGTCAAATACTCCCAAGTTATTGCAGTAATGAATCAGCAAATATTTGCCTTGTGTATTTTTCTATAACGATCCAATCTAATTGTCTAAAGCCTGACTGGAGCATTTACCGTATTTCTTTAAGAGAGGCTGACATTTGGCATTAGAAAATAGGTGCGGAGCTCAGCACAGGGGCATGGCAGCCATATGGCACCGTGGCTGCTCAGATTATGGTCCTAAAGATTTCCTGGCTTCTTGCTCAGCCTTCACAGCCTCTGGGCTGAGTGCAGGAGCTGCTCTCGGGTTCCTAAAAGCTAAAAGCAGGTGAGAAGTCGCAGGTTCCCCTCATCCCTGCTCTCCCTCCGCCTCCTGTTGACAAAGAGCCCGGAGGGGCTGCCGTGCACTCACCGCAGGCGTAGACGCAGGCATCGCGGATGCCTTTGTATTTGTGGCCGGACGCGTCTTTCTGCAGCTTCCTCAAGAGTTCCTCCATGCTGATTTCAAAGACGAGACGGCTTTAAAACAGCAGAGCGCAGAGGGTGGGTCTGCGTGTCCGAGGGATTTTATGGGTGCTATGACAGCGACAGCATCCCCGAACCCCCCCGGGGAAGGCGATGATTCATTCCTAACTGCCAGCCAATGATGTCAGGCCAGCCGCCGATCCTGCGAAGGTGGAAGGAGGAAGCGCGTGTGCGTATTTTCCCAAATCCGAGGCTTCGGCCTTCAGAAAGAGCAGCGCCGATCAGCTGACGTGCGACAAATAGTCGTGTCAGCCTGCTGCCCGTCCAGCCGCGGACACACGCAGGGAACAAACGCGCTTCGCTCGTGTCCGTGGCTCGTTTATCCCTCCGCGCTGCCGCGTTGGGAAAGTCCGTTCCAGCGGATACTTGCGCTCTTCGCGGAAACCAGATCCGGTTTTTCTTATCTTCGCATCAAGCTGCCTGCATGGCAGGAGCACGCGCACAGCTCTGCACGGTGAGCGCCATCCGCTATAAGGTGGATTCCTGTCCAACCTGGCAACACAGTATTTACACGCTCTCCCCGCGGGGACGTTTGAAACTGCGGCAGCGACGCTGGAGTCACTGGAATGGGATTTCCTGCGGTCTCAGCCGGTGACAGGTGGAGGAAGCTCGGGCACAGCTGATAAGGCGATTCTGCTTTCAGAGTAAAGCACAAATTCTAAAATAATTCATATCAGTGCGTCATAGTTTCATTTTTGCCCCAAAAAGGCTCAGCTCAAAGCTCAAAAGCTCAACCTCAGGGATATGAAGTAATATGAAGTCAGTGGGCTTCAGTGTGTGTTTCAGACCGTCCAGAACCGCAATTCCATTAACGGCCACTTGAGGCAGATTGTAAAAGAGCGTCAGTCAATGTGGAAGTCCTTTAAAGCAGTGGTTCCCAAACTTTTTTTTGCTAGGTCCCCCCTTTGTTTTAAAAAGAAAAATGCCCCCCCCCCAAACACATCCTCCAGCCACAGCCACACACACCTATATTTTGCTCCGTTGCATTTATTTCACACCTCAAACATTTAGTAAACAATTCAGCAAATACAAGTAATCTGCAATAAATTACAGGTAGTGATAAAATAAACTACTAACTCTTTTACGCTGCTTCCGCACCTACACGGGTATTTTTGAAAACGCAGCTGTTTCGTCCACGTAAACGGCGTTTCGAATCACTGAAAACGGAGATTTCTTAAAACTCCTTTTTTGCGTTTACGTGTGGACGAGGAATACAGAGTTCGTCACAGCGTCAAAGGTATGTGCCTTTTTTCACGTCACGCTGTGCGCCACGTTATTGTTCACAGGAGATGAATTGCAGAATGGCAGATAGACAAAATACTGTTAATCTGACTATCTGCAGGTTTTACACGCTTACATATACACACGCAGTTACTTTCCCTCCATTTACAAAGGCAGAGGCGTCACGGTGTGATTATTTTACGTGTAGTTGTTTTTTTCCTGTGTAATAATATTCAACATTGCTGTCAATACATTTTTCAAAAAATGCCTCTCTGTGCAAAATAGGTTTAAAAACATAAACAGCTGTGGGATCCTGTTTGTCTGTGATTTGGAGAGCCCAGCGTGCTCCCCGCAGGGAAAACTAATTCTGTCACAGAGACCTACCTCGGCACTTGTGCAGGTGAAGCCAAAGGAAGATATGCTTCACCGTATTTTCTAGTCTTTGGCTTGAAAGGAAGTTGGTTTGGAAACATATTTGGCTATGCTTCATCTCCTGCTTTGTGTTTGTGTGGGCGCCCCGTCAAAAACCTGTCAATTATGCTAGCAGTGTACAAGCATTCTTCTTTTTTTTTCATACCCCCCCCCCTGCAATGGCTCTGCGCGGGCCCCGCACTTTGGGAAGCTCTGCTTTAAAGAGACATTGTTTCTGAAAGGCCACTGAGCAGTGAGAGCTGTGGGTGCAAAAGCATTTCAGTTCCTGTTGAAGGTAATGACATCCCTCTGATGGCACCCAGTGAATTTATCCTCATTTTCTAGTCATTCTGTATAAAATATGAAGGTCATTTAATCCATAAGTGTCAGAAGGAGGATTATTCTGGATATGCTCACTGGTTAACGCGTTGACTATCCCTCCCTGAGGCAACTATTGCTGTGATTGGGTGTTGCCCCGCAGCTTTCCATATTAAAATACCAAACTTCAAAGGAGAGACAGCATAGAGACTATAAAAGATGGATGAAGTAACAGTGACATCATCACCCACTAGTTTCCAATCCTGCATTTTGAAGCTTTGGTGTTTGCGTTTGGACACCAAAGAAGTTTTCATATTTTTAACGAGAGGCTGGAACATGAAGTTATAAGCTAATGCTAGCTAGCTTGATTAGCAAGCTACAGCGATAAATTGTAAGAGCACAACACACAGACACATTACTGCTAATAATAATAATAATAATAATAATAATAATAAAGGACCAATGAAATATCATTTCAGAGTTCAAGTATCTCGGGGTCTTGTTCGCGAGTGATGGGAGAAGGGAGCCGGAGATCGACAGACGGATTGGGGCTGCAGCTGCAGTAATGCAGACGCTGCACCGGTCCGTCGTGGTGAAGAGGGAGCTGAGTGTAAAAGCGAAGCTCTCAATTTACCGGTCGGTCTACGTCCCTACCCTCACCTATGGCCACGAGCTGTGGGTAGTGACCGAAAGAACGAGATCGCGGATACAAGCGGCAGAAATGAGCTTCCTCCGAAGGGTGGCTGGCCTCTCCCTTAGAGATAGGGTGAGAAGTTCGTCCATCCGGGAGGGGCTCAGAGTAGAGCAGCTGCTGCTCCACATCGAAAGGAGCCAGCTGAGGTGGTTCGGGCATCTGACAAGGATGCCCCCTGGGCGCCTCCTGGGTGAGGTGTTCCAGGCATGTCCCACCGGGAGGAGGCCCCGGGGCAGACCCAGGACACGCTGGAGAGATTATATCTCTCGGCTGGCCTGGGAACGCCTTGGTATTCCCCCGGATAAGCTGGAGGAGGTGGCTGGGGAGAGGGAGGTCTGGGCCTCTTTGCTTAGGCTGCTGCCCCCGCGACCCGGCCCCGGATAAAGCGGATGAGGATGGATGAAATATCAGAAAAAATGAGGCATCCAGGACTAGTTGATTTCACTGTGACTACACTCATCTTTTATATACAGTCTGTGCTTAAGGCCAAAGCCCTTTTAGAAGCATGTCTTGCCAGTCTGCAGCCATCGTGAAAACCCAGCTGGACTCATTATCATTATTCTATATTAATAACATAACAATGGTCACTGAGACATAACAACTGCAGGTTTAAAATCATTAATCAAATCTACTTTCTTTCAGTTTTATATCACTCAAAGAAAACTGGCAGAACCACTACTGCATATTTAGCAAGCTAGCATCCAATAAAATTCCTCTTCAGCATGCTGGGCATTAGTTTATATCTAATTACATAAAGAAGTTATAGATTTTAGGCCTGGCTACCATTTTCCTCATCAGGGTACTGAGCCAGAACAAAGACTGAAGCATCAAGTAAAAGTTAGCCAGTGTTTCCATGATATTTGAGAAATCATCTGCCTTGTAAGTGCAAGCAGCAATCTGCATTATGACATACATTTAGAACATTCACGAGCTGTTGCTTACTGTGTCTGCGTGGTTATTTCAGCATCAATCTCAACTGAACTGAAAAGTGCTGCTGTGATGAGTGGACTGTCTGACAAGGTGATCTCCAAATCAATGGTAAAATGATACCTGTAACATGAGCTGTGCTCTCCACAATGACTTCACCTTAGTTTACTGGTGCCCCCTACAGCCACTGATAACTGACATTATTAAAAATCTAATAGTGATCACAAGAATGAATCTACTGAATGTCAGTAAAGAACAAACTCTGAATAAAGAAACTGGAGACAAACGTATGTACTCGCAACACGTTCTGATACTGGGCAGGGATAGCTCAGTAGGTAGAGTGGTGGCCCCATGATCGGAAGGTCGGGGGTTCGACTCCACTGAACGGCTACCCTGAGGTACCCGTGAGCAAGGTACCGTCCCTACACACTGCTCCCCGGGCGCTGCACAGGTGGCTGCCCACTGCTTCACTGGGTGAATGGGTTAAATGCAGAGGAACTATTTCCCTATGGGGACTAACACATGCACATTACATTATTACATTACATTACATGCATGTAATAACTTTCAAGTGTTTTTCAGTGTTGGTACTTAATACTTTCTTAATGTACTTGTTTGCTTGACCATTCAATAGTTTTGTGACTCTGTGACTTCCAATACGCTGAAGCAACAACGTGACCTTTCTAAACAGAACTCGACTGCACTCGACAAATATTCTGCATTGATCCGATTTATCCACTTCAGAGGCACCTTAGAATAAAAGCGCAGACAACCAAGAGGAGACATGATAGTAAAATGAATATACAATCATAGATTATGGGTGAAAAATAGGAATTAAAATGACTTTAGATCGAACCTCAACCACTGTATAAAAACAAACAATGGCAATAACATGATTATAGGCCTGTAAGTCACACAGTCTGTTGTGCAATGATGACTTTAATCATGAAATGAGGCAGCACATTAGGGAGGACAAATCTCACTTATGAACGTTTTAAAAAGCTATTCTAGATTCTCGTCTAAAACTTCCCCCAATTACAAAATGACTCAACATTCATCGTCAGTGTGATGCCAGTTAAAGGGATGTTTAAGGTGTCGAGGCGAAGAGACTCATTCGTCTGTTTCTGTTAATGGGAGCTCTTAATGCGCTTAATCTGCTCTCAGCAGATGATAGCTCTCTAACAGATGTTGTTATTATATGGTGGCCTATGTTTGGTGAGCTCCTTGAAATCTGGTGTTGATGCAGTTTGGGTTTTTTTTTTTTTTTTGATAGCCAATAGCACTGAGAGAGAAGCTGCAGGAAATGTCAGCAAACATTTCCACCATCTCAGGGATCAGCGACTGCCTGACAGACAGGCCGCAGGACATGACACTGAGCTCTGTCTGATTTGCTCATGTGCATTAGAGGAGCTCCACAGGAGACCGTGCTGTCTCCAGTCCATTTACCATGAACACCTGAGACTTTCAGTCCAACTCCGAGTCATGCCACCTGCAGAAATACTCAGAAAGTTTGGATGCATTAGTGACGGGTTGGTGAGCACGAGTGGATGGTTTTATTTGAGTAGTCTTGGAGAAATGATCTGCTTCTTAATGTGAAAAAGACCAGAGAGATGTCATAAGAGCGAGAATGGCTACAACACCCGTGTCTATCCTGGGATGTTGATGTGTTGGAGGAGTACCTGGACATTCACATCAACAACAGGCTGAACTGGAAACTCAACACAGATGCTGGATACAAAAAGCTCCGTTTCATAAGGAAGCTGAGATCCTTCAATGTGTGGAGCAAACATGATGAGACACACGCATGATCACCCTCACAGTAACACAAGATGTCTGTCTGACAGAGAGGCATATAGCAGTTATGTTTTATTTGATTTGATTCCATTAATTAATTTCATTTCATCATCATTTTAACGGCTGCACAAGAATTTCCCAAATTTGGAAAAGAAGTATTTATCACCTCTTAATGGTAAACCAAATTTTTCTTTCGATGCATTAAATGTTTAAAATTTATTTTTGTAATTTTTCTTTGGCAGAGATAAAAACAGTAGATCCATTCTGGCCATATCTGATAATTAAACCTGACATTATAAAACTCTGGACATAAATCTGCTGCTTTACCAGCCTCTGGTTTCAGGCTCTCCACAAGAACCAGCATTACAGTAATGAGGTTGGCTACTAATTTCAGGTTGTTTGATATATATATATATATATATATATATATATATATATATATATATATATATATATATATATATATATATATATATATATATATATATATATATATATATATATATATATATATATGGCAGGAGAACAATGGAGCTCAAGGGAGGAGAGGGTCCAAATATCCAAAAACAGTCTGAACACTCCACACTCACTCAGCTCAGCTGAGTGACGAGCAGGGACGAGCTGTACAAAGGAGAAACACAATGAGACAGGCCGCAAGGAGAAGAAACAAGGGCTGTACTTTCCAACTAGGGAGCCAGAAGTTTACTAACTGCATAGTTTAATGTTCCAGTGAGGAATGTTAGCCAGCCGCTACCCAAAGTAGTGATCTCAGATGAGATCATTGTAGGCAGGTGTGCAGCTTCAGAGGCGGAAAGCCCGAATGGGTCCCGCTCATGAACATTAACATCAAGCAAACAAAAAACAAACTCTGGTGGAGTCAGTCAGGGATGACTGAGGAACCGTGACATATATATTGAAACCAATAAAAGTTTATGTGACCTTCGTGAATGTTTAAAGTTTCTTTACACTTCTTTTATTTAGCGATGTGCCGATCAGGAATCAACCTATCGACCTATTTTAAGAGTGTTGGGGATAAAAACAATCAAATCAGACCAGGATAGAAGTTATGAATGAAGACCAGAGTTTCCTGTAAGCTTTTTGGGGGGGGGGGGGGGGGGGATCACCTGCTACTAACTCAGTCATTGGATCGTGCTCCTGAAGTTGTAACTGGCATGAGTGTATTTTGGCTGCTGTGCCAGCAGAGTGTGAGTCGCAGTGTGCAGTTTTACTGCTGTCGCCTCACAGCAAGAAGGTCCTGGGTTTGAGTCCAGCTCCTGTGTGTGGACTTTGAATGTTCTCCCAACATCTGTGTGGGCACTCTGGCTGCCTCCCACCAAAAACAAGCCCCTGCCTCCATTCTGAACTGGATAAGTGGGAAAAGTTGAATTGATTGACAGGTTTATTGTAAGTCTTTTAAGCAGTCAAAGAGGAAAATTCACATTGACTAATCTGTCATAAAACAAGGTGATGATTAAGTGATTCAGATTGAGGTGTTTGGGGATCGTTTAGGATACTTTAGACGACCAGCAGTGAAATTCCAGCCTGTGGTGATCTCTCCAGGGCCCTAAAGTGAGAAACCACAGCTTCACCTGTGAAAGAAAAACATGAAATTATTTCAAATTAAACTAACATTAAAGCATTGAGAGTATAAACGTTTTATCGCGCGATGCTTGGTGCAAAACCAAGAAAGAAATCCAGCATTGTCTTCACGAGCAGCATGCAGTGGACGATTTTGATCACTTGGGGGAGGTAGTAACCAAGCCTACCTACTGCATTAGTATCACAGCCACGTATAAACTTATCTTTTCCAAAATTGCACTTAGATTAGAGAATGATGAAAAGACGTCGGGAGCACTTTGTGTTCCTGTTCTCAACTCCAGCAACACAAATCTAATAGTTTTAGAAGTGAGATGGAGGCAGATTGTCCTAACACTCAAAATGTGACTCATGCAGGCTAAACAGAAAAATGATTCAAGGTAAAAATTAAAGGAAATCCTTTTCAGCTCCTTCACTTCGATCAGATGAGGGATAAACAACTTTAAAATGAAACCACAAAAAGTATTTCCCCACAAATATGTAATTATAAGACCTCACTTCTATCCCCCAAAAGGATGACATGATGTTTTCTTAAAATTTTCTTAAAACCTCAGATTACATCATTAAAACTTCGATAAATACGAATTTATCTCCCTTTGTTTTTTGTTGTGTGTAAATTAATGACATTAATGAACATTTATCCTTTCTGCGTAATTACGCACATGGGCACGGGTTTCCAGTTCCAGCAGAACGAACACCAAAAAGCACAGTGCGTGTTATTTGTGTAAATGTAGCCTATAGGCTATCCAACTTGGGTTTTGACGTCACGCGTCAACTTTTGTGATATTTACGCGTAGGGCTGCGTTTAAGTTTTGTCTTCCAGCACATCGGAGTGAAAGCGTGACGTGCAGTCCGTCAGGCCGAGGACAAAAAGAAAATAAAATCCCGTTTTGTAGGTCAGGTATTTTGGGAATATGCCCGCTGCGCGCCACGTGCGTAATGACGAGTGCGCCTGTAAATAGATGAAATAAGGCGTCGATACTTTGGAATGAAAGAGGGCACACCAGCGTAGTGTCTCCTGGCGGGGGTTAGGGAAAGGAATTAATCATTTCACGCACCAACACCGGCACTTCAGTGCGCGTCTGTGCCACCTCCGGACGGCTCTCCAAGTCCATGGATAAAAAGGAACACGAGGCGGCAGAATGGTTGTTGCAGGAGCGAGTAACGGGACTTTCGGCAGTGGCAACATGAGGTCGTCGTTCATGATAGAGGACATAGTCGGTGGCGGAGATCCCGGGGGCTCCACTAACATGATGATCTCCGAGGCTCTTGCTCTTCGGCTACTAAAGGCTGCGCAAGGCGCCGCAGATGCAGCAGCAGCAGCGGCAGCAGCCACTTCTCCGTCCACCTCCAGTCAGCCGCAGGTCATGGAGACGAACGGGACCCGCTGCGGGGAGCAGATCCTGAGCTACGGCCGGGTGGAGAAAGTTCTGATCGGCGCGGTGCTCACTATGCTCACGCTGTCCACGATCTGCGGGAACTTGCTCGTGGTCATCTCCGTCTGTTTTGTCAAGAAGCTGCGCCAGCCGTCCAACTATCTCATCGTTTCTCTGGCCTTGGCCGACCTTTCGGTGGCTCTGGCCGTGATGCCGTTCGTCAGTATCACGGACCTTATCGGCGGTCAGTGGATATTCGGTCAGTTCTTCTGTAACGTTTTTATCGCCATGGATGTGATGTGCTGCACCGCGTCCATCATGACTCTGTGCGTAATCAGCATTGACAGGTAAGATAAACTTCTCCAGCTTTAAAACTGTGTCAGTCTTTTTTCATGAAGCTAAGATAGAAAGTTTTTTTTAACAGAGTTTAATTAAACGTCTCCTGTCTTTAGTATTTGTTACCCGAGTCTCCAAAAATACATTTAAACAGGTCACGTTCTTATTTCACAGATGTAGAAAAAATGCCTTCTGTAGTCTAACTCCAGATTTTGTCGCTCGGGGCTCTGCGACACTGGATCGCTGGGTTTCTGTGAGGCTTCTTGCGCCTCGGGGTCTTGTTCTGGGGCGCTTACTTAAAATGAAACGCTGCAGGACAAAGTGTGACCTCTCTGCCCACGGCATTCCTGTTCTGACCGCTGAATCAATTTACAGATTCAGAGACTCTGAAACGACCCTGAGTTTAAAATTCAACCGCTGCCTTTGTTTTTCCATTTCCTTAAAACGTTTTCACCACTTTAATCAAATGATAAAATGTTTTTATGCTTATTTGTTTTTGAAAGCCACACATGCCTGCCAATGCCCTGTGTGTTGGAAATTTTGTAGCCTGGTTTGCTGAACATTTATGGTCTTTCCCAGCATCGCCAAGCTTCTCTTTCATAATGTAACCCAGCTCTCATTTGGGGGCTGAGTGTGGCAGGCAGAGATCTTAGTTTTGCTCAAGGGCACCTTGTCCAGGGTGGGGAGAGTGTCACCTGATTAGGGTAATGTAAAGCAATAAAAATAGAGTTACACTAGACACATTTTAGGGTTGTATTCATTTGGCTGTGTTTTTCTCTGTGTAGGTATTTGGGTATCACTAAGCCTCTGACTTATCCTGTCCGGCAAAACGGCTGCTGCATGGCCAAGATGATCCTGTCGGTGTGGCTCCTCTCTGCTTCCATCACCCTCCCCCCTCTGTTCGGCTGGGCGCAGAACGTTAATGACGGCAGGGTCTGTCTCATCAGCCAGGACTTTGGATACACTGTCTACTCTACAGCCGTGGCCTTCTACATCCCCATGTCGGTGATGCTGATCATGTACTACAGGATCTACCGAGCGGCCAAGCTCAGCGCAGCCAAGCACACCATCACTGGCTTCCCCAGGGAAGGGGAGCACCGAGCCGTGGTGACTCTTCGCGGGGGGAGAGGAGGGCATCAGCCAGCAGAGTCAGGAGAGACGGGAAGTGTCGAGGGGACGGAGGTCGAACAGGTGGAGGAAGCCGAGGAAGAGGAGAGCTTGGACTGCGTGGCAGCGGCGCTGAAGCTCCAGCGTGAGGTGGAGGAGGAGTGCAGCACGCGTGTCTCCCGCCTTCTCAAAACTGGCGAGCACCACCAACGGCGCAAGAGGAAAAACCAGTCCATCTTCAAACGGGAGCAGAAGGCTGCAGCCACTCTGGGCATTGTAGTTGGTGCCTTCACCTTCTGCTGGCTGCCGTTCTTCCTGGTGTCCACTGCCAGGCCGTTCGTCTGTGGCGTGCAGTGCAGCTGTGTGCCCCTCTGGCTGGAAAGAACTCTGTTGTGGCTTGGCTACGCCAACTCCCTCATTAATCCTTTCATTTATGCATTCTTCAACCGTGATCTGAGAACCACCTACAGCAACCTCCTGCGCTGCCGCTACAGGAACATCAATCGGAAGTTGTCGGCGGCTGGCATGCACGAGGCTCTAAAACTGGTGGAGAAACCAGACGCTGATGCGTAAAGCTGTAGGTCTGCCAATCAGCAAGGCTGCAGAGACCAGTATGGAAAATAATCAACTGGGGCTCAGACTGTGGCACAAGGCTATTGTGCTGACAGACCTTTTTACCCTCCAGATTTCATGAGGATTGCCAATGCGAGAGGAGGAAAGATGCTGCGATTAAGTGGATGTAGAGGAAGCCTAAGTGTTTCACTCTGGAGAAAACTGAGAGAAAACAGAGCTCAGTGGTGTTGAATTCATACTGTTTAATTAGCTGAATCTATTGCAATGACTCTGAAGCCCACGAGGAAGGGCTACCTTGGTGGATTTAAAACTGGCTGCTATGTTGCTCAGAAGCCTTTTGAACATGACATTGATGCAAAAGCAGGAGCTACACACCCAGACTTTGATCTCAGCTCCTGTCATGGATGGAAATGATCTTACGCAGTAGCCAGTGACTTACATTTCCATTTCTGACCCAAGGAAAACTAACAATGAGAAAATAACGAACGACTCGGAGCTCAACCGCTACCAAATGTGTTTACTTTGCATCGTAGTTATCACTTTTCTAAAACGTAGAGTGTTTTATTGGTGAACAGGCGTAACAAGTGGACACGGTAATGATTAAAAAGTATGTAAAAATTTATGTACACAAGTCAATAGCCACGCTGTTTTTGTAACAAATGGTTCTGATCTGTTGTAACCTAATAAGTTGATATCATTTGAAGATGAGCCAAAACGTGCTCCCTTTCCTTCTACTCGTGTCATGACCACCTGTTTATTGAAACTATTTGCTGATCATTTATTTCTGTAATATGGCAGCTAATTAACGAGCAAGCAAGGACTCTTAGGGACGAGAAAATGACGTGAAAATGCAGAACACGATGATGTCGACACGGAGCTGAAGGTGGAGTAGAGGGAAACAACATCATTGAGGACGCTTTCTGAATGTGCCTGTGCCTTTTTCTGCTTTGTCGGTTAAGGTTTGGTTGCAGCACACAAGAGTCTCGCTTTACATTGTGTTAGAAAGTTGAGACAATGTGCAACTTTAGCCTTGTTGTGCATTACATAACAAAAGAAATGTCCAATAAAATGGGCAGTATCCTCTCAAACAGAGATGAATGATGGTCAGACAGGATCTAATCTTTTGACATGACACGCACCAAAAAATTATTTTCACAGTTAATATAACAATTGACTAGTTTTAGGGCTAAAGTTCGGTCTCAAGTGGGTCTAAAAACAGTAAAATCACAGTTTCATATTCAATCTACAGTCATCAAAAAAAAAAATACCCCATGTACCAGTTTCATTTTGATAAATTATGTTTACATTCTTTATAATATATAAAAATCTTAACATTAATATATTATATGGACATTTTTTTAGGACAAATCCAGGATCAGGATTTGTCCTGCTGCTGGGAAACACCCCTGACCCATAACTGGCGTCTCCTTTGAAGTCCAATATTGCTTAACTCCAGCTGATGCTCAAAACTCGAAGAGGTCATATTTTTCCAACTGGGCTCAGCTGGAAATTAGGAGATCTCACGTCACAGATGTAATTCATCCAGCTGAACAGCAGGGGGCCCCAGTGAGACAATCCTCAATGAGCAGCAGTGAATGGAGCTAAACAATTAAAATCATGATTTATGTTTGCTTCCAGGGAATAAAATACATAAACTGATTCTGTTTCCTGTTTGAAGTAAAACGACAGTTATGTAAAAATTTTTTCTAACATAGAGGTCAAGTTAGCTTATAAATGCTAGCATCCCACTAATCAGTGCCATTAGTTGATTAGGAATTTTACCATGGGACCAGTACACCCTTACTGGCACCTTTGTCCAAATGATAACTACACATTAGACGTTAAACCGCCACAGCAGTTTCAGTGTGTGTGTGTGGGAAGCAGCTGGTTGTGGCGGCTGAAGGCGATGCTAGGAGCCTGCTGCCTGCAACAAGTCACACAAAATGATTTTATGACGATGAAAACTTATGGTCTTAACCTTTTCTATATAACGATGTTGGAATTTCCACGTAGCCCTGTCCATTCTGGATTCGATTATTCAAATTCAATCGAGTTATCGTCGTCAAAGCTGACAAAAGCATGGGCAAAGCGTAAATACGGCTTTTTTTTTTCTAAAGATTTGTTAGATGTGATCATTTATTAGGATCTGTACCACCAGTGTTAATTAAATGACCTCCAATATGTTGGGCTGCCATGCTGTTAATCTTCTCACCTCTTGTTCTTCTGGAGTTTTATGTGATCACAGACACTAATTACGCAGCCATCTTTCCCGTGTAGCTCTGTCTCAGGCTACAGGGCGACGCCCCGGGAGGAAATCCGATGTGGATGTTAAAGGAGAGAGAGCAGATCACAGCCGCTGTTTCTTTGGTGTGTTTAATCTTCCCCGGAGATCGAGAGCCTGTCTGCTTGGAGTTTAATTTAAAGTTAAAAGTACAAGTTTAGCTCAGGGGGAGTGATAAAGTGACAGAGCTTTTGTATGTGCACAAGTTTTAGTGCAGCATCCTGCATGCACCAAGCAGCTGCAACATCATGTTGACAATAGGAACTCTGGAAACTGCTTGCTTGGTTTCTTTCTGGCAGTAGGAGTAGGAGAAACGTGTTACCTCTTATTCCACACGGACTTCAGTAATGTTTTTTAATCCTTTGAGGAGACTTTGTGTTTTACAAGTATTAGTACACTCTGTGCTGCTGAGAATTTGTCCTCGTTAACTTGAAATTGTACAACAGCTAACTTAGAAGGAGCAACAGAGGGCACTCAGTCAGTTTTACCAAAATCTCTTTTTACTAAAGAAGTGTGAACACTGCAATTACCGCCTTTATTCTCTTTTGAAACGTTAATTAAAGCTGCTCTCCACAAGATTATTTTTAAATTTAAAAAATGCGCTAAGCTACTGAGCCTTAATTACCGAGTTAGCATGGCAGCAGAGATGATACAGAGAAGCCAGCAGGACGTCTGGTTCATGTGACAAACTCTGCTGTCTGCCCGACAACAGAAAGTTCACTCAGAGTAAAACGGGACTCGAGCACTTCTCTAGATTCTAGATTTTAGATTTTATTTCAAGTATCAAGTGTGAATAAACATCATAATGAAACACAGGAGTGGGCGATATATATTTTCCCAAGGGTCACAACGGAAACCAGAATCAGTGAGCTTATAAAGAGATAAAATGAATATTGAGCAGAATTGACTTCACCTTTTTCTGCAGCCCTCCACAACAGTCCAATATGGAAAAATGAATTGCCTGCCCCTGGTATAGAACATCAGCTATAATAGGTAAATCCATCTTTTTCAGTCACACTTCAGGGTTCTGCCCAGTCACGCCTTTGCCATGTGATTAAGGGAATTAGTTATTTGGGGGGAGGTGAGCTGAAAAGGTTGAGAACCACTGAACTGTACTCTTCTGGGCTCAGTGCCGCCGTGGCATGGCTCCATTTCCCGTCATAGAATAGATGGAGAATGGTTGCCAGGAGCACAGGAGCACATTTTTCCTGAAGAGCATCCAAAAACTCTGAAGAGCAGAATGTTATCATTCACATGCAACACTCAAACTATCTGGGAAGCGAAGCTGTTGTTATCTTGACAACATCTCGTGAAAATATTCTCAGTGGCGTATCAACACATTGGTGCGAGATAGGAAGGGAACGACTGCACAGCAGGCTGAAAAAAATTCTTTGTATGACATCCAGAGGAGAGAGGAGACACGCTAAAAGGTAAATGGAAGGTAGAGGCACACCCTGGCATTCAGTGGCTGTCGCCTGCATCTCAGAATGTGACTGAATGCTCGCCTCTTTCATCAAACTAGTCATCTTCCCGCATGAGAGCGCTGCACTGAACCGGAGCTAATTTTAAAGAAATTGAGAGCCTGCGTCACAACAAGTAGATTTATGGATTTTTTTCAGTGAGGGAACGCGAACCCTCAAACTAAGCGTGCACCAGCAGTTCCCACAATAGTCAAAAAATGACTCTTGGCTCGGCGTGGTCACATGGTTTCTAAAGAATCTATGAAAAGATGGGGAATGTGGAGATATCAGCTGCAGCTAAATTTACACATCAACCAAAGATGTGATTGTTTAAAGGCAGATGTTTTATTCCCATGTACTCCTCATTTGAGTCAAAGTACACTGAAAACACTCTGAGAAAATGACTGTTAACTCTAAATGCAGAGAAACTGTGACACTTCAGTAAGGATAATAAATAGAGAGATCAACATTTAAGGCATATGGCTGGAGGTGACTTAAATTACCTGCTGTCTCTTGCTAATAGCTGCTTTAGAAGCCAGATGTTTGGAAATGTTCAGCCAACAGTTGCTTATCCTTTTGAGAATGTCCTCATCACAAGCTGTTTTTGAACAGGGAGGCTCAGCTCCATATTAGATATAAAGTGTGCTGTTCATAGCATTCAGTCTTTAGTCTGCACCGCTTTCCATTTGCGTGAATGGATGTGTGTCGGTTTGTCCTGTTTTGAGAGTCAAACATCTTTGTTTGCCTCTCGTGGATGCTGAAAGCCAGCGCTGCCCATTTGAAACATCTGCACAGTGACAACACTCTACTGAGACGACTCCATTAATCTGTCACTGATTGGCTGTGTGTTAATCCTCCCACGGCACTCATTGGACCAATTGTTTTTTAATTTTCAACCTGCTGTTTCATCTCAAAATGCTAGATGAACGAGTCAGCTCTGTGGACTGGAGACATTCAAAGCTCTGGACTCTGGCCTACCATTACCGGACAAATGCACAAACAAGGATTTGTTCGGGAAAGGCTATTTCAAATGATCTTTGGAGGTCATCAACGGGCAAATAGCACAGGAGTCAGTCAGAAAAATAAAACATATGTGATGGCATACGGTAAAAATATCCCATCCAGTTGTGTTGTTTCTGGCACAACAGAGGGAGATCATTCCAAACCATCTTGGTTAATGAGAAACCTCAACGGCGCTCCTTTGAGTTATCGTCATCAAAACTGCTCCACATCAGATAAAAGGTAGAGCTGGTGGACTAACAAGGTCAGAATAGCAAGAGGGCCAAACGCATCCTTTCGGGACAAATAAAGCTCTCAGATTGGTTCCTGGGCCACATTCAAACACTTTTTTCAATTAGTTTTCATACCACAGCCAATGTTGTTCACTGGGACTATATGGGACCTTGTTCTGTCAGCATTATCAAAGTACAAAGAACAGCTCTCGTGGGATAGTATTGCTTTTATATGCTGTTTAGCACTGTGTGAAACTCCTGTGTATATATTAAGACTAAAAAGAGAAAAAAGGAAAGCGCGATGGCTCCATGGCCCCTGGTGACCATAACAGCTGGGCTTAGCGACCCATAAAGCACAGCAGGAGAGTCTCTATGGCACTTCTCGGCACAGATGCGATGTGTATTTGACCAATCAAATTGCTGAAATTCCTTGTATATGAGTCCAAAACCATTCACGTGGAAAAGACTGTAAGATATGTTGTTATTGTCAGAGTGAAACCTTGTTGGTTCCAGTTAATCAGCCTCGTTTTTGACCCGATCTGTAAGATTATTTTCAATCATGGCTCTTCATACTGAAACGACATCAGCAGCAGTGTCATCGAGCTATTTAACAACCAGCCACGATGGAGATTTCCAGTTAAAACTCTTTAGACTTGTTTTAGATGTAATCTATATTTTACAGTCTGTACAGTTTTGTCAGGGTGCTGAGTGATGGCTAAATTTGTGAAGTGACCTTTCTTGCCAAAATGAATCATTAAATACTTAAAAAATAAAACGGGATTGATCTCCGTCTCTGTTTCTGCTTTACTGTTCTGATCAGCACCTAAAGACAGCAAGTACACGTGGAAATGATGGCTACTGCAGGCTTACGCTTATGTTACTTCACAAGTAAAGCACTAGCTTTGTTGTTATTGTCTGGCTAAGTCACAAAACTGTTTGATATTGAAATTAATCTACACATAAAGCGAGTTCTTAGATGTGAAACGCACGCCTTAAAAAGAGATAACACAACCTTCACCTTTGGCGACTCGCGCTTTGTGGTTTTGCCCACAATTAAAATGCTGGTTGGTCCAAAAATAACTCTTGAAAAGAGCATTTTTTTCTATTTAACTGTACTAAGTTTCAAGAAAAAAGCAAAGAAAAAAAAACACTGCTCAAGGTTGTTTTCAGCCATGCTAAAAATATAAGCCAAAGGATGAAAAACCTCGTATCTCCAGTGTACTGGAACATTTGCCACACTTTAAAGTGGGGATGCTACTGATTTCCTGTCAGGACGGTCAGGATGATGCAGACACTGTTCCACAGACAGTTCATTTGACATCATACAAGATGCTGTCACTGTAACTGATGAGAGTTAAGTGGGCTATTATCAGCTCTGACTGAAACGATGAGTGGCAGACTCGGTGCGTTTAAACATTAAAAATGCATTCAAACATCAGTCACATTAGTCAGCAATAAAAATCAGAGGCAACGTGGAGAACACATGATGGAGATGTGTCTTTGTTTATGACAAAAAGATAGAAAGATTATATGGAGGGTTTTGCTAGACTACTATTTGCAAACAGAGCAGGAGTCAGTAAAAGATGCTAAAATAAATAAGCCTCCGCATCTTTTTAAATAGTCCTTTACAGTGTTTAAACTGAGACTGTGTCCTAGTTATATATGATATTTTTAATAAATTGTACTGTTGTTCTGTTAATGTTCTAACTAGCTTGTTAAAAACTATTTAATTGTAGCTATAAACACTGCGACCCAGTGTTTTTGAGTCTGTACAATTATTGACCTGTGATTTCATCATGACTCTTAGTGTTCGGGTTCCTGTGCCCCTCGTGTTTAGTGGAGGCTTCGTTCTGTCGTGTTTGTTTTCTTGCTCCGCAGTCAGTCGCCTCTCATGTTGCCGTTTGTTATTCTGGTCTCTGTGCTTCATGTGTCCTCTGTTCCCAGGCCCTGTCATGTTTCCATGTCTACGCTTTGTGAACTGTTTCCTGTTTTACTTTGGTAGTCCTTGTCCTTTGTTAATGTTTTCAGTTTTGCTTCCCCTTGGTCTCGTCATGTTTGATTGCTCCCAGCTGTGCTCTCCTCCTGTGTGTCATTCCCTCGTTATCCCTCTGGATATTCAAGCCCTGCATTTTCCTTGCTCTAAACTGCATTGTGCCCTCGTTCCCCGCTGTGTGATCGCCCTGCCTGTTTAGTTACATGTATCTTCCAAGTTTAGTTAGTGTCGTAGTTTCTGATGTTCAGCGATAAAGCTGCCTTTTGAGTTTACCTTTTGTGTTTGTTTCTGAGCTTCGGTCCTCTCCTGCCTGCTTCACATGGCCGGCACATGACAGTAAGACCTACTTATCTAGCATTACAATGAAAGAATGCAGTTTAATATTGGAATACAGAAAAATTCCCCAAAAAGCTGGGATGCTGGGTCAAAGGTCAATAAAAACAGAGTACTATGGTCTTTTACAGGCACCGAAACAAATCACAGAGGAAAGTGAAATGTTGTACAATCTCACTCTGGAGCCTTTCTAAGCTGTCAGAGGTCCAGAGCCAACATAATCTGTCGCAGGGCTGACACACTGAGTCAGACACCTGCAGCCAGTTTAGCATGACCAGTTAACCTAACTCCATGCATGGCTCTGGACTGTTGGAGGAAGTACCCAATCAAATGTGTCATTTTAAGAACAATATGTGCTCATTTGGAGTTAATGTCAGCAAAACGTCTTTACGAAGTTGGACCATGTTTCCTCTTTTCTTTTAACAACAGTCCGTAGATGTCAGTGATCCGAGGAAAGCAGCTGCTGAACTTTTGGGAGGGGAATATCGTCCCATTCTTGTCTGCTCAGCAGTCCTGGCTCTCCTGTGTCATAGATGCTTTTTCATGATGTTCCAGATGTTCTCGGTTGTTAAAACGTCTGGACTGCAGGCAGGCCGGTTCAGCACCTGGACTCTTCAGAAGCCATGCTGTTGTAATAGATGCAGTTTGTTGTTTAGCATCATTCTGCTAAAATATTCGAGGCCTCGCCTGAAAACAAAACTTTGTTTGAATGGGGTATATTTTCTTAGACCTGTGTATTCCTGAGCACTGATAACAAGCCGAATAGTCTCACTTGCTGTTAGTCTGGAGGATGTGGCGCCCATGTTTCCCAAAAAGAATTTCAAATTTAAATTCATGTGACCGCAGAAGAGCGCTGCACGTTGCCTCCATTTTAAACAAGCTTTGGTCCAGAGAGGACTGCAGCATTTCTGGATCATTTTCATATTCACTGTGCCTTCTTCTCTGCACAATAGAGCTTTAAACTTTACATCTGTGGACAGCACCGTGAGCCGTGGTCACAGACCGTGATTTCTGGAAGTGTTCCTGAGCAAATTCACTGATTACCAAAAGAGGATGCTGAGGACCTGACGGTCATGGGCGTGTCCACTGATTTTAACCTCGTCCCTTGTGAATCTTTTGATGGTAATATAAACTGCAGAGGGCGAGATGTTTACTGTCCTCACATCTTTACAAAGGTGGCATTATTCTGAAATTCTTCCACAGATGTGTGAAGAAACTTAGAGAGCCAACATAGATGCTGATGTGCCGTTATTTTAAAGTCATGTGCAATCAGCATTTACTTTATGAGTTAAAGGAAAAACTTCTTGCAGGTTTCAGTGAGCCTTGACGCCAGCTTCCACTCTAAAAAACGAAGCGGGAAGTTCTTCCCGCTGCAGTTAGAGAGATTATTTCCACACTCACTGTTGTCTTATCTGAAACTCGTATCTCACTGAGGTGTGTTTGCACTGATTAATGCTCTGCCGTCTTATTAGTTTCTGTAAATTCAGGAATGTAGAACAGCAGGTTGTTGATCTACAGCAAATATTTGTGAGGAAGCTCAATAATGAAGAACAGGGATGCTGATATTCTGTTACCTCAGTCTGCGGCACACCGACACTCCTCTGTAATTACATCAGCATGTTTTTGTCAGTATGTGCTTGCCAGTAGTGACAGGACAATCATCTATTCATCAGCTCCATATTTAATGACTTTTAACAAATAGAAAGTGTCATGGTCCTGGGCCATGTTGGCCCAGTGTTCTTAGTTTTCTTGTATGTTTGTATTTTGTTCCTTGCTTAGGCCATGTTTTCTGAGTTGCCCTGTTGTGTTGTTCCCTAAGTGTTTTCCCTTCATGGCTTTTACCCCCTGTGTGCCCCTCTGTGTATCTGTGAGCCCTCGTCTCTCCTTATGTTTTATTCCATGTTTCCCCTGCCCATTATGTCTAAGTTCTCCCCGTGCTCTCTCTTCCCCCTGTGTGCCCTCTATGTATTTATGAGCCCTCGTCTCCCTTTGTGGTTGTTTCATGTTTCCCCAGCCCGTTATGTCTGTGTTTTCCCCGTGCTCTCTCTCCTCCTGTCTGAACCTCTGTGCACTTCCTGTTTACTTTGTGACTCTCACGCCCGTACATGTCATGTTCAGTTCACCCCGCCCTGTCTCGTTATGATTATCAGTGTCACCTGTGTTCCCCGTGTGTTCCCACTTTCCTCGTTAACCCTCTGTGTATTTCTGTCTGCGTCTCCCTCTGTTCAGCGTGACGTCGTCCCTCATGCTGTGTGTGGATCTCCCTGTGTCTCGCTGTAGTTCTTAGTTTGTGGCTTCCCAGTTTAGTTTAGTTTGTATGTTTGTTTTACCAGCAAATAAAGCTGTGTTTTGAGTTCATTCCCTCGAGTCTGTGAGTCCTGCATTTTGGGTCCAACTCCCGCCTGCCGCACAGCGATTCATGACAGAAAAGTTGAAGATGAAGTAGAGATTGATTAATATGCAAAGAAAAGTTTCCTTCTTGCTATATAGGGAGTGCAGAATTATTAGGCAAGTTGTATTTTTGAGGAATAATTTCATTATTGAACAACAACCATGTTCTCAATGAACCCAAAAAACTCATTAATATCAAAGCTGAATGTTTTTGGAAGTAGTTTTTAGTTTGTTTTTAGTTGTAGCTATTTTAGGGGGATATCTGTGTGTGCAGGTGACTATTACTGTGCAGAATTATTAGGCAACTTAACAAAAAACAAATATATACCAATTTCAATCATTTATTTTTACCAGTGAAACCAATATAACATCTCCACATTCACAAATATACATTTCTGACATTCAAAAACAAAACAAAAACAAATCAGCGACCAATATAGCCACCTTTCTTTGCAAGGACACTCAAAAGCCTGCCATCCATGGATTCTGTCAGTGTTTTGATCTGTTCACCATCAACATTGCGTGCAGCAGCAACCACAGCCTCCCAGACACTGTTCAGAGAGGTGTACTGTTTTCCCTCCTTGTAAATCTCACATTTGATGATGGACCACAGGTTCTCAATGGGGTTCAGATCAGGTGAACAAGGAGGCCATGTCATTAGTTTTTCTTCTTTTATACCCTTTCTTGCTAGCCACGCTGTGGAGTACTTGGACGCGTGTGATGGAGCATTGTCCTGCATGAAAATCATGTTTTTCTTGAAGGATGCAGACTTCTTCCTGTACCACTGCTTGAAGAAGGTGTCTTCCAGAAACTGGCAGTAGGACTGGGAGTTGAGCTTGACTCCATCCTCAACCCGAAAAGGCCCCACAAGCTCATCTTTGATGATACCAGCCCAAACCAGTACTCCACCTCCACCTTGCTGGCGTCTGAGTGGGACTGGAGCTCTCTGCCCTTTACCAATCCAGCCACGGGCCCATCCATCTGTCCCATCAAGACTCACTCTCATTTCACCAGTCCATAAAACCTTAGAAAAACCAGTCTTGAGATATTTCTTGGCCCAGTCTTGACGTTTCAGCTTGTGTGTCTTGTTCAGTGGTGGTCGTCTTTCAGCCTTTCTTACCTTGGCCATGTCTCTGAGTATTGCACACCTTGTGCTTTTGGGCACTCCAGTGATGTTGCAGCTCTGAAATATGGCCAAACTGGTGGCCATACTGTCAAGTCCTTCTTTTGACCCATTTTGCCAAAGGAAAGGAAGTTGCCTAATAATTATGCACACCTGATATAGGGTGTTGATGTCATTAGACCACACCCCTTCTCATTACAGAGATGCACATCACCTAATATGCTTAATTGGTAGTAGGCTTTCGAGCCTATACAGCTTGGAGTAAGACAACATGCATGAAGAGGATGATGTGGACAAAATACTCATTTGCCTAATAATTCTGCACTCCCTGTATTATTGTTTGTTTGCTTATTATTGTTGAAAAAATGTGTCTGTGTGGTTTTGTCGATAAAATAAAATTATGGAATAAGAAAAAAACAAAAGTGTTTATTCTGTATCTTACAAACCAAATAAAATTGTCATCAGACTTAACGAGCGATCATTGTGAGTCAGTTACAGACAAACTGTATTGTTTAAGACTCTGACAGCAGAGACATAATAAAACCGAATCCCATCCAGAATCACATTCAGACATCTCTGAAAGAACTAATGAGTCACCTCTTGGAAGTAGAAATGCACAAAAACTAATTACATTTGCGTAATAATTAAATGAGATTAGTTTAAAAATGTGTATTTTTTGGAGAAGCACCAAAACGATTCATAAAGAGAACAAGAGAGAAAACGAGGAGCGCGAGAAAGTGACAGACAGGAAGGCAGAACGCTGATTCACTGCTGTGTGTTCAGCTCATTATATTTAACATTTTTAATAATTAACTGAGACATGAGATCATGTCCATAATCTACATCATTTTTCACCCAAACTTTTAAATGAAGTGATGCAGTTTATCCCAGTATGGGCCCAGTCCAGCCATCACATTGAACTGGTGTTGTTACCCTCTACAGTGCAAGACTCCGAGTCCACTAAAGGGTCTTCTTCACAAAGCCTCCCATCCTATAAACACTCAGCTTCTTACCTGAAACTTGAAATGAATGAAAACACTCCAGTTCCCTTCTAAATGTAATAGAGCTGTTAAAATGCCCATAATGCTAAAGCATCATTAAACATAATAGTTTCTGACAAACACACAGTGCAGGACACGTCTTCAAAGAATGATTATCTCCAAACAAGCTCATGTCATTTCATTACATTTGTCATGGTCTTCAGAATCATTCATTTCACTGATTACTTCATTAATCTTACATCTCTTTACCTTGATCAGCGTTTTTCCATCTCTCGTACGTCTGGGAGTCCTATGATTGGTGAAAGAGACGCATTACTGATTATCTCCTGCTCCTCTGAGCCTTCTGATCCAGCGCTGATCAGGTTACGGTGCCGGTTTGACCGCAGCTTTATCAAACAAACCTGCAGCAGCAGCTAAATTACTTTTGCTTCTTTGTGGTAACTTATGTGAGTTTTTATCTAGCTGACTGCTTACAACATATAATGTTTCAGTGCTCTGTCTTTTCAATTTTGACCATTAGATTGTTTCAAATCTTGCAAAAGTCAGAGTCAGCTAGCAAAAACGACACACCAGTGATCAGCCTCAGTTTGTTGCACTGAGCTGCACAGAGCTGTGACCTCAGCCCCATCAGTAACTTTGGAGCGATGTGTAGTGCCAGCTTTGAGCCAGATGCTGTCACTAAAAATCACTGCTGGAGCTCATGATGCTCTTAAGGCTGTGTGGGAGTGGATTCAAACAACCAGGCTCCAACATCTGGCTGGTGAGCCTGAATCCACAGACGGTATGAAAGATGGCCATACCCACTGCAACATCACTCACTGTTCATCAGAGTTCTTAATGACACCTCAAACTAAGCATTTCTGCCATTGCCATCTTCCCTTAAAACCAGATGTGTATCGTAGATCTGATTGTGAAACTGCACACTCACTGGCTAACAACTCCACAATCACAAGTTACTGGTCAGTGAGGATATCCTGGATAATCATCGTTTTTACGTCTTTGAATGAAAAAAAGAAAAGAAAACAGGGTTAGTGTTTTATTAACGTGACCTGAAATGAACGACTGAACTCATAAAACCATCAGGACTGCCCACAGTCTGTGCGCGTGCAGACTGTGGCCCATTCATCTCTTTAGAGCTAAACTGAAATCATTGTGAGCGCTAACTCAGCCAACTCTTTTGCACTTCTGTGACTGTGGCTACACAGACGGTTGTTGTGATGTTGTTTAAAGCAGATTCGATTTTGATGCGTACTCTGCACTCTTGTTGAAAAAATAATACATTTATATTTAAATCAAGTCTCAAAATTGTGATTAAATCTCTAAAAACTTTGTAAGGTTTCAGTGGAAAGGTACTACTGTGACCTCTAATGTTTTTGTACACACACACACACACACACACACACACACACACACACACACACACACACACACACACAGAACTGCAGGATCCCAGCATCAAAGACAAAGAAGAACGCACTTTTGGATTGAAGCACTTCAGTGGAGCTGCAGGATGAAGAATATTTTCCCAGCTTCAGAAACCAGCAACCCTCTGCATGCTGTAGCTCCCAGCTGCAGCTTCTCTGTGACATGTAGATGAGCAAAGACGCAACAGCCTCCCCCAGCAGAGTGAAGGATAATAACACAGTTTTATATCCACCAAACGTTGCAGTAAAAACAGAGTTTTGTTGTTTTGTTGTGCCTGAAAAGTCCATAGATTTTGTGTTTCTATCGATCACTTGGATTGATGCGCACCATGACGCAGTTTTCTGTTTGACTCATTTATTTAGCCGCCAAGGGCAGCGTTTACATGAGCGGCTGCTATTGATTCAGCCTTCCCACATTCACACTCAGAAATATCATAAAGAGTGATTTCTACTTTCTTCCAAACAGAGTGGACAGCAGGGGAGCAGCTCAAACTGAAGGACAACTTCACACCTACTGTACTGTACTTTTACACAAAAGAAGAAGGAGATGGGGGATTCTGTGAGTGTTTTTTTTTATTTTTATACTTTTTTCGGTACAGTTTTCTGCTGAGATTTGGCTTTGTGAGCTACTAAGTGAGAAGTTTGCAATCCCCGAGTCAGCCAGCGTCTTGCCTGTCGAGATGGGAGACGAGGAGGAGTGAGAAAGAGCGAAGGAGGGCTGGACGGAGTGAAAGAAACTGAGATGTGAAGAGAAAGCGAGGAAGAAGTGAAAAAGAGAGTGGGAGGGAGGAAGAGGAGGAGAGGTGCTTTCAGAAGGTGGTTAAAGAGGAGAGAAAGGGACACTAACTGGTGAGGGGAGGGGAGGGGAAGTGGGGGGTGCAAATGAATGAAGGATAAAAAGATGAAGAGGGAAATGCTGCACTTGGACGACGGGCTGTCGAAGTCATTTAACACTGAACCATCGGCTTTTAGTGTTATTATTGTGACGTAAGCTAACTAGCCACGTTAATATGGTGAGTCAAAGACATGTTGATTACGATGAGTCAGTGCGAGGAGGCGGAAGAAAAATAGCGGTGACTTCATCTGGACACTGATTTTGTCCTTAAGCCTGTGGAGGAGAGACGGAGGCTCTTTAATGTTTCGTCCTCGTTGGTGCAAAGACTGACCCCGTCTGTTCTCTGTCTGCTGTGCCTTTATGATGTTAGCTAACAGGCAGCAGGTGAGCCCCATTTTGTGTCCTCACCACTGTCTTGTTAAGGCTGAGTTAAGTTTGAGCGTCTAAATCTAACCTGCATGAGCTCAGAAAAAATGTCAATAATGACGTTTGAACTGTGCTGGTATAAAAACAACCAAGCTATGCACCAAGACATCCGCCCTGAGCTGCTCTCTTTTAACTTTTGCAATGCTACAGCAACATCTTCCCACCTTCACTTTGAGAAACAACAGCGTGCATGTGCGCACACAAGAGCATGCTTAATGCTTGAAGTGCTGATGCTCTCGCTGTTACTGAAAATGGGAATCTGACAAAAGTTGCTTTTCTATCTTTTCGAGTTAAAGCCAGCCCGAAACCTGTTTTCTCACATCTAAACTGGGCTTCTTCTACACCCATAAATATGATAATCTCCCACATCTCTGGATTGCTGCCATGGTTTGACTTCAAGTGGACTCGAGGAGCAGATTCAGCTGCAGGTTCAAAAGGTTTATTGAAATCCTGGTGAATTTTTGAAAAGAGGACACTGGGTATTTCATGCGACAGCAACCAGAAACACAGATGATCTCAACAACTGCTCAGGTGAGTTGAACAAAATATAGCTGAGGATGAATAAAATGTGCTTCCACTGGCGAGCAGGGAACCTGGCAGGTGGGTATCTGTGACCGATGAGTGGGTGCAGGTGTAGCAAAGGTAAGGCTTTCCTTGGCTGGGAGCTGGAGAAACAGACTGGACTGGTTAGATGTGGCTATGTCTGCGGCCTATTCGCAGCTCGGACACAAGCATTTCACTACATGTTGTACTCTGTATAACTGTGTATGTGACAAATAAAGGTTGTTTGTTTGAGGAGTCAATCATGGATGAATCAACAACACAGAGCCAGCCGGACAGCTCCACCTGAGACGAGAGAGAAAGGGTTGGAAGTGGGGGAGGGAGAAGAAACCCAAACCTATGTCTTTCTTTTAGATCATCTTCAATCTTAAACTTGGAGAGACAAAAAAATCCACATCTGTGTCAAACTACCCCAATGTTTACTGTTGCTGATCATTATTGGCGGTTCCTGGACCAAAACCCTGACACCAAACAACACATTTTCCAGACATTTATGGAGTTATGAACCACGACATCGTCCCCCCAGGTGACACTATCAGTGCTGGATTCTATAATGTCCTGAGGCGTCTCGGGGAGAAAATACAGGAGAAATAACATGAAATGTACAATGTTAATGTGGACAGGCTTTTTAAAATTATCTTAATCAACTGGCCTGAGAGCATGTCCTCTTTAAAGTGAAATTCAAGTTGTAGAGCTGGCATTTATAGACAATCAAGGATATCCAGTGTACATGACAGACACTGGCCAAAGAGCAGGTCTTCGGTACTGGAAGCAGTGCAGCGCCGCACAAAGAGACGATCAATAGTTCAGCTACAAGAATTTTAAAAGATGGACCTGAGTGCAAACAAAATAAACACACATTTCTTTTTGCAGGTTTGGCCAATATCACATCACACACAATATCATCAGACTTGTGTGTCTGTCAGTCTGTATTGTTCACTGTGAGACGCACAGATTCAGATCACTACGCGTAATTGCAGAAATCCTTTTCTTTTAAATTCAAATTCAAATTCAAATTCAAATTTTATTTGTCACACACACACAACCATACACAGTATGACATGGGGGTCAAATGCTTGTAGCTGTACAATGCCCGACCATTAAATGACAGAAGAAAAGTTTTACAATATTTACAATTTACTACAAAAATTTACAAATTAACTTAGGAATTTACAGTAAAGAATGTGCAAATAGCAGAAGAGATTATAAAGATAAGGATTATAAATTATAGGAATTATAGGATTATAGGAAATGTGTGGTGGTGCGTGTGGTGACGTGTGTGAGAGTCCAGTCTTATAGTGACGTGTTTGGGAGAGTCCAGTCCTACACCTGGTTCAGGGCCCGAATAGCCTGGGGGAAGAAGCTCCTCTTCATTCTCTCTGTTTTGGCCTTAAGGGAGCGGAAGCGCTTCCCAGACCTCAACAGTGAGAAGAGTCCATTGTTGGGATGGGAGAGGTCCATCATAATCTTCCTAGCTTTGGACTTGCACCGCTTGGTGTAGATGGACAGCAGGTCAGGGAGCTCTGATTGAATGATGCGTTCTGCCGAGCGCACCACCCTTTGCAGATCTCGTCTGTCCTGCTTGGTGCTGTTCCCAAACCAGGTGCAGATGTTTGACGTCAGGACGCTCTCGATGGTGCAGGAGTAGAAGTTCTTGAGCACCTTCAGTGGCAGATGGAAGTCTCTAAGTCTTCTGAGGAAGAAGAGACGCTGACGGGCTTTCTTAACCAGGGTGTTGATGTGACAGGACCATGACAGGTCCTGAGTGATGTGGACACCCAGGTATCGGAAACTGTCCACTCTCTCCACTGGCGTGCCACTGATGATGAGGGGTTTGTAATTCCTCGCCTGCTTTGTAGTGAAGTCCAGGATCAGCTCCTTAGTCTTGCTGATGTTTAGGAGGAGGTTATTCTCCTGGCACCAGGTCTCCAGGTTCCTAATCTCCTCCAGGTAGGCCGTCTCGATGTTGTCGGAGATCAGGCCCACAACAGCAGTGTCGTCAGCAAACTTGACAATGGAGGTGGTGTCGGATGTGGCTACACAGTCATAAGTGTACAGTGAGTACAGCAGGGGGCTTAAAACACAGCCCTGAGGCACTCCAGTGCTGAGTGAGATGGAGGGGGAGACTTGTTTTCCCACCCTCACTGATTGGGGTCTGTCTGTGAGGAAGTTGAGGATCCACTGACACAGTGATGAGCTGAGTCCTAGATCCGTCAACTTGGTGAAAAGCTTAGAGGGAATTATTGTGTTGAATGCTGAACTGTAGTCCACGAACAGCATCCTAACATAATTCCCTCTGCCAGTGTCCAGGTGACTCAGGGATGTGTGGAGCAGGTGAGATATGGCATCGTCTGTGGAACGATTAGTCCGGTAAGCAAACTGAAGTGAGTCGATGGTGGGAGGAAGTGAAGAAGTGATGTGATCTCTCATCAGTCTTTCAAAACACTTCATCACAATTGAAGTCAGTGCTACTGGACGGTAGTCATTGTGGCAAGCGGGCTGTTGTTTCTTTGGTACAGGGACAATAATGGACCGTTTGAAGCACGTGGGAACCACAGCTTGGGCCAGGGAGAGGTTGAAGATCTCCGTGAACACCGGTGCTAGTTGATCAGCGCAGGCTCTAAGGACCTTTAATGTAGAGATTTAAAAAATAGCCTAAATAGATAAAGAACGATGTCAGGAACACAACAATGATGAATGTTCTCTACTGCATGTGTAAATAGTAAAATTGTTTCTTATAATAAATGGCATAAAAACTATATAAATTGATAATATATCCTTGTGTTTGACAGACTCCCTAAAAAAACAGGTTCATGCATTTTAAAGGGCGGCTATTTGGAGCCCAATTAAAGATGCAATGAACACATTTGAGGCCACTTTAATATATTTAAAAACCTCTTTACATCCTCAACTCCAGCCAAACAGTTTACGCACACGCGTTACATAAGGCCCCCGTGAAAGCTTTCAGGATGCCCTCCACTTTATATCTCAAGAGCCATTTACTCCATCATTACATTTTCTCTCTCACTCCCTCCCTGACACACACACACACACACACACACACACACACACACACACACACACACACACACACACACACACACACACACACACACACACACACACACACACACACATGCGCACAGTAAGTACATAATGTAGTGCAAGTATGGAAATGTGTGTTAATAATGAAAGATTTTCATCCACTTTACACACATGATAGAATGTAAGACGCAGGGCTATGATGCATGAGTGTAATTTAGAATTTTGATGGTTTTTAAACTGGGGAAAAATTGCAGTCAGAGTCTGTGTTTGCTTTCTAGGATCAACCAGCCGGCCTCGGGTACATGACGTATACTTTTACACATGCTCGTTATTACCGTCACTTTTTCTTACCAGGAAAACATTTTTACATTGACCAGATGTTCATGTAACAAAGCTTCTACTATTACACAACAGCCCCAACTTTAACCATGTCAACAGCTATCTGTGGGTGGCACTTGCATTGTTTTGTTAAGCTGCAACCTGTGTGCATGTGCAGCATAATTACAAGCAGACTTCCTGGTCTTTTCTTATGTGGCTGACTCCTTTTCAGAGCCCCTCTTGGCTTTGTCTATGTTCGGTATCTTCTGTCTGATTCAAATTTGGCTTCCTTTTCTGATTCTCGGTCTGTGTCGCTTTCACATCTATCGTTTCAGCTTTTGATTCACCCTCTTCTGTCTCTGCACCGCTGTCATTGTTTGCCTTTTTCTATTTTCCTTCCTCTTTATTCAGCAACAGCGCTCGCTTTCACAGCGTATGGCTTCCTTTCATTCCTTCAATCCAGGCCTCTGCTTCCCTCCCTGTTTTTCAGAGTCATTCACAACGTCTGGCTTCTCGTTGGCAGCTTTATCCTGCTCTGTCTCAGGGTCATCCTTTCATTCACACTTTCAGCCTTTTTTTTCTCCATCATTCACGAGCACCGATGCTCGTTTAGCACGTCTGTGTGAAATCCATCCCCTGTTCCTTTGTTTCTAGTTTCCATACATGAGCGTGCCAGTTTTTAATCCCAACATTAGGTTTCCGCTTTCTGTATATGCTCATTGCTACTTCCTCATCACATGCAGTGGCTGCAGCTGGTGTTGCGCTAAGCAAAGAGGACATTGTTAAAAAAATGATATGGTGGGTTTCAGTCAGACTAATCCCATTAACTGCTGAGGAAAAAGAAGCAGAATGCTCCGAGAAAGAGTCGTCGTCCTGATAAACTGTACTGTGCCACAGAGCAGGAGGGACAGGGACACTTTTACTGTTGTGGGCACGCTCTGTCATTTTCCAAAAATACTTCAGAAAGATGAAATATGTAAGGATGAATGAATAAATAAATAAATTTTAAGCACGTTAATAGCAGAGTCCGGCCTTTTCCTCGAGAAGGGTTTTTAAGACGCGAGAGTGAGAGGGAAGCAAGAAGGAGTATTAGCAGTTTGACACAGATAATCCCTAAATAAATATGCTTTTGGCCGTGGCCTGAGAAATATTACACTCCAGAACTGCTTAGGAAGCAGCTAGCATCTTCAAAGTACTCTGCAACCCCAAATTTCCAATTAAGAGGCAAAATTCCTTTCATGTACTTTTTCCTCACTCTCGATTCAAGCCGCTGCAGAATGATGTGAAGTTGAAAGAGCTCCTCTCTGTTAGTGAGTTTAGGCTGATAATGAATGAGGAGCTCACTCCGAATTTATATAGGCCTGCACACACACACACACAAACACACAGATTTGGAAATGTCTGTATCAAACTGGACTAAAGGAAAGTGCAGATTATGCGATGTTTCCTGAAAGAACGCAGCAGTCATGTAACAGAGAAAAGTGGAAACCAACTGAGACTAAACTGAGAACAGAACTAAGGAAACACAATAAAATGATTAACAAGACTTCAGTAACAAGAAATAAACAAGACAGCCATCATCTAAACAGCAGACAGACTAAGACTATAAAACGAACACTCGGGTCCAACAGCCGGGACCATAACACACTTGTACTTCACCTCAGGTGAAGCCTGCTGGATCTCCTCCACCATGTTGAAACAATGACCCCAAAATATGATTTTAATTTTGTAAAACTGTAAAAAAAGAAAAAACCCTGCATGGATGTAAATCTTACCAGGGGCACAAGTACTGAAGCTCTGTTCTCCCAAAAAGCCCTCAGCATGTTACAGTGGAACATGTCAATAACAGTGTCACACAGGTGCCCGGCTGTCACCACACAGACGTCAGGCCACTTTGAAGCAGTAGCTAATCCCTGAGCCGATTCATCCTGGGATCTCTAAAACAGGGCTGCCACATGACACAAGATCAAAAGATCAGCTGATGTGCACGATTCATATTTTCACTCCTTATGTCATCCAGATATAACTGTGCTGATGTTATATTTAATGAAGTATTGTCATCGTCTGCCACTGGTCTGTGTGTTCTTACTCTCTGAGCCAGGATAGGTTGAGAGGTCCTCTCCTCTTTGGGTGGATTTGCTGCTGATGAGGTTGATGAGATCCAGGTGATTCTGCTGGGGAGCAGAAAAGCTCCAGTCTCCATCCAGTGTCTGTCAGATCATCTGCCTTCAAACCAGAGGACCTCCTCACAAAGATACGAGTAAGCAGCCTGGCTAAATCCTCTCTCTGCGGACAATCAAAATAACATCTAGGACTAACTTGTGTCTCCCGGCTGTAGCCTGGACCTCCTCTAGATCTGAGTGCTTTCCAGCCACACTCAGGTAATTTATTTGAAAGTGCATTGTGTCTCCTTTTAAGGGTTGATATCGAAAGACTGCAAAATCAGGGAAAGGCTTACTCTGCATCTGCGGCAGGAAACAAAAACGCAAACGTGGGCGTGTGCATCACACTGGTGTAATGCCACACCTGCTGCTGTTTCTCATCTTCATGTCAGATCAGATTAGCTACGGTGACCAAGTGTGAAAAATGTTTCCAATATAGTTTTTTTGTGCTGATGTATTTGTTAGTTTGAAAAGGAAACATTAACTCCTGAATTCCAACAAGGCATCACGAGCTCAGCTGGCTGGCAGATATACTACCTTCTGATTCTGAGCTGTAATACGTTTGTCATAACATGGCTATTTTGTCACCTTATGTAGTATTAATATTTTTTCTAAACAAGAAAGTAGCTCTTTAGATTTGGACTTGTGGATATTTTTGTAATTCCCTCTGTCACTGAGTGATCTGAATAAACTCTGGATGGCACAACGTTCCCTCTCTGTGCTCTGAATCGCATATGTGTCATTTCAGTACAAATCGCAATATGCTCGAGTTGCCGGGTGGCCTTTACATACATATATATGGCCTATTGAAAAAGAGTTAAAGTGCATCGTGTAATTATCAGACCCGGACTGAGCTGCTGGTGTCAGCAGGAACACTGGCGTTCCAATTACAAATCCCATTCTCAGGTCTCCGGAGTCTCGAGTTGACTTGCCAAGTTCAAGCTCCTCAACTACTGACTGGAGCGTGCACGGCTGCACTGAGAGGCCCATCATCACAATTTATAGTCACTCTCAGCCTCAGCTTTCATTTTTATATTTACAGCGTTACTGTCCAATTATATAGTATTATGAAAAATTTTCATTACTGTCCTTTCTCTATAGGCCCCAATCAGATAATGGGGCAGCTTTAGAAATGCATGGTTCCTGTGGTGATGTTATAGCAAAGATCAGTACTTGGATGGGTTAAATTAGGGCGGGGCTCTCCTGGACCGGTCTGGCTCCCACATACTGCAGGTCGGTGATTAGTTAATCAGCTGCAGAGATCCAGCTGGAATGGGTGAACAGTCACACCTCTAGGCATCATCACAAGCAGAAGGACATGTGCATATACACAGAGGAACAGGGGGAGCCTTTCACTCATACCGTTAGGTCTAATGACTCTGGACTGATTGCAGCTGTGGGGTGCTAGACAGCTTCTTTTATAAGAACGTCAGAACTGACACGGAGACCTCGTATGATTTTAACACACCGTCTGAGCAACAGAAGCGACACTGTGGTTTGGAAGAACACGTTTCCTGGTTGAAACATTATTAACGTTTGTCTATATTTTGATATTCTTGAATATTAATTGTAGACTTGTGAGTAAAAAGTGATGTAACCACGATGTTGTCACCCTGAAGCCTCAAGCGGAGTTTTTAAACAGGACGTGATGATCTAACAGAAAAAACAGTCATGTGCTGCTTTTTGACTCTAACTGCAAACATAAAGTGAACATCATGCTTTATTCAACATGACTGGAAACTACACATTTATGTTATAAACTAGTTATGAGAGTGCAGACTTAGGTTATAGACAAAAGTAGGATGGATTTTATTTTCCAGTCGGAGGAGCCACCACCCGCTGGCCTTTAGATGTGCATGTTTAAGGCTAGGTGGAAGCTGCTTCACTCTTAGATACAAATTCATGTCTATGATGTAAATTAATTCCCTTCCAATGCAGTGACTGAATCAATATGACTACAACAATTCAGTTATTAATGTGATCAATCATCACCAACTGGTTGGTTTACACAGAGCTTTGTTGTAGCACATTCACTGTGTGTCAGATCACATCAGTCCTCAGCCTGTTCTTAAATGTCTATAACTGATTCCATTGTTTCACTGCCAGGATTTCAGTATCTTGATCAATTTGAACCACTAAAGTAAATTATCAGACAGTTGAGGTGGTTCAGCCAGCAGACCCATTAGCACCTCCAGATATAGTGTTTCAGGGAGGTCCACTTGGGAAAACGGAGCTTGAACTTCTCTGCCTGGACTGCACTCCAGACCTGGCTGGATGGCTGGATTGATGTAAAACAATCGAGGTAGGTGTAAATGGTGGATTAAAGCCCTACAGCAAATATTAGCTCCTGTCCCTCAAACACCTGGACAAGAAATCAAAGGAACGCCAGGAGCAGCCGAAGTCGTTGAGCACAATCAGGAAGGCTTCCAATTAACTGACCGGGTGCTTGAAGCAGTTGGGAATAGGTCACGATCGGCTAACTAAAACCTCCATCAAATCCATCCATCCTCGAATAGAAAATGGTTTAAAATTTAAGGGGCTCTTTTAAACTGCATAAGATGCCATTTAGTGCTGAATGAATCAACTTATGCAGTAAAAAGCCTCAGAATGGCTTCCTGGCTGAAAACTACACCCCCAGCATGTTTGAGCCCTGCAGACTGTCAGTTTCTCCTTCCTTTCCTAAAACGCTCATTTACATATGAATAGACCATCAAACACGTTCAAACAAATCACATGTGATTACCTGCCTCTCTGCTGGATGAAAGCTTCTGCAAAGCAGTTCATGACGAGGAGAAGGAGTTCATAATGATCATGTTTCATGTTTTCTTTTGTACAGCTCTCAGGGGCTCATTAGTGGCAATATTCAAAATATGAAACTCACCCGCAGTTCAACTACGTGATGTGCAGACAAAGACCAAAATATTACACAGCTGATGAGATACCAAATAACCTGTGGAGTCTGCTGAGTGTGTAATGCACGGCCAGAACAAATACTGACATCGAGTCAAAGTTCATGTACTTTAGTTTGTTTTTTTCTGGGTTATTTGTCATGCTTTGATCCTCCACTTCTGACCTCTGAGTATATTTGACAACTTCTAAAGGTAAAATTGTTTGTAGCTGTTCCTCATAATCACAAACCAAAGTTGAGCCAAGGCCTCCACCAGCTCTGCATGTCCAGCGTCTCTGTGAGAACTCAGTCTGTGTCCTGCATGAATCCAGAGAGAAGAGCAAACACTGCTTTACTCTGAAAGCTTTGCACACTCAGCCAGCTGGGTCCATAGAGTGGATGTGATTGATTGTTTCCTTCACAAAAAAAGACAACAGCCACAAGTTAGTTGTTCATGGAGGTGTAACAGGACAGTTACAGTTTTGCGAGTACTGCTCCTACTCTGCATGTTACATAGACGTTTCTCAAAATGTGATAACATAAGTATAAAGTAGAAACTCCAACTGTGATTAGCCACAGTGTCATTTCTAAAGACACAATTATAGAAACGTGAGAAATGAGCTCCTTTCAGAATCAGATGCCAAACAACAGTTTCCTTATTATCTCGTCACAGTTTCCGTCACATGGAAAAATTTAAACACACTTCTAGATGTGTGTCAGCTTTTGTGCGACACGTTTTCATGTAAAAATGTGTCAGGATTAGGGATTAAAGTTTAAGGCCTTGACATAGCACAAGGATGAAATTCATTAATGCAGCGATTCACACCGTAATTTCATAGGACAAATTTGTGTCACTTATTTTTGTATCGTGCTCGATTTTTTTTCAGATTTTTCACACGTGAATAAACAGATCTCAAAATCAGACTCTAGCAACACGGTGCTCATAGTTCAGCATGTGGACCAGTGCTGAATATAAAATGATAGAAAAATTATAAAATAATCCGATTTAACCTCAAACGCACAACTAGCTGCTGCTCCGGGTCAGTCAGCCGTCTGGAATGATTTATCTTCTTCAGAAAAATCAGGGAAACTTTTTATTTTTTTAAGGATGAATTCTTCACACACACACAAAAAAACTGTTACACGACAAGTTTGGGTTGGAAAAATGTTGAATTTCGTGTTGTGCTCTTTGCAACATGCTCAGGGCTGGGGTTCGGGTAGGGTTACACAGACCTGAGAGGTTACATAATCTTTATATCTACACCCCTGAAAGGCCAGTGGCATGCACCATGATACAACCCAGAAATCAAACGTTCAAGCAGTGTGGTAAATTCACCTCCACATCATAACAAAGTGGGAGAACTACCGAGGGACGGTGAACAGACCCGAAGACCAAGTAGTGCACCAGCCAGCATGACCTGGGAATTTCTTTTGGAAATACTGAAACCAGATGGAGCGACCGTGATCCGGCCCACTGAGCTATGCTCATCAATCCGCAGCCTCAGCAGTGTGATGTTCAACCAAGCAAACTTTCTGATGTTAGAGTTTTGAATCCCTGCTTTGATGTTTTTATCACTGAGCCTTTAATGTTATTGTGCTATTTGACTTCCTGTTTAGTTCCATGAAGTTCAGGAAGCTTGTTAAAATGGCTTTACCCTTCTAGCATTTACTTTTAAATACTTGTTTTTGTTTAGCTTTGGTTCCTATTCTGAGTAAGTCATTTCTTCCTCCTCATCTCCTTCAGTGTTTCCTTGTCTCTGTCATCATGTTTAATTAGTTTTCTTTCTTTGATCCTCTGTGTCAGGAAGTTAAATCATTTCCTGTTTTATTTCCCATGTTTGTTTTTAATCTGTAACAGTGTTAAGCTTCCTACAAGTCTGTTAGTTTTCGCTCCGTTGTGACTGAACGCCTGGCTGATTAGTCTCACTTGGTTTGTTCTTCAGATTTGATTCCTAGCAGTCAGTCACCCTCTCTGGTGTATGGACTTCCTGCCTTGCACTCCCTGCTTGCCAGATCTTCTTGTATTCTTTGTAGTCAAGCCTTCCAGTGATTCTTATGTTGTTTTCCTGATGTTTGGCTTCTCTGGATTGTTTCTTTGCCTTTTGCCTGCTCCCTCCGTTTTTGAAAAGTTTGCCATGTTGCCTGATCTCCTGTTGATGACCTTGTATCCTGTAACATTGTGTAGGAGACATGTTTCAGACTCCAAAACAGAACTCAAGATTCAGGAGTCGAACAAAAATCAAAGCTTTATTGCTGGCTATTCAAACCAAGTTCAAAATCATCTCCTGGAAACACGAACAAGGGAAAATGTACTTCTAGGAAACATAGGAAATACCAGAAGACATGAAGCAAGGGAACACAGCTCAGAGCAGAGGAGGGGGCAATAAATACGAGATAACAAGAGGAGAGGAAACAAGTGGAAACAGCTGAAACTCATTGGAGAGAAAACACAAGGGAAGAAAAAGTAAACACAGTGCACACAAGACTAAAGACTGACAACACAAAACAGGAAGTAACTCATAACTAGGGCTGGAACACTAATAACATTAACTGAGAATTAAATTCAGATAACTACATATAAAAAGGCCTGAGACTAAAAACACTAAGTGTAGATAGAACGCTAAAGACAGCAATAACGAAGAAACACAGAGGAATTATAAGTAACTTGACACAAAGGGATACAAGACAAAACACAGAGACTAGACCAGACCTGGAAACGTAACATAAAACTGAAACCAAGAACAGAAATCGATGTGAAACCACAACCTGGAAATGTAAAAGGAAAAAAACGGGAAATCAGACAAAACTCAAAGCTCTGGATTTTAGACTCAGGGACCATAACTGACTGCGTGGGATATTTGAGCTCTCATCGTTGAAGTTTGAGTGTTTCAGTAAGACGACACAAACTCACACAATACCTGCGATCCTCAGACAAGACAGAAAGACATCCCTGCAGACGGTATTTGTAAAGGGTTTCCACGTGATTCTCAGCCCGACCGCAGGCTCTGCATTCTTTGCCCAAATATATCTCACTGAACTCGCCTTGCCCTCGGTAAGGATCACACCTCCAGGATATTTAAGCTGCACAGAGAAGCCTTTTGAACCGAGGAGTAAAGATTTAGTTTTTTCCACCTGAGCAAAAACTTCTTTCATCATGTGCATGTATCATATATACACATAGACTCCATATATAAACCCTTGCTCACCTCTGTGGGATCTGGAGGGCCTCAGTTATTTATGAGAGAATTTATTATGCTGCTACGTGTCTTCTCATCCATAATAAATGTGCCACAGTTTGAGTCTGTAATTCTTCTTATTAAATCAGGCAAAACAAAGAAGGGAACGTACAAACACCACAGGAGTTGAACTCTTATTTCTGTGTGTGAGTACATCTGATGTCATGTTTCCCACTGCATGCAAAGACTCCTTCACACACCTCAGCATCATTTATCATTAAACAGTTGGGCGCCTGCGAGCGATGATGATAGCTGCCTGTCAAATAATCCGACAGGCATTAAAAGCACATTTAAAAATTGATTTGAAAGCACATATTTGTGAAATGATCGAGCGTATTCTCAACTATATTTAGAGACACTGTTTTCCTTTTTCCACTGTCAGCTGTAAGTGAGCACTCGTGAAAAAAAAAATGCACATTCCCATCACTGCCACAATAATCTTTTGTTATGAATTAATAATTTTCTTAAAAATTAAACATATTTCCATGCTTCGGGATTTTCTATTTTATATATTTTTATGATCCTTTATATTATAATATCTTTTCCAAGAGATGCCTGGCTTACGATCTTACGTGCTGCACAATAATGTTAAATATTTAGTATTTACTGTTATATTCCCATATATCATCATGATGTTGTTTATTGTGTTGCTCTCGTTTTCTTCTGCTTGTTTTCTTTTTTCTTTCTCAACAGGTGATCAGGTGATCGATAGATGTATCTTTTTGTCTGCTTATTTAGTTGGTTTTTGGGTTTTTTGCCCTTTACCCCCGTCCCTCTTCTCCGCTGTTTTTTCCCCCTCTTCCTTTCTCCCTTTTCTTTTCCTCATTCAAGTCTGTCCCGTATCTAGCAAGTGAAAATAAAAAATAAATAAAATAAACAATAAAAGGTGAATCAAATAGACCATTACGACGAGGCTGGGATGGTCAGTTTGGTAAAGTAAATCCGTTGGGCATCTTTCTTCGCCTTTAGACAATAATTCTGATGGCAAAAGAGCCAAACGGAACAGGCAAAATAATAATAATAATAATAATAATAATAATAATTTCATGAAAACCAATCCCAGTTAAGGACCTCATTATATTTATAGTCCACACATACCTCTGACAGTAAACTGCACTTTTTATTATTTAGGGATTACTTTGAGGGTTCCTAATTGTTGTCACAGGCTCCAGGGATTTAGAGAGCCTTGCTGTTTTGTGGTGACTTGCAGAACATGAAATTGAACTGCAGAAGCAGCCATTGTTCATTTCGTTGCCCCTCACTGAAGCGGCTGTTTGTGTATTTAGTGCTACAACATTTAGAATCACAAAATTAACACTGAGATGTAATTTTAAGATAAGGGGAATGAATTTGTCTGAACTAGAATGGTTTAAGGCAGGTGTGTCGAACTCCAGGCCTCGAGGGCTGGTGTCCTGCGGGTTTTAGATCTAACCCTGGGTCAACACACCTGAATCAAATGATCAGTTCATTACCAGGCTTCTGGAGAACTTCAAGACATGTTGAAGAGGTAATTTAGTCATTTAAATCAGCTGTGTTGGATCAAGGACACATCTAAAACCTGCAGGATATCGGCCCTCGAGGCCTGGAGTTCGACACTTGTGGTTTAAGGGGAAAGCCCAGGCCCAGGTGTTGAACTGGCACTTACATGCCTTTGATTTGCCTTCACGGGACCTTAATATCTTCTGTTTTCTGTTTCTATGATAGTGATGCTGTCATGTGTGGTGCTGTGGCAGAGAGGATGTAGGACACAAGTGCAGGACTCAAATGAAGAGAGTTAACTGAGAGAGGCAGCTTTAGTTAGGAAGTGGTGTGCTGGGAAGGTGGGTGACACTGATAAATGCCACCATAAGTGAGCCACACTGGCAGCTTTGACAGGATGTCATTGTTTGTTTTGTTTTTCTTACATCCTGGGAAAGAAGAAGAAGAAGAACGGCTCAGTCGGATCTTGACTTTTTCAACAGTCAATGTTAACCTACTTTATAATTTAAAAACGAGCTGAAAAATACTCCCCAAAGGGCCAATTCTTCCATGTCTTTGTTCCACATGGCCATGGTAGAAAATTAGACTATGCCAAAAAGCCAGCAATAACTTCCTGAGGACAGACACTGGCCCAAAAAACAAAATCAGGTTTCCAAGAATGACAGCTTCTCTGTTCCCAGCCTCCACACTCGTTCTTATTTGTCTTGTTTTCACAAACATGAGACACTCTGAAGACCCCAAAATGACATGATGCAAATGGTTGTTTGTGGTTGTTCCACAGCTGTCTAAGATGGACACATTTAGGACATGAAGGATTGGCAAAAGACAAAACTGTGGTCATGGCTTTCAGAAACAAAGAAATTATATGAATCATCTGGTTCTAGTTCTTTGTAGACTTTATACCATCTATTTTTAGGCCACAACTAAGCCCAGTAGCACATTAACCTACAGTAACATGCACAATTCTGGTTTTCCTCCCTCATTTCAAAGTCACGGCTTGTGAGGAAATTTCCACCAGACCAGAGGCTTCAAGCTCAGAAACTTGGTGCTGTGAGGCGAGAGTACTAACCACCTGATTTTGTCTAGTACTCGCTAATCTGGAATCCAATAAGGGTGGGCACAGAAACAATTTAACCTTCAACACTCTCACATTTTCACTTCCTTCCTCCAGACATGTTGTGTCTGTTGTTTCTCAGTTTGTTATTCTTTCAATGAGTTCATTTTCATTTACAGGTGATCAAAAGACAATCTGAAACCAACCAGACAGGTCGTTTGTTGAATTGCATAAATGTCGCTGCCGGTGTGAATGTGTCACACATGGCTTGCATTTCCACACGAATCAGTCACGGACTGTCACGTACCTAAGATGACAAGTCATCAGATCTAACAGCACATTAAATAAGATGATGCACATCGTCGAGTCGTGAAACCTTTGACCATTCAAATCTTTGGGGGTTTTTTTGCCTGACACAGACCAAAGTTGTCGCGTCGCTCCTGAGCTGAGAAGCGTCCGGCATCTTGCTCCTCACAATAAACCACAGGAGAGGTCGAGGGCCTCGGGCTGTGCTGTGAATCTTTTCTCTGACTGGAAATATAAGGGAAGGGAAATAGAAAAACAACTTTCAACAAAGAAAGTTGTTTGAAATGGAATTTCAAAAGAAAACCCCTGAAAAGCCAGATTTTCATTCAATAAAGCACAGCAGCTCAGACACTTCGCACTTCATGACAGGTTGTGCTTAGCAGCTCTGAGGCGTAAACGTAGTGGAGAGAGAGAAGTCATTGCTCTGTGAGCTTTCACTGAGACCAGAAACAACAACAACAGGAAGGTTTAAAAACAAACATTTAACAAATTAAAATGTTATTATTCACTATAATAAAGACTAAATATTGGAAATGACTATCTATGAATCTTTCTTCCTTCCTTCTTCAAAATTAGTTAATTTAGATAAAGAAAAAAATCACTGATAGCTTTCTCTCTGCTCGCACCCTCTAATTCTACACTATTCATAACCAACACAATGCATTCATAATCTTCTTGATTCTACTTTTTGTGAATAAAACAGCTAATCTGAATGAGAGGGTTTCCTTCTGAAACTGAAATGGGGAAAAAAGCTTGTTTGAGCTACTGTGATCTGATCCTTTGTCACCAAAAAGAGACCTAAAGCTGCTCTCAAGCACAAGTTACAAAGTCCAGAAAGGCAGGAGCAGTCACACTAAAGCCCTGCTGTTGATTTCCCCACGCAGCGCAAATGAGCTGGAGCAAAGCAAACCCAGGGTTTTTCTCTCCTTGGAGCCTCTGCAGTCGTGAAGCTGAAGATTTTTATTGTGAGGTTATGGGTGCATTAAAATATTCTTCATGCAGCACAAATGTGATGATTCTGTGGTTTTTCATTTTTATTTATTTTTTGTGTCCTTGCAAGATTAGACCAGATGTGTCAAAATGTAAAATGTAAAAACCGCAGAGACGAAATCCCAGAAAGTTGATTCTGTTCATGTGAATTTTACATTTCCACTGAAAACGCTACGTCCAGATGAACCGAATTAACTTTCTGGGGTTTCCTTACCTGGATGAGTGATCGTGCATCAAGACATCTGGAGAAGCAGGGCTTTAAGAGCAGTTCAAGGAAAAACGAGAACAGTGGTACAAGTGATACGTTTTCATTCAAGCCAGGACTCTGAACCATCAGACACAGACGTTACAGATGAATGAGAAGTAATAGGTTGATGGAAGGACGTGTGTTGACATAATTATTGGATTTACCATAGCAGCATTTCTTTGTAATGGCAGCAGAGTGAATGTGGAAATCATTGAGGTTCTTAATATGGTGTTTGGACACTAAAGGAAATATTAAAAATTGACTGTGTTTATTACACAGTTATTACACTGGTAAAGACCACTTGAGCTGCTTGCACTGAACAGCAGAATGATTAGGAATCAGAGTTTAATAAATGCAGGAGAGAGGCTCAGAAAAAATTCAAACTTTTGTCGTTCACAGAGGCAGGCAGTGAGGAAAAGGTCCATATGGTGAACAGCCAAAATGCCAAGTCTATGAAATAATCTATAAAAAGGATTAAAAATACACAAAAAGCTTTAAAAAAAGGAAAAAAGAAGAATAACTGTGAAAATAACAAAGAGACAAAGAGAAATGCTGAACAGCTTGGACTAAATGAACAAGACGACCTGACGGAGAACAAAGGAAGCTGCGGAGTCCATACAGCACATCCTGCTGAGTGATTAACTGATTGTACACACACACTGTGAAATCTAATCAGTTCCCAGAACATTAAAAAACAAACTTATTGCCTCAAAAAACGTATTAAAGCTTCCTTAGGACATCTAAGTTAGTCCATTGTATTCATTATGCGAGCATGGGACGGAGGAAAGGTGTGACAACAACACAGATAACAGGGCTGACAGCAAACAGTGCAGAAAATTACCAAAAGCAGGAAATCAAACTAACAGGAACCGAACGAATGAGAGCAGGAACCAATGATTAGATAATGAAACAGGAGATAACCAACATGAATATTCATTCCAAGCACTTATCCGTCTGTCGGCTGAGGGCACGCGAAGCATATTTTCTTGGGACTTCTTGTGACTGTCACATTAACATGTTTCCCTTAGATTAGTTTCAGAAATCCACATTCACTACAAGAACAAAAAACCATCACCAACATAGCCTGTGTATTAATGTATCATATTTACAGATTAGCAGAGCGCCATCATTTCATCCTTTACGTCACAGCTGGGATTGTTTTTCATTGTAGTGCATCTTTGGGAACCTTTGTCTTTTCTTTGTATGATCTTTGGACCTTTTTTGAAACGGTCTAAAACGATACCACAGTCGAGTCCATGTTTGGAGGTGGACATGCCATTTGTGGTGGGGAATGGTGCTGGAATGTGAGCACAGGTGCAGCTAGAGGACTTCAGGACCTCATGCCACCCTCACAGAGTCTGAAACATGAGTGATCAACTGGAGGTCATTTCATGGGACTCTGGTAATGTTCGTTAATCCAGCTGATCGTGTTGAATCACTCGTACAGGTACTGTCTCATAGAAGGGACAAGGATAACAGCAAAAAGCACAACTGGAGAAACAGCTGAGCTACATCTGCTGCCAGCTGTAGGACTGAAACTGTTTATTCTCGAGGTGTCTGCAGTAGGGTTGTGAGCCTAGTGTACCCTTAGTTTAGGTACTAGTTTTTTTAAAAGTAGTCTTTAATTTTATTATGGTGGCTTCTTAAACGCCTTTAGAAATTGTACACAATTTTAAGTCTTGTATTAAAAAATGTGCAGCTGCTTTGTGTAACTGTTTATGTGTTAACAGGATTTAAATGTCGACCAGAGGAACTAACTGTGCCTTTACTGTTAGAGTTGTAAAGCTAAACGTCACTCTGTAGTTTGGCCTCTGACACTGTGGTTAAATGACACACATATTTTTTAAATCTCCTTTATTTAATATAAAATATAACTCTAAATAAACAACACAAAAAAGCTCATCTGAATTTAAAGGAAGAAAGATTTTTTTCTAACACCGCAGCTCCCAGAATATTCCTTTTTATGCAGGAATATGAAGCTGTTGTAGTGATTAATTACAAATCCTATATATTCATATGTTCTTTGAACTCTTATCTAAATGTCACACACATTCACACAGCTGGCTGGAGGGTCTGCTGAGGACAGGGGTAGAGAAGTGGAGGAGCTTATTTTATCTCAATTTGAAAAGAGAATAAAGCCACTCTGTGTAATGTAATACAACAGCTGTCCTCTTCTCATTCTCCATTGGCAAACACAACACAGCTTTTGGTAGCATGATGAAGTGTCTACGATTGCACTAGTCTCTCATAAAGAGCTCTTACTGTTGATGTTTCCTGTTGCACAAAGAAACATGCAGCCAAATGTGAAGTCATTCACTGGTTTAAATTAAGCTCATTTAAACCAATGAAACAAAAAAACAAAAGATTTTTTTTGGTGTAGAAAAGTAGAGAAAAGATTTCTGTTTTTTTTTTTGGCTATTCTGCTTTTATTCAGGAGGATTTGGGCCAGATTTCCCATTGTTGTTGCTGTGCTCGTCTTTTCTTCCCACTGTCTTGTTGTAGGGAACATTTCCACTTCAAAGCAACAGGGACGTGTACATTAGGAGGTGGGATTGTGGTAATGCATACACATCTAACTTTCAGCCAGGGTAACGGAGAAATGACACCGTTTATTTTGCCAGCTTTGCTTGTTATTTGGCTCCACGTTAGATTAAAGCCCTCAGACTGTAGCCTGGCCTAAAAAATATTAGAGACCTTTACAATCATAACACATATGACAAAATTCATTTTTTTCCCATTGTTTCTCTCATCTAAAGGTGACATTTATTCACACGACCACTGGAAGTCAATAAAATTTAAAGCAGCTCAGACAAATGAGAGAAGTCTCATTTATGTGAGCACAGCAGACGTGACAATGATTCCAGGAACTTGAAGTGGTTTCTTGGGCACTGATTTTATTTCTGTCTGTGTTTGGTTTTTTTAGCGCTTCACATTTGACTGAGATGTTTGAGCCAAATCCCTCCTGACACAGACGGCTCTCTGGTCCATGTGATATCTTTGCATACAGTGGAAAACAAAAGCACAGCATGAATATAATAAAGGAACCTTTGAATTCTGGAGTATTGCCGCCTCCATATTGCATTTTTCCAGCATTTGCCTTGCAGTCTGTCCAGCAGCCTCCATCTTTTCTCCAAGCTCTCTTCGTCTCTTCTCTCCCCATCCATCTCCTCCTTCACTTCCAGCATCACTCCCTGTTCTTACGTAATCAACTGAACCGCATGTTTTGGCTTAGCTCCTTTATGTCCCCAGTGGCCAGCTTCTTTGAAGTGCACAGACACACAAACGCATGAATGTGCAAATACAGACGTTCCCAAACAAATACAGACACGTGGAGCTGCAGCACAAAGTAATCAATGCAATGAATTCACACACATGCATTCCCTGCAGAGCGGCCAGCTGTCCGGCGCCATTGCACCCGACACTTCTCGCCTGTGCTGTCAGGTCACGTGACCACTGGCCATCGGTAAGGGATGTAAAACACAGCATCCTCCATGAATTAATTACAGCCAAAAATAGCAGAAGGCTGTGTTGTTGCAGACGGTCTGTCTGGCTGTGCACGTACGTGCGTGTGGAGAGGGATGCAAAGAGGTGACTACACAACAAAAAGTGACTGAGCTGACAGAGGACCCTCGACACTGTCACGTCTTAGGTTGGTTCACTCAGTGTCACATAAATGTTTCAGTGACACTGCTGTGGTCTCCAGCCAGACAGTGAGCGGCAACACAGATGTTCACAATGACAACGGCTGTACAAAAAGATGAATTGGTTTTAAAGAAAAGCTTCAAAATGTTCTATATTTATTCATTTAAAGACACACGGACACACCCACATGGAGGCCAAAACCAACAACAAACTAGAGGATAAAGCAGGTCCTCTGCCAGTCAGGAGGTCGTGGTTCAATCCCTGGTTGCTTCTGTTTCCAGTCTGAATTCTTAAGTGTCCTTAGGCAAGATTCTGAACCTATATGTTGATTACTGATTTTCTGGATTAAAATGTGAAATATTTTTAATGGGATATATGCTACAAAGAACTTTTTAAAATTCAACAAGGAAAAAAGTCTACTTCTTCTGTGTTTCAGCCTCCATAACATCTGCTGCAATATTTACATCTCTTATCAAAGTGTTAGCTTTATTTTGATACCAAGATTGTTTACACAGAGTTTGTAACTGCAGAGAAAATCTCCATTCACTTTGGATATGCCATTTTCAAGCAGGAAGCTCAGAAAGCTCTTTGGGTAGGAACAGGTTAAGTGCACCACAGTCAGTCACTGTTTTCTGTAGTGTGACTGTAGCATTACTGTGCTGACGTGGCAACAGCTTGCAGACAACAGTCAAGTGTTCGGGGGGGGGGGGGGGGGTTGCACTAGTGAGCAAATGCAGAAACATTTTAAAATTGACAGTCTAGAGAATTTTGGAAAGCACTACCTCTTTATTGCTCTCCTGACCTCAATATATGGAACTTTGGCCATGTTTGTTATTATCCACCTTCTGTAACAGCAGAGAGTAAGTAGAAGGAGAATACAAAGATCTCATTTCACAGAGATTTAGTTTATGGATGTCGCTGATTTTTTCCCTTAAGATGCTAAGTAAAGCTAAAAAACTCAGCTTTTTAAGGTGTCTAATGCTGAAAAAACAAGAAAAAATCCCTCTATTCTTTCATTTTTGTATCTGTGAATGATGTGAATGTTGTTTCCTGTTGTAAAACTTGCCTTTAGATCATCCTCGGGGGTTTTACTGGCCTCAGAAACAGCAGTGTTGCTGGTCTGAGTTTCGTTTTGGCTTTTTTCTGTTTTCAGGTGGAGGAATGTTCTGCACCTTTGGTTTTATTTATCACAGGCCCACATTTCTCCCTGCAGTTTCTGCCTCCTTTGTTCTCAGTTTGCTTCATTTGCATGTAAAACACATTTGCTTTCTTTTGATAAGTAAATGCTACGAAACATGGCCCTGAATCTTGGCCTTTTTATGTAATATTGTTAATGATGCAGGTAATATGGAACAAATCCAGCAGTGGTTGGTTGGCTGATACTTTAAAGAGATTTTACCACCAATTTCCTGGAATTTACTCCTGAAGCATCACATCAGCTTCATTTTGAGCATTTGGTGATTTCATTTCATTTTGGTGTATTTGGAAAATGTATTTTTTAAATAAACTGGAGATTTGTTTATTAATTGGAAGCTCAAGAATCTGTTTTTTCTGTGGCTTAAAAGCAACACTTAATTACTGCTGCCATTATTCTTCGTCAATGAATCACTGTGAAAAAGGTGTATTGTTTTTAATTATACAGCCAGGCACAAATGCAATGGCCCTTTTTTGTGAATAACACAATTATTAGTTTTTTTATAAGCTATATGTAAATTGTGTTTCTGAATAACAAGAGAAGATATGTGAAAACATTTGCCTTGTAAACTAAGTTACAGAGTCAAATAGGTTATGAGCATCCAAGAGGTGGTCATAACCACAGGCAGACTGGTCTGGGTCTGACTACCCCACACAATGAAACGTGAACACTGTTTGGAGTTTTTACACATTAGTAAAAATGAGCTCAGTGCTATCGTCCACTCTATCTTTCACACAGGAAAAAGCAATGATGCAGCACTTGGTGGTCATGAGATGTAAAGGAAATTGCCCGCCTCCTATCTCACATGATGAAGCTGATCATTAAATTATATAGAAAGGCTGGGAAAAATCAGCAGTGACAATTTACTCAGCCTAAGTGAAAAATCCGGCTGATTCACTTTGTTCATATTAGGTGTTAAATTTATCAACACTGCAAACAAAACTATAGGATCCATTAGTGTGGGTACCTGTGCAGCTATTTCTCTGTAAGCCAACGTGGTTCACAATTTATTCAACAGAGATGTACACATGTTAATATCCATGACACCACCAGACAAAACAGAGTTATTATATGACTGGGTCCCAGTTTCACTGTGCTTTCTGCCAAAAAAAGAAAAGAAAAAAACAACAACAGGCTTTTAAAAAATAGTAAGTGTTGTACCAACATATTAATACTTTGGTGCAATAAAATTTTGTGTTGTTAAAAATAGTAAACTGTGTCACCACTCTGTTCATTTGTATTATTTGTCCAACGAGTTATCCCAGGATATAGAGTGTGTTTTTTTTTTAAATATGCCGAAGGAAGGAAACATTTTGTCCTTTTTTTGCTACACCGAGGAAAAGGTTTAGAGGGACACCGAGCCCTCTGCGTCCTGTAAATAATACATGCAGCCTCTGTTGTTTGCTCCTAATCGACGGCCTGAAGACAACGTTCATTAATTCTCCGCGTCCACAGCAACATAGTTGTTATACAGCTCACATATTTTGGAAAAGTGTATGTGGTCAGAGGTAAACATTAGGAGTTTAGCTAACAGCATTTCATTTGATAAAATGCAGTGAAGGTAGAGAACGTATAGGTCAAAGGGCAGAACACATCTTCCCCCCACGATAACAAGTTTTTACCACAAGTTATGTTTTAATGGTACGGATTTTATGAAGAGCCCTCTTTATGTTATTGCCACGTAGGACATTCTCAGCTGCAACATAAGAAAATTTATCATTTTTAATATAAGAAACACTCACTGATTTGTGCTGCACCATTTAAAATTTTCATTAATATACATTCTGCTGATTTATGAACCAAATAGAATGGTGATGAACTTTTCAACAACACTCAACAGTATCTGTTTCTTCTAGATCTGATGTCATTTTCAGGATCTGCTGCAGCCACTCGCCCCCCTCTAAACAGAAAATGTGTACAGTCAGAGGTTAAAGTGGAATTCAGCAGGCGGAGAAACCCTAGAATTGATCAAAATGGCTCAGCATAGGGAAAATTACCACAGTAATTTCTACTAAGAGCTCCAGTAGATTTTCTTAATGTACAGACTGTGATCAGCTGATCTGTGGTATATAGTTGGCATTAAGGTGGAGTTCAGTATATAAATCTAACCAACACCAGCTTAAATGCAAATTCATCTCTGCAACACTTGATGTAACCTAACTGTGACCATGACACTGCAGCCACTGTGCAGCAGTCACACACTGTTCTTTACTTTAAATCCATCACAGTGCAGCAAACTAACCTGTTTATCCTGCACTAACCTGCAGAGGATTTCATGCTGCCTTTAAATAACACAGTTAGTCTGCCTCAGTTGGTTTTGCAGCATGTTTCACAATGTGAAAAAACAGAATGTCACATGTACAGACTAATATGTGATTTTAAAACATGAGGACTTACATGTAAGCTTTAAATGAGGAGTCCTTCCCTTTCTTCCTCTCCTCTCCTGTCTTTCTTTTCTTTCTCCATCTCTGAGTGAAGTTAGCTGTTTCTTTTCTCTCCCTGTGAAACAGCAGCTGGGCCTATAGCCAGCAACAACACACTGTGAGACGAACTGCACACAGACAGTTTGTGTGTTTGTTGATGTTTGTTGAGCTAATAGAAATGTAACATTTGGAATTAGCTGCCACAACATGTTACACCTTTTTGCTCACTCTTCTTCTTTTGTATGGCTAGCTAGATGCTGAAGTACTGCGACCGCAAGTTATGAACTCCTGCAGCTGATCTGGTGTTGTACCAAACACCCCAAAACAAAACAAGAGACTGTAACACCTGACTATGGCACGTGGTTTTGAAATACCAAGATACCAAGCATACCACGTATTTCTCCAGTTTCTCATGTTCCTTCTTCCTGATGTTGCTGTCATTGCTATTAAGCTATCATGCTACAACTATCACTACACCTGTCTTCCTCTGCTTATCCACCACTATGTTTGGTTAGTTAGGCATCACTAGTGTGTCTGTCTGTATCTGGACTTATATAACATGAAATCCCTAAAGCATACATGCATGAGAGACTGTCTTTGATAAACTTTATTTATTGTGCAAAGCGGATTCATTCAACAGATTCATACCTGCATTAAATTTGCATCCGTCTCTCTTGGTTTTCATTTCCTTCCAGAGCAGTGACATAAAACAAAAGAGAAACGAAGCCTGAACCACTTTCAAATTCATCCAAACCCTGATGTACATAACTCAAGTTCCCCTTAGACTTTCTAATGAGTTTCCCATACGAGAGGTCAGAACTCAATGTGACAATTTCAGAAGTATTTTCATTTTTTAAAGATGTTCCTCTTAATTTTGCTCTTTAAAGTAACGTTTGTTCCATGTATAAGAGCTTGAAGTCATAAAATGAATGGAATACAGTAATATAGTCCACAGAAAATGTAAAGTTAAGTCTAAAATTTTCTAAAACCAGAAGTGGGAATCTGCCTCAGACCCAAAAGGTCTGTGGGCAGGATGCAGGGAATTATCTCAATTGTCTTCTGACTAACCTCATTCAAAATTTAATTACACCCTCACAGTCAATCACGGTGACACCGGAGCAGAGTTTAGATGACAGCTGCAGTCTGCTGCACTCTACTCGACTGTCAGGGGTCTAATTAAGATCTCTGTACCTCTGACGTTCAATAACCTTGTCCCTGCAGTTTTGTCAGTGACTGACACAAAGTACAGATGATAGTAAAGTATATTCAAGCTCACTGCCAGGGATAAAAAAGGATATACTGTATATACATATGAGCAAGGACATCCATTACAGTTCAGTTCTGTGCATGTGAGAGAAAATGCAAAGTACCTCGATGCAGACCTCAGCCTGAGAGAGCTGTCCTTGGTGCTGAACTGAACAATCACGTACTCGCAGAAAGTCTGAGGCTTAGTCTCACTGATGAGTGTGTGACCTCTTATACCTTTAAAACGTGCAGAGAAGTGGGGTGAGCCATCTGTTGCAGTGCCTCAGTTCACCCCAAGCAGCTTTTCTTCTTTATTTTCTGTTTGTATTTTTCTCCCAGCCTCTGGCACTCTGCTCGGCACCTTTGTCGCTAAACGTTGTCAAGTGGAGAGCTTGAAAAAAGAAATGTGCCTCTGTAGCTCGTGGTGGCTAAATCAGCTTATAGCAGTGGTGGAAGACGGACTCAGAAGCTTTCTACAAGTGTGGCCCAAACACTTCAGTGACTGCAACACGGAGTTTTGGTTTCACATATATCGGTGTGAAAAAGTGTTTGCCCCCTTCCTGATTTCCTGTTTGTTTGTATGTTTGCTACACTTAATTGTTTCAGATCATGAAACAAATTTAAATATTAGACAAAAATAGCTCAAGTAAACACAAAGTGCAGTTTCTGAATGAAGGTGTTTATTATTAAGGGGAAAAAAATCCAAGTCTAATGGCCCTGTGTGAAAAAGGGATTGCTCCCTAAACGGTGCAATCAACTATTTGTGATAGCTAGCTATTTTTTTACACAGCCCCATGTAGGTTCACCACTCTCTTACTGGTGAATTATGAGACCGTGCTTAATGGTCTGGGGCCTAGAACATTTCTGTTTGTCTGAGTCACTTAGTCCCAGCTTATTCTCTGACACTTTTATGCACACAAACTTGAGAAGTAATCTTGCAGAGCACCAAGTTTGCTGTTTAATGCATTTTAGGAGATTTAGAAGAAGTGACACAAAATGCCCAAGCTGAGTCGAACAGTTGCTGAACCCACCGCTCTAAAGACACCTACACTGTCTATGAAAGCATGGAAACCAAGGTTGCTAGAATTAACTGATAACTTAGCACTCCAGTCTTTTAACGAGGGTCACTTTTTGTGCGAAAAAAATACAATTGTCTAAAATCAAAGCCTCAGAAAGCAATAGATGTCTGAAAAAGAACATCACAAACCAAACTACATCACAAGGGCTGACATATCCAGGTATCTCAAACCTGAAAAGCAATTAAGATGAAGGTTAATAATCGGCACCATGATCTTCTAATTAGAGCAAGTTCAATACCGTACGTTAAAGACAAAGAACACGCCGACTCTTCCCTGAATCAACCTGGTGACCTTGTGCTGTGAGGTTGCCCTCTCACATTAATTATAATTATAGAACAGGCATCAAGCCACCAACTTAAAAGCTAAAATAACTCCTGCAGTGAAATGAGCTGCCATTTTTTTGATTCCAATAATTTCTTAGTTGTTTAGCAATCAGCATGTACAAAAGATGGGAACACAATGCTGAGCAGCTGAGAAGGTGACCTGTTTTCAAAACCTCCCCTCTCATTTAGAGGCACAGCTGAAATGTCACTACTTGACAGAAACCCTTTATTGAAAGTTTATTCAGACAGCAGCCTGAAGTTTCTCTGAAAACGAGCGCGCAGCGGAAATATCTTTTGTGAAGAAGCTCTCCAGTGGGGAAGTCTTTTGTTCGCCACAGCACTTCCATATGTTTGCCACTGTTTGACGTTTGCATTGCTGTCGGGTTTTGTAGTGGAGCAGCAAGGCTAATGGCTAATGGTGTGTGTGTGCACGTGCATCTGGGTCAGCAACATGTCTTGTGCATTAAGTCCTTTCAAAATGATCTAATCAATTCATGACATGTATCATTTTATTCTAAAGGTCTATTTGCTTCAATCCATTTCTTTAATATTTCGGCATCTCAGCCTCATAACGTGTGAGGCAGTGCAGCCCAGGATGCAAATGAACACACTGCAGAAACTATTACATCTTATCGGCAGTGTGTGCATTTGTCTCAATGTCCTTTTGCTTAAATCGACATTTATATACACGCCAAACACACACAGGCACACACACACACACACACACACAAATCCAAAATTTCAATCCAAGCTCCTGCACCTCAGTAAATGGGCCACATTTGCATCTTTATAATATTCCCTTTCAGCTGCCTCAGCACGGGGAGCTGTACGGCTGGGTTTGATGTATTTGTGTTCTGCTTACCACTCGCTGTTGGATTAATTCTTAAACAGCTTCCGGAAACATCCTCTCAGCTCTCATTCATCCCCACCAGCCATTCTTTCATATCTTCTTTGCCCTGTCTCTTTCTTACTTTGCTTCCCACACTTTGTTCTCTTTCTTCTCTGCGTCTGCGTGTCACTCTTCCCATCTCCACGTTTCACTCCTGCTGACTTACGATGTGCCACCAACTGTCGTTTAGCCGAAGCGCTTATCCGAAATGACTTAGCCTCGTAATCAGCGTGCAGTCCCAGGTGTGCGCTTCATTTTCTTTGATCTGAGCCACGGTTGGAAAAGTTTAATTTGATGCCTTTCTGGATTTGGTTTGTATCGCACAAAAGGGGCCCGTTATCAGCATATTTTCTTCTAAACTGTGATTAAAGACTTTGTCTTAAAAATGCAGTTTCTGCACACGTTTCTGTTCTGTTAAGAAGAATCAAGGATTTAGCTTTAATCCAGATTTCACTTGGTTATGCTGAGCTTCACATGCATGAGTAACAGCTGTAATCCTTTACTCTAATATTTATGGGTTTCTACTTGGATTAGTTATTATGAGAGTCACAACACAGTTCTCAGACAAATGACAGTTTTGCAGTTATGTTGTACAACAAGGGAGAAAATCAGATGTTCTAGAAAAGGTTTCCCTCTGCTCTCTTTGTTTGTTTGTAGCCTGCACTGGCTGATTGCGTCCCCACCCACATTTCTCTCTCACCTGCATCCACCTCCCTCATTAGTTCCACCTTCATTACATCCAGTACTCAGGTTGTTTCTGTCACGGTCCGCTGTGACAGACCGTGCGGTGGTGTGTATGGTGGACCCAGGTGCGAACACAGGTGAGCAGGCGGGAGTGAACTTTAAACAAAAGCGAGCCTTTATTGTGGCTGATGACAAGGTATACAAATACAGCAGGGATAGCGTGGCTAAACGGAAACCTAAACTGGGAATAACTAAGGTAAAGCTATGACTAAGAATACAATAGACCGGGCATGGAAACATAGAGGGTGGAAACACAGACGACGCGACACAGACTACATGAAACACAGAGACTAAATACACAAGAGGGATGATCAGGGGAAGTGGCCACACATGGGAACACAGCTGACACAGATAAACATAACAAGACATGGCAGGAGTAAACAACACTGACGGGAGACTGTCAAAGTAAAACAGGAAGTACACAGAGGTGCAAACAGGAGGAGAGAGAGAGCACGGGCATAGTGGGCTGGGGAAACATGGAATGAAACACGAGGGGAGATGAGGGCTCACAGATACATAGAGGGGCACACAGGGGATAAGAGTCACAAGGGGAAGTCAAATAAGGAACAACATAACAGGACAACTCAGGAAACATGACCTAAATAAGGAACGAAATACAAAAACACAAGGAACTGAGAATACTGGGCCCGCATGGCCCAGGACCATGACACCACCCCCCCCCCCTAAAGGGCTGGCTCCCGACAGCCCAAACCCGAGAAACAAAACAAAAACAGAAAACAACCCACCCAGGGCGGGAGGCGGGGGACCAGGACGGAGGGACCAGAACGGGAAACAAAACAAACAACAGAAAACACAGGAGCACATGACCATAGTCCAAATACAGTTCAGGGGGCCGACCCATAGCCCACAGGCACAAGAGTTCACGGGTCACACGGTCGGGGGGCCGACCAGGCGGGTGGCACAGGTGACAGAGCTGGTCCGGAGGCCAGCCGTGCGGAAGGCAGTGGCGGCGGCGAAGGAGACGACGGAGCAGTTTAGGGGGCCGACCGCGCGGAAGGCAGCGGCGGCTCTCCTGTGTTAGGCATGCAGGCCATGGCCCGGTGGGCACAGGACCAGACGAAGCACAGGCAGAGGCAGGACCAGACGAAGCACAGGCTGAAGCTGGGCCAAACGAGGACGAAGACTCTGAGGCTGGGCCAGGCGAGGACGAAGACTCTGAGGCTGGGCCAGGCGAAGATGAGGCTGAAGCCGGAGCCGAAGCTGGACCAGGCGACGGTGAAGCAGGAGCCGAGACTGAGGCCGGACCAGGCGAAGCACAGGCTGGAGCCGGACCAGGCGTGGCAGAGGCGGAGGCTGGACCAGACGGCGATGTGGACGGAAATACGGAGGCCGCAGCTAGCGTGGATGAAGACACGGCCACTGCAAACGTGGACGAGGCTGCCAGTGGAGCAGCTGGTGGCTGAACGGGCCCCTCGGACCCTCCAGCGGAGACGGGTGGCTGAACGGGCCCCTCGGACCCCCCAGCGGAGACGGGTGGCTGAACGGGCCCCTCGGACCCCCCAGCGGAGACGGGTGGCTGAACGGGCCCCTCGGACCCTCCAGCGGACGTGGCTTGAGGCCGGATGGGCTCCTCGGGCCCTCCAGCCGGAAGAGACGGCTGAAGCAGAAAGCAGTCTGAGGCGGAGAGAAAGCTCACGCCATTCCTAGCAGGCTGCTTCCCAGCCTGTACAGCTGACGTGGAAGGAAGCTGAACGGGCTCCTCGGGCCCTCCAGCAGACGTGGCATGGTGCTGGACGGGCTCCTCGGGCCCTCCAGCTGACATGGCTTGAGGCCGGATGGGCTCCTCGGGCCCCCCAGCAGACGAGGCATGGTGCTGGATGGGCTCCTCGGGCCCTCCAGCCGACGTGGCTTGAGGCCGGACGGGCTCCTCGGGCCCTCCAGCCGATGTGGCTTGAGGCCGGACGGGCTCCTCGGGCCCTCCAGCCGACGTGGCTTGAGGCCGGACGGGCTCCTCGGGCCCTCCAGCTGACGAGGCATGAGGCCGGATGGGCTCCTCGGGCCCTCCAGCTGACGTGACGTGAAGTGGCGTGACTGCTGCAGGGTGCCGGATAGGCACACCCGGGCATCTAGCAGCAGACGCAGGATGAACAGTTATGGAGGCCCCTGGCTGGACAGGGAGCTGAGCTGCCGGCTGGACAGGGAGCTGAGCTGCCGGCTGGACAGAGAGCTGAGCTGCCGGCTGGACAGAGAGCTGAGCTGCCGGCTGGACAGAGAGCTGAGCTGCTAACCGGACAGGGAGCTGAGCTGCTAACTGGACAGGGAGCTGAGCTAAAGGCTGAGGAAACACAGGTTGTTGAGGCATAATCCCACACAGAGAGAGAGCAGGTGGAAAACAGTCTACAGGGCTTACTATCTTAGCACAGGAGTCAATGAAGTGAGCAGTGTTAAAGACCACCAGTTCCGAGCCAGCACTCTTTAGGTTCCCAGAGTCTGCATCAGTTGTAAGTGGCTTAAGGGCTAATGGCCCAGTCTCTGTAGTCACAGGAGGACTCAGGATAAGCTGGTTGGACTTAATCAATGGTAGTGTAAGGCTCAGAGGAGCTGGTTTAACCATATGAAAAACAAGAATTGCCACTCGACCCACAAAGACAAGGCTTAGACCATCAGAGTGTGGCTCCTGGACAAACATTAAATACTCGGGTATGGACCTAACTGATGGCATGGTAGTAGCATGACTGTGATATGTTGGACAGATGCGTTTTCTGGAACCCACACCCGTAGAGGTCTGTGCCTTCGGAGTGATAGCTATATTGAGTTGAGGGACAGACACAGTACTCGAACCATTAACTGAAACAGGTGACACTTCAGGCTGTAAGTGCGTGGTAACACCATTGTTCGAGGCCAAAATCGTATCTAGTGATGTGTTCACAGAGACAGGAGAAAAAGGTGTCACATTAACCCTGATCTCGGCCTCCATCTCCTGATTGGAGGTAATGGTGCTGGAGCAAGACAGTTCGAAATCACCCTGTTTATTACCTTCAGGTAGACAGAATGCATGTTGTGACATTGCACAGTCCAGGTCACCATGATCTGCAGTTATGTTTGCCTCTTGATGACGTAACGTGAGTTCATGATCAGCATTCACAGTTTTCAGTTCATTAAACACAAGTGTGGCTGGGAAAACAGGATCACTAGTCATGTCACCCTTTAATTCACGGTTCGCCACCTCTGCATTATCCTTGCTTACTGTGGCTGCAGAGGGCCCCAGAGGTGGGGAAACACATTTCTTGAGGTCCGGCTCCAACACAGGCACACCTGTTGGCCCATTGAGGAAGGGTGTGGCTTGGGAGCTGGTCCGATCTGGTACAGCTGAACCTTTAGTTAGACCATTGTGTCCAGACATGACCTTCACCAGTGACTGGGTTATGCTTTCATTACCTTCATTAAGTGACTGGTGGAGGAGCAGGGCCGACTCAGGAGGGAAGACCTTCGCCATAGGCAGCTCAGACTTAGTCGGAACTGCGGACACGGAAAGAGACACAAAAGAAAACACCTCCCTCCCGCTAGTAACATGAAAAGCAGTGGAAGTCTTTTTCGGTCTATGTGAAGATTCTGTGGTCCCTGCAGGATTGAGTGAAGTAGTCGCGAGTGACTGGGAAGAACTGTCTCTAGACTGTGGTTTGGTTAATAGGTCATTACTAGCCGTATCTCCGGCTAAGTCTGTATTCACTTCACACGCCTTCCACTCAGAGGAAACTTGGGGTAACAAAACGGTTTCACTCACCTCCGAGTGTTGGGCGGTGTGACGGCGACGCGAACGGCGCTTTTTCTTGGCTGTGGGCCCCGTTGAAGCGGACGGAGGGGCCTCCTGCAGCGTCGCAGGGGCTGAGGAGGCGGGAGCTCCTGGCAACTCCGGGGGCCCCCAAAGGCCAGGCGTGTCCCGCGGAAAATCTCACCGTAGCGAGGAGCGAGCCCTGGCTTCCCTCGTAGCTCCTCCTCCAGTTGCGCGCATGCGGCGCGCTGCCGCTCCTCGAGGTCGAAATCCATTACCTCCACAGCCTCCTCGTGTCGCTCAGTGGAGGGCGAGACATGCCGTAGCGATGAGCGATGGCGACGTGAACGCCGCTTCCGTCTTGAAGTGGACGCGGATGGAACTTGGTTTTCTGTGGCGACTGGCTCCTCGTCTTCCGACCACATCCGCGCCAGAAAAGAAGCGGGAGAAGAGTAGTCCGATCGAGGCAGCGAGGACGGGCGGCCGGTCCGAGGCGGGGCGGCTGGCGGAAGCTCCTCCTCGGAGATAAGCCAGGGCTTCCAGCGTAGCTCATCCGCCCGATACGCTCGCAACACCTGCTGCCGCTCCTCCTCACCGAAGTCAACAGCCTCGGGCATCTCCGTGCAGGCAGGCGGTGGCGCAGATGCGGAAGCTGATGAAGTGCGAGCCAATGGTGTGTCCGTGGTGAGCCTCACCGTTCCGACTCTGACCGCCACTGGCTCATGAGGCGGCGGGGCAACGGCGCGATGGCACGGCTCTGGTGAAGGTGCACGCCCACCGGGCCGCTGCTGCTGCGGACGGAGTCGGAGAGCGGAGACGAGAAGGTCGCTGACGAGGGGGTGCAGCGTCTCCCATAACCAGGGGAACACAGACACGCACACCCCTACCTGGCGGGCGAACTCCTCCCGTTCCTCCTCACTGGAACAGTGCAGCCACTTGTCGCATAGCGACTCCACTGTCCGGACAATCTCCAGTCTTTGTGTCGCTGGGTCCGGCGTGGTCGCGTCGTACTGTCACGGTCCGCTGTGACAGACCGTGCGGTGGTGTGTATGGTGGACCCAGGTGCGAACACAGGTGAGCAGGCGGGAGTGAACTTTAAACAAAAGCGAGCCTTTATTGTGGCTGATGACAAGGTATACAAATACAGCAGGGATAGCGTGGCTAAACGGAAACCTAAACTGGGAATAACTAAGGTAAAGCTATGACTAAGAATACAATAGACCGGGCATGGAAACATAGAGGGTGGAAACACAGACGACGTGACACAGACTACATGAAACACAGAGACTAAATACACAAGAGGGATGATCAGGGGAAGTGGCCACACATGGGAACACAGCTGACACAGATAAACATAACAAGACATGGCAGGAGTAAACAACACTGACGGGAGACTGTCAAAGTAAAACAGGAAGTACACAGAGGTGCAAACAGGAGGAGAGAGAGAGCACGGGCATAGTGGGCTGGGGAAACATGGAATGAAACACGAGGGGAGATGAGGGCTCACAGATACATAGAGGGGCACACAGGGGATAAGAGTCACAAGGGGAAGTCAAATAAGGAACAACATAACAGGACAACTCAGGAAACATGACCTAAATAAGGAACGAAATACAAAAACACAAGGAACTTAGAATACTGGGCCCGCATGGCCCAGGACCATGACAGTTTCTGAGCTTCATCTACACCAGCATTCTGTTTTTTAAATGTGTTTTCTCTTTGTACCTCTAAATCCTTTTCTGCTCTTTTCCTTGAAACTTGTATTTTTATAAATCCATTTTGGCAATTTGTATAAAGCAAGCCAGTTTAATTTGAATATATAAGGTCAGTCACAAGAACTGCCTTCATACAGTAACATAAAGAATAGTAGAGAGAGAGATTCCCAAGGATTGGACAACCGCCCCACGTGAGTGACCTGGGGAAGAAGCACTCCCTTTTACCAGGAGGAGATATCTAGCTGATCCAGGATCAGGGAGCCATCTTCCTCAGCTGATTGGAGGATGAGGAGAAAGTGAAGCGAAAACAAGGGAGCACAAAATGACTAAAACAACAAACGGGACAAAACACAAACTATGAGAGAGCACATAAAGGTTGGTGTCATGCAGTAGTGGCTTACAAACACATTTTTAGTGGAAACATGAGAGGTGCAGTGCTCAGTGCTTCAGTGGGATTCCCCCAGCAGCCACTAGTTCAAGTAAGCAATGTTTCTAAGTACAGAATCTCCAATAAGCGGAGTATTTCCCACAGTGGGTGTGATGCAGAGTTGAGGGTGAGCTGAGGGACAGCTAACCAGGGCGGAGCTACTCTAACCCACACCGGCTACAGGGGTCTGGCTCTCTGCAGGGTTTCCTTCAGCGGTGCAGAGCTGTGCCTCTACACCAACTAAAAGTCTGTTTGTTGCTAGCAGCATTAGCATTAGCAAGGAGTAAATAACATGTGACGTAGCTGCAGGTCGCTATAGATAGTAGTTAAGCTAAAGGTTCAGCAAACAGACCCAAAAGAGTTCAATAACTGAACACTGAGCCAAAGATTATGTGCTTGGATAAAAGTTGTGTAACTTACAGTGTGAAATAGGTCGCAACATAAAAGATGGGCAGTAATAGAGCTGGGATGATCAACTAGCAGCAGAACACCAGAATGCACTGAACCACAGGAAGTGATACAATACCACACCTGCTATTTGTTATGCGACCGCCTACATTTGGGTCATTTCCATGGATTTGCTTCAGCTTTAGCACCAAATCACAATATACAGTCGCTTCAAGGTTCTTTATAGTTCAATATTAGAGCGAAACCCCAACAATCCAACAACCGTTTGATGAGGAAGCACTTTGTGACAGTGGGAAGCACCTCCTGGATCCCTGGATCCAGTTTCCAGCACCCGGAACAAGAAAATGACTTGACTCATTTATCACCCTCCACATCCAGTAACTACAGTTTTTGTTGGACATGTGAGGAACTGGCTGTAGCTGTGGCACCATCAGGAACAGAGATATGGGTGTGGCTCTCCATATTGATGTCAGCCTGCTGGAAAATTGACAGTGGAGATGCAAACGTGTTATCGTGGGGGATGAAAGAAAGCCAAACATCAGATTTAAATTCTCAGCTGCCTGATGATGAATTTCCTGTTTTGACAGAGTTTCATCTGATCTATTATCTAATAACACAAACACACAATCTGATCTCGAACTTCCTGTTCACCTATTCCACTTAATATCTTTCCATGTGACCGCTCGCTGCCTTTACAGAGCAGGTTGCCGTTAATCTTCCGTACACGCTTCTCTTCACGCCGGCTTTTATCGTGAAAACAAGTTTTGCATTAGGCTCAGTCACGTCTGCACTGGCTTCCCCGTTCCCCCCCTGAGCCGTACACCTCGGCGTCCTCCTACACAAATATTCGCAGCATTAATTAAAATCCTCTCTGTCAAAGTGTGACTGACATGTAGTCGCTGAGCGTGACACAAAGCTGGGAGGAAGTCATGTAAAGGTTACATTTTCCATTTATACCCGAGGCACTGAGGCTTATGTTAACAGCAGGATTATTTCTGTCAGGTGATCAGCACACAAAACAAATGAAGTCATTAGTTTGAAAACATCCACATATTTTTAAAGAAACACATCAGAATCAGCTGATTTTCACTGTACAGTAACTTCAGTATGTTTAATGAAGCCATGCAAAATTTTACCTTCATACCACAAATATTTTCAGAGTTACACGCACTCGAAGCTGTCAGTCAAATGTGGTATTTAAAATGTAATCTGACTGAATCAACACTGCATGAGAAACAAACACCTGTTTGATCAGGTAATGGACCAGAAACCGAATTTTTACACACTTGTACAAAAAAAGGAAAATTAAATTAAATCCCAAATCACAACAACTGTTGCCTCAGGTGCTTTATATTGTAAGATAAAGACGCTACAATAATACAGAGAAAACCCAACAATCATGAGACCCCGTATGAGCAAACGCTTTGGCAACAGTGGGAAGAAAAATCTCCCTTTTAACAGGAAGAACCCTCCAGCAGAACCAGGCCCAGGGAGGGGCGGCCAACAAGGAGTGATGTGCACTACGTTGCACATTTACCAATTTTTTCTTGTAAATTTGCCGCATTCGACGTAAAGCAGTCACACACTCTTGTGTGAAGGACTTTTATTGTGAAAGGAAGAAACAGGAGAGTTTTAGAGGGGTTTCCAGTAGAGATCGGTTAACCATGTTGGATAGATTGTCTTCAATAAATCTCAAATTTAAATGTAATTTAAATGAATTCTTTTATAGAATAAAAATCCGGCCTGGAGAGTCGTCGCGCTAATAGTCCCTGGACATCACAGGCGTCGCGAATGCCAGAGAACGAGATTCACACCGTTGGAGTCTCGGGGGTGCCGACCTCCAGCCGTCGGCACCGAGACGCTTCAGGACGAAGACGAGGAGAATTGTTGGACCAAACCGAGCCACCTGCAGCCACCGTGCTGCAGGGGTCGACGTGTTCAGGTCTCGCAGCCGAAGGTTTACATGTTTAAAAGCTTCGGGGGTCGTCACCCTGAGCGCCCCACCTGTGGAAAGCCTCGAGCCTCCAACAGCGTCACAGACTAAAGCTCGAGCCGGTTTCCCATTAGGTCAGTGCTTGCCCCCAGAGGGCAATTGTTTTTAGCTCCCCTTTCCCTCCTCTCACACCAAATACCGCACAGAGCTGCAATTAGACACTCCATTATATAAAGGCATATTCAGATAACAGGGGCACCAATGAGGTCAGTATGTGCCCTTTGTTGTGGGATTAATGAGTTTTTTAATAAAACAAAAAAAAATGCCCACTTCTTTATTGTCATGACCTAATGAGTGTGCCGGTGGCGCCAGGCCATGTTGGTGGGAAAGTGCCGCGGTTGTACCCGTCTCTCCGTCCTTTCCGTGCACCTGCATCCACCCCCTTCTCCCAGCGCCGGCCCGTGCTTTCCGGACCCCTCCTCCAGTGTTTGTATTCAAAGCTAGGAGCCAAACAAATGTTTAATTACCATAAAATGCTATCGGCATTTCGCCCTCTGACTCAATGAATGGCAACATTATCAACATGGGGACCAGTGGTCAATTGGGTCATTGATTTGGATTGTTTGACAGACCCGGAGCCAAGGCTGCAGGAGAAAGCAAAGTTCAAAAATCCCCCTCAGTTGAATCGAGAAGTTTGGCACAGAATCTGTTGGAAGGGGCTGTCAGGAGCGATTAGGGGGCATGAAAGGTCTCAGCGATCAAACGGGGCCTGTTCCAACGCTGCGCATTTAATTAGAATTTGCATGCCTTTGTTCCTGACCCTTCAGCGGGCATGATCTGATTACAAGGGTGAACAGAACGGGGAGCTTGCAACGTGCGCCCGCGCTTTTTCGCCCGGCAAAACGCGGCAGGTATTCTACGCAGGTGCAAATGGGTTGTGGGTGATGGCGACCCACGGCCGGACGCAAACTCAGAGCAGCTGGAGGGACGGAGGTGTGCGGGGGGGCAGCCGGAAAATATCCGACCCCCAAATGCTTCTGCTTCATTTCTGCCTCCTGCTGAATTGTGGGAGTTTGGGGAGGGGAGGGGCTGACTGAAGCGCTCCGTGGCCCATTAATTGGGAGGCACAGCGCCCTTTGACCCCTATGATGATGCAGGGTGACAGGGCAAATGGCGAGAGGTGATTGGCTAGCAGCTACAGCAGTTGAATCTGCCACCAGTGGTGTTCGAGGGTGGAAAAGGGCAGCGTGGACCCAAACTCTGCCCCGCCCCCCCCAAATTCTTTGCTCCTCCATCCAGTTTTATTAGTTTTTGTGGCAGATTTTTTTCTGTCATTTTTGCAAAACTTTTCTATTAATCGATTAAATATAGATATTTTACTCTAACAGCATGGCACAAAATAATCATCCCTTAAGTCAAATTTGCATATTTATTTCCCTACTTTACTGTAACTCCTCATAGCCTTTAATGACAATCACAATTCATATTCATGTCTCATTCTGATGATAATTAATAATACCTGAAATTCATTTGTGTTCCATGCTTTTTGCTGTTGTGATTGTTTAGATGATCGGGAACTGTGATGTGAAATGCTGATATTTGTTATACCAGTAATAATAAAAGTACACATTCATAATTTATACATTTATATTGTTAAGTTACCAAATTATTCCTAAAAAACCTTAATAACTGCCTTTAAGAGTCAATTATTATTAGTCGTAATATTAACAGTAACAAAGGAACTTGAATACTCAGAGTATTTATATAGATTAAGTTGTGTTAAATATTACAGAAACAGCTTTTTACTCGAATATTTTGAGTTCCCGACACATTTTGAATTTATTAAACTGTTTCCAGTTAATCTGGACTTTATATGAGCATCACATATTTAATAACATGACCTTCATGATGTGAATGTTTTCCCAGTTCGTACATTTACAGATTTTCTAAGTGTATAAAATTGATTGGTTGTGGTTTTTAATCAGCTGTACTTATGAAGTTATGCAGGTTAAAAAGTGCTGCAAAATTATTTTTAAAGCGTCAGATTCATTCATGTACATGCTGGGAAAATATTCTTACTATGAGGGTAAACTTTTGCATTTGTTGTTCCACAAACACCCTCCTCCTCCTCCCGTCTCTGTCCCCCACACACATTTTGGGAATTGAGACGTCCTCTGACATGCCGTACTCGGATTTCCGGGTCACACTCAGGAAGCACAAATTAGAGAAATGAGGAAAGCCAGTAGAGTCCAGGTGGAGTGACGGCTGTCAGCACAGACAGCAAAGTGCAGAGTGATGCTCTGCTCAGAGTACAAGGAAAACTTTGTGTGTGTGAGAGTTTATTTTTAAGCAACTTTAATTCAATAAATTAGACTTTTTTTTAATGTAAATTTGATAAATTAGTAAAACTTAAAACACCTCATGTGCTCATTTAACCATTTATCAGATCTGATGCTTAGTTTAATATTCAGTGCTTTTTACTGGAAAACGCTTTTATTTCAATAATAAAGCCATAAATGTGTTTCAATAAAATGAAAACTCACTTGAAATTATTATTGCTTTGATTCACAAACCCACCACCTACTGACCAATCAGACCTCTGGGATCCTCCAGACCCTCAAGTGAGGACAGTAAGAGGGTTACGGTTACAAGCTCCGCCCCTTTTATAAGCTCGTGTCTACACTGATGACTCATCGGTCGATGAGCAGCGGGGATGGCGGCAGTGAAAAGATGATTTAATCATTTAACAGTTATTGATAACTGTGTTGAATCAAAGTATCAACACAGTTATCAATAACACCACATTTCAGGACACGGTAGGTTAACGACGAACACATTCCTCTCAGTTGTTTGCAGTTTTGTTATTCTGTCTTAAACGTTTTGGTGCATTACTCTGGAATAAATATGTTATTGCTTTGATTTTAGTTGAAGCTTTTTCAGCTGTTTCCATGATTTTTGTCTTCATGATCATTTTTTCACACTGATGTTTGTGATTTTCTTGTATCCTTGCCGGGACTGAAGGATGTGAGTAAAAACAGCTCCGGCGAGCTTTCCTGTATCAGGGAAACATGATGTGATGTGATCTGAAGGACTGGTGTGTTTTTGTGTGACGGAAGTCATTAGCGTGTTGTTTCTTTGTTAAAGTGTCTCCAGTGTGTCTGGGATGACGGCACGCACCCCATCCTCCTCCCACGTCTCTGCACCTCCACCCAGCTCTTTCTTGTTATTTATAGTATTCTTGTGTTTCTTTATGGAAGAGCTGCGCTGAATGAGAAGACTGACAATGTGACAATAAAAGCTTCTTATCCATTTTTCTCCTTAACAGATGTTTTGGTTGAAACATTTACTAAGACTTTACGTTTCGTTTCAGTGGATTTTAACTTAAGTCTGATTATTTTCATCTTCAGTACAGTAGGGCTGCTCTTTACAGTAGTAAAGATACTTTGGTGCACAAAAAGGCCGACAGGTTTTGGCCTGTGTGATGTGCAGATGTTGGTTCCTGCTGCAGGTCACGCTACTGTGCCACACGGACCAGCAAAAAGCTTTAAATATTTGTTTTTGGTTCATTATGTGCATTTTTGTCTGGACATCTGATGGAACAGGGACTCAAACTCGTGACCCATCTGTTATTGGGTTGGAGACAGGTGAGCAGAGGTGAGTCTGTCTCTTAGAGCCGGAGCTCAGAGATTCACAGCAGCGATATGCGAGACTGCAAAGCTTGGTATCAATCCAAAACCAAGCAAACACTGGGCCAGTACTGATACAGATACTGTGAACTTCTGCAGGATGGAGCAGTGTGTCAAACACATCTTTAAACTTGGGCAACTCATTGGTTGCCCAAGTTGCCCAACCGACAGCCTCGGATCTTCGTCCCATCACCTCCAGCTGGTCTTTACTTAACAATACAAAACACCTCGAGGTGACGGCTGTTGTGATTTGGCTCTATGGAAAATAAAACCGAATTGAATTAAAAATTGAATTTTAAATCTAAGCCTGGAGGGAGATAATATGATTGAAATATGTAACTGAAATTGTCACTGTGGCGTTTTTTGAGCACTTTGTTTGAGGGAAAATGCATTTACCGGGCTGTGGTCGACTCCTTTGTCACGTGGTGTGAGCAGAATCATCTGCAGCTCAACGTGGCAAAGACCAAGGAACTGATCGTGGACTTCAGGAAGACCAGGAAACACTTGACCCCTGTTTCAATCCAGGGGGTCAGTGTTGACATTGTGGAGGACTATAAATACCTTGGAGTACACATTGACAATAAACTGGACTGGGCTAAAAACACCACAGCACTTTACAGGAAGGGCCAGAGTCGTCTCTATTTTTTGAGGCGACTGAGGTCCTTCAACATCTGCCAGAAAATGCTGAGGATTTTCTATGAGTCTGTTGTGGCCAGTGCGATCCTCTATGCTGTTGCATGCTGGGGGAGCAGGCTGAGGGTCGCAGATGCCAACAGACTTAATAAACTAATCCGTAAGGCCAGCAATGTTGTGGGGATGGAGCTGGACTCCCTCAAGGTGGTGTCGGAGAGGCGGATGTTGGATAACACCTCCCACCCACTCCATGACATGCTGGTCAGTCACAGGAGCTCGTTCAGTGAGAGACTGAGATTACCGAAAAGCACCACTGAACGACACAGGAAATCATTCCTGCCTGTGGCCATCTCCCTGTACAACGCATCCACTTAACACACTGTTTGCTGCTACAACTACACATGTTTCTTTTCCAGCTATTTATTTATGAGTGACTGTGGCATGAATAAGGCACGGCGGGACCACGGAGCCACGTTCAGAGCCAACTTTATTTGATTCACGTCACACCACACCACCACCAACCCCTGAGTCCCCGTGTTTTAACACGGCGGGCGTGATTGCGGATGCCGTGCAGGTGCGTCCGCACGGCCCCGCAGACCACGCCCCACCACATACCCCCATCGCCCGATTGAGGCCGGGGAGCAATCTGGCCGAACCTACTCCCCCCCCGCGAACTGGGGCGAGACTCGGCCCCTAAACATCGGCGCCCCAGCCCCTGACCAAGCGACGGGGAAGCGTCCGTTCTGGTGGCCGCCCGCGCATCCAGCGGCAACGGCGAAGCTGGTCCGGAGGTCGGCCGCGTAGCAAGCGGACACGGCCCCACAGGCATGGCCGTGAGCTCCTGCACACAGGCGGCTGGGCAGACGTCAGGCGCGCAGAATCGACTGGTGGCAGCGAGGCTGGACTAGCCAGCCCGCCGATCCCCGGCCTAGCGGGGCTGTCCCGCTCCTCTGCCTCCAACTCCGGCTGCACAGGCTGCCCTGGAGCAGGGACCTCCGTCTCCCCGCACAGCTGCTCCGCCACCGCCTCCGCCACTCCCGTTTGGAGCGGCTCCCCGCACTGCGCCTCCGCCCCCAGCAGGCACAGCCCCTCGCCCACCTCTGGGTGGAGCGACTCCTCTGCCTCCGGCAGGTGTAGACCCTCGCCCGCCTCGTCCTCGGCCTCCGATTGGAGCGGCTCCTCCACCGCTCCCGGCAGGAGCAGCCCTTCACCCGGCTGCTCCTCCTCCTCCGGCAGGCTCGGACCCCCGCGTGGCTCGTCCACCACCTCCGGCTGCCGAGGTGACCCACACGGCTCCTCCACCGCTTCACTGTCCTCGGGACACACTTGTGGGGGTGGCGCCCAGGCCCAGAGCAGCGCTGCCAGCTCTGCCATCTTCCCCAGGTGGCGTTCGCTCTCCTTCCGCAGCTCTTCCTGTTGGCGACGCACCTCCGCCGCCTGCTTCCGCTGGGTGGCCGCTATTTCGGCCACCCTCTCGGCCAGCTCTTTCCTTTCCTGGCTCTGGTAGGTACCCGCCATGCCGCCTCCTGGGTTTCGGCACCAATGTGGCATGAATAAGGCACGGCGGGACCACGGAGCCACGTTCAGAGCCAACTTTATTTGATTCACGTCACACCACACCACCACCAACCCCTGAGTCCCCGTGTTTTAACACGGCGGGCGTGATTGCGGATGCCGTGCAGGTGCGTCCGCACGGCCCCGCAGACCACGCCCCACCACAGTGACTTATGTATGTATGTATATATATGTATATATTGTACTATTCTTAGTTAGTGTATTGTCTGTCTTGTCTTAATGTTGGTTTAAAATGGAGCACTGTAACAAAAAATAATTTCCCCCAGGGATCAATAAAGTATTCTGATTCTGATTCTGATTCTGATTAAAATTGACTAGACTCTAACCATCTCGGGGGTGGATGTAGCAGGGAGCCAATGAAGAGAAACTATTATGGGAGAAATATAATCACTGTCACTACACTCACAGTGGCATTTTGGATTGACTGAAGGCTTTTCAATTAGCTTTTTAAACAGCCTGATAATAATGAATGACAGCAGTCCAGGCTGCAAGTAACAAAAGTATGAACTAGTTTATCAGCATCCCTCTGAGGCAGGATGTTCCCAGTGAATAATACATCATTAAGTTGACATGGAAAATAAGAAAATCCAGAAATAAAGAACAAACCAAGCCACTTAAAAATAGATTATATGTAAGTTCTATTGGCTGTAATTGTGGAGAAACCTGGTTCTACAGAAAGGTGCATGAGAAGTAGAGAAGAGTCCCACGTCTAAGGTTGACTGCTGCAGCCCTACAGAGGGAGCTAACTTCAGCCACTTGTATTCATGAGCTCAGATCTCATGACTACAGCTGAATGTTGGAATCCAGATGATGTGGTAAACTGAAGGCTTTGTCTCACCAAAACAACCCGACACAGCACATTACACTTCACCTTTCCATCACCCGAATAGAATGACCCAAACACGACAGGAAGGTAACGTTATCCAACACTGGGGATGAGGTGGGAGTCAGGCTGCCTTCTCAAGCTTTCACTGCCACAGGCCTATCAGTAGCTAAATAAGTCATTGGTTGTAATATAAACACCAACACCTATCCTCTTATCCTTTATTTACCCAGATTAAAGTCTCACTGAGATTGAAAATCTCTTTTCTCAGCAGAGACCTGGTCTCGAGGGCAACAGAAATTACAACAAATAAAACCTGAGTAAAGAAATGAACTCCCCACATAACCAGTTCCAGCAATGTCACATCCTTCTGCAGATTGCTACAAGAAACAGGTGTAGTCTATTAAAATATTTCTTCTTAATTCATTTTTTCCTAAAAAACGATCAATGGGGAAGTCTGAGACGGAGATGGCCACTTAGCAGCAGCAGAGAAGAAGGGTGTCCATGATGCCGACTGCCAGTTACAAAATGAAAAGCACAATTGTAAAAAAAAAAAAAAAAAAGTTGCTACTAACTGGATGCACTAATAAAAAAACAGATTGTGATTATAATTTTGATAAAAGCATTACAAATGTGTTTACTCGCTAGTTCAGTATTGAGGTAGATTCTATTCAAGTCACAGTCCCATAAATCATGAAAGACAGCTTGCTCCCAGGAATGCTTCAAATCTTGTTTAAAAGCTATTTGAGGTCTTCAGTCTGGAAACATTTATGCGTATTGAGTATTGATTCATTGTATTAATTCATTATGTACATTTATGTACATTTACCGTCCCAGTTCAAACCTCCAGTCAGATGAATTTGATCAAAATCTAAGGCAGCGATATTAAAGCATCAGAGGATGATGAGGATGACATAGAGGGCAAAAAATTGAAATAGTTTAATAACAGATCCTGATAGCTGGTTAGTATCATAGAGATACGCCGCCGCCTTTTCTGGTCAGTAACAACAAAAAACATTGTACTGGACAAGGGCGAGGATCAAGCGACCAAAAGTGTATTATCTTTGCATTAATCTTTGTAGTAATATAGACGGATTTCTCCAAACCATGACTGTTTCATTTGCGAGTTAAGGAAATGAAACAGTCAAAAGGAATAAATAGGTCAAGAAAATGAGGTAAGATGTGATCTTCACTGAAATGTGTGATCAAGTTTGAAGATTTAACATCCAGGTTGTGACTTTTGAAAGGAATAAAAATCTCCACACTCCTCCTACACCGTACATGGACCGGGAACTAATCACTAAAGTCCATAAAAGAAAATGAGGTGCTGAGAGGAATTATTGCACGATCTACTGTGCAATATAAAGCGCCTTGAGGTTGTGACTTGGTGCTATATAAATAAAATTGAATTGAACTGAATTGAATTGAACATGCTGATGGGTATGTAGCGGTAAGAAGAATATTGATTAGCTCCAATCCAGTCCACTTAAAAAACCTGGTATGTCAAGGATTTTGGTCTTCCCCAGCTATATGAACATAATGCTGTGTAACATCACACATCATCCAGGAAATCAAGCTGTCTGGAAACATGCTGTGAATAAATTAAAGGAAATCTGAGTGGCCAGGGTCCAACAGACAGCGTTCAATGATCCCATCAGAGTAAACAAGAAGTAGTTCCCTTTGTTATGACTGTCAGCAGATTCAGCTCCAACAGGTCAGCAGGCCCCTGGGCCCAGCCAGCAGGGAAACAAATGAAAATACAAAGTGATGATAATTAAAGTTATCACGACTTAAGAAACGAGATGGATCATTTTCTTTAATTTGACCCTCACTGCTTAATAAAGGGTGTTTGTTTAACACATGACCTCCATGCAGAACCAGACAAACGAGTCAGATTCAGAGTTAGTCAGAACTACCAGACTGTAAAATCAATAGAATGAAATTAATATTCAATAATTAGTATTAGTTTTGGCTAACAATTACAAACTTGTTTAGTAGAGAAACCTGGAGACTGAAGGAAATAGTCCAAATTTTCTGTCACGGGGGTGGAACGGACTCAGGCGCAGACTGAGGTAGCACAGTTCAACGACACTTTATTAATCACACTGGTGCGCTATATACACGTGAAGGGAGGGGGGAAACACCAGGGTCCCGGGGATCAATAGGCTGGGGAGACACACTTCTTCGCACTCGCTCTGCTCCTCGTCCAAATAGTCTCCACACAAGCAGCTCAGCTCACTCTCCTACTCACGGGGTCCAGGGGTCACAAAAGGGCTGATCCAGGTAAACCTGTTTACACAGATGAGGGTAAGTCGAAGGCAAACACGGGAACAGTAGAATCGCAAGGAAGCCAGGCAATACTAACGAGAGTTACTCAATATTCCAGTGACGAATAGCTCAGAGCTATAACTGGCTTTGAGTTTCTATTGTTTAAATTTTTTAATACTTTTTTAATTTTCTCATAGTATTTTGTGTTTTGCCACTGTGAGATTTCTGTATTTAGCTGGACTTTGTCACTTCAGTTTTACAAAGCTAGCTGTCTCTTAGCTGTTTCAGTTGATTGTCTTGATTGTCTTCAGCGGTGTTTCCTTCCGCTTCTGTTTCCACTTCACCAACAAGTGCTGTTCATTGTTGTTGCTTTCATTTGGCATCTGCATAGCTAAAATCATATTAGCATCTATTTGGTTTTATTTTATTCAACCCAGATAAAAAGCTGGTCTTTTATTATTCTGTCTGCTGTGAGAGTGTATCCGTGTCCTTGTGAACTAAACAACTAACAAAGCGACTTACAGATTCAGGATCATACATTTTACCTGTAATCTAAAAAAATAAATAAAAAAAAGAATAGGGGGATCTTCCAGAAATGGTCATGTGATTGATTGTGACCTGCTGATCTCTAAGCTGGAACATATGTGCTGCAGAGCAGGTTAGGTTAACACCATCAGCTACCATGTGTCACGGCTGAGCAGCCGGTGTGTTTATGGTCTGGACCCAAATCCAAAACTAAACACATTCAACATGGAAATATAAGACTTTCAAAATAAAACAGGAAACATAATGGAACATAGACATGACAACACAAGCTTGACGTCAGAAGATGGAAACGCACACACGACAGACTGGGGAGACACAGAACACAAGGGAACACAAGGGAACAGATAAGGGAGATGAAAGCATCGCCAAAGATTAAACATAGAGGACAAGACAGACTTACACAGAACACAGGAAAAGACTCAAACACAGAGACATGGATGAAACATGAACTAGAATAAATGACTCAACTAAACTCTAACTAAATAACACAAGAACTTAACATTAATGCAATCTAATGTAAGAAAAAAAAACTTACATAAAAGCCTGAAAAATACAAAATAAACTCACAGATCCAGCCCTAGACACCATGGTGATCCACACCAGTAACAAATGAATCGTCTATGAAAATCCCAGAGCTAACTCTGACATAGTCAGGGATTAAACACAACATGTTGCTCTAATAATAATAATAAGAAGAAGAATAGCACCCTTCCCCCCCCCAAAGAAAAAAACAAAAATCAAGGAAGCCAGTTGGATTATGTCTGTATTCGTGATTTTAAGCTATTCGAATTCCTTCCTTTGTCTGATAAACCCTTTAAGATAAAGAGGCAATTATAGAATGCAAATGTAGGTAACAGCTTTTTGTAAAGATCGAATAATCTAACATCAAACCCTGAAAACAAAGGAGTGCTCCTCAAAATGTAGCTTTTTTTGAGGGGAGAATTAACATGACAAAGTGTCAGAACTCCACAGCTCTCTTCTCTACATTTAAATGTCTCTCCTGGAGAAAACAGTCCATTCCCAACCATTCCATGAGAGCCTTCTCATTCCCACTGACATCATGTGCAAAGGATTAAAGAAGATTGTTACAGTTCAGGATATGAATACTGAGCAAAATTCCATTATGTCCACTCTTCGTGTAGAAAATTGCATTTAGATTTTGTACAAGTGTTGAATTTATTGTATGCCTGCGTAATATCACGCCTCTCTGAGATGATTTGTTTGCTGAATTAAACTGAAATTTGAAACAATACTGATGGTGCAGCAGCGCTCCTCGTTTTGTCTTTAAGGCCCTGAAATTGAAAACTGCTGTGAACTTGAGCAGCACGGCTTCAATAACAGCTCGAGAGGTTTCAGAGACGCTGTTTAATGCTTCAGGGTTCAATCTCAAAGGGAATACATTTAGAGTAAATGCACTAATGGACAGTGAAGCAGAGACGGGACAGTTACGTTGAAAAGCAGCTACATGGTAAAATAAATCTTTGAAGGGAATTATTCTGTAGGCTCGCAGTAATATTTCACAGGGAGAAAGCTGTTAGTAAGCAATCTGTCCAAATGTTCTGTGATGGTGAGTGAGGGGGGCATTAACGGGAGGTAAAATCATGGTGTGAGAGATTTTTCTTTATCCAAGAGGCTGCAGGTGATCTGAGAAAATGCATCAAAACAATCACCTCAGAGAGAGGCCAAAAAACAATTTTGCGAGGCAATCAGCCCATTTCAGATGGGTCATTGAGAAGTCGGTGTAAGAAAGTGTTTTTGTAAAATGCAGGGAGAAAAATCTGCATTAAGAAAACACATGTGCTAAAGGTGAGAATCTACTCGGGGACAAAATGATAGTCACTCCATTTTTAGAAAAATAATGTATTTTCCCACCTTGAACAGTAAATAAAAAGCTTTTTCTCAGCTGTTCTGGTTCATTTCACCGTTAAGGCTCAATGCTGGGGATGAATTTCCAAACGGCTCATATTGTGCATGCAGAAAAACACCACGTTCCTCATCTTATAATTACCTAACACTTGTCTTACATGATTCTCAAACACTGCAAACTACACTAGACTCACTTATTTTCTTGAGGAAAGCTGATTGCGATGCATTGAAGGAAGGGCTCTTCAGACGCCGATTTCGAGAGCAACAAGTTTTATATTGAGCAAAATAGCATTTATATTTGTAATGTGAGGAAAATGGTTATTTTTTCCCAGCAATGATCAGTAAACAATAAAAGAAGGAAAACAAATAGGAAAACTGTGCCCTTTGAATTAGATTACCACCTGGCCCTGTACAGGAGGCTGGAGGGAATCTAACCCGTAAATATTCAGATATGATCAAAATGCTCCTGATTTATAGATCTTAGTGGTGGATGATCCTCTAGCTTCAAAAGATAAATTAACCATATTACCATATAAAGATGTTTTATTTTTCACCAAAGGGAGAAAAAGGGCCAGCAAACAGCTGTGCTGTGCTCATAAAACACTAAACTCTGGAGTTTTTCCTCAATCTCCTCTTTTTAACACAAACTCAAGTCTGTTAAAATTCTTCTACCTGAAACTCTCAGTTTTTCACATCAGTTATTTTATGATCTGTGAAAACTTTAATCTTTGGTAGGATTTAGTCCTTTTTTAAAAGGGAAGACATCTGAACTTCTGATTATTCTGATTATTTCACCAGTAGCCTCAACATCATCTTTTGTGCATATACATGAATAAATAAATGTGAACATTTTCCAAATGGATGCCTCACTTCATAGTCAGTTTACAGGGATACATTTGCAGGTGGCACACTTTGGCTTGTAAACTAGAATCAGTTTGAAACACCAGGTGTAAACAGTCAGGACCTAAAAACAAACCCATCCTGCAGTTACAAAATGCTGCTGGATATTCTTCTTTCTGTTTTCTTCTTGTCACATATTCTTACTGACCTCTCTCCTAAAGTTCTCGCTTATGAGGTAGCATGGCCACAAGCATCCTCTGCACTCTCCTACAGCTTCTTAAATATAGTTGGTACCTTGCTACAGGTCCATACATCAATGCTATCCTTGCTCCTCTGTACAGCGTCTGTCTCCCACATAAAACTGAGCAACTCTTCCTGTTTTCTAAAGTGTTGTAACTGCCCATTAAACATGTTTTACAATAACCACAATAACCATAGTTTTTAAATGAGCTGATGTTGTAAATATAAGCACACAATAGCTGAGTGCAGCGAACAGTCAGTGGGCCAAAGAGACATTTAAAGATTTAACTGAAAGACAAAGCTGGGAGAAAGTAATGTGTGCATGATACTTGGCCCTAAAGCAACAGAGACAATCTGCAGATGACGGTGTGTGTGTGTGTGTGTGTGTGTGTGTGTGTGTGTGTGTGTGTGTGTGTGTGTGTGTGTGTGTGTGTGTGTGTGTGTGTGTGTGTGTGTTGGGATCATTACTCAGCAGAACAGTTGTTGGCATGGACGAATGGATCAAAGGTGTTCAGTCGACATGCCAGATCAGGTTTTTTTGGTTTGGTTGGCTTTAAAGTTTCCCTTTTCATTAGGACCTCAACATTTTCAAAGGCCAGTGTTGTCACTCTCACATGAGCTGGAAGGTGTCATTTGTCATTCAGACAGGAGGAGGCTGACAAACATGATCACAGACTGAGTGACAAGGATTCAGCAAGCAGGGATTAAAGAGAAATTTTAATCAGGAGGGGTGATTTTTTAAAAGTTTTACTTACTGAACATGGCTTTAAATTTGTAGAGCAACTATATATATTTAATTAAATTTCATAAATATTTCCATTCCCATCATCATCTAGCTCTAAGTCATGTATGGCTGCTGGTGATGGAAATGGAGGTTGGCGGGTGAGCATATTTGTGTCAGGAGCTGTAGGGATCAAACATTCAGAGGAAATAAAGACGGGATTTTGTAAATAAGAAAGGTGTAAGGCTCAGCAAAATGAAGGGGGAAGGGCGTTTGATGCAAGCGAAAGAAAAATTCATATGTTTCTGTTTGAGATGGAACCTAAAACAAAGAAAACTGTCCTTCTGGCTGATTAGATCCAAGATGACTTATATGGTAACGTCAAAAAGTTGGAAAAATTAAACCATTAAGCCAGAGAAATGGTGAACGAAGTATGGAGGCGTGCGAGTTTAAGGCTTTGCTACACTTCACTCTAATTGTGCCAAATTACAAGTCAGTATCCCATGTGGGAAACATACCGTGTCGGAGATCTGCCACTTTCCTGTTGCTCCCAGATCTTTCAGCAGAGTTTCTAACCCACGTTACTGATACCTTCAAGCCCAGCTGAGACAGAGAGCAAAATCAGAACAAATGCATTTACTTCAACCACAGATGGAACAGCTTTGATTTGAGTTAGCTAAACAAATCTCAGTCCTTTTTCCAACTGATCATATAAGCTGAACTGAATGTTTAAGATTAGGGTAGATGAGATATATATAATCTGCAGTGGGTTATGGGTCTAGCCCAGGATCTCCTCACCGCTGGGCATGCTGGGAAAACTTCCAAAGGTTGGTCCCCAGGAGGCATCAGATCCTCAAACCGCTCCATCAGTCCCATAGTGGAAACTCATTTCAGCTGCTTGCATTCACAAACGTGTTTTATTCATTATCCAGATTCAATGACCAAAGGCAAGGATCGGGACATAGATGAACTGGTGAAGCTTTAATTTTTGACTCAACTCTCTCTTCACCACAATAGTCCAGTTAAACACCTGCATTATTACTGACAGAGACTGTGTTGGCCCTGCCACAGACTGGTGACCTGTCAAGGGTTTACTCTGCCTCCATGAGAGACAGGGTAGACCCTATGGTAGCTGGGACAGGCTCCAGCACCACTACGACCTTGGAAAGGATCAGCAGAAGAGAACGGATGGAGGAATTATTATTATTGAAACAATCCACTGGTTCAACTCAGGCTCCACCTTCCCATTAAGCCAAGAAGATTCTTGATTCTTGAACCCCCTCATTCGAAGCAGCCTCCCTCCTAAAACAAAGAGGGAGCACTCCCCAGTTTTTGGGCATTGAACCATAGCCACAGACTTTAAGGTGCCAAATCTCATAGCAGCCATGTCACACTTGGCTGCAAGCCGCTCCAGTGTTGCTGGAAGTCACGCTCTAATAAAGCCAACAGAGCCTCATCATCCACAAAACGCAGATGGCCAAGTGCTGCCCCCCATCTAGCCTCACTTGGATAGCATTCAGTGGTTGAGTTCTTTTTAAGCATTGTTTAAGTTTGAAATGAAGCATACAGTGTATAAGTTAAAATATGCTTAAAGTCATTGATTTCTGCACATGTGGAGTTCTGTAACAATCACTGATCATGCTAGCTTTCAATCACTATTTGGTTTAAATGGTTTCCTATTTATTTACTTTTGTTAGTTTTCTGCACCAGTTCTTGTTGGTTAGGTTATAGAAAATATAATTTATGGGTTAAAAAATGAGACGGAAAGGGTCCCCAGGCTTAGATCCTACACAAGTCTACCTCGAATGTTGAGTGAGAGGTGTACAATTACAGCCATATAATAACAAAAATAATGTGGGTGAGGATTAGTGAGTGCCAGAGCCATGAGCCAGGATTAAACCGAGATCATCCTTGAATACATCAGGAAGATGGTCCCCAGGAAGAAACGCAGCAAGCGATGAGAAAACATGAAGAAACATGGAGTCCCTTCATGAGATGTACCATCAGCAGACAGAGGAAGTGGCTGACATCCAGAAATCCTACGACTTGAAGGATAACAAAGAGGCTCTGATTATGGCAGCATAAGAACAGGCACCAGATCCTTAGAGGCAGGAGAGTCTGCCACGGCCGACAGGACCCAAACCTCAGGCTGTGAAAAGGGGTCCTGGAGATGGTCCAGGACATTGTAGCAGGATTTAAGATGCAAGCGGGGATAAATCCATTTTATTCTGCTCATCCAATATCCAATCACCAGGATTCTGGAGCACTAAGCCAGCTATCATAGGGTGAGAGGGAAGATACATCCAAGAAAGGGGGTAACACAAAGGGACAGACCATCCCAATTCCCCTAATCTCATGCATGTCTTTGGGCTGCACCTAAGGAGAAAGCCCACAGGCACAGGGAGAACATCCACACTCCACACACACAAACATACAGGCCAGCCAGTGCAGCATTATTATTATTATTATTATTATTATTATTATTATTATTATTATTATTATTAACAACAATGATAATGATAATAATACCACATTAACAAAGAATTCTCAAATATGGAGTAAATAAAGTACTTTTCATTATTTCATTCATCATATCTTGTTCTTTTTAATTTTCTTCACATGTATTTTGTAGTTTGATTGTAATCTGCTGCTGGTGTCATACTTACAGGTCTACGCTCTTTTTATTACTTTTTATTTCACTGCTGAAATGTCATGTTGAGCCCTTTATCTTTTGAGGGGCTGTGGGGGACGGCCTACTTGTCAGCATTGTCAATAACAGTTTGGGATTTTCAGCAGATGGCAACAGACCAGCAGACTGCAGCACTGTGGGAACAAATGGGACCACCTTTGACTTATAAAAACTGACGCATGGAAGGCATTTTGTCGCCACAGTCAGAAGCAGATTCCTTCTTCATCTTGACAGGACTACTTAACTGTGGAGATAATGGGGATAAAGTGCAGAGAAAAAGAAGAGCAAAAACACGGTATGAGATGTAGCACTTCCTTTATTCCTCATAATGCAACCCTGACTTCACTATATGGGGAAAGCTATCCATGTCCTGCCAGAGAGGATGCAACACCTTAATCTCAAACATGGAGCCTTATGAGCCATCCTGCACACCAGGTCAAACTTCATCACACGAAGGAGGATCGCCTATGAAGTGCAAATCGCTGAGTTTCTCTGCACGGAAAAGAAGCATGATTGATGCATGTCAAGCAAGGGATGAAAGTAGAGCTGAGCTGCTGAGCTGGAAATGGCAATATACATCAATAAGTTATGCAGCATGTGTAAAAGAGCCCATCCAGAACAGCTTCCTGTTAATTCTCAGAAGGCTGATTTTGGGGAGCAACTCAGCACTGGTCTGTCAAAGACTCTGCACGAGTCATCAGTTCATGTAATTGTAGGGCTCACAACCATGTTTTCCACTCATGGGATGATCAAGTTCTTTGTTTGAGATAACACCCCTCAGCTATTTTCAGCTCGGGGTTAATTGCTTGAGCAACACTTTTTTCAGGAGTGAACTTGTGTGACACAGAGAAGTTTATCAAAAACCTGTTGCGTAACATTTTCAGATTTATTTATTTTTCTACTCTTCAAATGTGCAAAAAGCACGAAGGAGAGATTGAGTGTGATACAGCTACCGTGATGCATTCCTTCTTGTCTGTTGAAGTTTTTCATATTTGAAAATACACGTAGTATCACATCAAATTCACTCCAGCTCGAGCTGTTAGAGGCAGGCAGCAAAGAGTTGTCTGAGGTCTGTGTTTGAACAGAAACTATGTTTTCCAAACAGTAGTAGGTTATTTAATACCCGGGGCTAACTTGCTTTTGTGTATCTAACAACACTTCACTGGAATTACGTTTTAGACGAGGACTAAAAAGACAGCAATCTAAACAGGTAGCCATGGCAACAAAACAAAGGAAAAGCAGTCAATGTTCAGTTTATGGGCACAAAATAGTCACCGTGCTGCCAAGCTGTGGCAAGTCCACAAAGCTTTTTTGGTGGAGGTATAAGTGGTGTCCTGTGTGTGAGTGAGAGCAGGCGAAGCAGGGACGTCATCCACCTTTGGGTTGCATGACGATATTAAAAGATAAGGGGACAGGAAGAGAACATGGCAACGTGACAAATGAGGCGGATCGTGCAAATGACAAATAATCAATAGAGAAATGGATGTGATCAGTTTAGGTCCCCGTGTATTAGGTTCCCCTTGTGTCTTTGTCCTGTGTCCTTCTCTGTGTGTTTGTGTTTATGTGTGTGTCCTTGTGTCTTGTTTCCCTGCTCTGTTCCCGTGTTCCCCTCCTCACTTTCATTCCATGCCTCTCCTGTCTGTCATGTGTTTCCTGTCTGCGGGTTCCACGTCCTGTTGTCGAGCTCGTGTTGTCACAGTCTGCGTCTCACTATTTACTGTTTTATTTTTCCATGTTCGGTGTCTTTAGTTTTGCTTCCCCTGTGGTGTCATGTTCATTTGTGTCAGCTGTGTTTCCACTTCCCTCATTACCCTTCTGTGTATTTCTGCTTCCTGCTGTTATTGTCTGTTAACCTTACCATGTCTCAAATGTTCACGTATTTCCTATGTTTCCTGTGTTCCAGGTTTTCATGTAGCTAGCTTTCCCAGTTTAGGTTTTTGTGACTAGTTTCTCTTTTAGTTGGCTTTCGTGTCTGGTTAGTGTTTTGTTTTCAGACATAATAAAAGGCACACTTCTTGTTAAAAGCAAGTTCTGTTTCCACATTTTGTTTGTCTGCATTTAGCTCCACTACTCTCCACTCTGACACACAGGCTCTAAAGGAAATGTGGTAGCACGACTACATCATCAGCACCCCTGTGTTGACCCTTTAACACACATGAACATCTGGCATCTGCTCGTTTCAGTGAACTGTGACTACATTTCACTCCGTTGATTCTCAGCTAAACCTTCATTGTTCTGTTTTTACCCTAATTTTTTTTATTATATTTTACGATTATAATTTTTTCCAGAAGCTTTGGTGTTTTTAATGTTAACCTGCAGTAACATAATTGTCTTCTAAGTTTCTATCTCTGTGCTCATCAGGACTCGGTTAATGAACTGTGAGATCAGATCAGATCAGCAGGGGGAAATTTCACTCCCTTTTTCACTCCAATTTTTGCCAGATATGATACTTGTAGGGATACAGTGAGGAGAACATCAATTAATACACCAATAATTATACATTATAGAGAGTAGGTGGGCCAATCCCAACGCTGTGCCTAGAAAGACTAATTGAATAATTAAATAATTACAGCCATGAAAAACACTGAACAGTGAGCATTCATTTCACACTGACAGTTATAAAATTATAGTTTTCACAGGAGAATAACTTAAACAGATTTCCGACTCACGACCATAGCCCTAAGCAGGTTTTCCCACAGGGTTCAGATCCGGACTACAAGTGTCATCCAAACATCAAAGTTTTTAGGTGACACATATAAGCAAAATGTTAAAAGTGCAAGAAGAACTAAGATGGGGAAATGGATTTACATATAAATTTGAGTTTTATTCTGTCAGCATGAAGCTTATCTTCGGTCGCGTGACAAATGTACTGTTGATGTTAAATAACAATTTCACACACCAGATATTCCTCCTCACTCCAGTCTTCTTCACACATTTTGTGTTCTGTGTGGCACAGTTACTGCATAGCACCCCCCTGCAGAGAGGAGCGCGGCACGCCGTGAGGGAAAAGGCTGTCGTCAGATGACCACACGGTTCAATCAGATTTCAAAGTTACATTTGTCAGCCGCTGTCGATGTTCAGCAGATGCTGGGATTGTTACTTGTTTAGTTTCCTTTCAGTGAAGTTTAGAGTGATAAAGATTGGCTGAGTGATTGAAGACGTGTGACGTGAAGTCATATCTGTTTACTTTGTTCATGAATAAATCTTCTTTCGTCTACATGCAGGTATTTGTTACTTTCTAACTAGGCATTTGTTATTCTTATTAGCAGGCTTTTCTGAAAGTTCCCTAAAAAGCTTTCCCCTTATTGAAAACACCACAGTAAAAGTGACAGTGACTAGAAAGAGAGATTGAATTTCCTACAGTAGGTTCTCTTCCCTGGCTCCCTGTGACATCCAGCCTGGAGATGGCTGACATGGATGGAGTCTAGCCAGTGTTACACACATACTATAGCTCTAAATCATGCATGTTCCCTTATAGTGCTCGATAATGTCCACAGTGACGAACTCTAATTGACTGATATGTGTAATCCTGGACTCTGTTCCTCTCTCCATCGGCTCTACATGCTGCCTCGTCTCCAAGTTAGTGGCTGATGTTTGGCTTCCTGCAGCCAATCTGAGCAGATGCACACTACTGGAGGTCACTTATTTTAACACTGTCACAATTACAGCTTCCACAAGTAAAAGTGTGCATCCAATTAGACATGTAGGGATATAAGACAATGTAGCTGATCGTCAGCAGGCACACTGAAACTTTGCATCATCCAGTGTGTCCAGACTGCACAGCGCCGAGGGCACTGACTGTGTACGTATCCTCCAAGCAAACTAGTGTAGCATAATAACAACAATTATGCTTCCCGCATGTTTGCAGCTGCCCATGTGACCATCCACAAGGGATTATAATCCTGGCCTTATGCACCACATAGTCCCATAATCTGCCAAAGAACTGCAATGCATTTATTGTTTGTGACAATTTGTTTCAAAACGTAGTTTTCAAGGACATTAATATAAAGATGTTGCACTGCAGAAAGACTTTGTCTTACTGATTCAATACAAACAGTTCAAATTCCTCCAGCTGGCTCATCTTTTTCATGGACAGAAGTTTCCTTACAATCAGACGGAGTTATATAAAATCAGCTGTGTTGCCCTGTGAGTGGGCAAACAAACAGGAAGTCAAATGAGGCGACCAGATAAGGGCTTCTTTGAAGGAACAGATGATCATCATCTCAGTGGAAGTCTGGAGACGCTGCTGATTCAGCCCACGAACGTTAACAGAATATAAAATACGAAAAAATAATAGAAAAGCTGCAGATACACTCTGACAAACTGCAACACAGAGTTAGAGCAAAATAATGATGCATGTAAACAAAAGCAGCGCTGACGCTGATATCAACTACTCGCATAAAACAGAAGACTGTAGATATTTCAGCTCAAGTGAAGATAAGAGGGAGATGGACCAAGGGACATGAAATCCATTTCAGTTTTAGTTTTACCGAGGTCACACGGGTGACACATCCAACTGTTTTCTCTACCTCAATAGAGAAGAAAGCAAAAGGATTAAAGGGCACACCGTAACGTTACAATCCAATGCCAGTGCTGTGAAACAGGCTGCTACCTATTACAGTATGATGCGTAGATCAGTGAAATTATTGCAGAGCTATTTTCAATTTCAAAAGGTCAAGATTTTTACAAAGTCCTGTTTACTGAAGCAAAACTTGAATTAAGAGCCGAGATTTCCTTTAAGACCTTTGCTTACACGTCACATAAAAGCTTCTGCTTTATGTAGAATCAACAGTGTGGATCAGATGTGTGGTTTGCACAAAAAGGTCACTGACCTCAGTCATGACCAAACGCGTGTTGATGGCTGCTTCAAAATGGGGACATTTACAAATCACAACAAGTGTCAACCATCAGCTGCAAGCATCTGTGTTAAGAGCGGTTTTCTCTAAACAAGTGTTTGCCCAGAGACGCTATTATAAGGTCACAAGTTCATCTATTCATTTCTTTAACTGAAATAGGAGCTAATGAGTCTCACCAGTAAATCAGTCTGTAAATATATTCCCACTCGGCTGGCTTCAGCAGCTACTCTAAAAGGTTAATGCAGAGAGGGACTGATGAAAAAGAGCCACAATCGGACCGTTTAAGTGGTTTTGAAGCAACACATGACTGCATCCTTTTTTTGAGTGGTTTTTGCAGCCAAAGTGCTGCTCATAGGGGTTCATATGATTGTTGGGTTTTTTCTCTGTATGTATTATTGTAGGGAATATCTTACAGTATAAATAAAATGAAATTGAATTGAATGTGCACAGTTCTTTTATTAGGCCTGACTGTGACATGTCCCATATCAACATGTACAACTCTTTAATAGATCAAATCACTTTGGTTTGTCAAAGACGCTTCATCAGATGTGATTGTTCAGACAGGTTTGTATTTGGTTGTGTTTTTTCTCTAACCTCTATTCATGGTTCACTGACCGACAGCCAGGACTGGGCAACTGTTGTCCATCAAAACACCACAGCGGCCGAAGTGACAGCGTGTTAGTCATTGTGCTGTCTGATTAGAATAAATCCCTGCAGACTCTTCCCCTGTGTGGCTGCTCTTCTCACCTAAACCATGCCAAGAAAATATAGCCAGGAGCCCGCCGGCGCTGCCAGAGGCCTGCTGTGTGGGAGAGGTCTGTTGATTCCTCGTGGCTTTTGCCACAGATGCAATCCTTCCTTCGAGAATAAATTCACATAAACAAATTAAACCGTGAAAGTCAAAGCTGCACGTGGATTCGCTTTCTACTTGCATTATGTTCATTTTCCTCCCTTGGGAGTTTGTTTTCATTTGAGCTTGTTAGCATTAATTTCATTAATTCAAACACCCTTTGAAGAAAAAACGTTAATGAAGATTGCTAAAAGTTTTCTCAACCACTCCAAAATTCTAATTTTAATTGCATTCAGGCCCCAGCTCTCCTCTCAAGACCCTTGACATCCCATCGACTTGGAATTTCTTCTGAAGCACCAGATTGACTCTGGAGGCAGAAATAAATTAGCCAAGACAGACCTCATTAGCCAGAGGGTATTGAAGCTTGACTACCTTGGACACCTGCATGCCATGAAGGGAATTCTGGTCAAAAATATAATTTAATTGTAAATGTCAGTGACTTATTTTCAGATGCTTTCATTAAAAACTAACAAAGTGTCTAATCTAGAAAACTCACAATTATAATTCACATCATTTGTTTTATGTAAAGGTTTTGATTTTCTGTAACCAAATCAGCTCACGGCACATTGCCTTAAATATATTAAACAAATAAAAAGGACAATATTATATCTGAGATCATAAAATACAGCATTAATGTCTCAGATACAGCTGTGCCAGATGTCTTATTCAGTTGCTTTTATTTTGCATTTTTGATGCCTTGACTGCTCTCTCAGTGTCTTTTCCTTCACACTGCACATTTCATGAAGAGATGAATAAAGGATTTACTAAAAATGAGAAGGTGGGAAGCAGACTAAATGAGTTAGCCTGTGCTTTATTATCCCACTCCCTTATGTGTGTATTGAAGAAAAAAATGAGTGTACAAAAAAGGAACAAAGGCGGGCAGGAAAAACGGAGGTGAACTGAACAGGAATTCATGCAGATGAAAAAGTGCAGAGCAGACAGGAGTTTCTGGAGCTTTATATTTATTCATTCATTTCTCGTTCTTTACCTTCTCTTGATCAAGAAGTCCTTGTTGATTTTTTTTCTCATTGATAAAAAGTATAAACCAATTCTTGAACACAAGCTTTCTCATGCTGGAGAGCCTAACAAGGATATCTGGCATGCTAATTTAATACATCCATCCAACAGTGAAATGAGGTCACAGACGTTAGCACAATGGTCCTTTTGGAGCTATCTTTTAACAAAGACGTGATGCCCAGAAAAGATGGCCATCCAACGTTATTCGTGGTCAAAATGTTTGCTGGATAATTGCATAGACTGTGATGCTGAGATTACATTAATTGACTAAGATAATTGCTGAGTTTTGCACCATTCCACTGTGATTTAAGCCAACCAGAAAGGTTATTTGTTCAAGCTAATTCAACTTTGTCAAATGCCCAGCCAACATAATTGAAATATTGAGCTGCTGGAATCATGTTTATAGCCTGAACACAGTGATGCAAATTGCTTCATTATCTCAGGAAGTCAGAGTCTGTGCACAAACACCTGCCTTAAGGCATAAAGGCACAAAGGAAGGAGCTCTGTGTATGGATCGGTGCCAGAAGATCACGTAGTAAACAGCAGGTACACAATCTTTACTGGCCTCGCTGACATTCAGTTTTTCTTTCTTTCTTTCTTTTTTAAATAAAATCACATCATCTTTCTCTACATGGGTCATTCCTACTATTCGGTGCCATTTCAGTGTGATCACTCTTCATCAAAAAATACAAAATTTTGAATTATTTTAACATTTCATCTAAAAGAGGGATTTTCAACCTATAAGAAAAATGTATTGGTCCAGCTAAGGATATTATATTATAATATTTTTTAAAATCAAAGTCTTTACCCATGACGTGTCAAATGTCCACCCTGTTACAGGACATTCAATTTTCTATTAATAACTGTTTTGAATACACAGTTATAGTAATATTTACATTTTCTAAAAGCTACAATGTCCCTTTTTAAAATCTGCAAGGAAATTTCAAGGAAGTATTTTAAACAAGCATTATATTGAAAGAAGACAGGTTCAGTTTTAAGACACAGTGTAATTTCAAAAGATTGTTTTTAGATTCAAAGGGAATATAAAAAAAAAAATTGGCTCCATTTTTAAGTAACTTAATTTTGCTGATTCATTCCCTCCCAATAACCAAAGAGACATGCATTATGTTTGTTGATTTGATTTAATTAACAAAAGAAACACACAGGTAACAGGGTGGACATAACATCAGTGACAAAAAATACCACCTTAAAGAAACTTTGAACACCTTCACCATGCCCGTCCAACCAACACAGGTAGATACATGTCCACATTAAACAAGCAAATTTTCCACTGTACACCCAACATAATGAACATTTTTCTCACACATTTTACCTATGCAACAGACCAGCAACTCCAGTTTTTTTCAAGGAAATCCCACACTTTCCTCTCCAGCTGAACTGACCTCTTATTCAAAGGTGTTGGTTCTTTCATCAGACACACAACCTGGTCATCCCTATACCAGGTTATGTCCTCACGTGGACTTGGCCAGTGGAACTTGTTGGTCCCGTTCTTGTGCATGCATTTCACTTTAACATCCTCTTCAACCTCCAGAATGATTCCTGGGTAGGGTTCACCATCGTAGTTGATAATGCACCACTGACCAATATGATCTTTTGTGATGTTCTCAGGCCGGGTTGGTCCCTCAGTGCAATGTGGACTTGCCTCTTGACTAAGGCTTATCTCCTTCAGGCCATAGCATTCACAGTCTTTGTGCCAATCACAAAGACAAGGGCTAGTGCCTTTGGCACTAGCCCTCTGCTTTCTTTTCCTTTCTCGCCACTGCTTTCTCTGTGCTCTCTTCTGTCGTTCACTGAGATCTGCCACTTTCTTTTTTTTCCCTTCCTCTCTGTCCTTTCTCCACTTCTCTTTCTCTTTATTGAGATATATCTGTCTTCTCTCAGGGTCAGCATCACGACGTGCTCGGTAGCGCCGCTGCTTCTCCGCAGCAGACATTGGTGCCATTCCCTGAAAAATGTATACTATTCAAAATCTTCTAAAAGTGTATATATATACAGGTTAATAATAATTACCAATACACACTTGTATAAATAACCCTAAACACTAAACTTCTATCATCTTACGTCCCCCCTGTTACCATGTGTCCCCCCCTGTTACAGTACATAGCAATAACAGGGGTGACGGTAACAGGGGGGAGATTTTATGCTAAACTTAGCCATTACTACTAGTATGATGAACAACAAGCTAGTACATGGTGACCATCCTCTTCCCTCCCTGAAGGACCTGTACAGCACTCGCTGTCTCAAGAGGGCACGCAGCATCCTACGGGACTGCACACACCCAGGACACCGGGTGTTTAAGCTGCTGCCATCTGGCAGGAGGTTCAGGCTGCTGAGGTCCCGAACAAATAGACTCAAGGACAGCTTTTACAACAGGGCAACAGCCCTGATCAATGTAAATAGCTGACCTGACTGGATACCTCCCTGGACTTTTTAGGGGGAGGTAACAATGTTTAAAACGATAACAATAATATTTATATTTATAACAAGGTGCAATAATAATTAATGTGCAATAATAACAGTGTGCAATACACATACACTTATTCTTCTTTTTTATACTAAGTTAATATACTGTGTTGTGTTGTTTGTTACGTTGTGATGTGTCATATCGTGTCGTGTTGTGTTATATGTAGTGCCGACGTAGGACAGTTTTTCCAATTTCATTGTACTACTGTACTATGTATGACTGTGCAATGACAATAAAGAGTTATCTTACCTTATCTTATCTTACCACTAAGAACCATTTTTAACATGTTTATTAGCCATATTATAAAAATTACAAAAAAAAAAATTGTTTCCACTATTAATAAGCATAACAGGTTGGACGTGTTATGCTTTGCCACATTACAAAATCTTGCTAAAACATTGAAAAAAGGGTTGATTAAAGAGTGGTACTTACTCGTCTTCTTCTTGAAAGTTTTCCCTCCAAAATATGTTACATCTGGGAGTGTCATGTGACTAAAAGAATAATCAGGTGATGTGTTCTATGGAATTCTTATCAGAGTAACAGGGGTGACAGTTGATTCAGGGACACAACATTTTTTAAAGTATTAAACATGCATTAATAATAAAAAAAGAACATTTGATGAGGAACATTAGAAATAAGCCAATCCAGAAATGATGAAAAATCTAGATTTTATTATTTTTTTTAAGTTATATTTGTAACTGAAGTCGAGCAAGCATGACTGGGGACATAGTACTTTAGTGACTTGTGCTAAAATAAAAGTAATTTACTTTTAATGTATTTATCCTGTGTATATATCAATGTGTTCTATGGTAGAGGGGGGTTAAACATACAAGAAAATGGTTTAGAAATAAGCATTAGACAAGTTTTACACTAAATATACCATATTATGTCATTAGGACTCAAATGGCACCGAATAGTAAGAATGACCCACATTCATTCGGGAGAAAGTAGACCTGCTGTCACACAGCGGAGATAAACTGCACGTTACGATGCCTGGGTCGTTGAACCAGGGTTTTTGAGTTTATTATCAGTGTTGGTCAAGTTACTTGAAAAAAGTAATCAGTAACTAATTACTGATTACTTCCCCAAAAAGTAATCCTGTTACTTTACTGATTACTTATTTTCAAAAGTAATTAATTACTTAGTTACTTAGTTACTTAGTTACTTTCAGCCCAATTCTGCTTTTTCTACATGATCCATCATACAAAATGTAATCAAATGGAAAAGTCTCTTTTTAAAACTTGTTTTATTAGTTTTAATCTTTTAACTTTATGCATCAAGCAAAAATTAAATTATATGCAACATTCTCTGACTTGAATAAATTAGTTTAACATTTAAACCTATTTTCTGCACATTCCAGCACATAAAATATTTTTTTGTGTGTGTTTACACTCAGTCTTTCAAATAGATGCAAGTAAAACACAGCAGAAAATAAATAAAATCAAAGAGGAGGAGTGGGGTAGGCGGAGGTTTACCCTGGTGCAGGTGTGCCGCAGCGGTCAGTTGAAGAATCCGCGAGTTTCTCTGTGAATTTCCCATCACGTCGTAGCGCACTCGGTGCTTGTTGGAAGTTTAGGGTTTTTTTTCGCTGTAAAAAGAAGTTTTCTTCTCACGCACAACGGACGCTAATGTTTTTGTCACTTTTTATGGAATCAAACTCAAAGTAAGGTCAGTACTTCCACGCTTTAAACGCTGCACGCTCATACTCTCTCCCACAATCGATATATGATCCATTGTTGATCTGCACACAGCTGTTGTCACGAACTTCACACGTCACTGTCGTGAGACATTCTCGCAAAGAATCACGGTTTTAGTAACGCAGTAACGCAGCGTTCCTACGGGAAAGTAAAGTAACCGTAATCTAATTACCGTTTTTGCAATAGTAATCCCTTACTTTACTCGTTACTTGAAAAAAGTAATCGAATTACAGTAACGCCCATCTCTGTTCATTATATTATTTATCATTTCTAGTCTTTGGTTTCTTTGTTAGTTGTTCTGTCTTATGGTTTATGTCTCTGTGTAATCCTTAGTTGCTGTCTCCCCTCTCGGCTATATCTCCGTGTCTGTGTCTGCCCTGGTCCCACGTCTCTGTTCCCTCTGTAGTGCCTGCCTGTGAGTCTGTGTCTGTAAATTCAATCTGTGTTATGTTTCCTGTTTTACTTTGAAAGTCCGTCTGTCATGTAAATGCGTCTGGTTGTGCTTCCTTTGTCTCGTCAGGCCTGATTTGCCCCAGCTGTGTTTCCCTCCTGTTACCCATTCCCTGATTGCTCCCTCTGTGTATTTAAGCCCTGTGTTTCAGTTTGTCGGTGTCATGATCTACCCTTATCTTGCTGTGTGGTCTCTTTGTGTAAGTTTTCCTTGGAGTCTTAGTTTTGTTACCCTTTTGAGTTCACGTTCCGCTTCCGAGTGTCTGCACATTGGGTCCTCCTACTACCACTCCTGCCTGCACACAGCCTGCACGTAACACTGCATAGTTTATTCAAAATATAAATAAATGAATGAGCAATGAAGAAACTAATTACAATCAATATCATTTTAAATGATAGTCAGAGGCTGTCTGACACTGCATTTACTAACTTCACAACATAATATTAGCAACAACACTGTGTGTGTGTGTGTGTGTGTGTGTGTGTGTGTGTGTGTGTGTGTGTGTGTGTGTGTGTGTGTAGAGCTATCATCCTTTACAAATATCAAATATAGTAACAACCCGTCAGTGAAGTGCTGTTAGCAAATACAACCCCAGCTCCAGAGCTGTTGGGATGCTCTGTGTAAATGTAAACAACAGCAGGATGATGTCATTTGTAAACCCCATAAACCCATATTTTATGTACAATATAAGCTAGAAAGCATTCCAAACATTCAGTGCTTAAACTGCAAAAGTGTAATTTTGAATCTGTTGATAACAACATGTCCCAACAGAGTTGGGTCAGGGGCGTGTTTCCCATCATGTAGCATCGCCTCTTCTTTTAGCAACAGTCTGGGAACTCCAGAGAGCAGCTGCTGGACTTTTAGCGGAGCAATGCTGTCCCGTTCCTGTGTGATGGAGGATCCTAGCTGCTCAGCAGTCCTGGGTCTTCCGTGTCCTGTTTTTGGTTTTGTGCCTAAAATCTTCTCAGTTGGGGAAAGGTCTGGACCTGAGGCGGAAAAAAATATTTCAGTTTCAACAAATATGGGTTTTTAAGAGCTCCACATTACTGTAGCCTGTTTTAATTTACATTTTGCAGTGCATAAGCTTCAAACACACACACACACACACACACACACACACACACACACACACACACACACAGCCCACTGCGGTTTTGCTAAATCACACATAAAGCAATAAAACAACATACTACAGCCAGTGTGTGTATGTGTGAGCCTGTATTCATATCTTTATGGGGACCAAAAATGGGAAGTTTACTATACTTGTGGGGACCAACAGCCCTTGTCCTGGTCCCCACAAGGTTTTGTGTGTGTGTGTGTGTGTGTGTGTGTGTGTGTGTGTGTGTGTGTGTGTGTGTGTGTGTTACAACAGTGGGCTGTCTGCTTTCTGTGTGGACTACCATAATCCCTTAGCAGGATCACAGCGATGCGACACTCATATTGCTGTAAGCCGAGAGGTCAAGCGCTTCCCAAGCACACACAAACATATTTTGCTGACCTCTTATTTATAGGCCACCCATAAATAAGAAGTCATTGTTTTTGACCTTTAAGTCACATTTACATTTTGAACATTAAACTTGATCCCAAATGTCGAAGATGTCATGTCACAGCGTCTTCAGGAGATGGATGCACATACCTGCATTTTTCTAGGTCTGGGCGAGAAAAAATATAAAGATTTTATATCTATACTCTTTGTATTTGTTAGGATTTTGACACAGCAATAGTCTTATACTACTTTATAGGTGTGTACATATTTACTACTGTTAAGGTTCAAAATATTGGGGATGGAGACAAGAGAAAAAACCACAATAACAACACTGGTCCGGCCGGGTTGAGTCAAACGATGATTTAATGATCACACACGTGGGAGATGGACACTGATGCAGACAGCCTCAAAATCTCAAAATGGTGGAGCATTGCTCAAACTTTTATAACCTCTGGTGCCTCCACCTTACCATAAAAAGCCTAAACATTCACATGCTCTCTCTCACACAGCGCCTAAGCTACGACCTTGGCTCCCTGTTCATCTGCTCCTGCTGAAATGGGGCAGAAAACTCCAGCACACTCTGTTCTCTTCTACTCAGACAAATTAGACAATAACCTTCTGCGAACAGTATTTCTTATAACTCAGCAATATAATGCATCATAAAACAATATCATTCATTCACAACAAGTCAGCAATTTAATGTAATGCAAATCAGTTTAACTAATGCAATAGTTATCAGCTTCTTCTAATTCAGGAGAATAATGCAAACTAAAACTACATAATAATTCACAATCTTTAATTAGGGGTATAACATGGCATAAAATAATATCATAATTTTACACTACCCAGCTTACCGACATGAAGTCCCTCGAGGGGCCATTTCAGACCGAGTCAAGCCAAAATGGCCAGATTTACACCAGGAATAACTAAGTTAACAGTCTGCTCCAAGATCAGTGTCTTCTGCGATGCCAGTTTCATGCCGTGTCTTCTGTCCTCACCATGTGTTCTACCAACCCAGTATCAAGGTAAAGCATGTAACACACATGCTGGTCCACCATGTCCACTTCATGTTTTGTCTCTCAAAAATGTGAAATGGACACGCATGCAGAAGGTGCAGTAAGCTGCAGCAAGCTGGTTGGTCAGTGTGTCTATTACATACTGTGCCGTGATATTAGATTGGATGACATGTGGTTTAGACAGCAGGCTGACCACTCACCAACTGATACAGGAGCCAAGGTTGAGATATTTCACTCGACCTTTTCATTAAAAATAAATGAGTGTTACAATGAAATTATGGAACAACATCATACACATGCAGAACTGCACACCTTAACTGAACACCAATCAGTTAATGGCCAGAGCCACCATTATATTCCCCGCTGGGGTTAGATATTTTAAAGCTTCACCATTTGAGCACATTGGCTGCTACCATGTTGGTTTTGTTGGAGCCAGAAGCGACCAAACAAACAGTGGAGTGTAACAAACTAATGAAATACTAGAACTTAATTTGTCACTGAGCAAAGTCCCCAACCTACCTCTCAACCTCTGAACTTGACTTCTCAAATATATTTGAAATAAATGAAGTTTACAATTATTTGACTTGTATGTTTTTACTATGTAAAAATCTTGAGCCACATGTCTTTTCAAGCAGTCAGTGTTTGATCATCTTGACATAAAAAAGAGCAAAAGATGGAAACAACCAACGATGTCTTGAAGGACACTGGCAGCTCAGTGACTTGGGTCAATGAGGCTCAATGAGTATTATATGAAGATGAGCATGGAAATATCCATTGGTAAGCTACATTCCTTCCATGCCACATCAGTAGGCACCACATAATACTTCTAATGGACACCATGGGCCTGGAGACCACATGTTGAGAACCCCAGGTCACCAGAAAAACCTACCAGCGCAGTTATTTGTGTCTGAGCATTTCATATACTTACTACACATCAGTGTAACCGTGACAACTGCTGCAGGCAAAGAGAAGCAAGGTTTTTAAGATACTCAGTTAATACAAAACAACAGGAGTTAAGAGATCCAATCTAATATGAAACTGCTGACAGTACGATCCCCACTTTCCTCCGAGACTGTTGTCTGTCTGCTGCTCCCCACTTCTTGATCCCTCCTGGGTTTGATCTCTGCCTCCCAACCTGCTGAGCACGTGCTGGATTTGCCAGACGGTCAGACCTCAGCGCTCGCCTGTTTGATTTTGACTGTAAGCTCATTAGTATTTCAAGCTAAAGCTGCTCTTATCTGTTCTGTCAGTCTGCAAGTCACGAGTTCAAATCCCGTTTATACACGTTACACTTACTTAACCTCGAAAAAGGTGCGAGAGAGTTTAAATCTCACCGAGACAAAACATCGTGTAATTACCAAGAACACCTCAGCTTTTTCCCTCTGGCTCATTTTGCATGAAATGATCACGTTATCTGTTTTGAACACTTCTGAGTATGACTATGATTATTCACCAAACTGAATTCGCTCTTCATTGGTCTTATTAATTGGAGTAAATAAAAACAATTGAGTTCCTCTAATGTGTTTGTCTAACAAATAGCTGGAAACTAAAATGATATTTTGTTGTCTTCAAATGTTTGCCATTGTTGCTTAATACTGAACAGAAAAGGCCATTTTCAGCTGTTTAGTGGGAACATGAGGGCCCACACAGAAGGAGGAAATACCATAATGAAAGAGCAGAAGGCTTTTTGTCTCCTCCCTTCCCTCCAGATGGAATTAACAACATTTCTCATCATTAGTTTAGATCACTGATCATCCTATTAGGCCCACTGCATCCTCTTCTCATAGCATCCATCTCATTATCCAGTCCATCCTCATGTCCTCCCTGTCCTCTGCCTCTTTTTCACTTTCTCGTTCTCAGCCGGACTCTGAGCCTAAACCCAGACGTCCCAGTGAGTCGCCCTGCCATCTCGAGATAATCCCAGTCACTGCAGTGAGACAGCTGGGAGGGTGGAGAGGACAGTGGAGAGGCTGTGATACAGCTCTGGCAGAATAATGAGGAAGGAAATGGATGAAAGAGTAAAGTGGCAGTGGGGACAGGAGTGTAGAACAATGGACGGGAGAAGAGAAAAGAAAGAGCAGGAGGATAATTAAGTCTCCTGTACGCCCAAGTCATTCGACTTCATTTATTTATTCATTTACATTTTTAGCACTTTGCCTGGCTGAGTTCATTTTCACAGAAGGTAGTTCATCAAATGTTTCTGTGACTCTGCCAGTTTCTCTTAGCTGGGTAGTTTTTAATGTTACAACCCCAAAGCGCTAATGTTGACGCTGCAGAAAACTGTATTAATCACAAAGTGCAGCTTCAGTGGAGAAGAAAACTGAGACACAAGATGCTGGACTCGTGGTCATTATTAAATTTTGGTGGTAATTTAATTTAGTCAGAAAATCACTGTCATGCATCGATACCAATGCTGTGTGTTAAAGGGGGCCAACCATCCTCTTCGTATTTCTGTAGCTAGGAAATGCACCCTCTTGAAATTCTAAGCTTTTTATCCATCAGGACAAAACATCTGGTTCTTCACACGTCTTAAAATTAGGCAACTAAAACCTCAACACATTTCAAAGACACCTTGACTGCTTCCATAGGAATTAAGAGGGAAGATGGAGCCAGTGCTGATAACCAAATGCACTTAATTACATCAGGAAATGTAAGCACCTCTATAAACGTTCTGGTAGTTTGCTGTGCCGGGCAATTTTATTTCTACATTTCATCTTGCATAAACTCAATATGTTTAACATATTGAACCTGAAAACACACACACACACACACACACACACACACACACACACACACACACACACACACACACACACACACACACACACAAATAACAGGACCACAGTTCCTGAAAGCATTCTCAGCATTTAAATTAAGGTAAAATAAATATGAACACATGCAGCAATTGATCACATTGAGATAAGAATTTTCTAATGTTAGATATATTTTAAAGTCACTGAAAGCAGTTCTGGTGACCTTATTGATGCGATTATTAAAACTAAGCTCACCATCCAAAACAATTCCAAGATTTCTGACTGCCTTGCTGTGTTTCAGAGCCGGCAATGATGAATATGAAACATTTCTATGTCTTGTTTCTGATCAGTTTGTTGAGACAATGCCAAGGAGGAAAGACATCAGGGATAATCTTGAAGAAGCAACTGTTGCTGTCCATCAATATGGGAAGAGTTTAAGTATAGTGCACTTTGAAACAGTACAAACCATCAGAACTGTAAGAAAAAAACATTCATTCTGACTCGTAAACACGAGCCTGATCATCACCACTGCACAGTTAGAAAACTTTGCACTGAATGGCTCAAGGACCTCACACCTGTTTTACTGCATGTTTATGCAACAGATTATGCATGTTATCCAATCTTCTTTAAATACAATCACATCCAGAAACTGGGAGAAGATCTGCATGTGTACATGAACTGAGGCAGGGAGGTCTCGCGGCAAAAGTGTTAAATCGTTGCACCTAAATGTTGTCTTTTATAAGCTTGAGACCAGGTTGACTGCAGTGAACAATTAGCCGAGAGGTGTATGAGCAGGAGAAAGTGGAATCCTTTCAAAATAAAACTGGATAGTTTAATCGATACATGTACTCTAAGGATGCTGACCAATTACTCTAAGATGAGCAGGACAAAGAGTGAACTGTTTAATTTCCTGTACTGTAACTGTAGCTCATCCAGAGCACCTTCAGATGTCACATGGTGATTGATTTAAATTGTCTTGACTAATTTTATCCTGGATGGAGTCACAACAGTCATTAGGCTGATGTCCATTTGAGTTAAAGATGCAGATACAGAGAAAGACAAGAAGAAGGTAAAAGAGAGAGAAACAGAGAAAGTGAGTTTGGTCAAAGCCACAGTTTGTCATATTACTTTTAAAAACTTTAATCATTTCATTTTAATGGGATCACAGTGGTGCATCACAGGCACAGATTTCCCCTGGCTCTTTGACCCAAATTATAACAGATAATGACCATCGGAGTACACCTGGACTTTTATACTTTCACTCTGTCATGAATCAGCTCAAAGATCAGACAAAATGGGAGAAAACACGGAGAATGTTTCTAAGATTGGGGAAACCTGCAGTCAGCTGAGACTGAAGAAGTGAAAACGTCCAGATGAACAGAATCAACCTTTGGACACGGAGAACGGAGTTTGTGCAGGGAGAGCTCAGTAGGTAGCGTGGTCGCCCCATGATCACAAGGTCGGGGGTTCGAATCCACTGAACGGCTATCATGAGGTACCCCTGAGCAAGGCACCGTCCCTACACACTGCTCCCTGGGCACCTGATTAGTGATTGCCCACTGCTTCACTGAGTGAATGGGTCAAATGCAGAGAGAATAATTCCCCCACGGGGATCAGTAGAGTATACATTAAATCCTTACATTAACAGAAGCAAAATTGATTAAATTAAATTGAAAAGAAGTAAATGGTGGTTAATTTTTTTTTTTTTTTTTAAAGAAGGAAAACTAAACCCAAAATCAAACAAACCACATCAGGAACGTGGGCTAACAAGGATATTTGACATGCAGGCTGGAGTAGCAAACAATCAACCAACCAACCATCCGATTAAGTAGTTGACCTGCTCCACCTCCTGAGCCACAGCCAAGCCAACGTCCTAAAGATTTTTAAAGGAAGTGGTCAAAGCTAAAGTAGAGACAGAGATTGCAACATCCCAAGTTTGCAAAAGAGCAATTAAAAGGGTATGTTGATTGGAGGAGCTGGGTTGTCTCTTCCTGGTTGTTAAACATGATGTTCACCAGCTATAGTGGCCACTAAATACACCGTCAATGTAAAAAGCTTCTGACATTTCCACTTTGTGCTGTGCTGCACTGGTTGAAATGATTTTGGTTTTGCTATAATGCAAATATACTTTTTCCATTTTTGTTACGGCTGCGATGGCTGGTGTGTTTGTGGAGCGGACAACACGAGAGGCAGAACTGAAGTTCAACAAAAAGCGAGCCTTTATTATGACTGTTAGAAAAGCGCAGGAAACAATGACGGAAACTAAACCATGACTTAAACTGGTGAAGCTAAAGCTCAACATGAAAAAATGTAAACATGGACCTGAATCTGGAAAACCTCAAACTTGAAAACATGAACTCCAGAAAACATGAAGCGAGGCAGAAAGACGACCTGACACCAAACAGAAGGAGATAGGACTTAAATACACACAAGGGTAATGACTGAAATGGAAACACCTGAGGAAACACAGCTGACACAAATGAACATGACACCACAGGGAACTAAACACACTGAACATGGAAACACAAGACTTTCAACATAAAACAGGAAACATGGAGAGATAAAAACTGGGACACACAAGCTTGGTACGAAAGAAAGAAAGAGGGAGTGAGGAGAACGAGACAGAGGAAGCATGAGAGAGAAAGGTAAAATAACACAAGGGACACAGGAAGAGGGAACAAGACATGATGGGCATACATGGACACCATTGACAGACAGGGAAGACGAGACACCGAGCTGAGACAACATGGAAGCAAATATGACTAAATAATAGAGATGGCACGATACCACTTTTTTATGTCCGATACCGATACCGATATCATAAATTTGGATATCTGCCGATACCGATATGAATCCGATATAGTGTTTTTTAATCAACAAAACTGTTTTTTAAATATCTTGCTGCATTTTGTATAAGTTCATACTCAAGTTTAAAACAACAACTACACTAAAGCTATTCTGTTATACCTGTATGCAAAAAAAAATATTTCATAGTTCAGCAATACTGATCAATCTAATAAACTTAAACCTACACCATCCTCCCTATTCTGGTATTTTAAAGAGTACTTAGCGTAAATATTAAGCAACCTAACTAATAGGGTTCCAACTCCCAGCAACAACAAAAATAAATAAATAAAAAATAGGGAACCACCCCTCACACTCCACCTCATGATGCTTAATCAACGTAATCAACCTTAATTTGATGCAGTGTGAAAAAAAATGCACAGAAATCAATTATTTTTCAAGAAATATTAAATAGATTCAACATCTTTCTTCAACAGAATTGCAGACTGCACAGATGGTACCTTCCCAAAGGAAAAAGTACTATAGCTTACTAGGGTGTATATATTAGACTTAATAGTTACTATATACAGTAATTGACTTCTATTCATTTTACATCAAATTAAAACTTTGGGTGTCAGATAATTATTTATTAAAAGCTCGACATTTTAAATGAGAATAAGAAAGAAAAGTATGTCTTTGTGCCCCCTTTTCCCTGTTCATGCCCTATCGGCCCCCCTGGCTAAACTTTGCTAGATGCGCCCCTGCACAGTTACCAGCGTCAGCTACGTAGAAAAAGATCCTCGAGTAGAAATTAATATTAAATAAATTCTAACAACAGCTTATCAAGCTTAAACGTGCTGCTGTTGTTCAGCCGCTGGTTTCCTCTTTCTGGTGCAAAGTGGGCCAAAAGCAAACTAGAGACACGGACTCGCGACAGAAAAGCCGATCAGCTGATCGTTAAGCAGTTTCATGATTGAAGTAGCAGCAGGAGAGGCAGTCGCTTGTTAAGCTTAACGCAGGAATGCTTTACAAACATTCAGAGATGGACTTACACACTTGCTTTACTTCTCTCGGGGATAACTTTGTTGGAGATGAAATGTCGGGTTGCTAGCGAAGCTCCAAATGCTATCCAGACCACCGACAGGTCCCGCATGCCACAGCCGCTCTATCACGTGATGCATACTGCTCCGACGTGCTAACGTTCTGAGGTGAGTTACGGCGTGTTCCAAGTTTTGTGAGGTGCTTTCGTGATATTTAATGGATCGGATCACATTTTTTATTTTTCTCCGATATCCGATCCAGTAATTTAGGTCAGTATCGGACCGATACTGATACGTAATATCGGATCGGTCCATCTCTACTAAATATACAATCAAAGCAACGAATAACTAACACGAACTAATAGAAAGTAAACACTCCAAACACAAAGAACTACAAAAAAAATCACAACCTCAAAAATGCCAGTTTTAAGCACTTCTATCCTGAGTCTATAACATCAAATGATGATGATGATGCAAAATCCCAATGATTCATCTGTGTCTGATTCTTAGTGCTCACCTTTGGCTGTGTAAAAGTAAGCTGGTGGTTTTGGAAACTATTTTTACACAAATATTATACAATCTTATAAGATTATACAAATATGCAATATATGCTTGAAAGTCCAGAAACCTTTGTCTAAATCAAACAAGGATCGGCTGTTGTGGCCTGTTTTTCACACATCGAGAGCTTCGGGCTTGTTTTCACTGTGTTTATTCCAGCACTGCTGTCCACACTCATTAAGAACTTTCACTCTTGTTAACATCAGCAGAAACCTCCCTGCAGCACAGTTCCCAGCCACCAAAACAAGAAGAACATTTCAGCTGGCCCTTCCCTGCTTCCTAAGAGGAAACATTTCATAAAACATCTCAAGAAAATAATCGTATAACCATCAAATCACATCATAGATCTGAAACAAAACGGGCGGTCTTTATCCTTCAAGCTCGGGTCCTCTACCAGAGCTCTGGGAGCTTGAGGGTCCTGTGAAGTGTCTTTGCTTTTCCGGGGACTGCGCTCTTCTCGGATGTTGTTTCTGGGATCTGCTGATGCCACTCTCCTAGCTTGGGGGTGACTGCACCAAGTGCTCTGATTACCACTAGGACCCTCCATGCATGGTCAGGAGCTTCCTTGTCCTGATGTCCTCCTTTGGCCAGCATATTATCCCAGCAGGGTATCTGAACACTGGCAGGGTGGCAGCTCGATGTCCTCCATAGAGGACGTAGCAGACGATTGCATCATTGCGTTATGAAGCCTGACAGGAGCTTCCATGTGGTACTAAGACAGGTTATTGGTAGTTGAATGGGTCCGGTTCCTTCTGGGGCAGGTTGGGGATCAGGACTGTCCGACCTTCAGTTAGCGATTTCAGGTGTCTCTCATCGATTAGCAGCTGGTTCATTTGTGCTGCCAGACGCTCGTGGAGTGCAGTCAGCTTCTTCAGCCAGTAGGTGTGAATCATGACGGGGCCTGGTGCTGTCCAACTCTTCATACTGATTAGACCTGTATTTTGAAGCCTCAGTATTTGCACTTTGGCTGTTGCCATAATGTTTTCTTTTGCTCTGTTCTGACCACTGGGCTCAGTGATAATTTATCAGGTACAGCTACATAAATAGGTACAACACTGATAAGAAATGAAATACAAACATCTGAAATGAACTAAATCTCTCAATAAATCATGTTATTTGACAAATGGTTTCATTAAAAAAAAACAACACCAAAAATTACAAAATTGTTGAGAGATCCAGTTCAGCCTGGCAAAGACATATCAGCTTCCTGTGTCACAACAGCTAACAGTCAGAGTGGCCACGTTCCTGTCTAACTACCCAAACGACTAATTTAAGCTGTAATTTCTGCTTGAAGGTCGAACATAGATGTAACATAGACATGGATGGGATTTGGCTAACTCTTGAAGACAGCCTCCAGTGGCCATTAGAGGAACAGCAGTTTTTTTTAACTTTGTTTTTCAAACCCAGGGGTCTGTTTCCATGACAGAAATACAGTACTGACTCATGAAACCTTAAGAAAATGGATCAGCTCTTAGAGGTTGTCTTAGAGGATTCATCCTCTAAGACAAAATGTGTGATTAAATCTATACAGTGTGTATCAACAGTTTTGTGTTATTTTCTCAGAGCCACTAAAACTTTGCCCACACAGTGAAGGTGACTTCAATCTTATTCAGACAGGGTCAAAGTCAATGGGTGCCTCAAGACATTTGTGACATTCCCAAAGCAGCAAATGAATTCACTGAGCAGGTGTTTCATTTTCTTTCGCTGGCAAGATGGGATTTACACCTGGAAGGAAGAGGAAATAATGACTGGTTTTAATCTCTGTGTGAAAGCCCTGGGTCGAAGTGGGCCTAAAGGAACTCCTAAAACACTAACGCATGGACTCACATACATTTTCTACGATCTGCAAAATATTGTAAATCACTGGCTAATTCTGTGCAAATAGTTCATTCAAGCTTTGTAATTTCCTCAAAGGCTAAATCACACTGTGATATGATTTGATAACAGCAAGCTACAAGTTTATACACTAATCACGCCTGGCAGCATTTAAATCACCCACTCATTGCATCAATCACTTCTCTTTATGTCCTTCACTCCACAGAAGGCGTTACCCTAATACTTTAGAAAATTCTAATATTCTTTGGGCTTCTATGTTTCTATTAAATTTTGTTAGAAATCTGTGCATGACCCTGAACTACAAAGCAAATAGTCAAAGATATACAAGACCAAAACTTTACGAGTAGCAGCACCTGTAATGGATCTGACAAACCTGGAAAACTTATTCATGGCAGCCCAAACATCTTTCTGGTTGTGTTAAACGCACAGCACATTTGTGATCATGCAGAGGAGTGGCTCAATCCTTCCTGGCCTATTTCCAATCCTTTTTAAATTGCCTGGAACATTCTCATTAGTTCTAACTTTCCCTGAGTATTTACAGTCTTGTCTCTCTCTCAGATTTGTTGCCATCTGTTTGTCCTGAATCGCTGCTGCTTTTTAAAAACACTTTAGATTGTGTGTTTTGTTTCACAGCTCACTTTTTCTGCAAAACCTTTGTTTGACACACACTGGATTACACTGACCTGAATGTTTGCAATTTTATCCTACCCAAAGCTTTGCGTGCTGTTATCTTGATTTTGCTTTATTTCATTTTTCATGCCAAAAACTCGAGGCATTTTTCATGCCTCGAGTTTTTGGCATTTTCAGATATGTCTGAACATATCTCAGCTCATTTATCGGCACTTTCATACTGTCCAAAGAATGACTGGTTTAAATCCAGCACTCTTGTGAAGTAAGCCAAATTTTCATCAGAAGACATGATTGGCTTCCAAGAGCCTCTTAAGCTCTTTTCCCCACCATGTTAGGACAAACTTCTCCTGACAAACGAGGGGCTGAGGGCTATCGACGTCCTCCATCCTTGAGTTTCCACTGATTGTTGTTTTTCCTCTCTTTTCTTCTGGTGTGGGTCATCAGCTGTGGTGGTTGTAGTTGTGTTTCGCTCCACACAAGAAAGCGATACACCTTCTCCCACAAATTCAGCTCTTGTTATCCTCTACGTCAGCAGCCAGGGCCTTTGACATTAGGTTTTTATATCATTACATTTGCATTTTTTGAGGGAATAGAATTTGCCCCCGTTTTAGGAAATCAGTGCCTACAAAGCATGAATATACTAAATGAAAGCTGAAATCATTACTTTTTTTGCAGATGCAATAATAATGCATGATTGACACAGACTCCCAAGGCACACAGGCAAGCCTCTGCAGAGCAATAGCGAGCTGCTGTTTTATGCAATATGTTTTAACCATTGTCAGTGCTGATGAGAGCTTTGAATGCTTTGAAAGACACTTTTATAAATTAAAACGACTTCTTTTCACTTTGTTTAATATATGGAGTACTTCTGGGCTTCTCTGTTCTCAGTTTGTTCATTTAAATCCTTCAGGGATCACAATAATATTCTGACTTTTAACCACTTTGAGAGTTTCTCTCTGCATCTCAGCTAGTCAGTGCAGCTGTTAACACCAGCATGAACAAGCATGTAAAACTTGCAAATGGAGCATTTTAATGTGCCTAATTTCAATTTGTTAAAGGTGTATTCTCCAGGAGGTGTTTCTTATGCTATAGATGTGATGTGCGATATTATGAGACAACCCCAGAGATTTTTTTTCAGCGTACTTTCCTGGAATTAAACATAAAGTTAGTAAAAGTACATATGACCTCCTTAAAGTAAAACAAATGTGGCTAACACGCACTTGGGGTTTAACGCTAAGAGCAGCAATGCCTCTCTGGAGACGTCCCTTGTCTTTGTGCTAATGAGTAACCAAAGTAGTTAGTGGTTAAAATCTCATTTCATGACCCAAAGCCGAGCTATAAAAGCAAAATCCTCCTCATTTTGGGAGGTTTAATGGAGAAAATTAAAGCAGACTAAATCAAATTTGACTCGGTGTTCCAAACATAATGACTGTTGTTTTATATTCTGTTCTGCAGACGAGTGCTGGTGTCTAAAGTGTGGGTCCTAATGGCTTGGCATGACAGTGGTAATTACCAATCTGTTCCCCCTTGTGGTGCTCTTGTTTTTCTCTTCCGGGGATATCACACTTTCAATTCTTTGAAAGCTCAATATGAAGAGGAATTTAATTTTCTATTATCATGTTTGTTCACTGCTGTTGGTCGTGGAGCTGCAGTCGCTGGGTGATCCACGAACACTTGCAGAGATTTGCAGGAGAGCAAAATGTCACAGCTTGGACCTTTTGTGCATTGTTTCTCAGAACTGCAGTTTAAATTTAGCTGCAGTGAATGAAGTGAGACCCTGTGGAATACCTCCAGAACTTTTACCAGCATCTCTTCATTCTCTCTGATCATTTTGTTCATGTGGAAAGAAATCATTTAGATCAACTCAAGCGCCCTTCTGCCACATACAAGATGTCTTTGATTAAAATGTTATCAATTGTTATCATGTGGGAATAAAGTAATGGTAAACAGCCTGATTCTTATGTAGCACTTTATACAAGATGCCACATTCACTTTCTTCTAACCTAACATTCACACTCTGATGGATGCATCAGAGAGCAAATTGTGGTCAGCATCTTACCCAAGGATAGTTGGCATGCAGACTGGGAGAGTCAGGGATCGAACCACTAGATGCCCTGTGCAGCCTCCTGACCTACAGCCACCCTAATAATGGCAGCGTTTGGAAACTGACAGTGCTTGACTGTGATGTCTATTTCCTTCCATTTTTTACCGCTTCATTAAAAAGGCCTAAATAGCTACGATTTCATATGTCACAACTACTTTATCATTCACCAACACAGTCTAATCTGGGCTGCTTATGGAAGTTAAAGCTCATTTACAATTCAAACCTTTAGACCTGACAACGTTGGAGAGAGAACTCAACAATAGGAAGCTCTTATTTTACAGGAAGAGACCTCAGGAAACACCTGATAATAGTAATAATGCTCGGCCGGGAGAGGAAAGAGAAGACACAAAAAGGAGCGTGACATTTTGCTTCTGTAACTAAGGAGAATTCTGGCGATCGGGGGCGGGAGCATAGACATTATTAGATGGATGTGGCCACCGTGATGTCACCCACTGGGTCTGAAGCTGTATTTTGAAGGCTTGAGTCGAACTTTGCACAAACTCAGTGTCGACACCAGTCAAGGTACAAAGCGGTTTTCTCAAAGACGTCTATGGGAACAGAAGTCTTTTTGTGACCACCGCTATCGCCACCTGGTGGCAGAGATGCTCAGAAAATGCAATCGCAAGGTTTGCTACGTTTTTATTCTGCTGGACACTAATTTGGACAAAAACTTTATTTAAAAGTGAATGTGCTTTTGTTTTCAGTGAAGCTTGAAACAAAAGAATCCATAAACTAATTGGGAAAGTGTTTACTGGGATCATGCAGCCAAGCAATGTCTTTTTCTTTTTTGCAACCACAGAATTACTTTCTTTTTTTTTTTGTTTTTTGTACTGCCCCTGCTGGCCATGAGAAAGACTGCAAGTTTAAAACCCTCCTTTTTCAGAAGTTTTCAGAACATCAGATTTTCAGTGGTTTGGGTGTGTGACTGGTCCATCTGCAAATAGTTATTAATGCAGTTTCGTTGTTTAATGGAAAAAATATGTTATTACACAGTTGCTATATATTTAAATATTTACATTCATTGTCTAATTCTAATGATTCTCATTGTATCATTTCTGTTTTTCAACAGAAACAGAAGCAACTTTATCAGCTTCTGTGGCAGCAGCAGTCCTCTGCTTATGGACCTTAACTGGGTCGCTCTTTAAAATCCATATTTATGAGGCTAAGACATTTTGCCCATGGGCAACCTAGTTTGTATGCACACAGAGGGCTGCGTGTACAGCTGAATTGATGAGCATCAGTTGCTCCTACACACACGAATGCATTAGCACCACTGCAACAAAAGTTTAGGATGTGATTAAAAATTTCATTGTGGGCCTGAGATGCAGTCAGAATTCACATGAGTCAATGCACAAACTCAAGACTTGACACAGTGTCACACTGAAGTAAGACAATAAAGATCTGACTTGAAGCAAAAGCCAGAATTATATGGCGTTATTTGTGCCACTATTCCGAGCGCACGTAAAAACAAATTGCAGGTGCATGTGTTGCATTTTGAGCGAGAGAATGGTGCTGTGTAAACTTCAAATATCTGCTCGATTCATCAAGACATCACATATTTGCAAAAGTGCTCTGACGTTTTCTTAGATGCCTGTAGTGGCACAAAAATAACGCCATAGATTTACTCCTTCAGTTCTTATCTTATAAGTTATGTGTGTAATATTTGGCAAAATTAGCCAGTAAGTTCTTATGTTATGTTATGGTCAAAATGTGTTCTTACAAAGCATATTTTGACCATTTAGTTTTAGAGAAATCCACTTGAAGCCTCAGTGGACACAAGAATACGAAATATGGATAAAGTGAGGTGAAGGCAGAAACAGGACATCCTTCCATTGTTGTTTCCATTGTTAACCCTCTTCAACTTGAAGAGGAGCTACCAGTAGTGCTGCAGCACCTTTCACTACAGAGATGTTCTCCTGTGACCTCTGCCGTCTATGCAGTAGGCACAAAGCCAAAGGACCACCAGCACATCAGAAACAAGAACAGCAGCAGCCCAATTTGCAGCCAGCTCCACATATTTTTGACGTCACTCTGAGGTGACAGCGACATGTCCAGCACTGGTCTGTAAAACTGTGTATATCACTAGAACCCTCTAATAGTAAGAGTCGTGTGATTCCTGTAGACGTCAGACCAGACATGCACAAAATCAGAATATAGAAGACATAGAAATGAAATCCATTCTTCTAACAGATATTCCTCATTTTGTTCTCGTGGTAGTAGAACTAAATTTCAAAAATAATCAGGTCTGTCTGGTGCTGTAGCCCTCAGTTTGCTTCCCGATCCTCCATGTTTTGTGTTCTACATTATTATTAGTTTTCCTGGGTTTAAATCAGCTAATGAAGCTTTCTTTTTGCAGAGACACATTGCCTCTCGCGTCCTATCATCCACTACTCTTGCCTGTAGATTCCACGGGCTTTTGGTTGATGTTGGTTTTTCAGTTTGGGTTTTGGTTGTGCTCCATGTGGCTGCCATGCGGGTCTCCAGAGACATTAAGTCTGCTGCCACAGTGCCTTTTGTTATCCCCATCTGCCACTGCAGGAATCTTGTAGTGGCAGATGGCAGACTGTAGGCCGTGCATTGGGAACTTTAAGGTCACCCACGAGCCCAGGCTAACCACCACTGCCTTTTAATTTGAATTTGAATTATATACAAAATGATACAAGGTAATGAATAATGTTAAATAATGAAGATTACAGTTGACGATATGCAATTTTTGCCTGAGCATATGATTCATATCCTTTTCTTGCTCATGAGCCCACATGCCCCCAAAGGATTGGCACTGTCCCCCTGAAAGAGACCACCGCCATCTGGTTAGAAATTTTACATAAAGGATCACAATGATAACTCTGAACAGTTCTGTACTGATTTGGGACAACTGGATCCAAGCCACGCCACGAGGATGTCAGAAACACCGCACCCCCTCATAGGGGTCAGTGACTTGGGTTTTTCCTTTAATTTGTCATCCATCTGCTCGTCGTGACTCGGAGTTCTCTGTGAGCAGCCCGGTGTGATTAAGTGAACAATGAGATGTGTGTGAGATTCACATTAACTGACGTCAAATGAGCCGCGGTGAGAAAAACAGCACAGCTATAAATAATGATTTTCTGGTGAACTTTTACCTGAATGGAGCTGGCAGTGAGCTGTCATTGCTGTTAATTAGCACCTGGATAATTGGATGCAAATTACATTGCATCTGTGAATTCGCAGCTTTAATCTGACCACAGGGAACTCCACACAATGTTGTATTAGTGTTTCTGTGAAAATTTATTACTGTGATTCAATATCCACCTGTTTGTTTTTGTCATCTTTTAGTAAGAAATTGTGGAGCTTCAATCGCTATTGATGAAAACTATCTTTTCATCATATACAGGAGTGTGAAAAAGAAAGTTTTCACAGGACATATGACACACACCCTCACTGCCTCCATAAAAAAGAAGCATAATAATCAGATGCTCTTAATTCACCGATTGTAAGCACAGCTTTATAAACAGACGAGTCGTGGCTAGTTGTTGGTCTGGAGCATTCAGGTGTGTGTTAACAAAATGCCAAGAAGGGAAGCAATGATCCCAGCGAAGCAGTTGTTGCTGTCCCTCACTCTGAACAGGGTTATAAGGCCATTTCAAAACATATTCAAGTCCATCATTCCACAGCAAGAAAGATTACTGACAAGTGGAAAACATTCGAGACAGCTGCCAATCTTCCCATCAGTGTATATGCCCCAAGGACAAACCACGCACTGCTCAAAGAAAGTTTAAAAACATCCCAGAGCTCAATCTCAGACTCCTCTGTCATGGTCCCAGACCTGTTATGTTGGTAGCAGCTGGACACTAAAGAGTCACAGCAACAACGTAACAGGAATCACCAAAGATTCATTTAACGTTGTAGATCGGTATCAGTGGTGTACAGGAGTGGATGGATGTGCAAAATGCAAATTAAGACAATCCTCCAAAAATGGACCAAAAGGGATGGTGAGACATGGAGACGACACAAACACCACCACAGGACCAGAGCAGAGCAGCAGAGGGGGCAGAGACCTATGAGGGCTAGAGTGGCGGCGTTTAAAGAGCTGCCGGCCAGGTGTTCTGCATTCCCAGCCATCTCCTCAAACTCCACCCAGGAAACTCCCGCCACACCACATGCACAAAGACCGAGCCCACACGAAGGACCACCTGGATATATATGTCTCTCTCTCTCTCTCTCTCTCTCTCTCTCTCTCTCTCTCTATATATATATATATATATATATATATATATATATATATATATATATATATATATATATATATATATATATATATATATATATATATATATAGAGAGAGAGAGAGAGAGAGAGAGGTCTATATATATAGAGAGATGTAAAGTTCTGTCACGAAGTGTAGATTATTCCCCTTCACATCAGCGTGCTCGGACACCTTCCGATCCTCTGGGCCTAACTCAAGTTGCCAGGCCTCAGTCCAAGGTTGGCCCATCATTATGCACGATCCCATCAACGGTCACCAAATTTAATCAAACTTAATTAAACATTTTGCTTTTGCTTTAATGCATCAGTGCAACGAAAGAAAGCGTTCATCCTCTATTCAAATGTCTCATTAAATCGCTCCATTTCAAAGAGTATGTTGGCTCTTTCCTGGAATGCTTTTAATGTGAAACATCAGCAGGACCTCGTTTATAGATAACAACTTAATATAGATAAAAATAACAATAAAGCAGAAGTAAGTCAAAGTCGTTATTCGTGTAAATCTGTTTAAAAAGTTTCACAGAAGCCAAATGCTAAAGGAAAAGTAGGGCTTTTCTTTTTCCACCCTCCTGCTATTGTCTTATGTAATAATTTAATATTGTTGCACATTTCTCTCCATTAGTGACCTTCTTGGTGCTGTCAGGCAAGTTAATAAATGTAAAGGTAATTCACTTCTAAGTATACATCCATCCATTTTCTCTACCAGTAAAATATTAAAAGGAGCTTTTCATAGTCATGTTTAAGTAGAACTTGAGTGTAAAATGAGGGAAAAAAGAGTAAAAGCACAAAGTTAATGAGGACACACTAATCACCAGAGGGGTCATGTGACCGTGACATCACCACAGGAACTTCAGCTGCAGACCGCTCTGGGCATTACCACTGCTGGAAGATGTTAAGGACCACATTACTGTGCAGTGATGTTTAGAGCTATTTTATATTTGCATAAGTCCTAAAATAGTAACAGACCGTGTAAATCTTACGTTTAGTACGTGCGCTTTATCATTTGAATGATGTTCTTATATTTGTTCTTTTGTTGCTCTTAAACCTTTTAAAAACATCATGGCTGTAGAGGGAAAAGGTGTATTTCATGCCTTAAGACTGCATCTAAGCAATAGATAAAATAATATATATATATGCAGAATATGCAGAAAGAAATGAGGAAGAGAACAGAGAGGATTCACAGATGTAGCGAAGGATGGTTGGTATGACAGAGGAGGGTGAGATGGAGGCAGATGATCTGTGGTGGCGACGCCTGAATGGAGCAGCTGAAAGAAGAAGACTGGATCAGATCTACCGGAGCCCTGATGATGGGACAGACGTTCAGATTTCCTTCCAGGCTTTAAATGGAATGCATTAATGCATGCTAATGAACCACTCAAAGCCTTTTCACATTTCAACAACATTCATTAGTTTAATATTAATATTAAACTAATTAATATTAAAATATTAAAACGTGTTTCTGTTTCTAACTGAGCTTTTGTTGGGCGAGGACGTGATTTATTTTTTTGTTTTCAACGTAAACTCATTTTATCATTCAGATCTTGTCTTTGTGACTCTTTAATTTGCCACTTCGAATGAGAAACGTATCAATCAAGCCTGACAAACTCTGTTTTCAATCTGTGCGCACGTTTATCGCATACATCATCCATCCCTCTTCATCAGGCTGTTGTGACTCCATCGTGCCGCAGACTAATCCTCTCTCTCCTCCAATCCGCTCTGGGTTAACTTTAAAACTTTTCTGTGCTGATTACGCTTTGACTTTGATTGTCTTTTGATTTGAGTGACACTGATAAATATGAAAAATGTGCCCCTGAAAATTAACATTCACCAAAATTATAGTGTCTTTAAAGGTAATTTTTGTGATTTTTGACTTTGCAGTTCAGGTGTTCTTTGTCTAGCTATAAAAGTTACTCTCATAATTACACAATTTGTCATTTTTCCTGCAAGTAAGTAGGGCTGTGCTTTAAATGTGAAAGCTGTGGGTGTCTGAGGTGCTGACAGAAGTACAGACGAAGAGATGTAAGAATAAATATCGGGACTGTAGCACCTCAAAAGGAAGAAGCAGCATAGAACGCTATTAAAGTCAGTTATTGTTTAGTAAAAATTCCATTTTCCTATCGTCATACATTACAGTGCATGATTTATGCACACCTGAACATTTTATTTATCGAAACTGGGCTTTAGTGTGCAGCTGTAACAGTTTGCACATTTCTAGTTTTGGGATTTTCCACCAGGTTGAAATCTAGCAGCAGAGATTTCACTCCCAGCAGCCCAAAGAGCATTAGTGAGGTGCACCACTGATGTTGTGTAATACGTCTGGCTCTCGGTCAGAATTTCATTCTGGATGAGTAAAGGTGTTGGATGAGGTGAGGTTCATATGGATCTGGCTTTGTGCGTGAGAGCACCGTCATATTAAAACGGGTTCAGGCGCAAAGTTGGAAGCACACGGTTGATGTAGCATTAAATTCTGTTGAACCCAGAGCAAGAAAATCCCACAAAAAAATAAAACTAAATGAAAGTGCAGTCCTTTCATTTCAGCTTCCTGCGGGGATCTGAAATCTTGGCACCAGAAGTAACAGACGCCTTTGTCTGATGTCTCCTAGTTTAGTTTATCTTCAACTGATTCTCAGTCCTTTTATGTGACGTTTTAAAGTAGCGAAATGTCGCGGCTTATATAAAGTGTCAAATGAATACAGATTTAGTGTCCAGCATCATGAACTGAGCTCAGCGTGGCTGACAGCTGTGTTTATCAGTGCCAAAAACTCTGTTTTCTGCACCGGCAGCTGACATTTCTGGCATTCAGCAGGCTGACAGAGGTCAGATTACATGATGCTCTTTTAATTCCAACGAGACACACGAGAGCCATAGATGCTGAGGAACTGAAAGCAGATCAACAGTTGCCGTTCCAAGAAATAATCAGTTATCGCTTTAAGTACCACCCACACGACAGCCGAGCCAAAGAGCGAAACACTAAACATCAGCTGAGTCCGTGCTCGTGTTTGTCTCGCCTGTTGCACTTCCTACTTTCTTTATAGGAGACCGTCCTGCCTACGTGCTATCAGGCTCAGCCAGAGAACGCTGTAATGTGTACTCAGTGGAAATATTCTGCCAATTTACAGCTCCATAGTTGTATTCTTGGACTCCGCTAGAGTAGCTTTGCATGATTCACTGTTCAAACTAATCCAAGGTTTTGTTACACTGGGCTTCTTACACTCGTTATAAAGTCACTCCTGCTTTTAAAGCCTTGTTGTTGTTGTTGTTGTTGTTGTTGTTTGAAAGGTCAAACTGTTGGGCAGAAGAAATGACCAACATCATTTCATCAGGTAAAGATGTTAATCACTTCCAGAATGAATTCAAATCCACAGAGATGAGAAGCTGAGCTATTCAAGAGCTCTATAGATAGAAATGTTTAATGTGACCTTTAATTAAGAAATAGTGAGAAATAATTTTGAGATAAGACCTTAGTTTTATATGACTGTGAACTGTGATTTGAAATAGATGTCTGTACCAAATACAGGAGGTTCTCAGTCTTTCCTGCACCCCCCTGCTTATCACAAATGGTTCAGTCCGCACAGGTGTAACCACCATTAAAGAAAACAGGTGCAAATATAAAATAAGGAGGAAACAAAGATCAAAGCTCATTGCTCTGGCAACCTTTCTGATGCTCCAGCCTGTCTCCTTTATCCCTGTGGCATGATCCCACTCAGGTTGCACCAGTCGTGGTATTTTACAGATTCCCCCAAACCTGTGCTGCCTTTTCAGAGGCCTGGGTGTGTCTGATGGAAGAGTGGTCATTTGGGATTAGCTGGATAATGGCATTGTGACTTCTTCCCCAGAATTGTGTTTCAAGACACAGGACCACACACAAAGTCTGTCTCGTTTGCTGTTTGCTGCCAAAAAGATTTCATTTATTTATGTATTGTCTTGTTGTATTTGAGGTACTAGAATTGGATTATGTGGCCAAAATGAGGGCTGCCACGATTAGTCGACTAGTCACGATTACGTCGACAATACATCGACGATTAATTTAATAGTGGATGCGTCGTTTGAAGCTTTGTAAGATCACAAAAGACGCAGGAATAAGCAGTTGGATTTAAGAGTGTAATAACGGACTGAAACAGAAGACGGCAGCACTGCATGTACAAGGATGCCAGCTGCCGTTAAACCCCGAAGAAGAAGTAGCTCTGTCCCAGAATTCATAGCGCGGCCCAGCACAGTTGTCAACAATGGCGGCAGCTAGTTAGTTTTAATATTACTCTTATTATTCTTTCTGGGTCACAAAATAAAGTTAAACATATTTTCAGGAGAGAATGTAGCTGTGTAAACCTCAAATATCTGCTCAGTTTATCAAGACATATTTTCAAAAGCGCTCCGACATTTTCGGAGGCGTCTGTTACCCACTAGCTCGATAGCTAGCCGGGGGCTAGGCTCATTAGAGCCTGTGAGAACACCGGACTCCCGGCAAATCGTTTTCAAACCCACCGCCGTCTTTTATGGGCTTAAATTGTGGTCATAAATATTTTGTACTTGTAAATCAGGATTTGTATGTGTAAAAAGAATTTGTGTGTGGATTTAGCCAAAAAAAAATATGTGTGAAACTCAGCTCAGTTACAGTTGCAGCCATGCCTTTAACTCTACAGCTTGAACTTGTAAACATTGGGTAACGTGACAAGATGACAGTTTTAATGAAAATAACATTTTTCTACTCAACGTTTTAACAAGATATGTTTCTCAGGGAAGTAGAGCAGAATCATGCATGCACTGGTAACAGCAAAGATGTGTCCTGCGTGCATCCTAAATGCCACACTAAATGTACTTAAAGAGAAAAATGTTGTAATATAAGTACATAATAGGATCATAGTGAGAACAGTGTGCTGACGATGATCCCACATGATTGAGTGAATATGAAATGCTCGAGCTGTGCGATACACTGTTGTTTCCCTCTTAGGTAAATATAAAGGCGTCTCTGAAATGCGACAGACGCAGTGCTGCGTGCCATTCTGAAGATGTTTGATGTTGAAGGCGATGCATTATGGAATATCACCATGTGTCTTAAATGCTGGATTTAGTGCAAATAATCATAATTAAGCTTACAGTTATTAGCTGTTGATTGACAGTCTTAGCGTGGGCACATTTGTCACATCCTTTGCACCTTCTGTTGCATTTTTGCTTCATCTGCCTGGATTCAGAGCGCTGAATTCCCTCTCCACGGCTTGGTTAAAGACTCGGGCATAGTTGTGTTTTTCTCTCTCTTTCTCTGAGAGAGACATTAACACTCAAACAGACCTTGATAAATTTTTTAAGCAGAGTTAAATTTTTGTGGATCAGAGAGAAATTGTCTCTGGGGTCTCAGACAAATTACTTGAGATCACAGGGCTGTGAAATAACGCAAGCTTTTTTTATATTGATATCACTCTCTGTTTTCACCCGAGTCCTATTTAGTTGAGTTTGCCTCCTGTGAGACTCTCCAAAAATATACTGAAAGATTTGGAAGTTTCATTCAGCTGAATATTTAGAAATGTGTTATTAATAAAGTTAACCTCGTAGGGAAGGACGGGACTTTTACCAGATCGATGTAGGATCATGTGGGCCAATCTCCAGTGATTATATATTTAATCACCTTTCTTACTCACAAGCATAGACTGGGTAGTGGCCAAAATGAGAAGATTGCAGATACAAGCAGCAGAAATAAGCTTTCCCCAAATGATGTCTGGGATCACATTAGAAATAGGGTGAGGAACTGAGTTTTTTGGGGTAGACTCGGGGTCGGGCTGCTATAGCCCCACACCGAAAGGAGCCAACAGAGGAGATTCAGAACAGGTTTGTCCTGGGCGCCTCTTAGGTGGTGTTTTTTAGGCATGTCTGAACAGTGTATTAAAGATAAGTTTAGATTGTTTTTATAATAATAGTCTATTTACTTTGATGACATTAATTCCATAACTATTAATGCCTTAGGAAGAAATGAGTTTTTCTATTATTATTTTGCTGTTGCGATTGTGTTTGAGAGCAGATCATTCTTCAGTCAGTCGTCCATGTAGATTAAATATGTGGGTAGGATTGGGGTCATTAAAGAGGCTTTGATTTCTCTGTTGCTTTTGGGCTGCATGCTGTTAATGTTTATTCTTAGAAGAGGATGTTTTTGTGTTTGAAGTGCATTTGTTCTGCTCTAGAAAAGGTATAAAGTTTTCTTTGTTTTAAAGATGTTAACAAGCATAACATTTGATTTGAAACATTGTGCAGATAACCCTGAGCAGGGCTTAACTTTAAAGCTGGGTGACTCTGATGAGTGGTCACAGAGGTCTGATGTGTGTCCTATCAAGAGTGCTGTCTTTGTCCCGGGATGCCTCTGAGTCTGAAAATATGCTTGAGGAAAAATCAAAAGGTGAAGAAAAGAAAAACAGGATATAAACCAAAAGTAACCCTGCATCTATCGTCTGGCAGTCTTCTTGCCTCATCTGCACTGACGGCACCGACTCCCTTTGAATCCCGTATAGTTTCAAGCTCCATGACAAACAAGGGGACAACCTTGCCTAGATAATTTCTTTCAGGACGCATTAGTGGGCTGATTTTAATATTTATGCTCCATGGAACCAAAAAGGAGATAGTCAGGGATTTAAGATCCGGAAATGAATAAATCCCTTTGGAAAACATCAGTAGGTGAACTGTGAGCCGAGGCTCCCTGCAACAAAAACACCCCGTCGTGGAGAAATATGTGCTCTGTTTATTTTTTGCTGTCACATTAATCTCACTGTCCTTAAGAGGTGATTTTTGAGTTCAAGTAGAAAAGGTGTTATTTTTTTTTCCTTCTCCTTTCTGGTATTTTTGCCAGATTTTGTTGCTGTTGATTAATCTATGATCCATAATGCTCATTCTCTGCTTACAAAACGAGCAAAGCAAACCAGCCATCAGAAAACGATGCGTTTGTGAGATCTCTATTTTCCTGGAGTGATAGAATGTCCCATCTGGCTTGTAAATACTCTGATTTAATAATTATAATAAAATAATACAACATATAATATATAGAAACACAAATGAGTGTTTTTCTAGTACCAGACCTGGATAACTGACGAGGGCTGTGTCAGGAAAGAATAGGACTGATCATCATTTAGGGATGTAAAGGGAGAGAGTTGGCTTCTCTGCACCGACTCGCTGCTGATCCTGAATTTAATTTCAAATCTTCCTGAATAATCAATTATCTTAAAGACCTCATAGTATCACCCAAACAGAGGACTTCACTCTCAGACTGCTGGTTTAGTCGTGGTTCCGACAGTATGTGAAATTAAAATGGGTCAAAATGGAGTTTTACTGGTTGGCGGGTCTCCTGATTGTTGGGATTTTCTCTGTAACTCTGTAACCCTGCAGTCTAAAGCACCTTGGGATCACTGTTGTCATTTTCACTATATTAAAAAAAAGTTAAATGCAATTTGATGAAGCGATATATTCTCCCTCTCTCTCTCGAACACACATTCACAGTGAATATACAATATTTGTACTTACAGGACTGTGCAAAAGTTTTAGGCAGGTGTGGAAAAAATGCTGTAAACAAAGAAAGCTTTCAGATATCTAAAGGATTGTTTATTAGCCCCAAATGTACAAGTACTGGAAGTGATGGTACGGCCCCCACAGAGGCCTGATCTCAACATCATGGAGTGTGTCTGGGACTACATGAAGAGACCGAAGGATGTGAGGAAGCCTACATCCACAGAAGATGCTTAGTTTTCTGGGATGTTTGGAACAACCTACCAGCCGAGTTCCTTCAAAAATGTGTGCAAGTGTACCTAAATGTACCTTCATATCAGCTGGATGGTGTCGTGACGACACACCTTTGGAGCAGGAGGTGCAAGTTTGATTCCCGCTAAAACTTTTGCACAGTTCTGTAGCTGTTAAATGTCTCAGTGCTCTGTGTGATAAACAGTGACTTTAAACTATTACCTGCTAAGGGGAGCTGTAATTCTTCTCTAAAGCTTTATTAGTACAGGCGACCCCTGTAACATGGGAACAATGTTTTCACATTTTTTGGGGTAAAAGGGTAAAAAATTCAACTATAGCTGCTGCCACTTTTTCTTATGAGTGGAGGAAAATTGTGCATGTATTTGCAGCTGTTACCACATAATTCATTTTAGAGCAGCGGTGTAATGTGCTTAACAGCTCGTCGTTTTATTTTTGTTCTCAGCTGCTCAAGTTTTGATAATCATAGTAAATTGTTAAAGTTTTGAAATTAAGTTTTAAAGTTGGTTGTGGGGGAAGCAAAGAAAATGATGGCAGATTTGCTGAAAAAGATGTATTTGCACTAATTACACTATTGAAGTTTCTCCAGTTTGACAATGGCGGAAAAAAAGATGGAGAGCTTTGCAGAAAGAGCTCTGAAGCAAAATACCGGCTAGGATGGAGACGGTAATCGCACCTATCATTGCTTCAGTGCCGGTGAATTGAAGATTGCATTACTCAAGCTGATAACAACTTGTTATGTTGCTGTTGATGGGGAAAAAGCCTGTCCCAGACAGAGCTCTGTGCTTATTGTGTACGACTCCAGTCAAACACAGAAAGTACGGAGGAACTGGCCTGACCTCGTACATCTTTTGGCTCTACAATTACGATGATGGTACGGCTTAGTGCACAAATGTTCCAGACATGAAACACTCGCAATTAAACTCAATTTTCATCTGAAGTCAACTTGAGGGAAATCTGGGAGCTGTTGGCCAGCTGCTTCCTGGTTAATTTTCTGGGTCTTCAGGTGTAGCCGGCGGATACCTGGGTCAATATTTCTTGACGCAGAAATAGATACGTTCACATGAAAAAGTGAACAAAAAGCTAAATCGTCCACAGGTAAACACCAGGGGCGACCGTGGCTCAAGAGTTAGGAGTTCGCCTTGTAATCGGAAGGTTGGCGGTTCGAGCCCCGGCTCCGACAGTCTCAGTCGTTGTGTCCTTGGGCAAGACACTTCACCCGTTGCCTACTGGTGGTGGTCAGAGGCCCCGGTGGCGCCAGTGTCCGGCAGCCTCGCCTCTGTCAGTGCGCCCCAGGGTGGCTGTGGCTACAATGTAGCTGCCATCACCAGTGTGTGGATGACTGAATGTAGTATGAAGCGCTTTGGGGTCCTTAGGGACTAGTAAAGTGCTATGCAAATACTAATGGTTTATAATTTAGACACATATTTATCAAATTTTCCTTCTTTTGCTCGGGACAGTTACTTTGTACCTGCAGCCAGTGGCAACCTGTCCCAGACAATTAGACGACTATTAGAAAATAAGCTTTATACATGTAATAGTACCTGATGCATCACGATGTCTGAGAGGCCTCCCAAATGCAGTTTTTGCATTTTTTGCAGTTTTCGATGTCCAGACAGAAAATCGTGCATGTTCCGGTTTCTTCATGAATCTTTCACTTCTGTGAGCTAGAGCTACCCACCAGCCAGTGAGGTTTCTCCTGCTTAGCTCCATACACCTGTGAAGATGACGAAGCAAAAATGGAACAATGTCCCAACTGTTAAATTAACTAGACAGCGAGCATCACACACGCTGCTTTGGTTGTCGGTTTACATGTTTGCCTCCTTTCCAGTGACATTAGGCTCATCCTGAAAGACAACAGGCGTGACTGGTGCTGGCTCCAAAAGGACGAGATTGTTTGTTTGTTTGTTTGTTTGTTTGTTTGTTTGTTTGTTTGTTTGTTTGTTTGTTTGTTTGTTTGTTTAGTCAAAGCTCAACGTAAATTAAACTTCAGATCAGGATGTGAGTTGTAGATTTGTCTTACTCAACGCTTTGGGTTTCTTTTTCATTCAGAAAGTTGCTGCCAGCTTGACATCTTTATCATGAATACCAACAAAAATATATTTTATATATCAATAAAGTATGAAAGCGTCCAGTACGACTTCTCCAACTCTTGGCATTATTCTTCTTCGCTGCTCATATGCCTGCTTTGTATGTCCTGAACACCCAAAATCTGGCTTTACCATATAAGTCTCCGGCTATGAGGAGGGTGACAGCACAAAATGGTGTTTTTGTCATATTGATTACATTTTTTTAAAAAGTACCATCTGTTTATTTAAAAAATCCATCTTATTTTATGGACATCTTCCAGGTTCAGTCAAACCGTGCATAATTTAGACCAGCATCTGAGAATTTAATGCATCTGTCTGTGTCTACAGTCATGACTATTTCCTGCCAGAGTTCATTTGCACCCTCTTTCCTAACGTAGTGTCCTCTAAAGGTGCAAGAGAGACTTGATTCAGGGTGACAAAGTTGTAAATAACTCGAGGCCTTCTTCATGCGTGCCCCAGTTTCCTGCCTTATTAAGAAAGCGGAACATCTCTGTAATGTTTGAGCATGCAGGGGACAGAGTATTTGTTACTTCCACTGAAGAAAACATGTACTGGTTACGTGTCTTATGGAAACCTCCCTGTTTCCTACACCGACAGCTTCCTCTAAACGCTGCCAAACTGCTGTGGAAAATGTCACAGGCGGGCAAATGTCGGTATATTCACTACAGCTCCAGGTGAGGTGGTAACAGCGTTCTGACGAGGGCAAGAAGAAAAATGTGTTATGTAGCACTAGCTGTAAATTTTCCTTAATTGCCCTCCTGAGACACGCAGCCGAGACTCCACAGGCTAAATGTGACGGTTAGTTACACAGATGTACCTGTCTCAACACTCTCTGTAGTATAGCACCCACTGTAGACGAGCTACAGTCTGCAAGAAAGATGAAGAGCTTGTGGTTTTGTAGTTAATATTCCTTAATTACGCCCTCGAGACATGCAGCCTGGATGCTGTAGGCCAATGGAGTGCTGGAACCTGCTTTCCAATGTGTTGTTGATGGTCAGTGGTGATTCTCAGCATCCTGGCTTAACCTCCTAGAATCCAGGAAATCCTCTCTATTCATGTACAGCCATAAATTACCCACTTGTGCAGCTCTTTTGAGGTCTTTGACAGCTTGTTAGTAGGCCATCACTCACAGACTAAGGATGCCTTTATTAATATACTTGCTGAAGAGTCTAAAAGCACTCAGAAAACACTAAATATTAAGCACGCTCTGAAGGCAGAAGTTAGACATTGTCTTTAGAAAGAGCGTGTGTGTTTATGAGCATTTGAAAACATCTGTTTCTTAAATAATCCCATAAATTTGTAAATGTGCTTGAGCTCGGTCACTTTGTGCTGTTTAACACACAGATGATGTCAGATCAGTTTGCCAAATGCTGATGATCTTAGCAGCGCTTGCACCTTGCAGGTTGACGTGCAGTGTGGCTACGTGCTGCAGCAGCAGTTCATTTTGACACAGCTTTTATACAGCTGCTCCAAATCTGCTGACATCTCTCCCAGAGCGAGTTCTGCTGTCTGTTGTCCAGTGACCGTGTAACACCTGACAGTTGATTGGTGTTGTACGTGAATTAATGAATATTTAGTTTAGTCTGTGCCAGCGGGTTAAACGACTCTAACAAACTCTCCGCTACCGACTTAAACCAGTCAGACGTTGGTTTTCCAGCCGTGCTGCATCACCTACAACTGCAGCGTAGCATCGTTTCTTGCACTCATCAGCCTCTACCGTGGTGTCTTCCTGGGGGTGTGCTTGGTGATTTAAATGAGACCGACTGAGGATGAGATCGTCCCTTTGCTGGCAGGATGAAAGGAAAGAAAGGACAATGGTGCCTCTTGGCTAACTCCCAAATGGTGTCTGGCGTATGTGTCTTCAGTGATGTTGGTTTTGCAGCCTACCAGGGTGTGTTTTTGTTGTTGTTTTTTATAGTGTTGCTGGACTCAGGCAGAGGAAGCTTCCTTTCATTAGGAGAAACAGCCTAATGGTAAATTTATGGTTCCTTTTGGAAACACATACAGCTCTCAGAGCTCTTAAATGAAGATTTAAATATGCAGCCTTCAGAATTTTATGATGAAAGAAATACCATCTATAGCTCAAATGTTATTTTTACACGTTGTCTTACACAGCACTCTTCTAAAACATAATAAAAAGAAAGGGAGAAAGTAGAACATGAGTAGTAATAAAGTCATGAATAATAATGAAGTGGTTAACTAAGTAATACAGGTGCAGTGAAGTGTTTTACTGCACCAACTGAACAGAAATCAAATAGAAATAAGACTGAAGGCAAAACATTTCCTTCATTTTAACTGTAAAATTGTTCATGTTGAAATTTATTGGAATTTTTAGCTCCATCTGTGACCGGAGCAGCATGAATTAACTAAATGTGTTTCTATAAGTGTATTTTGGCTGTACGCCGTGCGTGATTTGTGTTTTTCTGCCTGCTGTATACCCAAACGGGGAGCTGGTGTGAGACTTATAGATGAGGGGGCTCATCCAGCAGGCAGGGATGCATTGGACGGAATGAGGGAAGCTGTGTGGAAGTGCAAATAAGCTCGGCACAAACATATTGCTGTGACTGTAATTGTAAACCCACACTCTCTCCTGTGTGTATATAGATGCCAGAGTCAGTGTGAGCATCCGGCTGCCTGAAAACGACTTGTTCTAAAGAACAACCCAAACGGATTTGGCTGAAATATGGCAGCTGAATACCAACTGGCCCACAGGCCACTTCGTTTTTGGAGGCTGCTCCCGGACTGGGATTTCTGCCACTGGTGAAGATCAGTATTCATCCATGTCTGTTACAGGTTTACATGCCACACTGAAGGGCTGCTACACTGCATCGCATTCTTCGGTGCTTTAATCAAACCTAGAAGAAACATAACAGGCAGAGGCTATGATGAAGACTCTTTTTGCTGGTGAATGTTTGAAATCCGTTCTACGGTTTCTCATTATATCTACCTCCTGCACACTGTAGGTTTGACCTTTGTCTATTGTTTTTTAGTAACTTGCTCCAGTCTGCTGTAGCAGCACATCTCTCATTACACATCGCATTTTCCCGAGGTGGTCCCCCTGCAGAGGCTTACAGCTGATGTTATGATGTCACGCTGCGCCCGGTATTCCAATTAGAGGAGACTGTTCGTTTGCTTCAAGTCTGTTAAAGGAATGTTTTCAAATCCTTCTGACGGATCACTTGCAGAGTAAGTTTTTTGTCTTTAGCTGATTCTAACCTGGATGTGTTACCAATCAGTCTGGCTGCTTTTTAACTCGTTGACATTCTTCTAACCATCTCCTACCCTCTGACAACTTACAGGGAGACACTACTGGTGATTTTTACCATAAACACCATTAATGCTGCTAAAAAAAAAAAAAAAAGTGTTAATTAGGTTAATTAGAGCCAGCTTCATATTCTTGACTTTTTTCATAATGAGATCATCTAATATAATCAAGGACTTCCACTGTCTTTACTCTTGGTTTCATATGAATGAATGGAGGCCTTTTCTTTGCTATCATGTAGAAATGTAAATTTTATGGGGTGAACCTATTACTTTTAGCAGTTTTCATATATAATTCATCTTCTACAAATGTGTAAATTTCTGCGGGGGGCAGCCTGATCTGATGAAATAGTCTTTTTTTTCTGAAAAAACTATGAACTATGAAACTTGAAAAATGAAAATTTTAAGGTTAAATGTATAAATGAGGTGTAATTTCAGATAATATGCGCCAAGCTGCGTATATGTTCTATAGATGTCATGTATTAGCGATGCAACCTGACCTAAAATCTCAAACTTGACCGGTGTATTTGTTAGGTGAGGCTGTGTGCAAGCAGGAATAGGACCCAAGGTGCAGACTCCGGAGACAGACGTGAACTCAAAAAGGCTTTAATTTAAGACTCAAAATATAACATGACTGAAAAAACTCAAAACAAACTTAAACTAGAAAAATGACAAAACACACAGCAAAGTAAACGGTAGATCACGACACGGACACAGAGAAACACAGGGCTTAAATACACAGAGGGAGCAATCAGGGAATGAATAACAGGAGGGAAACACAGCTGGGGCAAATCAGGCCTAACGAGACAAGGGGAAGCAAAACCAGACACATTAACATCAGACATGGACTTTCAAAGTAAAACAGGAAACATAACACAGACTCACGGGCAGGCACTATAACAAAGGGAACAGAGACGTGGGACCAGGGCAGACACAGACACTGACTGGATGTGGGGATACAGCAGAAAGGGGAGACAGCAACATGGAACACAGACAGAAAACCAGAACACAAAAACTCTAACCAAACCCCACCCAGAGAACCTAAACTAAGAATAATCCTAAAACCCATACAGCAAAGCTAGAATATAATGAAATAACAAAATCAAAGAACCAAAAACACAAAACACTGGGTCAACGACCCAGGGACCCTAACAGTATTAATGAAAGGTTTTGCTCTAAGATGAGTTTAGCTCATGTTGACGTTTTAATTTGAAGTTTTCCAGGTAAAGAAAGTTTTAAACTGCTCACACTCGCACTGCAGCCATGAACTCTTTAGACGTCACTCAGACGATGTGTGTGTGTGTGAGAGCCCAACACAGTCTGATCAGACATTAAAAGGTGTGTAAGCAGCCGGCTCCTTGTTAAATGATGTCCCATTGTCCCATTGTCCCAGCTCACAAACCCAAACTTCATTCTCTGTAGAATGTTTAACAAACAAGGCTGGAGAAGTAAGTCTACTAAAAGGAAACATTGTGCAACTTTTAGATTCTGATTCTCAGCAAATAAATATTAAAATTGTGAATATGTCATCACCTACAATTCATAATGTCATCAAAAGACTCTGAGAATCTGTAGAAATGTCTGTGTGCATGGAACAAGGCTGAACGTCTGTGCTGGATGTCCTTGATGTTCAGGCCCTCCGGCAACTGTGCATTAAAACCCGACATGATTCTGTAATGGAAATCAGTGCACCCACTCTGTGTCTGTGAACACGGCTCACTGTGACATCCACAAATGCAGGTTAAAGGTCGTCATGCAGTGAAGGCAGCAACTGTGAACATGATCCAGAAACACTGCCGGCTTCTCTGGACCAAACTCATTTAAAACGGCCTGAGGCAAAGTGGGACACTGTTCTGTGAGCTGACAAACTGAAATTTGAAATTCTGTCTTGAGAGATGAGGGATCATCCAGCTCGTACTCAGCAGTCAGTTCAAAAGCCTGCACAGTGTTGGAGTGCTTTAGTGTCAGAGGACTTGCACATCTGGAAAGGCACCATCAATGCTGAAAGTTATATACAGGTTTTAGAGCAACGTAAGCATCCATCCAGAGGTCTCTTTTGGAGAAGGCCTTGAAAATTTCAGCAAGTTGATGCTAAACTGCATACTGCACCACCTGAAAAAGCGCCACAGTAGAAGAGCCCGGGTGCTGAACTGGCCCGCCTGACGTCCAGGCGTTTCAACAATTTAAAAAGAAATTTGACACGATGTAAAATGAAAAGTATAAAAATGGAGATTTGGGAACGTTGAGCCGCTAGGATACTCCTTCAGACAAGAACGCGACAGCATTTATATCCCAAGCAGCTCCCAGAGATTTGTCTTTAAAAGAAGATTGAAACTTGTTGCTGCCATCAATCTAAAACATGAGTTGTTACTTATGTTTTAGATTTCCAACTTTTAAGCTGTAGCCCTGGCTATATAAGTAGCTCATTATTTCAATTTGTTCATTAATATTGATAGTTAATTGCAAATGTTTAATGTGTTCAAGAATGTATACAAATGCCTGCAAAGTATGTGATGTGTGTCAGTTAAATGCACAACCTTTTTATTTGTATTTTGAGGTTTATGTCATTATTTTTGATATGGTATTGATATGTACTACAGCTCCAGTGAACCCTGAAGTAGTATCAGGTAGAGGGGTGGGAGTAAGTGGGGAGCCGTGTGCACTCTGCAGGAAGTAGTGATGTGCGATACCACTGATTTCCTTTCCGATCCGATACCAAGTAATATTCAGGGTGGTATCGACGATACTGATCCGATACCGATACTTTGTACAAAACGGATTTTATTTATTGTATCTCAAATTATAGCGTCATAATGATTACAGGACATCAGAATACCTTCTTCTTATCACTTAATAATGCAGAGTTCATCATATAGAAATAAAAAAACTAAAGTTGTGTGCTATTTGAACACCTTGCCTGCCTGGAGGACTAAAGGACTCCGTGAGAGACTCTCCCCCTAGCAGCACCTGTCCCTCTCCTCCTCTTCAGTTCGCCTCAACATACGCTCGTCATATTTTGTGATATGATTTACTCTGAGGTGTTTGACAAGGTTAGTGATGTTGCCACAACCATACATGCCAACCCTCCCGATTTTTCCGGGAGAATCCCACCTTTCTCCAGATTTTCCACCCGGACAACAAAGTTGAAAAACCATATCGCAGAATTCATAGCGCGGCCCAGCCAATTCCAGTTTCCAACAATGACGGCAGCGACTTAGTTTTAATATCACTCTTATTTCTCTTTCTGGGTCGCAAAAAAACTTTTAACATATTTTCAGGTGAGAATGTAGCTGTGTAAACTTCAAATATCTGAGCCGACCGACACATCGTCTTCAAACCCCCGCGGTCTTTCACCACTCGGGTTAAACATGATATATAAGTCACTTTGATAACTTAAAAATGTTCTTGTTTGGCTTTTTCAGTGTTTTATTTGTTCGTGAGTAAATCGGTTTGGCTGAGATTAAAGTTATTAGATTAGATTAAATTAAATTAAACTTTATTATTCCCTCGGGAGGGTTCCTCCGGGGGTTTTCACACAGCTGAATAAACGTCAAACAGAAAACTGATTAAACAGAAGAGTTTACGTCAGTGTCCGGTTATATTTTAGACAGCAAGAAGCAGACGGCAGAGTTTCACTCCACCGAGGGAGCTCGTGACGTACTACCCGGCTTTCTTTAGACCGCGAAGGCCGGTCCTCAGGTGGAAGCAGCCTCTGAATTTGGACACCCCCGCTGTTTCCGGGCCGGCCAATAATAACGGTGACATTTAACGTATTTTATCCGATAAATAAACCCTGTAAAATATATTTATCCGCCCAAACAGCCCTTTTGAATGTCTCCCTAATTCTGAGGTCTCAAGGTTGGCAAGTATGGCCACAACACCTCACTTTTTTTGCCACATTTATTGCAAACCACGGCTCAGCTGTTTGTGGAGGTAAAATACATCCGCACAATTACGCTCAGCCATTGTTGTGAGTGCGCACGCCAAGGGGCTGCGAGACATTTATACAGCCGTATTTCGCACATGACTATGAAAGGCGGAAGAGGAAGTAGTTCCTTTGAATGTAGGCAATCCGAATGTTATAGTTTCTTTCCACTGTGTTCCTGTTAATGATAAACTACAAATTTACTCTAAATTACTAAAATATCGATATTTTAATGTGAGAATCGATTCTAGAACATAAATGATTGGTATCGGAGGAATCGATATTTCAGGATCGATCCGCACATCACTAGCAGGAAGCGAGAGAGACGAGAGCTGAACAGTGTCGAGTGAACGCAGAGTTCATAGAAGGGCGACAGACGCATTTTCGGGTTAACGGATAGTTAACTGGAGTCGAGAACTGTTGTACCCTACTGTGAGGTAAAGGTGGATTTTGTCTGACACTTGTACCCAATGTTATTGTGTAAAACGGATTAGCGCTAACACAGCCGCTAGCACAACTGCTAACATAGCCGCTAGCGTAACCTAGCATATTCGCTAAGCTCTTGTTCTGCTCTGTTTTTATTTATTAAGCTAATGCTAAGATTGAATGTTATCGCATGTGAACTGGCATTTAGCGGAGTTGTGTGATTCAGTAGGAGGAGACGGACGTCTTGCTGGTGGTCAGAGAGGTCCCTTCTGCTGGTGTGCTGAAGTTATGTGTTCACGTGGGAGCACGTGGAAAGGACGACTGTGAGTGCTGCTGCCGCGGCCTGCTGGTAGCCGTGACCCAGTTTCCCCGCTATCCCCTTGAACTGCCTGGAGGTGTGAGTACTGTTGTTTGCACGTGCTTTTTATTTTTACTGCTTGGCAACAAGTGAAGCGACCATATTGTTTTAGGTCCCAACGCACCCTAGCCACGACTCAGGCCTGCAACGAGGGGTTTGCTAGCAGAAAGACTGTAGCACTTGAGGTGTGTGTTTGGTGAGAGTGCGTGTGGGCCCACAATATTATTTGATTATTTTGTTTCTGTTGAGGTAGATACCTTATCATTGTTTAACAAACTTTATTGATTTTACTTATTTTCTTTGTGTTGTTAATTCAGCATTCACTAAAGTGGAGTTAACTTTATAATTGACCTGCTTGTGTGTGATTTATTTCCATATAGTGTAGTTTTATTGCATATTTAATACCATAAGCATTAAAAAGGGAGTATCAATAGGAAAGTAACAACAGGAACCCAGGGCCCCTCTCAATAGAACGTGGGACGGGTGTTACAAAGCAAACACAGACAGAGTTCATCCCCATAATAGAGGGACCAGCCCTCCTTAAAGATCTTCCCTCATTGGTCTTTTCAGCAGAATATACCAACAGTGTCTCGTTAGGAGGAGCTCTGGGGAGAGTGGAGGCCACGCTGAAAGTGTCACTGTTTTTATTACTTCTGTGACCTTGCTCTTATCTTAAATTTTGACCAGACTCTGCCCTTTTTATTTATCTCACTTCTGCACACTCTATCAGAGTCACATCTTTTTCTTACTCACTGAACTATTCAGTGAGCCTCTCACCGAAATAAAACCAACATTTTTTCCTCTTGTGTGCTTTAGTATTTGTCTTTGTGTGATGCTGCTTTTAGTCTGACAAACTGTAACAACAAAACCGACTCAAAAATCAAGGTGAATTTTGTCTCTTATGTTTTTGAAAAAGTGTGAATTGAATAGATTTTCTTTATGGTTTTATTTTTGGAAATTCATTCTTTCTTTTATAACACGAGAGCCACTTGATAACACTGTTTGTTGGGTCTGGAAGAATTTCTTACTCATACTGAGAAAAACATTCACGTCCTTGTTCCTCTGCAGCATAAGGATGGGTGCACACGGCGCTGCTCCACAGCTGAGCTCCTGAGGAGAACAAAAACAAGACAGACTAAGCTGAAACTCTGACCAATCAATCTCAGGAGAGATAATGCAGTATCTGGGGCCGAGGTTTGGAGGGTCAGCCGGGATCAAAACGTGATGTCCAGGTTGATGCCCAGAATCCACAGCCTGAGGAGGGCGAGCCACAAATTTCAGAGAGGGGTCAGAGATGATACGTAGGCTAGCCGGACTGCTGACCCATGTCTTGTTGAGGTCTGAATCAGGTTAAACAGTTTGCATGAACCTCCAGATACCCTACCACCAAGGCCTCGTGTTGTCGCAAATAAAGCGGCTAACAGAATGCTCTCATTAGCAGATCAGACCAGTGTGAAGAGCGACAGCTGCTAGCTCTCTTCTGGGAGAGAGGATCACTTCCAATTCAAGTGCAAAAATAGTGCCCCAGAGTAACAGCAGCAGGAAGTGCTCAGTTAATATTTTGGCTCTTAATCTTCATTGTAGTCCTGACGACAGGTTCTGTCTAGTCTCTGATCTCTAATGGTTTATTAATAATTTAATTTACTGTGTTATCTATTTATTTATTTATTTAATTATTTATTAGTGTTGCACATGGGGGGGGGAGATTCAAAAATGGCAGCTCATATGATTGTTGGGCTGTATGTATTATTGTAGGGTCTACCTTACAGTATAAAGTGCCCTGAGACAACTGCGTTGTGTAAATAAAATTGAATTGAATTGACATTACCTCCTGATTCTGTAGCTCTAGCTAGCGCCTTAAGGACCAGCAACAACTTTACATCTGCACCATGAACAGTTTACAGAGATAAAGAGAAGAAAGGAGGTTTTGGGGGTGGAACAGGAAGTGGAATATTTTTATTTCTTTATTACTGAGCAAGTACAGTATCTCAAATTAATCACACAATATTAACTCATTCAACAGTAAAATGCATTAACCTGTCTGTCAGACTTAATTAAAGGTCCAAGATTAACATTTCGGATTGTTGCGGCCTATCTTAACACCTGCTTCATGGGTTGTCCCATCTGTCCCATTCATGTGAAGTCACTATCTCCAAAACACTGTCATGAAGTTTTTGAATACATTTGGCATCAGGGTTTATCTGACTGGTCTAAAGGAAGAACTGATTCGATTTTAGTGGTCAAAGGTCTCTGTGACTGCGTGTCCAGATGTTTCAGGATGCTGACATTTTTGGGGTTTTATACATCACAACCAGCCAAACACCCCCTCTTTGTACGGGTGCAGCGATCAAAGCTATAGTTAGTAGGTGATGATTTGATCAGCTGTGCTGATATAGAGTTTTATAAAAGCACACAGGCACATAAATCTCCATAGCTTACACTTACACATAATCATCACCCATATGGCATAAACATTAAACCAAGGGAGTCATAAATCCATCCTTCCACTCAGAGCACTGCAGGCACTTTCCTCACAGCTGACGCAGAAACACAGGCGTGTTCTCAGGTGTCTGTGCTTCCAGTGGAGACCATGTAAGTGTATTCTATGGAGATTTATGTGTCAGTGTGCTTTTATAACACTCTACATCAGTTTAAGCGTGCTATACTGAAAGGAAAGTGCTCAAAGGGGTGGAGGGTTTTTTTTCTTCATCATCAGGGACAATGTTACATCACTTTTAGAGTCGTTATGTCTTTGATTCTCCTTTTATACCTTGTACAGGGTCAGTGTGTGTTTCTATTTTAGATGGAGAAGGCAGAGAATGTCCTCTAAGCCAACTCCTGTTTTAATGGACACTGCAGGAGTGGGCAGACTGAACAGCTGCAAAGGCAAATGGATTACCAAAGTAATGCTAGTAGTACCATAAGTAAGGTTAAAAACATTTGTTTTAAACAGAATTTTAACAGCAGCACAATAAACAAGAGCAGAATCACAAAGCAAACAAACCCCTCCTCTGCAGTGAGATCGTACACCAACACAAAGCATTACATTTGCATAAAAATCTCTTTTTAGTTCAAAAGAAAAATACAACAAACGGTGTGTGGGTCACAGCAAACTATTGCTTGGAAAAAATGAATAAAATAAGCAGGAACACTCATTTTAAATACTTATATAATTAAACTTAAAAAAGACCTTAAAAGAGCTAAACATGCCACTACCTGGTGGGCAGTTTGGGCTCTAGGGAAGACTTCTTTCTGCTGCTCCCCTTCAGGGGTTGCCACCACGGATCATACGCCTCCATCTCATCCTATCCCAGCATCCTCCACTGTCTCACAACCATCTGCATGTCCTCCTTCATGACATCCATGAATATTCTATGTGGTTTTCCTCTCTTCCTTCTGCCTGGCAGTTCTATATTCAACACCCAGCATCCACTGTCCCTCCTGTGCACATATCCAAACCATTTTATCTTTGCCTCTCTAACTTGCCTGTCTCCAAACAGCCCGAGCTGACCTGTCCCTCTGATGTACCCATTTCTAATCCCGTACATCCTTGTCATTCTTGCTGAAACTTGTAACCTTTTTAGCTCTGCCACCACCAGTCTGGCCTCCCATCTTTTTGTCAGTGCCAAACCATACATCACATACATCACAGGATGTCTCGCTATCATCTGGTAAAGCTTACCGTTCTACTGCAGGGGTATGGCAACACGTCGGTTCTCGCTGTATAGTTTTGGTGTTTTTGTGTCAAAAATCTGACTTGACATTTGTCTCCACTTATCCAGTGCTGGCTGCACAGTGCTTCATCTCTCTTATGCATGGTCTGTTACATGTTTTCTACCTCACTTCTACATTCTTTTTTTCTCTAAAGCATACCTCCACCTCTCCAGGCTCTCATCCACCTGCTCTCTGTCACTACCGATCACGATGTCATATGTTAAGATCATAGGCACAAAGTCTCCTGCCTGACCTCATCTGTCATCCTTTCCTCAACCACTACAAACAAGAAGGGGCTCAGAGCAGATCCCTGACGTAATCCTACCTCCATTTTTAAACCCATCTATCACTCCCCCCACACACCTTACCTCATGCATGTCCTGTATATGGCTCTTCCATACACCTTTCTCCCACTCCTGACTTGTTCGTGCAGTATCACAGTGTTTCTCTCAGCATCCTATTATATATTTTCAACTCCTTCCGACCGCCGTACTTTTCCATCTTCTCCCTTTAATTTTTTTTTTCAGTAGTACTCTTCTTCAGCCAAACTGATGCTCAATGATCATCACCTTTCTTCCTAAACTAGCTTCAGCAGCTCGTTCTCACATCTTCATGGTGTGGCTGATCAGCTTTATTCCTCTGTAGTTACCACAGCTCAGCACATCACCTTGTTCTTGAAAACAGGTCAGTTCCTCAGACATCCTCTCACTCCAAACCTGTGTTAAAACAATCTGGTAAAAGTCCACTGCTCCATCAGATTCGGTCCATACCCTTACAACTCCATCAATACCTGGATTTTTCCACTCTTCGTATTCTTCGCAGCTACCCTCACTTCCTCCCTGCTAATCTTCCGCACCTCCTGATTCCCTAACTTTCCTACCATCCGTAGTCCCTTCTCTCTTTCTTGTTTTCTTCATTCAATTCCTCAAACTATACCTCTGTCTCATCAACACATACTCTTCACTTCATCAAAACATTTTCACAATAATCAGCCTAACCTGCTGCACATCCTTTCCAACTTGAACTCTCTATCTCTCTTAACGAAGTGATTTTCTTGTTCCTTATTGTCCACCCTCACATTCGATTCATTACAAGCATTTTCCTTTGCCTCCTCGCTCTTTGTGGTTTGCCTAGGCTTGTGCCTCCTCCTCATGGATGGGTTAACGACACAGATTAAAAATAAAATAAAGATGTGCATTGAATTTAAAAACAGCAGAACACACGGAGTATCTATGTGTGTGATATTAATTATTTGATTTAACTTTTGGAGCCTGAAACCATAATTAATGTAATAATATTAGATTATAATACTTCTTGCACACATTGTTTACCTGAGTGTACTACAATGATTTTGGTGACAGTTTGAATCTATTCAGTACATTGTTCAGAGTTCATGTACATTCATTGGAGGATGTTCATATTAGTTGTAATGAGCCCATAACATAGCTCCCATTAATTCTCGGTTCTTTGGAAGATTTATTTTATGACTTTGTGTCAAAAAAATAACTGGGGAGGACAACGAGCCTCCTCTCCAGTCAGTCTGTCGTCCTGTGGATGAATTCCAACTCCACTTAGACGACTGTTGGCTCCTGCTGCCCTGGTTCCTCTCTGTAACTTCAGGGAACTCTATGGAACCACCTGCTGCTGCTTCTGGTTAGAAAACTGTTTCAGAGCCAGCTGGAATTCAAGCTGGTGGAGTTGGAGTATGGCCGATTAGCTCTTCTCTTTAGGGATGTAGCTGGATAACAATATGGGAACGTGCTGATGGGGAAAACTCAGAATGGGAAGGGCTGGGACAAGGAGACTAGCTGCATCCAAAATGAATTAAAATGAAATTCAGTTCAGTTTTCACCAAATAAAAACTGTTGGCACTTTACATTGTAAGATACAGACCCTACAACAATACAGAGAACAACCCAACAGTCATATGACCCCCTAAGAACAAGCACTTTGGAGACAGTGGGAAGGAAAAACTCCCTTTTAAGAGGATGAAACCTCTGGCAGAACCAGTCTCAGGGAGGCGTGGCCATCTGCTACAACCAATGGGGGTGAGGGGAGTAAGACGGGGACAAAGACACGCTGTGGAAGAGAGCCAGTGCTTAATAATAACTCATGACTGAATGCAGAGTTGTGCATAAACACTGTATATATTTATCATATGTGCAGTATTTTTATGTTTAAATTAATTGTTAGTATTTTTTGAGTACCAATAATAGACCTGGGCAGCCTGCCCAAGAAAAATCTATGTGCGGTGAACCCTGAATGACTTTATTGTTGTAGAGCCTGTTTATTTATGTTACTGGTGTCGCGGCGGTGCTCAATGATAATACGCTGACTTTGTGTTTGCACTCATTTTAGGATAAATGTAACAGATTCAGGCAGCACGGTGGCACGGTGGTTAGCACCGTTGCCGCACAGCAAGAAGGTCCTGAGTTCAATTCCACCATCAGGCCGGGGTCTTTCTGTGTGGAGTTTGCATGTTCTCCCCGTGTTTGCGTGGGTTCCCTCCGGGTACTCCGGCTTCCTCCCACCGTCCAAAGACATGCAGCTTGTGGGGATAGGTTAATTGGATAATCCAAATTGCCACTAGGTGTGAATGAATGTGAGTGTGAATGGTTGTCTGTCCCTGTGTGTTGGCCCTGCGACAGACTGGCGACCTGTCCAGGGTGTACCCCGCCTTTCGCCCTATGACAGCTGGGATAGGCTCCTGCGACCCTGATAAGCGGAAGCGAATGGATGGATGGATGTAACAGATTCAAAGCATCTCTGACTGAGACTTACCCTTTGTTAGCCTTGTGTAATGACTTTACTTCATGACTTTCAGTGTCATAGCAGAATCTAATTTACAGGAAGGCTGGCTGTGTTATACTCTATATGATTTAGCAAATCTGGGGGTCAGGCCTTTGACCTGCATTTACAAAGATGCCCATAATGAATAACTATAGAAGCTGTAAAAAACTTCACTGCACAGTCAAAACACTGACCTCATGAAACATTCATGCCGCACAGATTCAGTTTCTCTCTTAGATTTATTTTTATTTCAGCGCTATCATCGTGCAGAAAATGAGAAAGTTTGTTTTCATGATTTATGATGATGAAAGCCATATAGGAAAGTGAAGTCAACTGAAATTTGAAGGTTAAAGGTTGGACTCCTTATATTGGCATTTGCTGGCTAAAAATGGCATCACTTATGTAATAGTTCTGGACTTGGGATAACATCATTTGTTCCTGCTTTTTGTGTGCTTCCGGCAAACATCTCCATAAACACATTTTGAGGATGGCTTTCAAAACACTTTTTTTCCAGGGGGTAAAAGGCATTAATTAAAAAGTTTCTCCTGGTTTTGGTCTATTGGAGGTGAAAACTGTACTGCTCATTATCTCAACTACTCTTGAACCCAGCTGGAACCTTGTAATTACAATACTATGCTCCCTCATCATTTCCTTTATTTGCTGCTGTCAGGGAGCCAGAACGGTATAAACACTAAGCAAGTAATTGAGACAAACATGAATGAGCGCACCAGCCCAGAAAAGGTTTGAACAAAAATCATATGCATGCATACATGTGATTCAGAGATAAGGCAAGACCCAGAAAGAGAATGAAACCTCCTTTCATCCCCACCAGACATGTTGTATCAGATACAGACTTATTATATGGCTCTCTTTCTGTTCCCCAGTGTACCGAGCACGGGGCCGGTGCTGCTCAGAGATGTGATGCTCCACCTCGGTGCCTCACAGATCCATAACAAAGCCTCGGTGAAATAAAAACCCAGCATTAGGATTTTTTTTTTTCTCTCCAGTTTTTGCTCAACAAATTACCAAAGATATTCAGAGCCTACCTGGACCACTAATGGCTGCAAATGAGTGTTTTTATTACAGACATTCAGAAATCATAAAAGGAAGATGGATTTGGCTCTCGAGTCACATCGCAGCCCCTCCAACATCATCATGTATCTGCCTGATGGGTCTCAGTCCTGAGGCTGAGAACCTGCTCAGGATCTTCCCTCTGTCTTTGACTCTTAGTAGCTCTCTAAGCAAAAGGCGTTTATCAAAGTGTCATGGCGGTCTCCAGAGGCACATTTCAAAAGCCTCCCCCTTTCTTATTCCTTTTTCTCTGTCTGCATTCAGAATTCATTTGTTAATGTAAATTTTAAGGTGGATTTGGACTGAATACATGCAGAACAAATGAGGTCCTGTCATCTGGCTAATATGAGTCAGGCTGTGTGGTGGTGCCGTATGTAAATGACAATGTCTCTACATCAATTTTATTAAGAATATTACCTCTTGTGTAATCTCACCGGGTGAATAATGATTCAATTCAGGCACAGTTCTGTTCTGTATTCAATATAAAAGAATAAGAACATATTTAAAACTTCTCCACAGCTTAAAACTGTGTGGAAGGTTTTACATGTCATCAATCAGAGCGACATGCCTTCACTGTGAGAAAAGTCTAAATAGGTTTAGTCTCAATTTAATGTTTTATCACATGACAGGTTTAACACAAAAGGATGTTTGGCATCTAAATAACCCCGCCTGTAACTGTCCCCGAAAGTTGGGTGATTGTACGATTGCATCGTTCTTGTTTGTTTTATTTATTTTGCTCATTTATGAGACTCTCATTAAGGAATCACTGTTGTATGTAATTAAGGTGGAGTTATCTTCATGTACGATGAATGAGTGCGATTCAGCTGAAACCTGGCATTGTGCTGTTCCCATATCTGAGTAATCTCAGAGTGATCCCAGATTTAAGGCTAGGTAAGTTAAGCATGTGTGGCTTGTTTAAAAAGGGTATGTTTTAGTTTCCGCTGTGCTTATGCAGAGATAACATGCTCGCTCTACTCTTTGTTCATCTTTCCGTGTGTTTATCCTGTTTTCAATCCGGATGCGCTGCTTTTTGTGCCATTCTGCACTTCTTTCACTCTTGGCTATATCCTGGGATGACATCTGTCTGTCACGCCTTCCTTCATTCTGTCAAGCCATCATCACTTGACCTCCCACTTTGTCATTTGCCTCGTGGACCGAGTCGTGAGGCTGCCTTGACCCCCATCGATTGTTCCGTCCTGTGAATCTGATGTTTTCCTGTGTTCAAGATGACCACATGACCACAGATGGCACACATGTGAGGCACGTGCCTAGGAAAATGATGACATTTAATGTTTCTAAGCTATGCTGGACTGGTGATGATGAAACCTAGCCACAGACTGCTGGTGGATCTATGTACTAACTACTCTTACTATTATAATAATACATTTAATGATCTTCCAGCTTTTGAAGTGGCGATGATTCTGATATTATACTTATAGTTGGTCAGACTCAAGTCTTTGTTGGAACAAAAGCCAAAGTTTCCCATTGTTACTTTAAAAGAACAAAAAACTTGGAGAAATTCTTTAGGACAGATTGTACCAGAAAGCTGTGATTTCTCCCCCCCATTTGATTTATGGCTGAGGCTCTTGCATGGAAGCTTGGTGAAACCTCTGCCTTGAGGACCCTTGAATTAACTATCCTCCTAACCCGTCCGTAACAATCTGTGCCCTAAAGCAGTTGTTCAAAGGAGATTGCTGGAGGGCAGACAGCCTTTGCACACAAGCTTTGAGGGGAGCAGCTAAGTCCCCCTCACTGCTTCTAGGCGTGAATAATATTGTGAGTAAAATTTGGTTTAATGTTCAATAAGGTGGACTCTTATTAATATTAGAGGAACAACAGAATTGCAACTGGGGCAGAAAATAATAAACATGTAAGCATAAAGTTTCATAGAGGGCGGATGACATATTTGATGACATTTGAAAGTTTTTTTTCTTTCAGACAGTCGTACGTTAATATAACCAGACTTGGCTAGACTTCTGACTGACTTTCTATAATAAACCCAAAACCACACAGAATTTGAAATCAACAACTTACTTATTTGAATTCCAGTCATTGTCCAATATTAAGGAATTGCATTCAAAATCATGTCCCTTATTCATGTAGGGCTATCCTGCACTTGAAACAAAACTTATAATGTCATTGGATCGCTTTAACCGATTAGAAAAGGGGGAGTTGTGTTGACCACAACTGCCACACGGATAATCTACCTAACAACATTCACCCCTAAGGGTCGTTGGAAACTCTGTGGGTTAAATCTGAGTGAAGGATGTTGGGCGCTGCCCCCGTGGAGTCGCATTCAGTAGTCTCTCACATTCAAAGTTGTGATTGATATTGCTGAAGCACAGTCTGACTTGTACTCACCGGAGGGGTTGAAAGGCTACAGTGCAAAAGGATGTAATTCAACTTGAGTTTCAGTCCCCACGGATGTTCCCGTCCTTTGTGCTTTCAGAGGGAGATAAGAGGAAGCAGGGCAAAGATGAGGGGCAAAATGAATGGACTGAAGGGATGTGACTTGACTCCAGTTTATTGAATTCACACTTAACGTTGTTCGGCGAGGAAGAGCAGAACTGACGTTTGACCGCTAGGCCTTGTATCACACACCAGACAGGAGAAGAAAGTTGTCGACCCAAGATGGGCTCGGTTATTGATTTTTCTGAGGAGGTTATTTCAGCACTGCAACCGAGATTTCCTGTCGACTGAGAGGCTGAGATATGAAGCCATTTTTTGGCGTGTTGGTCAAAATCTGGATGAAGTATACTGACCTTGTGGACATTAGCTTCCGTTTGCTTTCTGCTCTTACGAGAGGAGAACCTCTCTTTAGCTTACATGGTAGATTCAAGATTCAAAATCTTCTTTTTGTCACGTGCATAGTTATACAAGTCATGCAGTGAAATGTGTCCTGTTACGCTCCACGACTGGGCAAAAAGAGAGAGAAAACATTATATACAGTAAGTAAGTAAATATATACAAAGTGGACATTATGTGCAGTAAGTGAGTGAATTATATACATTAAGTAAATAAAATAAAACAATCTGGAAATTTACAGTTACAAAATTTGGTGATGTACATTGTGTGAGTGGGGAGTTAAAGTGACTTGAACTGCAGTGAAGCCAGAAGGATCAGGCATAATATGAGAATTTGATAACAATGAGTCCTATCTCAGTCACTCATGGTTGATGGGGGGGCGAGAGTGCACACCCCTGTGGCACTCCCGTGTCGATGATGATGCTGTCGGGAAATTCACCTACCCACCCTCACGCCTGAGTTCTGTCAGTGAGGAAGTCCAACACCCATGCACACAGACAGCTGTTGAGTCTCAGATCCCTCAGCTTCAGTCTGCCGGGCACTATTGTGTTAAACGCTGAACTGTAATCAACAAACAGCATTCTCACATAGTTACCCTGTTTCTTGTCCACGTGGTTGAGGGTGTTGTGCAGGACGTGGGCGATGGCATCCTCTGTGGATCTGTTGGGTTGGTAGGTGAACTGGAGCGGATCTGTGGTGTCTGGGATGGAAGAAGAGATGATGTTTTTCAGCAGCCTCTCGAACACCTTCATTACCACCGAAGTCAGTGCAACTGGCTGGTAGTCATTCAGGCATGACGGCTTGTTGTTCTTGGGCACAGGGATGATGGTGGATCTCTTGCATGATCTCTTAGCAAGGGACTCGTTGAAAATGGAAGTGAGCACACCTGCTAGCTGGTTAGCACAGCAACGCAGCAGATGGCTGGCGGTGCCGCCTGGTCCTGCCGCTTTCCTTGTGCTCAGTCTCCTCAGTGCCGCTTGGACGTCGTGCTCTGCGATGCTGTTCACCAGTACCTCTCTGATGATGTCACCGTCCTCAGTTGCCAGGCGGTTGTTAGCATTAACCGCCTGGCTAATCTTAAAGCGGGCGTAGTACATGTTCAACTCATTGGTGAAAGCAGATTCTGCGTTGATCGTTGCAGTGTCTCTGGCTTTATGATCCATGATTGTCCGTAGTCAGTGTCACATGCTCTGTGTGTCGCCCTGGCGGAAGCGAGACTCCACACGCTCCCGATGCTGGCGTTTGGCATGGTAGAAGATAATGATGGGGGCTCATGGTTGCGTTTTGAGTTGCCTTTCTAACTAACATTTTTTGTGCACATCTACTGAAGCCAAATCCATTAAGGCAAATTTAGATCTTATCTGTGAAAATCTAACTAGTGCTTCTGAGATACACCCAATATCACAAACATACAAAACTTCCATGGGTCATTGTTCCCCCCTTCTTTTTAAAAATACTTTAATATTTATTTCTTGACTCGGTCACAATTAACCGATTTTGCCATGTTACCATTTCTAAGTGGTTAGCCTTAACCGTTTCCATCTCGTGTTTCCTTACTGAGTCTGATGCATTGGCCCTCAACATCATTCAGGCTCTGTAGAAAAGTCTCTTCTCTCGCACTTAGGCATGCTCTATCTTCACTGTTGTAGTCTGCAGCTACCAGTGCTAGACCTTGTTTTATGAGCTAACAAGGGTTGCAAAGGATAACTAAGGACTATTAGTAGCAACTGCAGTCCACAACGGTGGAGCCTCCTTCTGAATGTTCTTATGGTGGTCATTGTGACATCACACATTCATTTGTAGAGTCAGAACTTTACTGTCACTGTTTTGTTTGTTTTGACCATACACTATCAGCTAAGTATAGCAAGGCTGCTTAGCAGAGTGTGGGAATGTAAAATGCTTTTTAGATGGTCTGTATGAATGGCAACGTCACAGCTACATGATGTGTACGTTATGTTGATGATGATGTTATTTGTAAACACATTTTGCTAAACAACGAGTGCAGTGACACTCTGGGGCCACTTTTGGTCCCATATCTGTAAAAGTGTTCATCAAACAGTGATGCTAATAGTGACCAGTACACTCACTGATTACCTTATCTTTTACAGTGATTACGTACAGTGAAACAGGAAAAGAACAATATGATAAATTAGCATGCCTGTGTTTTTGTGTTGGACAGGCATGGTAAATGAAAAATGGAATGTAGTTAATCTCATCTCATTAAACAACATTGTATTCACAACAGAACACGGAAAACATCTCAAGTTTTTAAACTGAGCAATTGTAACATTTTAAGAAAAATTCTGAATTAGTTGGCGGCAGCAAAGTTGGGAGGGGACCAACAAAAGGCTGGAAAAGTAACAGTACTAAAAAGAAACAGCTGGAGGAACATTTTTGCAGGTAATTACATGTAGGTTAATTAGCAATAGGTCAGCAACATTATTAGCTATAAAAAAAATTTAAAAAAACAATATTTTAATAGGCAGTTTCTCAGAAGTAAAACCATACCATGTGATGATGTTCCTCAACATAAAATTGCAAAGACTTTGAATATCTCATCATCTTTGGTACGTAATATCATCAAAAGAATCTGGGACAATTAAAAATATCAGTACTGAATGACCTTTGGGCACTCAAGCCCTGTCATGAAATCAATGCATGGCTTATAGCAGACTTCCAGAAATCCCTGCCTGCAAACACAGTTCTCTGTGCCGTCCACAAATACAGGATAAAGCTCTGTGACCTGTGTCTGCTTGACCCTCTGCCAACTTCTTTGAGATGTGTCGCTGTCGCCAAATTCCTGACGTAATTTTATTTTTCTTAAAATTGTACATTTTCTGTTGCAACACGTTCATATTTTTTATGTTACGTTGTGAATAAGATATGAGTTTACAGAATGACTGAGTCTCAGTTTACAGTTTCATTTCATATAATGTAATCTCAAAATCAAATCACTTTTATTGTCACATCACATGTGCAGGTACATTGGTACAGTACATGCGAGTGAAATTCTTGTGTGCGAGCTTCACAAGCAACAGAGGTGTGCAAAATTACAATAACATAAAACAAGCAAAATATAAGAAATCTGAGAGCAATGAATATATGTACAATATAAGAGTCATATTTTACAAATTAAAATAAAATATACAGAGGTTTGTAGTTGGATATTGTGCAAAGCAAGTGGCATTTATATACAGTATGTAGTGCATAATGTTGAAGTTCCAGTAGTGAAGCTGAGGTGTCTATGAAGTGTTCAGCAGTCTGATGGCCTGATGGAAGAAGCTGTCTCTCAGTCTCCTGGTTCGGGACCGGATGCTGCAGAACCTCCTTCCTGATGGAAGTAGTCTGAACAGTTTATGGCTGGGGTGACTGGAGTCCTTGATGATCGTGGCTCAAGAGTTGGGAGGTCGCCTTGTAATCAGAAGGTTGCCGGTTCGAGCCCCGGCTTGGACAGTCTCGGTCGTTGTGTCCTTGGGCAAGACACGTCACCCGTTGCCTACTGGTGGTGGTCAGAGGGCCCGGTGGCGCCAGTGTCCGGCAGCCTCGCCTCTGTCAGTGCACCCCAGGGTGGCTGTGGCTACAATGTAGCTGCCATCACCAGTGTGTGAATGTGTGTGTGGATGGGTGGATGACTGGATATGTAAAGCGCTTTGGGGTCCTTAGGGACTAGTAAAGTGCTATATAAATACAGGCCGTTTACCATCCTTCCTGCTTTCCTCAGGCAGCGCTTCCTGTAGATGTCTTGGAGGGAGGGAAGCTCACCTCCAATTATCCGTTCAGAGCACCGCACTACTCGCTGGAGAGCTTTGCGGTTGTAGGCGGTGCTGTTGCCGTACCAGGTGGTGATTCATCCAGTGAGGATGCTCTCAATGGCACAGCGATAGAAGGTCCTGAGGATGCGGGGGCTCATGCCGAATCTTTTCAGTCTCCTGAGAAAGAAGAACTGTTTTGTTCATGTGTACTGACCACGTAAGATCCTCAGCCAGATGTACACCAAGGAACCGGAAGCTGCTCACTCTCTCCACAGCAGCACCGTTGATGGTGATGGGGGTGTGTACTTCTCTGCACCTCCGGAAGTCCACTATCAGCTCCTTTGTCTTTGCGACGTTGAGGGTGAGATGGTTGTCTGGACACCAGTGGGTCAGGGCGCTGACGCCATCTAATCTCTGTACTATTTTTAGGCCTCCCTTGTTAAAGCACATTCTGTGCTCCTACTTGGGTTGATAATTACAACATAGCCCTGAAATAACTTCATTCTCGAGAAAGAAAATGGTCTGTATCTCACAGCAGTAGTTTTCCTTGCAGTGCACAACAAAGCCAAATGATTAATTAGTGGTAAGGTGATTAATTAGACGTTAGATCAAGTAAACAGCAGGGAATGCAGTGTGAGTGCTTACCCACAGCTCCTTTAAATGTAGGACATTCTTCTTTCCATTATGTACAATGTATGTAAGCACACCAGTCTTGTTCTTATCCACTGATGTCATGATGCATAATTCATGCTTTATGCTCTTGCGACTGTGCATGTAGCTGCGTGTACACATATTTGGTTCGTATGAAGACATCTAACTGACTGTGAGTGAGTGACATATATCTGTGCACTACTGATGAGCACTACTTAAGAGACTCTGTAGATACTAATTCAGCCGTTCCTTTTATATGTGTAGATTAATAAGTTGCTGGGTTAGTTAAGATAGCTGAGGTTTACATACAGTATGATTGACTTATCACAGAGCACAAAAAAAACCCACCTCTTCTGGGCCACAAAGCAACAAATTACACCCACTGACTCAGAGGCAGGACTACAAAGAGGTGGGGAAAAAGCAGTAATTACTCAGAGGGGTAAAATAGTGCTGATTTTTTGCCTTTAAGCCTCGTCAAATTACTCATAAGGAAGTCTCTGTTCTTATATGACATTAACCCATTCTGTTTCCAAATACATAATGTTGGTGTTAGCACCAATTTGAATGTAGCGTGCTTCATACTTAATTCAATACTTTATTTGTTGCAGGAAGCACTGTGGGCATAGACTGTGGTCCAGTACAATAAACTGTTGGTGAAGTAAAACTTCCTCAACAAAAATGACAAAGTTAGAGACGGCTGCTCATCCTGACAGGAGGAACACAGGAAAAATTTAGACACTCAAAAAGTGTCTTGGGGGTTTGGGGGATTACACAATGGAAAAAGCAACATTATTTAATTCTTTTTTTAAAGAACGTCATAATCCAACATGGCATTTACACAATCCTCTTTCCAAGACTTTTAAACAGTTTTGAGTTGTTTAAAGTCACTTGTATTCTTTTCTGCAGTAAGCGGTGACAATCTGCAGCGAAGTTGTTGAAGAGAGAGCAGAAACGCAGACACGTGAAGATGGAGCTTGATCTTAATAAAAGGTGAGCCGTTTATTAAAGGCTGAATGAAAACCAGCCAAGAATACTGTGATGGACCGAGCAGTAAAGGAAAGTCCAACACAGGTTAAACTCCAATTTTACATTTTTTAATTCAACCCAAAAAGCAAATTTGGTTAAATTATACAGAAAATCAAAATCTTGGGCTCATAAAAGGGGTCAAAGTAAAGGAACTCAAAAGCTGGCAACAAACAAACTGACCTAAATGAGACACAGGGGAAACTTAAATAGTGGCCGATCCACCCACAAAAGCACAAAAAGGGATAAAACACACACAAACTTAACTGAAAGTAACATAATAAAATTTCACTCCGTGATCCAGAGCTGTGGTATGACCCAATTTGAAGGTCCAAATAGGCTTGCTCCGCCCCTTTTCCACCTCCAGTGTAAACTAAAATGTGCGCACTTATTTTATTATGTGATTGTATAAGTCAATAAGTTCTAAACCAAAACCAATTCTGTATTACTCTGTAAATTAAATTCCGTATTTAAAGAAAGAAAAGTGTAGTGTTATGTGTAAGTCTATTGTAGCTCTGTGATGTTTGGTAGATATTACCCAATATGTGTGCCTGTAATTGCAGCCATCACGCATACAAAACAAGAGGCAAAAGGTGATGAAGGCGTATGCTAACCAAACCTAACAACCTGGAACATGGAGGGAGATGAGCTGACGTTCCAGCAAGGGACAACGGGGAACTGACATAACACATATACACATGAGGTGATTAGGAAATGTGGAGATGCATGGGAACACAGGAGGGACAAATCAAGACAAGACAGGGGAAGCAAAACTGAACAGAATGCACATGAGACGAGAGACTGACAAAATAAAACAGGAAGTACACGACGAGACATGATTGGGGAAACGGGCAAATAAGCATGGAGACGAGACTTCACAGGGAGACCGAAATTACTAACACAGGAAATTAGACACAAGAGAACGGGCAACACAGGGAGGACTGATGAGAGAAACTTAAAGGCTACATAACAAATTTAGGCTACGTTCACACTGCAGGCGAAAGCGCATCAAATCTGACTTTTTTGACCCTATGCAACCATCTATACAATCATGGTGTGACAGTGTGAACGGCACAAATCCGATATTTTCAAATACGATCTGGGTCACTTTTGTATGTGGTACTGAATCCGATACATATCCGATGTTTTAGAAAGCGACTGCTGTTTGAACGGTCATGTTGCATTAAATCCGTCTTTTACGTCACTGACACAAGACGGACGCCAATTATCAGCGCCGGAGAAGACATCGTGAACGCTTCCTGGCTATCCAGTGTAGATGTCAGTGAAACTCTTGGGAAGACAACGTTGGAGAAACGTGAACATTTTATCTGCAACTATCCTTTGAAGCAGCGCTCCTCTAAAACAGCAATAAGGATCATTATTAGGCCAAATGTAAATAACAAAATAACTTTATAACTTAAAGCAAAATTGGGAAACAAGTCTTTATATTAAGGCCATCAGTCAAACAATACTGTTTGTTCTGGGTCTAAACAGAGCGCGTTGTGTGTGACGTCCTCTTTTGCGCATGCGGCCGCTTTGAGCGTTCACACTAGAGCACGTTTGCTGTCGCATTTTATTTGTAGTGTGAACAAGCAGACAAAACAATCGGATTTGATCAAAAAATCTGAATTTATCATTAAGACCTGCAGTGTGAACGTAGCCTAGGACCTGAGGATGCAAACACCAGAGTGAGTACAAAGGATGAAACAATGAATAACTGGAACCTAACTAACTTCATGGCCCCTACTCAAAACTCGAAACACCGGGTCAAAACCCAGAACCATGACATAAACAGCCGGTAGAGGTTCAAAATCAGCCGTTATTTCCTTTCTCGATTCAGGACACCACATCAAATAAAAAACGTTGTAGTCTGGCCTGCTCTAAAGCTCACTATGTGTTCTGGCAAGAATTGAGGATGAATGAAAAAGGAGCTCGAGCTAAGACTTGGTGGGGGAAACAAACAAACAAAGCCTGGGAGTAAATTCAAATTAAATGATATTAAGTATAAAATATTTGATATTAAACAGCCAAACCTACTATTTTCCCCAAAGAGAAGATGATGATGTTCCCTTTTTCTCATCCTGTTGTTGTCACAAGGGCCAATTCTATGAATAATATTTACTTTAAAAGAATTCCTTCTGCACTGATGGATGTAATCCATCACTTTAAGGGAGGAGACTGAGGAGACGGGCAATTCTTCCTTGTGTATGGTTAAATTTATAATCCCTGCGGCTGCAGTAAAGTTGAAGCACTCTGTGTCAAGAAAGGTTCTTCATAGCAGAAAAACAGCGCAGAGTAGTGGACTGATAATAAACAGTAAATATAAAACTATAAATATATAAAAGTTTTAAGCAATCAAGTTTGAAATCACAGCTGAGTGAAAATACACACCTTTCACTGTGTTAGACACACAGGTTAATGTTGCTAAGCTTCATTTTATTAAAGCTATTCAATAAACTGTAAAAATCCAAAAAAGTTACAAAGTACCCACGTACACATTTTGAACAAAATTGTGATTTCCTGCTAAAAGCACAAATGTAATTAGTAAATCAGTAAAAGTAACTGTACCCTTTCCCACTCATCGGTACCCAATCGAGAAAATGGTTTTAAGCTAGCCAAAAAAACTTTCACCAGACTGGCACCATCAAACTCCTGGGCCAAAGCTGCAAAGGCTGATGCCAGCGGCTGCAGTAGAGGTGAGAGCAAGACATGCACCAGTAAATTTTGTCTGCGACATTTTAAAACGAATCGGTTCTCAAACCTGTCAAAATCTGGGCGTGTGATCGAAAGGCGCACGCAGCAGCTCCGCTGAAGTTTAACGTTTGGCCTCTTTGATATGAGAAACACGACTAGTCAAGATTACCTTTATTTTTTGATCACATGAAGTTACTGTACATGAAAGATTGCTGACAAAGCTGCACTTAAAGGAAATGCTTATATTGAACAAAAACAAACTTTGTGGCTTTTATTGGATAAATGCTGAGATTTTTTTTAATATAATGAAAAAAATCAATGTAATTGTAATATTTGCATCAATACGTTTAGTTTCACTCCTTGTTTCCTTTATGATTATAAAATTATTTACATCATTTATTTTCTGTTATTATGTTGTAGGTGTTTCATTCTAAGTGCACCCGAGCCGTTAAACACACCCGCCTTTGCCACCCTGCACATTTGTATTGAGGACGTTGTGCTCGTTCCTTGAACTCTGGGGCGAGAGGCCTAATTTCCAGTGATTTTAACCTTTAGGCCTCCCTGCTTCCTTACAACTCGCACCAATCAGTGGATGTAACCTAATTTTCTCTCCTTTGATATATTATAACAGTACACCAATTAAGTCAAAGTTGTTTATTAGAGGCCACTGAACTTACTCTTTGATGAAAAATGTACTCGGCATAAATAATTTCAGCTCTTGCTGAGTAGTCACAATGGTTTCATTGACTTTGTACTTCCCTCGAAGCCTCATCCTCGTCCTGCTTCTGTTGGATCTTTTACAAACCCAGTTTTATTCTTACAAGGTGTCAGAGAGAGTGGGGAAAGCAATTTCTTAACTTTTTTTTCTAAGGTGCCCTTTTGCTAAGTGTTTTTTAACTGTGATTTAGCTGAAGGGGTTCATAGGTTTGAAAAGTCATCTCAACATTAACAGCCATTTTTATGGCGGCAACGGCCTGAATTTACAGTCCAAAGTGGAATACAGCGAACATTAAGCTGGATATATGAGAAAGCTTTACACCTTTTCATTAGATTCAGTGTTCTGGCCAAAATAGACTTTATATATATATTTAATCCAGGCAGTTTTAGAATTTATATACAAACACAGGCAAAGCAGCAGGAAGATGGCACACTTTTTAAGATGTCGAGAACATGACTGTTTGTTTTGACTCATTGCTTTAAACCCCCATTTTTTTAAAACAGTGAAGCAGCAGTGGTATTTGTCGCTTTGAGAAAAGGAGTCTGCAGGCAAGCAACGCAGCTACGAAGCATTCAGAGTATTTGCGATCTGACTTCTCTGATTCAGTGATGTGTGGCAGCGCCTGTAAACCTCTAACGAATGTCTCTGTTTCATTAAGCTACACTAGTAAATGCTACTGTTTCCATGTTAACACCCTTTAGTGCAACACACAGTTGCTTTGCAGTAGTGATTAACTGAATAAGCAGCTACAGCTGAGAGGCTGCACGTGCTCCACGTGCTGCATTTCTTTAGTGCTGCTGACGGTCAAAGCCAGAGACAGGGCAGTGGTCTGACGCAGGATATTTACTGTCTGTGTTTGTGTGTTGCACTTAAAAGACATAAATCTTACTTTGATTTTCCACATATGTCCCGTGCTTTAGCGTCTCGGTTCCTTTAGTAATGGTGGTCATTTGTGGTAATTGTCAGTTGACTGATCTTCCAGAGATAAAAGTTCCAGTTCAAGATCATTATTTTAAATAGCCAGAGCTAGTTGATAAAAAAAAGTTTTGTAAATGGGTCAGAAGTCATTCATTTCACTCATTTCATGCATTTATTTCATGTATCCATTTCCTCCTGAGCTACGTAGTTACAAGTATGAGGAAGATTTCAAGAGAGAGACACCAGTTATTTTTTCCCTCTTTCAGAGCACTGACTCACAGCTGACCTCGCTTGCATTACGTACGGTAATGACTCATTTAGTCCACCTTAGCGGACTGATATTAGATGAACAGGTACAGTAAAATATGAAATCATAGAACTTTCCTCTATATTTACACCTTTGTAGCTTTAAGCTGTCTTTGTAATCATGCATTAATAAAACATCTGTTTCTTTTCTTCCACCTTTCCATTAGTATTAGCCTCCTTTGGATTGACTAAGAAAGTGAGTATTTACTGGGACAAATCTGGGAAAAGTGAGTGAACCTCTGTGCTTGTCTGACTTCTTGTCTTGTGTTCCAGTTAAGATGAGATTGGAGACTGGGTCATAAAGAGACTTAACCCTACAGTCTTTACTGGGAAAGTCAAGAGAAGGAAAGCTTAATGGGAACCATGCCTCAATCACAACGACATTTGAAACAAATATTTCTAATGTCCTGGATTTTTATGAAGCCACAAAAACCTTTCTAGGAAGTTCAGCACTGTTGCTACTTTAAAATGGAGATCAAACCAAACACTTAAAAAGCTCAGCAGAAGCTAGCTCACACAATACTATAAAATGTATGCGTCTCGATGGCCCTGACCCAACCGCGATGCTGTGGCGTGATCTGAAGAGAGCGGTTGCCCTAGTTTTCTTTTGTCTGTTTTCTTGCAGTCAGTTGTCTGTCATGGTGCCAAATATGCTTAGAGCAGGAGACCAGAGCTCAGGCTTACAGAGCGATTATTTATCTGCAGTAAAACAGTGCGTTTAAGGTGGAAATGCTTTATTTCTGTCTCCTAACCAGAAGTGAAGTTACAAACCATATTTGTTCATAAAATGAAAGCAGGTCTTAGAACTTCTCCACCATGAAGGCACAAAAATTAGTCCTTTTTTTGGGCCATAGTTGGTCTTTATTCAGCAACACCTCCTGCAGCCTCCTGTGCAGCAGTGACAAATACATGGTGGGCTGACATTTGGGAATTTTATTTGTTCAGCATTTATTTACACTTACACAGATGACTTTAAGGAGTCTTCATATGTCTGTGGATTTAATAAAGTGCTAAAATAACTGCCATGAAATTTTTTTAAGTGCAGTGGAGGAGAAGAATGTGCAGGACTGGATGCCATCGTGCAGCATGTGGTGATCGGGTGGGTTGTCCCTGCTGCTTTAGTAGGCATCGGTATGAGAGTGACTGTGACATCCCTGCTGCAGAGGCCACCTGCCCCACGAAAACACCCCGAGGCCCAGAGAGGACACGTTGTCACAAGTCTGGATGATGTGAGGGATGGCACGAGTCCTGCAGCTCTGCGATTCCCAGTGTTTCCCCCCCAACGAACAGTCTCATACTCTGAAACCCTGAAGAGTAATGGATGAGACATTCGGTGTCATTATGTTCCACTTTTCAAGCAGATGAACAAAGAAGCAGCAGCAGCTGCCAACAGGAAAGCACTAAAAATAATTAGCTTTCACATTCTGTGCAATTCAGGATGAAATAAGCAGTTTCTTCCTCAGTAAATAAGATGGAAGGGGTGTAGCACTGCCTTCCTCTAATGAGTTTGCTGACTAATCAGATCATAGTTGTTTTGTTTTGTTTCAATCACGGCCTGAAACTGACAGTTGCACCACAATAACCTTCATTAAATATGTAACTTTTTATGGTTTTTAAAAACGAAATCCTCTGTCATGATAGCATTCATCTGAAGAGGAAGGTAAAAAACTCCAGTGAATTATCACTGAGAAAAATCCTGCCCTACAAGTACTTTAGTGAAAGAGTTGCTATGGTGACAGGAATACTTTCTCCTTCAGTTTGGCTTCTGAGCTGATAAACTTCACAAGGACACTCAATGACATGGTGTCATTGACGTGAAGCAGCGCTTACACTGAACATGATGAAGGTTTGGAGAACTGCTTCGTTTTTTTGGATCGATAAACACTTTTTAATGAGGTCAAAGTTTTAACAGTTCATAGAAATTACCTACATTTGAGTTTCATTTAAACGTCCTAAAAGAAAGGAACACTTTGCATGGCTCTGCCTTCAGTCTCGGTCCTGTCTAACTCATTATTCCAGCCCAAATTACAATTATTATTGAGATTATACACAATGGTTCAAATAATTATACAACATTATAAATCCACAATGAAACATAGAAACTCTTCTACTGAGAATAGAACCTTATGCAACTCACTGACTCACTGTGAGTCACCAGCCAAACTTATTTTACCAGAGCAGAACTTCTCGTTAGGATTTAACTAAAGTTTGTTGGTGTAATACGTTGGTCTGTGATTAACGGTGGGCGAAACAACGTCACGGATTGTGCATTGTGGGTGCAACTGATAATCGACAACTAAGCACATATATTATACTTATCGAAGGCCTAATTTATGGTAGGGATGATGGGAATACATCATTGCCTCTACTCTGAATACCTAAGACTCTTTCATTCTTTCTACCATCTCTCCTCCAGTGTCCAGTCTTATAAAGAAGCTTTAGTTTTTTTCTAGCTTTGGACATTTATGAATCATTATTGTTAGAAATGAATAATACCCATAGGTTCTTGTACACATATCATAAGTGGAACCAATCTGCAGTTCAGCCTTCTCTCCTTATGCACCTCTGAACCCCTGCAGCTGTTTAATATTGCTTCGTTAGTGTCTCATCTTAAAGTCCACTTGCACCTCTGCGATGAACCAAAAGCACGTCTAAATAGCAAATGTCAGCTTCTATATCCAACTGACCTGATTTTCACTCCAAAGGTGATCACTGGGACTATAAGCAGGAAACCAAATAGCAGATTTCAGTAGAAAAGTCAAAAGTGTTGAAGCCAGTGGTGCATTGGGAGCGTGCAACGCTGGCAGACAGTGCAGGGGTTATAAGGCAATCTTTGTCTCTCTAATCCAGACTAAGGCTTAACCCCAACACACTCTTTTTAAATGGCAGCTAAAACTAAACATTAAGCTAAAGGCACCAAATTTGGCCTAGATGTGCCCACGCTCATTTTGGTGACTCGATGGGTTAGGGTCTTGGTGTTTCGTGTGATTACTTTGTGGTTATCGTGGTTAAGACTATACTGTCCTGCATGTATCGTGCACAGGGATACAGCACAATCACCAAAATACACTTTGCTTATTATCTGTCGTACTCACCAGCTTCTTACAGCCTTGTCCTCTCTCCTCAAATGAAAATGAAGTTTTTTTTGGAGACAGGGGGCTCACGTCACAGATTCAGGAGTCATTGTGCTCACAACTAAAACTTCATCCAAAACTAAAAATGGTACAAACAACCAGAAGAGGACAAGGTTGCATAGTTTAAGGTATAAAGGGGTATAAATGTTTGGTTTTTGGTGTTGGACAGAGTACAAGCAGCCCAGACAAAGGTCAGTGCCCACAGGTGAATGTGAGGATTTGAACCATCTGAGTGAAAAGTCAAAGCTAAGAAAATTAATTTACATAATGTACAGGAAGTAGAATTACAGGAGATGAATAGTTGTGGGTGACAATGATCCCTGTGCCGCCTGCCAAAGCTGTGTGCATACCACTGCAAATCAAATTTCGTCTCTTTTAGTTTATCTTATTATATTTGGACACCTTTTAAAAGGATCAGCATATTCTCTGCCTCACGAATAGTTCACTAATTGCCCCCGGGAAAAGTTCTGTACCACTCACCTTCTTCCTCTAACAATTTTTTTTTTAACTCTTTATTTTGTACTTTTTCCTTTGTATTACATACGGACAAGACAATAATAATAATAACACAACAACAAATACACAAAAAAAAAAAAAAAAAAAAAAAAAAAAAACCACGAGAGGTCCCGCCCTATAAGGCTGACTGAGACTTATAAATTATCCATTTTGTCCACTGTTTTCGGTGTTTGTCAGATTTCAGTCTCAGAGTGTAAGTCATTTTTTCCATTGTATATATGTCCTCGATTACGTCCATCCAGTCTTCCAGTTTTAAAGGATCGCTTTTCAGCCAATTTTTTGTTATCACCTTTTTGCTTGACAACAACATAATCTTAAACAAATACCAGTCCTCCTTTTTTACATTTTCCCATATTCCAAAATACATTACTCGTGCCTCACACAGTACTTCATACCCCAGCACCTTCGTCATTGTTGCCGCGATTCTTTCCCAATATGATTTAATATATTTACACTTCCAAAACACATGTGAGTGATTGGCGTTCCAGTCTCCACATAATCTCCAGCATTGTTGGGGTGTTTTCAACTGCTTGCTTTTGATATACGGAGTAATAAAAAACCTAATCACATTTTTCCAGCCATATTCTCTCCATCGTCTAGAGCTCGTGGAGTTATGCTGTGTGAGACATAAGGATCGCCAATCATCCTCTGACAACTCAATTTGTAGTTCCGATTCCCACTTTTGTTTAATATATAATGTTTCATTCCTATTCGAATTTTGTAGGCCATCATATAATTTCGACAGAATTCCTGATGGAAGATTTTTATATGCACCTGTTATTGTTCCTATTATACGATTTCTTTCTCTCGAGAGCTTCTTTCTAATTTCTGTATTGTAAAAGTGTCTTAATTGAAAGTACCTAAATAAATCTGATTTATCCAATCCGAATTGTTTCTGTAGATTCTCAAAAGATTTAAATGTTGTCCCATCTATTAATGTACACATTGCTGTAATTCCTTTATTGACCCATCTTAAAAATGTGCTATCCCATTGTCCACTTTGGAATTTTCGAGAGTATGCAGGCCAAATCAGCAATTTACAATCTTCTGTAATTCTATATTTCTTCATTATTGTCCACCAGAGTTTAATAGTAAATTCAGTGATGAGATTTTTGTTCGTGGGCTGGGTAGTTTCTTCTCCCAATCTTGCTAGTGGATGACATGATAGGCAATAATTTAACTCTATATGCTTCCATTTTGAAGTATATTCTGATGAACACCAGTAAACAGTATATCTCAGCTGGGCTGCATAGAAATATTCCTTGAGATTCGGGAGGGCAAGTCCTCCTTTTTCTTTTCCTGATTGAAGTATTTTAAATCTTATTCTTGGCTTTGTCCCTTTCCAAATAAATCTACTAACTAATTTATCCCATTTACCAAACTGTGCATCTGTTATTTGGACTGGTAATGAGGTGAATAGGTACAATAACCGGGGAAGCACATTCATTTTTATTACCTCTATTCTTGAGCTAAGGTCCTTGACAAGCGGAGCCCATTTAATCAGATCTTTTTGGATTGTGTTACTAAACTTCACATAGTTTGCCTCGTATAAAGTACTTGTATCACTAGTTAAATAGACACCTAAGTCTCTTTTAGTTTATCTTATTATATTTGGACACCTTTTAAAAGGATCAGCATATTCTCTGCCTCACGAATAGTTCACTAATTGCCCCCGGGAAAAGTTCTGTACCACTCACCTTCTTCCTCTAACAATTTTAACCTTTTCCAAGACTACCAATGTTGTACTGTGGCTATAAATTTACGTGAAATCTGCCATTTGGTGGCAGCTTTGATCCTAAGTGTCTCCATCAAGTAGCATGAATGCAGTTTTAATATTCGTGCCACTGTTTAAGTGGAACTTAGTAACCGCGAAAGTGTGCAAAACTCTGAATATGATCCTGCACTTTTCAATCATGTCAGATGAAATGAATTCTGTTGGATCAGGTATGAAAAATCGAAAGAAAGTTGAAATTGGAAGCCTTAAATTACTTCCTCACTTCACATTCCATCCATTATTTGCAACTGACCTTAAAAGGGGGACACTTTGTAGAAAAGTAGCAGAAAAGTGGGTTTTAACTCAAAATCTGAAGGTCTATCGTCAGCTGTACGACACGGTGCCGCTGTGCCCCTCCTGCGTTATGTTTCCCTTGAGTTTCGAGCTGTAAATCTTGCAGCCTGAGCAGACAGAACCTGACCTGAGATGTACTGTATTCTTTTTCTCAAGAACACTGTCGCTGCTTCATTTCATGCTGGATGATATCTTGCTCAAGGACACTCTGGCAATTACACAATCTGTCTGCGTTTAAGTCTGCGAAGGTCTTTCTAACCAACTAATCATTTTTAATCCACGTTTCCCTGAAATTAACTCACTGGGGACACAATAAAAACACCTTATAGATCATAAAAGTCTCCACGGTATTGGCCTTTTTAGAAATCATCTTGATAATGGATCTCGAGCACAGCCTTTTCAGATTAGGATGTGCACACAAACGCACACACTCCATCTGTAAACGGTTACCTCGGGGACTGACAAAGTGAAAACTGCACAAGAAGCTGGAGTGAGCTCAGAGCAGTTTGTTAGGATTATGTAAGATAAAGCTACTGGAAAATATCAATAGACCAGATTAGTTGATTAGTTGTCATCCCTGAGGGGAAAGTGGGCTGCAGCAGCATCTGTAGGTGGTAAAAGGATAAATCGGAGGCACGGGAATAGGTGAAGGGCAAATGAGGTTTTTGTAACATCAAAAGAAATTTTGCACTGAAAAGTAGATGTATGTAAATAAGCACGCGTGGTCAAACAGTCATATCAATCAAATCAAATCAGCAGAGCAGAACACAGAGGAAATGAGAGGTATCAGCATTATGAAACGAGGCTCTACGGGGGAGGAAGCTCGGGCACTAAAGAGGTTTCGAGCTTGGCAGATTGAGTTAGAAAACTGTAGCACTGATCTTTTCATAGCACGCAGCTGATTCATCCCACAAAGCAACAGGATGCAAACTTTTAATTTATTAAAACAACTCTTAAATGAATCTGTGCTTTCTGACAGCTCCCATTTTCAAGATTTCAATCTTTCAAGTAGGCAATGCTACATTCAGATTATTCAGATTATGCTCTTTTATACAACTCATTAATCGCTCTGCCCAAGTCTGATTGTTTCCAAGTAAAACCTAACAAGCTACAGAAGAGCGCTGGAGTTGCACACATGTTAAAGATGCAGCACCACAAACTTCTAATTTTCATTTTTTCTATGATGACGCAGCTTTTCATGCGCATTATGAAAGATGGAGGTGATGTGATTGTTTTGGTTCGTTTGTTTGTTTGTTAGCAGAATTACTCATAAAGTCATGGGCAGATTTGCATGAACAGTCAGAGTTCATGCTCAGCCCAGCTCAGAGTGGTTGGCTTTTCGAGTCAGCTGTGGTCTGCATGCACAAGTGTTTGAAACTATTCTTTATGATTATGAGTTTTAAACATAAATTTGCAAACATTGTGACTAATTCCGATACCCTGTGCACACAGGGATGCACTTCATGAATGGTGAGGTCTCAGATGCTTTTGTTCTAATATTTAACACACATTTTTTATTAACTGCAGATGTTTATTGGTTCTAAATATAAACTAAAGGTTTACTTGCTTTCCCCTGTTCTCAAACTCCAAGGCACCAGGAGATTTAAATAACATATACTGGCTGTTAAATCCAATCACAGTGACAAATATTCTGCATTTAACTCCGTTTCTCACGTCAGCCATGGTGAACGTCAGGTGGATGAGGTCAGACATCATTCTCGTGAAGCACACAGCAGGAGGACGTTTGTCTCAGCTCTGTTCTCTCTGGCGTCACGACACCTCTGCACTGGCAATAACCGTGATACTAAACAAAATGAAAGATGATGACTTCCGGTTGTAGTTACAGACTGTCTTTGCAGTTTATTGTGGCTTTCTTTTGTCTCAGTTACAGCTTCACTGCAGCCACAGCTTATCTGCACATTTTATGGATCACTAAAGCAAGATGTCAGCCGCTAACAGCGTTCGTTGTTCTGTCCCCGCACCAACTGGGTCCAGAGTCACCATGGGCCTCTTGGCTGCATTTCTGATCAGCGCTCTCCTTGTTCGGCCTGTGAGTTTAGGTGGACGGCCTTGTCTTGGTAGGTTTACAGTTGTGCCATACTCCTTCCATTTCTGAATGATCGCTTGAACAGTGCTCCGTGGGATGTTCAAGGCTTGGGAAATCTTTGTGTAGCCTAAGCCTGCTTTAAATGTCTCAATAACTTTATCCCTGACCTGTCTGGTGTGTTCTTTGGACTTCATGGTGTTGTTGCTCCCAATGTTCTCGTAGACAACCTCTGAGGCCGTCACAGAGCAGCTGTATTTGTACTGACATTAGATCACACACAAGGGGGCCGAATACTTTTGCAAGCCACTGTAGTTAGGGCTGGATCAGGTGGATCAGTTATGCTGCAATAGACGTAGGCTGCCGGGGATTCCCATGATGCATTGAGTTTTTCCTTTTCAATCACCTTTCTCACTCAACATGTGTTAACAGACCTCTCTGCATTGAATCATATCTGTTATTAATCTCTGTCTCTCTTCCACAGCATGTCTTTATCCTGTTTTTCATCTCTTTTTTCTCTCTCTTTCCTTCCCACTGTAGCCAAAGTACTTGCTCATAGGGGGTCATATGATTGTTGGGTTTTTTATCTGTTGTATTGAGGAGACAGTATTTGTGATTTGGTGCTATATAAATAAAATTGAATTGAATTGTTTTATATTGCGTGAGTGAAATGTGGACCGAATGAGATGAGATCAAACTGCCTGGGCAGAATATTTCACTGCTCTGCTTTCAAAACGTCTTGAGTCGCTTTCATATAATCCAGCCAACTTTGTTGCGTTTGACTGAATCTGAGTCTCCCAACTGTAGAATCAATTTAAGTGTTAAAGATAATGAGAGACCCGCACTAAGCCATAAATCTGTTTCATTTTAAATAACAAAAAAAGAATAGACTGAAAGTCTATTGGTTGTACACTTAATTTTGTTTTCCAAATTAAAATGGGGCTCGGCGCCAATATTGAACCCTTTGCAGCAAATCCACCTCAGTTATCAGCACCAGCTTCTTTCATTTTATAGATTAGCTCAAAAACTGAGCAAAAATTGCAAACTATACTTCAACCTTTTATTTCTCCTTGACTTGTTAATTGTCATTCTCTCCTGGTAGGACTTGCTTAGTCAGTTTTATCTTGTCGGCAGCTTGATCAAAGTGTAGGAGTGAAGCTCGGTACAAAAAAGAGGGACCATATCTGTCCTGTCCTGGCTTATCTTCCTGGATTACCCAAGACACGTAGCTAAAACCTAAATGTTTTTGTTTTGCATCAGCACCAGGTTATATCTGTGGACTGCTCATTTGATAGCCCAAATAGAGACCTCTCAGATCTGCTGACCAGTGACTGCTTCACTGTGCCCAGTTTAAATGCCACCAGACTGTTGCAGCCTGCAGCCCTGCTGTGCGTGTTTATCTGAGCATGTTGACCTATTTCCATCTCATGATTATGGTTTGTATCTGTGTGTCCTGCTGCCTCAGCTGCATGCTTCTAAATGTAATATGTGCTCTTCATCATTGAACAGATTGCCGTCCTGCTCTTTATGCCAGTAATAATATAGTTTGGTTCCATGCATAGCGTGGACTGTCACAGTCTAATGCTATTGAACCTGCATTTAACACCTATTAATTCCCACCAGCCGCCTGGAGTGTTCAGAGTCAGTAAAAGGAAAGAAAGAACAGGTCAGGCCCAGAGATCAAATGAAAATTGCTGTGATTGAGTGCACTGAATTACATTAACATTTATTTTTTTCAGCTAAGGACTTTTGTTGAGCGTGTTCAGAACCTCACATTACTCAGAAGGACCTACTTGGAGTTCAGATGACAAAAAGAAGCAGTATTTTTTAGCTTTGTGGTTGGATGGAAACAGTCAACTTTCCTGGGGGAAAACTAGCTGGAGGCAGACGGGGATGAAGCTTGACCTAGTGTAAAGGGAAATCACGCATAAAGATGTTACTTGCCTCATTAGATCATGCAACATCAAGTGGAAAAGGGTGAAACTGTTCACACAGTAGGTCAACACATGTTCTCAACTCACTGAATTTGCTGATGAAATAAAATCTGAGCAGTTTCGTGGGACCCTGCAGTCACAGAGGGGCTCAGGGACATGGACACTTTGAAATCTTGGTTTTGTTCTTTTCCAAATCGCACCACAAAATATAACTACACTGAAAGAGAAGTATTAGTGCCATGGTTGAAACAAAACTGTGTTGACTGTTGATAGAACAGCATTCCTGGAGCAGCCATGCTCTCCTGGACGTCATTTCTAGCTGATATTATTTATTCATTTAAAATAAAATCAGCATTTCTAAAAATTCAGGTGTCAGTCTTCACTTTGAAAAACAGTTATTACATAAATTAGAAATGTGCAGAATAGGTCCAAATTTAAATACTAAGGATTAAGATTTAGAACATGAAGAGTCTCTAAAATAAGAACAGGAGCTCTTTGAGGTAATTTCCAAAAATAGCCATTAAGTGGCTGAGCTGAAATAAACTCTAATGCAAGAGCAAATTCTGTTTGGTGCCTTTTTTTAGGATCAACCCAAACCTCAACGTGATTGAGGACCAAATGTTTCGTATCTTTATGTATCAGAAGTTGGAGCCTGGGAGAAACTGAAGGTGGAGAGACCATGTCCACCAGTATGACCATCCTGTGCACAATAATTATTGGTGCTGCCAAAAAGACTTGTTTTGGGGGAAGAACATTGTTGTTTCCATCCACGATGATTTATTTGGCAGTACAGCTTTGTTCTGTGGACAGGCACTGATGTCAGCTTTAATATCAGTTCAATGCAGTTTTTCTATACACCAAATCACAACAGCAGTTGCCTCAAGGAGCTTTATATTATAAAGTAAAGACTACAGACTGAGCGGCTGCAGCTAGTCTTTTGTTGAGGTAACATAAACTTTGGATGCAAAGATTTGAACATTTCAGAGACCTGCATAGAGGATATCCTTCATGGCCTTGAAAGATGCACAACACGTTTATTCCATCATTTGGGGCAACCTTCCAAGTGAACATGGGGATTCACATTTGGAAATGATTTGATTGTGCGCTTGTCTTTCTGAAGTATACTGCAATTTGTGCAACAGCTGGCATCCGTCTGGCTTGGGTAAACAACCAGAGCTGTATGTTTTACCAAAAGCTAAACTTAGCTTGACCAGAGGCCTGAGGATGGCCTTTAGTTCCAAACGACGGCCATGTTGATATGTTTCCAAAAATATGTTTCGTGTTCTGACCACTGACATTTAATTTAAAGTTAAAGTTTAGAGCTTCAGTAATGGCTGCAAACTTGTATGAGTTTGTGACGTCTGCAGACAGTTTTGTGTTGGTGTTTCTGTGTCCTTTAACATTTCCCCTGGTCATTGACCTTTCGCTTCACCATTATACTTTTGTTCTGCTTCCTGGAGTATTATGAAAACGTTTTATGGGTGAAAGCAGATGGGGAACAGAGGTCGTATGAAATGAAACAACAGTGACTGCCCTTAAGTATTGTGGTCATGATCACGCAAAGGTAGCTGAGGGCTTGCAGCCAGAAATGCGCAGGTAGCGTTTTGGATGTAGATGATGGAAGTCATTTAAATCTAACGCAAATGTGATCTCTGATAACGTTTCATAGTGATTTTCACACTGAGAAGAGCCCTGAGCAACTCTGACAACTTTTTCAGGTTTTTCACCTCCCTACAAGTCTGAGGACTAATTCATAAATCCTTGAAGAACACTCACTGTGTGGCATCGGCGGAGCGGGGGAGGGTGGTGGGGGTGTCTTACTGGGCTTAAGCCCAGGTTGTTGTTTCAGAAGCCCGGGGTCTTTTGGAGTGTAATTTGCTGCAGACAGAGGAGAGCTTAAGTTTGACCAGGTAGCAAAGCAAATCATTCGTACTGTACAAATAATGTAAATATGACGGTGCATCACAAAAGATTGATATCAAACTGATCACTTGACTCATATTACGTTACTTGCTCTTCGAGTGAATCAACAAATGGTGAAATGAAAAGCTGAACAACAACAATGCTGTTTCTTTAGAGAGTCTTAGCTCACATGTGTGTTTACTTCATATTTTCAGTTGTTTCCCTCCACGGCTAAACAAACTCTATAAATCAGTTTCAGTTATGTACTGATGAACACAACAATGGACATAAGGAGCTTCTTTCAAAGAAAAAACTCAGGTAGATGTTATTTTATATATTATGCTTTGTATGATGTTCAGTATATTTCTATGCAAAACAAGAGGAATTTCTACACAGCAGTATATTCACAGTTAAAACCAGATATTTACACACACTTTAGAATTGTGGACCTCCATAAGTGAGGCTCAATTCTGAATACAATTCAGGTGTCATTTGCAATTAAGGAATACATACAATATAAAAGCAAACTAACCAAACTCCTGCTTTTAGAGCGGCGGTTACATTTGTTGATAATCAATTAATTGAGTGTATTTGAGGTGTAGCAGTAAGGGATGTGTTATTGTGCTATTTTTCACGGCTGTGTTGAGCAGTATCTTAATGCTGTCTGGAGAAATATGTGAAGAGTAAAGAGTTTCAGAATGAGTACTACTGTAAACCATCCATCCATCCATCTTCATCCGCTTTATCCGGGGCCGGGTCGCGGGGGCAGCAGCCTAAACAAAGAGGCCCAGACCTCCCTCTCCCCAGCCACCTCCTCCAGCTTATCCAGGGGAACACCAAGGCGTTCCCAGGCCAGCCGAGAGATATAATCTCTCCAGCGTGTCCTGGGTCTGCCCCGGGGCCTCCTCCCGGTGGGACATGCCTGGAACACCTCACCCAGGAGGCGCCCAGGGGGCATCCTTGTCAGATGCCCGAACCACCTCAGCTGGCTCCTTTCGATGTGGAGCAGCAGCTGCTCTACTCTGAGCCCCTCCCGGATGGCCGAACTTCTCACCCTATCTCTAAGGGAGAGGCCAGCCACCCTTCGGAGGAAGCTCATTTCTGCCGCTTGTATCCGCGATCTCGTTCTTTCAGGTCACTACCCACAGCTCGTGGCCATAGGTGAGGGTAGGGACGTAGAACGACCGGTAAATTGAGAGCTTCACTTTTACACTCAGCTCCCTCTTCACCACGACGGACCGGTGCAGCGTCTGCATTACTGTAGCTGCAGCCCCAATCCGTCTGTCGATCTCCGGCTCCCTTCTCCCATCACTCGCGAACAAGACCCCGAGATACTTGAACTCCTCCTAGCGATTCTCCTCCTTGAATCGCTACCTTATTGTGGTGGAGGGGTTTGTGTGTCCCAGGGATCCCAGGGGCTATGTTGTCTGGGGGCTTTTGCTCCCTGGTAGGGTCTCCCATGGCAAATTGGTCCTGGGTGAGGGACCAGACAAAGAGCGATTCAGAAGACCCTTATGAAAAGAACATCGAGGGAACAGTTTACCCTGCCCGGGATAGAGTTACCGGGGCCCCGCCCTGGAGCCAGGCCCGGGGAGGGTGCCCGAGGGCGAGCGTCTGGTGGCCGGGCCTTAGTTCATGGGGCCAGGCCGGGCACAGCCCGAAGAGGAGACATGGGCCCATCCTCCCACAGGCCCACCACCCGCAGGAGGCGCCATAGGGGTCGGGTGCATTGTGTGTCGGGTGGCGGCCAGGAGTGGAGGCCCTGGCGGACTGACCCCCAGCTGCCAAGACTGGCAATAGGGACATGGAATGTCACCTACTGTAAACCTTCACAGCTTAATGTGTTTAACTTTTAATGCATTTTTTCTTTGTTGTTTTTGCTGCTCTTGTGATATCACCTTCAGGGTCAAGCATCATGGTGAAATATTGACGTCTTTCAAAGAGAATCTCTTGTTAGGGTGAAAACGTTGCACTCTCACATCTGTCATTTCTCCAGTTACAAAGTTGCTGATCATTGTTTCAAGTTTAATTAGTATTATGAGTAATATGTGTGTAGAGAATTTACAGTAGAGAGATGCTTTCAGACCACTTCACTTGTATGCCATTAGTTGCCTCTACTTTGCATTTTTTTTCTAATTTCCTCTTTTCCGTCTCTAGTGAATTAAAAACAGCCCCCACTCTGAAAGCAGAGCGCTCGACTGTCAGTGTAATATATTTACATACATGAGTAGACGTATCCATATCTAAATTACAATCTTGCGATCAAACTGTTGAGGATGGAGAGAGACTTGGAAACATTCCTGATAGCAGTGAATAAGAATAAGTCTCATATACTTGGAGATCCTCATATTCAATACCAAAGATGTCGAGATAACACAAAAAGAGCCTGGAATCGAATTTCAAATGTGTTTCCTCTGCAAACTTTGCAGGAAAGATTTATTTTCCATCAGAATGGCACAAACGCATGAATGAATCTTAATTTGCTTCATTTACTTTCAATGTGAATTCAGATGGACTTTTGAGGCGATGTGAGCATTTTGGAGTATTTGACATGTGTAACTTGTTCTACCTCAGGTCTGTTCACTTTTTTTCCTGAACTTTTCTCATTATCATTTTCACTGCATTAATACGTTTTAATATTTTCTGTCTATTTGATTCATTTGACTGGAAAGTAGAAAAACTGAAACTATGCTCAGTTCGTTTTCCCTCTCATGTTCGGTTGTACATTCACATAGTCCATTTCCAGACACAACATTTTCACAGCTCCACCGGATATTAACATCAGTGTTCAGCCCAACAGAGAGTCCTCACTGACCCGGAGGACCTCCGATCCCTGGAGATGTGAAAATATTTACTGACCTCGAGTCGCTGCGTTTAATGCAGGTACATGAGTAAAAGCCACAGTCTCACACTTTCCACCGAGCGCTGGAGCACTTCTGGTGAATGCTGAATGTAGTTACTGGGGAACCTTTTTGGAGAAGAGATCTGACTGAGGGGAGGAGGGAGGGAGAGTCGGATGAAGCCAGGGGGGAAATAGAAAGTGACAGGGACTCTCTCTCTCTCTTTATCTTCTGTCCTAAAGTGCTAAGGTAGATTAACCAGTCCAGATGGACTATCTACAGTTCAGATCAGGTTCAGACTGACAGAGCTTCATGTGGAGTCCACACTCTCCAGCGTTTCCTGATTAGCACTGACAGAACGACAGAAGTTTGGAGCAGTCAAAGAAAGTAATCTGAGGTGCCAACTACACATTCTCAGTACCAGCAGGGTTTTGTTGGAATGAGGAGAATTATTTAAGAAGGGGAATAGCTATTTACAGTGGCTTGCAAAAGCATTCGGCCCCCTTGAACTTTCCACATTTTGTCACATTACAGCCACAAACATGAATCAATTTTATTGGAATTCCACGTGAAAGACCAACACAAAGTGGTGCACACGTGAGAAGTGGAACATTTTTTACAAATAAATAACTGCAAAGTGGGGTGTGCGTAATTATTCAGCCCCCTGAGTCAATACTTTGTAGAACCACCTTTTGCTGCAATTCCAGCTGCCAGTCTTTGAGGGTCTGTCTCTACTAGCCCATATGGAAAAGATATATATAAATCTTATAAAGTTTGTATCTGTCTTGTATGAAACTTGTATGAAAAGCATACAAGAGTGAAAACACATATAAGATCCCTTGAAAAATTATATAATGAAACTTGTATGTTTTGTATACTTACTAAAAAAATATATGAAAGTAATGAGAAAGTGGCCACTTTCATGAGTAAATCATATATGTTTTTACTATTTCTTTTCCATATGGGAGCTTTGCACATCTAGAGACTGAAATCTTTGCCCATTCTTCTTTGCAAAACAGCTCCAGCCCAGTCAGATTAGATGGACAGCGTTTTTCGTTCCACTTCTCACGTGTGCACCACTTTGTGTTGGTCTTTCACGTGGAATTCCAATAAAATTGATTGATGTTTGTGGCTGTAATGTGACAAAATGTGGGAAAGTTCAAGGGGGCCGAATACTTTTGCAAGCCACTGTATTCTTTTACACTTGAAGACAACTCAGAAATGTACACCTTTTAAATTATAGAACATGTTTTCAAAAAGGCAAAAAGACAGTTAGATTAGATTAGATTAGATAGATAGTTCACAGTGTGTGTGTGTGTGTGTGTCTGCGCGTGTGGTTTTTTTTTTTTTTTTGTCCTTACAAAGATGTCTTTGTAAGGACAAAACATTGGCTTGCTACTGTACTTGTGGGGACCAACAGTCAGTTGTGAGGACAAATTTCCCGTCCCCACAAGTTTGAAGGAATTTTTGAGACTCTGTGGTTTTAGTGTCAGGGTTACAGTTAGCTCATGGTGGAGGTTCTGGTGGAGGGTTAGGGTAAGCGGCCAGGGAAAGCATAATGTCAATTAGATGTCTTCATTCAGATCTGAAAACGTGTGTGTGTGTGTGTGAGTGAGTGAGTGAGTGAGTGAGTGAGTGAGTGAGTGAGTGAGTGAGAGAGAATAAAACACAGGATGTATCATAAGAGGAAAACACAAAATTCATGAAATGCTATGACATGGTAATTCTTTTTGTGGATTCAATTTGAGTGCATTGGTCTTGAAATCACCTTGATGCTGTTTACGCAGTGATGGTTAAATGTTGAGGACAAAATCAAGCTTCTGATCCTGATCAGCTGATCTGAGTTTACACTTCTAAACAAGCCCTCCTCGACCCCAGCTCTATCTGACCCAACCAGTGGTCATCCAAGTTTTCACTGAGACCTGCTCAGATGGGGAACATCTTCGGCTTTCTATGTATGCACGAGGAAGTAAGTCATCTTGTGACTGTAATGGTACTTAATGAAGTGCACTTGTTGGACAAAAAGAATGTGTAAAGCACAGTATTGGTTTGACGACAAAAGTCTGTAAAGCTTTACATATCAAAAAGTAGCTCAATCTAAATTTAGATCAAAACAATTTTAAAGTTATATTAGCGTTTAGAGCTGCAGATCAGATTTTTGCAGTTCCACCTAAGAAGTGTTAACCTTGAGGAGCTCTTCCTTTATGAAGATAGGGGCTCTTTGGGTTTAAACCTTAATCTTTAGTTCTTAAAGTTGGACCTGTTGAGCCGATTCCCAGCTCCATGTTTCTGTAGTCAGATTCTACCAGAGTGACTTTGCATGATCTACATTTCAAAATAACACTTCTTCTTCTTACCTCAGATATATAGTATTAAATTCTGACTTTATGTGATGGCCAACAGCTCGACAGCTGCTACATAATGAGGAGAGTGAGCCCAAAGTTTTTAGAAAACCTGGTTTTATTTTTGCTTAATAATCTCAGCTAAAAATGACAGACAAGAGCTCATGACGACGTCAGGCAAGAAGTATGCATCTTCCTTACAAACTGACTTCAGGCATAACTTTATCCACACCTCTTCAGGTGGACAATCAGCAGTTAACAGACTCTGAACTTTACTGTAGAATCAGTGTTTCAATATTTGTTGCGTTCTAATCGGTCACGTTGATCAATAAATGTCTGTCACAGTTAGATTATGTGGATATTAGAATGACGATGAGGCTGAAATAACTTTCCATGCTCTTCTGTTCATCCTGTTTAGGATCGCGGGGGGGCTGAAGCCTATCCCAGCTGTCAGGTCAGACAGAGAAGGGTCAGAGATTCAGTTCAGCTCCAGACATTTTCTAGATCATTCCATCCACCTTCATTTTGGATGCATCACTAATCTCACTGTTCCATCAGTAAACTGTTACGCTTGTACTCAGTTCCTGTCTCCTACATTTTGTCCCTGTCCGGTTAAATGATCTAAGGCTGAATAATTACATTTAAAAATCAAATGTACAATTATTGCACATTCATCTAACAGACAATATAAAAACTTTATATATTTATAAAACTTTTATTCTGTCTGTGATGATAACAGAGTGGACCAACCTGAATAACATGATTCTTCTTCGCTCCTTTTTTTTTGTTTTAGATGAACAACCTGCTTCCACACTGACTGTGGTTTGTTGTTCCTCGGTCCACTGGATTAAAATGTAGACTCTGCTCTAAAAACATGCTTAACCCTGAGCTTTTGGCCTGCTCATTATTTATAACTGTCCATGTTCAATATAACCATCCACAGCTAACAGAAGACAAGGGAAAGTATAACAGGTCCACTTTCACCAATTACAAGACCAGACCATCTGATATTATAGTCCGGTGTGAAGGAGAGTTCAGGCTGGAATACCAACAGGGCGGCTGCACCTTGGACTAACACCCCCAGGGGCCCCGAGTAGTCTCCTGTTTTCAAAATTTCCATGTAGAAGGTTACAGAGTTTAGATGTGGTTTCAAGGCCGTGATTATTTCATTTTATCTCGTGCTTCCACGGTGCATTTTACTAAATGAAATTTCACTTAATCCAATGAACACAAAGTAATTGCTAATTACTACCATATATGCAGCGCTTGGAGAGAGAAATGGGGGAATCAGTAGGGACCAGCAGCTTATTTTATTTACCCCAGGCCTCCTCGAAGGTTAATCCAGTCGTGTGTGACAACACAGTAATGAGTTTTTTCTGTTTTGTTTTGTTTCCATAAGAAATCCTTTGTTTTACAGAACCTTCACGTGCCAGCACTGTAAAAAGGGAGGCTGCAGTGAAAATGAATGAGATGGTCTGGGATGTAAATTCTTGAGGATCGACAGTCTGGTTAAAATCGGTTAAAAGTTGCGATCTATGATTTCAGGGTCAAAGTGTGCGTAGGATTACAGCTTTGGTTCAAAAACCCAAATCAAACAGCTGCTGAGAGGGGTTAAAGTTCCATGTTTGGGTTTCATTACATGGGCTTCAGGCTGGATTTGGACTTCTTCAGTGTCAGAATATTACTACCTTATATGACCTCTCATTGTGCATGTAGAAGATTCGGTTGCTGATTGTGATGTTTGAACTCTTTTAACAACAACAGTGTGGCGAGCGCACAGCTAAGATGGATGATTCATCAGCATGAGATTCTGCTGCGTCACGTGTGAACAGATGACTGCGGCTCATTCAGTTTGTTACTGCTGAACACATTAGCGAGGTCTGTGTGAGAAAGAATACACAAGGTGCTCTGTTAGAGGAAAATAACTGTTGAGGAAGGGACTGCAAGATGCAGATTGCACTGTTGATTTCTCTGCTGAGTCTGTTCGGTGCGTCCCACTGAATTAGATTCTAATTGTGGCAGCAGGCAGTGATAATCCCTGTCCCCCTCCTAACCACTGCCACAGGTTCTCGTTGTAGCCCCTCCAACTCTTAGAGTAGAGCAAGGACTATATTCATCGACGCAGTCCAAGACAATGGAACTGGACTTACTGAGGAGAGACGGGTGGTCATTATCGAGGAACTGCTAGTGCCCACTAAGCTTGTATAGAAATGCAAGATGGGAAGGGCTGGAGACAGCACAAAGTAAAGTAATATAGCACATTTACCTAATTACTTGCCAGAGAGAGTGACTTATAGTATTACACTACTCATTACATTATCATTTATTTGTAAAATGGCCAAGTGCATTACCTCATAATTACAGTTAACCATGTAAACCTGAGACTATAGTGCCACACACTAGAGGAAGATTGTCTCTATTTGCATGAATGTAACATCTTTGATGTGGAGATATCATCTGAATTTCAGGAGCGGGACCACTCCTCCTTCACGCACCCTCCAGCCTCAGGCTATAAAAACCCCCCTTCTCCAATACCTGCTGTTCTCATTTTCATGCCCCCCCTTTTTCTTTCCTCTCTTCTCCTCTCCTCTCTTCCTTTCCTCCCTTTATTTCTCGTTAGTACATGGGGTTCTGCCTGGCCTGAGAGCCGTCCCCAGTCCCCTTCAAGCCTTCCCCAAACCGTAGCACTATTCACACTCCTCATCCCTTTACCAAGGATGTGGTCCCTGCTAGTGAAATGCTGCTCAGTGATTGTTGTGATGGGGAAAGTGGAGCCAGTGAGAATTGATAAGTGATATTGATAATGGAACAGGAATTGCTAAATTCTTGTCAATTCCCTTTCCCAGTGGTGATATGAAGATTACTTTTATTTTTATTGCACAAACGAACAAGAGCACAATGCTAACACAACTTCTGTCCTTTGTAAGAACGTGCACAGACAGCATGCTAACGCTAAGCTTACCAAGAACCCAGAGTGATGACATGCTGCTGCCCTGAACTTCAACAGATAACAAGACCTTTATCATTATTCTGGGTTCTTGGCTAGCGTAGCATTAGCATGCTTTCTGTGCAGGTTCTTGCAAAGAGCAGAAGTTGTGTTAGCAACATATTGCAGTTGTTTCTGTTTTGGGTGATGTCCACATCGCCACTCCTACAGCTGATTGTAGCAAGGCAGGAAGAAAAAAGCATGTTTGCTTGATTCCACCCAGCATGCAGATATCTAATGAACGTCTGTAACGCTAGTAAGAAGATAATTGCAACTGTAATGTGATTACTGAATGTTGTACACTATTACATTAACGAGTTACTGAAAAAAATGTAGTGTGATTACAGTTTAGATTTCTTTGTAATGTGTTACACCCAACACTGGTGGTGGGCAGCCCTTGTGTAGCAAAGGTGTGCGTTTTCTTGAATAACCCTTACTTTCCAGACATTTTGTGTCATTTTCTGGGTCTTTGATTTCTGGCTTGGTTGTTTTATTCTCCTTCAGTCCATCTCTGTCTCGTCTCTGTGTTCTGTCATCAGTGTCCCCGGGTTTCCCTGCAATCTCCTTAGTCATGTCCCCGAGTCTGTCTGGTGTCTCTGTGTTCTGTCTCCGTGAATACGTTTGTGGTCGCGACACGTGTCTCCCCTCCTGTTCCCATGTTTATCTCTTTGTCTTTTGCCGCTTTGTCTTCCCGGTCTGTCATGTCTCCATGTCTGTTTATCCCCAGTCCCAGTGTCAAGTTCACATGTCTTATTCTGTGTGTGTGTGTGTGTGTGTGTGTGTGTTGACAGACTCCTGTCTTGTGGGAGTGATGTTCAGTTTTGCTTCCCCCGTCTCATTAGTTATGATTTAGTTCAGCTGTGTTCCCATGTGTCTCCATCTCCCTTAATCACTCTCCTGTGTATAAATTGTCTGTGTCTTCCTCTGTTCGTTGTCGCGCTCTCCCTCGTGGTGTGTGTAGTCTCTGCCTGCCCAGCTTAGGTCAGGTGTGTGTTAACATGACATAAAGCATCAGCATCGTTGATATAATTACCTCCCACACAGTCTGCACTTTTTCTCCAATTCAATTTATTGACAGTGTGTGTCCATCTTTACATAGCCACTTTGACTGTTAGTGATTTTCCCCATGCTGGACTCAAATTGTCTTGTTAATGTTGTAATCCAAGCAGAAACCTCTGAGGCTGATAAAAGCGCCTCAAACAGTTTCTCTGATGGTCGTTTGAGAGTTTCTCTAAAACAGACCAAATCTCCACAGACTTGTGTTAAAATTTACAGCAGAAAAGTAAAGATTCACACTTTTAGTGTGTAGTTAGTCATTTAGATGCAGATGGACAGCCGAGTCTTGTCCCGTGGAGGTGGCTCTTCTATGTTGTGCCATGCGTTGGTCTGTTTGGCTGTCTCCAATGTAGAGGTCTGGGCATTCCTCACTGCACTGTGCAGCATACACTACATTGTTAAGTTTGTGTTTAGGAGTTTTTTCTTTGGGATGAACCAGTTTTTGTCTGAGTGTGTTTCTGACCAATAATAAAACTCATTGCACTAAAAGCCATTCCAGGAAGCTTGTGCTTGAGATTATTTTTATATTACTTTCCTCTGATTAGCTTACCATAAACGTATTCAGTTTATGGATGCAGCTTTGATACAGGGCTAACAAGCCTTAGTTGTAAACTTAGCACTTAGAAATAATTAGGTTAGGAAGCTGCGGCGAGCTGAAAGTCAAAAGAATATTCAGTGTCATAAAGTGGCTCTCTTTTGTGTCCAAAGTCGACAATTAAATGACCCCCTGTGAGCAAGCACTTTGGCGACAGTGGGAAGGAAAAACTCCCTTTTAACAGGAAGAGACTTCTGGCAGAACCAGACTCAGGGAAGGACGGCCAATTGCCACGACCAGTTGGGGTGAGAGAGGGAAGATGGGAAAAAATAATACACCCCTCGGGTAGGCTCGCTCCAAAACCAATGCTGGCTACATCCATCTGTTTACACTTTAATTCGTTAATAAAAATGTGTCAACGTAAATGAAATGCAGTCGAGGACGATCAAAATAATGTCAAGCCATGAACTGGTAATTTTGTAATTTCATGTTTCAAATATACCCGTTTGCTGTTACCATAGTAACCACAGTCAGCTTAGCAAATGTCCCAGGAGGGAAAATAAATAAATAAGTAACCTGTAAACTGACAAATAAAAATGGCTAACCTGTGTAAGGTCAACACCTATTGAGGAAGGCAGACAATTTTTAATGGATTTGAAAGAGGAGTTCACACACACGCTGAAACATTTCCCGCGGCTGACTGCTCCTGCAGATTTAGAGGACTGATAGTTTATCAATAAACCAATTTAGTGTGTCCTGGGGCCCGTTCTTCGTACGTCGCTCACTACATCCAAGATCAAATGACACATCCAAGACCAAATCATCGCGCTAACCGTGAGCTCGCTAATCCGGTTCTCCGAACACACCTGCTGTTGACGATTAGTACAGCTGGATGAAGTAATGTGAGATCACTGGGTGTCGTAAAAGGGGCTACGCATCGATAGTAGAAACATTGATCGGCAACCCTCTGATTGGTCGGCGAAAATGTCGAAGGAGCGCGCTCGGTATTTTTCGGCAGCAGAGCAAGAACTCTTGATTGAGGGATTTCAGGAGTTTCAGAGTTTAATCAGAACGCAAGGGAACACTGCAAAGGCTGCAAAAGCAAGGAGAGAGGGCTGGCAGAAAGTTGCTGACAAATTAAACTCATAAGTAATTTAATAATAACAATAATAATGGACTGGATTGATATAGCGCTTTTCAAGGCACCCAAAGCGCTTTACAATGCCACTATTCAATCACTCTCACATTCACACACTGGTGGAGGCAGCTACAGTTGTAGCCACAGCTGCCCTGGGGCAGACTGACAGAAGCCAGGCTGCCATATCGCGCCATCGGCCCCTCTGGCCAACACCAGTAGGCGGTAGGGTAAATTTATTGTATTACACTATATTATCCAATATTATATTACATTATATTATGTTATATTATATCCCCTTACACATTAGAGCCACAACAGGACCCACTAGAACATGGGAACAAGTAAAAGTGGAATATAAGAATATTCTACAGAATGGTAATATTTATCACTTATATTGCTTTTCGTCTCTAGGAAAGAGACCCTGAAATAATCTGTTTGTTTGTTCATAACAGCAACCAAGAAAAGGGCAGAGCAAAAAAAAGACAGGTGGTGGTCCTGCACCCCCTCGTCAACAAGTTGGTTAAGTAAATAATACCCTCACGGGAATATCGATATCTCTCAATGAGCACACTGTCGCGCTGAGCTAAAGGATCCTGTCTGTCCCGCAATATACGCTGAATTCTGAAAACTCTCCTTATCAATCTTGCACCTTCCGCAATGGGCTGCTCGCGTATACGGACAGGACATGGCTGCGACAGGCTTCCCAAATCCACCTTCGCTTTTATAGCCGTGGTCTCTCATCTTGATTACACAAAGTAATTTGCAATTACTACTGTGAAATATGAATTACATCTGTAATAATCACATACATGTAATAGAATGTTAATAGTACATTTCCCTTTTTTAGGAAATGACCTGTATGTATCTGTGTGAAATCAATAAAAGGATCAAGTGCTGCATTATCTTTAGTTACATTGATAATATTTATTTATGGTGAAACAGTGGTGGAATATCGCTGTTGCTTTCGTATAAATGAAGCGGACATACCTGCGTGGCCGCGATCTAATCCTGTTTACATAAAGTAAACCTGCTCCCGAGCAGGTTTACGCTTACGGCTCTGTTGCTATGACAGCAAGTCCCGGATGAGCTTCGGGGAACCGAACGATCCAAGATCACGCGAAATCGTCAACAATCTAATCCAGCTAACTTACTTAGCGAGGTACGAAGAACAGGCCCCTGGTTGTGTGTCAGCTCTCCGGGATTATAAATATGTTAATAATAGTTCTCCATCGCATGTTCAGATGTACTGATTCTGTCACGGCGACGGATGGCCGGTACTGAATAGGACTCAGGTGCAGAAACCCAGAGCGGAGACAGTAGATGATTTAACAGTTTATTACGGTTAAGTGCAAGGGGGAAAAAAAGGGAAACGTGGCAAAGACAGAAAATGACGAGACGTGGAGCCTTGGTGTGGCGTGCCCAGGGGAACGTGGCTAGGGCGAGGGAACGAGGCCTGAGAAGTGGAACGGAGCTGAGTGGGGAACAGTCACACTGAGGGGAGAGGATATAGGAGTTAGGCAGTTAGTGAAGGCAGCTCAGAAGTGGCCAGTATAAGAGCAGCAATTCTTACTTGCAGTTAGGGACCTGGAGTGTTTGAGAGGGGGATGATGAAGATCCAGGGGAGGCTGAGTGGCGTGGAAAGGCTGACCTGAGATCCGGGGCTCCAGATGGAGTGTGATGGCAGGAGGGCAGGCAGGTGAGGCACAGAGGGATTTCCAAAATGATCACTAGGTATCCCGAGTCCGGAGGTGGAGTGAGCCAGGGTGGGTACAGCAACTGTAGTACAAAAGAGTCTTTGTTAGTAAGATAAATCACAGCGAGAATTTGAAACACAAGACCTGTTACCAACATGGGTTGATGACGAACTGGCAGTGAGTGAACATCGATGTGTGGTTTAAATCCCTCTGGCTTGATAGCCTGCAATAGGCTCCAGGTGTGCAGGAGCTGGAGTTGGCCCTGCCCAGGGGCGGATCCCAGGTCAGTTCAGGAGCCTAATGGAAACTCCAGCCACCCACCGTAGACCATGACAGATTCAAATCAAAAGACTCGGGCAGACAGCCACACATATTTTATCAATAAACCATTTTACTCCGGACGGCTTGTCAGTACCCAAAGACTGCAGAGGTGGAATAATGATGCTAATGCACTCACTCCGGTGACCCGTCGGCCGCAGCCAAAACCCAGATCTGCATGCTGGAAGGGATACAACTGTGTGGGCCTTCATTCAGGGCTGACTTATACTCAGCTCCTGCCTCCAGTCAGAGTGTGTAAATAATGCACGGCTGTAAATGTTGTAGCTGAAGCGATCGCTCCCTCTGTACAAAAATAACAAATACACAGCAGAGAGGTCTCTCATGAAAACTGCATGCAGGCATTCAAGGAAGTGTCTTCAGGTAGAATGTCTCCTATATTATTGTGACAAAGGTAGCAGTGACACATCGCTGCGTGTGATTGATATCCAATTTGTATTGTGTTTCTGAGGGGGTGGGCTATCAAAGGTGTATGACCACTTGAGTGACAGCTGATAACAGTCCACTGAGAGGAAACAGACCAGCAACATTGTTTTTGAAAAATATCAAAAATAATTGGATCCTTATTGTGATTGTCAAGGACCTCTCCTGTCATCTCATCAGACACGCAGCAAATTAGAGAACATGAGAGAGAGAGCGCGGCGCGTTCAGTGATAGCAGATTTTCCCACGACTCATTTCAGAGGGTCAGAGAGAGAACGGAGCGATTTGGAGGACACGTCTCCAGTTTTGTTTCTCTCTGTCCAAACTTCAAAAACATGTATTTTGGCATTAAAGCCAGTTTAGCTGTTAAAGCTTCTGTTAAAGGGGGTGGGGGGTTGTATGAGGTCAAGTCAAGGTCAAGTTTACTTATATAGCACATTACCAACAGTGCTGCATAAAGTCCTTAGCAATGTGAACTAAAATAAATAAAATGCACAACAGTGATGCAGTAAAATATAGAAAAATAAATAAAATAAGTCAATAAAAAACACTAAAATGACAAATAAGGCTGTTGAAACCAAAAGTTTTGGTCAATGTGTGTTAAAAGCCAGACCATAACAATTTAAAATGTTCCAGCATTGGTGCAGATCTAAGAGTCTAGGACCTGCCACAGAGAAGGCTCTGTGGTCACGAGATTTAAGTTTAGACCGTGGAATAGTTAAGGTTAGTTTTGACCTGGACCTCAGCTGGAAGGTGTGGCTTTACCTTGGCTAGCTCTCTCAGGTGAAACAGCTGGATTGGACTTCTGCACTCACCGGCTTACACAGCTTAAAGGAACGTCTTTTTTCCATTTGGCTGACAATCGGAAGATAAGAGCCCAGAGCACTGTCAGTGCGTTTATTAAAGAAGTTGCCAAAACAGTGAAATGAAAGTACCAAAAAGTTGATTCTGTTCTTCTGGACGTACAGTTTTCAGTGGGAGAAACGTTTTGTCACTCATCCAAATGACTGCTTCAGTCTCAGCTGACCTTGTAAACAGTACATTTGCATAATGACTGAAACTTTTGACCAAAGACCATGTACACATCCTGGACTGGGAGGAACGCTGGTTTGAGCGCGGAGTCAAGGAGGCCATTTATGTGAAAAGGGAAAGACCATCTCTGAATGAAGGAGGGGGCCTAAGGATCATCTGTCACCATCTTACAATGCTGTGATTGCAGCCATTCCCCAAATCTCTGTAAGAGAGAGCAGTGGGCTTTGATCAGTGGTTGTTGATCAGTGGTCATGACAACTTGCATATTAATGATCAAGGAACTGACCTCCCAGCCCATTGTTCCTTCAGTGGGCTGGTTTCAGTCATTGTGCAAATGTCCTGTTTATAAGTCAGCTGAGACTGAAGAAGTCACCTGGATGAGTGACGAAACATTAGGATCTACTTACCTGAATGATTGAGCATGCATCAGGACAGTGAAAGGAAAATTTGTACTGTGAGAAAATAGAATATAGTATGAATGTGGGGCATCAGTATTGTGAGGAGAGATCATGCTCAAAGTGATTAAGCTGTAAGGGCCAGGGACATACTGCAAGTAGGACGGACGCCAATAACAATTATGACCACAGTTACTAATGTGTCTGACAAAATGAAATGTTAGCCTTTGCCATGTTTGATCCCCTAAATGGAAAATCTGTGTTTCTCAGGCTGTATCGGGGCCTTACCTTGAAGGTTAAATGTTGTGTAACTACGTGCTCATCCTGAGCTGTTCTGTACGAAAGCTTTGTCTGGGACACCGTCTGATCCAAGCAGTTAGTGTAAGAAATAACATAGTTTTCACGAGCGCCCTGCACCCAGCTCATTCAGACAACGGTCACCTCAAGCTGCTTTGAACTGCAGATCATTGAGCACAGAGCACTTTTGACTCCCAGGGATTCCCTGCGCAAGCAACGAACTCGTTACTGGAAACTTTGCACACTGAGTGCATGTTTTTTTCTCTAGTCCTGACTCGCCATTGTCATTAAACAAATGAGAGAATTTACAGCCAAAGTTCATTATAACCTACATGATTCACCAAGAACTTCCAGGATACAGTATAAGACCTCCTCATTTCACATCACCTCCTGTTCATCTGCAGCTCTCCCAAACCTCTGCTATGATGTTTCCCTCAGTTTTTACATTTTCTTTTCATTAATCAAATGTATTGATAATGGGGAAAAAGTGCAATATTAGAAATATACATTTATAATAATTTGCAACAAACGTATTTATAAAGTAAACATCCACCATCATAAGTATTAAAATACAGAAATGAGGAAAAGAATAACAGCTGGTCCCCTTTAAAACTAAAGGGCTGTTTGTAAGTGTCTGCTTGTATTGGCTAAACATAACCCAGAGGGAATGGACACATCATTTACTGCTTGTTGCTTAGAAGAAAATAGCTCCTACCAAGACGATGTAGTGTAGTCAGAGCTTATTAGGCCACTGACATGATTTCTCTTGCGGCGTTTCTTCACTCCAGTACATTTCAAATGAAACAGTGACTCTTTTATAAAGTTGTGGCACTCTGCGTTTACTGGGCGGCCATCGCTGCAGGAACAACAGCCTCTGTCGACTTTCTTCTGTGGACAGAACGTAATTGGGAAATATTGCTTTTTTAAGCAGTATGATGGGGACTTACACACCTGAAGCGTTCCTCAAGCTGCACTCATGTTGTTATGCAGTCATTTCTTCTGACTCTGTCCTGTCTGAAGATGAGAGCTATTTGCAGGAGTTGGAATTTGGGGGTAATCTGGTCCAGATGGAAGATTTGCCTGCTTGTCTCCAGCCTTTAATACATCCATTGTGTGTATGGTGTGTTTGTAAAACCTGCTCATGATTTGCTTTAAACGGGTTTGTTGCCAGGTGGACCAAGTTTGGGCAGCCTGGGTTTAAAATTGTGCAAATATTTCTGTCATCAGCTCATAAACTTCATTAACTGAGGCTTTATCTGTTATAAAAAGGCTAAATACCCAAGTTTTAAATAGAAATCGATGTGAGAGTAATTAAATTTAACTTGTTAATTGTGTTTGCAGAAATCTTCGTACATCTGCAAATTAATTTTGCTTAAAGAAATTAATCTCTGTCTCTCTTCCACAGCATGTCTTCTACCCTGTCCTCCTTCTCTCACCCCAACTGGTCGCAGCAAATGGCCCCGCCCCTCCCTGCGTCTGGTGCTGCCAGGCTGAGAATCAGTTAACCAGTTTTCCTGTTAAAAGGGAGTTTTTCCTTCCCACTGTCGCCAAAGTGCTTGCTCATAGGGGGTCATATGATTGGTGGGTTTTTCTCTGTATGTGTTATTGTAGGCTCTACCTTACAGTGTAAAGCACCTTGAGGCGATTGTTGCTGTGATTTGGTGCTGTGGGAATAGGGGCGATTATCCCAAAAATGAAAAGGGAACAACTCCAAGCTGAGATCCTTTTGTAGCTTCGGTGTTTCATGTATCAGTGAGGAAACAAAGGAGTTGGAGACTGATGGCTGATTGGTTCAGAGTCTGCAGTGATTCTTTCCCATCCCTCACTGAGGCCATTTGGGCATCTCTATGGGATGCTTCATTTTGGATGTCTAGGTGAGGTACTTTTCTAACAGGGGAACTCAAGGTAGACGCAGGCGATTGTGTTTATCGGCAGAAGCGGTCATGTATCAAGCTGAAGAAAGCAAACATTTCAGCGTAATCTTGATGTCTTGGCTGAACAACAGTTCCAACATGGAAGCTGTAACGGCATCAAAAATACAAGTCCACAACTGCTGGAAGTGACTTTTCAGTGTGTCCTGAACATCCTGTTGGGCTTTGCAAGGCTTTGTCTTCAAGAATTGTTTTATATTTAAATAAAATTTTATTCGAATAGTTTGAGACCCTTTTGTTATGATCACCAACAGAAAAAATGCCTGGCATGAAGGCTTATCGAACTCCTGATTTCTTATTATTCTTACCCACTCCTTATCCTACTGAGCTTACACACAGGTGACAATGATGATGACAGTAAACAGGCTCCTGTGATACTGGTCTGTGTATGTCAAGAGTATTTTAATTAACCAACTTTGTGGTCAGTCAAATATTCTTGCTCATGTTGTCAACTTATATTCTGCAAAAGTGCGAAGCAGCAAAAGTTCAGTGTTCATGATATCAAAGCAAATATTGTTTATTGAACAGTTTCTGATGCATAAAATAAATTCATATGAATAGACCTGGGCCTGTTTGCATGCTGCATCACAAATGTGAAAAATATTCCTTTCTTTCTTTTCTTTCTGTATGTATTATAAAAACACTCTGCTGCAGTTGTTGCTGTCATAACTCAACCAGTTTTGTCGAGGTCTTGTACTACTAAGCAAGCTGAACAGACCCAGGGTGTCTTAGTGGGTAAGTGGTCACCCGGAGCTAGGTCCGATCTGTCGGCTGATCCAGTCATGAGCATGTTCACATGAAAGGTGTGACATTGGCAACATCTGACCAATAATAATGTGTTGTAAGGATCATACAGTGATGTGCACATTTATTGTACCAGTCGCTGATTGGGAACGATAGTTGGAAAAATATGAAGGGGTTCTAAACATAATAAAGAATTCAAGTAACACAGCAGCTGCAGATGAATCATCGATGTGAGAGGAAAGGACTTTACAGTTTAGTGTTAAAGGTGCTGTATGAATGTGTGCTCGCTTTAAATGTTTTGGTCAGTAAGACTGGAAAAGAGCTACTATATTCATTTTAGTTTAATCGAGTGTTAATCAAGTATTTCATTAAATGGATGTTCAGATAGTTTTAGATTTTATTTTTATGCTGCTGCACTGATGGAGTTTAATGGTCTGAGAGTAAGCAAATAATAAATACAAATGTAGTCTGCGTGCGACTAATATAAAGTGCACAAGTGCAAAAAGCTGTTTGTAGAACAAACGAACCGAGTTGCCTCAAACAATCTATATTTTTCCTGACGCTCATTTGGGAAACAAAAAACATTCCCACCCTCCGGCTATGGATGCACAAAGGTCGATGGATCTTCGAGGAATGGTGGCTTTATTTTTCTGCAGACTTGGTCGGTCAGTAGGTCGATCAATGATTTCACACATGCCGATCTCTAATCTGGATCACGCCTGGTCCGGAGAAGGTTAGGGTCACAGCATAAGTTACCAAGGAGAAGTGATCCACCCTCGTACTACAGAAAACCCAGGTTTGACCCCAAAGTTACCCAGATGAGATGATGCTTGGTAGCACAGATGACGCTGCTGTGTTAACCATGTTTGCTGGGTCTGCTTAGACTGCTCCCGTCATTAAACAGGAGTAGAAAAAGATTCATGGGCCAAAGGATCAGGCAGTAATATGGATGTTTAGGTGGTTTCCTACTGAATATATCTGTGGATGAAGGTATGAGGTGCGGCTGGTTAGGATGATTGATTCGTCTTTTTTTTCTACTCCTGTTATTCCTTTTATGTGTACTGGGCCAGAAATAAAGCGTCCTCCTTCTCAATGTTGCCTGAGAACTTAGCCAGGCTGCGCTTTGCTCCTTCTGCTTTGTTAGCGAGCTAACAGTATATCCCCTCATGCACCTGCTGGCAAGAAAGTGTTTCCTGAAATTCTTCTTGTAAAGACGTGGGGCTTTTTTCCCAGTTATTTAGTGAGTTTATTGTGTGAGGGATCGAGGTGAGCTGGATACACTCCAGGAGCAAAGTCACTCACTGAAAATCCGATAAATAAAGTGATCTTTCTGCTCCTGCTGTTTGAAAATGTGGGTTACATTTGAAGAGGACCACGTCAGAGCCAGTGCCTTTTCTTATTTTATGTCTTTGGTCTCTGTAGAAACAACTTGAGGGGAAAAATATTCTTTGACACAGGCTTTTAGTGTATCAAATGTACCTTTAAAAACCTTGGGTGACACTCTCTTTAAGCCTTTGACATCATGCCTCTGTATATATAAAAACATGCCTCCTACTTCCACTTCCTCTGCACATGTTGTAAATCCCATATCATGTTTCAAACATGCAGCAAATAAATTCTTGACAGGGCAAGACGAGAGGAGCAGAGGACACGGTGGGGTATAAAGATACGAATGAGTCACCATGTTTGGTTTATTTAAAGGTTTTACAATATAACATCCGGCACTGTGCAAATAATTACCCCGCAGGCTCATATTTGGTGCTATCAGCTGTGGTTGAGGTGAGACGTGACATCTTTTTCTTTAATTTATTATCCCTTTCAGAAGCACCGGTCATCATGAGAACAATCGTTTGTTAACAGGAAAAAAATAGCTGTAAGTTGCCTGAAGCAGAAAACAATGATACACAAAGCCGCAGCTAATTTTTAATTATAACTTTATGGATTTAAGGCTCAAAACCAGAACAAATTTTATATATTTTAATGTTGTAGAATAAAAATTACAATAGTCTGTGTGGGCTGCTTATATTATACCTCCCAGAGTTTATGAATCACACAAAATCTGGCATCAACCACAGCGAGGGCAAAAAAGCTGAAATCCATCTCTGCGTGTCTGATTACAGGTGATGCAGCAGGTGCAGTTTGGTAAATACTAATGCTCTGTGTAAAAAAGGCAAAGCAGCTGTTCTTGTCTTCAAAGTTGTTTCTGTGTTTTATTGTTAAAAACAGAAGTGATTGCAGTGTTCTTTCTATGATTTGTCAATTTGGGGGGTTTCAGTCTCAAAAATGGAAACAAACTCATGTCGCCCCAGGAGATCTCTTTATGGTACGTGGGACATCTCAAGGATGTTGTTCAGCATCTGTTAGACGTTGACTATTAATCTCTCTTCCACAGCATGTCTGTATCCTGTCTTCCTTCTCTCACCCCAACCAATCACAGCACATGGCCCCGCCCCTCCCTGAGCCTGGTTCTGCCGGAGGTTTCTTCCTGTTAAAAGGGAGTTTTTCCTTCCCACTGTCGCCAAAGTGCTTGCTCATAGGGTGTGATATGATTGTTGGGTTTTTCTCTGTATGTATTATTGAAGGGTCGACCTTACAGTATAAAGCTCCTTTAGTCAACTGTTCTGATTTGGTGCTGTATAAATAAAATTGAATTGAATTGACTTCTAAGTCAAAGCTTTGATTTTCTCAAAGTTACCAGTATACTCATGTTTTTTTCCCTCAGTGGCTCGCAGAGTCCTTTTCCATCATGCTGTATATGTGTTTGTGTTGGGCTGCTGCCTGCGAAGCCGATTGCTCCGTAAGGACATTACATTTTCTTTTTCTTTTTTTCTTTTTTTTTTTCTTTTTTTTCTTTCTTTTTTTTTTTCTCGCCTGTCCCATTTGGTTCTTTAGCCGTCAGAATTGTTGTCTGAAGACCAACAAGGATACCCAATGGATTTACTTTGCCAAATGGATCATCGTGGCATTGCCGTATTGGTCCATTTGGTCGATCTTTGTTTTTATTATTTATTATATTTTATTTTCAGATGTTACAGACGGGACAGACATGAGTGAGGGATAGGAAAGGGAGAAAGAAAGAGGAAGGAAAGGAAAAACAGAAGGGGAGAGGGACAGTGAGAAAGGGGGGGAGAAAAAAAATAAAAATCTCCTGGATCACCTGTTGAGAGAAGAATAGAAAACAAGCAAAAAAAGACAAAAAAAAAAAACAAAGCAACATACTAAACACAACACCATCGCATTAATCTAGCTAAGTGTAAACAGCAGTAAATACTAAATATTCAATGTTGTTGTGCAGCACGCAGGACAGATGTGCTTCGAAGTAGCAGCCAAGAAAGGTGTAATTTGGGTCTACGAGCAGTGAACACCCGTGTGCATACCTGTGTGGATCAGCGCGCTTGTATTCCAAAGGTTTCTCCATGTAACGATCTGCTAGGGAGTGTGGGGGGGGGGGCCACAGCCCCATCCTCCAGGGTGTGAAGCAGGTATGGAGGAGATCAAAACTCCAGACATCCAGAGGCCCCCAGAACACAAGAGACCATGGAAGACCAACAGAGGGGCAGCCGCGCCACTGTTCCAGTAAGAGCTGAGGAGAGTCCCAGATGAGGGTCCCTCATCTAGGACATTACATTTTCACTCTGTTCTGTAAACTACAAACTATAATCCTGCAGTGGGAGAATTTTCCTTGATATGGAAAGTAGTCCCTGTGAAATACTCGAAGCAATCTCCATGTTTTTCCACCTCACAAACCAAAGTGAGCCACGGTGTCGTGTTAGTGTTAAAAGATGACAGGAAGAAGTGGTCTTCACTGACCTCGTGGTTCCCGGTAATTTATGGATTCACATCAGGTCTCAGATCTGAGATGGCGTGTCTGAAATCACAGGAATCTTCTCTGTCAGCGGCTGGAAAATCACTTTCCGTTGGTCCTTTGGACTGAAGCTTCAAGCTAATGTCAATTTTTGTGTTCATTTTGAATCGAGCCCATTTTTATAACAAAAACAGAAAAGCCAAACCATTGTTTTTTTGCTTGTATACGTAGTGACTGCAGTGCTTTGAGATAAATGTAAATCTGCTGACGTGCTGGCGCTGAACAGGCATCAGCATCAAACTTAAACCTTGAACTGATGACGCCTTCAGACCTGATTTTGGTTCCTTGCTTTCGTTATGTTGAGCTTTAGTTGAGAGTTGTATGCTGCTGTGTGCACTGGAGACCTGCCATTGTAAATGGATTGATGTTGCATACTGTGGACCAAAGCATCTGTGTGGAAGTCTTCATCCACATGTCTAACAACATTTCAAAAGCTGTCTCAGAGCCACATATACAACATAGACTCAAGTGCCAAAGTCCATTAAACCGTTATTGTATTCTAGTGGCCAGCAGGGGGCGACTCTACTCTTATATCTGATACTACAGAAGTCTGTGAGATAGCTTATTTAGGGTTTTGGTCACTAATTCCAAGTCTCATTGAATACACCATGCATGCTTTTATTTATTTAATAACTTATCTGATCCTCAGCTGTCAGCTTGCCATTTTTTGTTTTGTTTTTTTAAACAAATTTCTTGAGTGAGTGTGAATGCAGCGAAATGCCACATGCTGGACTGGTGCTGGCTGTTTGGGAGATTTTAACACATCATCCAAACCTGTAAAACACTAAACTCAATGACTGGCCATCCAAAAACTTCTCTTTGTTGTTTCCCATATTTGGCCCACAAAGGTGTCATCACCATCACGCTGATTATTCACCATCAGCCTGGTTGAGTGCAGTCAGTGATGTTTTTGCTTATTGTGTCCTTCCTCATCAATCTCTGGAACAAACCAGCCACCCAGTGAGTTCTCCATACGGGTACATGCCCATGCCATAGTATTGTTTGGTTTGTTTGTGCTGATATAATTACTCACACCGAGCCAAAACTGTGTGTTTATATACAGCAAACTGATCACATCGAATGCTCATTGTCTTAGAAAAAGAAGTGTGCACCTGCAAAAAGTGTATAAAGAAAAACAAGAATTTTTCAGTTCAGTTGAATTCAAATATATCCATCTGCTTATCCTTTTCAGGGTCGCGGTGGGTGCTGGAGCCTATCCCAGCTGTCATAGGGCGAGAGGCGAGGTACACACTGGACAGGTCGCCAGTCTAACACACAGGGACAGACAACCATTCACACTTGCATTCACACCTATGGGCAATTTAGATTTTTCAATTTACCTATCTCCACAAAGTGCATGTATTTGGATGGTGGGAGGAAGCCAGAGTACCCGGGGAGAACCCACGCAAACACGGGGAGAACATGAAAACTCCACTCAGAAAGACCCTGATGGCCAATTGAACTCAGGACCTTCTTGCTGTGAGGCAACAGTGCTGACCACCATGCCACCGTGCTGCCCGAGAATTCAAATATACCCATAGAAAATCTTTTTTTTTAAAACTATGTTACATTTGTTACAGTTAGCCTATTTCAGTAACATGAACTTAACAAAAAAAAGGTATATATGCATGCTGGAAAAACTTAGATTTTTTTTTTGTAGACTGGCTTGCAATTCCATTGATGCAGTTATTTATCAGAGAGTCGTTGTGTGTTCTTTTCTCTCTAACGTTTCTACAACAAAGGTTAGACCTATAAAATGCCATCATGACAAATAGGCTTAAAATATAAGACAGTAGTCTGAGTTCTTGTCACTGAATTCCTGTCACTCTGATATAAAATTAAAGTCCATCTAAATCCTGAATTGATGTTTTAATCCCCCAGTTGTCTGAGGATAATTTACCACTGAAAATGACTTAAGCGAATCCCCATGCCTTTGGACATTTGATCAATAAGTATGGCTCTGAATAATGATCCGGCTTGTTCTAAAGTTATGAAAGACACACACGCATCCATGTTGTTGTGTATATGCGAAGCGGGAACAGGAAGGCAGAGCTGTACAGACAGCACAAAAGGGCCCAGCTGTGTGGGAAGTGAGTGCTAAAATTGCATCATGGCGCCCTCTCCATCATTCACAGAACACATGACTTCTTCCCCTTTCTCTCAGTTCACTCAAAGACTTCTCAGGCGGGGAAAAAACAAGTTAGAGATGGAAGTCCTTATTTGAATTCTCACCTTCACTCATCTTCTTGTCTCATTTTTTCTTTGTTCTGTAAGTTCTCTGTTACCCTGCTCTGCCTGGTTCTTTTTTTCTTTTTTCATCTCCATTTACCCTGTGCGGCTATCATTTTCTCTCTGTCTTTCTATTGTACTGTCATTATGATTCTTCCTCCTAATGATGTCTTTGGATTGAAGTCTTTCTGATGCACACAAAGCAAAGCACTCTGCTGGGTTTCTGCCACCACTAATGTGACACTGAAGCATAGAAATGCATACTGCATCCATGGTTAAACCTTAATATGTTCAGTTCATTTGGCAGATCACAAACAAGAAGATCCTCTTTTAACTCAGTAACAGAAGCGCCACAATTGAGACGCATCGGTGAGGAAAGAAAAGACAAGTTTATCTGTGTTTTGCATGTGAAAATTATTTGTGCAACTGCGTGCCGGCACTGTTTTGTGTGTGAACTTATTCCTAATAGAGATGGGACAATAAAACAATTCAATTCAGTTTTATTTATACAGCAACAAATCAGAACAGTTGACTAAAGGAGCTTCATATTGTAAGGTAGACCCTACAATAATACATAAAGAGAAAAACCCAACTATCATATGACCCCCTATGAACAAGCACTTTGGCGACAGTGGGAAGGAAAAACTCCCTTTTAACGGGAAGAAACCTCCGGCAGAACCAGGCTCAGGGAGGGGCGGGGCCATGTGCTGTGATTGGTTGGGGATGATTTTAGTGAGCATATTAGTAGGGATGGGAACTGAATGACTCCAATTCCATTATCGATTCTCAAACTATCGCTAGGCAGCATATCAAAGACAGCCCATTTATGCAGATTAATTGGATCCTGTTTGGTCAGATGTCTGTGCATGTATTTCCTGTCCTTGTTGTGATCTCTGTTGGTGGCACTACTCAAAATAAGTAACGTGTTGTACACATTACACAGAACACTTCTTAAAACTGGTCATGGGGGCAGCAGTCTAAGCAGAGAAGCCCAGACCTCCTTTCCCAGGCCACTTCCTCCAGCTTGTCTGAGGGAACACCAAAGCGTTTTCAGGCCAGCCAAACGATATAATTTCTCCAGCGTGTCCTGGATCTGCCCTAGGGCCTCCCCCCAGTAGGACATGCATAGAACAGCTCACCCAGGAGCCCCCCAGGAGGCATCCTTATCAGTTGCATGAACCACCTCAACTGGCTCCTTTTGATGTGGAGCAGGTAGTGGCTCTACTCTGAGCCACTCCTGGATGGCCAAGCTCCTCACCCTATGTCTAAGGAAGAGGCCCGCCATCCTTCAAGGAAAGTTTGGCTAGCTTATTGCTAACATGCATTAGCATGCTTGCAAAGCGCTGAAGTTGTGGAGGATGTTAGCAGAATAAGGCAGTTGTTTCTGTTCTGGACACAGTTTGCACTGTACCGTTGCACTCTTGTGCTCTTATAAAAATGACAGTAATGTTCATATCGCCGCTGTAGACTGCATCGCTATTTTCCTCCACCAGCACATGAACTGAATTGATATTTGGTTGGATATAAAGATGATTAATAGGAAGCTGAGCTGGATGATTTAGGAAGAAACCACTGCATCGGTTAGGGTAATATTATAGCTTATAAATAAAAAAAACCCATTAAAATCAACAAGTTTAAAACAAGAGAATGCATTTGGTTCACTTTTATACAAATCATATCATATTAAAACCCCAGGTTAAATGGATTGTTGATGTCATTTTTATAAAGATTTAGAATCAAACTTTTGTAGACATTTGAAAACATTTGTCCTCAACATTATCTTGATTAAAGTTTGTCTCTCCACTTTTCCACTGCCCACTTCATTAATCACACCATGTTAGCAATGGTCTGGACAACCTTTTACCCTCTTTAGCTGTCTTAATTCTTGCATGAGCACACAATCCTCTGAGATTTAGGCCCATGCTGACCTGATGACATCAAACAGTTGCTGCAGATTTGTTGGTCACATCCATGATGTGAATCTCCCATTCCACCACCTCCCAAACATCCTCTGTTGAACTGAGATCTGATGACTGACAACTGCATTAGAGTACAGTGAACCCACTGTCATGTTTAAGAAACCAGTTGGAGATGATTTGAGTTTTGTGGCATGGCTCATTAGTCTGCTGGGAGCAGCCATCAGATGATGGGTACACTGTGTACACAGTGTTTAAACTATGCTCAGTTGGTGCTAACAGGCCCAGTGTGCCAGAAAGATATCACCCACACTATTAAACCACCACTCACAGCGTGAATCTTTGATCCTAGGCAGGATAGATTTGTGCTTTCACGTCATACCAAATTGTGACCCTACCATCTGAATGTTGAAATCGAGACTCATCAGGCCACGCAGTGTTTATCCAGTCGCCTCTCGTCAAGATTTGGTGAGTCCATGCAAAGTGTAGCCTCAGTTTCCTGTTTCTAGCTGTTGAGTTACTGTTGCCTTCCAGCTGGAATTAGTATGGCCATTCTCCTCTGACTTCTGGCATCAACGAGGCACTTTGCCCAGTGAACTGCTGCTTGCTGGATGATTTCTCTTCTTCAGACCGTCCTCTGTAAATCCTAGAGATGGGAAAATCCCAGCCTAAAATACTCAGGCCAGCCCATCCAGTCACGTAAATCACCTCACTTCCATTTTCTCATGCAGTTTGAACTTTAGCAGGCAGTCTTGACCATGTCTACATGCTTATATACACTGAGTTGCTAATGTGTGTGGCTGATTAGATGTGTGCATTAACAAACAGTTGAGCAGGTGTACCTAACAAACAGTGAGTTTCTATCTCACAAGAATTGTATTTTATGCCATTCTTAATCTGTGGAAACTGACTGCTTTTTGAAATGACCTTAAATCCCATCCCAACAATGGACTCTTCTCACTGTTGAGGTCTGGGAAGCGCTTCCGCTCCCTTAAGGCCAAAACAGAGAGAATGAGGAGGAGCTTCTTCCCCCAGGCTATTCGGGCCCTGAACCAGGTGTAGGACTGGACTCTCCCACACACATCACCACACGCACTCTGGTTTTTCTTCATGCACACTTCCTATAATTTTTAATCTCTTTCTGCTATTTGCACATTTTTACTGTAAATTTCTAAGTTAAATCTGTAAATTTTGTAATAACCTGTAAATTGTAAATACTGTAAAACCACTGTCATTTAATGGTCGGGCATTGCATTGCACAGCTACAAGCATTTCACCTCATGTCATACTGTGTATGGTTGTGTGTGTGACAAATAAAATTTGAATTTGAATTTGAATTAAATGTTCTTTCTTTCTCGTGTCCAGCAGGGGGCGACTCCTCTGTCTGCATAGCAAAACTGATTAAAGTAACCACAGTGACCATTTCCACAGTTCTGCTTGTTAGCAGTTGTTAGCCTGACCTTGTACAGCAATTTAATGTGCTCTTACTGACGGAAACGCCACTTTTCATGCAGTGAAAGACTTGATGATTATCTTAATGTGTTTGTGCAGAATCTCCCACTGCAGCTGTGATTATTGGGCTAAATTAATCTGCCATCCACTGACAATGAAACCACAAGTGGTAACAAAATATCTGCCAGCATAATACTTTGTTTTGTTTTAAATATGTGTTTCTGTCAGAAACAGATTCAATCTCAATCTTGTGAATTATTTTGACTAATCAGTTGATTTTATATATATTATGGCTATAAATCAGCTGCACACTGTTTCATTCATTGTTGCTATTTTCTTATCATATTACAACATTTTGGTGGATTCAACCTTCATCAGCTCCTTGAGATGTCTTTGTTTATGCACAGAGAAAATACCTCAATCATCCCAACATTCAAGCAAAGGACTAATAGGATTCATCTGACAGATGAACACCTGACGTATTTACATATTTAAGTATACTAGCAGTCAGCCAGTATCAAAGGCTCAGCAGTGTGGCATTAATAAGAATAACAATGCAAAACACAAATTTGATAAACTGTATAACAAAAAGAAAGAAAGAAACTGAATTGAACCTTTCAGCACTGATGGAGTCTTTCCAGATGTGCACGCTGACACTCCCCTACCATTACAGATGCAGGCTTTTGAACTTAGTACCAGAGCCTCTCCTCCTAAGCGAATTTCAAATTTCCATTCATGTGATCACAGAGCAGTTTTCCACTTTGCCTCAGCCCATTTTAAACGAGCTTCGGTCTGGAGAAGTGTTTCTGGATCGTGTTCATATATGGCTGCTTCTTTACAATATGGTGATTTCTGGACGTGTTCCCATGCACTGATCTCCAGCACAGAATCACATCTGTATTTAATGCAGTGTCACTTGAGGGCATGCACTAGTGATTTTTGGCCTTACTGCTTGTGCACAGAGATTTCTCCAGACCTCCAAATCAATTTGGGACTTTTGTGTAATGTGTTTCTATTTTTCTGGACCTTTGGTTGATATTCTGCGGCTCCGTTAAAATTAAACTACCATAAAAACTTTAGACTGTTTGTTTCTTTGTTTCTTAAAGCAATTCTTTTCTCCAATGCAGATTGAATAAAATTCAAATTTGAAGTTTTTATTCTGGAACTGTTTGTTTTGGAAAGCTTTTATGCTTTTTGTTCTTATTATTTGTCTCCCTGGATACAAACCAAGTAGAAACAATTAGCCGGCTAATAAAATTACTTGAGGGAAAATCTTTTCTTTTCCCAAAATGTTTCATTCTTTCTGCCAAACACTGAATCACTCTTCTTTAGCTTCATTCACTCTAAACTTCTGGTCCTGTGGGAGATTTTCACGTCATGCCTGCATTGACTTTATACTGTGAACTCTCTGAACAGGATAGAAACATGAACTCTGATATGATGCCCTTACTGTCTTAAGTGAGATGTTCTTTTCCAAACTTTCTCAGTCAGATATTTTAAAGAAATTTTAATTCTGATTAAATGTGTGCATGATTTAGATTTTAACCTTAATTTTTTCCCTTTCAGCTGTAGTCAGAGCACAAACTCCAAAAACATGTTGGTCAAATCATCCTCACATCCATGTTTCTGGTGCATGTTCACAGACTGTCACTGGATAATATCCAACATGGCATCGAGTGAATTTCACATTTAAATTCAGCTGCAGTTTAGATTGCAAATCCATCTGTTCTTACAGTAACTTTTCTTTCTTATTGATTTCTGTGTTGGAGGTGGAGGTGCTCCAGCCTCTGTATGTTGGAGGCAAAGATGGAGGCCACTCAGGTTTGACAGAAATGAAACTCAAGAGGCTGACGCTCCTCCAAACTCCCGTCCCCGAGCTCGCACAACTGAGGAAGAAAGAAGACGGAATCGCGCTCGGTTTTGGAGTCTAACTTGTCCGTCGCTGCCTGCTGCTTGAACCACTCGTGTTGTTGGAAAGCTCTCTGCGTGAAAGCTTGTGGGTGCAAAGCCATTACAAACACACAATAACACACCCACAGATAATCTGCCCCCTACCACCTCACCGCTGTGAGCTAGTAACACTGTCAGTGTTTGGACGAATGGCCCGAACATCTCTGACGTCAGCAGGAGCAGATCTGGAAAACACACACTTACAGTGTGTGTGTGTGTGTGAGCAACACCTCTCTTTGCTTCCAAATTCATTTCACAGCCCCCCCTCACCCCCTCAATATTTAACACTGTGTAAATAAGCATGTCGGAGCTCCAAAGCTAAATCTATAAAATCTTAAATCATCACCTCAGTGAGGAGTGTTTGTGCAACGGTTCAGCTTGTGTTCCTGGAACGTGAAGCTGCCAGTGCTGGAACTTGAACCCTTTTACAGTGACGCTGTAATACTTACAGTAAGCTCAGTGATATACAGAAGTGAGAGTATGACTTAAAAATTCAAATTCAGGTAAAATAGTCAAAGACTTGTGCGTGACGTGGACGCTGGCTCCCTCAGTTTCACAGTCGGATCCACTCGTGATGTCTGGTGTTAAAAAGCTAAGGCAGTGTCTATGGCAACACTCAGCTTCAGGCTACATAAGAGGACTTTATTATTGTGGAGATGTCAATTTTTTTTTTCATCACATGAGCAGATCCAAACAAAATTACAACCCCTCTGCTCATTCTGCACAGCCACGTTTAAAAAGCTCAAAGCTTTCAGGGAGGGAGTCCTCATTTCACCACAGTCACTTTTTGATTACCTGCACGTGACACGCTTAAGGGAAATCAATACGCTGTCGCTGCTCAAAAATAACCTGGGCTATTCTCTCTCCGGACAGGCTTAGTGTGGAAGAGAGAGGAAAGAAGCCACTTCTGAAACTCCTTTCTCTCTCTTTCCTTTTGTGTGTCTGTTGTTTACATCACAATTATTTTTGTTTTTGCCCTGTATGTATCCTGGAGGAGGTCCTTGAGCAGAGAGGCACTGATGATTGTCCAGCCTCTGGAAAAACATCATGTCCCCTGAAGATGTCCACTCACTGAGAGTTACCCTGCAAAGCTTTCTCCACTTCAATCACCAGGCAAACATTTCAAAGTGAACCTGAACCTTAAAGTGACATTCTGGGTGAGTGTACTGTAGAAATCTCTGCAGTAGTCTGCCCGCAGGCTTTCAAATGTCCTGGCTGTTTACTTGACATTTCTATTAACATCTTTGCAACAAATGTATTTAAATATAGTCAGATTTTGTAGATTCTCCCTCTCCCCTTTAGTCTTCAGAGAGCGAGAGCGCTCCACACAAGCCTTTATTTCTCAAAAGTCACAAAAATCTCTGAAACTTATTTTCCCAAAACTTAAATTGCACAAGTATAATGAAGAATTTTCTTTTGTCTCTGTAGTCTTCTAACATGCTGCATCAGCACTGAATATATTCTGATGTTCACATTTATACAACTGAAACAATCTGAGTGACAAACTGCATCATGTGGAAAAGCTGAACTAAACAAAAATCAATTTTTAAATACTTAAAAATGTTTATAGCAGCAAACAAGAAGCAGATTTACTGTTATATTCAGTGTAAGTTGTAAACGTGGAGACGATGGCCACTGAAACTGACGTTCATATTTGATCCCAAGTCTTCAAATGAGCGTCAAAGTGAACAGAAGAGAAATTATTTGCAGTATTTTCTTCTTAGCTCAGTCGCCTACACACCAACAACTGTGGAGCTCGTTCTCCCACCTCCGCACCCCAAGTGACATTAATGACAAAAATCAGAACTGCTTCTTGTTGCTCGAGTGCCTCGGTGCGGTTCTGTAATGTCTGTAATTATGTGGGTGATTGGTCTATTGCTTAATTTTTTGTGCACTGAGTGATTACTGTCGGCATGTTGCAGAGTAATGGAGTCCTGTGGAGGCACGACTGTGGGTTTTGGACTACGGCGCCACTTTAAAAGGTCACTTAGAACAAGTTTACAAAAGACTACAAACAAAATGGAACATACGAAATCTAATAAATGTAGAACAGACTGAAAACAGACTGCTGTTGAATCAGGTGTCTCAGTTAAGGAGATGAGACTGGAAGTGTGCCTGGACTTTGCTTTTTGTCCTCCAAAAATGTGGAGTGAAACCTACAGGCTGAGAGGTGCTGTCGAGATGTAGTTGGGATTCTCTGCCTGCCTTCTTTTCTGGCTCCAATCGGTACCAAAAAATAAAGATGAAAATACCAAACCAGACCATAAATTCACAAAGACGTCTTTAATGAAGACATTGAAAACGGAGCTGAAGGATTTTGGCAGGACAGCAGTCTGTGAGCTGAAAAGTGTCTGGAAGAGAAAATGCTGTTTAGAGGAAAAAAACCACTGCACACCAAAACGAAGTCATCAACCGTGAAACCACAGAGGAGAGAAAAGCAAAGAAAAGGTGTATTTGGACTGTAGGAGCTTCTTGTTGGTGTAGAGGTGGTGCGATTTCAAAAACATGAATGCCTGTAATAGACAAACCTTCACTGTCCATCCATCTGGTTCAGTGAAGTCCAGGCTTTGGTTCCTCCGTCACATCTGCTCAAACTTTATTCTCTATGATCACCAGCAGTTGGACCGAAAATGGCTTCTTGATGCATGTTCGATCATCCAGGTAAGGAAAGCTTACCTGGATGATTGAAAAGCTGCTGTTTGGAAAACTTTAACTTTAAACCTAATCCGACCACAAACATGCACAGATCACAAACATGCACTAGTCTTCCCATAATCCCAACAGTATCATTATTCTGTCTGTTTATTTAGATTGCACTATTTTAGATGCTTTACACTTCAAGTTAAGACCCCACAATATCTTCAACATAATATCAAAACAGGAGATGTTATAAAAAAGAAAACTCAGAATATTATGATTGAAACAAACTTTTAATGTAGTGTAGAAAAGAAGAAAAGTCGGGTGTTCAGTGTAGTGATCTAAAGAGAACTAAAGGTAGGCACAAGTCCCGAAAACTTATCCTGGGGAAAACACTCAGTCATGACTTTAACTGCAGGAAGGCGATTGGCTACCACAGCAGCACCAGACGGACTTTTTCTCACACTTGGTCACAATTTGCTCCTCGTCTCAGATAAAGTGCAGAAGCTTTCAAACGTGCACATGAAGTCAATACAAAACCACTTGTAACATTTAAATATGTCTCAACTATGTCAACTTTAACTGTCCTAGAAAAAGAAGTAAAAGAAAGTAAAAATCAATGCACCTGGACCTCCAGCACATCAGTATCAAAAGATTGCACGTAAAGGTTTTAAAAAAAGTCAGAGTGCTTACAGTTATCAGAAAAGAATCACTTGATAGTAAATGTCAACATTTAGACAACGAACAGCTGAGAGAATAAATTGGAATGTCAGTCTTGAGTGCGTCACACAGATTTATTTACATTTGATGATTTTTGAGTTTGTTTTCAGATGCTGCCCCCTCACCTGCAGCTGAGCCTCCCTGCTAACTGCTAACTGGCTAGCCTGTATTTTTCTCCCCATCTCTGATTCTTAAGAATCACAAAAGAAATCTAACAAGTGAAGTATTTACTGAGAAAAACTCAAACTTAAGTTTACGTTAAGTTAACGCTGAAATACTTGAATCGGTCAGGAAAATACTGAAATCACCACCATGTCTGGGTTAAGTAGCAGCAGGCTGTTAGCTTAGCCTGGAAATGGTCATGGGCGCGGGCCACGCCTCCAAATGGACTAAATTATTTGGCCTTCCTGGATCGAAGGCGCCTCTTGATGATCTGATGGTCGCTCTCTTTCTCCTCCGGCTCTCTGCTGATGATCTGAAATGAGACCAAACATTAGAGCCCTCAGATGAAAGGGTGAAGTCTAATCTGCCCCTCCTCCTCCTGAGTGGAACCAATGGTTTTATACTAAAGACATCATTCTGTGATCACTCTATAAATGTCTCCTGTGGTCTTTCAGGCATTTAGTTGTTGCTGAGCTGGTTTATTTTTTCAGGATGATGTCGGTCCGTCTCTTTAAACCTCATATTGAGAGTTCCAGTGAACAGCTGGAAAATGCCAGTATGACACAGGCCTCACATGACCGTAACCAACTGGACTCCATTGTCCAGTTGGTTACCTGTGACCTGTGAAAATGACGGGCTGTGTATAAAAATGAACAATAACTAAACAGTAGGGATGGGTACTGGTGTCCGGTGCCATGATGGCACCGGTTCTGACATAAACGGTAGTAACCAGACCGAAAAGCAGCGCACATTTCGGTGCTTTTTTTTTCCTGAGCTGTGATACACTTCTAGCCAATCATTTTACATTTCCGAGGATAGTAGGCGGGGCCAGGTACGTACGTTCTGTTAGCGCAGAGCTACAGATTAAAAATGTCCAAGGCGAAGCGGTCAAAAGTCTGGCTGTACTTCACAGCAAAATATGCAAACTCAGCAGCAACAAGTGCTTTAAGCTGATACTGTGACACTGTCAAAGGAGGTAACACCAAGAATCTCATGAAACACCTGGAGACGCATAGCGTTTTTTTTTAAAGCCGAGAAATGCGCCGTATTTGATGGCAGCAGCAGCCGTTCTTCTCTGCGTGAGTAGCTTAATGTTGTTCTTGTGTGATTTACGTTGAGTAGGCTAACCACGTTATTACATTAATGCATGTAAGGTGAACTAGCAAACATCATCATAGCTACATGCAGCTGTCTTCTTGTGTGATGGCAGATACTCCCTTCACCCTGGCTAAAAAGGCTAAAATGACCAAAGAAAAAGTGGAAAACAGTTAAACATGAGAGGTTTTTGGACAAAGTTTGTGTTTTTTCCATTGATTAAGCTTCCAGCCAAGAGTGATACCATATATGCCCCATAGCTGCAGAAAAGGCTAACATTGTTATCTTTTTACAAAAAAACAGCTGAACATGAGAGGTTTTTGGACCAATTTTGTGTTCTCCATTCTTTAAGCACCGGTTTGAGCACCGTTTGAGCACCGGCACCGTTTCAAAAGTACCGATTTGGCACCGGTATCGGATAAAACCTAAACGATACCCATCCCTACTAAACAGTTAATGTAGCACCCTCTGAATTAAAGCTGAGGGTCTGCATTTCCATCACATCTGTGCTCGTATTTCAAAGAGTGCAAAATAACTTTTGGAGCCAAAAGTATTCGGAATATTCAAACGAATATAAAGCTCATTCCGAGCCAGGAAAAAGGCCGGGATCAGCACTTGTTAAGGAAAATAAACGTTCCTCGGAGCTTTGTGTGAATAAAAAGTAAGTCTGCGCTGATACGGACATGTTTGCACTAAACGCTGTGAGACTCACTGGGTGCGCGGGCATGTCGATGGGGGAGGAGATTTCGGGCCTGTAGAGTTTCCTTTTGTTCTTCTTTGCTCTCAGACTGAGGGAGGAAGAGGAGGCTGCTGCATCTGTGCCGGCCCGTCCGCTCACCAGGCTCATCATCTTCTTGGCTGCAGACACAGTTTTAGAGGAAAGCAGAAGCATGCTGAACAGCATCCTTAACTACATCCCGTTAATCACAATGCTTAGAGTGCGTGTATAAATCATTTTAATCGCAGATTTAAAGCCTAAAAACTTTAAACAGGAATTATCAGTGAAGACGAGTCGTCTTCACTGATAATTCACTGGGAGACAAATTAATCCAAAGCTGACGGCGTGTTTATCCAGCTGAAACAAACAAGCTAGGTCCATTATGAAAACTTGTTTGCCTCAGTAAACCAACGCTGGCTCTTAGAGTTACTCTCCAGGTTAAATAGGAAGCTCTTCCTGCAGGAAGACGGATTCACGATTCGAGGATGAGCAGGGTGAAATAGGAGACTGAAAGCTAGAGCGAAGTAGTGGAGGAATTAAAATAAGGACGATAAAAGACGAGTGAAGGTGAGAAGAGAGATGAAGGGTGGGTCAGATGGCTGCAGATGACAGCAACCTTGCCTTGGAGCCCTGAGGCCACAATTAATTGACCGAGTGAAACTGTGGGTCCCTGAGGATAAAACAGAGAAGACTCTGGTTGATTCCAATATGTTGGCTGTCTTAACTCTCTCCTTTAAGCCATCATTAGTGTCCCAAACTCACTGCCCTTGCCCTTTTACTCTGTCAAACCTGCGCAATGCTTTTCCAAATAACTCCGGCAGGAGCTCTGAGGTTTGTCCTTGTGTGCCCTGCGTTTCTCCCCCCCAACACTCACAGTTAAATTTGAAGATTCCTAAAACCCATCTGGACCGATAAGATTGCCTCCTGGACTCTCAGTAAAAATAACTGCAGATGAATGAATAAAATACAGCAGAGGGGATCTACTGTATCTGTGGGGAAAGTTCTGGTGTGTGTGTGTGTGTGTGTGTGTGTGTGTGTGTGGTGAGATCCAGCAAGGTCTGAAATTAAAAGTGTTCCTTTTTTCTCCATCATATTTGACATTCAGACCATCACTTTTATATTTCTGAAACATTGCATCAGCGAAGGACAGCTCCTGATGGACTGATGCAGGCTCGGCCACTGCAGTCCTCACGTTCATGTTTTCGCATCCTGATGAATTACAAATTAAAATGCATAAAAGCACCGGCGACTGCCAGAAACTTCAGGTTGGGCTGTTCTGTAAGTGAACCAGGCTCCTTTAAAAATGCCTCAATTCCACACGCTGACCTTTTCAGTTGTTCCACAGACAAGCGCCGCCACATCTGGGTTCTTACACGCAGGCAATTAAAAACAGCCAGAAGGCTGCGTCAGGAGCAAGACAGCGTGCCTGGGGCCTGTCTGACTGCTGGAGTGACTGCAGTGCACCACAGAACAGAGTGAAGGAGACAAACTAGCAAAATCTATCCCAGACTGTAAAGGGAGGAAGTGGGATCATGTGAATACCAACCCTCTTTAATGCAGTCACTTTGCTTTGTAGTTTTCTATACAGACTTACTTTGCTGTGATCTTAACTTTCCTCTTTGCAAAAAAGGCCCTGAACATTTCAGATTTCTGCACTTTCTGTAAACGTGACTTTTGTGCAGCACAGAAAACTCATTAAGCGCACTTTTCGTCAATCGCAGCATCGGTTTCTGCTGCTCCGTCTTATGTTCGAAATAAAGAACATTTTTCAGTCCCACGATCGTCTTCAACAAAGATAGTTCGAGTTTAACGTCACCAACAATAACGAGTCGCGTGCTGACCTTTAGTGCCGAGCAGCGTGGGGGAGCTCTGCAGGAAGTCTCCGATCTTCTGCAGCGTTCCTTCCTTCCTGCTGCGGACGCTGATCTGGGAGTCGTGACGACCCGCTGGGGAGGAGCTCTGATCAAAGAACAGCGAAGCACAGTTAGCACGTACGAAACAGCTTCTCGTTAGGGCTGCGTCAGAGTTCTGGGTGAGTGCAGATAATGACGTTTAAATGGGAAAACTGTCTGACAGTTGAGGTGTTTTCCACAGAGTAAGACTGATGTCACGGTGTGTGGGTACATCTGCGCTCTGCTTTTTAATTTCATTATTTAACAATCCTGTTTAACAGTCGCTCCTCTTCAAATAAAAGAAAAACAACTGAGCAGCACAATCAGCTGTCTCTGACCAACTCCACCGTCTTGGACTGCAGCAGCACATGAAGCAGCTCTTCACGTGTTACAGGCTCTACAGCTGCAGCTGATGGTGGCGTGGATCACACAACTGTGGCCTGACCACCGGACGGGAGAAGCTAAGGGGCGCCGCTAACTGGCCGTCAGTCAGAGACCATTAGTAAATTGATCCTGGATGGAAGTATTCTCTCATGTAAGAGAATTGCATTAAAGATGCAAGCACAGCGATGACGGGGCTTTTTGCATGTGGAGGTGAGCTGTGTCCTGTTTGAAGACCTTGGCTGGTGGACATGTTTAAATTCACCATAGTGCTGATGTGCACGTAATCAAAATTCAAAAGCTGCTTTTTGTCAGCATCGCTGAGAGTCTGCATTAAAACTAAACATGAGGTGGAGCTGACGACAAACAGGTAAATTCAATCCCCTATATTTCTGCGATTAACCATAAAATATCATCATGTGAACTTCGGCGAGCAGCAGAAACACTGCACTGTACAAGGCTTTGTTCAAGTGAAATGATGAATTAGTGATGTTCAGTGTGTGTCTGCACATCACATGGGTGTGTTTGTCTCTCTGTGGTTCTCACCTCTTCCCGGTGTGGGGTCAGCTTTGGCGTCAGTTTGGTTCTCGTGTTCCGCCTGTTCTCTGCCTCCACTTCCTCCTAAACACAAACACACACACAAGCAACATGAAGGCACGTACAAAGTGTTAAAATACTGAGTGTGCACTGAGTCATCCGTACCAGAGGAGAAATAACCACCAAAATGTTTCATAATGACAGGACGCTATGGACGAGATGGGTTTGGTCATTAATACGATGCAGACGAGAGCGAGATGTTCACACGCTTTGTCCGGTGGCCTCGGTAGGAGGTAAATGACACTTTTACCAGCCTGAATATTTCTCGAGAAGCGAAAACACGCTCCAATTTAGCCGTATTTACTTTGCAGAGGGACTCAAAGAGCTGACAAGCTCAACTACTACCAGTCAAAATATAATGCCTGGGTGTTTCCCAAACACCCAATTAAGCTTCAATGTTCGCTTTCAAACAAGATTCTGATGTCAGCAATGAGTTTCTGTCAACAGTGTGTGGAAAAGCTTTCATTACGGCAAACAAAGAAAAATGAGCGCCTGGACGTTTGCTTCAGTTCTGGATCGATACGCTTTTTGAGGGAAGCCTCTGCTAATGTGTGAATAACAGCTGGGTTTGTTTTCCTCCGTCGTTCCCAACTTTACCAGGGATCAGTCTATGAATCAACTATCCTGCAAGAATGTTTCATTAAAGGAAGCATCTCAGATTTCAGCGTATTAATGACAGGATGATGAGTGGAATGACATGATTGCATGGAGCTGTGAGTAAATGGTGAATGGATGCATTCAATTTGCAACTTCTAAATCTGGTAAGTTGCAGTTTGAAATTCAAAATTCACAAATGTTTCGTCTGAACCACTTTTGCTAAAGTTTCTTTCCACCTGTAAAAGAAACTTTGGACCTTTTGAAAAGCTGGAAACGCTTTCAGTTCCAAATAGCCGTAATACCAGGTTACAGCCTGTGCAAAGTGTACACGAGTAACATACAGAATGTAAACTGATGCAAATTCCCACTGGGTCAATCAAATAAAGGTGAGTATGAGAACAGAGTCTGTGTTTCATTGATACAGCCACCAATTAGAGGCAAGAAGAAAAAACAACAATGACAAAGAAGTCTTGAACACGTTCATTAAAAATGAGTAAAGATAAAAACAAAAAAAACTTTCCTAACTTCAAATTAAGTGATTACTTTTATCCTTTCAGGCACGTCCAAGTGATTCGACTAATGGCCCAATCTGCACTCTGCCCACTTCTCTGAAATAAAAATCAAACTAAGTGACGATCGTTTCGATGCTGAAGGAGACCCAACGAGTGGACGCCATCAGCCTTTGACTTAAGCTAGCAGAACAGCTGAAAACGTCCACAGGTGCACAAGAATATGAATGTGAGATCAGCCAAATGTTCGTGGCGCCAAAGGCTTTTGGAAACAGACACCACAAACAAAATGTGAGCGAACTTTAAACTTTAAGCTGAACTTGGACAAACCGGATAAATCTTTAGAATCCAAGGACATCACCAAACACCGTTTTCTTCCCTTGAGATGCTCGGCCAGACCTTTACTGCACCTGTGTGTTTGTGGCTCTTTGTGCCTTCAGTTTTGTATTCAGTAAATGAAAAGCGTGCTATAAAAGCTGACATCAGGTGATTCACTTGGCCATTGAAGAATTTCTCATTTCCGTGGCTTTAGAATCTCGCGGGTTCGTAGTGAACACAAGGAAAACAGCCCCGACCTCAGTAAACACTTTCCTGGTGATCGAACTTATGAGTTCAGTTTTTTGAATCATGCTGAACAGAACATTAAATCCATTTTGTAAACTTTGGTTCTTATGTAGTTCTTAACAAAACTTCCCCCATTCAATGATTCACACCAGCACTTTTCGCTGTGCTTTTTTTATGTAAGATCTAACAGACATTTAAGTTGGGGTTAGCATGTTCCCCGAGGATATTTGGCATGCAGACTGGAGCAGCCAGGGATCAAACCACCAACCTTCCAGTTAGCAGATGACCTGCTCCACCTCTGAGCTACATCACCCCATGTAGGTCATACTCATTAGCGAATGATTGGTGATTGCCAAGTTGTTAGCCAACGAGTCATCTCAGGTTTTCTAATCAAACTTCACAAACCAAAGTGTGATTTTACACGAGCTGTATCCACCGATTCAAACCTGAAATTTCCTGTTTTTTCAGAGCATTTTCGTGAGGCAGCCTTGACTCAACCTGAAATTAATTTTGTCTCCATATCAACACAAGCCGTACAAACTGAATGTTGTAGAGTTTAATGAAAAATGCCCATTTGATTCTCTTCACAGACCAAAATGCAGACAGTTAGACGTTTATGTAACGTTTATGCGCCAACCTTAAACCGGTGTTATACTAATTGTCATCTTTATAAATTGCAAATACTTGGCCATATTTTACAATTAATAACTTAATAATCAGCATATTTTGTATCTTATCACAAACAACTCCAGCCTTACCGAATGAGACCAACTGCCTGATGTGTACTGCAGCACAAACCTCAGTTCTGGCAGAGTGAAGGAAGGAACATCTGTACTGGCTGCTTTATTTCAAAGGGCCTTTGTGGCTACAAGCAAAACCAACTACACCCATTACGAGGCTGGGAAGTCAATGAGGGATCATGTCCGTGTAGTATTCATGGTCGGGGTGGCTATAACGGGTTCCACGCTGTGCTTCATTGGAGCCCACAAAGGAACAGAAAACAGACAAATGTGTGCTGTGCGTTTCTAAAAACAGCGTTCTCAGATATGATGCGCCTGCATTAGCTCCAGCACAACAAATCCCTGAACATATACTTTTTTTTAGTGAATCAATTCTGACTCACTCTCGTTTGGGATGAGGCTGACCTGAGAGGAGGAGTGTGCGTGGCGGATGAGATGAAAACGCTCCATTTTGAAAGCAGAAAGAAGGTCACAACATGGAGTCACCAGTGACTCACTGGACTTTTTTTTTTTTTAATAAATTGAAGGAAGGAAGGAGGAAGGGAACGCAGACCGCCAAGTACGAAAGCAGAGATAAAATATGTGAAGAACGCAGACGATGAAGCTGGAGCGAGTGTAAGAGAGAGCGAGGAGGAAAGCGTGAAAGAAGAGGAGACGAGCAGAGGAGCCGCGATAAGCGACAGAACGAACGTGTAATTGGAATGTGTGGAGAAAGTCAGCGAGATGAAATGTGTGCAAGAGAAGTAGAGGCGCAGAGATGAGACGATAGAGGGAACGTGTGGAGAACAAAAATGTACCAGAGACAATGAATCAAGCGCCAAGAGAAGCAGATCAGATGGCGAGACGCAGAGATGTGGTCATTGCTACATGTCGTACACATGAATGTACACCAGAGCGCCACGTTCAGACCGTGTACTCACTCACTATAAAAACAGGACACTAAGCGGTTGATACACCTCAGAAACCTCTTTGATGTCATAACTGTTACAACATTTATCTCAACAGCACAATGTACTTGTGCTGGCCTGTATCCACCTACAGAACAGGAACAGGAGCATTAATCTTCCATATATTCACTGTGAATTAACATGATTCATTCTAAACGTATATTAGTAGCTGGGAAATTTCACAGGCAACCTACGCAACAAAGTTAAGCTGAAATTTCCAGTTTATTTCCCATTCTGGACTCAAACATGCTTTATTACTACAGCTGTTTCTTTATGGAGAAGCACAGCACAGGCGTCAGACACAGCCTGGTCTGAACAGGAGACGCTCAAACGTCAAAGTTTGCTTCTTTCACCCGAAGAATTAATTGAAGAGAAACTGTAGCTCATCAGATTCAGTCATTTTACACAATGCAAGTTCATCTTGTTGAGAGGCTTAACACTTAATGGACGAGTCTTTTTAAAGTAAAACTGGCACAGCGAAAAATTGTTAAATTGTTAAATTTAAAAAAAAAAAAGGGGGGGGGGGGGAATCAATACATTTGGCTAGTTTTGGAGCATCAACATGTGACGGGCAGTTTAATGGGAACAAAACGTCTCTCTTCTGAAGTCTGTCAGTGTTTGTGTTCGGAGTGATGAAGTGGGAAACTGCCAACAAAAGAGACATTTTGCTCACATTTTGTTGGATAATTACAAACTTTCCTGAAGCAGAAGCAGAAGAAGAAGTGGGAGGTCCTGGTGGAGAGCTGAAAGAGGACAGTACATCAGACTCGTGTTTGATAAACAGGCCTTCAACTGGCAGCTTCAATAAATGGGACCCACAAAACACAGGGAATATTTACAGGAAGCTGGCCTCTGGCCAGAAGTGCAGAGGAACACCAATATCTCCAACCACGTTATAAACAGGAAAAGACAAATCTGCAGACGTCAGAAAGCGTAAGAGTAAAAAAGCAAAATGTCATGAACAGGATGAGAAATCTTTGTGAGACGTAGAATAAAAGCTGTGGGAGCACTTAATGACAACCGTCACACGCGATGGAGGAAATGAGATGTTTTGGGAGCTTTGGTATCAAAGTGGGAGGTTTGTGCAGGACAAGAGAGATTTAGATTAGCACCGTGCCATATCCAGTAGACGCTGCTCCACTGGTGCCAGTTTACTCCTACCACAGAACAGCGAGCCAAATCAGAGCTCCAAGCGCCGCACGCAGAGAGGAAGCAGTTAGGTGGTTCTCTCTCTCTCACAGGATCTCAAGCCTGTCAATCTGTTTGATAACATTTGAAGTGATAAAGACATTAATATTCCAATTACTTGTGTTTTCATGGAGTCAGATGAAGGTTTCTGTAACTTTTGAGCCGTAGTTAAAATAGGACAGTGCATCAGTGTGTGGATCAGAGTGACTCCTCACCAACGCCAACATTATACAACCAAAAAACTCAGGTAAAGACTTTCTGGGCTAGCACTGATGTTTCCACTACAGAAAGCACCATCATCAATAAATCATTGCTGAACAGAGACATGGCTGGCTGGGAGAGATGAGATGGAGGGGGGGGGGGGGGGGGGGGGGGGGGGGATGGGTATGTGGAGAAAGGGGTCCGAGGTTAACAGAAAAAAGAAAAAAAACTGAAAGGAGAAAAATCGGGGAAGGCAGAAGGAAAAAGGGTTGCGTGCTAAGAGTAAAAGGAGAAGCGGTTTATTTGCTCGTGCGTGAACGTGGCGTGTCAGCATACATGCATCAGCTGCCAATGCTCCATTATCTCAGAGAAAAATTGAATTGGTGCAGAAGTCTGGAAGGCTGATGAAATCGGGAGCCGAATCTCTGCTGGGTCACTGCCTGCAGATGTCAAACCCATCAGAGAAGAAGCCACTTCACCATGCAACTGCCTGCCTGGTGTCAGCGATGAAATATGAGCACTCCGTTTAAGAAGTAGCAATTTAATGTAAATGATTCCAGAGCATAATTGCTCTGAAGAACAAGACGAATGGCAGGAACACAACAACCCCGTTTCCAAAAATGGAGTGATTGCAATTTACCTTTTATACCACGCAAAGAATGGAATACATGTGATTTTAAATACATGCTCAGTTCATCTCCCAGGAGTAAAACTAAAGAAACGTTTGGTTTCCCCGGGTAGATTACTGATGAAGCACAAAAAATGTAAAATCAAAATGCAAACATATTAAACCAATTTGTTTCAGCATTTAACTGTGTTTACTGTTTCCAGATAAATATATCCCAACATTTTACACAGCATGGAAACTTTTCTGAAAATAGGGTTTCACTTTGCCGTTAGCACTGAGATCTGATTCTAAAACAAGACAAGAGCGCAATCATCACCATAATGATAATTTAATGTTTTTATAATAAAAACAACACTTAGCCATGAAACACAGGATGCAGATATAAATGCAGCCCGTGTTTCATTAGAATAGATAAAAGAAAATACCAGAATGTGGCGATGAAGGATTCCACCTATAACTAATCACTGAGCACTTCAAACATAACGGCTTTCTTGGAAAATCGATTCATGGCCGTCACCACGTCATGAGAGCCGTCTTTCTCCCCATTCAAACAAAGATATTAATATTAGTGTCACTGCTTCAACAAGGTTTGGGATGTTGACTGATCCTGAAAAATCTATGGAAAAACAAGAACAGATGCTTCTGAAATTAACCATAAACCTAATCTCAGGCTAACATCTCATTCTTCTCACAGTAGTTGTGTTTTGTCTTCCACGGCACACTCTGATACTGGCAGACCCCCTCGCAGGGATGTAGCCTCGCTCATAAATCTGCTCCTATGGAATGCACTCTTCCTCCATCTTTAAATCTACAGGCCTGACCGGTGCACAAGAGGTGGCTGTCATGGTAACGGGAGTTTTGCCTGCAAAAGGGTCGTCTCCAAATAAGAGACGCCCCGAGATGAGACCCGAGGAGGCCACGCTAAACTGTTTCAATCACGTCAATATTACTTTTCTGTGACGTGCAATAAAAGCGTTTAGTGTCTGGGTGTGGAAGCCTTTTGTCTCTGAGCCAGAGAGAGGAGGTCCACGGCAGTAGGGCTGTGCGATACGACCAAAATCTCATATCCCAATATAAGACGTTTATCGTCCCGACAACAACATACGTCACAAAAATTTTACATTTTCTGTATATTCTGTGAATCTCAGGCAACTCTACTTGCGTGAAGCGTCTTCAGCTGGGCATCGTGTACCTGGAGTCGAGTGTTACATAAGTAGAAACGGCCGCAATATCCTTTGTATTTAGTACACGGCGTGTTCTAAGGTTTATCCGTCGGTAGTGTGGTTATATTAAATATAAGAGAAAGAGAGAACTTTAAGAACTTCTACAGCGACCATCAAAGCGATGAAAACAAATATTGCCATAAACAGTTTCTTTTGCGACACCATGAAACAAACGATAGCTTAAAATGAAACAAGACGTTTTCATATCATCATCTAATATATATCGTTATATCGAACAGCCCAACATGGCAGCATGTAAAACTAATCGGAAATTCTACTAGTTTAATAATAAATTGTCAAAACTCATAACTGGAGCATATTTGTCTTCTCTCTCATAAAAACCCTTCGAAGCCCAACACTGACATATCACCATTAGATTCCATATATTTTATAAGGAAACTGCTTATTTACCGATCCAGCAGCATTGGTATTTATTACTTTATGGGGCTACTTGAAGAATATCCAGTGTTCCACCTCCATGAGCATAGCTGAAGTTTCTCAGCAGATACTAAGCTGAGTGGATCGTGCCGACTTATATTTTGAAAGTTCAGCAGTACAAGAAGAAGTCAGGGGTCAGTTTAAGCCTGTGGTCGTACATGCGACCCGGTGATAATAATTTTACACTTTGACCCTGAGTTATTTGCTCAAGTGTCCTTGAACTGAACTGAGCCCCGGCAGGTTCCAGGAGCACCGCTCTGTAGCTCCACATCGACGCTGACCTCCCTGCAGGACGGAGGACAACAGCACAGCTCCACAAATACACGTGCAGTGTTTGTGGAAACCAAACACAGAGCAACGCTGTACTTACTGTGATGTTCTTGCACTGAAACACTAAAAACATTCACAGAGAAAATTTATGTTGAAAAACAAACTTTTCTTTTTTAAACACCCAGAAAAAAAGAAGAAGAATGATTTGAACTCCATCTATCCTGCAGCTAAAATGAGAATCAGCAAGCTGTGGAAAGACCTGTCACGACTCTGGCTCAAGCTACATCTACTAGTTAGGCCAAACGAGCTTGAAGCTGGAGTTGCAAAAGTTGCCGAAGGGGGTGAAAATATCATAATGTAGAAGTGTGCTCATTTATAAACACAGAGACCTCCGGTTCACTTAAATAATGATCAACACAATCTACCAAGAACAGTGTAAATTAACGGGTTGAAAACAAACAAATTTAGGCCATTTTTTGGCAGTTAAGACCAAGGAGAGGGGGAAGTCTTCAGGAGTGTGATCTCTGCTTAATACAACTCTAATTACATATTTATAAACAATAGATTTGTTTTGCTCTGGTTTCCAGTGTTATATTTTTCTTTGCTTATCACTTATTGTTGGTTTACTGACCGGTTTCCATTTACTGTCATGTGTTTCATCTAAACGCCCCCATGTCCCCTCAATAAAGACAATTACAAAGCATTTTTATGATAAGTAGTTCCTGCTAATGTCTTAATGTCGTAAACATTTATTAATTTCAGCATCTACTGCTGCCGCACATCTTTATGTAGCAAAAAACACGGGGGAGACAATAATCGGACACATATTCAGATTACAAAGGGAAAAAAGAAGAAATCCTTTAAGCGGACAGATGAACTCTGTTGCAGTAAATTATTAATGAGCAGGTGTGCTACTGTCTACTGCTGTTTAAATGAGGGTAGGTAGGCTAACAGAGACAACTTCCTGGATATGATGCAATACAGTTCAACAGCACATCCTGCAGCCATGAAGTTGCGTCAGTAACTGAACATTATTGTAACTAACAGAGCAGGGAATAGGCCCCACCTTTGTGAGTTTAGAAACATGTACACCAGCGGTGCCTAATGAGCCACATTTTTACATATGACACATAAAAACTTAATCTGCTTTTCTCCCGACCGCACAAATCACATCAAGTATGAGCAAAACCTCATCCGAGCCAAGCAGCTGTGTGCCCGTTTGTATCATGGAACAAATGTGTTTCAGAGGTCAAATAGAGGAGGGAATCTGTGACACTACAGCATCATGCTGAAGGTGGCGCCTCCGATCATTAGTCACACTTTACTCTGTAGGATGGAAACCAGTAAATCAATGAAACACCTCAACAGGCAGCCCATGTAAACACCTCATTTGGTGTGATGCTTTACTCCGCTTGTTGGGAACGATCACATTATGTGCATGCAGATACACCCTCGGTGGGCTACACCATCCGTAACGTATCTTACTGATGCACGGCATGTTGGATGAAAGGGTGGTTTCCTGCACTGCATTTTAACGGTTTTCAGTCCAACATCTGTCGGCCTGGAGCCAAAGAAGAAACTAAAACTCGTTCACAGTAAAAAAGGTTTCCTGATTTACGGCTCCTACACGAGGCGTTTTTATCAGGTTCTGTGTCACCAAAAAACATGCAGTTTAAACATGCCCCAGTCTCCCCTTCAACATATCCTTGGACAGTGCTACACCACCTTCAGCAAAGCTGCTACTTCCAGACTGCTGCCCTGAAGTCCCGGCTCTGTCTGTCTGTCCCACTTGTGTGTCTGGGACGTGATTGGACCTGTTACAGTGTCAAACCGCAATCCTTCATTTTCAATCCTAAATTAGCAGAGAAGACAAGGTGATCCAGATCTGTTGAGTGACCCAGAAACATGTGGAGTGCTCATCCATCACCCATGTTTCACAGTTTTGCACTTTCAATTCACATCTGGAGTGAAGCCTTTAAACTGATCAGGTTCTATACTCTGTCACGTATTCAGCCTTACATAAATAAATAAATAAATAAATACACCAAGCAGTATTTGAATCTGGTGGAATCATCATCATCTTGAGTGTGAGAGCCACTCAGACCCTGTGAGGGTCACAAACATGTGCCCCCCTGTGGGCTTCGATATGGCAGGGGATTCCAGCGAAACTCCTCTAAAGACGCCATAGTTTGGGTTCATTTCACAGATGCTGATGTTTGCTCTCTGCCGGGGCTCCATAGTGAAAGAGCAGATGTGCACATACAGCAGTGGCCTGAACAGAAACTCGGGCAGCGCTGGAACGCTCCTGAGCTGCACGACCTTGTTAATGAAATCAAAGACGGTCTTTGCAGAGACGGCCGTGTGGCAGACGTTTCTGATCACACCTCGCATTTATGCAGCCTTCAGGTCACTCAACACACTTAATGCTTAGATGTGATTCTGCAAAGTGGATTTACTAAATGATGTAACGTGTTCATAATGGGAAAATGGTGAGTTAGAACTGTATTAGATCCAGGAGTGAAATATACACTAATGAGGCGAATGATGATGAAAAACATGAGAGTGGATGTTTCTGGGCTTATGATATAGAAATAATCAGGTACCTCAGTTTTTGTTCGCCGCTTACTCCTCCTGAAAACACAAGACTTTGAAAAACAGGGGAAAAGGTGTTAAAATGTTACAATGTAACATGTCGAGTATTCTACAGAGTATTCAACGTTTAGAATATAATTTGGATAAAACACTGAGTACATTTCCTTTAACTGTGTTCTTGTAGTAAAAACATCAGTATTGCACCCTTTACTGTTTATTCAGCTGAGTAATACTACTACTGCACATTCACCCAGTGTATATACTATATGTAGATATATATAATGTTCTTCCTCCACACCCCCACCCCCCCCCATTTTTGCACATGTCGAGGAGCGTGTCAGGCTACATTTCACTGTGTGTTATACTTGTATAACTATGCATGTGACAAATAAAGAACCTTGAACCTTGAACCTTAATAAAAGCTCATTTAGAATTATTACTGAATTCTTTTTGTGTTCTGTGGTAGCTTCTTGTGCATGTTTGAGAATGTTTTTTTTTTAAATTCTGTAAACTGAAAATTACTCTGAAAATTGAAAAAATGATATTTAGGTGCAAATGCAATTTAAATAATAAACAAGAAAATAAATAACGAGAGAAATGCTGGAAACATTAAACTGCGATTCTGATGGCGAGGTCTTATAACACTGGGGTTTCAGAAAAGGCTCCAATTTCTAAAGCGGATAAACAGCACAAACGTGTCTGACTGGAAACAAAGGTACAAACTTCACACCTCCTCCCCAGGGACACTGAGGCGTTCCCAAGCCAAGATACCCAGCCTGCCCTGGGTCTGACCCGGGATCTCCTCCAGCTGGACCTGCCAAAAACATCTCCTCTAATAGGCTTCCAGGAGGCGTCCCAGTCAGCTGCCAGAAACACCTCACCTCCCTTCTTTTGATGTGGAAAAGATCTTTACTCCACAATCTCATTCTTTGGATTAGCACCCACAGCTCATGGCTATAGGTGAGGGTAGGAACGTAGATCAGCTTTGTTTTCATGCTCAGCTCTCTCAGCTACAGCAGCGAGGTGAAGTGTCTGCATCACCTGCTATGCTCTCCCCTCACTCGTGAACAGACTCAGAGATGCTTGAACTCTTCCACAGGCACCAACTCATTTTCCATCTGGAGTGGGCCATCCACTCTTTTCCAGCTGAGGATCGTGGCTTCAGACTTTCATTTGGCTTATTTTCTTCAGCGGCACTTCTCACTCGGCTGCAAAACCTTCCCAGCACAATCCGAGGTTTGCTGCTGTAGAAGGACCACAACTAATCCCTTTATATTCCTGGACTTCCAGGACTGTTTGTTAACTGACTAAACTAACAGTGTGTTAACCAATACTAATGAGTGTGGCTCCTGCCTTTAGCCTGATATTTACTGAAAGGATGGCAGTGGTACAGAAAACAAAGAGACTGTGCAGAAAATGTCAGCTGTGGCGTTTCTGGTAAACGTGTTCGAGTCCACAGGTTATCCACCCGACACGTCTGTCTTCTTAAAATTCACCTGCTAATTTGAGGTTCTCTGCACAGCGAGGAGAGGACACACGAAATATAAACACTTAACTTTTATCTTTGTGGGCAGGTTATCAGAGGAGGATGCACTGACACGGTTTAATGCTTCCTGGCATTTTAAAAAGAAACAAACATTTTTTACACTTCAGTTACAGGTGGCCTATGACGCTATGCAGAGTCTCTTCAAGACCCAGCACCCCAAAGGGTCCCCATCTCCCCGCTGCAGTCATGTTTTATGCTCAAAACAAATAGTTTCTCTCATGTGTGCCTGGAGATGCACACTCTCACTATTATAAACATTACTCACACAGGCCTGAGGATGTTAATATTAACACTGTGTGCAGTATGTGCATGCCATTGCACCTCAATGTTCAGCACATTCTGTTGGAAAGCCTCGACCATTGAATTTAGCCAAGGAGAAAACAACCTGGATGCAGCAGAAACACGGCTAAAGATTTAAAGGCTTGTGTGGCTCAGGGAGCAATAAGGTCGGTGTCTTCTGCAGCCAAGAGACTTTTTTTTCGTTCTGCTCCATTAGAGCTGAAAGGCGTGTCTGTACTGAAAAGTTATTGCAGTTATGATCAGGTAGTCATATCAGGAAGTCTTCTATTTGGAATTATTATTGATATAGTTTGTTAGAGGAAAAAAATATTGCATTAATATGTTTTTGCTCAGTTTATTGCAGTGTGGTGGGGGGGAGGTTTGGTGACATTTAGATAAAATAGCAATATACCAATGTTATATACACAGAAAAAGATATTTAAGACACTAATATAAAAACCAGTAAGAACAGAAACAGAGACAGCTGATGGCAGGGTGTGTATGTGCTGCGTGAATATGGGTGAAATCTTAGAACCCCGATCTTGGAACTGAAGTAAATGAATGTAAATGAGACGTGACGTAAAAGAGTCAATCAGAAATTATACTTGAGGATAAATAATGTTTATTAAAAACGCTTCTTTTACTGTATTTACGTGATTATTGTTCATTTTGATTAATGCTGCTATCTGTATGAACAGAATGAGCTTGTTTTATGTTGATGTGTTATGGGTGTTGGGGTGTGTAGCACCACACAAAGAAAAGCTGAGCCTGAGGTTGATGATAACGGGGATGCTGATCACGCACGCACGCACGCACGCGCACACACACACACACACACACACACACACACACACACACACACCTGTACATAGTGTGTGTGTGTGTGTGTGTTCCTGTCTAGCCATCTTTGTGAGGAGGACCGAAATCTGCATTCTGCTATACTTGTGAGAACCAACAGTCACTTGTGAGGACACACAACCCGGTCCTCACAAATTTGAAGGCATTTAAAGGCATTTTTGAGCCTCAAAATGTGGTTCTAGTGTCAGGGTTACAATTAGGTTATGGTTAGGGTTAGGCAATCATTTTTAATGGTTAGGGTAAGGGGCTAGGGAAACCATTATGTCAATGAAGGTCCTCACTAAGATAGCTGTCAGTGGCATTTAAGTTCTAAAATAAGTCGCCCACGGGTAACATCAGTGGCCGCGTCCATCTTTATACCATCTATGGTAAAACCCCACCTAACAACATGGTTTATACTGTGAGCTTCGAAATGACACATTCATTGTTAACAACAGTGATTGTAACGTGTTTGTTTGTAAAAAGATGCATACTGTGTATTCATACTGCTGCCACTTTTCTCCACATCACCCAGCTCCGACACTGTACGGCATCATTTGCAGGCTGTTGCAAAACTGAACTTCGCACTGATCTTTTTAAACAGGCTATAATTAAAATTCTATTTTGCTCAAATATTTCCTAGAGCCTACCACCGCTAATATTTAATTTATTATTTACTAACCAGTTTAAAGCTGAAAAGAGCTCCTCTATGAATGACCCTTGCTAAGTTTCATTTTTACTCGCCACGCTCACGTCGGCTTTCAGATCAAGAGGGAAGAGAAATAATTGCTAATCTATTAATAATGTGGCAGATAAGCACTAAATCAAACCTCAAATTCCACCTCTGACTAATCTACTACATTTGTGTTGAACATGAAGGTTTTCCTTCAGGAAACTGAGCTTAATAAAATAAAATAGCTGACACTGTGAGGGCTTCATATGTCTGTTTGTTCCCGACTCTCAGTCTCTCCTTGACCTCTGTGAGGCTCTATTAAGAGTGATCCCATTAATCAGTGACGAACCTGCTCTCTGCCTGTGCTCTCAGCTGGATCAAAGATAGGCCAAGATCCTGCCGGCACACAGACCCGCAGAGAGACAGATTGAAGGGCCGATACACGACTAGTCAATTACAGAGCCTCTACAAGATCCAGCGAATATCCGCTACTTATTCCCTACCCCAGGAGAACATTGGCTGTGAGTCACTTTAAGCAATACAAAAACATACACACCCTATTGTGGTTAAAAGAACAAGCACCGCATTGTTTCAATGCATGTAGTTATATGTTAAATGGTGGGAGAAAGGATTTTGCTACCACGAACATGAGTTGTTTTTGACACAGAGTGTCACAAAAAAATAAAAATAACAAAGCCAATGCAGCCACAGTACACTGTAATCCACTCCACACTGGATGCATAGGAAGAGTAAATGGCTACCCCCCCCTCTGTCCCCTTCTGGCTGCCTCTGCCTCAATTTTATCCCACAACTTAGACATTCACATTACTCACACTCTCATTACACATACATATAGGATCTTGGGGGTGGGCACGATACACGGAGTCCAAATTACCATCAGGGTGTACACCTCACCCCTGGCGTCGTTGCCCACCTCTCAATTTTAAATACACTTAGTCATTGAGGGCTAGCAGGAGGGACTATGCGCTTACCTGCTGCTCTCTGGCAGGTAGCTCCAAGCCCTCCTGGGTTTTAATTGCACCTTAGAACACACATGCATCAACACTACAATGAGCGGGTGGAGGGAGGTTTGGAGTCTTCTCTCACCCCCATTCTCTGCGACCTGCTGGAGCGGGGGGGCTAGGAGGAGGAGTTGGCCGTCCGACTGCGGTCTGGAGTGTGGGGCCTCCCTGCTGCTGCGGAGTCGGGGTGGTCTGCCTCCCCCCACCGCAGGGAAAAGGGTAACACCACCTGGGTCTGGGTGCAGTTCCCCCCTCCAGGGGCAAGGGTACCTAGACCCGGTTTGTAGAGTACGCTTGGGGAGTGTGATCGTGTGTACAGCGTCTCTTTATGTCTGTCTCCACGTTGGTTGAGTGTGGAGTAAGTGCATATGAGAGCATGAGGGTGGGAATGGATGTTTGTGTCTGTGTGTGCCTGTATGTCTGTGTCTATATGTCAGGTTGGGTGTCAGGCGCCACCTCTCTGGGGACATCTCAGGCCCTCCAAGGTTTGGAGGCCTATCTCCCCCTACCACCACTTCCCCTGCCAGTGGCGGACCCCCTCAGACATCGGTGCGTTGGTGGTTCTTTGTGTCCGGGGATGGGCGTCCAGGTACACACCGGCTCACTCCTTGGCGGCCGCTTATCGGGGCCTGGAGCCTGGGGCTCGCTCGGGCCACTTCGGAGGTGGGGTGCCCCCGGCCTCTCGGCGTGGGGCTCGGTCACTCAGGCACGGCTGGCTGCCGGCGGAGCTCACGGGCGCGTCACTGCAACTCCCCCTGGCTTCTGCTCCGCGGCTGCTGAGTGAGCCCTCATCTGGGACTCTCCTCAGCTCTTTCTGGGACAGTGGCGCGGCTGCCCCTCTGTTGGTCTTCCTTGGTCTCTTGTGTTCTGGGGGCCTCTGGATGTCTGGAGTTTTGATCTCCTCCATACCTGCTTCATACCCTGGAGGACGGGGCTGTGGCCCCCCCACACCCTCTAGCAGATTATTACATGAAGGAACCTTTAAAAAAAAAACAAACAAGCGCGTCCATGCTCACAGGTGTACACACGGGTGATCACACCCACAAACTACACCCTTTTTGGCTCCTACCTCAAAGCACACTGTGTTCTGTTGATCTTATGTGCTGCACAATAATGTTTAATATTTAGTATTTACTGTCATATTCCCATATATCATTGTGATGTTGTTTATTCTATTACTCTTGTTCTCTTCTGCTTGTTTTCTTTTTTTCTTTCTCAGCAGGTGATCCAGGTGATTGATATATGCATTTTTTTTCTCTGCTCATTCTGTTGGTTTTTGTCTTTTGCCCTTCTCCCCCGTCCCTCTTCTCAGCTGTTTCTCTTTCCCTCTTTCTTTCTCCCCTTCTTTCCCCCAGTCCAGTCTGTCCCGTATTCAGTAAGTGAAAATAAAATAAACAATAAAAGGTGAATCAAATGGACCATTATGGCAAGGATGGTAAAGTAAATCCGTTGGGCATCTTTCTTTGCCTTTAGACAACAATTCTGATGCAAAAGAGCCAAACGGGACAGGCCAAAAAAAAAAAAAAAAAAAAAAAAAAAAGAAGAGTAAATGTCAGTAACTGATGGCAGGTTGTAATAATTAAAATGATGGAGGAAACAAACCTACATGTGGGAGCACAAAGGCCTCACACGGCCTTCATCTCAGAAAATGACTCATCTTTACCTCCAAAAGTTGATTCTGTTCATCTGGACGTTTTCAGTGGGAGAAACGTTTGGTCGCTCATCCAGGTAACTTCTTTAGTCTTAGCTGACTGCAGGTTTCAATCTTATAAACAGTACATTTGCATAATGACTGAAACCAGCCCACTGAAGGAACAATGGGCTGGGAGGTCAGTTCCTTAATCTTAATTATGCAAATTCTCATGACCATTGATCAACATCCACTGACCAAAGCCCACTGATCAAAGACCGCGAGTAGCATTCACACAGTTGGGGAATGGCTGCAATCACAGCAGCCAATGCATCAAGACGACTCGTCTTTACTCACTCTGCAAAGTTTTAGACATGATGTTACGGTGACGACAGAAACTGAACAAATTGTTCTGCGCTAGTATCTAAATGTACACACTTTGTCCACACTGCATTGGTGTGCGCTGCCCAGTTTGGGACACATCAGAGAGATTCCGTCTCCTTTGATATAATCAAACTAATAAAACTGCTGGCGCTCAAAATACCACAAAGATATAAAATTCAGAAGCAATGTCACTTTCCAGAAATCATCAAAACAAATACATAAAACATGAATCTGCAAACCTCACTGTTTCAAATTAAAACTGTTATCTTTCTACCAATCTAAACCCACCAACCACATCACTGCTTCACATAAGGAAGTGTGCATCCACCTATGATGTGGGGAGAGACAGGAGGACGTAAACATCCCTCCCGTGGTATTTGCAGACTTTCCCAGCCAGAGGAAAAAAAGACAATAAAAATGCATATCTGACTATGGGGCGAAACATCACAGCTTTAATGGAAAAAGGCTCAAAGGGAAACACCTGAAGGTGTTACGATCTGCAACATTTCCAGCTTGATAGCAGACAACATGTTGCTTTAGTGGCAGAACCATGACCTGATCTCCTTACCTGCAAGTTCAGATGCCACAATGTGTTTTTGGTCTGCATTAGGTCAAATATAAGATGAGTCAAGATTTTACTGGAGTGCAGTCTAAGGACAACTATGGAGCTGGAAATTAGCATAACAAATCCACTGTGAGCATATCCCTGTTAGTTAGTACGTCCTACATGTCAGAGGTAATGCAAGGCTTTATTGTGCAAAGACAATAAAACACAGCGGTGGATGAGCACGGTGCAGTAAGTGTACACACTTTAAAAGATGCCCGATGAAGCTAATAAGAGTTGTTCTAATGGAAGCCAACATTACGAGCACAGTGAGGTTAGCAGTAACTGTCACCGCCGTGTCAGATGCTGCGCTTTTTACCCTCCCTCGTTGCTTCTTAGTCTGTGTTCCTATCCGACAGCCCTACCCACAATCCCTCCTCTTTCATCTTGCCATCCAAACTCCCTCCACCCCTCGTCTCTGCTCGCCTGCTACTTTTATCTTCCTCTTCTCCTCTTTCCTCCCTGCCTCCCCTCGTTTCCTCCTACCATCCTCTCGACTGTGCTGTTGTGTTCCTTCTGCTGTCTCTTTTCTGTGATTCCCGTCTGCCTTGTTTCTTCTCTTCCTTCCTGGCTGACATTCTCCTTCCTTACCCTCAACCAATCTCTCAATTTTCTGCGCTGCCTCTGCCTCCCTCTGCACTTTTCCTCAAATTTATACTGGCCCAGTTCACTCTGATTTTAAAACTTTCCTCCCCCTCATTTGTTTCCTGTATACCTTCTTCTTCCACAACCTCCCGCCTTATTTTTCTGTTTGCACAGATGAGGATGCCTCCGTTGATGTTTTCTACTCCATGAAACATTTGGGCTTTAACTGAGGATTTTTATTAGACCGTCTCATTGTTTAGAACAAACAAACAAATAAATCTAGTGCAGAATTTGTCTCAGCGTCTCTGTGAGGGTTTTTTTAGACTGCCTTTTAAAACCGGTGTTCATGTTCATAAATGTTGACTGAAGCGCCCCAGATACCGAGAATAAAATCTGATGTAACGTCACATCGGTTCAGCCCCTTCCCAACACAAAGCCATTCATCTTTTTTTTCATTACTTCCCTGCCTTCTGTTTTTGTTCCAGTTTTCTCTCTTGAACTGAGCCCAGTCAGCAGAACAACAGTCATTAGTGGAATTACTTTGGGTTCCATCGCACGGCTCTTACCCCGGTGTAAATACTCCTGCTGCTGGTACCAAAACAGCAGCAGGAGTATTTATACCTGCTGTAAATGACTCATCATTTCTATATCATGACTCTTCTTTAGTATGTCATGTATGAACACAGATACATCTATCCTGCTGTTACTGTTACAGCATGTACAGCTATCACTGCTGAACATGCTGTAAATATGTAAGGAGTAATCATGATCATTGTCATAATAATACATGTATAATTACAAAAGGCACACTAAGAAGTAGTAATGCTACATAAATGATGAATGAAACACTTGCTAATACCTTCCCAGGGGTATGAACCCTTACCAACCTTAATAATGCTTAATATTGTAACATTATAACAAAGTGCTGAACAAATTCAAACACATTATAGTAACCACTAACTCTATTGCAATCCATTTTATAATAATGTGTGTGTTCTTTGTTTGTGGTCTGCGTTCCCAAACATCTGGTTCTACTGGAGCGCTCTCCCTCTTTAAAAGGGCATTTTTCCACGTGAGTACAGCTGTTGAAGGTCTCGGTTTCCATATAATTTGCTTGATGTTATAAAATCAGATTTAACTAACTGCCGCACTGTCAGGAGATGAGAGAGGAGTATGGGGCCAAACCAGCAGCACTGGTGTCACAGCAGTCACCTCAAAATAAGTTCTATTGTCTGTTTTCCATTGAACGGCATTAATAGTATTGTCCAACAGACGTGGTCGGACGACACGACCGGAGCTCTAGCTCACACAGACCATTACGCGGTCTCAGCGCCGAACACTCGAGTACCTCCTTGGCACTACTATTGCAAATAATCCTCTGCCCTACTCGTCTGCCCTTTTTTAACCCCAATTTTTAAAAGTTTGAGTGAAGAACACATGAGTGAGGAACATCTTAAGTTGCTTCATCACAACATTGAATCATTTAGTTTCTAAATAGCTTTCCTCCTGGTACCAACTCAATATGATCTTCATCTTTTATTCAACAAGGTGCGCTTTTTGTGGAGTGAAGAGGGCTCGAGTGCCATGACGGATCAGGCAAATGGAGTCTGAAGAGCATTTACATAAAACGTATTAATTCATTTTTTAGTTAGATTCAGTTACAAAACTACGACAACAACCTGAGGTGACTGCTGTCATTAAAATGCACGTCTTTGTACACTTTATTTTTGAGAAATGCACTTCTCCCACAAATGAAAGCTGCCTTCTACCATCACCATGTTCCCTTACTATAGAGGTAATGAGTTTTCATCTGTGAAAGCTCATCGTCCTATTGTTGTTTCAATGTTTGAGAAATCTCTGTAAACCAAATTTCCTTTAACATTTGGTTTTACTTTTCTCTGTATGGTCAAAGCCCAAATTTGATCCTGCTTGTTTACATCATCCTTCATGCCCTTGCTCTTGGTCACAAACAGTTCCTATTGTTGCCTGAACCTGTGAAATCTGCTGTCAAATAGTGCCAACGAGTCCATGAGCAAGGATGTCAAACTGAAAGATATGATGACCACAAAAGTGAGTTGTTTTCACAGCAGGAGAGGAACGTGTAACAGCAGTGCAGTCATGTAGGATAGTCAGCTTTTATACGAGCTGCATGCTGCTGTTGTCACTGTGACAAAACCTGAATGTGTGGACGTGCCAGGATAAGGTCGAGATGTTAAATATAGTCCACAGTTCTACATCACAGGAACCCCCAAACTAGTTTTTGTTGTGGACTGATCAGAGTCGTGCATTTTAACAGAAAAGTGCAAAACACACCAGAATTCTCACAATGAAATCGCCTTCATAAACAGCTCCTCGTTGCTGCAAAGCGTCAGTGTGATTTGCTGGACTGAACTAAAAACCAAATCCTACTAAAGGGTTCGAGCGATGCTGCTGCTTTAAAAGGTTCTTGTGCATTTTCAGGACTTCCTGTATAGAGAAGAGAGATCTGAGTGTAAAGGCAAAGATGTCGACCTACACTCATCCTACGTTCTTACCACCACCTACAACCACGAGCTCTGGGTAATGACCAAAGAAGACGACATTTCTTAACCCAGACACGGCTTAGAGCTAACCTGACCCGACCCCAAAGTTTGGCATGCTCTAAATGGGAAACTTTACTGTTGGGTCTTAACAAAGCTGCTTTTAAACTAACTTTGTCAGTAGTAAACTTAAAAACACTGAGCACGTGTGAGTATGAATTACTGCCATAAGGCACTTTCATGCCTCAGCACTCTGGATTTATCAGCGCCTCCCAAACACATTGCCTCTTGTGATTATATGGAAATAAGGACAACGTGGCGTTTATAGGAGCAACACGGTGACAGGTCTGGAAAATTGCGTCTAATGTTATTGAGAAAACCAGAACACTTCAGTGTGGCAATATTTGGAAGCACATATAAAAATCATTTAGGATACCCCCGATGTGCCTGCCTGCTTCAAGTCCTCTACCATAATCCCTGTCCCCAAGAAACCTAGGATCACTGGACTAAATGACTACAGACCCGTGGCTCTGACATCTGTGGTCATGAAGTCATTTGAGCGCCTAGTTCTCTCCCATCTCAAGACCCTCACGGCCCCCCTCCTGGACCCCCTGCAGTTTGCATATAGAGCCAACAGGTCTGTAGACGACGCCATCAACATGGCCCTACACTTCATCCTGCAGCATCTGGACTCCCCAGGAACCTACGCCAGGATCCTGTTTGTGGACTTCAGCTCTGCCTTCAACACCATCCTTCCAGACCATCTCCGAGACAAGCTTTCCCAGATGAATGTGCCTGATCCCATCTGCCGGTGGATCACTGACTTCCTGACGGACAGGAAGCAGCACGTGAGGCTGGGAAAGAATGTCTCGGACTCCCGGACCATCAGCACCGGCTCCCCTCAGGGCTGTGTTCTTTCTCCTCTGCTCTTCTCCCTGTACACCAACTGCTGCACCTCCACCCACCAGTCTGTCAAGCTAATCAAGTTCGCAGATGACACCACCGTCATTGGGCTCATCTCAGACGGGGACGAGTCTGCCTACAGGAGAGAGGTTGAACGTCTGGTGTCTTGGTGCAGCCACAACAACCTGGTGCTGAATGCCCAGAAGACAGTGGAGATTATTGTGGACTTCAGGAAGCACACAGCCCCACTCCCCCCCATCATCCTGACTGACACCCCCATCACCTCTGTGGACTCATTCCGCTTCCTGGGTACCACCATCACTCAGGACCTGAAGTGGGAGCCCACCATCACCTCCGTCATCAAGAAAGCCCAGCAGAGGATGTACTTCCTGAGGCAGCTGAAGAAATTCAACCTGCCAACACGGACGATGATGCAATTCTACACTGCAATCATCGAGTCCATCCTCACCTCCTCCATCACCGTGTGGTACGCTGGAGCCACTATCAGGGACAAACAGAGACTGCAGCGTGTTGTGCGCTCTGCTGAGAAGGTGATTGGCTGCAGACTCCCATCTCTGCAGGACCTGTACACCTCCAGGACACTGCGGCGTGCAGCCCGGATCTCAGCTGACCCTTCTCACCCTGGACACAGTCTGTTTGACCTGCTCCCCTCAGGCAGGAGGCTCCAGTCCATTCGCACCAGAACCTCTCGCCACAAGAACAGTTTCTTCCCCTCTGCTGTTGGACACATGAACAATAACCACATGATTGTCCCCGCCACTAACACATGACCCTACGCTGTGTAACTGCATCATTTCATGTTTGGCACTGATCACCACCTGCACTCATGTATATATCTTTCTACGTAGCACTCATAATTCTTATTCTCATGTATATATCTCATGTATATCTCATGCACATATCTTTCTTTCTACATAGCACTTTAATTCTTATTGTCTGCACTGAAGCACCGCAGCAATTTCCTAATGTTGTAAACCTCAACATCTGGCAATAAACCCATTCTGATTCTGATTCTGATTCTGACAGAGAAAGGAAACGCCGACTTTGGGCTGAGTCGCCATCAATTAAAAACAAAACAAAGAACTATTTGCAGTGTGTTATTTTTCCACTTTACATCAACATATTTTTAAAAAATTATTTTCTTGAACACAGCCATGTTAAGTTTTCAAAATAGTCTGTCAGCGTGACAGAAGGAGTGAATGATCTGTAACACACAGGTCTGCAACAAGCATTAATCTTTTGTGCCAAAGACAGGAAGAGCGATACGTCGAATGAAGCGAATAAACTGCACTCGACCTCGTCTGCTTGTGAGTGTGGGGTCGTTTAACGTGTTCTCAGGGAGGAAGTTTGAGTGTTTCTCCTGGTATTTATGATGAATGAGTGTCATATGTGGCTGCTACATGTGTTGGTGTTTATCATCTGCACTGAATGTGTTACATCTGAAGGAATCACTTGGATAATGTTATTGGCGCTAAAAATGAACCGTACTCGATGTTTAAAATATTCTATTTCCATATTTCGCTCTGAATGATTGTTATGTTTTCTTTAGATGCACACACATTGGTTTTGCTTCCTCTCTGCAACAAACTGAAGTTGTACAATTTAATGCACCACCAGAGGTGTGTGCACGTATTCATGTTCCCTTTAATATTTACATGTGCTTCCTTCGGATTGGTCAAAGCCAACTGAGCGACCCAAGCGCAGGTCCACAGTTCTGCTCAGCTTCCAGTGCAGTTTCACTTTTCTATACATGCCTCCGTCTGAGAGCCGTTTCTACGAAGCCCCTTCAGCCCACTCTGGGACTGGTTTCCAAGAGCATCACAGAGCATCCGCGGCGCTGACCATTTCACAGGATGAAAACTTATGTGATCCGTTTCCAGATGGCACAGATGGGAATGGATCGACTTTGTTACTTGTGTGAGTCACACATTGCCTACACAGTATGCAGACTACACGTTGAGCTCCTGGCAGTTACATGGAGCTCTTTGTGGGACCGTTGTGGGAAATATGTTAAATAAAAAGTACTTTTTTTTTGGTCCTTGAAAAATGTTTTCTACTGGACACATTTTATGTGCATCTGTGTTGTGTGTGGTCATTTGCGGCGGTGCTCTGTTGCAGATGTTTCAGGAAACATTTACGTCAGAGTGATTCTGAAAAACATCAGCAAAACGTCTTCGTCACCAACCAACCACTCAAAGATCCAGCAGAGCATTAAAAACACCAGGAAGCTTTTAAATTAGCAACCAGTCAAACCCGACCGAAGCGCAGACTTTTAGCTTTAATTTAAGGGCTTCTGTGCATCTGTGTAGAAACTACAGACATTTTTTATGGAGCTCGTCTGCAGGACTGAGCCAACTGCCTTCCACAAAGCTGTGAACTGAAGTCTTGCCTGACAAACACCGTGCATGACAGTAACACAACAAAAACTGAAACCAGCAAATCTGGAAATGAACTGAAGTGAAATTAAATGCAAAATAAAAACTTGAAATGAAATAAAACTACAAACCAACTAGAAAAAACAAAACTTGAATAACTGTGCTGCTGCCTGCTTTACTGTTAGACTATGAAGTGCAGAAATTCCTAGAAGCATAAATTGACTTTCACGTCACAGCTGTTCGTTTTCTCTTTGCTGGAGAGAAAGCAACAAATCTAACACTGTTTACAGCTGCTGCTGCAAAAGGTACGTGTTAGGACAACCATGCTCAGCCTGCACCGGCTGGATTAATGGAGCTGAGAGAAGATTTTCTGAACACAACATGGTGGAGAAATAAACAACCCTCACCCCTGATTGTACCTGGAAACTGTAACTGGATCACGGCTCAGGCTTCTGTGTGCAGTTGGGTTTTTCCCCCCATTTGATTTATTTCTGGGAAACCTAGAGGGACGCACTGTTACGAGTGTGGGTTCATTTAAAGTGTGATGTTTGCGTGCGCACTATTTTGCACCTGTTTGGAAATGTGGGAAATATTAAATGCAAAGTTCAGCCAATAACAAAAACAAACCTCCTAATTTATGATTTTTACTTCCTCGATAATCCTGATGACGAGCAGCTTTCATTTTACAGGTTCTTACCTTCTCCATCTCGCCGCTCTTCCTCTTGCGTGCTGAGCGGGTGATTTTGACGGTGACGGCGCCCTCCTCTCCCTGCCGGCGCAGAGCCATGCGGTTGGGCTGCAGCGGGCTGAAGGAGATCTCCAGCTCAGGCCGAGGGAAGCGACTCATTCTGCCCTCCTCTGTGGAAATCTCAGAGGACTCCAGGACTGACGGACAGCCGCTCGAAACCTGCGGGACCACATGTGGGCTTAAGGTCAAGGGTCACTTCATCATCACTCCAGAGAGAAATGTCACAAGGTCTGGCGATCGAGGCTTCTCCGCCTGTTACAATAAAGGTGTCGAGGCCAGTTGGCACAACTGCTGAGTGTTATCAAATCAAAAAGCCGAGCCATCAGCTGTAAATCACCTCACATGAAAGGTGACCATGAACAGGCCAATCAGAAGTGATGTGGGTTAAAATAAGGAGCGACATCACAAAAGGCACAGAGCCACGCCAGCAGCGAGAGCAAAAGCACGTCACAGCTGTATCGTAATAAAAATCTCTGCTGTAAGTGAGACGACTCTCACAGCACCATCATTTAAACATGTGACATGTAGTTAAGTTTCCATGTTGTTTAGATGTCATTCAGCTGAAGCCCCGCAGCGTTAAACAGTCTGAGAGCGAGTGAGGAACAATTAAAACAACAGTCAAATTCAACCTGGTACCAAGGCTTTGTACAAGATGTAATAGTGTGCAGGTTAATGGTTTTAAAATGACTCTCAGCTAAGTGGAAAAACAAGGAATAAGACAGCTACATAAGCACATTTCTCAGTGATGCTCATGAAGGAAAGACGTTTCTATAAACTGAACACCTTACTGTTGTCGTCCCACAGAGTCGAGGTTTGATGGATCGTCCAGGAAACGTGACGCTAACAGATTAGTCGCTATGTGATGGTTTTTATGTGTGTTGATTTTGGCTTTTAATGATAATCTGCTCAGGTGAACATTTGGTGTGTGGCTTAAGTTACCATGGCGATACACCCCAGCAGGAAGTCAAAAAAAAACTTTGTGACCCTGAAAACTCAGGGTTAACCCTGAAGTCACCTCGCTGAGCCCCAAATCCTGCTTTGTAGCACACGACCCACACTGAAGCAGACAGCGACTCAAAACAGTTCCGGTTATGAAAAGCACATCACGACAACTTCTGAAGTGCTCATCTGCACGCCGCGAAAAGACTCGCTGACGAGGAAAAAACAAAGGCCGTGCAAAAATTGACACTGAGCATAAAAGTCGGCAGAAATGAAAGAAGCTTGTTGTAACAGGGCGGCCCTTACACTTGTGTAGAAATTAGTTTTTTCTGAGAGTGAAAGATACGGGAAAAGTTGCTGCATGCAGTCCTGCAACTTGTTGACCTCTAAAGGCAGTTTATCACATATCTGCATTCCAGGAGGTTCAGACATGCTGTGAAAGGCCTCAGTCCGCTGGAACCTCGAGCACGAACGCTTTAAAACTGACTTCACACGTGAATCTTAGATTATTATTTTATATGTGCTGTTAGTGTTTACGCAAAATACTTTGGATTTCTTGGTTTATTCATTTTGGATGTAGTAAAATCTCAGGTGTTGTAAAGGCTGCAGACAGGAATTAGTGTTTGGCCAAACACAGCAGATTAAAAACTCATCAAGCTGTCTTCTCTTTGAAATTGAATTTGGACAAAGTCCAGAACTGGCAGAAACCAATTGGCTTCTAGTGCAACCACCTACAGTCTAAAGTCTGAGAGCTGGTACTCTGAGTGCCTGATAATGAGGACTCCAACAGAAGCCTCTTTGGTTTTTCTTCTGTTTACTGCAGGCTGGAGAGAGGGGAAACAGTGACGCCTGCTGGAGATCCGTCGCAGGTTCGAGGGAGCATATCCGCAAACTAAGTTGAGAGTATGTATTGGACAACACTGTCAGGGGTCTGTTAGATCTAAAACTCGTGCACCAAAGCACCCAGAGCCATAAAGAACATTATGAACTCACACAAAGAGCAAAGATGCCACAGAGGGTACAGCCACCACAGGAAGAACTGTGGTGAGTTCAAACTTCAAAGTTTAAACTTAATCGATACAGAAATTCTGTCGCCCAAAGGCACGGTTCAACAAAAAGGCAAAGGGGGGGGGGTGGTCTGAGCTGCAGGCAGAACTCACTGCTGGCTCGTCTTTGAATCAATGTGTCAGATCAATCGTCTTTGAATGTGTTTGGATTATTCGCAGAGCTGCTGGACTGCACTGGAAGAACGCTCTGATGACTCCAGTCACATGACCTCAGCTGCAGACTGTATCTGACCTTTTCCCGTTCCCTCTGTTTGATCTGTATCATTAATTTAATACACAGTATTGTTATCTCTCTCAGTCTGGTTTTTGCATTATGTTTTAATTCAAATTGCCAAATCTGCCTTAGTTTTATGTTATCTGTAATGTGTTATTTATGGCTATAACGTTAACTCTGTGGCTACTATTGTGTGTCACTATTACTCTGGAGAAAAAGGTGAAGTAGAGGGAATAAAGTCGGCTGACTAATGCAGCTGTAACTGAGCACACGGAAACTCACCACTGTGGTCACAGCCACTCAAAAGAGCCGTGGCTCAAGCACACGCGCCAACTCGAGCGTACGTTATCGGTTCATAAAGAAAAATCGCCTCTCGCCACTCCCCAGCTCTAGCACCACAAAGGCTCTGTCACGTATCCCACACACTGGTTTGTGACTCTAATAAGGACTGTGTGTGAGGGGATATCTACAGACCACAGGAGGAGGAGGTTCAGTACACAGCTGTTGTTCCTGCACTCGTGTCATCTCAGCAGCTTACCTGGCTGCTGACAGATGCTCTGGTATCTTTCCTTCCAGACTTCCTGACGATGGTTTCACTCCTGGGTTTCTCCATGAGAGCAGCAGAGCTCTCTTTGTTTCCAGCCTGCTGCTGCCAGAACGAGAAAACATCTCATGTTATTATTAACGTCTTTTGGTCCCAAAGCTACAAATTGCAGAAAAAAAGACATAAAAAGTGATAAAAGTCACAAACAAGTTGGACACTACATATTTTTGTACAGGTACAGCTTTGCTATCTTACTTCTATATGTTCACATTCCAACACACACACACACACACACACACACACACACACACACACACACACACCATTGAAATGATTTTATTCATATATCGGGTCAGGGTTTAGATCTTAGTTTGTTTCCTTCAGTGCTGTCATTCACACTCATCTTTGTGGTTACTCACAGCTGGTGTTTAACACTAAAAGGAAACATTCACTCATCCTGGGACATCAGGGGATTTTCACCCACACGTCCCAGGAATGGGTGGACCAAAGAGAAGTACACAGTTTCATTCGTTTTATTTGTTTTACTTAACAATTTGTCACCAATTTTAGTGGGATTTTTTCATTTGCTGCTCCGATGATACAATTTTTCTACTTCCATGAGATGCTGTGTATGAGGGGAAATAAAATAAGAGTACAGTGGTCCCTCGCTTTAATGCGGTTCACTTTTTTTACGTCTCATTGTGTTCTGCGTCCTGATTGGCTGTAGATCAATCTCGTGCCGTGTCTCCTGTACAGTACAGAATGTGCTCAGCTTGTCAAATTTATTTAATTTACATAAGTCTTCGATCTCTAGCACTGAAGCGCTGTACTGTGTGTTTGTAGGTTTTCTCCCCAACAAACAACAATGTCGACGAGACGTTTTGCAGGCAGCCGCGGGTCTTTGGTTTCATTCTACAATGCTGGACTTATTTTTCTATGAGGGTTTGAACTTTGAGTGTTTAAGCAAGAGAGAAAAGTGTGAAAATGTTCATGCCTGTCTGAGAAATAAAGCTGGCAGATTTCACCTATCGCGAGTTATTTTTAGCACATAACTGACCACTGCACTTCAATTTGGTATGTATTGTTGTACTTTCTTGATGGGATTGTTTTATATTATATCAGGTAAACTATACCAGACGTTTCCTTGTTACAAACAGCCCAGTTTGTCCGTGTTCTCTGCTCATCTTCTGCCTCTGTTTATAGATGGAGATCAGATGTGTCTAATCCGGGCGTCCTCTGCCTTTTTCATTATATTTACACTTCTTACATTTAAGCTGAAGCGCTAAGCAAACCAACGAAAGCAAATCTGCACGCCTGAAGCTCTTTTCTCGTCCCGTTATCCTCTGACCTGCTCGCTGAGAAATGAAAACGAACATCTGTTTGAACATAAGAGAAAAAAAATGTTCCTGCTGCCCGCCATCTTCACCTTCAAACATAAAACAACTACAGAGCTATGCACTCATTTACATCTGCTCTCTTTTTCCATGTAAAACTAAAAATACGGCCCTTTGTTTAAAGACTCCTCAGTTTTGACAGATGCTACATAAAAACATTGAGCTTTAAGCTAAAGGCGCTCCTAACATACTTTTAAACCATAGGAGTAATCTGAGGGCGCAAAGATGTCGAAGCATGCTTGAACATTTTTAAGCGTCTCGGTTCCTGCTCAGACACAGGATGCGTTCTGCTCCCTGCCTGATAAAGTCAGATTTGGATGGTCTCAGGCTTTACAGAGGTCACGTCCAAGGGCTGTTTCCTGATAGACTTCTACAGGACCTGCAGTGCTTTGGAAACCACAGGAGTTTCCTCCTGGTGGTCATTAAGGGCATAAAAGGTTTTACCAGAACAACTTTTAAGTAAAAGTTAGCAGAACGTTCATCCAGACATGAAGCCGACAGGTTCAGATGTTGTCGGCTTACGATGAAAAGAGTGCACGTCTGAACGGGGCTATAAATCAAAGATAAGCACCACTGCCGTCCAGTGTGGAGGATTAAAACCACAAATCTTTAAAGCCACCTTTCAAATGCGACCATGGGTGGATATCTGATTTTGAAAAGTTCTTGTTTGACTCGAGTAAGGCTTAAAACACTGACCTGTGTCACTGTGTCCTCCTGTTTCACTGTGGAGGCCTTGAGCTGCTCCGTCAGCCTCAGGATCTCTGCCTCCTTTTCAGACAGAGCAGCCTGCAGCGTCGCCACGCTGGGACCACCGTCGCTGCCCTGAAACAGGAAGTTCATGGACACTGAGCATGTTTTCTGCATCTCACCTTCAATTTCATGCTTTTGAGAGACCCTTGAAACATGCCAGAGATGGCTGACAATATAGACTTTCAACACATATCAATTCATTTTCCTTTGTATTGATACACCGATACGGTTCGCTCTCACACCTCCCGGCACATTCCTGATTCATCAGCTTGCTGCCGACCCATTCACCCTCCATCAGAATTGGTTTCTGGCTTGAACGTCTTCGCCTGAATTACCCCAACGCTACAACTACTAGCCCAGCCTAGACTAGTTTATGCTATCTGAGCAGAAGTCGAAGGTGAGCAGGTATGTTTGAGCTGCAGGCCGGTGGGTGGAAATAGAAACTGGGACTAATTTGCATATTCATAGATGGAGGAGACCGAAGGAAGCAAAAGGTGTCGAGTTGGATCTGAGCCACTCTGAGGCGTGAAGGGATTACTTTATGGAAAACAGCATGCAACGTTGACGAACAGAGATGAGCTTTTCATTTTTTAAATCAATGCCAGAAGAAGAACTTCGAAAGGTCAAAGTGGAAAGTTTAATACTTTCTAAGGAAGTCGCACTGAACACAATAGCTCGCACTACATAAAGCTTAAGAGTAGTACACCTCCTATACACAGGGAGAGACGGGGGGGGGGGAGCCCTGTTTGCCTGCAGATGTAGAATCCATTCCCCTCACCACAGAATAAAAGGAACACTCTGAAAAGGTTGAACTCTTAAGAAACCAACAAAATTGCTTCCAATACATCGGAACTGAGGTCTCTGACTTTGAATCATCCTGGAACATATACAGTGGCTTCAATTTAAAGTTCTGTATGACTAGAAAGATAAACAGCACAAAAAAATAAAAAATATAATTGAAACTCATTTTCTGTGCATCGCTCAGATATAAAGGCTTCGTGTTTTCCTTGTTACGAATGGCTGTGAAGTGTTTTCTCTTTGGTTTCCTTTTATTTGTTATTGTTGTGGAAAATAATCAGATCAGCGGGCACAGTTTAGTATTTCCTGGCGAGTTTGCAACCATTCAAACAGAAACAAGCTGATAAAGAAGAATAACTGTTTTCTGGAGACTAAAATAAATGGATATAAAACACACTTTTTATATTTATGGCTCCATTAAAACCTGGAAGCGTTTACGCCGCTTTGACTTCCATCAAAGTGGGAAAATGAAGAACTACGTTTGGACAAACGGCAGAGGAACCGGCAACATAAATGAGCTAACAATCAAAAGCAGGCCGGTGCGGCGGATCCCCGTCGTTCATTATCACTGCTGTGCGGAGACGTTTTTAAACGACCGAGGCAACAGGCAGGAACTCTTTTCATTCCATCACCAAATTGATGCCAACATTTCAGTATTAGGTTATTGAGGTTTCTGCACTTGATCAAAACATGGACACAGCGAAGGAAACTCTTATTTTATTTATTAAAGATATATTTGATGCAGACGATACCAAATGATAAAATTGAGTTGTGTAAAAATATGACTAACATTTTATTACATTCCCCTTTAAAATCTCCAACAAGTTGTCTGCAACTCAGACATCCATCTCAGTACTCCATGTTGAAGCGTGCACAGGAGGTAAGCTGCAAACCTCCTGAAGCATTTTTACCTTCACTGCACAAAAGTCATGGCAAACAGCAGGAGCATGAAAACAACACTGGAAGAACAAGTTTTTAACAAACATGATCAAACTTTCTGTCCTGTCACACCTGAGGTCAAAAAACAGCAGTGGCTGTTCAACAACTTAAGGCAGAACAACTCGCGCTGCAGTTCTATCAAACATCATATCTGAAGAGATCCAGACACAAGGGTGTCACATTTTACTCGCTTCGACTCATCTCTCCTTTCTTCCTCACCTCTTGCACTCACGTAGCTGGTGGGAGGGGCTAAAGGGCGGCCACGCAGGAAGTGACCAGCAGCGATATCATAGAAAGCCAATGACATTCAGCGATTTCGGTAGAATTCAAACTGAATTAAACTATAAATAAGACCAAAAGATACTGCTGGCTGACATATGACGGGGGGGAGGAGGGTTATGTATTAGACGGTTACCTAGACAACGCTAGTGTGGACTGTCCATTAGTGACTAACCATCAGCTGGTAGCAGCTCCTTCTGCATTGGATGAGCTTCTCTTTTTGTTTTGATCCATTTTCTTGAAATAAATTTGAAAACCGGCGGCAGAAATTTGACAGATACTTTTTTTTCCTCTTTCTTTTTTTTGGAAAAAAAAAAAAAAAGACGCATACTTAAATATCTGCAGAAATGCACAGCAGGTCCCGGCGTACGTTACAGCGTAGGGTTTCAACCCATAAAGTCATCCTTAGAGAGGCATGGAGAGGACCAGAGGATGTGCTATCTGAGGGCTCGACGCTATTTTATTTGAAACTGTATCCACTCATAATACAAGTCCAGTGATTCCCTGTAGTGACTTCATATATCTGTGTGCAATCAGCACTGCAGTGTCAATATTTCAATGCTGTAGCTGTTTTTCCCACATTCACACTTATTGACTTTCCTTTACGTCACTTAGTGGCTTTTCCGATACAGAGACGCCTGCAGCAAACTGGCTGCAGATCTCCACCAATTTTTTTTTTAAATCAATACGGTTTGTGCATAATTATAACACCCCTCCCCCAACTGACTCTTTTATGCTTTAGGTGGACTGCCCGGTCACATTGAGTGATGATACTATGATAAAAAGCCTAAAAGCTAAAACAGATATAGTTCCACATTCACAAAGGTGTATGTGAGGTTTAAAAAAAACAAAAAAGGGATGCAGAAAACGTGGAACAGATAACCTGTTCGCTCTACGAGGCATTATTCAGTCCTCTTCAATAAATCCTGTTTAAAGATTTAAATAAAGAAATAAAACATGGCAGGAAGTTCAAACGTCCACCTCTGACTAAACGGTGATCCATCACATCACAGCAGGTTTTAAACTGATGGGCTGTAAATAGACTGAGGTGAAACACAGCAGGGCTGTAGGCTTATTTTATTATATACTAAATATACTTTATACTGAAGGACATTACCTGACGGTGTTTGAGACACACATTGCAAATATCACCCCGTATCTTGCACAAGAAACAGACGATCATGCCTTAAACCACCATGCTTAACCTTTCCCATCTTTCTTTTATAACAGGAGCCCGATTTAAGACTCTGCCTCCGGGGCCTGTGATCCTCGTTATGTTATACTGACCTCTTGTGGCGGCTGTGTGTTATTTTGCTGCAGCTGCTGGATGAGCTTGTCTTTCTCTGCTTGGCTGGAAAGAAGCCTTTTTAGCTGGACCTCCAAAGCTGCGACCAGAGTGTCTCGCTCCTGCCTCCAATTCTCCATGGTTTTCTCCTTTTCAGCCAGCTGGGACTCCTGACGGAAAAGGAGAAACAGCATCATACTGTATATGCCCGACCAACATTCTCGCCAATTAAAGCTGCGCTCCAAAAGTAACTCCATCAGTAAAAATCATCCTCCGCTGTAAGCATCACAAGCAACTTTGTGAAGCTCATATCTGAAAGCAAAAGCCACATTTTAACTAATCAGGTTTGTTATTAATACGTATGTCTGTGCTGAATTTATTGTAAGGTGGGTCCTTTGATAATAAGAAAGTGGTTGAATGGCCATCACAATCTAACTCGGTTCAAACCCTCATTGGTCGATGGTGGGTGTCAGACAGTTTTTAGCATCGTCCTCCTCTTACCAGCTCGCTCTGCAGCCGAGTGCAGCGCTCTCTGTCTTCGGCAAACTTCCTCATTTCTTGGTTCCTCTTGTCCTCGGCCTCTTTAGCTTGGCCGATCAGGGAGACTTTTTCCTCCAGCCATTTCCTGCGGTCCGCCTGGTGCTTCTCTGCAGAAATCTACGGAACAAAAATAGTACGTAATAAAACTAAAAATAGTAAAAGGTAAAATTGCAAACATGTATTCAAATTAACTAAAAAAAAAAAAAAAAAAAAAAAGGTGCTGAACTATGTTATTGCAAACCTGACTCAAAATCAAAGGCCTGCTAACAGGAATTCCTCCAAACTCAACCATGAACCCTTGTGTGTAGTTAGCAGACTGAATTACACCTTCTGTCTAAAGAAAAAACATATTTAATAAATTTGTCTATTTTCTTCCACTTATCCAATCAGGGTCATGTGGGAATGAAACATATCACACAGCTGACATGGGGCGAGAGGGGGGGTACACCCTGGGCTGTCCCAGTGCTAACACAGAGAGACACACACAACCAGTCACATCTATGGGCCATTTAGAATCCCCTGAACTAACCTCACCCCACTGACTGCATGTGTGGAGGAATCTGACGCTCTCACGGGTCTCCTACAGCAGTTCCCTCAGTCCTAAAAAGAACCAATGTGACCCCGGCTATTATTAAGGTTTATTCTTCTTCGAGCGAGTCACTTCCTCCACGCAGCAGGTCGGAGTTTTATATGTCACACTTTTTCTTTTAACAAAAATGTACTTGGTTAGAGTCAGAACACAAAGTATTAGGTTGAAGTTGGGTGTTAAACTTAGACAAAGATCAATGTTTAGGTTGAAAACAACAGTTTCTGTTTCTTCTTCTTTTTTTTCTTTTCTTTCTTTTTAAAAAAAAAAAAAAAAAAAAAAAGCTTGATTTATTTGGTTGCCAAGGTGACGCGATATTGTGCTGACTGCCACAAAATCGTAACTAACGTCCATGAAGACAAGCTGATTGTTTTTTAGACTATTTCTCGGTTTGTTGAGATCAGGCTCGACAATCGCAGATGAAGATCTGGTGCAGTCAGACCTCAGCATAACAAAATGATCCCCATCATCCTGACGATGACGCACACAGCTGTTTAACACGCATATCGGACCAGCCAAAGACACGTGAACTGTAATCAGGACTGAAAAGACTGAACACATGATCGTACAGAATATAATATACATGTAATCTTAAGTCCTGGGCTCAAAGTCCACTTGCAGACACACTGTTTGGTAACATTTCTGTTCTGGGACATCAACACAAATGCTAATAATGAATCTGCTTCCGTACCTTCACGCTGTCCTGAGCTTCAGCTGCTTCCTGTTTGGCCCTTTTTAAGTCATCTGATTGGCTGTTGCTGAGCTGCTGGTGTGTGTTGTTTCCACTTCCCTGCTGCTGCAGCAGCATCTCTTTCAATTTTTCCACCTCTGAAAAGGTTTACAGCACAGAACGAAGACTGACGACACAGCATATGTAAAGTTAAATGCAACTTTAAGTATAGCTTTACAATAACTAGTAAGACATGAGAGTGCAAGAAGTACCGTAAAAAAAAGAGAAAGAAAATGGGCAGAGAACATCTCTATTTACTGCATAATTAAAACTATGAAAACTAGAAGTAGAGCATGTCAAAGGTCAAAGTCGATCAACTGTTGCTTTGAACTATAAAAGACTGAACCTGAGCCAGTGTCCGTACGAGAGCCTTCGACTTCCTCTAACTACTAAAACCTGCCTTCTTTTCACCTCCTGTTTCTTACCACTGGAGAGCTCCTGGATGAGGTTAAGTTTCTCCTCCAGGACCTGCTCCATCTGCTCCTGAGTATCCTCCTGCTCCGACAGAGCCAAACGCATGCCCTCCATCACCCGCTCCTTGGCCTCCAGCTCTACGAACGACCAAAAACACACGCAGCAAAAGTTCAGGTTCACATCCACCACGATGAACAAGTTAGTAACCTCTGCTGGTTACTAACATAAAAACCAGTTAGACACTACTGGGAAAGCTTGAGTGAACATTTTTCCTGTTCAACAGTTTGGCGATATTTGAAGAGTCCATATTGTGTGAAGTTAAGAGCAGGACACATGAACATGGGAAGAGCACCAACGTCTTTACTGAAGGACCTTTCACAGGTAAAGACAGTTGGTGAGGACAGATTTTTACTCTTCCTTCTTCACTCAGTAAGAAAGAGTAGGTGGCGGAGAAAGGGGAGCTTAGCGCTGCCTTTGCAATAAAGGTAAGTAGGAGAAAGTGGACGGACGGCTTAAACGTTAAGATAAATGTGTTTGGGGAAAAAACAACATGTATAAGTGAATAAAGCACAGAGAAACTCTGACCTTTACAGGCCTGCTGGTAGCGCTGCAGCGTCTGGTCAGACTTTGCATGAGATGACTGCTCCTACAGAGGCAGGCAGAAGGCATCAACAACATGAGACGCTCCCCACAAAGAGAACGACTGTCTCACATTTACTAGTTATCATCATCACATGTACATTACACAATATATTATTATCAGCAGCATGATGATCTTGCTCCCACACAGTGAGTAGTGTCTGGTGGAGGAACAGATGACCTCACCACTTTGAGCTGCTGGATGGTTCGGTCTCTGCCGGCGAGGTCAGACTGAAGCTGCTTCTTTGCTTTCTCAGCGTCGGACAGTTTCTGCTTCAGAACCTTCTCCTCGTCTCTCATGGCTGAAATCTGGACAAAAAGTAAGGATCTGAAGCTGACTTTACTCAGTCACAGTAATCTATCTTACTAGACCACAGAGCAGTCATTACTATTTTTACAAACACAAATCAGCATTAAAGGTTTCTGAAAGTAAAAGGTTCGACTTTTTCCCAGCATGCAGCTCTGCAGGTTAACTGTGATTCAGAGCTCTGCTGCTCAGGGCTGTACCAGCCTAACTGGAGCATGAACGGGGTCCAGCTCACTCCTGATAGCACCGTGAGGATAAATGTGTACAGGCACAAATGTGGTGCATGTCTGAAATGTTTGTGAGGACACGGCTAAAAACATTTAAGACACATCGAAACATAATTTAAGCCCATTTAAGCCAAGTTTGTTCTTTTAAGGACCTGCTGTCACTGATGTAGATCACTGGATCTACTTTATTTAAGAATTAGCAGCAATCCTGACCTCTCACTGGCACTAAAGCCATCTTTGCACTGGAGTTCTAATATTCACGCAAAACTAAACTGACACTAAACATTTTAAAGTAAATAAAACCGAACTAAACAGTCAAACTCACACTGGAAACCAACCAAAACTAAACTCAATTTAAAAATCTAAATAAAATAAACCAAATTAGGAAAAAACTGTAAGAACTCTGCTGGAAGCAGCTGATGTGCTGCAGTAAACTGCATCAGCAGTGAGGAGTGTGAGCGACAGACTGAAACATCCAATAATGCGTGCACCTCCTTCTGGACCTGCTGCATCTGCTTCTTGTAGTCAGCCAGCTTCTCTCTGAGGTCTGAAGAGTCCTCCTCCTTCCTCTGAAGGTCCACGCTGAGGCTCTTCACCTTCTCTGAGTCCTGCTTGGCGTTTTCCTTTAGCCTGAGAGGGAAAGACACGATGTTCAGACTCTTTCATGGCTGGATTTTTACAACGTCCACCAGACTCAAAGGTACGAACAAACCAAAGCAGCCTAATAAGTGCTAAAAAAAATGATGAACAACACAGTCAGTGCTTCCCACTCTCTGTTACTTTTCTCCTTGAGAGGATATAAACAGCAGTTTGGGAGAGCGACACACCTACAGAGAGAATTCAGTCTGTTCTACAGCGATACATTTCTCATTAGTTAGTATTCCCTTTAACACCGTTTATATAAGAACAACATTTTACTGTCATTTTTCATTGTTAATTAGCAACTCAACCACCTTTATGTTCCAGGGAACCATCTCTAAATCCCAGATTATAAGAGAGGGGCAGAAATTTATGAACGAACACCTTTATCAATACAGGCGGTCTATAACAATTAATTTCATCCTGATCGAGTCAAGGTTTTAATTAGGGATAAATATTCTTCGATGTTCACCTGATACAGTCATGAAATCATCACAGATGTAGGTAAATAAAAACATTTAATAGTTTTGTTCAGGTGAAGAGGAACAATGTTTGTGACCTGCAGTATGAACCCGGCTTCATCTTTCCTGATTTTTTGTTGTTACTTTAGAAGTTATAATTAGACTCAAACAGCAAGAATTCTCATTTACCATCAGTAACATTGTGAGCTCTGCGCTGGCTCTGAGAGCAGCTGCGCACTAATGCAGTCATTACAAAGGCAGGCTCAGCTCTGGGCTGATGAGTTTCCCATAATAGCAACTCTTGTAGATAAAACTCATCAGAATGATTGAAAGCATGTGTTTCACAGTGATTTGGAAGAGCAGATACGTGAGGGAGGCGGAGGCGGGATTTTAGAGAGCCGGGCTGAGAGCGGAGATATTTTACACTCCGGCTGTAGCGGGAACCGACGCGTCTGTAATCCTGAGCTAAATGTAACATGAAAAGGCTTTGATCAGTTTCACTGGGCTTAACAACGATGATGTAGCAGCTACAGGCCCAACTTTCCAACTTGCCTCAGATCTAAACACAATGACGAGTTACCTGCTGATGTCCTCGTCTCTCTTCTTCAGCTCGACTTCCTTCTGAGCGATGGCCTCGTGCGCCACCGCCAGCAGCTCCCGTCTCCTTTCGACCTCCTTGCGCCGGGCCTCCTGAACAGCTTGGCACTCATCCTCCTCACGCTGCTCCTGAGCCTCCTGCAAACTCTTCTTCAGGGATGTCACCTGTGCATCCTTTTCCAGCAGCTCTTTCTGCAGCTCTGCTAGCTTCTCCTCCATCTGACTGTCCTTTTCCTCCAGCATCCTCTCGGTCTCTGAGGACGACGGCTGAGCTTCGGTTTTGCAGGACTCCTTTTGTTTCTCCATATTGGAAACTTTTTCCCTGAGTGACGCAGCCTCAGCCTGGAGGTCAGAGTTCATCCTCTTGAGCTCTTTAGCCTCTGAGTGAATCCTGGCGTCTTCCACCTCTGTCTTGAGGCGCTCTGCAGCTCGCTCCTGCTCGCTGAGCTTCTGTCTGAGGTCATCCACGAGCTTGCTGGAATTGGATTTTTGTTCACTCAGTCTGCGTTTCAACTCTTCCAGCTGCTGCAGCGATGATGCTTCTTGTTCTCGCAGCCTCTCTTTGAGCTGCTCGACCTGCCTTTCTGAGGCCGCCGTCTGCTGCTCGAGTTTTCCTCTCAGCTCCTCTGCTTCTTCTCTGGAATCCTGTTTTTGGCACTCGAGCTGAGTTTGGAGATCATCCAGTGGTGCCTGTGACATCTCTCCCTGCTGCTTAAGTTTATTTTGCAGTTCTTCAACTTCCTGTTTTGAAGATGCCTCCTTCTGACTCGACAGCTCCAGCTGCTGGTCCAGGACCAGCTGTTTGTGTGCCAGCTGTTGTTTGACCTCAGCCAGCTCGTGCTCCAGATCCAGCACTTCTTTGTGCTTGGCCTCAGTTTTCTGTCTTTCCTCAGCCAGGCTCTTCTGAAACTGAGACACTTCCTCTTGCAGTTTCTCATTCGCACCTTGTGACACTGCAGAGGTGTGCACTTCCTGCTTTAGCCTGTCAGCTTCCTGTGTCAGAGTTTGGATCTGGGAACACTTCTCCTGAATCGCCTTGGCTTGTTCATCCACTTGTGCTTGAGCAGCTTGTAGTTGGACAAAGGCTTTTTCAGCTCTCTCTGCGTTGCTGGTCACCTGTGGCAGTTTCATGGTAAGCACAGGGAGTTTTAATCAAACACAAGAGACAAAATTCCACATGATATAAACGACATGTAGCTGAAAACACACACACACACACACACACACACACACACACACACACACACAAAATTTGGGCATTTTCTGGAGTTTAAACAAACAAAAGCATCAAACTCTTGGCTGCCCTCTTATTCCCACCACAGCTGGAAGCTCCCACAACTTTAACTCTACAGATATTTGAGTTGGATCTTCTTCCTGACGCCACAATTTTATACACAAGTTTGATACATAGAAAAACATTAAAATCACTACATCTCGACTGATGCGTGAGAGCGCTGTAAACTGTTTCCAGGGCCGTCACCGTATTCGGGGTGATCGATTTAACATTTTTGGTCACATTTCTGGGTAAAAATCATACCTGGTGTTCTGCAGTTTCCAGTTTCACAGTCAGCTCTCCCAGTTCTTGTCGGAGTGCGTCCGCCTCCTCGTGCCTCCTCTGCTCTGCCAGCCTGCTTATCTCCTTCCTCTCCTCCTCCTCCCTGCTACTCTTCTCTTCATGAAGAGCAGCGAGCGCCGCCATGGCCTCCTCCTTGGCCTCCTCCTTGGCTCTCCTCTCAGTTTCCAGGGCTGCCATTGCTTTCTCTTTGCCTTTTCTCTCTTCTTCAAGGGACTCCAGCATCTTCTCGTTACTTTGCTTTAGATCTCCAACTGCTGCAACGGCCTCATCCCTTTTTTTCCTCTCCTCCTTTAAAGATGCTAGTGCCTCCTCTTTTCCCAAAGTCTGGCCCTCCAACACAGCAAGGGCCTCTTCTCTGGCTCGGAGCTCTTTCTGGAGAGCTGTCAAAGCCCCCTGAGTGATTGAAATGATGGATTACTCCCAGTTTAACATATAAACAGGCGTGAAATGAAATGTGAAAAGAGATATTCATGTAATGCAGACAAAAGTAAACAGGTGTAATTTATAGTGTCTGTACTGCCACCAAGACAAACCAGGCTGGGTAATAAATACTGATGAACAGCTACTTTTAACTGTACATGGACGGTTACAGCTGTGAAGACAAGAAACAGATGAGACCACACAGCACCTCCTGTTCATGTGCTCCCCACCTGCAGCTGCTCTTTCTCACGTGAGCTCTTCTCTTGGGCCAGCTCTGCCGTCCTCTGCAGGTCTCCCACTTGTTTCTCCAGCCGGGAAACCTCTGATGACATTTCTTGGAGCTCGAAGAGGACTGTCCTCTTCTCCTCATTCTCATTTCCTCTGGCTACACCATTTAAGTAAGAGAGAAAAGGAACAAAAGTAGGGCACCAGTAATACTTCATTTTGGCCACTCAAAACTAATTTCAAATATGCAAACACAAATTTATCAGAGAACATTTTTATGCTACGGCTGAACAGAGCTACAAATGCATTCTTCATCCAACAGAAAATATTTCTGCAGGCCATGTGCTCACGCTGTTGGGTGTTTATCTGCAAACCATCTGCTTAATTAGACGAATAAACTAATAGATTTGTGTTCGCCGTCTTGTTTTTACCATTGCACTTGTGAGCCAGCGGTTCCGGGGCTTCCTGCTGCCCTTCATTCGGTTCCAGCTCAGCACCTGCCCGAGGCCCTGCTCGGCCTGGATCTGCACTTCTCTGAGCGGCATCAGTGGATTTCTTTCCTCCCACCAGTTCAGAGGAGCAGGAGTTCAGAAATTTGTCCTGCAGGAAGAAAGAAACAGTTTAGTGGGCGCATCCTGGAAATCCTATTTAATGTAGAGGTAATAACCCCACACATGCACATGTATACATATACCTCTAACAACATATAGCATCCCTTATGCATGTTATGCCTGCAGTAACAGGGTGAGGTCCACAGCTTTTTGATTTAAACTCCAACAGGGAGAATCCTCCAAACACTTCAGGCGACTGCACAGAAATTTGTGACGATTTAGATTTAAAGAAACTCGAGGTCGGACCTCTGAGCACAACATTTATCAAAACATGAAAGAAAGCCGCCCCCTGCAGCTGGAAACCACAAACTCGTTTTCAACACTCGAGGAAAAAACAAACAAACAAAAACTATCGAGTTGTGTTAGATTTTCACTCATTTACAACAGACCACCACTGAGGCTACTTCAGTGCTTATATTTGCCTTATGTTCATCTTTTATTCTAAATATGATCATCACAAATGTGCTTGAAACGTGATGAATTTGGGCTTTGAGCGACCCCGTCAGGGCGTGCATGTTTTTCATTACAATACTGAGCTGTACACGTGGTGATGAAAACAGACTGAACAAACAGCTGCAGGCAGGAAGCAAACAAAGATGGCACTGTGTAGCATTATTTCAGGTATTTAGCTGACAGATTTCGCAGGTCTTTCCTCCCCACTGCTGTCAGACTCCACAACAAAGACTTTTGCAACTGATCAAACCCACACATGTGCAATAAGACTGCTATATGTGCAATTCTTGTACAATCCTTCTTCTGACGAAGTTGTACTTTTGTATTTTCTTACTCAGTTGTATATAGCAGTTGTATTTCTATTCTATTCTATTGTATATAGTATTTTATTTTATTGCATTGCATTTCAGTATTTTCTAATTTCTGCTACATAACTTTGTACTTTTGCTGTAACAAAACAAATTTCCCACTTGTGGGACTAATAAAGGTCATCTTATCTTATCCAGCAGCGATGTATCTGTTATTGGTGTTTCACATGAGGACGATGTGACGTCGGAGAGGATTACCCACCTGTAGTCTGCGATTTCTTTTTATCTCATTTATGTTTAAATCAAAAGTGAATCAGCAGGCACAGAACAAACTGGTAAAGACAACAATAACTGAAGGACTTTGAAGAACGTAAATGAAGGTTTGTGTTACCACGGCTTCTGCCTCTCCACTGGGTCCAGCAGCCATTTTGTTGATGAGATTCTTGAAAATCTCCAGCCTCCTTTCAGCTCGCTCCTCCAGGATTTCTCTCTCCCTGGCCAGACGCTCACTGAGCCGAACACAAACACATTCGCGTGACTTTGAGTTCAGATGTCAAAATAAAATCCCCCCCTGGATCATTGTTAGGACAGCTCTACAAGGGTCTCACTTGTAATCGTTCTGCATCTCGGAGAAAAGCTCCGAGAACTCTCTGCCGATGTCCTCTCGGACTCGGGACTCCATCAGCAGACTTTCAGCTCTGGCTTTCTTCAGCTGCACCTGCAGGTGGTTTAACAGCACCGCCTGCCTCTGAGGGACAAAACAGCAAAACATAACATGAGCTTTTGTACTTTTTTACTTCTTTAGACAAAACCTTTTCACACAGTTTGATAATCCTCTGTGGACACACGCTGATGACTTCTTATTGCATTTGACTGAAGAGCATAATTATATTCAGTCGTCCACTGCAGACATGCACATGAGGTGTAATAGGATAACCCAGTCACTGTTCAAAAAACCCTTATTTCTCTCATACTGGGCTTCCGTTCATTCACCCTTTGGTGTGATTGGCTGCCCCTCTCAGACAGAAGAAGGCTACAGCTGCGATCAGAGCTTTCTGCCTTTAGACCTCTGCAACAAACCATTTAAAGGAGTCTGATGAGGTTTAGGTACAGACTGCCCAAGTTTCACAGTTAAATTAAAAATGAGAACTTTGTCAAATTATGAAGCAACATTTTTGCAGAGCGTTCATATCAAAAATGTTCCGTGTCCTTCTGCACGTGATAGACAAATTAATTTGAGGCTGCAGAGTCACGTTCGAGAGCAAGTACGAGCAAAGCTACTGAAGTCAGCACGTTTCTCATACAGCATGTACCCCAAACTGCCATGAAACAGTCGCACACATGCACTCACACTGACTCATACTTCCACATCTGTCAACACACATAAAGCATCCTATGAATGTTCAAACATTCTGTTACCCACATGTTTCTCACAATTTCTCACACACACACACACACACACACACACACACACACACACACACACACACGCGCGCACACACACACACCTGTGTCACCACAGACTCTGATGTTACCTTTCCATTTTAGAAAAACACCTGCAGCTCAGTCACCACATGAGGAGCAGAACAGGCCGATAAATCTGCACTGCACAGTAACTGTTTAAACAGAGCGCTGCACTGCTGTTCTTTTCTCTGATGGTAAAAATCAAGTTTTATGTCTCAGTTATCCATACTGACAGAAACAAGTTGGTATCTTCTACCAGGTAATTCCAGGACCTTTTCTTATCGGTTATGTCTACAAAGCTATGGGTGTAAAATCTTCATACAACTGTTCAGCACCCGTTCACATGTTTCATCCAAATCACTGTGGCCCTGAGAAAAAAAAAGGCTGGTGTCCATCCCTGCTGTGGACTCAGGTAGGGGGTGTGAACATAAACTGTATCAAATGCATTCACACACATATGGGACGCATCTCATTCTTAATCCACACCGTTTAATTTGATGTCGGCTCACTCTTTGCCACTATGAGAGTTCCAGCTCTTCTGGGAAGCCTTTCCACAAGGTTTAGGAGTTTTAATGGGAAGTTTTGAGCATTCTCCCAGGAGCACATTTGTGAGGTCAGACACTGATGTTGGACGAGAAGGCCTGGCTCGCAGTCTCCGATCTAACTCATCCCAAAGGTGTTCTGTTGGGTTGGGGTCAGGACTCTGCTCAGGTCAGTCAAGTTCTTTCACAGCAAAACTCACTCATCCATGTCTTTTCTGGCTTTGAGCACCGGTGCAGTCATTTTGGAAGAGGAAGGAGCCATCCCCAAACTGTTCCCACAAAGTTGGGAGCATGAAAATGTCCAGAATGTCTGTGTATGCTGAAGCATTAAGAGTTCTTTCCACCCCCACACTGCAATCCCCTCTCCACCAAACTTTCCACTTGGCACGATGTAGTCAAGTACTGTTCTCCTGGCAACCACCAACACAGACTCGTCCACTGGACTGTTAGATGGAGAATGGCGATTTGTCCAGTGGCGGCGTGCTTCACAGCACTGCATTGCACCTGCATTGAGCTAATCTGAAGGCCACGTAAAGTTTGGAGGGCTGTAGTCACTGACTGCAGAAAAGGTGGCAACATCTGAGCACTAGATGCGCACTTCCACAGCATGTCTTTATCCTGTCTTCCTTCTCTCACACCAACCAATCACAGCAGATAGCCCCGCCCCTCCCTGAGCCTGGTTCTGCTGGAGGTTTCTTCCTGTTAAAAGGGAGTTTTTCCTTCCCACTGTCGCCAAAGTGCTGCTCATAGGGGGGTTTTTCTCTGCATGTGTTATTGTAGGGTCTAGCTTACAGTATAAAGCACCTTGAGGCGACTGTTGCTGTGATGTGGCGCTGTGTAAATAAAATGGAATTGAATCACGTAGCTCAGCAACTGCTGACTCTGCTCTGTGTCGCTTCCACTTTGCTATAACACCACTAACATCTGACTCTACAGTCTCACAGTGATTCGAACTATGCAGAGCTCAGTGGTCTACTTTAGCCCCAGGGCTTGACGTTTGACACACCCCCCCGGGTTTTTCCACAGTGAGGGAAGGTGATACTCTCTGCCACCAGTTTGGCTCCACCCACACAGCACAGCTACACCTTGAGGGCAGCGAATGCTTCCAGATCATTGATGAAATAAAAATGTGCTCACCTGATGCGTCTTCTTACAGACGAGAATTTTATCTTCACCGTCGGCTTCGGCCTGATCCGTGGTGTCCATCATCATGCTCTCCTCTTCCTCACACTCATCATCCTCATCCTCCTGGATAAAAACATTTAATGGAGATTTATTTGACAATAAGTCAAGCCAATTAAAGATGTAAACGACATGAAATACTTTGTAAACCGCGGTGAGGAAGTGATCTCTTCGTCCTACCTGTACGTCCTCCAGACTGCTTTCAAAGCCCATCAGGGAGCTCGTCCTGCTGCTCCGGAGAGCTTTACTCTCCGTGCTGTTCATGATGAAGGACACCTCACCGACAGACCTCTGTGGCATGAAGGGAACGGGTTTGGAGGACAGAACTACAACCTGAAAACACACAAGAAGAAAAAGGTAAACTAAATATATGATGTTTAATACATGTGAGAACATTTGGGAATTTTACCAAGTGCCATAATCTGACATGGTAGGTTAGATATGAATGTAATATGAATAGGTTACAGTGACACACAGAGGAATACAACGACTGCATGGTTCTCTTGCTGCACAGATTGTCACAGATTGCCACGTGGAAGATTTTTAACCGTTCAGCCTGTGGACTGTACTTTTCCACTTCTGGGTGGGTGGGTGGGTGGGTGTGTGTTGGCACAGTTTCCAAACAGAGGGATGACTTGCAGACTTAATGCAGCCCGGAGCCCACGAACAAACACAATGAAACATGTATGAACCTTCTGCGCCACAGCAGAGAACTTGAGGACGTTGAGCGTCTCGTCGTACATGGAGGCGCACTGGTTGATGTTGATGATCATGCAGGCTTTACCCCGACCACAGAAGAAGCTCTGCAGGTAGTGGGTCAGCTTGCTTTCTCTGAAGGGAACGTGCTGCAGCAGCCTGGAGGGAACGGGCAAAGAGTATAGAGCAGCTTCACTGTGAAACAGTAATGCATTTTTATAACACATGCATCAGCATTAGCACTTGTGTTTGTGTCCACTACCAATGCATTGTTCACACTCCTTTAAGCAGTGGCCTCCAGCATTCTCCAGAGAAGCTATAGTAAGCATTAAACCAGACTGCAAGAAGATTTAAAATCAGGCTAAAACGAGACGAGTTGCGGATGTCTGCAGTAATTCTGTCATTTTTAACCGTACAGCAGACTGGATCATTAATCCTGCAACATTTGAAAAAGATCTTTAAAGGCATCTGATGCTTTTGTTTGTCACACTTTGAAAAAAATGCAGGTCCAAAGCAGCCAGTGTCCTGGCTTCACTTTCCTGAGATAAAAACAAAAGTCCACCTTTTACGTACAGCGTTCATGCACCATCTGCATTTAAACATTAGTTTACTCTGCTCTCTGCTCCTCCCTTCACCCTCAGCAGCAGCTGCTCCTCTCTGAGCAAAGTTCGGATCGAGCTTTCTTCCTGTTCAGAGGGAGCGTTTCTTTCCCACTGTTACCAAGTGCTCCCTCGCATGATTGTTGGGGTTTCCCCTCTAATATTGTAGGGATATTTAGCCCGTGACAAAGTGTGGTGATAAGTGTTGTGATTTATGATATAAATAAAACTCAATATCAACCAAAGACAGAGAGGGAACGAAGGATGGATAAAACTCTCACTTGGCCTGCTGATTGTGTCTCAGAGCATTGATGCATTTTCCCAGAATGAGCAGCGACGTGTTGATGTTTCCTGCTTCTTTCAGACGCTCTCCTTTGTTGTGAGTCTTCGCACAACGCTCAGAGCCAGCCAGGTCACACAGACACAACCTGAAGACACAAACAACACAGAGCATACTTTGTGCTGAATCTAGATAAAGCCAATAAGGTAGTCTATGCTAGCAGCCACAGCAGCATTTACACGTGTGCACAGTGGGCTTGTGTTGCTTTGGAATTTCTGCTGGGTTTCTGTCTTCCAGTTGATTCTTTCTATGCCAGCCTTTTGCAAAAAAACAGTTTCATATGTAGTAACCACAAATGCATTGGAGGAAATGACAGTACTGACACGCAGTTACATTTTTAGGAAAGTGCATATCAGCTTACGGCTTACCCTTCCCAGAAGGATTTGTTGTTACAACATACATATGATATAGATTTGACGAAGAAGCTTAAATCCCACCTCACACAGTTATTTTTAACTATCTGAGAACACATCAAACACTCGTTTATGTGCTCAAACACTGGTTTTACTCACTCGCTGACAGTTTGGACCCTCGGTGTCCCGACGTCCTCAATCCTCAAAATTCGAATGGAGAAAATGCTGTGGCTGCACGAAGAAGAATCACAGCACACATTTCAATGAAAAAAGAAAAAAAGCAGAACAATTTCTCGGTAACAGATCCGCCCTCTCGTGCAGTTCATGGGGTGACGGCCCAGAGCAGGCGTTGCTTCATATTAAATACATAATTGTAGTGAGGTCTATAAAAGCTCTTCTCTTTCTCACTAGTATATATTGCCTGATACTGACCACTATGACTGACTTTGTCATGTTTAATGATGTCAGAACCTGATCAATCTCGTGCTGTTTAAAAGTCTGAAGTAAAACAAACGTGGAGTTCAGTGTGCAGAGTCTTAAACTGTGGAAATTCACTGCTGCAAACACGTATGACACCGAGAAACGTTCATTGCATGTTGCATGCAGGAAAACACTGTACAAACACAAGTTCACTGGACAAAACTGATCATTCCTCATTTTAACTTTGCATTCAGTTCTGTCACTTTTGAAAAACCTTGTTGGTCAAAGGGCTGAAATGATGTCAGACAGACTAAAGTATTAGTGCTGCCTCCTTAAATGACTCAACTATTCACCACTGATGAAACCTTTAGGCTACATCCACACGTGCACGGGTATTTTTGAAAACAAGATTTTTCCTTTAAAAAAAAAAAAAAAAAAAAAAAAAAAAACCTGTCCACACGTGCAGTTCTGAAAAAAAAAAAAAAAAAATCTCCGTCCACATGTAAACGCTAAAAACGAAATGCTGGCCAATCAGAAGCCTAGAAGCCTGGGAGGGAAACAGTAAACAGGGTTTTGTACCCTCACAAAACCTTTTTCTGAACAGGCAGATAACTTTGTTACTTTTCAAGTGCCTTCATCATTTCAAATGTTAATAACTAAAGACAGTATTTTGGTTGGTGTAGACTCACATCTTAGAAATGAATAAAACACATAAATTTAATTTTAAAAAAATTAATTTATTCAAAACCGATGTTGGGATTTGGGTCGTGAGTGTGTCTGTGTTGAACGTAGAATCTGACACCTCTGCTTTTCTCAATGGAGGGACATGTAAGCGTGTAAAACTGCAGATGGTCAGATCAACAGCATCAGTATTTTGTCTCTGCCACTGTAGAAATTTATGTCATTTAAACAATAATGTGGCGTAAAGCGTGGCATCAAAAACGACGCACACCTTTGACGTTTCCTCGTCCACACCTAAACCCAAAGTCTGAGCACTGGGCTGCCAGGACTTTCTCCATAACACATTCATTCACATTCTTAGAGCACCTACTCCAAAGAGTCTCAGTGCGGTTGGTCCACACCTGAGTGGGATCACTGCGTTCACACAAACGAACCACAGTTCATTTCACACGTCCTCGGGTGTTTTTGAAAACGCAGCTTTTTCCATGCGTTTGGGCCTTTCGTCCACATATAAACGCCGTTTAAAATCACTGAAAACTGAGATTTTTTAAAACGTAGTTTTTGCGTTTACGTGTAGAAAACAGATTTATTCACCCGACGTCAAAGCTGTGCGCCATGTTATTGTTTACATGAGACGAATTTCTACAATGATGCTGTTTTCACACACAGTCACTGTGCCTGTATTTAGACAGACTGCTTCTATGCGCCATCTTTGTTTACGCTTCCCCTCCCAGGCTTCTACACTTCTGATTGGCCAACATTTCTACACAGTCAGGATTATTTGGTCACCTGCTGCTTTGGCGTGTTCTTGACAGTCTTTGACTTCGTGTACAAGCAGATGGAGATATATTTTAGGGCTGAACGATATATCGCATTTGCGATAATATCGCGACATGATCAAGTGCAATTTTCTAACCGCAAAGGCTGCGATTATACTCTGGACATGTCCAAATTCATGGGCTGCATCCTCCTGAGGCCGCATTTGTAGACCGATTACGTCACAGCGACGCGCCGAAGGCTGTCCAAATTACTACCATATCCCAGAATTCATAGCGCGGCCCAGCCAAACTCCAGTTTCCAGCAATGGCGGCCGCTACTAAGTTTTAAAATTACTCATACTAATCTTTCTGGGTCACAAAATAAACTTTTAACATATTTTCAGGCGAGAAAGTAGTTGTGTAAACATCAAATATCTGCTCGGTTTATCAAGATATCCCATATTTGCAAAAGTGCTTCGACGTTTTCAGAGGCGTCTGCTACCCACCAGCTCGACAGCTAGCCGGGAGCTCGAGGGTTACTGATGCGGCCGAGAACGGCACAACTCCCGGCACATCATTTTCAGATCACCGCGGAGTTTCGCTGCTCGGGTTAAACGTAATATATAAGTCACTTAGACAACCTAAAAATGTTATTGTTGGGCTTTTTTCAGTGTTTTGTTTGTTCGTGAGTAAATCGGTTTGGCTGAGATTAAAGTTATTAGATTAGATAAAATAAAACTTTATTAATCCCCCGGGTGGGTTCCTCCTTGGTTTTCACACAGCTGACTAAACGTCAAACAGAAAACTTATTAAACAGAAGTATGAGACAGTCGAGAATTTACACCAGTGTCTGGTTATATTTTAGATAGCAAGAAGCAGACGGCCGAGTTTATTAAACTCCACCGAGACAGCGGTGACGCTAATCAGAACTAGACCGTCCAATTTCAGCCTTTAAATTTTAAAGGCGTGTTTGTGTGTGTGTTTATACAATTGCTATTATGTTTGCACTTTATGTGTAATGTTACTGACTGCAGAGATCAGTAAGATGTGTGTATTTTTTATTTATTAGTTTTATTTATTTAATATTATTTTTTAATTGAATGACTGTCTAGTAGTTCACAGATGTCGAAAAACTGAGTGTGGTAAAGCCACTGATTTTTTTTATGTATATTTCTGCAATCTGCACATTGTACTGACTTTCATTTTAATGTTTACACCAGGGTTCCTTGTCAGCACTTTATGCTCAGATGTTTGTAAGCTAAAAATAAACTATTGTGTATGTTCAAATATACTGTTGTGATTGAAGAAGTTAAATAAAAATGTCAGTCATCAATTCATGCATCACCTCATGTCATCATAACAGAGGTCTGTCTTCCAGGAAAGAACAGTTTAAAATTAATGTAATATAGTATTGGCCATACTATATGATGTATTGCTTGTCTTTGTTTAATAATACAGAAGACAAAGACCTTAAAAAATAATCGCATATCGCATCGCAATCGCAATATTGGGGCAAAAAAATCGCAATTAGATTATTTTCCATAATCGTTCAGCCCTAATATATTTCCAAAACTGCACGTGTGACGGGATTTGTTGACATCCACTGTTTATAAAAAACACCCGTGTACATGTGGACGCAGCCTCAGCCTGGGTTTAAATGCTGCAGCCTGTCGTCCTCACCTCCTGCTGGACAGGTGATTGAGTCGAGTGGAGGAGAAGCTCTGGTTCTTCTTTCCCAACTTCATCACCATGTACGCCTCTTCGGCACTGTTGACCTGAACCCAGCGCAGATCTAGATGGAAATACACAAACACAGCGTACGAGTCACTGAGAAGGCTCTCCTACATTCTCATAAGAAAACTTACGATAAAGCTGACATTTAGTTCTGCTTTTACTTATAATTTTAGATTTGACCTTTGACGAACGCGTTTCCCTTGACATCCTGCGAGAGGCGCAGTGCGGTCCTCCTCAGGGCCCCACCAGGCGCCACTTCCAGGAGGTCGTGAATGTTCTCATTGTAAATTTCACAGAAAGAAACCCAAACAGAGAACTTGGTGTTAGCTTCCACCTCCAGTGAGATTTCATCCTCTGCATTGGTCCACAGCATGGAGGTGCCTGCAGCAGACACACACATTTACACACACACTGTACCATCCCCACTGCTTTTGTAAAATACATTCGTGTCTTGGAGCTTGATCTGTAATGTTTGTCATAACTACAACATTAATATTAACAGCACAGACATGTTCAGTGTTGCATGCGCTACATTAAAATGTAAAACTTGCCTTCAATGACAGTCCTGTTGGTCGAGTTCAGACTGATGTTGCTCTTTGCACTCTAAAGCAAAAATAATAAAATATTATAAATACATAAAACCATGTGTGGCTGATAAGCAAGAGCAGACAAAAACCTTTAGAGAAGAGTTCACCACATGATTGAGATTCACCAAAGACTCATCACAAGCTTTAAAATGGTTTACAGGATGCAACAGTAAAATAAAACCACTCCTGCAATTCTGAAAACCACTTTGTGGGTTCAGAGCAAATATTCAATCTTGCAGTGCTGTGCAATGCTTTCTTTGAGCCGTATATTAACACCCTGTTAGAGCCCTGCTGATATTTGAGTCTAATTGCAATCCTGCGTTCTTGTGCACCTGTTTGTTTTCTCCCTCTCTGCTCACGAGGATCTTTGAGTGTCCGTCTGCAGGGCTCATTGGTGTGCATGTTGAATGGTTCTGCTAGCACCTGGCTCTTCCTCACATCCTACTGTTTAAAATGTCCCTTGTTTGTTTGTTATTCTGGCCTCACTTCCCCCTAATGTGATGAAACTGTGCAGCAGACACTGCTCTATAGAAGGTTTTTAATGGTCCTCTGATGATCATGTGCTGTGTGAGGCGTAGCTGATACATTTCTATATTTGACTGCAAATATGTGTATGAAAATATTGCCGACAAGCTCCAAAAAAACAAAAACAAACAAACAAAGGTAAAACACAGCTTCAATTCTTTAAAACACAACAGAACAACGTTCAAAACCTTCCAGAACAGACTATCACTGATTGGCCCCACAGGGTGGGTGTCGGGTGTTCCCACAGCAGAGTCTTTCTTCACTGTCAGGAAATACTTCCTACAACATGTTTATGACTGCAGTCTCACACACACACACACACACACACAGCAGAACTTTGTGCCGCTCGAACATGCCGCATGTGAAGGACTCAAAATGTGGTTTTGGTGTCAGGGTCACAGTTAGGTTGTGGTTAGGTTTAGTTCATTTTTGATGGTTAAGGTTGGGGAAAGTATTAGGTTACTTAGGTGTCCCCACAAAGATATGAAAACACAGTGTGTGTGTCTGCTCACACACACACACACACACACACACACACACACACATTACCTCTTTTAGCTGTCTGAGGAGGCTTCGCTTGAACAATGCTTCCTCCGTCTGCTGCTCCACAGTGAGCCTTGTGAACTCTCGGCAGCGATGCGGCTTGATGCTCATTCCAGGGAAAACCTTTTCATTGATGCTGCTGAAGATGACATCGAGAGACCTGGGCAGGATGCCAGCGTCAGAATCCGGACCTTGAGTGACACAAGCATGATGATGGACTGTGACACATCGACAGGCAGTCGAGTTTTATTAACTTTCAAAGTCAGTCAGTTATTAACATAGAATAAAAGTCATAAAAGTATGAAGTGTTAAATCGTGACGTGAGAAACACATCAAGGGATGAGAATCAAGAACTGGTTCCCAGTAGTTCAATTCCTTGGAACTGGCGATCTGCTTGCACTGTGATTGGCTGATTTCGTGGAGTAGTATAATGAATGACTTTCGCCTGGGAGTAATTAAGTAACTTGCTGCATCACTTTAGCAAAAAGTATCCTGTGCAATACTTTAAGTAACAACTCCAACACTGATCACAACAAAGAGCACAAACAGGCGACCACACAGCATCGATGTCTTTGAAATCCTGCTGAGAGACGGTGGCGACTTTTAACATGGTGAAAACAAAAATCGATAATGAATCAGAAACCAGCTAAATTCTTATCGATTCTCATCGCTAATCAAGGGAATGAATGTACAATTAATTTCTTACAGTCAAATCCATCATCATCAACCAGCCAGCCCACACACGTTTGTTAGCCTTTACAATAAAAACTCAAAACACTGATTCTGATCTCACTTCTACAGGCTGCTCCACAAGCCTGAGCATGAAAGCCATACAGGCTGTTTAATGAGATCAAATACCTCCAAAGGAAAAGAAAAGAAATTATTTTTTAAAAGGAAAACTCAGCGACTCTGTCGAATAGTCCTGGCAGTCGTATATAAAAGTGAAGCTAGCTAAAGTTTGAATTGCGACTTGATAGGTAAAGCTAGTAAGCTTTAACACTTGCACATCAATTTTAGATGAGTTAAACAGCTCAACTGTTATTTCTTTTTTTTTAAATGTCTTTCCATGTTAGAGTATAGAGTTCATCAAAACAGGTTCAAGACAGCAGCTGGACGAGATCCAGTGTTGAAGACAGTGGACTCACAATCATGAGTGTTTGTTGCTGTTACACTGATCCACCACAAGATGGCATCAGTCAGATGGTTTTCATACAAAACTGCAAAGCAACTTTGCCTGACATAAAAAGTGATGCACTTCAGGACATGAGGGACTGCCACATACCGAGGAATGTAAAGGTCTTCCCAGCATTTGTGACTCCATAAGTGAAAACCAGAGAGTTTCTGCCTTCGAGAACATCTTTCACCAAATCCTTCACCGTGCCTGCGAACAGCTCCCTCTGTGTTGTCTCAGGGCCATACACCTGTCCAAGGAAGGAAAAAGGCACATCTGTACTGACGGTAAACTTATCGTCTCATATTTAAATATGAGGAATTCTCCAACATTCTGGCCTGAGACTGAGCAAAAAAGACAGGGTATGGATCATTTATAAGGAACATCAGAATCTTTCTGTGGGCGTTGATGATAAAAACACTTTGTGACACCAGGAAACACCAACCTGAGAGAACTGGAAGTGCTGTCCAGTCTGTGGAAAAGCTTTGTCGGTGCTCAGTCTTGCTGAGAGGGACGAACTGGGAGGCTTGAGCAGAACTGTGTCAGGGAGCTTGATGGTAACACAGTCCTGTTAGTGAATGAATAAGTAACAGGAGGAACACAGACGGGGGTTATTCTGGTTCAGTTTACATTCACTTAACATGATCTGCAGAAGCATCAGCAGAACCTCATCATTCTGACACTGTGGAAGAAGTTCTCCACCACAAAACAAAGCCTGTTCTGTTTATTCGATGGCCTTTGAATTCGGTGTCTGCACTTTGAACACAAATTCAGTTCCAATCAATATCCAGCATATTAATTACTCTCACGTCCATGACTTCATTCTTTTTTTACCTGAGACTCTCCACTGTTTGTCTCTGCTGAGGTGAAAGGTCGGACTCGGAGGTAGACCTGAAGGTGTTCTTTCTCCTCAGTGCAGGAATCCTGCAGGAAACATCGGATTTCAGTGAAAAATCACAAAGTGAACGATGAGATTTTTGGTGTTACGTTCAGTTTGCACAACAGGCCATGGATGGATATGTCGGTGTTTATACATAAGGTTCCATTAACACTTCATTATTGGTTCATAATCAGTTTCCTCTGTGGGAAATTGGGGGCCTGCACATGTTTTTAACATCAGCAAAACAGTTTCATTACCTCCAAGTCTGAACCTGAGGCCTGCACCAACACCAAGGCTGAAAGGTTAACATGTTCATTTGTGCTGTAAAGTTTTCAACATGGGAGCCTACAGGGACCGGACCACTTCTGGAGCCTCTAGTGGCTCTTAGAGGAACTGCAGTTTTTGGCTTAATTCTTCACATCGGGAGTTTGCTGCTTGCCAAATCCCAAAATGTATAACCAAGTACCTAAATATCTTAATAGTCAAATATATGCATCTTACCCAACTCAACACACTGAAGAAACAGAGTAAATGAAAGCTTGAATTTGACTTGGGTGCAAAAAAGCTCCACTGTTTCCAGTTTAATGTTTTAATCTTACCTAAAATGTAAAAACATTACAAAAATGTGGCAGCCTGGCAGGTTGAAGGTTCTAGCGGTCCCTGCCAGACTAAAACACCTAATCCCATTTCCACATGCACTGCAGTCCCAAACCTTCCCAGACACTGGTCAGAGGCACCGACACAAATGTCGCAGCAGAGCTGGGCTGCACATTAAAATGTTGTTTTTTTTTGTTTTTTGTTTTAAACACACCAGCTCTCTTGTACAAAGCCAAAACATCGCATTCCATGCATCAGCTCCACAATACATTATATTACAAACGTCATGCATTTATATTCCTTGGTGCAATGAGACAAGCCCGGATGTCTGAGAGCCACATGTCAGCCTCGGATGATGATTTTGTACCTAAAAAGGAGCTACTTCAAACACGCTGAAGAAGCTGGTGATGTGAGACCCAGATGTAAACAAATCACACTAGTTACACTTCATATGACAGGAAAAGTAAACAAGTGGGGTTACATATTCAGTAAACTGACACGTCAAATTTGGGAGTGTGTAAGGATAGAACGTTTACATCATTTACGTTTCCTACTGTCTGCAAACGTCAACAAATCACTGTTCAGTAAACTTTCTTGAAAAATCCTGACATAATTTTGTTGCATATTAACACCACATTCTGCCTCCAGGTCTCCCAGCCTCCCACCAACAGTCGCTGAACAATCGTCTGTGGAACAGTGGACTATGTTACTTATAAAGTTTCAATCCATTCAGTTTAATGTCTTAGTCTTAATATAATTTACTGTTACTATGTTATTCATTTAGTATTATAATTTCCACTTTTTTGTATCCTTAATTGAATATTTTTTTGTCTTTTATTGGTTCCATCTGCCACCGAGTGGTTTTTTCCTCCCTTTCACACTAAAAGTATGAAGCCATAAGAACTTGAACTCTTGGATCTGATTTAGAATCCATCCGATTATTTAACAATATTCAGCATTATTTCTTCCCCTTTCTGCACTGGCTGCTCTGTGGCCGACAGAAAAACACATCATTTCTATTATTTGTTTCATTTAAGAAGGGCCAGTGAACAATGTTTAACATGTACATGTGAGTGCATCATATAAAAGTGGCATGTTTTTTGCCCTTATTGTTCCTGGAAGGTACAGCCTTTATATAAAAATAAATAAATAAATAAATAAATAAATAGAAACAGGAAAGATAGACTTAAAACAACATAAAAGAACAAGAAAGCACACAAAGGGGCATTTGCATGGCTAAACTGGAGAACAATGACAGCCTCAGACTGCACACATGAAGATAAGTAAACCACTAGGTAAATGCTGCAATGTTGTGATAAACGCTGGCTTATATGGGGTCATGTGATTTGCTCTTTACCTTAACCACATTAAGCATGTTGAGGCGACTTGCTGTGAATTTATGCGACATATACAAGAATGAACTGAAATTAGGAAGCAGCAGAAAGGCAGAGCTGTGACAGTGCAAACAAGATTATTTACACATAAATAATACTAACCAGGCTGAAACATGTTATTAGTGTTTGTGTCCAGTTATATCAGTCTGTTCACATGTAATGCAAGTTGTTTGGCTGTCAGATAAAAACCATTTATCTCAAATATGCTGCCAATCAAATGATGCATTTAATGTCATTAAATGCAACACTGGGACAACATTTCTTGCTTTCTAGGAAACAGTGACAGCAGCGCTGCCATTTTTACCAATATTTTAGACACTTTTCTGGTATCTGTACAAATACCTCTGAAAGAGGAGAGAGCGGATGTCTCCCATCAGTCTGCAGCAAAGTTTAAAAGGAATTCAGCCAAATTGAAAGATGGCTCAACTAAACTAAACTAGTTCGTCTGCATTCTGACAGCTTTGGTTTTAACGTTGTCTTTCTTCGGGCACATGTGGAACCAAGAGCCGGGGGATGGGACCAGTGAAAGGATGCTTGTTGATCAGGTGGTTTGATAAAAGACTCTTGATGGCTTTTTAATTGCAATCACAGTAAAAAAGCGCTGCTCTCGTCCACTTTAGAAAACTTTATTCTCAAACTCCACCCGGCTTCATCTACTCAACATCTCCGTCACTCCCTGCGGGTCTCTAACAACCAAGACTGTGGCTTCAACATAATCTACAGCAGTAACTTTCACTGCTGTTGTGAAATCAAAAATGGAGACAGCTGGGACTAAATCTGCGAATACTTTTTTTTTTTTAAAGTGCTAGAGTCATCTATTTATAGCTGAAAAACTAATTGATGTATTTGCCCCGTTGAGTCCTTCACCACCAGCATTGTCCTCCTGCTGAACTTTCCACACCTCTGAGCAGACTTTCCTTCAGTTACCTCATACGCTTCGGTTACTGTGAAAACAATCCACCACTTTGCTTCACAAGCAAACTTTAGCTGGCCATTCAAATCCCCTGACATACTTACTTGTTTTGGTTATTAGTCCCATTTAACACTGCTTCTGAATAGCAGTGTTCCCTGTGTTAACAAATAACACACTGAATGACTGGTGAACTGTTTTAGTCTAAATTTGGACACCAACATTAAATTATTATTTATTTGACAGCAAATATATATCAGCTCCTTCATTACTACTAATAACAAGTCAGTATCAGTCCAGGAAAAGTTACATCAATGAAATCCTAGTTTTATTTGTAACATATTTAATAAATTATCTATTTTCAGTCAGTTATATTCAGTCACTTTAATTTTAAAACTGTGTATATGATGTACATTCTGTGTATTTATTATCTCACTCTTATTGCCTGTTTATGCCCCGTCTTTATCTTCAACATCATGCTGCTCTGTTGTATCTTAATTGCCCCTTGGGGACAGTCTTTCTGACTGTGATTGTGATTTATGTTTTTTTATGTACAAGGTTTTGACTGCATGGAGACATTTGGGGTGCAGTTATTGAAGAATTGTGGATAGAAATGTTTAGAAAATGGCCCAAAATAGGCTGAATCTGTACACATTTCTGTTTAATAGAGTGTGCTTGGACCGATTCTTAGGCACGAAACCCCCAGGTGTACAGCCAAGTGTGCGCATGCTGCTGTAAACACTTCATAATGTTTTAAACATAGTAGGTACCCCGTATCACGTTATTTCTGTCACACAGTCACCCGTATGGTCAACACAAGCGTTTATGTCAGCACTGTATAAAAGACCTGGTTTACCTGTGAGTCTGGTAAGGTGCCAACTTCTGATAAGTGCGCCCCTTTCAAAACGTCAGCTGCTACCTGTTCCTGCTTATCAGCCTTGTCAGGGCATGATTCCATCATCCTGCAACAACAACAACAAAATGAGAAAGCAACTGTAGATTTAAAAATTAACTGTCAAAACAGCCCACAGGGCTAAATGATCACACATACACACCTCGCTGTACAAAAACATGACATTTATCAATTTAGTATGGTCATCAAGTTGGTGCAAATCCCGCCCTTCAAAAAGCAGGCGTTTCAGAGGGTCGCTGTGAATTCGGCAAACAAATAAATAAACAAAAGAAGTGAGTCAGCTTCGTTAGCCAACGACTGATTAGCTCATTGCTACGATTTAACTGCTAAGTTAGCCAGCTAACAACAATGGTTAGCACTGCAGGGGAAAACACCGTAACAATAGATTTGTGAGCGTTTTTGCCAAGTCACAGCCAAACGTCATCACTGTATCATCGACGTCTATTCCAGACACTCGTGCACTTTTCATTGATGTATCACAAATTTCTGATTAGTGCCACTCTTCACTTGACAAGGAGCCGCACCTGTCAGTTAACAATCACAACACTTTTTAACAAATGTCCGGTATCTTTTCCGAAACAGGAGTCGGACAGTAACCGTTACATTGGGATACTACTCGACAAACATACTCACGTTGCTGTTATATCTGGAACATCGGGCGCTAAAACAGAAGAATATTCTTTTCTATGCTAACCAACGTAGAGCTAAACAAAATAACAGGACGGCGCTCTGAGTTTGAAACGAACCAATCGGCTTCGACAAGAAACTGCACATGCGTGCTTTGTGTTGCGTTCACATGTAAGGCGTACAGGCGGATATTAGAACTCGTAAATAAACCAGCGGAGATCTCTACAAAGCGTCTGTTATCAGGCTGTTATCAACCAGTTATCACATGAGTTGTTATAATACAAAGTAAACAATTAAATTGTTAAATTAGCTTATCTAAACAAAACATTTAATTTAGAGTCATTAAAACCAAAATACATCAAAATCTCGCTAGTTCAGGATTAAATGACGTGATGAAGAGTTAATTTTTGGTAGATGGTAAAATAAGAGGACAAAAGTGAATTTAACCATCTGTTGTGCTTGGGCTTAGTGAAATACGGGATTCACGATGTTCGTAATCTGTAAACAAAAACTCTATGTCACAAAAGGGACCTAGTTTTAAGAGACCTGTTAGTGGTCATAATGTTAGGCTTGATCAGTCTAAGTTTCACATGATTGTGTACCCCAACAGGAAATGAACCTCTTTGTAATGCTGAAAATCCAGAGTTGCTGGAAGTTTACTTACTAATCCTCAATTCTTGAGTCACTGTAAAAGGCCTACAGCTAAATTTAATGTGGGCTAAGCACCTTAGCCCAAACAAAATGCGTAGAAGAGCTCTCATCACACGATGTACAGTACAGTTCTAAACATATTCACTCACACATTCAAATCATTGCATTCAGGTGTTCCAATTACCTCCATGGCCGCAGGTGTGCAAAATCAAACACCTCTGCCTGCAGACCGCTTCTACAAACATCTGTGAAAGAATAGGTCGCTCTGAGGTGCTCAATGAATTCCAGCATGGTACCATGATAGGATGCCACCTATGCAACAAGTCCAGCCACGAAACTTCTTCACGACTAAATGCTTGGTGGCATGCAGGCTCAGGTTTTCAGATCGGCTCAGCTTACTTCATATCACGGAGCGAGTACTAAAAAAAGTACCTGGTACCTAATAGTACTAGCTAATGGAAACCAAAAAACCGAGTCGCGCTGAGTAGGCACTAGTGGAAAAGGACTATTAGTGGTGTTATAACAAAGTGGAAGCGATTGGGAACGACAACAGCTTAGTCATGAAGTGGTACGCCAAATAAAATCATATACTGAGGTGCATATATGCAGCTTTCTGCTATATTGCTATATTCATCACTGTAACAATTGGAAGAATTTCACCTGATTATGCCATTTATTTTCCTTTCCATCAACTCTACCTGAGTTTGTTTCTGTTTGGTCCTTTCATGAATTTTCTTTTTCTCACGTGGAAAGGCTCCATTCACAAGCTGCTGTCATCTCTGTGCTGCGGAGAACACTGCAGCAGAAAGAGCTGCAGATAAAATGCTGGTTGTTGATGTGATGACTTATGTAACACAGACAAAAGGGGGAAAACAAATTACAAGCACACTGTTAGAAACACAGAGAAATCCAGCAAATCAACCCTCACAAATATTAACTGTATTAAAAAAATGTGCTTCTGGAAGAATGGCCATAAATTTCCATAAACACTCCTAAACCTTGTAGAAAGCCTTCCAAGAAGAGTTGAAGCTCCTATAGTAGCAGGGACGGGGGATCATATTAAACACTACTTATTAAGAATGAGGTGTCACTTACGTTTATATGTTTTGCACCTGTTGTCAATTATCTTTTTAAAACAGCTGCAATGTTTTTACTATTTTGTTTCTTGACTGTATATTTTAAATCGTCTCCTCTGTTCACCAAAGTAAACGTGACTCTTTCCCAACTTTTGCTGCCATCAATGTCAATTCTAGAATTACAATCAGACAGCTAAGATTATCCACATCTGGAAGTGAAATATCAGGCAGTACTTTAAGCATACAGACATTTTACAGTAAGTGCTAAATGAATGCAGACTTTTAAAGTCAACTTTAAAACATTGTATATAAGACTATCAAATAAAAAAATGAGGTGCCTTATTTTAGGATTCCTTCACTATAATACGTTATATAAGACAAAACATTTTAATGTTTCTTACACCTAATGAGACAAAATGTAGGAATAAAATGACTCCATAGATGTTCATCAGGAAAAGACAAAGACTTTAGATGGTCTTTAAACACTATGTGCACGGTGTGCTTAACGTTCCATATGATCTTCCAGGACAATAACGTGACATGCTCCAGAGGCGCCTACTTAAGGACTGACAAACCTCAATGAAAATACATTAATGAAAAAGAGCCCTCATATGTTATCTTATACTGAAAATTGGATTTGCTTTTTAAAAACAAAATATGTATGGATATTTTCATCACATACACCGTAAATGTAGAACAAGTCATTCTCTTAGAATTACGATGCTTTACAACAGCGGTCTCCAACCTTTTTGCGCCACGGACCAGTTTATGCCCGACAATATTTTCACGGACCGGCCTTTAAGGTGTCGCGGATAAATACAACAAAATAAAACTAGTATCGGTACCGAAAAAAAGATTTATTCATAACACACGTGAAAAGACCCAGGAAAACCGAGTTAATGATAAAAACGATAACAAAATAACGCTGAAAACCGATAAAAACCCTGAAAACCAGACATTTCACACCTGAGCCTCAACTCTCGCGGCCCGGTACCAAACGACTCACGGACCGGTACCGGTCCGAGGCCCGGGGGTTGGGGACCGCTGCTTTACAACACTGGGGGCACACAGTTACACCTTTTGCTTTGCAGAAAGACACAAACACTTTCAGACAGGAGGACAATGTGTACTTTCACATGTATGGCATCATCATCATCAAACATTTCTGCACAATCCGAGTTTCAACTGTGTGTCTACGCTGGACAAACACAAACTTTTATTAACAAGATGAACACTGTCACAGTGATGTGTGGTTACTTTTGCTCCTACAGGAGATGGTTTTTCAATTCCTCATCGCCTCCATTTTGTATTTATATAATCATGTTTATGTTTTGTTCAGAGGGAGAATGTAATCTGTTCTGTCTGTCTGTTTATTAGCTGTCCATAGTTATGAGGATATAGTTTTAAAGTTTTGAATCATAGTAGATATTAATAACAGCTCAAGTTTAAAAAAAAAAAAGAAGCTCAAGCTTGGCTCAAGTTCACACCAAATATGACGCCACCCCCAAACTTAATATTACCAACAACTTTTCATGGATCGTAACAACTGATTGGCCTTGGAGTACATGAGTGGTTCGCACTAAGCATTTGACTTTGACGTTAGTTAATGTCATGTGAGGCCGTGGTAGGCAGCAGGCGGACCCAAATGCAGGACTCACACACAAAAAGTGAACTCAAAATCCTTTAATTGAAAACTAGCAAAAGATTACTGAGAAACTAAAACTAAAAACTCAAGGAAACCTGGGACAGGGACCACGGAGAGCCTTTCACACACGATGTGACACAGAGCAAGGAAAACACAGGGCTAAAATACACGGAGGGATAACGAGAGAATGGGACACAGGAGGAGAGTACACCTGGGAGTAATCAAGCGCAACAAGACCTGGGGAAGCAAAAGACACACTGAGACACAGACTTACAAAGTAAAACAGGAAACATAACACATAGTCGCGGACTTGACAAGGGAATACGGCTGACAGGGGAGACAGAGCAACCATGGAACACAGAGACAGAAACCAGAATACTACGAACGCTAACATTGAAACCAAAAGACTAGCAATGATAAATACTGACAAAAATAATGCAAAATGCAAAACTCAAAACACTAGGTCACTGACCCAGGACCCTGACAGTTAAAATGTATGTATTAACCAGTAATATGTACTCACCACAGTTATCATATGTGTACAGATATACACATATGATAACTGTGTCAGTTGTCAGGTATGTTGACTTTCTTTCCAGTCCTTGGATTCAAATGTAAAATGGTCAATGGCCTGTACTTAGTATAGTAGTGATGGGATTTCCGGCTCTTTCGGCTCCGAACCGGCTCTTCAGGTTGTTTTGTTGCTTTAATTAATTTATTATAAACAATAATATAAAATTATACACAAAAGGAATTATTAATGTAAAAAAAAGTGGTTTTATTTATATATGCTTATATATAAATACACGTGGTGGCCCCTAGAGACAAAATACGTACAAACTCCAAAACACATTTCTAGCGTTAACTGAACTTCCTAAACAGAGCTACCTAGATCACTTAAATTACACAACTGAAAGCATGAAAGCATATGTGTATTGTTTGTGTATTTATACACAAGCACTCATATATATTCAAATAATTAAAAAAATCTTTGTTTACCTATTACTACCACACACCAAATCGGTCGTTGGTACTTGCTGGCTAGTGTAGCCTCTATGAACAAAAGCTCAACACTGCGCCCAGCATCCTGGAGCACTTCTGTTGTGTTTTGTACGTGTTTTGTCTGTAGGGACCACCGTAAATATACTTTTATTTATTCACTCCACATAAAATGTAATAAATAAATCATATAATACAAAAACCAACTAGTCACAGTTCAACTTTGAACTATTTAAATTTTCAGATTTTCCTTTTAAACAAATTTAAAATGAAACAACACAAAACACTGCAAACCACAACACAATTAAATATAAATTAAAATATGAAAACGAAAAGAAGATGCATATTCTCTGTCATATGGACCTGCATGAATAAACTTTCTGAATCCTTTATCATCTGCAACTGAAAATAGTTGTGGATGATTACTATACCTTTCTAATGTGACGTTGTTGTCCCTGGCTCTTTCTCTGTCTCTCCCTCCCGCTCTGTTCCTGTGCTAATGCGAGTGTAACTTTGATTTTTTTGTCAAAATTGACATTGAGCAAAATCAGTAGAGATATTACGAAATAAGCACAACATTTTGAAAGCAGCTGACATCCAAAAGCCCCTACAAACACATCCATAAAAGCCTGTCAGGCCCTTTGTGATAACAAATGTTGCCAAATTAATAAATACCAAAACTAAAGATATTTCCTCTTTATTGTGTTTCATTTAATCTTCCAATTACAGTTTCAGGTCCCCCTCCCTCCCAGGTCTTATTCGCACGCTACACCAACTTCCTGCCCCTCACCTCCCCACATTGAAGCAGCTGCAGAGAGCTGCAAAAAGCAAAGGAAGTGAAAGTAGGTTTCTGTATGATCCAGATCACGGTAAACTGTTAAATAAACTATAATTTCAAATATCTGTAATTATTTTTGGGGTTTCTGCAAAGTGTTTCAGTGATTTTACAAATTCAGTAGTCAGGCAGTGTTTTGCACCATCAGAGTTAATCATCATAGTCAAGTCACTGTTTTGTGTTGTGCTGGAAGACAAACGTCTGCTCAGCCTGCAGGACCACCAGAAGTTAAAGTTGAATTTATCAGAGATTTGGCATCTTCAATGCCAACTATTAAACCCGAGTCTTTGATCCCCATGATAGAACAGAGAAATCCCGATTCAGGAGACATTTATAATTCTTCATTCAATCCAGGACTCTAGACTAACTTTTTGCCATGGGCGCACAAAAGTTAGGCGCACTCAAATTTTTCAACCGCATCGCTTAACACCGCAGTTTTACATGTGCACCTTTTGGGGGGGGGGGGAGTTGCAGTCCATACAGACAATATTCATTTTTAAATTATTAACTAACACTCTTGTGCTTAAAGTGCTTTGTCAATATTTTAGAAAATGTTAAACTTAATCATCATCTCGGCTCCTCTGACGACCTGTTTGCTGTTGCATGCTGCTGAAAGGCAGTGTTAGAGGGGACAGTTGGGCAGTGCATTTATTGCAGCATATAATGTGTTTTCTGGATACACTGTGCTTTTTCAGCATTCAAAGATTGATGGCACCGTGTCAGAGCACTGGCTATGGATTTCAGACGGATCAGGCCTTAACTTGACAAAAAAAGTTATTAGTAGTTAATTAATAGTTTTTTTCATCTTTTCTTATTATCTCATCTACACCAGACTCTTCAACCTCTCACTGGATCCCATCCTGTCTAAAATCAGCCACAATCTTCCCAGTGCAGAAGAAGTCTCCCGTCACCAGCCTGAACGATTACCGCCCCGTGGCCGTCACGCCGATAATCATGAAATGCTTTACCATCCCAGTCTACTGTGTATGTGCTGATCAAGAGTGAACATTTCACATTTTGATTAGACACTGATTTAAACATTGAACCTATAATTTATTCTGGCTTTTACATCTAATGTTCAACAGCATAAATTATATAAATATGTGAGGTTTTTATTCAAACACTAAACCAACTTCCTGTCTGTCATTTACATCCTCACACTGAAACATGGATAAGTTCAAAGAGCAAATGAAATGAATCTAGGTCTGATAGGTTTGTAGCTTGAACCCATCCGCTGGAACGTTGAAGGCAATATAATTACACTGCAAAGCAAGACACAAGTAGGCAAAGTTCTTCATGTTTCTCATGCACGGGAGAGAACCGGACAGGCGCCGTTCCTTCGCTTGACCCCAGTTGCTCTCGTCCGTTCTCCCGTACCACTGCCCTTTTATTGAGGTTACATGAATATGCATAGGTTCATTAACATATGACGTCTACATACAAACAAAGAGTACCTTGCCTGTGTGTGTGTTGGCGTATGTGGTGGATGTGTGTGTGTGGTGGATGTGTGTGTTGGATGTGTGTGTGTGTGTGTGTGTGGGTACTGCTGATCAAAGGATCATAAAAGCACACAAGCAAACATCCTTGGTCAGGAAGAGGGTAGACCCCCCCTCATCCTAGATAACACCGTGAGGAAGTCCAGCAGTTCATTTATACACAAAAATCACTTAGACTAGAACAGACGTAACTACGTTAATCCTACCATAAAACAATAAGAGAAGGTATGACCTCTCTCGTGCTCCCAGGATGTGGGTGTGCATTCTAGTGTGGAATACACACCAAGCCTTTGCAGCCTGTTAAAGATCACACACAATTAATTATATGCCTCTAAGTATACATGGTTGAATATTTGTAAGCATAAATGACAATCAACAATACAAACTCTAACAAGGTCTGTATATAATCATGAATTCATGCTGAACTACTGAATAAACTGAATTAAAAAAAAACTTCATGGTAAGTTAGTTGTTTGAGTGAGTCCTCATATTCATGTCTTGTTTCCCATTTTGCTGGAAGAAAGGGAGCCTGCTCAGGGGTGGGTGCAAGTGTTGTTTATTTGACATATTAAGTGGAATTATTATATTTAAAATTAGAATTAAGTAAAACTTCAAACTAGGCACTGGGTAACAGATTATAGAGAGATAGAGAGAGAGAGAGAGAGAGAGAGAGAGAGAGAGTGTGTGTGTGTGTGTGTGTGTGTGTGTGTGTGTGTGTGTGTGTGTGTGTGTGTGTGTGTGTGTGTGTGTGTGTGCGCGCGTAGGGGTGTCAATGGGGTGGAGCATATGATACACCCCAGGCAGTTTCCTTGTTCAGATTCACTCGGAAAATTAAGTCTGTGAATCGAATCTTCATAGCCTTCATTTTACCAACTAGCTGAGCTGAAAGTGGCCCTGAAGCAAGTAAGTAGATACAAACCTTATATTCTGTTTTTATAATGTTATCACAAAGCGCTTTTTATATAGTGGTAACTCCAATATATTTGTCTATATTCAGTTACCAGTCGAATAGATAAGATAAGATAAGATAAACTTTATTAGTCCCACACGTGGGAAAGGAAAGGAAGTGGACAGTGCAAAAGTTATATAGCAAAATTAGAATACAATAAGAATAAAATACTATATAAAGTAGAATAAATAGAATAAAATATACAATAGGATAAAAATTTATACTTACAAGTTTATACTTTTTAGCACCTAATGGATAAAATGTTCATGTTACATTATTAAGTATTACAGTTACATTACAGAAAAAAATACTTGGATAATATATGTTTTGCTTGTGAATGTACTACTGAAGTATTTTTGGACAGTGAATTTAAATAGGTGTAAAATTGAGGTTTGACGTCGCGTGAGCCAGTAAATTTCTTCTTTAAGGCCTGCCTTTCCATTCAGTTTAATTTGAGTAAACAAGTTTTGAAGGACCATTACATTTTTATCACTTATTTTTGTTTTTATCAGTCAAGCATATAGACTTTCCATCTTTTCCAATGCTTCTGTCCAGAATTTAATGGCTACAAAAGAACATTTTTAACCTTCCAACTTTTCAAGCATGCTATTCCATTCAACAGGTTATTTTCTGAAGAAAAGGACGGATATTTCTTTTACAGCAACTCCACCACACACAAAGTTAGATAAAGATGGAGAGTTTCGATGTGGTGATGTGGATGGACATTACTGTCTGCCTTTTTTTGACTATATTGCTCATCCTTTGGCTTTGTTTTGTGGTATGTAAGACATTATTGGGATTGCTTTCTTTCTGTGCCTCACTCTATGTTTCATTGCGTTAAAGTGACTTAATAATTAATTATTAACTTATTAATTAATTAATTAAATTATTAACTAATTAACTAATAAACTAATTAATAATTTAATTTTCCCTACAGGTACGAAGGGAGCAGGTTCTGGTCACCTACTACACAAATCTCTTATTCTCCAATCTAATCCAGTTCAGTGCAATGATCTTCTGGAAGTCAAACAAAGGCCATGAATATTACACCACTGAAACTATTTTTATCGGTATTTACCTCTTTGGTTTGATGGCTAATCTTGAGTTCAAGATGTGCATTGCTGCTGAAAGGTATCTGTCTGTCTCTTTGTGCATTTACATGTCTCTGAGCATTACATTATACTCTAAAGAGTCCTTAAACAGAGAAATGTTCCCTGTGATATGAATGCATGTCTGTCTGTTTTGTGTTTCAGGTGTTTCCTCATCACCTGCCCACAGATGAACTGTATCAGACAAACTAAAGGTTCTTTGCTGGTCTCTGTTCTGGTCTGGATCCTTTGTGTTATCACTGCACCTCTTTGCATAGTTTTGAACCATCAATTTTCCATCACTATTTTGGTCTTCAACCTCTCACCTATGTTTATCCTCAGTTTTGCTTGGACCCTCAGAGCTCTTCCTTCTGCCACCTCAGTGCCCACAGACGAAAAACGAAGAGTTTTAGGAACTTTAGTTGTATTGCTGCTTAACCACTTTCTCATGATCTTTCCCATGGCCGTTTGTTGTACTTCAACATTTAGATATCGCATGGACTTTCCGTATAGTGTTATCAGCTTATTTCTGCTCAGTCCTTTTATGGACTTGGTTCTGTTTGTTTTCATGCGTAAAGGGCCCATTGATAGATTGCTGGCACGTCTGTGTTTCTGCGGTATGGACAACATTGCAGGAGATCTCAGTGTGACACCAACAGTGACAACACCAGTGTGATAATCTGACTGACATAAAAGGAGAGAAACGTGCAGGAAACAGTGGGAGAGATTAGAAATGATGAAGAAACAAACAAAAACCATCCTTTAATAATCCATGAAATGAAATTCAGGTCTAGGTTTTAGTGGTGGTGCTCTCAGTGGGAGCTCTGCTCTTGTTAATAGTGTTTGATACTTCATATCCACATTGTTTTTTTATCTGCAAATAATATAGTATTTTTATATTCAATATGCATTATGTGATGTCCCTTTGTAAATTTGGCCCTTTTTTATTAAACAATTCCTTGCCTTAAAGGTCACATGTTTATTTTCTGGACAGCTTCCGTTTTCCTTCATCATATCTGCATGATTTGGTTGTGGATGCAAATATGCTTATATCACAAAAACTTTTTAAATTTTATATTCATTGTAAACTTAACCTGGAGGTTAAGAAAAGTCAGTTTTTCATTTAGCCTATTGTTTGCTGGGTTATTTTAAAATCATTTCCAGTCCTGTCCTCTTAACCTCAGAGGCCAGTGTTTTATCGAGCTCTATTTTAGCCTTGCAGCTATACAAATAAAGTCTATTAGGCCAGTGTTAAGGTGTTTGTGGCTGGGACGATTTCTCTGGAAATGTGAGACAAGGCTGAACAGCAGAAGTCACCTTATAGTGTCTTCCTAAAAATGTGAAATTAGAATACTACCCACAACAAGGAGTATATACCAGTGGTCCCCAACCATTTTTGCACCACGGACCGGTTTATGTCCAACAGTATTATCACGGACCGCCCTATAAGGTTAAAATACAACAAATACAACAAAATAAAACCAGTACCGATACCAAAAAAAGAAGATTATTCATAGCACATGGGAAAAGACCCAGGGAAGCGGAGTTAACGATAAAAACGATTAAAAGATAACAATTAAAACTGATAAAAACCCTGAAAACCATTGATTTCACACCCGAGCCTTAACTCTTGCGGCCCGGTACCAAACGGCTCATGGACGGGGGTTGGGGACCGCTGGTCTATACTACTAGGTGCATTTTATATATTTAAGGGTTTCCTATTTAATATTCAGTTTTTTTTGTTTCTTTTGAAACCCTCAGTCTATTTCAAAGAGGAGAGTACGTGCTCTCACAGTTTTCCCAGGCTTGCTCATATGGGGGTTATATGATTGTTGTCGTTTTCTCTGTTTTCTTGCATTGTTGTAGGGTCTTTACCTTAATCAGCTAAATTTCTCTTACACATCATATTTATGTTAAAGTGTACAAAATGTGATAATATGTTAGATCTTCTCTAGAACTATGATACTGATGAGAGTTTACATTTGATGTTATTCACTAATTCAGGCATCAACTGCAGTCAGATACCAGGAAGAGCAATTGTGGCTTGTGTTCACAATTGTTGTGGTAAAGCTTACAACTTAACCTAATAATAACACAAACTAATTTTTTGATAATATAAAAACAAAATGGAGACAAAGAATTGTTCACCCGTTTCCTGTATGAAATGAGATGAGAAATGAGCAACAGCAACATCACAGGGAAACATTTGTGGCTGAAATATGAGTCACCGTGGTTACTGTGACACCTTTCAGCTTGTGGGTAAAAGCTCACTTTTGTCAAGCAACATACAAAAGCATAATGAATAATAATGAATACTAGACTCAAATGTTGCTCAAAAATAGGAAAGTATTTATATATTTCTTCACATAATGGAAGATGGCACAAAGGCTCATTTGCATCTGTAGTGTAGAGGAATTTATGTATTATTTACATTATTTTATTGTAAAATGCCTCGGTGCCTCTGGGTTTTTAATATCTCTCAATGTCTCTCACATTCATGCTGTTAACAGATGCTAAGCATAGAACCCACAAAGAACCCAGAGTGGGGAGAAGAGCCTTTTGTCTTTTCAAGGACTGTAAGAGTTAGCAAGGGAGTGCTAAGCCTCCCTTGCCAACAGCTGTGTTCCTGAAGGTATTTAAACCTGCCAGGTTCAGGTGAAACCCTGCCGGTCGAGGCCCCGCGATAATGGCTTCTCTCACTAAGCTTGGGTGTTTGTTCTTTTTTGATTAAAGGATGTTGGCCACTGCTCACCGTTTGTTTGCAGGCTTTATTAAATGGAAAACTTCTGTAACAGTAGTTTGACTAAGAATTATCTGCGCTTGATAAAGCCTCATTAGATTTGCCAGAGGCCTGTACAGTGAAGCAGGATTTGGGGTTTAATAAAGTAACTTTATTTTTAGCCATTATTAGATTATTCTGTTATTATATGTTACCTTATATATGTAATCAAAGTAGTTGAATTAGAATACTGCTGTAGATCACATTATACCCTTTAATATAGAGTGTGTGAGCTGTATGTAGTGTAGTTCTCATTATACTTTTGAGTTAACAGAACATATTCACATATTAGTTCATTAGATAAATGTGCATCACTCTGTATCCTTGATCTGCTGGGAATGTGTTACACTGTTTTCTTGACATGCTTAATTGTTGAATCATGAAGAGAAGGTTGTAAGCAGGAGACTCTGTGTCTAAAGACAGGGGAGATAGATAGACCACATTCCACACCCCCACCTTACAGAAAGCAGAGAAACAACTGCCGAGGTCATAACTTAGGCGCTGTAACAGAGAAAAAGTGTGAGGTTTTGGCTTTTACGACTAGCTGGGGGCCACTAGAGACTATAAAAAGCTGAGCAACCCGTCACCATTTTGAGACATGTGCCTGACCCTCTGGTAGCATCTCTCCCGTCCGGACGTTGTAATGCTCTGACTGTTGAATTGTATGGAAATAAATGATTGTTGATTGAGCATTGATACACCGAGTATTGTCCCTCCTTCAGCCCAAAGATTCAAAGAATTGGGAGATTTCAACACCATGAAAATAAATTGTTTCATAAGTTGTTCACCTTCTGCTCCGGTATGCAAGGCCATTTTATCATACTCCAAGTTATGTACAAAATATAGCAAAAAACCTAAAGTCTCATCAGATTATAATGCTTTATTATATTGGGTCTGTGATAAACTGGTGACAGGGTGTCCCCTGCCGCCTGCCAGAGGGGATAGACAGATGGGATAAGCCCCTATGATATTATGTTGTATTGAATAATCAAGACCAATGTAAATAACTAAATATTTGGTCTGGTGGTTTTCAATTTTTGGAGGGTTGTATGATCTTCATGTTGTGGAAGTTTTCCATTAAATAAAACCTGCAGACAAGTGGTGAGCGGTAGCTAACATTGTTTAATCAAAAACAAAGAACAGAAAACCAAGCTTGGTGGAGAGTCTCCCTGAGCCTAACATGGCTCTCAGTTAAATACTTTCTCCAGGAACAAAAGGAGATTGATAATGTGACGTCATTACGAGGTAAAACCGCAAAGGATTCTGGGAACGCGTGGCAAGCGGTACTGGCGCACGCAGGCTTTCACATGAAAACAGTCACACAGCGATAAAAAGAAACACAAAAAATGGCAAGAAGCTGTTGTATTATTAACTGCATTAGCCGGTCGCATGACAGAAATTGTTCAAGCCATGTTTCCAAAGTAACAAAGAGCCGACGGAGACCGAATACAACGTTCCAGAACACTCCAGCTCACATGTTAGTCTGCTCCAAGCATTTCCACAAAGGTGAGTCTTCTGTTGTAGTTGTAATTACGTAATTTATCATAACATGATTGTTGATGTAGGTTACAAATAAGTCTTATATTGATTTGAATTGAATTTGTTGCGCTATGCTGCTTTGTTCACTGTGGCTTTGCGGGCTAACGTTTGTTGTGTTTTGTAGGTGCGCCTAAATTTTTTTCTTTGGCGCACACACACAAAAGTTAGGAGCACCAGTGCAACCGTGGCAGAAAGTCTACAGCCCTGACAGTACTGTATCCCTCTCTCTATCTATGTGTTTCTCTGGTTAAATTCAGTTTGGTTATGACAACAGTGTTTACAATAAAATATGTTAATGTACAATCCTTAATATGTTATATGTGTCTGTGTTCGTGTTGGGGGGGGTTGGACCGCCCCTGGGTACTCGTGTTCTCGCTAGTCCTGACTTCTTAAGTTCACACGGAAGTCCGGACTTCCCGAGAATGCAGCTCGTTCCTTCTACAATTGGAATGGGGGTGTACTTGATGACACCTCCGCTCCAGAGTTTTGTATTAGTAAAAATACAACACAAGGCAAAGTCGAGGAGTTTATTTGGGCCGGCCTGTTACAGCAGAGTGAAGCAGAAACCTGTTGCACTAACATACATGATGCAGATCTTTTTGCCAGCTGTTCGAAGTTTGTACAGATAATACTCACTCGTGTTTCAGCCACAAGTGTTTTGTGCTTGGTTCCATCAGGTTTGTCACAGCTGTTTCCTCCCTTTGACTACAGTTTATTTAAACATAGTAATATAACAAATCCAGCGCAAATATAAAGCTAGTGCTCTGAAACATAAATATAAAAAGCTCAAACAATTACAAAAGCATGAGCTAAAGTTAGATTACTTAGAAGCAAAAATGAAAGCAACAAACTTCCATCAGCTGCTGCAGATCTCCATTTAGCAATCACAGGTAGCAGAGTGTGTCAGACACACTGTGGCTGTGCTGAGCGTGGAGGAGTGTGTTCATCTGAAAGAGGTGTGTGTGTGTGTGTGTGTGTCTGGGAAGTGCTAGATGTATGCAGACTTTTTAAGTCCACTTTATATCATTTTATATAGGGCCTGCAAATAAAAAGAAAATGTGTGCGTTATTTTTGGATTCCTTCACTATAATAAGTTATATAAGACCAAAAAAATGTAAAGGTTTCTTACACCTAACAAAACACAATATAGGAATAAAATGATTCATATATTGATGTTCATCTGTGAACGACAAAGACTTTAGATGGTCTTTAAACACTTCATACTATCTGCACTGTGTGCTCAATGCTCCATATGATCTTCCAGGACAATAACATAACATGCTCCAGAGGCACCTACTTAGGTATTGACAAGGTGCGATCGTGACTCAGGGGGTTGGGAAGCGTATCTGTAACCGGAAGGTCGCCGGTTCGATCCCCGGGCTCTCTGTCCTGGTCGTTGTGTCCTTGGGCAAGACACTTTACCCTACCACCTACTGGTGTTGGCCAGAGGGGCCGATGGTGCGATATGGCAGCCTCGCTTCTGTCAGTCTGCCCCAGGGCAGCTGTGGCTACAACTGTAGCTGCCTCCACCAGTGTGTGAATGTGAGAGTGAATGAATAGTGGCATTGTAAAAAGTGCTTTGGGTGCCTTGAAAGGCGCTATATAAATCCACTCCATTATTAAGGTCACAGTTCGAGGTAGTGTTTGTAATTTTAGTTTAAGCTATATTCTTTATAACTTGTATTTAAAATTTCCTAGTTTCTGTGCCTCCCCTGTGTTCCTGCTGAGGTTTTTAAAACCTCACGATGTAACTACAGCCCAGCACATGCATCAGTATATTAATGACTAACCTTATATTACAGTTGTTCTCCTGACTGAAGTTTGGTCCATTTACAGCATCATGCCATGCAATTGCATTGTCCCTAACTATCGGGAACCGTCACGTTAAATTTATCGAGTGAAAAAAAGTTACTGTTCATCCTCCAGCTTCACTGTGTTTATTTTATGCTAACCATAGCTGTGTCACTTGCCACCACACAGCACATAATTATATACCAGCTAGCCCAACTTCAGTAACCCTACACATGCCACTGCTGTTTAGTTTTCTGTCGTCATTTATGTCGATATTGATAGCGGAGTTGTACATTTTAATTTTTGCTGTGGCGATGAGCCACAGCGGTGCAGACGGCGCTGTCTGCCGCCCTTGCAGTTTTAATGCCGGTGTCCGCCAGTGCTCCGTAGTGGCCGAGACTGCTGGCGATAAGGAAAGGCTGCACTTCATAAAGGACTCATGCTTGGGGAGATGTTTTCTGGTTGACTCCGGCCCCAAGAAGAGCCTTGGGAACTCTTGTGTCGTCTTTGCATACCTCAAAAATGGTATATTATCTAATCTTAAAAAATGTTTGGGGGGATTTCCTGCGTATCACCAGAGTGAGCCAAAGTACCACTAGTGGTATGCGTACCACATTTTGAGAAACACTGCTCTAAGCGATCGGAGAAATGGGTAGAACAATTACCTTCTCTTCCACTAGAGGGCAGTACAAATACCTGCTCTAATTAAATGGGTCGCCAACTGCTAGTAGAACAGAAGAAGACGAAGAAGAAATTGAATAGTAGTCATGCTGTGAGACGGCGCAGAGCGTAATAGCAGTAGATAAATATTTGAAAAGGAAAAGCAGTGCTCTGACTTGGAACCTGGAGAAATGCCGACCCAGATGAAGGCCCAGCATGATTATTTGTCAGAAGAAAGCAAAAAAGGTATTGTGGAGACAAACCGAGCCAATTCTGACAAAACTGGTGCACGGAGAATTAATGCTTTTTGTGATATTTTTGTTTGGTCGTGTGCTGTGTGATTTTCTAATGTGAAATATGTGCTGTGGCTCCAAAAGGTGTCAAGTCTTTTTTTAAACGCTGCTACACTTGCTCAGAGGGGGTCACATGATTGCAGGGGTTTGTTATTGTGGAGTCTTTACCTTACATTATAGTTGCTGTTATTTGGCGCTATATTAAAAATAAAAAAGCAACCATTCTTTTGTTTTTCCACTTTTGTTTTTATTTTAGCAGACTTTGTTTTTTTCTCTAATATCTTTAGCTATAATTTCATATCAAAATAACAACAATGTTGATCTGCTCACTATTTTAACACCTCCTGTTTCAAACAGGCAAGTCTTTTGGCCAAGAGAAGAGAGTGGGTGGATTTTTCTATAGCAGCTCCATCATACAGAAAGTCTGCTACAGATGGAGAGCTTTGATGAAATCCATGTAATCGTCCTGATAAACATCTATGCCTGCCTTCCTTTGACCATGGCAGTGAGCTGTTGGGTGTGTTTTGTGGTACGTAAATGAAGACTTTTAATACTTTCTATGTCTCATTCCTGCTGAACTAATTCACTTTTACAAACAGTCTAGTTTTATAAAATCTTTTCACTTTGGTCACTTTAAAAGTTCATTTTATGAGTTACAAGTTCATTAAGTTTAGTTCTGAATTCATCCGTCATCCATTTTCTGCTTCTGAAGTGGAAGCTTATCCTTGTCACAGTGTGAGAGGTGGAGTGAAACCTGCCCTGGTCACCAATCTGTCACTCTTTTTAATTCCATCAAACCATTTTGCAGCTTTTACACATATTTCAGTTTTTCGTAAGTCTAAATCACAGGATAAACCACAGACAGGATAAATAAACTCATTTGCTGTAACAAATCTCTTTAATTCAAAAAGGCATGTTCATTACTGCATCAATGTGACTTGTTGCATTAATATTTTCTGCAGGTACAAAAGGAGCAGGACCCCATCACCTACTATTATTATTATTATTATTCTCCAATCTAGTCCAGTGCAGCATGATGGTCCCTTTCATCATCCAACCAAACAGTGAACTATTTCGCGTTTTTCAGTATTCTCCTCTAATTTTTTGCTGTGCTGTGTTTGCTAGTATTAGCTTCAAGATGTGCATTGCTACTGAAAGGTACCTGTCTGTTTATCTCTGTGTGTATTGCATTAAATCTAATTCTCAAGCGTCCCTCTAAAGATAAATGTCCTCCTGTAATGATCAGAATGTCTGTTTGTTTTGTGTTGCAGGTGTTTGGTCATTACCCATCCACAATGGAACTGCATCAGACAAACTAAATGTCCTGTGCCGCTCTCTGTTCTGGTCTGGATCCTGTCTATTATCTCTTTACTTCTTGTTGGATTCTTCTTTATTTTTCCTTATTTTTTCCTTTATTTTGCCCTCGTCCCTTCTTTCCTGTTCATCCTCACTTTGGTTTGGACCCTCAAAGCTCTGCCTGCTGCCACCTCAGTGCCCACAGAAGAAAAACGAAGAATTGTTGGAACCTTAGTTCTCTTGTTAATTAATTAACAAGAGAACTAACCAATCAGCAATGAGCTCCCAGCTACCCTTGCTGTTGACCTTGATCATCATGTCATCGGTGAGTAAGCAAAGTGGGGAAAACCTAATTTGATAAGGAGAAAAGGGCAGACATAACGAGGCGGAAAGTCCGCTAGCAGCTAAGCTAACAGTCTCTCTGGTGTGGTCCCTCCTTATTGGTGTTTATACCTTGGGCTCCTGCCGATCCTAGATTTTCTGATACTGGCTAGTGGGTCATTCTTGATAATAAATCGTAAGTTGGGTTACATATTCGTCTGTCTTCACACACATATTGCATAACTCACTGTTACGTTGCACTTTTCTATTGCACTGTTGTGTCTGTTCTGTCTGGTGTTGCACTGTCTTTGTTTTGTTTTTGTTTTGCAACTTTATGTAGTCTTGGGTTGCTTGTCTGTTATATGTCATATGTAGCACCATGGTCTTGGAGGAACGTTGTCTCATTTCACTGTGTACTGTACCACTACACATGGTTGAAATGTCAATAAAGCCACTCGACTTCAAATGAACTTGATTGACATCCCATTCTTAATTCACACTGTCTGACCCCCTTTGCTGGTATAAGAGCTTCAACTATTCTGAGAAGGCTTTCCACAAGGTTTAGGAGTGCAGGCCAGTCAAGATCTTCCACATCAGTCTTGCTCATCCATGTCTTTATGGACCTGGCTTTGTGCACTGGTGCGCAGTCATGTTGGAACAGGAAAGGGTCTTCCGCAAACTGTTCCCACAAAGTTGAGAGCATGAATTACCAGACGGAGGAGCGTAATTTGTCTCTCCAGAGAACGCGTCTGCACTGCTCAGTGGTGTCATGTTTCACAGTAATGTATCAGAAGCATTACATTTCACTTGGTGTAACGCTTGTGTGCAGCTGCTTTGCCTCATTCCATGAAGCTCTCTACGCACCGTTCTTCAGCTAATCTGATGGCAACTTGAAGTTTTGGAGGACTGTAATTATTCTTTCAGAAATATTTGTAGAAGCAGTGTGCCTGACCCGGGGCTTGATCTTATGTTCCTGTGTAAGTTATTGGAACTCTTGAATTCAGTGATTTGGATGAGTGAGTGAATACTTGTGAAAATATAGTGTATACTAGTATAACAGTGGATGTGTGGCAAATGGTGCCAGCTAACTGCTGACTGAGCAGCTTACAAAGCTGATGTGTGGACTTATTTTGGATTCAGGACAAAAGAAGTTAGTAAAGACTATGACAAGAGCAATGCAGTCTATAAAATCTGCACTGCCAGAGTCAAATATTCAAGTAACACAACAAATGTATGAACACATGTGTCTAGACACTATAGCAACGTAGCTTCCAATGCTAATTTTAAAGCGAAACGAGGTGATCCCGCTTAATGGCCAATTGAAGAAGTTCGAAACGATGAGCAACTTCAACTCGTGCAACAAAAATAACGCAGTCAGTACTTGTTTTTATTTGCAATGACATGCGCCCTTTAAGTGTTGTGGAGAATAAAGCATTTGTTAATAGGATTAAAATGCTGGAGCCGCGTTACACTGTTCTCTTCTGACAACACATCACGGACATTGCTCTGACAAAGTTGACCCAAGATGCCAAAGCGACAGTGCCGGACTCTCTCAGCTCGGCAGAGACAGTTGCTTTGATATGCGACGCTTGGACTTCGAGAGCCACTGAATCGTACGTAACTGTTACAGCACATCACATTACTGAACAGTGGAACCTTCAGTCTCATGTACTACAAACCTGAGCCATGCATGGCAGTCACACAGGTGAACACATTGCAGCGTTACTAACTGACGCCGTGGCTGAATGGGAATTAAACGCAAAGGACCTTGTTGTTGTTACCGATAATGCACCAAACGTGGCTGTCGCTGCTAGACTTGCAGGCATGATGCACATACAATGTTGTGCAGACAGTCTGAATCTTGCCTCACAGAAAGCACTGGAAATACAATCCGTGGCGCAACTTCTCGGGAGGATCCGACATGTAACAGCCTTTTTCAGGCGCAGCACCACAGCCAGCAATCAGTTGAAGCAGAAACAGCGCCTCCTTCAGGTACCAGCTCACACATTGATCATGGACATAATTACAAGATGGAACAGCTCCTATGATGTGATAGAACGATTTTTAGAACAGCAACCAGCCATCTGTGCGGCTCTGCTTTTTGCTGAAGTTAGGAAGAGTGAAAAAGAAATTTTACATTAAGTGAGTCTGACATCATATGTGCAGAAGTTGTCATTGCGCTGAAGCCTGTAAAGGACGCCACCCTGGTGATGTCAGAGGAGAGCATGCCAACCCTGTCCATCATTGCTCCTCATCATGCTGTGCTTGTAATGGGTGCACAAGAAATGATGATACCCCAACAGTAAGGGACCTTAAGACCGCTATAACAGAAGATCTGGGAAAGAGATATGTCAATGAGAGGGCGACACTATTGATGGCGTCAACTGTTGATCCTCGGTTTAAGGACCTTCCTGTCTGAAGCAGAGACCAGTGAGACCTATTCCAGACTGTTGGACACTGTGGTGACTGTGATAAAGAAGGAAAAAAAATGTAAATAAATAAATGAATTAATTTAATTGGAAAAATTCAATTGAAGTTATAAGCAAGTGAATAAAGTAAAAAAAAAATTGTATTGAAGACATTTGTAGTAAATATTAGTGCAGAACAGGGTAAATCTTGGATTTGAATTTTGACTTTGTGACATTAATACTAGTTGGATTTAATGTTTTTCAGCAGCAAAAGAATAAGACTGACAAACGGGTGGAGGAGGAGAATGCCAAAGAGGAGGCTCATCATCCACATATCAAAGACAGCTTTGCCTTCATCCCTCAGCCACCCCTAAGGAGACCAAGGATCTCATGTGCATTGGTGGACTTGGATGGAGCTACGTTTACCTCTACTGGTGATGATACTGTATCAAAATCAGAACATGATGTTGCTGCAGATCAAGAGGTATAGAGATGAGGTCCCTTTGCATCTCACAGGAAATCCTCTACGTTGGTGGAAGGACTATGAACAGCTATCCAAAGTAGCAAGGAGTTTCCTTTGCATTCCTGGAACAAGTGTCTCTGCAAAGAGAGTTTTCTCCTTTGCAGGAGACAGTAAATGCACAGAGAAGTGTCCTGAGAGCTGAGCATGTCGACCAGTTTGTATTCCTGCACAAAAATTTGGAAGTTAAAAATAAACACTGAGAAAACACGATAACATGTAAAATCTCAGATTTGATATTTTGGTTGAATCCCATAAGCACTTTTATTTAGATGAGTAAATTCCCTTTTTCAGGTTGCACAAAAAGTGTTCCATTGATGGACATTGCAGAGCTGTACTTTGTTTTATAACACTGACATTTTTTGTCAGTGTTTACTTGGATGGATTTATATTTGTTTATGTTTGTTTATGTTAAGGGAACATAAAAACTACTAAACTATAACAACAGGACAACTATAACACACCCTCAGAGGCTGGTAGATGCACATGTCACATTAATGAATGCTGGAGTTCAACTCTAATACCTTAATTGTTGGTAAGTTTGCACAAAACAAGCTTGTTCTGCTTCTAAAGACTTTCTACATATGTACAATTCTCCAGGCCTTTATACATCTTATTGATAAGAATGATTACATTTTAACATGTTAACTATAAACATGACATAATGACATCAAATGAAAGATGAAGTCTTAATCTGACCTGTTGAATATTTAAGATCATCATGTGAATGAAAGAACCACGATTATTACACGTTTTTTCATTTTCTATAAAAGCCTGAAAATGTGTGTGTTTAAATTATACATTAATTTTAAACCCTGGACAGGGTCACCGTGGTTACTGTGACACCTTTCAGCTTGTGGTTAAAGCTCACTGTTTTCAAGCAAAGACACACTTTACTGGGAAACAATGGTAAAGGTTTAAATGGAAGTATTTTACATAAGCATAATGAATTATGATTAAAAACATGAATAAATTATATCCCAGACTGTTTTTTCTCCAGAAAAAAGAAGAAGGAGAAAAGGGCAGACATAACGGAAAAAGCAGAAGATATTATTGTATTGTTGCAGTGCGATAATCAATCCTAATTTAATAACCCCAAAAATCACACCTGTCTTCACTTATCCTGGACTTTATTCTGATAGATGGTATTACGAGGTCAGAGGATAAATAGATGCAGACGGCTATGACAGCTGATGCTGCTGACATGAGTCTGCAGCATCACTATCCTGAAGATGGGCAACTAGCAGTTGATCTCAGACACTTTGCATTGTTCTTCTTATTCTGTTGTTTTTTGGCATTTATGCAAATGTGGACAGCTTGGTGAAAAAAATCACTCCATCACTCAGGTTGAAATAAAAAGGAATAACTGTTGAGATGAAATTATTTAAATATATGCTTTATATTAACTAAAGTGCCCTCTAATTGTATAGTGCAGTATTAAATGGACTCGGCCCTGAATAATAAAGGCTCTTACAGCGTATCACTCTCTTAGAAGTAAGTTTGCAGGAGACTCTCGCCCACACTTGGCTGCAAAAAGTCGAGATAACGGGAAAAGACCAGAGGAGAAGTAAGACAAGGTCGCAGCCTCGCTGGAACTGAGAAAAGGTGTGTTGCAGCTAATAGACAATAACCCCTGAGTACGCTACGCAGCGCGACTACTGAATGCTTGTGTAACTATTGTTTAGCCTAGAATGGGGTAGGTGATAAAACTGTTAGCGCATACCGCCATTTCAAGATTCGCGGCAGTGTGTCATGCAGGACGCAGCTCCCTTCTAGAAGTAATTTTGTGAGAAATTAAAAGTGTAAAATGGTCTACTGAGCAGCAGTGTTGGTCAAGTTACTTGAAAAAAGTAATCAGTAACTAATTACTGATTACTTCCCCCAAACAGTAATTCCGTTACTTTACTGATTACTTATTTTCAAAAGTAATTAATTACTTTGTTACTTTTTAAAAAGATGATTTACAACCTGAATAGGTGATAAAGAAATAGATTTTTCAGCCCAATTCTACTTTCTGCATAATCCATCATATAAAATGTAATCAAATGGAAAAGTCTCTTTTTAAAATTTGTTTTATTAGTTTTAATCTTTTAACTTTATACATCAAGCAAAATTAAATTATATGCAACATTCTCTGACTGAAAGAAATTAGTTTAACATTTAAACCTATTTTCTGCACATTCCAGCACATAAAATAAAATAGTTTTTGTGTTTACACGCAGTCTTTCAAATAGATGCAAGTAAAACACAGCAGAAAATAAATAAAGTCAAAGACTCAGCGGTCCTGTTGCTCTATTTTCACCTGTAAAGCAGGAGTGGGGCAGGCGGAGGTTTACCCTGGTGCAGGTGTGCCGCAGCGGTCAGTTGAAGAATCAGCGAGTTTCTCTGTGAATTTCCCATTATGTGGTAGCGCACCCGGTGCTTCCTTGGAAGTTTAGGGTTTTTTTTCGCTGTAAAAACAAGTTTTCTTCCCACGCACAGCGGACACTAATGTTTTTGTCACTTTGTATGGAATCAAACTCAAAGTAAGGTCAGTACTTCCATGCTTTAAACGCTGCACGCTCATACTCTCTCCCGCACTCGATATATGATCCATTGTTGATCTGCACACAGCTGTTGTCACGAACGTCGCACTCGCTTACGTCACTGTCATGAGACATTCTCGCAAAAAAAATCACGGTTTGAGTAACGCAGTAATGCAGCGTTCCTACAGGAAAGTAACGGGAATCTAATTACCGTTTTTGCAATAGTAATCCCTTACTTTACTCGTTGAAAAAAGTAATCGGATTACAGTAATGCATTACTGCCCATCTCTGGTCACTGACCGGTTTCTAGGACTGTGTGACTGAAGCCTAAAGAGATGAATTCCAGCATCAGTGAAAAATAAAAATCAATATCAGTGAAAGCCATTAATGAATACATGTCACGCAGACAGTGATGGTGAATACTTAGGTACATAGCCATGTACTTATTACATGACTGAAGACTAAAACCAGCGCAGCTGCTTAACACACCCTCTAGCATATATATTTAATACAGAGTGCCATTTGCAGCTTTATGCCACCATCTGGTGACTAAACACACCAGTTTGTGCAGATTTACGAGCACACTTTGATATCACCTGCTGCCATCTCAGTGCCCACTGAAGAAAAACACAATTTTAGAAACCTTAGTTCTCTTGTTCTTTAATGGTTGATGTTCCTTCCCATAATTTTCTTTTATATTGTAACAATTTCACTTCATTACCCCATTAATTTTCCTGACCTTCAAATCTTCAATTTGGATCTCGGTCCTTTCATGGATTTGATTCTGTTTTATTTCTAATGTGGAAAGGCTCCATCGACAAGCTGCTGTTATCTCTGTGTTGCTGCAGTTTGGAGAAGACTGCAGGAGAGGTAGCTGCAGATACAACATTGCAGCTATGATGCTGCAGCAGATGTGATGAATAAAAAAAGGAGGCAGGTTTATTGCTGTATATGATGACACAAACACACAAATATTTAAGAAAGAATGAAACTACAAACTGAGAAACTACATGGGAACACACAGGTTGTGGGGACAATGTGACACAGAGGGACTCAGACAATATATACACAGGAGATTAGGGGAGAGGGGACACACTTGGGGGACACAGCTGAACACAATCTGACTGACGAGACAAGGGAAGCAAAAATGAAAGCTTTGGCAGACTATCAACATAAAACAGGAAGTAACACACACTCACTGAGACTCAGACTAAGACATGAGGGCTTGACACTGGGACTGGGGATAAACAGACATTGAGACATGACAACCTGATAAAGCAAAGGTGCAAAACATAGAGACATAAACATGGGAACATAATTTGAGAAAAACACATAGCACTACAAATGCAGAGAGCCATGGAGACAGAACACAGACAGACATGATCAGGGACATTATTGGGAAACAGGACATTGACATTGAAACTAACATCATGAGGAACAAAGGATCAATATTAGAATTCAGAAAAAATAAACTCAGATGCATGAAAAAATAATATACTCGACACTAAAAATAGAGACAGATTATAAATCTTCTCTTAAATCCAAAAAAATAAACAATAAAGTCAACACAAACTCAGACTGCTGGGTCGAAGACCAAGTACCATCATCATATCATACATTTAGTTTTTTAATTAAAAAACCAAATTAAAATGCACATGTTATCCAAATGATATGTTAGTGAAGCTACAGCCACTTATTCATTGAGTATGACCATGTAAAGAAAGTTTTTTGGTCACTAGATGGAGACATAGGGTTTGAAATGGCAACACATTTTAAAGATAGGAAGTCAAAAACTAATCAGAGACTTCCTCATATCTGACGTAAAGAAGTCTTTATCAGTTTTTATCATTCAAAATTGAAGTCATTTTTTTGCAAGCCTAAGTGGACGGGAAGATACTCATCTCACATTAATGAATGCTGGAGTTTGACTGTAAAACTTTAACTGTTGCAATGTTTGCACAAAACAAGCTTGTTCTGCTTCTAAAGACTTTCTACAGATGTACAATTCTCCAGGTCTTTATACATCTTATTAATAAGAATGATTAAATTTCAACATTTTAACTATTAACATGACATAATGACATCAAATTAAAGATGAAGTCTTAATCTGACCTGTTTAATATGGACTATTATTAATATTAATATTGATTCCCATTCATTTCCCATGGCAGTCTGACCAGGAACACCACATAAGGTTGATAAAAACACTCAAAATTCAGTGAAAGGTGGTGCTCATCACTTTTATATGTGTGCATAGTGTGGAGGATATCATAAGGTGTTGAAGCAAACAGATGTAAAACTCAATATTTATGACTCTTTTAAGTTGTAAATTGGTCAGATTTGTAAGGGGTGCCATTTGTAAACTGAATCATGCTGAAATTAACGGCAACATTTTTCCATATTTAACTCAAAACCTTACAAAAACATGTTTTTTTGAGTCATTCTTTACAACATTTAGTAAAATATTTGTAACTTTTTATATTTAAAACACAATTTTAAATGTTAAATCTAAATATTATATTTAAATGTAAATGTTAAATGTTAAATCTAAATATTATATTTAAATGTAAATGTTAAATCTAAATGTTATATTTAAATGTAAATGTTAAATGTTAAATCTAAATGTTACAGGAAAATAAAAATGTAGCTAACATGCAAATGTATTTTTTATTGTACAGGTCAACAGAAATACCAAAATAAAAGGTTTACGAAACCCTCCGGTGCTAATGTGTGCCGATAGTGGTCAGATTGTGTCTGCTCTTCCCTGATGGTCACTTCCGCCGCCATGAGCTGCTTCACTTCTTGCCTGCCAGCTGTGCTGCGGGAATTGCGACGTGGAGACTGCAGCTGCTGAGGGTGCTCTACTGCTGAACAGTTGATTAGCCGACAAAACGGCTCTTCTCATGTTTTTAGCTAAATGGATTTAACATTTAGATTTAAATATAATATTTAGATTTAACATTTAACGTTTAATATTTAACATTGTGTTTTAAATATAAAAAGTTATAAATATTTTACTAAATGTTGCAAAAAATGACTCAAAAAAACATGTTTTTGTAAGGTTTTAAGTTAAATGTGGAAAAATATTGGCGTTAATTTCAGCATGATTCAGTTTACAAATGGTGCCCCACTGATTTGACCCGAACATGACAGGAAGGTTGAAGGTCATCGTGTGAATGAAGAACGAACCACAGTTATTACTTATTTTTCCGTTTTCTATATTAGCCTCAAAATGTGTGTGTGTTTAAATTTTACATCAATTTTAAACCCTGGACAGGATCACCAGTCTACTGCAGTGTGTGGAAACTGAATTTATAAATCCAAAATGAAGACAAAGAAAAATTGCTCAACCATTTCCTGTATGAGGAGAAATGATCAACAGTAACATCACAGGAAAACATTTGTGGTTGAAATATGGGTCACCGTGGTTACTGTGACACCTTTCAGCTTGTGGGTAAAGCTCACTGTTGTCAAGCAAAGACACACTTTACTGGGAAACAATGGTAAAGGTTCAAATGCAAGTATTTTACATAAGCATAATGAATTATGATTAAAAACATGAATAAATTATATCCCAGACTGTTTTTTCTCCAGAGCAGAAGATATTATTGTATTGTTGCAGTGCGATAATCAATCCTAATTTAATAACCCCCCAAATCCCACCTGTCTTTCCTCAAACACTTATCCTGGACTTTGATTGTGGCTTTATTCTGATAGATAGTATTACAAATTCAAAGGACAAAGAGATGCAGACGGCTATGACAGCTGATGCTGCTGACATGAGTCTGCAGCATCACTATCCTGAAGATGGGCAACAAGCAGTTGATCTCAGACACTTTGCATTGTTCTTCTCATTCTGTTGTTTTTTGGCATTCATGCAAATGTGAACAGCTTGGTGAAGTAAAAAAGTAATAACCCATTGTGGATTACCCCCCCCCCCCCCCAAAAAAAGCAAAACAAAACAAAACAAAAAACAAACAAAAAAAAACCTCTATCTTACCTACACTCAGATGTCAATGTTGGGGATGTACATGATGGTAAAGATGTCTTCTTACCATGTGCAACCTGAAAGTCACCACAGTTAATATACTGATTCTTGTTTCAGCCACAGATGTTTCCCCGTGTGGTTACTGCTGCTTGTTTCTCAGCATGCAGGACCTGTTAGAGTAAACTACTTACATTTAAACCTTCACCATCACAGTCTACTGTGTGTGTGCTAAACAAATATGACCATTACACAAGAATTCAGGGGTCAGTAATTATTTTCATGGAGACTTCAACTATGGGTTTATGGAATATGTTAACTGACAAACTGACTTATTTTCACTTATTGTACTGTGATGATCTATGTCAGTGAGGACATTCTAAGGAAATGTGACTATTTGAACTTAACTCTTTTCATCAACTTGTCCAGACACATGTCCCACTATTTTTCCTTGAGAGACACAATCATTAAATGCTCATGCAACATGTTGATTACATATCATATGTACATTACATTGCAGCTATAGTCTGTACTGACATTTGCATCTAATTTTTCACAGGGTAAATAAACCTAATATGAGAGATCTTTGTTCACACACTAAACCAACTTCCTGTCTGAAACACCTGCACTACAGGGACAAGTTCTGAAAAGGGTAAAGGAAATTATTCAAGGTTTGTGTGTAATAGGGCTTTGGAGTTGACGTCACGCCGCAATGCATTGTGGGAGCGCAGCTCCATTTTCGGGGTCTACGAATCAAAACAAACACACTGTGTTGGAACGACGACGACAAGAAAGATGCTTAAAAGCAGCTCAAAAGAAAACGGACGGTATAGAGACCGATTGCGTCCAGAGGCGAAGCAGCGGTACTTGAAAAAAACATAGAGTGCATCGCAAATATGGACCCAAATGAAATACGTCAGTGGAGTAAAGACCCAGACGACTTACCGCCACTGTCCTACCCCAATATCTTCACGTATCTTGTTTGTGGAGTAAGCGCTTACACAGCGAACCAGTTTCGTAATTACAAGTCACTGGAGGCGCACATCCAATTTACAAATGGCTGGGTGCAAGATTTGGCTATTTTCAAGCCGCCAAACTCTGAGTACGTCGTCATTCATACCAAAGTAAGTCAGCTGGAGTGCATCGAGTGAAATAGCCATTTCCCACCCCCCACCATAATTAATGTTACACATTTATCATTGAACTGCTAAAATAACGTTATCATATTATATGCCCATAATTGTAAAGTACATGTAAATTAACACATTGATAATCGGGTAAATTATTAACGCCAATTTGTGTCCTTCCTGTCTCATTTCATTTATTGTCTTTACATCAACCAATCAAGTCACTCCATTCTATGTTTGATCGCAATTTCTATAACTTCCGAGACCACCAACGATGATATTATTCAGCTATAAAGTGTGATGTGAACATATTTAGAACTTACCGGAATGAAAATGTCTTGAGCACACCAGCTGATATATCTGGAGACGTAACAGAACTTGATATCAGCTCGTCTCACGGCTGCTATCCAGGCTAGACGCCTTCGTTTGGTAATATCCGATACATGAGCTCCTTCATGTTGCTTCCAGGTTGGGAAAGCATAAAAAGACAATCGAAACTTATTCCCGTGCCGGTCGTAAGATTGCAGCCGACCACACAGCAAGTACGAACCATGGCTATGCTTTCGCTCCTTACTTAGACCCCCAAAATGGCGGATCGGGCCAAAATCCTTTCCACGCCCACCCCCGTGACATCACGCTCCAAAGCCCTATTATCAAGTTTTTACACAGAACTGAATTGAATAAAGTCTGTTAAAATAAAAATGGCAATTACGCAGGGTCATTGTTTCCTGTTGTGCTGGAAGACATGGCACTGCTAAGGACTGGCTGCAGGAATCCCTAAAATAAAAGTGCCACTTATCAGAGATATGAAGTGAAATTAATACATTAATAACTAGCATTGAGTAGAATTTTAAAATAGGCACTGGCTAACAGATCAACCAAAGTATTTACCATAGTCTGCACAAATCTGAAGGGACTTTTGCAGCTCAAAATGCAGATTTAGGTTTAAAGTTAGTTACGTTAAGGAGCTCGGGGAAAAACTGTGTCAATCAGATGTTCTCACTATGATGTAAAAACATGTGTGTGTGTGTGTGTGTGTGTGTGTAAATAGGGTGGAGCATGTAGTGTACCACAGACAAGTTCCTTGTTTTCACTCTGAAAAATCAATTCATTAATCAATCAGTAAGGCTAAAATACAGCATGTTTTTTTATTTTAATTGATTTTTTTTGGTAAATGGACTGGTTCTTGTACAGCGCTTTTCTACTCGTCTGAGCACTCAAAGCACTTTACACAACTTGTGCATTCACCCATGCACATTTTTCTAGGTGTTTTCTAAGTAACATTCACACACATACTCCGATGGATGCACTGGAGAGCAACTTGGGGTTAGTATCTTTCCCAATCTTTGGCATGCAAACTAGAGGAAGCCAGGAATTGAATCACCAACCTTCCCATCAGTAGATGACCTGCTCTACCACCTGAGCTCTTTTGCCTTCACTCTGTGGTCCATTTCATCCCAAACCATCTCCATTGGGTTTAGGTCAGGTGACTGTGGAGGCCAGGCCACCTTGTGCAGCACTCCATCATCACTCTCCTTCTTGGTCTTCTTTAGCCCTTTCACAGCCTGGAGGTGTGTTTGGGGTCATTGTCCTGTTGAAAAGTAAATGATGGTCCAACTAAATGCAAACTGGTTGGGATGGGACGTCGCTGCAGGATGCTTTGGTGGTCATGCTGATTCAGTGTGCCTTCAGTTTTGAGTAAATCCCCAACAGTGTCACCTGCAAAACACCCCCACACCATCACACCTCCACCTTTATGCTTTACTGTGGGAACCATGCATGTAGAGAAAATCAAGACACGGCCACAAGAAGTGGAACCATAAGTGGATGCTGTGTCAAGCGCTACGAAGACAACACATGGTATCAGGAGTAAAAGTGAAAGAGTGGAAGTGATAGCCGTTCAAAATTCTGTTTGAGATGGAAAGTTTGAAGCCACCGGAAGGACTGAAACTGGTGGGGAATGTGGCCAGCAACTGGCGGTGTTTTAAGCAGCAGTTTATATGTATATATGGCTGCCATGGGACTGGACTCTAAACCCGATGCCAGGAAAATTGCATTGCTGCTCACGGTAGCTGTTCCTCAAGCCATTGAAGTCTTCAACATGTTTGAGTTTGAGGAAATTGGTGACAGGAATAAGTACGACAAAGTGGTTAAAAAGTTTGATGCACACTGTTCACCACAGAAGAACACAGTATATGAAAGGTATGTTTTCTGATCTCGGATGCAGCAACCAGAAGAGACTTTTGATTGCTTTGTGACTGATTTGAAGCTAAAGTCACAGTCGTGTGAGTTTGGAGAGCTGAAAGAGTCTATGGTTTGTGATCAAATTGTGTATGGGATCCATAATAAAGGTACTAGAGAACGGCTGCTCAGAGATTCCCAACTAACTCTGGATGAAGCAGAAAGACTGTGTCATGCAAGTGAGTTAGCCCTGCAGCATGCAAAGACATTTAATGAGACAAGTGTCACTGCAGTACATGATAGTGCAAAAACAGCTGTGGTTAAAAGAAATTAAGGAAGAATATGTCACAAAAGTCCAGCAAAGAGGATACACTGTACTCCTGTAAGCGATGTGGTGCCAGACATGAACCTAGACAGTGTCCTGCTTATGGCAAAAGATGTTTAAAATGCAATGGAAAAAATCATTTTGCCATACAATGTCTGTCTGAAACCAAACCCAAATCGGTGCATTTAGTGACTGACTTAAGTGAGACTTTCTTTGTGGGCATAGTGTCACTTGGGGATGTAAAAACTGAGCATAATGAAGCAGAAGACAGCGAGAGACGCTCAGATTATGAAGACATGTGGAGTATTTCACTCCCAATACAAGAAACTTTGGTGACACTAAGGATTGATACATGTAAACCTAATCAGCATGACAGAGATCAATGCTATGAAACCAAAGCCCAAAATAATAAAGAAAAGAGTACCTCTAAAAGACTACAATGGGAAGAATATTGAAAGCAGTGGTCAATGCAGACTTAAAGTGTCAATAAAACACAAAGATTATGATGTATTGTTTAATGTTGTACCAGAGGGTCGTGAATCGCTGCTGGGTGGCGTGACATCCAAAAGATTAAATCTAGTAGAAAGAGTGTACCACATCAGCTGTGCAGAAGCAGCAACTGGACAACGAGGAGCAGGTGACTCCATTGTACATCATTATGAGGATGTCTTCAAAGGTTTGATGTCTACCATGCACTTATAGCATCCAGCTGAAAGATGATGGAAAGCAAGTGAACATAGAAAAGCAAGGCACCGATAACTATAACAGCAATAGCAGTAGCTGTTTTGGCCATTCATAGTTACTCCAAACTATGTGTTGTCAGTGCAGAGAAAAAAAGGGCGAGCGAACAGTCCTGGCCCTGGACATGTATATCAAGCACTCGTTAACTTTGCACGTTTTGGGTCTTTAAAAGTAATTTAAAAGTAATAAAAGAAAACCTGAGATGAGCTGCTGTCACTTCTCATTCATTATTTATGATTATGATTATCCACAAACTGGTTTTCAGTTTGTCACATTTATTTTACATGAAGAAGAAGAACATAAAGTTAATTTGCTATGGTAACTGGAGGACTCAAGCGCAGGACTCTTTCGCTCAAAGAAAGAATGGGGGTTTATTCAAAAACAACAAGTGAAATGTGTGACAGTGGAAAAGTGCTATAAACAAGGGTGCAGGGATCAGGTCTCCAGGGAATCCACAGGGAAAAGGAGGGTGAACACTCTCTTTTCTTCTGTCTCATTAGTGTCTCACGCCTCTCTCACACTGGACTTTTCGTAAGGAACAAGAGCAGGTCCAGGGTGTCTGTACACAGGGAAACAACGTGTTAGCACAAGAAGCAAAAACCAAGGAAATTATAGTGTCCTAGCCAGGATTTCACTGACACGACTAAAGCAACAATCCAGCAAAGAGCGGTCTTGCTTCTTCCCTTAAGCAGAAGCTGGTTAATGAGACGCAGGTGTTCACCATCTCTCAGGTGTGTTTGGCAAAGGCGGGAACCCACAATGAACTCCGCCCAGGTGACAGAGGGAGAGAAAGAGAGACAGAGGGAGGGAAAAACAATACTTAAGCCCACTTGGAGCAGAATAATTCTCAGGCAGATCTGCTGGACCGAGATGAGTTACTGTTAGTTCTCACTCATTATCTATGATTCATTATCCACAAACTGGTTTTCAGTTTGTCACATTTATTTTACATGAAGAAGAAGAACATCAAGTTAATTCAACAGAGTTTTGTTTCATCCTCCTAATAAGTTGATGCACCATGGTGTCATAATAATGTCAAACATATTTCAATAAACCATCAAATGCATTATTGTGTTTGTTCATAATGTATTTCTAATATGTTACAATCACCTGGTACCATCTGGAGGTGCAGAGACAATGAACAGCACAGCTTGAGCTACAACTCATGTTTGAAATGCCTGATTAATGAGAGCATGAGAACACACACAGAGCTCCTCACTTCCTACAAACAGTAAAACGGCAACTTTAAGGGGAGTAAAACGATTTGAAATCAGCACCAACAAAAATATATCAAAATGTACCAAATTATATATGACTGGATATACAGTATTTATATTCAAGTCCTACTTATTGTTTTCACACTGTCTGATTTCTGTATTTTTTAATTAAAGTTGGGATAAACATTGAATAACATTCTCAATAAACAGATTTTAGATTGATAAACTTCATTCATTCAGTTATTTATTTATATATTTTGTTACCAGCTCTGTTTGCCTCTCTGACTGGTTTTCAGGCTTGTTATTGATTTGAATGGTGGATTTCTGCCTGCTTCTGGTTTCTTTGACATTTGCGACTGCGCCCCTGTGAACTGTTAACCTGCTTATTGTCAGCATGACTATTGAGCACAGTCCTGAAAGATCATGTGTGAACAGCAGATGATGTGAAATGTTGAGCTGTACTTATTGAGCTGTGCTAATACTTTGAAATTCTTCAGCTCACAATCTCAACATGTTAACCAGACCCAGCTTCACATGATAGATTTTCTATCTGCCTCTCACCACATAAAGCTCCTCAGCTGCACAGGGAAGTTCTTCAGAGGGCAAAGAAAGTCATTTATGCATTAGCATCTCCTGAAGTGTTGGAAAAATGTTAGTGTCTTATGCAAAAACACTGAGTTATGATATTATTTGACAGATTTTAGCAGCAGGACAGCAGTTTGTGTTGTCCAGCAGACAGAGGCCCACTCAACACTTCACAATTCTCTAAAATAAAAAGACAATTTTCCAGAGAAGTGAACTGTTCATTTTTAAAACTACAACTAAATAGAGCTCCACTGAAATCTACTGACTATTCTGTTTATAGTGTGTTTGTGTGCCCATGCGTGAGGGGTGGGGTATATAAAGTACCACAATTTCCCCGTTCAGATTCTGTCGAAACGTTAGACTGCTGATTTTACAAACTATCTCAACAGGAAGCCGTCCTGAGGTGAGTCACATTCACATTATCTTTAGGAGGAGAACAGTTTTAAGGAAACTGCATGCTCATGTGCACAAATCAGAATTATGAGACAGGAAGTTACACAAAGAAGTTTTACTGATTTCTTTGGGTTTTTTTTTTAATGTTTGAGGTGCTTTTATATGAATGACATGGATGTTGTATAAATGAAAACCCAATGGAAATGTCTGTATTAACTTTTTTAACTGAAAGACCCTGATGATGATGATAGATTCCAGTGTTGAATCTAATATATGCAACAGTGTATATGGACATACAGTTAGCTTTTTATCAGGTAAACATCAGTAATTAAATTAAACCCCTTTTTCACTAAAATCATATTATTGCTGAAATTACAGAAATGCTTTTCTGTTATCGTTTCAAAACTACCAAAGATCTCTCTCTCTCTCTCTCTCTCTGTGTGTGTGTGTGTGTGTGTGTGTGTGTGTGTGTGTGTGTGTGTGTGTGTGTGTGTGTGTGTGTGTGTGTGTGTAAATACAAAAGGTTACATTGGTTAGCTTATATCATGTTAGAATAAGAACCAGATACTGGTGTGTTTCATTCAGGTCAGTACTCAATATTTCATGTGATTGTGCTGCTGTTCAAACTCTTGTTGACTTTACAAAAAGTTAATATAATTTACATCAATGACAAATTGTAAATAAAGTACTGCAGTCCTTTGCTCTCCAACCATCATTTGAATGTTTTCAATTTTAAGGTAGTCAAAATACAAGATATTTATATGCAAAAATCAGTGTTTATTTACATCATTTATTTACACCAAAAACAGTTTGTGTATTGGCGATACGCAGTGAGAGGTTTTCGTAGCAGCAATGCTGATTGTTTTAAGTACCAAATTCTGCATTCAAAAATAATTTTATATTGTCTGGGAGATGGAAATGAACATGTGCATTTCAATAAAATCATCCTTTTTCTGAAAAAATGTATTTGAGTTCTACCGAGTTGGCTTTGAAATGCGCTGTGATGCATTTTTAGGTTACATTTCTGATGCCACAATATTGTTAAATAATTCAGTTCAGCAAACGTTTTATCTTCAGCCTTGTTTTCATCTTTAATTTCAAACTGATATGAGAGCAATGTTAACATGCTGCATATTCAACAACTGTTTTTCTTTACTGCAGAAAAAGTGAACGAATTTATTTCAGCAGCTCCGTCACACAGAGAGAAACCAGAGATGGAGTTTTTCACTTTTGTGATTTTCAGTAACATCTTCGTCTTCCCGCTTTTGACCATAATTGTCATCTGTTGTGTGGTATGTAAATTTTGACTATCATTAATCACTTTTATATCAGTCTGACTGTGAATGATATGAAGAGTCATCTGAACACATTTGGAGTGCTGCAGACATTTAATCATTATTTTGACTATTTTGATGATTTTGATCATTATTTTGATTTTAGATATGACATTCCTGTTGCTCTATAACTTACAATAAATAAAGAGGTGAACAAACACAGTATGCAGCCGTATAGCAGGCAGGTTAAGACCCAACATGCAGGACTAGTAAACTCAGAAACAGCTTAATAGCTGGTTTAATGAGAATCAAGGTGCAGAACAAGGAAAGTAGGCTGGACATAAACTAAAAACTCTTTCACTGGTAAATAACACAGAACTCACTGGATGCACAGCTCGAAGGAATGAGGGGGGATGAGACAAAGAGAGACTGAGACAGGAAATTAACACTGAGACAGTGAACAAAAGGGAAAATAAAACATGGAGACACGACTGACCTGAGGAACCACATAGGGGAACAAAGAGAGACCAAATACAGATGAGACTAAATGACAGACAGGGAAACACAAGGGATGTTAGAATAATAAAGGGTCTCAAGGAACAAAATGAAACCAGGAAAAGATTAAACTAAGATACCAGACCTGGAAAAATAAAGGAAAATAGAGTAAAAAGACTTGAAACTTAAAAACACTGAGTCAACGACCTGCGATAAACGATATGGTGTTCATAGATAATTGGCAAACCTTCTGAGGGAAACCTGGTCTTGTTAAGGGGAGAAGGCATCCATCCCAATTTGGATGGAGCAGCTCTCATTTCTAGAAAATTTATTAAACCCCCCAAAATATGACTATCCAGACTTAAATACACAGAGAAACACAGGGGAATTACACACAGGTGGTGGACACAGCTGGGAATAATCAACAAGACGAGACAGAGGTAAAACTGAACACACTCACATGAGACGCAGACCTTCACAATAAAACAGGAACAAGAAACCATCACACTAAGACGCAGACTCGACATAGAGAGAATGACACATGGAACTAAACTAAACCTGCAAAAACATGACAACTCAAAATACTGGGTCAAACTGACCCAGAACCGTGACAGACTGAATGGCCCGTAGCAATGGGCCAGACACCCCTTACTCCCGGAGCAACCCCCACAGGAGGGACACAGTCGAATGCCTTCTCCAAGTCCACAAAGCACATGTAGCCTGGTTGGGCAAACTCCCATGCACCCCCGAGTATCCTCGAGAGGATAAAGAGCTGGTCCAATGTTCCACGACCAGGACAAAAACTGCATTGTCCCTCCTGTATCCAAGGTTTGACTAACTTGACTCCTCTCCAGCACCCTGGCATAGACTTTCCCAGGGAGGCTGGGGAGTGTGATTCCCCTGTAGTTGGAACACACCATCCGGTCCCCTTTCTTAAAAATGGGAACCACCACCCCGGTCTGCCAGTCCAGGGGTACTGCCGCTGGTCTCCAGGCAACAACAACAACAAGACGTGCCAGTGGGATTGAGGAGATCCTCGAAGTATTCCTTCCACCGCCTGACAATTTTCTCAGTCAAAGTCAGCAGCACTCCACCGGCACTATACACAGTTCAGGTAGAACACCGCTTTCCCCTCCTGAGTTGCCTGACAGTCTCTTCGAGGCAGTCCAAAAGTCTTTTTCCATGGCCTCTCCGAACTCTTCCCACACCCGAGTTTTTGCTTCCGCCACCGCCCGTGCCGCATTTCGCTTGGCCTGTCGGTACCTATCAGATCCGGGTGGTCATTCCTCCCAATCACACCCTTCCAGGTCTCACTGTTGTTGCCCACATGAGCATTGAAGTCTCCTAGTAGGACAACAGAGTCCCCAGGGGGAGCACCCTTCAGTGCCCCACCCAGGGACTCCAAGAAGGCTGGGTACTCTGAACTGCCACTCGGTGTATAAGTACAGATGACAGTCAGGACCCGTTCACTGACCCAAAGGCAAAGGGAACAAACTCTCTCGTCCACTGGGAAACCCCAACATCCCAGCAGCAAGCCGAGGGGATACCAAGATACCTACCCCAGCCCAATGCCTCTCACTAGGGGCAACTCCAGACTGAGACAGAGTCCAGCCCCTCTCCAGGAGACTGGTTCCAGAGCCCAGGCCATGCGTTGAGGTGAGCCCGACTATATCTAGCCGGTACCTATCGACCTCACGCACTAGCTCAGGGTCCTTCCCCACCAGAGAGGAGAAATTCCATATCCCAATTGCCAGTCTTGGTAGCCGGAAATTGCTCCGCCAGGCCCTACTCACACTGCACCTGACCCCTACGGTGGCTCCTGTGGGTGGTGGGCCTGCAGGAAGATGGGCCCATGTCCCTTTTTTGGGCTGTGCCCGGCCGGGCCCCATGGACTAAGGCCCAGCCACCAGATGCTCGCCCTCGGGCACCCTCCCCGGGCCTGGCTCCAGGGCAGGGCCCCGGTAACCCTATCCAGGGCAGGGTGAACTGTTCTCTTGATGGTCTTTTCATGGGGGTCATGGGAATAGCTCTTTATCTGGTCCCTCACCCAGGACCTGATGCTTAGCCTTGTCGAATGTGCAGCGTTCAATACTGTCGACCATAATATCCTATTAGAGGGACTAGAACATGCTGTAGGTATTACAGGTACTGCACTGCAGTGGTTTGTATCATATCTATCTAATAGACTACAATTTGTTCATGTAAATGGAGAGTCCTCTTCACACACTGAGGTTAATTATGGAGTTCCACAGGGTTCAGTGCTAGGATCAGTTCTGTTTACATTATACATGCTTCCCTTAGGCAGCATCATTAGAAGACATAGCATACATTTTCAGTGCTATGCAAATGACACCCAGCTCTATCTGTCCATGAAGCCAGATAACACACACCAATGAGTTAAACTGCAGGAATGTCTTAAAGACATAAAGACCTGGATGGCCACTAACTTTCTGCTTCTTAATTCAGATCAAACTGAGGTTATTGTACTCGGCCCTGAAAATCTTAGAAATATGGAGTAATTTTTGACCAGGTCATGTCCTTCAATGCACATATTAAACAAATATGTAAGACTGCTTTCTTCCATTTGTGCAACATCTCTAAAGTTAGAAATATCCTGTCTCTTAGTGATGCTGAAAAACTAGTTCATGCATTTATTACTTCCAGGCTGGACGACTGTAATTCATTATTATCAGGAAGTCCTAAAAACTCGCTGAAAAGCCTTCAGCTAATCCAAAATGCTGCAGCAAGAGTCCTGACAGGGACTAGAAAGAGAGAGCAGATTTCTCCTGTTTTGGCTTCCCTTCATTGGCTTCCTGTTAAATCCAGAATTGAATTCAAAATCCTGCTCCTCACATACATGGTCTTAAATAATCAGGCCCCATCTTATCTTAATGACCTTGTAGTACCATATCACCCTATTAGAGCACTTAGCTCTCGCTCTGCAGGCCTACTTGTTGTTCCTAGAGTATTTAAAAGTAGAATGGGAGGGAGAGCCTTCAGTTTTCAGGCCCCTCTTCTGTGGAACCAGCTTCCAGTTTGGATTCAGGAGACAGACACTATCTCTACTTTCAAGATTAGGCCTCAAACTTTCCTTTTTGCTAAAGCATATAGTTAGGGCTGGGCCAGGTGACCCTGAATCCTCCCTTAGTTATGCTGCAATAGACGTAGGCTGCCAGGGGATTCCCATGATGCATTGGACCATATCTGTTATTAACCTCTGTCTCTCTTCCACAGCATGTCTTTATCCTGTTTTCCTTCTCTCACCCCAACCGGTCGCAGCAGATGGCCGCCCCTCCCTGAGCCTGAGCCTTTCCTGTTAAAAGGGAGCTTTTCCTTCCCACTGTCGCTGTACAATATAAAGCACGTTGAAGCGACTGCTGTTGTAATTTGGCGCCATATAAATAGAATTGAATTGAATTGAAAATAAACAGCAAGTCAAATGTACTTAATCACTAAAACCTTTGATACCTTTGATATTATGAGGCGACCGTGGCTCAGGGGGTTGGGAAGCGTATCTGTAACCGGAAGGTCGCCGGTTCGATCCCCGGGCTCTCTGTTCTGGTCGTTGTGTCCTTGGGCAAGACACTTTACACTACCGTCTACTGTTGTTGGCCAGAGGGGCCGATGGTGCGATATGGCAGCCTCGCTTCTGTCAGTCTGCCCCAGGGCAGCTGTGGCTACAACCGTAGCTGCCTCCACCAGTGTGTGAATGCGAGAGTGAATGAATAGTGGCATTGTAAAGCGCTTTGGGTGCCTTGAAAAGCGCTATATAAATCCAATATATTATTATTAACATCACTGTGTATTTGTTCAAAACTTCTTTGAGATAATATGAGATGCTTCTCTTGTATTTTCTGACTTTTATAAATATTTCTGCAGGTGCGAAGAGATCGGGCCCAGATCATTTATTACACAAACCTCCTCATCTCCAACGTAATCCAGTTCTGTGCAAGAGTCTATTTGATGCCCAGACCAAAAATATGCTATTATGACATCGCCATTGCTTTTTACTTCATCAGTGTGATGGCCAATGTTTACTTCCAAATGTGCCTTGCTGCTGAAAGGTAACAGTGTTTATTACTGTGTTTTTGTGTACTTGCATATATCTGGCTGCATATTCTGTGATATTTAGAGAAATCGTCTGTTTTCTGTTGCAGATATTCCCTCATCGGCTGCCCACTGCTGGCCTGCATCAGACAAATAAAGCGTTCTCTGCTGGTCTCTGCTCTGGTCTGGGCCTTTTGCATTATCACTGTAGTTCCTGCCACAGTCTTTGAGCAGTTTATAATCCCCCCTATTTTTGCTCTGCTCCCTGCTCCTCTGTTCATCGTCTGCTTAGCTGGAACCATCAAAGCCCTGCGTGCTGCCACCTCAGTGCCCACAGAGGAAAAACGGAGAACTGTAGGAACTCTTGTTCTGTTGCTGTTTAACTACTGTCTGATTGTGATTCAAATATGGATTGTTTGGTGTTTCCTTTCTCACGCCTGTAGGACACCTCCCTTTCACTGCTGTTTCATAGAAACTGTGGTGTTTAGTTTGTTTCTGCTACATCCTTTTCTGGACTTGATTCTGTCTGTTTTCATGCAGAGAGGTTGCATTGACAAGCTGCTGGCATGTCTGTGCTGCTGCAGGATGGACAGCACTGCAGCAGCTGTCAGCACCACATCAGTGTGACTGATGGCAGCACAGAGAGGTGGGCTGATGTAGTCAGAGTTCATTGGAGAGAGGAAAATAGAGAAAATCGTTTGTGAGATTGCTGATAAATTAAAAAGAGAAAATTGTTATAAGTGTCAGCTGACAGTAGATTTAGCTTCTGGTTTTTAAAATTGTTTATAATATTAATTTCTTTATATCAATATTACTTTGCTTTTATATTCAGATAATATTGTCAGTGATATTCAGTTTTTATTTCTGGACATGTTTGTGTGCCCTCACAATATTTTCTTTTCTGCTAATCTGCTGAGGAAGGGTTTTAATTGTTATGCATAAATAGTAATATTGTACTGCATAAAAGTCTACCAGTATGTGAATTTCATTTAGCTTTCTTGTGTTCTCACAGCAAGAGAAATTATTGCTTTGGTTTCGTTTTGTTATGATTATTTGATATCGTTTGTGTTGACTCGTTTGTCATTTTTACAAAAGTAATAAATCAATAAAAGGTAAAAAAAAAAAGATTTTCTGTTCCAGTTTACATCATTAAGATCATGTGGAGTGAATTGTCATGTCATCAGTTAGTGCCATAATGTCACATTTATAGAACGTATACCTTCATGGTGGTGTGTTCACACTTTTGCTTTTGTAATCCACATAAAAGCTTTAAGAAGTCATAGAAATGAGGAAAGATGGACGGCCAGCCCAACCAATCAGAAAACAAAGGTTCCAGTATGTTTTGATTAATGGGAATGCAGCCTGCAGCTGTATGTCCCACCTACCTGCTCTGTGTTCCTGCTACCTGTGTGTGTAGTTGTGTGTTGGCATGAGGAAAAGAGTGATGTGCTGCTACATTTACTTCACGAGAGGCTGCTGCACATAAGTTTGCTGGTTATTAGCTATCTTCCAGAAGTAAGGTTACACTTGAAGCACAACTTATGTTTTTTTTTTGTTCATGTTGATACATCATATTACTCTCATTAAAGAGGGAAAAAAAAAGCCCCGTTACGTTATTTAGAGCCCCGCATGTTCCGACCGAGAGACGCCATACCATTGTCTTCGGCCGTGATGCACTAAGATTGGTGAGCTCATGTTGTATGTCTCAGTTAGTTTTAGTCTGTTTTGCACTTTATAGTTGAAAAACTGAATTCACGTGAATTAATGATTAATAATTTTTGTATTTGCAATAACTTTACTTACTTTGATTAGTAGGTTTCATATTGTATTTGGAAAAGTGTTTTGAAAATTATTGAAGTTATGCATAGTTTGTATCAGAGAGATGTTTTAGTTTTATACATTTGAGTATTTCAATTACAAATTGATGTCAAATATGATGTCACAAAATCCTAAATTGTGGATTGTAGCTAGAACAGCATAATTAATATTTTACCATACTGATCATGATGGCTGCTTTCTGCCTCTGCATGTTTTCTTGGAGATGAAACGGAGAAAGATCTAGAGTCAGACGCTCGACTTGAAGCTTGTAATACACTGTCCTCGGAGGAAACCTCTGTTTCCTGAGATTTAACAGTCTTACTCACCAGAGTCAACAACAGTGTTACTCCAGAGGGTGCAGGACATGTTTTCTGCATACCAAAAGTACAATTTTCTTTAGCTTTATTTACAGCTTAGTATGCGTCTCTAATTATCATCTGTGGCTGAGCCGATCAAATGAAGTTATTTTAAAATGATCTTGAACAAAATGCCATCTTCTGAAATGGGACTAGATCATAACAGCAATGTGTGAAGGAATGCGGAGTGATCAGCGGACATCACCAAGATGGCGCGGGCTCTTGAGCTAAAACAAAGTGAGCAGCTGCTCGGTGGAGCAGAAATGAAAGAAACATACACAAAAACTGCTTACAGTCTGGCTACTGATCACAATCACATTCACTTCTCTTCCCAATAAAACAGGATGCTTGTAAAAATGAACCATATTTAATGCAAGTGCTCTTTCAGACTTATTAAACACATTGTGCTGCTTTTAAAAGGAATGCCTTTTGTTTTCTAAATATGGATTATTGTTTTACATTTTAGCATGGATTTCAACACATTTTAATATTTCAACACATTTTAATAAATAACAGTTTTAACTTGGTTACAAACAAATAAGTTGATTAGTCAAAATAAATGAACCAGTTAAAGAAAAACAGGAAATGTAAAATCCCCCAAAACCCACATGTACTGAATAAATCAATAGGCACAGAATAAATTGTGTTTGATTATAAACAATCTGTATTTGTATGTGTCATGTTAATAACAAAAATGTTGATATTTGTAAATAAAAAAAATACAACATTTATTATGGTGTAAATCTCCTGCACCTGTCCTACACGAGCCCATAGAGGCCTAGATTGGAGGCCATGAGGTCAAAGACACTGAAACCTTCTTATACATAATCATCTTTCTTGCTCCAGTCACATCTTTCAGGTAGCATCACCTGTATAACGTGATGGTTTGATGTGTGGTTTGGATGTGTAAACATGTAAATATCAAATTATGTAACCACCAAATGGGTACATAACTAGCTCCATAACCCTTGTAAGTACCTCTTACTAAATTTACTTCTACACTTCACACACAGCCACTAGATGAAGCAGACTCAAACAAAGTAATATTAGACACTGAAACCATCTTATACATAATCATCTTTGGCTCCTACAACATTGCTGCTGCTCATCAGAATGTGGAGCAAACTGTGGTGTCATGGTTAAGTGAACAATGGCAGTGGTACACTCTACTGTCCTGTTAGAGAGTCCCTATAAATATCTAAAAGTAGATGGTTATCTATCATCAGTCAGCATCAGTAGTTTGTGCTTCTATGAGGGAAAATCACGCGTCCTGTATGACAGGGAGGAGTCAGGAGCATCAGACAAAACTGCAAAATTTGATGACCCAGAAAAGGTGTGTGTGTGTGTGTGTGTGTGTGCGTGCATGCGTGTGTGTGTGTGTGTGTGTGTGCGTGCATGCGTGCGTGCATGCGTGTGTGTGTGTGTGTGAAGTGAAACGGTTTTGTTTTAGTATCATAAGCTCTGACAGAAACCACAAAGATGAGGTTATTTGCTACTTCAATGCAAATTTCTATTTTACCAAGTTTAAAAAAAAAAAAAAAAAACTACAGCAAACGCTGCAGATTATGATTCAGACTTGTTAACAGCTCCCTGATCAGATTTTCTTTCTAATAACGTTTGACCTCCATAGTAGGTGGGCAGCCAGCTAACAATAGAGAATATTGGGTTGTCATTTTAGCTGAAGCACGTTTTAAAAGAAGAATGCACAGCATTAGGACAGAGTTTTGTTGAACCTGAGCATAAAAGACAACTTGAGATAAGCTGCTGTGACTTCTCACTCATTATCTATGACTCATTATCCACAAACTGGTTTTCAGTTTGTCACATTCATTTTACATGAAGAAGAACATCAAGTTCATTCAACAGAGTTTTGTTTCATCCTCCTAATAAGTTGATGCACCATGATGTCATAATAATGTCAAACATGTTTCAATAAACGATCAAATGCATTATTGTGTTTGTTCATAATGTATTTTGAATATGTTACAATCACCTGGTACCATCTGGAGGTGCAGAGACAATGAACAGCACAGCTTGAGCTACAACTCATGTTTGAAATGCCTGATTAATGAGAGCATGAGAACACACACAGAGCTCCTCACTTCCTACAAACAGTAAAACGGCAACTTTAAGGGAGTAAAACAATTTGAAATCAGCACCAACAAAAATATATCAAAATGTACCAAATTATATATGACTGGATATACAGTACCATAGAACCAAGGCCGCCAGAGCTTACTTTATATTTTTACATGCTGTAGTGCCATTTTAGGGAGCATTTCAAGTTGCTATACATCAATACAACCGTTATAGCCCACATTTTAATAATATGTATGCATTAAGTCCATAGTAACGACATAAATTGCAAAAAAGTGCAATAAACTACAAAAAATTGAAAATCTTTTTTTTTTCTTTACATATTTCTACTTGGAGAAATTTAAAAGGTTTATCCCTCAAAACTTTAGATACAAAAAAGTTGCAAAAAATAGTTTACAACAACAGGAAATTTATTTTGAGTGTCTTCATAGTTTTATTTTTTAGATACACCAATTTTTATATACTGCAGAAAAAACGAAAAACAATCTTATGATGCAAATTTGCAAAGAAACAACCTTGTGGTGAGCCAGTAGAAGAGTTCAGCTGTTTGGAGAAACAGCCGTTCACTCTCACACACTGAGATCTGTCAGTTAAAAAGTCTAAAATCCAAGCAACGAGATTAAAATCAAGTTTAAACTGGTTAAGAAGTTTATCAGCTAAAACATGTGGCTGGATAGTATTAAAAGCTGAAGAAAAATCAATAAATAAGAGCCGAGCATGAGCTTTGGCGCCATCAAGATGGCGATAGAGGAAGTTCAACAGAGTGACCACTGCATCATCAACACCTCTACGAGGCCTGTATGCAGTGGGTCGATAAGCTTCTCTACTTGCTGCAGGATCTCCTTCCTCACAAGTTTTTCAAAGGACTTCATCACTAAGGATGTTAGAGCGACAGGCCTAAAATCATTTAATGATGTAGGTTTTGTGGTCTTAGCAACTGGAGAAATAATTGATTTTTTCCATACCTCTGGAACCTTCTGTTGCTGAAGAGATAAAAGAAAGATGTAATAAAAAATATTGCATAATTGCTCAGCGCATGTTCTAAGCACCCGGCCACATATATTATCAGGACCTGGACTCTGCTTCTGGTTTCTTTGACATTTGCGACTGCGCCCCTGTGAACTGTTAACCTGCTTATTGTCAGCATGACTATTGATCACAGTCCTGAAAGATCATGTGTGAACAGCAGATGATGTGAAATGTTGAGCTGTACTTATTGAGCTGTGCTAATACTTTGAAATTCTTCAGCTCACAATCTCAACATGTTAACCAGACCCAGCTTCACATGATAGATTTTCTATCTGCCTCTCACCACATAAAGCTCCTCAGCTGCACAGGGAAGTTCTTCAGAGGGCAAAGAAAGCCATTTATGCATTAGCATCTCCTGAAGTGTTGGAAAAATGTTAGTGTCTTATGCAAAAACACTGAGTTATGATATTATTTGACAGATTTTAGCAGCAGGACAGCAGTTTGTGTTGTCCAGCAGACAGAGGCCCACTCAACACTTCACAATTCTCTAAAATAAAAAGACAATTTTCCAGAGAAGTGAACTGTTCATTTTTAAAACTACAACTAAATAGAGCTCCACTGAAATCTACTGACTATTCTGTTTATAGTGTGTTTGTGTGCCCATGCGTGAGGGGTGGGGTATATAAAGTACCACAATTTCCCCGTTCAGATTCTGTCGAAACGTTAGACTGCTGATTTTACAAACTATCTCAACAGGAAGCCATCCTGAGGTGAGTCACATTCACATTATCTTTAGGAGGAGAACAGTTTTAAGGAAACTGCATGCTCATGTGCACAAATCAGAATTATGAGACAGGAAGTTACACAAAGAAGTTTTACTGATTTCTTTGTTGTGTTTTTTTTAAAAAAAATTTAATGTTTGAGGTGCTTTTATATGAATGACATGGATGTTGTATAACTGAAAACCCAATGGAAATGTCTGCATTAACTTTAATTAACTGAAAGACCCTGATGATGATGATAGATTCCAGTGTTGAATCTAATATATGCAACAGTGTATATGGACATACAGTTAGCTTTTTATCAGGTAAACATCAGTAATTAAATTAAACCCCTTTTTCACTAAAATCATATTATTGCTGAAATTACAGAAATGCTTTTCTGTTATCGTTTCAAAACTACCAAAGATCTGTGTGTGTGTGTGTGTGTGTGTGTGTGTGTGTGTGTGTGTGTGTGTGTGTGTGTGTGTGTGTGTGTGTGTGTGTGTGTAGAGCATGACACCAACTTCTAACTCTGCCTTACCACCCAAACATATTGAAATATACTTATATGTCATTCGAAAGTTGAATAAAATGTTTAGTCCAGTTTAAACTGTGTAGTGTGGTGAAGTTTGCAGGTACGGCTGGCACAGAGCAGACTGTGGTGATAATGGCCCACACAAGGCTGTGTTTAGATGCTGATCAGTTTTACTCACCACATTTTACATTTGATACAAATTTTAGATTATCTGGCAGATTAAAATCAGCCTTGATTTCTGGTTTAACATGTGCTAATATCTTGTTGAATTCAGCTGTCGGGCTGATCACGGCCTGCACACAAAGAAAAATCTTAAATTATTTTGTGACTTATTTCATAATAATTCTGTTCCCCACACTTCACTCTTACACCCAACCTTCTCTTGATGAATCCCATTTTATCCGCTGGTTTTGAGTTCAGATAAAACTAAGTTGAAGTTTGTGAGTCAGAAGGTTGTTTTTTTTTTACTACTTTTGAGAAAAGAACGAAGATTTCAAGAAAATCATCTTTTTCTGAAAAACCATGCTGGCTTTGAAATGCGCTGTGATGCATTTTTAGGTTACATTTCTGATGCCACAATATTGTTAAATAATTCAGTTCAGCCGAAGTTTCATCTTCAGCCTTGGTTTCATCTTTAATTTCAAACTGATATAAGAGCAATGTTAACATGCTGCATATTCAACAACTGTTTTTCTTTACTGCAGAAAAAGTGAACGAATTTATTTCAGCAGCTCCGTCACACAGAGAGAAACCAGAGATGGAGTTTTTCATTTTGGTGTTTCTGAGTAGCATCTTTGTGTGCCTGCCTTTGACCATAGTCTTCGCCTGTTGTGTGGTATGTAAATGTTGAATTTTATTAATCACTTTTATATCAGTCTGACTGTGAATGATATGAAGAATCATCCAAAAACATTTGTAGTGCTGCAGAGATGAAAACATTTCATCATTATTTTGACTTTGATTCATTTATATATGACATTTGTTTTGCTCTATAAGTCACAATAAATACAGACACAGACAAACAGAGTATGTAGCTGTGCAGCAGGCAGGTTGAGACCCGAAATGCAGGACGAGTAAACTCAGAAACAGCTTCATAGCTGGTTAACTGAGAATCAAGCAACAATGAAAGTAGGCTAAGAACTCACTTTCACTCACTGGATGCACAGCTTGTAATGAGGGGGGATGAGACAAAGAAAGACCGAGACAGGAAACTAACACTGAGACGAACCTGATAAGGATAAAAGGAAAACAAACATGGAGACACGACGGACTGAGGAACCCATGAAGGGGAACAAAGAGAGACCAAATACAGATGAAACTAAAGGACAGACAGGGAAACACAAGGGAGGTTAGAATAATAAAGGCCCTCAAGCAACAAAATGAAACCAGGAAAAGATTAAACTAAGATACCAGACCTGGAAAAATAAAGAAAAATAGACTAAAAAGCTAAAAGCACTGAGTCAGCGACGTGGGAACCATGAGATCAACAGCAAGTCAAATGTACTTGATCACTTAAACCTCTGATATTACCATCACTGTTTTTTTGTTCTAAACTTGTTTGAGATAATATGAGATGCTTCTCTTGCATTTTGTGACTTTTATAAATATTTCTGCAGGTGCGAAGAGATCGGGCCCAGACCATTTATTACACAAACCTCCTCATCTCCAACGTAATCCAGTTCTGTGCAAAGATTGTTTGGATTGTAACAACAGGAAGATGGCATCATGACATCACCGTTGCTTTTTACTTCATCAGTGTGATGGCCAATGTTTACTTCCAAATGTGCCTTGCTGCTGAAAGGTAACAGTGTTTATTACTGTGTTTTTGTGTACTTGCATATATCTGGCTGCATATTCTGTGATATTTAGAGAAATCATCTGTTTTCTGTTGCAGATATTCCCTCATCGGCTGCCCACTGCTGGCCTGCATCAGACAAATAAAGCGTTCTCTGCTGGTCTCTGCTCTGGTCTGGGCCTTTTGCATTATCACTGTAGTTCCTGCCACAGTCTTTGAACAGTTTATAATCCCCCCTATTTTTGCTCTGCTCCCTGCTCCTCTGATCAACGTCTGCTTAGCTGGAACCATCAAAGCCCTGCGTGCTGCTACCTCAGTGCCCACAGAGGAAAAACGGAGAACTGTAGGAACTCTTGTTCTGTTGCTGTTTAACTACTGTCTGATGATGGTTCAAATATGGATTGTTTTGTGTTCCCTTTCTCACGCCTGTAGGACACCTCCCTTTCACTGTTTCATAGAAATTGTGGTGTTTAGTTTGTTTCTGCTACATCCTTTTCTGGACTTGATTCTGTTTGTTTTCATGTAGAAAATTTGCATTGACAAGCTGCTGGCATGTCTGTGCTGCTGCAGGATGGACAGCACTGCAGCAGCTGTCAGCACACATCAGTGTGACTGATGGCAGCACAGAGAGGTGGGCTGATGTAGTCAGAGTTCATTGGAGAGAGGAAAATAGAGAAAATGGTTTGTGAGATTGCTGATAAATTAAAAAGAGAAATTTGTTTTTAAATATTGTTATAAGTGTCAGCTGACAATAGATTCAGTTTTTTTTTTCAATTTTACCTTTTATATTTAGATAATATTTTCAGTGATGTCCTTTTCTTCTTTGTGTGCCTTCACAATATTCTCTTTTCTGCTAATCTGCTGAGGAAAGGTGAATAAAGTTTTAAGTGTTATGCATAAATAGTAATGTTGTACTGTGTAAAAGTCTGCCAGTATGTGAATTATTGTTCACTTAGCTTTGTTTTGTACACACGGAAAGATAATTATTTTTATTGCTTTTTTTGGATTGTGTGATGGAGTTTGTATTGACTTATTTTTCATTTTTATAAAAATATTACATGCATAAAAGGTAAAAAATGATTTTCTGCTCCAGTTTACATCATTGAGATCATGTAGAGTGAATTGTCATGTCATCAGTTAATGCCTGTGTCTGATTTATAGAATGTGTCCTTTTGCATATGAAACATCTCACAGTATGGTTACTGACAACAACCACATTCACTTCTCTTCACAATAAAACACAATACTTACACAAAGGAATCATAGATAATGCAAATTCATTTTTTTTCTAAATACTTTAAACTTTTTTTAATTTACACTTTAACATTTATTTCATCATTTTAACATTTCACCACATTTTAATAAATGGCAGTTTTAACTTGGTTACAAACAAATAAGTAGATTAATTGAAACGAACCAGTAAAAGAAAAACAGGAAATATAAAATCCCTCAAAACCCACACGTACTGAATAAATCAACAGGCTAACACAGAATAAATTATCTTTGTTTATAAACAATCTGTATTCATATGCATCATGTTAATAACAATAATGCTGATATTTATAAATAAAAAAGCATAAGATTTATTAATGATGTAAATCTCCTGCACGTGTCATAGACGAGCCCACCCATCTTACCGCCACCCATACCTCTAAATTCTGCACATCAATAAGTCATGTTCATTTGTTTCTAATGATCTCACATTTTTGAGCTGTTTTACTCTCCAGTAGATTGATGTCCCCATCAGTCTTTCTCTCTTCCCCCCTCTCTCTCTCTCTCTCAACCAAAGATCACAATGGAAAGCAGGAAGTGGTTATATTAAGATCGTTTAATTCCCAAAGCAACATAACTGTTTGTGTTGGAACACAATGCAACAGAGTGATATTGTGACAAAAATACGCCAATCTTAAGATAAAAGGTGTTTATTAGGAATTTTAATTAAAAACTGCATACAACAACACATAAAACAGTTACAGGTTGTCAACACAAACCAGGTGTTTTTCAAGACTGACCCTGTCACAGTAATGCATAGCCTTTTCAGTTTTGCTAACATAAGTCCAGAAGACTGCTCACCACCACGTGGGTGGCTGTAGCTCAGGTGGTAGAGCAGGTCATCTACTGATCGGAAGGTTGGTGGTTCGATTCCTGGCTTCCCCCAGTCTGCATGCCAAATATCCTTGGGCAAGATATTAACCCCAAATTCCTCTCTGATGCATCCATCGGAGTATGAATGTGTGTGAATGCTACTTAGAAAGCTGTGCTTGTGCGAATGGGGGTGAATGCACAAGTTGTGTAAAGCGCTTTGAGTGCTCAGAAGAGTAGAAAAGCGCTATATAAGAACCAGTCCATTTACCACTAGGCGACTTGTCACGATTACGTCGACTATCAAAATTGTCGACGACAAAGCTCACTAGAGCCGGCGAGAACAGCGAACTCCCAGCATGTCAATTTCAGACCCACCCCTGTCCTGTTATATTTTAGATAGCAAGGAGCAGACGGCTGAGTTTATTAAACTCCACTGAGACATTCTGCAAATTTCATTAAAAGATTAATAAACTATGTTCTTGTCTTTATTTTTAGTTAGCACACACCTTAAACACTTTAAGCTGTAAGCTAATCATAGTCATATAAGATCGGATGCTGCTGGTGCAATAAGCTGTATGTTTTACGGCCAATGGATGCATGATCTGATTAGCCGACTAATTGGAAAAATAATTGGTGACTAGTCGACTATCAAAATAATCGTTTGTGGCAGCCCTGCTCACCACTGCACAAAGCAAGGTCCATAAAGGTCCATAAAGACATGGAAGAGAAATATGGGTGTGAAAGAGCTAGACAGGCCTGCACACAGTCCTGACAACCTGATAGAACCTTTGGGATGAACTAGAACAGAGACTGTGAGCCAGGCTTTCATGTACCATGCTCTTTCTTAGTATGTGTGAAGAAATACAAATTACAGAGGAGCAGAATAGTAGTTCGCTTAATTTATCTACATTCAACCACCTGTCTGATTATGTGCAGCTACATCTGCTGCAGTGCTGTGTACAGCACTGTGCTGTTACAGTCACTGCAATATTGTAGCTGTAGCATTTTATCTGCAGCTACCTCTCCACCAGTGTAGCAGCACAGAGACAGCAGCTGATTGTCGATGGGGTCTTTCCGCATCAGAAAAACAAAAATCACATCCATGAAAGGATTGAACAGAAATAAATTCATGTGGATTAGAAGGACAGGAAAATAAGAAAAATAAGCGAGAAAATAAAGTGAAATTGATACAATATAAAAGATGATCAGAGGAAGGAACATCAGACAATGATTAACTAACAACAGAACTAAGATTCCTACAATTCTCTGTTTTTCTTCAGTGAGCACTGAGGTGGCAGCAGGCAGAGTTTTGAGGGTCCAAACCAAAGTGAAGACGAACAGTAAAAAAGGGACGAGGTTAAAAAAAATTAACACAGTGAGTGAAATCATATCGAAGAATGCAACAAGAAATCCAGAGATAATAGACAGGATCCAGACCAGAACAGAGAGCAGCACAGAACCTTTAGTTTGTCTGATGCAGTTCCACTGTGGACGGGTGATGACCAAACACCTGCAACACAAGACAGACATACTGATCATTACAGGAGGACATTTATCTTTAGAGGGACGCTTGAGAATTTGATTGAATGCAATACAGACAGAGAAAGACAGACAGGTACCTTTCAGTAGCAATGCACATCTTGAAGTCAAGATTAGCAAACACGGCACAGCAAAAAATGCCAAAAGAAATATAATGATAGAGAGCATGGTTTAAGTGGAAAATCAAGAAGAAGATCAACGTGCTGAACTGGATCAGATTGGAGATAAGGAGGTTTGTGTAGTAGGTTATGGGGACCTGCTCCCTTCGTACCTGCAGAAAATATCAATGCAGTAATAAACATGATATTCAGAACTAAACATTTAAATATTAACTGCAAATAATGTGGAGTGTCCAGAAAATATCTTTAGTGTGATATAGAATAACGGACAACTGAAAAATGTGTAAACGCTGCAAAATGGTCTGATGGAATTAAAAAGAGTGACAGACTGGTGACCAGTGCAGGTTTCACTCCACCTCTCACACTGTGACAGCTGGGATAAAATTCCACTTCAGAAGCAGAAAAAAAATGGACGGATGAATTCAGAACTAAACTTTATGAACTATTAACTCAGAAAATGAACATTTAACGTGACCAAAGTGGAAAAATCTTATAAAACTAGACTGTTTGTAAAAGTGAATTAGTTCAGCAGGAGTGAGACATAGAAAGTAATGAAAGTCTCTCATTTACGTACCACAAAAAACACCCAACAGCTCACTGCCATAGTTAAAGGAAGGCAGAAACAGACGCTTATCAGGAACATTATATCCACGCTATCCATCTCCAGCTGACTTTCTGTATGATGGATCCGCTATAAAAGCTCTACCCACTCTCTTCTCTTTGCCAAAGGATCTGCCTGAGTGCAACAGGAGGTGTTAAAATAGTGAGCAGATCAACATTGTTGTTATTTTGATATGAAATTATAGCTAAAGATATTAGAGAAAATTATGCTGAAATAAAACAAAAGGGGAAAAAACAAAATAGTGGTTGAATTAAATTGAATCTAATAAAGTTCTTTAAATTCTATTCAGTTTTCTTTACATAATGCCAAATCACAATAACAGTTGCCTCAAGGCTCTTTATATTGTACCATAAAGATCCTACAATAACAATAACAGAGAAAACAAAGAATCCCCAACAATCATCTGACCCTCGTCGAGCAAGCGCTTTGGCAACAGTGGGAAAGAAAAACACCCTTTGTTTTGTTATTGAACATTTAAACAAAATTTAACAAAATCTGGTATTAAAACATCTAAAAATGTGTCCGATATTGAGTCAAAGCCATCTGGACTAATGAATCAGTTTTCCCTTGATTTTGTTTTCTACAGATGAAAAAAAGCTAAACTTTTGAACCTAACTGAATTAACTTCATTAGCAAGCTGTACTTAATAAACTTGTACCCGACTACCTATAAGGAAGCTTGATCTGTCGACAAGCCAGTTAACCGGAGTACAAAATTAAGCAGAAATAAAGCATAATCAATAAATATGTTTTCATTTGGTTTTCATGTAAGCAGCTTTCATGCTGTTTACAGGGAAGCACAAAAGAATAAAGTAACCGCCTCCTGTAACTTCAAATTCTGACTTGGTCTCATCCACTCTTCTAAGATAATACAAGTGAATACAAGTAAACATCAGCCTTACTTTCTTCAGCGCAGCTTCCAACTCAATAGTTAGTTCAGCATTCTGACTTTTAAGATATTTTTATCAGAGCGAATCAGAAAAAGGAAATTGTGGTGGGTTATAAACTCCACCCCACAGCCCCTGTGGCAGCACATTCACACGCTTTGATGAGAATAGTCAAACCATTTTTATTTTCAGCTTTGTTTAGGATTAAGTATTAAATCCACTTCATGTCTCTGATAAATTCAACTTAAGCTTGAGCGAGTACAGCAGCCTGAGCAGACCTCTGTCTTTCAGCACAACACAAAACAGTGACTTGACTATGACGATTAACTTTGCTCACTGGCTGACTACTAAATCTGTAAAATAATTGAAACACCCTCCTGACACCCTGTACATAAATATAAAGACATGATCTTCTTTCATTATAAAGACAGGGAAAATGTTGAAATTAAGTCAATGTCTCTGTTTAGAACATTTTATGATGTGATGTATATATTACTTTAGAAACCTGTTTGCTGTTTTTACTACAGATAATATCAGTAAGGAAACTGACTAAATATTGACTGATAGCTTATGGCAGAGGGGTGGGATTAAATAAGTCTGTATTTCTTCCCACTCCTTTTTGATATGTAACTGAAACACAACAGAAGCAATATTGAAATGTAATAGCTTTATGTTGTATAGTGCTTTTTCTCTTCTTTTCTTTGCAAAATGTACCTGTATATTGTTTACATGATGGAAATAAATGAACAAACAAACAATTAGATAATAACGTTGCAAACACTGGCACATGTATAAAAATAAACACAATCCGTTTTTTTCTATATTAAACTCCAGTAACCAAATTTTTGAAAACAATAGTTGGCAACTCTTTCATGAAACCATAATTCTAATAAATTTAATTTTCCTGTTCTCACCACATTAAATCCACACACATAAAATGAAAAGTAAGAGTAGCTTGAGGTTATTACATCTGGTGAAAATCACTAGTGTAGACCTCAGCTTGACTATTAAAAACATGTGGCCTCAGAAAAATATCATAAACTATTACAGAGTTATTGCCAAGAGGCTCACACTGTGGATTATTTTCTCTGATTCTTCAAATCTACACGAAGTGGAGAGCACCATGGCTCCATCTAGTGGTCAATTGTATATTTAAAAAGTCTGGAGCACTGAGAGATTTAAATAGTATTCTCAAAATTAAAACAATTATCATTATGAATTTTAAAATGTTTAAATATTTATTTTCATTGTGGACCTTAGTGAAATACAGCCACGGTGATGTGATTCATGAGTCCTCCTGGAAAAAGCACAACAGCATTACAAACAGCATTTCAAACCATAAAGTTCATAACATCATAAAGAAAAAACAAAGAAACAAAACTGTTTTTAATGGAAAACATAGTCACTGTTTTATATTAAATTATTTTAGAGAAAAAGAGGAAAAAGCAGAGACGAACGGTTCTGTAGATGGAAGTAAATTTGCCTTCTAATTTTAAACTGAAGAGAACATTGCAATGTAAAAGATTTCCCTATTTAATAAATAATATGCAACTAACACTGTAAAATGGGAGAGAAATTATCAAATAAAATTGTGAAATGAATCGAGTCCATAAAAGGACTGAGTCACTGCATCGAGTGCTCCGATTACCACTGGGACCACTGTTACCTTCACCCTCCACATCTTCTCAAGCTCTTCTCTGAGCCCTTGGTACTTCTCCAGCTTCTTGTGTTCCTTCTTCCTGATGTTGCTGTCACTCAGTATCGCTATGTCTATCACTACAGCCGTCTTCTTCTGCTTGTTCACCACCACCATTGCTGACTGGGACAAAAAATCAGCCCGGGCATTTTGACAGTGACCAGCCCACCATGGTATTATAGGAAAAGCCATAAAGCCTTTATAATAAACTTAAACCTACACCACCCTCCCTATTCTGGTATTCTAAACAGTACTTAGAAAAAAATATATAAAACAACCTAATTTATAATTACATATAGCTCACTAATAGGGTTGCCAACTCCCAGCAAAAAAAGAAAAGAAAAAAAATAGGAATCTACTCCCCCACCCTCTGCCTCAAGATGCTTAACTGACAAAACCGATTTTCATTTAGTGCACGTATAAAACAAATGCACAGAAATCTGTTACTTTTCTTACTAGGATATATACTAGACTTAATATTTACTGAATACAATAATGGATTTCTATACATTTTACATCAGATGAAAACTTTGATGCAGATAATTATTTATTAAAAGCGAGACATTTTAAATAAGAATAAGAAAGAAAAGTATTTCTTTGTGCCCCCCTTTCCCTGTTAATGCCCTACCTGGCCCCCCCTGGCAAAACTTTGCTAGATCCGCCCCTGCACAGTTACCAGCTGTCAGCTACCTAAAAAAGGATCCTGGTGTTATTTGTCTCTCAGAAACAGTTCATAACTTCCCTTCAACTCATCCATGTCACCTAAAAGGTAAACCTGTTTCTCCATCACCTGTTCAGCTCTGGTGATCCAGTAAGGACATCTCCTGGTTTCATCTTCACGTTTCCCTCTCACCAGATAACCAAACCGATATCAAGACTAGCAGCTTTTACAGCTGTGGCTCCAGCAAACATCAGCTGATACTAGAAATTAATATTAAATAAATTCTAACAACAGCTGATCAAGCTTAAACGTGCTGCTGTTGTTTAGCGCGACAACCGCTGGCTTCCTCTTTCTGGCGCAGAGAGAAGCCGATCAGCTGATCACTGATCAGTTTCATGAAGTAGTACGGGACAAATCGTGTTCCTTTTCACCTCAACTTTAAAGTTCGACCTCCTCGGCTGTAATTGGTCCAGCCCAGAGTCGATCATGACCAACTGGCCAATCCACCACCATTCATTTATACCGTTAAAAAAAAGAAAAGAAATAAAACCCCATCGGCCCATAAAAACTAAAAATCACGAGTGGAAATGCCCGGTATGCCCGATGGCCAGTCCAGCCCTGACCACCACTATGTCCAGTTGGTTAGCAATCATCACCATTTTGTTCATCTGTATCTGGAATCCCACTGCCTTTTATTATTCAGTATGCCAGATTTCATAGCAAAAGTTCAAAATTTGATTTTGACAATATTTTTGAAGAACTATTTCTTATTACTTGCATTTTTTCTATTTACCACTAGATGGAAGAAGCAGTTTCTTTGTGTTGTCTATGCCTTCTTTGAGGTTAGTGTTTAACCTCATAACGCCAAATGTATCACATTTGATAAAAGAGATTTTGAGACTTTTACATCATCAGTCTGACTTTTCTTCCAGGAAACCTGAAGTACACAGTCAGACACATGGTGTGAGAAATAAGCTGTGCAAAAAAGTCAAATGTAGCCAAAATGATAAAAACAAGGTGATGTTCATACAATACAGGGCACCATGTAGAATATAAGGAGCACTTCTGTCAGGCCATTCTTATGAATATTCTACAGAGGAAGTATCAGTGAGAAGAGGTGACGTCATCCTGATGTCTTGCCTATGACTAAACTACATCAGCGCCACCTATTTCCTCTCTATGCACACAGAAGAAACAACACAGCAGCTAGCTCATGCCGATGAGAAAATATATGTCTCCATTATTTAGGAGTTACCACCATCAAAACACAGTATATACATCAGCAACACATTGTGGCTACTCTTGAGGAAATGGAGTTTGGATTATTTTTCCATTATTATTTAACCCTCTTGTTTAAATTACAGTTTTTCATGGCACAGGGTCTGTGACCAAATGTTTTCTGTTTGTGGATTAATCATATTCCTTGATCTTATTCATGGTTTTTGATTCTCATTATTGTTTTCTGCTTATGTTATATTCTTTATATTCTTAGTTACCTAGTCTTCCCTGTGTTCCACGTTTCATGTTAAGTTACTCTTGTCTCTGTGCTCACTATTTGCTCTGTTCTTGCTGTCTCCGTTTGTGTGATTCCTGTTTTCCTTTGATACTCTTGTGTCCTTTGTTAATGTTTTCTGCTTCACTCCTTTTGGTCTCGTTTTGTCTGATTAATTACAGCTGTGTTACCCTCCTGTTGTCCATTTCCTCATTACACTAGTGTGTGTTCTCCTTTGCTCCCTGTCAGATCGTCTGTCGGTTTAAGGTTTTTTAGTTCTACTTTTGCAGTTTCACGTTTAGCTGTTTCCAGTTTAGGTATTGTTAGTTCCCTTCCTGCTTTTCCTTTTGTAGTGTTTGTGTAGCCAACAATAAAGGCTCGCCTTTTGTTAAACATTCACCTCCGCTTAATGTAGGAGGGAGAAAAAGGGGAGTGGAAAGGTACGAGCAGTCATCGAGCAAAAACGGGAGCTGGAAGCATCTAAATATAATAATAACCACTGCAGCCAAGAAGCGTGCCTGACGAGCCCAGTTGTAAGTAAGCTATTAAGACTCGACTGTACACTGTGTTCGTGTTTTCCTCCGAAAACAACAAGTTCCGTTGGAGCAGCCTTTCAACGCCTCTCTCTGTCTGTCGCAAGAAAAGTTGACCCACACAACAAAGTAGAGCTATTTTTCGGCTACCAGCCGACAGGGACCCCGCCGTATTATGCTGGGCTTACACTGTGCGATTTTTTCAGTCGCGCGATTCAGCTCCTGCTCAAACTGTACGATTGACTCGCATGGGGTTAGAAGTTCATAGGTCACGATGCAGGGTCTCACACTATACGGCCCGATGCTCTGATGCGACCTGAGTGCTCACACTGTGCGTCCATAAAAATGAAGGTTATAACAGAAATTCTGTCGCTCGCTCTCCCTCTCCGTCTTTCACTCACACAGACACACCACCACCATCAACTTTGCTAAATTGCTAATGAAAAACATTGGTCAGGCAGCTGTGATTGAGCAGCAGTGTCGATCCAACTATTTTCACGGTTGTTGTGGTCGTGATAATTTTGTGAGGCCACATCGAAAGGGCTCGGATGGTTCTACAGGTTGTGCCTCCATCGCTTGTGTCCAGATCACACGCTGCACTGCCGTGCTACGCCGTCTTTTTCGCTGACATTTGTGTTTGCGCGTGCGCAGTGTGGCAAACTGCGGTGACACCCTCACGACCAAGCGATTGATGATCGGGAGCTGGTCGTGAGGTGTCAATCGCTTCTCGTTACCCCACGTATACTACACGATGCACGACGCACGATGAAGGCCAAAATCGGGTCGATCGCCAAAACGATCGCACGACTCAAAAATCGGCTCAAAATGGGCCAAAAATCGCACAGTGTGAGCCCAGCATTAGTCAGAGGTCCCTTTACTACAGTTCGGAGTCGCGGACCTTCAGTAATAGTAATAAATCACACAGCAATAGTACATTCACGTTGTTGTAAAAAGCATGATAATATTGTAGCGGGTCAGGGCTGTTCGGGGTTCTGCTTGTACAGTTATGTTTTGTGTATGTTGCCATGGTGACGGGTGACGCCCTCTCGCTGCGACGGTGTGTCCTTCCGGGGTCAGAGGGCGCCCTATGTGTGTTGTGGTTGCCGCGCTGAGCAGTTAGCTAGTGGCAGTGTGTTCTTCTGCAAATGTAATAAACGGCTGTGCTCCCTGGCTAGCTCACGGGAAGCAAGACCAAACGATACCTCCGTCTCCTCCTTGTCTGAACTCGCCACAATATATTAAGTAATCCAAAGTATTCAGAATACATTACTGTCATTGAGTAACGTAACGGAATAGGTTACAGAATACATTTTGGGGCATGTATTCTGTATTCTGTAATGGAATACATTTTAAAAGTAACCTTCCCAACACTGTGAGGAGAGCAAGAGCCTCAACTATGAGCACCTTCTACAGAGGCACCGTTGAGAGTATCGTCACCAGCTGCGTCACTGTGTGGTATGGCTCCTGCACCGAGTCCTGCTGGAAAAAGTTACAATGGGTAGTGAGAGCAGAGGAGAGGATTGGGGGTACCTCTCTTCCCTCCCTCCAGGACATCTACTGCACCCCCCTCACCCTAAAAGCCCTCTGCAGTTCAGGTGACCCCACTCATCCGTCCAACAGCTTCTTCAGTTTGCTGCCATCAGGAAGGAGACTGAAGAGCCTCCTGGCTAGAACCAACAGACAGAGAGACAGCTTCATTCATTCGGCTATCAGGATGCTGAATTCAGTCCCTCTCACGCACGAACTCCAGACCTGCACTCACCTCTTCCTTCTGAACCCCCCAAACATAAAAAAAACTCTGAACCGCCACCACTGCCTTTTCACTGACTGCCCCACTCCCACTTGTACACGAACTTTCCCACAATCACTATGATTGTGTTGGACACTGCTGTTTATATAAGATTGTATAGCATTGTATTGTGTTGTACATATGACTTCTATTTTATTTTTGTCTTTTTATTTTTATATTGTTTTAGTGTACACTGAGGGCCTTAGGAGCATTGCAATTTCAAATTCCTGTATAAGGCAGCTTTATGGTGTTTGACAATGAAGCTGACTTTGACTTTCACACAAAGCATGTTTAGTTTAAAAGCAGTACATAAGAACAGCTGTATAATGCGGTGTCTTCTGTGTGAGCCAAAACAAAATGACATTTCAGCGAACAAAAACTCAGCACCTAACCTGAGGAAACATGTTGCGGTCACTTTGCTCTAAATTTAGTATTTGCTGTGGTTAGGTGGATGTCAGGCTTAAGTTCCAACAGCTGTGTTGAGCTCCATTCCTTGAGGGTCGGTGTACTGCAACTTTTTGATGTGTCCCTAGTCAAACACAAACTCATCTCTGACACCTCACCCACTTCACACCTCCACACACCCTGGTCACTACTCTGCACCCCCAACCACAGCATTCAGTATAGGGCTTTGGAGTTGACGTCACGCCGCAATGCATTGTGGAAGCGCGGCACCATTTTAGCATGCCACGAATCAAAACAAACACACTGTGTTGGAAGGAAGATTGCTATGAACCATACTTAAAAGCAGTTCAAAAGAAAAAGGCCGGTATAGAGACAGATTGCGTCCGGATGCAAAGAGACGGTACTTGCAAAAAATAGCCTGCATTGGAAATGTGGACCCGTATGAAATAACGGCAGTGGAGTAGAAACCCAGAAGACCAACTATTATTGACTTAGCCTGATATATTTTCCTACCTTGTCTGCGGACTCCACAAAAAACTGTGCTTTTTCTCAACATTTTGCTGCAACGTTTCAAAGAGCCGGAAAGTAAATAAACATCAGACAGAAATGAGAAATCGTCTTGTGTTTCACTCATGCGCAGTACTGGAACGTAAGTGTTTTCTGCCGTTTCAATGTGGACGCACAACTCTGTGAAAACGACTGAAAACTATAGTGTGGCCGTGGAGTGTTTTCAGACGAAAACGACGTTTTCTAATTTATCCGGGCTAGTATGGACGTAGCCTCAGCCATCCAGGTTAGGAGGGAACTGAAGAGGATTAAAGCCAGGAAGTTAGCGGGTCCAGATAGCATCAGCTCAAGCGTTGTAAGGCCCTGCGCAGACCAACTGTGTGGTGTTATGGAGCACATCTTCAACCTGAGCCTAAGGCTGGGGAGAGTCCCACAGCTCTGGAAAACCTCTTCCGTTATACCATTGCCAAAGACTCCACATCTCAAGGAACTCCACAGCTACAGGCCGGTGGCCCTGACATCCCATATGATGAAGACCCTGGAGCGGCTGGTCCTGGGGCTCAGCTTCGGTCCCTGGTAAGCCCATCACTGGACCCACTTCAATTTGCCTAACAGCCTGGCATTGGAGTGGATGATGCTGTCATTCACCTCCTACATCGTTCCCTCTCTCACCTGGAGACCGCTGGGAGCACTGTAAAAATCACGTTCTTTGATTTCTCCAGTGCCTTTAACATCATTCCTCCCACAGTCCTGAAGGTCAAGCTGGAGAACTCAGGAGTGGACCATCACCTCATTACATGAATACTGGACTACCTCACTGACCACCCAGAGTATGTGAGAACTCAGGGCTGTGTGTCGGACAGGGTCGTCTGCAGTATGGTGCCCCCGCAGGGAACAGTTCTGGCTCCGTTCTCTTCACCATCTACACTGCAGACTTCTCCCACAATTCCACCCAGTGTTTCCTGCAGAAGTTCTCTGATGACTCTGCAATAGTCGGCCTCATCACTGATGGGGATGACAGGAAGTACAGAGAACTGACACAAGGCTTTGTGAACTGATGCCAGCAGAACTACCTCCAGATCAACACTAGTAAAACCAAGGAGCTGGTGGTAGACTTCGGCAGGTACAAACATCCTACACTGCAACTACTGAACATCCAAGGCATGGACATTGAGACGGTAGACAGCTACAGGTACCTTGGTGTTCGTCTGAACAATAAACTAGACTGGACTCACAATTCAAATGCACTCTAAAGAAAAGGGCAGAGCAGGCTGTACTTGCTGCGGAGACTCAGGTCTTTTGGAGTGAAGGGGCCACTCCTGAAGACCTTCTATGACTCTGTGGTGGCCTCAGCTATCTTTTATGGTGTGGTCTGGACACAGGAAGATACTGGTGTAGTCTGCTGGGGTGGCTGATCCGGAGGACCAGCCCTGTTCTAGGATGCCCTCTGGACCCAGTAGAGGTGGTGAGTGACAGGAGAATGGTAGCTAAGCTGTCATCCCTGTTGGACAACATCTCCCACCCCATGCAAGAGACTCTGACAGCACTGAGCAGCTCCTTCAGTGGCTGCGGCACCCACGGTGTGGGACGGAGAGATTTTGCAGGTCTCTTCTCCCTACTGCTGTCAAACTCTACAACATGGTCTCTACAGATGACCACACACATTTAGTGTGTGGTAATGTTCGCCCTGTCTATCTGATGTGCAATATAACAGAAATGTAGAATGGGAGGGAGAACATCAGTTTTCAGGCCCCTCTTCTGTGGAACCAGCTACCAGTTAAAGATTAGGCTGAAAACTTTCCTTTTTGCTAAAGCATACAGTTAGGGCTGGATCAGCTGACCCTGAATCCTCCCTTAGTTATGCTGCAATGGGTGTAGGCTGCTGGGAGATTCCCATGTTGCACTGAGTGTTTCTTCTTCAGTCACCTTTCTCACTCACTGTTTGTTAATAGTATTTCTGATTCTGATATTACCAAGTGCAATTTTCCTGATACAACAAAGTATTTTATTCTATTTTGTATAGTATGCTATTCTATTTTTTTCTTATTCCATTCTATTGTTTGTTCTTAAATTTTAATGCTCTTAGCTTGGTTCTGGTAGATGGTGACTCTCAAGCACAACAATGTAGAAACACACAACATGTAAATGACACCATACACACACACACACACACACACACACACACACACACACACACACACACACACACACGGTTAGTATACTGGTCGATCTGTTAACCCGTGCCTGTTTTAAAGTAACTCTAGCTTTAATGTATTAATTCCACTTCATAGCTCTAATAAATGGCACTTTTGTTTCAGGGATTCCTGCAGCCACTCCTGAGACCCCCCCTGTCTTCCAGGACAACAGAAATTAATGACTTGACTATGATTATTTATTTTGTGGGTACAAACAACTGGTTGTTTCTGTAAAATCACTAAAACAGCCTGGAAAATTGCCATAGGCTTAGACATGAATTTCTACATTTAACTAATACTTTATTCAGTACTTAAGAATGACTTCATAGTTATACACAAACATAGAATCATTTCCTTTACCCTTTGCAGAACTTGTAGTGCAGGTGTTTGAGTGTGGGGAGACAGACAGGAAGTTGGTTCAGTGTGTGAATAAAGATGCCACATATGTATATTTATCATTTAACCAGTGAAAGATTAGATGTAATAGGCTGGGCCACGCATGACTTGAGGACGCGGCCGGGAATCCCGTCCGGACCAGTAGCTTTGCGTGCGTTCACCTTCCTGAAGCACCTCCGCACATCCTCCTCAGACACAGTGTGCGCACTGACGTCATCCGCGGTGCGCACACTGTCCGGTCTCATGGTGTTCGCTGTGTCGAATCTAGCGTAGAATACGTTTAGATCCTCACACAGAGAGGCCGTGGTCTGCGGTGTGCTGGTTTTCCCCTAAAGTCTGTGATCGTGTTTAGTCCCTGCCACATACTCCGAGGGTTGTCAAACTGTTGCTCCACCCTGTCCCTGTACTCACGTTTGGCTGCTTTGATCGTCTTCCGGAGTTGGTAATGTGCGTGTTTGTAGTCCGATGTGTTCGCGGAGGCAAAGGCGGTGCTCCGTGCCGCCAGTGCCGCGCGAACATCTCCGTTAATCCAGGGTTTTTGATTTGGGAAGGATTTAACTGTTCTGGATGGGACGACATCTTCCACGCATTTCCTGATAAATCCGCAGACTGAGTCTGTGTATTCATCAATGTCCCTAGCAGCCACGTGAAACATTTCCCAGTCCGCGTGATCAAAACAGTCCCTCAGCGCAGACTCCGATTGGTCCGTCCAACAGTGCACCGCCCTCCGGGTTGGAGCTTCCTGTTTCAGCTTCTGCCTGTAGGCGGGCAGGAGCAGGATGGAGCGGTGATCTGATTGGCCGAATGGGGCGCGGGGGAGGGCTTTGTACGCATCCCGGAAAGAGGTGTAGCAGTGGTCGAGTAGCCGATCTCCACGAGTGTTAAAGTGGATGTGTTGGTGGAGTTTGGGTGAGACTTTCTTCAGGTTTCCCTTATTAAAGTCTCCGGCTGTGATAAACGCCGCCTCTGGGTGTGCGGTTTCCTCGCTGCTGATCGCGCTGTACAGTTCCCTGAGTGCTCGGTCAGTGTCGGCTTGTGGGGGAATGTAAACAGCCGTAATAATCACTGCTGTAAATTCCCTCGGTAGCCAGAATGGCCGGCACTTAATCATCAGGTACTCCAGGTCCGGTGAGCAGAAGGATTTGACCGGGTGCACGTTCGCATAATCACACCAGCTAGCGAGCTAACTTCCTGCTAACTTCTTACTCTGGTGAATTGAATATATTCTGTTTTCATGGATGCCTGGATGTTAAACTTAATTGTTACACCTGGTAAAGCAGCAACGCTGATCATTTTATTAAAGATGAAAGGATTTACACAGTTTTAAACTCTCAGTGATGCCGCAGTGTTCGTTTGACTTTGGGACCTGAATGGACAGAGTTTAGGACCCAGATTACCTTTCAAGGCTCCTGAATACGGCAGCCGTAATGCTCTTCGTAGCTTACAAAGTCGTACTAACTCTTTTGATAGACCACATAAAATCAGTTAGAGGTCAGTAAGCACAAGCAGAATTCATACATAAGCAACACCGGAGGTGCACTGTCAAATTTTGAGAAAATTAAAGGATGTGCCCTATAGTGAGGAAAATACGGTATTGAAAGAAATTGTTCAGTGATTTCTTAAGATTACAATTGTTAAATTCGCCTAAAATTAAAAATAGGAGCATCTGGAGAGAGAGACTGCAGGTTGTGTATCACTTCAAAAATGGCGTCAGGCAGCAGCTTTGACGTCAGATTTGGGATGAATGTAAACAACAGTGACAACGATTTGAGGGAATTCTCTCAGTAAGTAAAATGGCCTGACTTATGATTGGAAATTGTTGATTGCAGCAGTGAATTTTCATCAGGATAAACTTAAGACAATAAGTTTTTCTTATTGTTGTTGTTTTGCCTGTTACTGTGCTAGAACACCAGGGTTACACATCTTTTAGTGAGTGTCTGATGAGGGAAAGAGCTGAAGGTGCAGTAGGCCTTTCCAGGGTGTACACAGACTTTCACCCTGTGGCAGCTGGGACAGGGTCCAGCCCCTCAAAAACCCTGAATTGGATAAGCGAAGAGAATGGTTGGGTGGAAGTTTCTGCACAAAACCTTTATTTTCGCATGACTGGAAGTCACAAGTGTTTTTTCAGATCAACCGTTTCATATAATATTTTATATATCCTATGTAAGATTAAAATGCACACATACATTTTCAGGCTTTTATCAAAAACACATAGATTTTCATTTTGTTCACATTAAAGAATGTCCCTACTTTTCTGGAATTCTGGTTTTACTGAACAAAAAAAACCCTTCCTCTGCACGCTCATAGTCACAGTTTTAGGTTCCCCGACACATTTAAATGTGACTGAGCTTGAATTGACAAAAATACTCCAATCTTAAGATAAAATGTGTTTATTGGGAATTTTAATTTTAAACTTTTTACAAAAACACACAAAACACTCTGTCAACACAGGTTGTCAACACAAACCAGGTGTTTTTTTAAGACTAACCCTGTCACAGTCAAGCATAGACTTTTCAGTATAACTCACAGGTAATGAAAATATCCACGCATAAGTCCAGAAGACAAAAGTGCAATTTTCAAATGGCATTTACAAAACAAATTAAACAGAAAATAATGAAATTTATTTAGAACTCAATATATTACTTGCAAATTAAAAACGTAAAATAATCTGAAGCAGCAAACACTATAAACAATGTTCCAACATGACTGCTCACCACTGCACAAAGCAAGGTCCATAAAGACATGGAAGAGAAAGATTGGTGTGGAAGAACTAGACTGGCCTGCATACAGTCCTGAAAACCTGATAGAACCTTTGGGATGAACTAGAACAGAGACTGTGAGCCAGGCTTTCATGTGCCATGCGCTTTCTTAGTATGTGTGAAGAAATACAAATCACAGAGGAGCAGAATAGTACGCTCATTAAGTAGGTCTTCAGAGTTTTTCTCTCTCTCGTGATTCATAGCATCTGATCAATAAACAAAACATGCTTCTTGCTTCCCCAGTTTAACTGAATTCAGCTGGTTAATAACCGATGAAGCTTTTAATAAGAATAGTGCTTCTAAATTTCTCAAGATAAATCTCAGATGTCCACTTTACTACATTTATTAAGGTTGATGTTTGCTTAATTTATCTACTTCTTTCACAGAATCGTGCCCTTTTGTCTCTCTCTCTCTATGTTACAATCAACCACCTGTCTGATTATGTGCAGCTACATCTGCTGCAGTGCTGTGTACACCACTGTGCTGTTACAGTCACTGCAGCATTGTAGCTGTAGCTTTTTATCTGCAGCTACTTCTCCAGCAGTGTTGTCCATAGTGTAGCAGCACAGAGACAACAGCTGATTGTCGATGGGGTCTTTCCATATGAGAAAAACCAAAATCACATCCATGAAAGGATTGAACAGAAATAAATTCATGTAGATTAGAAAGATAGGAATGAGAAAATAAAGTGAAATTGGTACAATATAAAAGATGATCGGAGGAAGGAACATCAGACAATGATTAACTAACAACAGAACTAAGATTTCTACAATTCTCTGTTTTTCTTCAGTGGGCACTGAGGTGGCAGCAGGCAGAGTTTTGAGGGTCCAAACCAAAGTGAAGACGAACAGGAAAAAAGGAACGAGGGCAAAAAAAATTAACACAGGGAGTAAAATCACATAGAAGAATACAGCAAGAGGTACAGTGATAATAGACAGGATCCAAACCAGAACAGAGAGCAGCACAGAACCTTTAGTTTGTCTGATGCAGTTCCACTGTGGACGGGTGATGACCAAACACCTGCAACACAAGACAGACATACTGATCATTACAGGAGGACATTTATCTTTAGAGGGACGCTTGAGAATTTGATTGAATGCAATACAGACAGAGAAAGACAGACAGGTACCTTTCAGTAGCAATGCACATCTTGAAGTCAAGATTAGCAAACACGGCACAGCAAAAAATGCCAAGAGCAATATAATGATAGAGAACTTGTTCAGGGTTTTCTTTGACGATCAAAATGATGATCATCATGCTGAACTGGATTAGATTGGAGATTAAGAGGTTTGTGTAGTAGGTGATGGGGACCTGCTCCCTTCGTACCTGCAGAAAATATTAATGCAGTAATAAACATGATATTCAGAACTAAACATTTAAATGTTTACAGAAAATGATGTAGAGAGCTAGTGTTTTAATAACAACTGTATTAAGTGTCCAGAAAATATTTTTAGTGTGATTTAGACTAATAAGAAACTCAAAAATGTGTAAAAGCTGCAAAATGGTCTGATGGAATTAAAAAGAGTGACAGATTGGTGACCAGTGCAGGTTTCACTCCACCTCTCACACTGTGACACCTACGATAAGCTTCCACTTCAGAAGCAGAAAAAAAATGGATGGATGAATTCAGAACTAAACTTTATGAACTATTAACTCAGAAAATGAACATTTAACGTGACCAAAGTGGAAAAATCTTATAAAACTAGACTGTTTGTAAAAGTGAATTAGTTCAGCAGGAGTGAGACATAGAAAGTAATGAAAGTCTCTCATTTACGTACCACAAAAAACACCCAACAGGTCACTGCCATAGTGACCAAAGTTAAAGGAAGGCAGAAACAGACGCTTATCAAGAACATTATATCCAAGATATCCATCTCCAGCTGACTTTCTGTATGATGGATCCGCTATAAAAGCTCTATCCACTCTCTTCTCTTTACCAAAGGATCTGCCTGAGTGCAACAGGAGGTGTTAAAATAGTGAGCAGATCAACATTGTTGTTATTTTGATATGAAATTATAGCTAAAGATATTAGAAAGAAAATTGTGCCAAAATAAAACAAAAGGGGAAAAAACAAAATAGTGGTTGAATTAAATTGAACGTGTCCTATATTGAGTCAAAACCATCTGGACTAATAAATCAATTTTCCACTGATTTTGTTTTCTACAGATGAAAAAAAAAAAGCTAAACCTTTGAACCTAACTGAATTAGCAAGCTGTACTTATTAAACTGGTACCTGACTACAGAAATTATATACCTATAAGGAAGCCCTTGGTAGTTTGATCTGTCCACAAGCCTATCAGTTAAGTACAAAATTAAGCAGAAATAAAGCATAATCAATAAATATATTTTCATTTGGTTTTCATTTAAGCAGCTTTCATGCTGTTTACAAGGAAGCTCAAAAGAATAAAGTAACCGCCTCCTGTATCTTCAATATATATACAAGTAAACATCAGCCTTACTTTCTTCAGCGCAGCTTCCAACTCAATAGTTAATTCAGCATTGTGCCATTTAAGATATTTTTATCAGAGCGAATCAGAAAAAGGAAATTGTGGTGGGTTATAAACTCCACCCCACAGCCCCTGTGGCAGCACATTCACACGCTTTGATGAGAATAGTCAAACCATTTTTATTCAATGTTATTTTCGTGTTCAGCTTTGTTTAGGATTAAGTATTAATTCCACTTCATGTCTCTGATAAATTTAACTTAATCTTGAGCGAGTACAGCAGGCTGAGCAGACCTGTGTCTTTCAGCACAACACAAAACAGTGACTTGACTATGACGATTAACTTTGCTCACTGGCTGACTACTAAATCTGTAAAATAATTGAAACACCCTCCTGACACCCTGTACATAAATATAGACATTTAAAATCATAGTTTAGCTAATAGTGTACCATGATCTCAAAGGACGATATTCACTGTTGTTTCCTTTGCCTGTTGCAGAACGTCTCTGCAGGGGAGTTGCTTCTTTGTGGAGACGTGAGAGGCCGGAAGGTGATATACCAAGAGATGGCGCTTTCTTCAAAAAAAAAAACAAAAAAACATTGACTAGGATAGTTAGCTATAGATGATTATTGTAGGTTCTTTATCTTATCATATAAACCACATCAAGGCCACTGCTTTGATTTCATTTATATAAATACAACTGAATAGAATTTCACATTCTTTTCTTAGCTTGTGTTGTAAACCTCTTCATCCATTAAATATAAAAACTTAGAGTTACGTTTTGAAAATGTCAAATAAATGCATAAAAGTTTACAGTCAGTTTGACCATTCAGATATTTTACACTACAAATTACCAAAACTCCAGTAAACCATTCTTCATTCATCCATTTCAATCTAATCTAATAAATAGATACAATTTCAAAGAAAATTATTCTATCCTGCTTTCTCCTGTAACACAAACCAGATGTGAAGGTTATTTCTGAGACTTGTAAACTTGTAAACAAACTAGCTTATCGTTTGTTGTACTGTTGTACTAGCTATGACTGTGCAATGACAATAAAGAGTTGTCTTATCTTACAACTGCAGTGAGAGAAAGTCATTAAAGCTGTTGGCCTGAAGCTGTAGGATAACTGAGATTTGCATAACTGATCTAGTTTCCTGATAAATATAGAAGAACTGCACATGGTGGTACTAGGTTCTCTGGAAAAACAGGAATGCAAAATAATTTGCAAACTTTGTACGGCTGATAGCTTAGAATTATATGAGCTTCTGTTTGGTTCAGATCTATTTTCTCCCAAATCAAAATTGGCACATCATCACATTCAGATCATAATTTGTTTTGCAAAAACTGCTGGAATGGAGGGATTAGCTTCTCTACATGGATGACATTAAGCTCTATGTCAGGAATGACTGAAACACTGATTTACAGATCCACACCACCAGGCTCTACAGCACCGACATTAATCCGGCACAGCATGTACCACTGTCAGATACAAAAAACTGGACTGAAAGACAGCATAGAGGCGCTCATCATGGCAGCACAGGAACAAGCTCTAGTGCTGTGTTGAAGGTAAATTGTGAGTAAATATAATTCTAGTTAAAGATGGGAAATTTAAAGAGTCAAGAGACTTTTGTTACCAGTCATGTCTTTTAAAAAGCAGTTAAAAACCTGTTTAAACTCGCTTTTGGTTGATTTTGTTTTGTTTTTTATTTTAATGTTTGTTTTCTGCCTCTGTAAAGCACTTTGTGATTTTATCTTGAAAGGTGCTATATAAATAAAATTTTACTTTTTTACTTTTACCACACTACTGACTGCAGCTTTCAACACTAACCAGAACAATATGGGTTGTTTCTATGAGATTTGACTGTGAGGGGAAAGCTGTTCCACAGTTTGGGGGCACAGAAAACGCTTGATCTCCTCTGCATTTAAATTAAGAGTGAGACACAGTCAGAAACATCTGATCAATTGACCTGGAAGCTGAATAAAGAGGTCAGAGATGTAGAAAGCAGAAAGGAGCTAAACCATGAAGGGCTTTGTAGGCAAACAGGAGGGTCTTGAAATCTATTCTGAACCTCACTGGCAACCAGCGTAGAGATGCTGAAACAGGTGAGATGTGAGCAGCAGCATTTTGGACAAGCTGAAGACGGGACACAGAGGACTGACTGAGACCAACGTAAAGTGAACTGCTGTATGCTGTCGTCTGCTTACCCTCCAAATATTATTAGAGGGGTTTTTTGAATATAAAAAGGGTCAGGTGTCCTGACAGGTGTCACTTCCCTCTTAGTTAAGCTGCTGGGAGCTTCCCAGACGCTAATGTTTTTGTCACTTTTTACATTCTAAAGTAATGTAAGTAAGTCCAGGCTTTAAACGCTGAAACCAAGCACACCATTGTTTTTCTTGTGACATTACCAATAAGTTTGATGTGTCACATGGCCCTCTTCCTATTGAATAAACAAAAGTTGTATCCAAGATGGCCGACTTCTAAATGGCCACCATGGTCACCACCCATCTTGAGGAGTTTGCCCCCTCACATATACTAATGTGCCACAAACAGGACTTTAATATCACCAACCATTCCCATGTTATTATCCATATAAATGGCCCACCCTGTAGTTAAAAATGGCCAATTATACCCTGGAACCCAGAGGGTTAAACATTTTTCTAAAGTAATGCAATAGTTAATAATAGTTAATGCGTGTGTGTGTGTGAGATTATATCGTATGGTATTTTATCGTCATGTGTTCAGGATCTCTGTTACAATGTTACAATGGCGCCCTGGGTGAACACTCCCTCTTGCGCCCCCCCCCCCCCCCCCCCCCCCCCCCCCCCACACACACACACACACACACAAAACACATTAAGGACTGTACATTAACATGAAACGGTTTTACACACACACACACACACACACATGAAGAGAGACAGAGTATGCATAGTATGCAAATGGCTACCAAACAGCCATCATAATTTGTCATACAATGAGAACAGGACAAATAAAGAATTGACAATGACTAATTAATATTAAAGTCTGTAACATAAGGTATTGTTTGGAGTTTAGTCTGTTACGGTTGCTATTTTTTCCATTTCTTCTTGGAGCAACTGTAACCCACTTTATTTCCTTAGGGATTAATAAAGTATTCTGATTCTGATTGTTTCAGGATGACCTGCCATTATCCAATGACACATCTGCTTACCTGTATCTTTTGCTCGTTTCTCCTCCTCTTCTTTTCTCTTTTTTCTAAACCGAGGACCTGATGGCTTTGAACTTTTCTTGTCCATCTTCCATTGGTTTTAATTTTGCACTCCAGTATGAACACAAATCCCCCAACTCGAGGATCACCACAACATAACCTAATAGGCCTACACCTAGTTCACAGATTCACTTTGTCTAGGGTGCATTTCTGAGATTTCACACAACCCAGGATTCAAATCATGAATACATAATGGGCTTGGATTTACAACATTATAAATGAAATGTGCTCTATTTGGAAGAAGCAGGCCCCTCCCCTTTCGACGGCTTGTGTGAGACTTTAAATCATCAAACTGTAAATTTTAAATTGTTGTTGATCCCTTTACCTCTAGTCCTAAAGTGTATATTTATTTTCTTACTCTTCTTATATTTATTGTTTTTTTACTTGCACTGCTGTAACTGGAGCCTCGTCGTCTCGTCTCTCTATATACTGGACTGTAGGTAGCGGAGATGACAATAAAGTAGAGCTGGGCGATAGAACGATAACGATATGTATCGCGATATAACTTTTTCTCGATAGAAAAATTAAACTATTGCGATAGACCTCGCCGCTCTTGTCCTCTTAAAAAAAAAAAAAAAAAAAAAGAACAGCCAATCCAAATTAAGCAGCGCAGAGCCGAACCAATCACAGCCGCAGCGTCACGTCACGTGACTTGTTACGTACAGCACAAGTGCCAAGCCGCACGTGTGTTTGTTTGGGAAGCAGCCAGCGGGTAATGGAGGAAATGAGTGTGCCGACTAGAAAAATCAACCGAGCGTGACCGAAGAGAAAACAGATGATGGTTCCAATGCCGGAGAGATTGTCGAACGGAAGAGCCAAAGAAGTTCCGTAGTGTGAAGGTATTTCGGCTATTTCAAGTCTGACAAAAAAACAGAGTAGCGTTCACTGTAAATTGTGCCGAAAGCAAGTCTGGAAATACAATAAACTGGTGCATGCTCAGGTTATGTCCACACGTACCCGGGTATTTTTGAAAACGCAGATTTTTCTATGCGTTTGCACCTTTCGTCCAAACGTAAACGGCGTTTTTGGTCACTGAAAACGAAGATTTTTAAAAACTCCGGCCAGGGTGGATATTTTTGAAAACTCCGTTTTTGCATTTACATGTGGACTAGAAAAACGGAGAAAACGCAGCGTCAAAGGTGTGCGCATTTTTTGACGTCACACTGTGCGCCACGTTATTGTTTCGGTGAAATGAATTTCTACAATACTGTTACTGTTAATTCTACTCTCTGCAGTGTTTAAATGCTTACATATACACACAGTTAGTCCCTCCACACATGCACTCGGTTCTGCTTCTATGCCCCAGCTATGTTTACTTTTTCCCACCGAGGCTTCTAGACTTCTGATTGGCCTACATTTCTGCACGGTTAGGAATCTAGCGCCACCTGCTGCTTTGGCATGTTCATAGCAGCGTTTTCCTTCATTTCTCCCTTTATGTGTGGACGGGATTATTTTTTAAAACGAAAACGAAAAATCTCCGTTTTCAAAAATAACCGTGTACGTGTGGACGTAGCCTCAGTCTCTTACTGGAAGCGCTAATTCGTCATTTGGCTTTTGTCAGACTATAGTAACTGTTAAAACTGTTTGAAAAGCTCAGCTATACAACAAGGAGAGATTGAGAATTTCCTTTTAGTTCTCAGTTTATTTGATATTGACAAAAGTTAGTCAATTTTGTCTGTTCTTCTGTAAAACAAACTAAGATTTATTTTTAGAATTAATATTTTGTTTCTAAGTGGAATTGACAATTTAGTCTGTTTTGTTTGTTCTATTTTGAAACTTAAACGCTTTAGCGGCTGCCTTTTGTGTAGTTTGCAATATTTGCCTTTATTTATCTGAAAAAGTCTCATGTTCCTTAAGTACATCTACCCTGTTGAACTTATTATGGGAAATAAATATTTAAATAAAAACAAGCTGCTGATTATTTCACATTTTACTTGTGAGCAACGGCACATTTAAATCTTACAAATAGTTATTTGGCTTATATCGTGATATATATCGTTATCGCCTGAAATGAAAAAAACATATCGTGATATGAAAAAATCTTATATCGCTCAGCTCTACAATAAAGTTTACTTTGACTTCAGCAGCGAGCAGGTGCACCGAGGGCTCGCGCGCTCACTTTTCGTGTACAGAATTTCGAAAAAAAACATTGGTGCAAATTATAAGTCTGTATCATAATGTCTGGTGTTTTCGTGTTTGTTGGTTTGTTTTTATTTTGTTTTATTTTGCGAGTTGGTTATTAGATGCTGCTCCAGCCAGCCAGAGAATCCCCCGCCACCCCGCCCTCTCCTCTCTGCGCCGCAAGCAGCAGGCGCACCTCGCAAACGGAGGGCGCCCTTACTCCCAGCAAATTAATAGAAAACTGATCGTTGCCTGTACCATTCCCAGTATGCGCTGGCTGACATCGGGGCAGCATGAGTACGAGCATTTTCTTTTTTGCCGAGACCCGTGATGCCACCCCCAACACCATGCCGCCCCGGGCAACCACCCGTGTCGCCCGTATCTAAAACCGCTACTGATTCCAAGGCTGTGTTTCTTGCATTGCAGGTACTTGATGATTTCCTGCCCAGCTAAGACCTCTGTGGTGATCTGTGTCGTAGTGTGGTTTCTTTTGATGTCCTCCTTACTACCAAACACTTTGTATTAATTGTCCTCACTTTTTTTCTCCTCCAATCTACTATACCATATCACATCACCTTTATTTATTAAACCTTTATTTATGAATGATCCTCATTGTGATAGAGGGTATCAAAATCTTTGAAATAGTCTATAAATAATCAGCATGGAAACAACTGCAGTGAAAGAAAGTCATTGAAGTTGTTGGCCTGAAGCTTTAGGATAGTTTACATTTGCATAACTGATGTTATTTCCTGATAAATACAAAAGCGCCACATCTCTGGGTTCTCTGGAAAAACAGGAATGCAAAATAATTTGCAAACCTGATAACTTCTGTTTGGTTCAGATGTATTTTGTTGATCTTTTTCTATTTCTCACAAAATCAAAATTGGCACATCATCACATTCAGATCATAATTTGGGTTGCAAAAGCTGCTGGAAAGGAGGGATTAGCTTCTCTTCTTAGATAACACCAAGCTCTATCTCAGGAGTGAATGAGACATTGGTGGACTGATCCACACCACCAGGCTCTACAGCAACAACATTAATCCTGCACAGTATGTACCACTGCCAGATACAAAAACTGGACTAAAGGAAAGACAGCACAGAGGCGCTAATCATGGCAGCACAGGAACAAGCTCTAATCACAACATCGATAGAAGCCAGGGTTTTGTGTTGACCAAAGTGCTGTGCAACGGTTAAATTGAGAAGAGGAAAAAAAAAAAACCAAAGCAAAACAATTAAAAAACAAGGTAATAGATAAGAAATAAATCGGTACATTTATTAGGTGCTAAACACACACACTCATGGCCGAAAAATGGCACAGGAGACACAATGAGCTCTCAGAAAGACTCAAATGTCAGTGAGTAAATATAAGTGTAGTTAAAGATAGGAAATTTCATGAGTAAAGAGACTGTTGTTACCACACTGCTGACAGCAGCTTTCAACACTAACCATAACAATATGGGTTGTTTCTAGCAGATTTGACTGTGAGGGGAATGCTGTCCCACAGTTTGAGGGCACACAAAACGCTCACCCTCTGAGTTTAAATCAAGAGTGAGACACAGTCAGAAGCATCGCACCAGAGGGACCTGAAAGCTGAATAAAGAGGTCAGAGATGTAGAAAAGGGCTTTGTGGGCAAACAGGATGGTCTTGAAATCGATTCCAAACCTCACCGACAACCAATGTAGAGAAGCTGAAACAGGTGAGATGTGTGATGTGAGCAGCAGCATTTTGAACAAGCTGAAAATGGAAAAGAGAGGATTGATTGAGACTAATGTAAAGTTAATTGCAGTACTCTGAGAGGAAATGAGAGCATGAATGACAATTTCGCAATCTCTCACACAAAGGAAACATGTAATATTTCATACAGAGCACAGATGGAAGAAGCTGTCTTGTGAAGGTGAAAGGAGTGAAAGGAGAAATTACTTTTACTGATATTTTCCTTAAAGAAAGCAGGTATAGAGAGAACAATATAGCAACTAAGATGGAACCCTGAGGTACCCGTAGCAAAGTGTTGTTGTTGTAGAAGAATAGTTTGCAGTGCTGGCAGAGAAGGATCAGATTTACAGGTATGAGGTAAACCAGTGAAGTGCTGGGGGACAGGGATATTTTCACCAGTGGTATCAAATGCAGCACTGAGGTTGAGGAGGATGAGGATGGCACAGTCTACTGACAGGACTACTTCATTGTATACTTTTAGGAGGGCACACTCTGTGCTTTGTTGGTATGGGTTAGGGTATGTTGGTATGTTTATATATGAAAGTTGAAGGAGAATTACTTTTTCCAAGACTTCTGAGAGAAATGAGAGTTTAGAGATTTTTCTGCATATAAAAACAGTCAGGTATCCCGCAATCCTCTCCTAGTTAAGCTGCTGGGGCTTCCCATGATGCACTGAGGGCAAGATACTATATTGTTCTTTCTTTGTCAATGTTTATGCTTTAATCTTTTTATTTTTTGCTAGTTTTGTTTAGTTTTCTGATGGTTTGGGAGCAGACACAATCTTTATGGGATTTGGGTTTTGGGGGATGACAAAAGGACAGAAAGGGCAACTCAGCTTCCTGGTCTCAACTATGTGAAAACAGTTCTGTGCTAATAGTCAACACAGAAGTAAGTGTAACAATCTTTGAGTGGAAGTTTGCATGGTGCTGTATTGCAACTTTGTGTTGATGTGTTGAGTGATTTGGTCTGTAACAATTTTAAAGGAAAAGTTTGTCATTTCCAGCTGTTTATCAGCTGTTTGATCAGATCAGCAACTAAAATTCTTTACTTAATTCATTTGTCTCATGTTGTGAATACACATGCAGTGAGCGTCATACAAAAGACATAAATTAGACACAAGCTGCGGGCTTAGTTTACATTTTTCCAGGAAAAAGATGTGAGCTCAGATAGGAAAACATTTCCATGCTGTTATAAAAATAGCATTCTTTAAAAGCCTCCAAGCAGTTATGTCTTCAACCTTTCATTCTTCACAAAACCTTTATAGTAGGACAAATAATGTGTCTACTCCATAATGTAACAGACATGAAAAATCTGTACACAGCGCTTTGAGTACTCTGGGAGAGTAAAAAAGCGCTGTATAAGAATCAGTCCATTTACCATTTACAGGAAACTTTGATCATTGCCCAGAAAAAAAAAGGGAAAGGCCACATATTTAAATTTGTATTCCTTGTTGTTTGCAAAATTCACCTTATAAATTTCAAAGGATGTGATGTGGTAAACTAATTTGATCTGTTATAGAAGAATTTTTCTTTTGTCTCTCTTCTTCTCCTCACCCTCAACTAGTTTATGGTAACATTAGCATTATTCAAAATGACATAACACTATTTACTTATAAAGTAACGTTCCAGTCCCAGGTATGGGTGAGTTGGCAATCAGAATGGCTGCAGGAATCTGGTTTTGAATCTACCCAGGACCATTTCCTGAATGTCATTCCCCTTTTTATTATTCTCTCTACTCTTTATCTATCATAAAATAGGCTCCAAAATTAAATAAATAATTTTTACAGCTTCTGTGTAAGCAGACAGTGACAGCACAACTGTGAGGAAAGGAAGTCATTCAAATTTTGAAATCTTAAAATCCTACAGAGCAATGAGGTCTATGAACCAGCTGCTCCTGGAAATTTCAGGTCCAGGTTTATCAGGAGATGCCATGAAGCCTTTTTAATGCTGGCTTATTTACTTCTTTTATTCGATTTTTTTAGTGTATATTTATTGTTATTCAGTCACTGTTTTATATAGTATATATGTAGTAGAACTTGTAATTGAGGTTGATTAAAGTGTAGCTACACAAATAAACTTTGACTGGCCCATATGGTCACAGGGCCATATGGGCCATTGCTAGGGACGATTTTTAGGGAAGATAGATGGATTAAAAACAAAATGCAAAGTTGTTTCTTATGTTTAGTGTCGCTTAAACATGCAAAGATCGGGCCAACATACATCAGAACAGTTGTTGTGAACATCGTTCCTGTTGATCTGACAGAGATGATAGCTGATGGCAGCAGAGGAAGGAACTGTTTTAAAATTTGTCAAAGGTGAAATGATTGGCTCACAGACATTTTGTCAGATGTTTAGCCAATAAGTAGCATGGATACACCTGGACCTGGTGTGGCTAGAAGGGCCAGTGTTGATAACTATCAGCCAGTGGCATGTTGTCATCACTTTTCATATTTATTGCAGACTGTTTTTAATGCAGAGGACAAAGCAGAAAACACTGGTGTAGAGACCTGAGGAGTGATCTTGAATCAAAGGTAACTATACTTACAAACTTTGGGCTTTGTATTTCCAAAACTGTAGTTGCATTATTTTATTTGTGTCTATAGAAATATTCATGAGGTATAAATCATGTGTATTGTGTCATGAGGGTGCTGTGAGCGGTGTGGTAGGCAGGAGTAGGACCCAAACACAGGGCTCAAAACACAAAGGGGGGAACTATAGAAGGTAGCTTCATTGCAACATGGGGGACGACGTAACAATGGGCAGAGGGAAAAAGAGGACTAAATACACTGAGGGGTGAGAAGGGAAGTAGAAACACAGCTGGGAGAGTTTAAACATAATCAGGTGGGTGGAAGAAAAACTGAACACAATAACATAAGATGTGAAACTGTCAAAGTAAAATAGGAAAACAGAGACACACATTAAGACATGGACTGACAGAAAAAGAGGAAATAGAGGGAGCCGAGACATGCCTGGGAACATCTGAATAAAAACAGTGACAGAACTATAAGTCTTAAAAGTCTAGTTTCACCAATCCAAAGGCTGAACATTTGGACTCATGCGAACGAGCTTTTAGTCCAATACTACATTTAGTCTGTTGCTGTGACAGTTCACTGTGGCTCTTGGGGTTAAAAGCTCAGGCCTTTCAGCCTTCTCAGAATGTAATATTTTGCCAAATAGTTGTTTCTGTTTGATGTATCATTGAGAAAGCAACATATTGAGAAGCACAGTTAAGCTGGAAAAACAACAGTGAAACACCAGTGAGAGAAGTTAGTGATAAATTTTCTTTAGTTTGCAACATGCAGCTGAACACTGTTATTAACCGTTAATTTCTCTCTTAAAGGTTCTTTAAAGAAAAATTGGTATGACTTCACTGACTCAAAATTCAACTACCAGCAGCAGCTGCAACAATTATGGCAACTACACAGATTTTAATGACTTCTGCTGGTATTATGAGGACAGCATTAGCACCTTGACATGGATAATTGTTTGTGTCAGCCTTCCTTTGACCTCACTGGCAATCTTTTTTCTTTGCATAAAGGTGTGTATATTATGAATACGATTGTCTTACTACGATCTGGGTTTTGTATGATTCACTTTGACTTTGGGACTAAATTTCATAGAAGTGGAATAAAATGACTATTAAATTTAAAAAAATATGATTTCAGTTGCCACAGTAAATAAAAGGTGAAAAGGTAAAAAAATCATATGATTTAATTAAGAAGGGTGACTTTGTAACATCATAACTGTTCAAAGGAAAGAATACATTACATCAAAGCCATTATTTTTCTTTTTTTTTTGAAGGTAAGGAGAGCAGTGTCTGTTTTTGTTAGCACTGCATACTTACAATTTTGAATTCATCCTATTAAATACAGACTGCAACACTATTGACAGCTCACTGAACAGCTCTGGAATAACTGAAACTGCTTCAGTTATTTTGCTGCTGCTTTTTTTTTTTGGATGCCCAAAGACTTTACAGCAGTTTGTAAGTCACACTGCAGATTTGGGTCCATTTGCTTTAGTAAACTACCCTAGACTGTACTCTGACAACAGCCCAACTACTACTGCAGCTTTTATATACTGCAGCGCCCTGGGGCGCCTCTGTCAGTGCGCCCCACGGCAGCTGTGGCTACAATGTAGCTGCCATCACCAGTGTGTGAATGTGTGGATAACTGAATGTGTAAAGCGCTTTACGAATACAGGCCATTTTACCATTTATAGATCTCAAAAAGATTTTTTTGTCAGTACTCACAATGAAAGTTTCAGTTTTAACAATCATTTATTTAATTTATTAGTGGCAATCACTAGCAAAGCAACATAGACAAATCCATTCAATTCAACATAAAATATAAAATATAGTTTTGTATCATTATGCAACTAAGTTTCAGTGTTACAAAGTTGGTATTGAGTCACAACATTAAATGTGTGTGCAGCTGAGTAGAAAGGTGCTATATAAGTATATATAAGTACTAGTTCTTTTAGCATTGAATACACAGAACACATTTAAACTACTTTTTTCCTTGTATTTTACCATTGTAGTATATGTCAAAACATCAACCCATTTTCACCTCATAATTCTTAATGTAATACTCCATCCCAAGCTCAAAGTCTGGCAAAAAAAAGACAAAAATGGACTTTAATTTAAAAAATAACATGCAATGTATTTATTTATGTAAATCAGACCAAGTATTAATCTGCAAGTCTTTAGTGTGTAGTATGTTATATGAAATGTTTTTATGTGGAAACCATAATGCCTAAATTGTGTTGACTGAACATGTTTATAGTTTACTTTGTTTTCCTTTAGGTGCGAAATGGTCACATCAGTCAAATCTATATCATCAACCTTTACATTTCTGACCTTGTTCAGCTCTTCTGTATGGTCGTTCACATGTCAGGTGTCAAGGACGACCTCACACAGATAATATTCTTTCACAATGTCTATCCTTGTGGTCTGATGGCAAGTGTGGGCTTCATGGTGTGTGTCTCCATGGAAAGGTAAACATCTGTGCTGTGTGTTTGTAGCTATGTAATTCTCTGAGCATTTATTGCTTTTCATTAGTATATCTTTTTAATACCTCTCCATGTCAACTCCTCTGTGTGTCTTTCTTGTATAACAGGTATTTGGTTGTTGCCCATCCAGTGTGGTACCAAGACAGACGAACCATCAAGGTCACTGTGGTGGTCTGTGTCTTAGTCTGGATCATTTCTTTTTTTGTTGGCCTCTTAAATGGAAACTTTTTTGGTGCCTTCCTCGTCCTTCCGCTCCCTCTTCTCATTTTCTTCCTTATTAAAACTATTAAAGCCGTGTCTGCAACCAGTGTCCCCTCTGATGAAAAACGAAGAATTGTGGCAGTTTTGGTGCTGGTGGTGCTTATTTACATATTGGTGTTTGTGCCCAGAACCATTATGGAATGTTTTTATCTGGTACCTGATATAGACTATGAAACACTCTTCTCTGTATATGACACTACCTGCAGTTTAGTTCAGCTGAATCCTCTTATAGACTTGATTATGTACTTTTTCATTAACAAATGGGTGTTAGACAAGCTTTTGGGCTGTCTGTGTTGTTGCAAATTGGACAACAATGATCTCAGAACTTCAGTGACAACTACATAAAATCAGAAGGAAATTGTGCAACTTCCGAGTTGCCTCACTGTAGATAAGTGAAGCTTTTTTTTGTTGGATTGTTGGCTTAATGGGAAATGGCTGTTCAGGCAATGTTTCTGTTGTTTATTAGCATGGATTAAAATATATATTATATGTATCAATTAATACAATCAACATTTCATTCCTAATTCCTTATTTGATCTATTTTAGTTTTACTGAGACAATATTTGTTTGCTCTTTTGTGCCGTTGGCTGTAAAACTATCTGCTCTTTCAGCAGTGATCCAACAACAAATTACTTTCCCCCCCAAATGTTAAGAAAACCCGAGAGAATAATCTACATGTACTCTTAGAATTGCTTTAAATCCCTTTGATTTCTGCAGTCTTAAAGTGTAGAAAAGCATGAATAAAAACCAATTTTCAAAAAATACAGTTTGTACTTGATAATATAAAATATGATAACATAAATAAATTAAAAAGTCTTTATTGTTGTTCATGTAACCATAAAAAACAGAATGAAATCAATTAACTCAAATCCCATTGTGCAGTGTCATGTCCCAGTTAAAGAAATCAGGTTAATTGATCTAACACACTGGTGTGTGTGTAATATCATCTTGCATCTAAACATTGGAGTGCGCTGATTTACTACCACTGCTTGTAACTTTTCAATTTTCTTTTCCATTTTTGTGATAATAAGAGATTCAGAAGATCTCATTTTCAGTTCTCTATTACAATTTATAAATACAGATATAAATATTTATTCTTCATTAACGAGCTCATATATAACATTTGCATGGTATCATTTAAATAAGTTATTAACAATGTATTTACTGTATTTTTCAGACTAGAAGGCACACTTAAAGTCCTTTAATTTTCTCAAAAATCAACAGTACACCTTATGTATGAATTCTGGTTGTGCTTACTGACCTCAAACCGATTTTTTTGTGCTACATCGCGCAAAAATCTGTTCTACATGTTTTAGTACGACTTTGGTAAACTATGAAGCGGCACCACTTGATGGTCAGAGCATTAAGGCTACCGTAGTCAGGAGCCTCACGGAGTAATAAGTACTGTGCATCAACATAATATTACCGTATTGTGTGTGTACAAGGACCCCAAAATGGCACCTGTTAAGAGACATTCTTACGAAGCAGATTTCAAACTCAAGGCTATCAATTAAGCAGTAGAACATAGTAAAAAAGCAGCTGCAAAGATGAAGAATTTGATGGATTTGTGGAATAGGAATGAACTGAAAAAGTGAGTGTATTGTTCTGTATTTTCTGTGTTACAACTGAAGAATGTTACCCTCTTCAACAATGTAGAATAAAGTTTGACTTATCTGACTGTTTTGTTTTGTTTTTTTTCACTTAATGGGCCTTATAATCCAGTGCGCCTTATAATAATAATAATGATGGATTGGATTTATATAGCGCTTTTCAAGGCACCCAAAGCGCTTTACAATTCCATTATTCATTCGCTCTCACATTCACACACTTATGGTACAGAAAATACGGTAGATGCACTTTTATATATTCTCATGTTCTTCTTTTGAGAGAAGACAATATGCTTAATTATACGTTTTCAAAATTTATTATCAAACGGTTAAAATTTTTGTTTCGTTTTTTTCATGGTGCCATGGACCTCTGGTTCTCCACAGCTCAGAGAGACAAAGGATGCTGCATCCAGGAAGGAATTTTATTGTGTGTCATAAACACTGAACGTTCATGTGATTGGTCAAAAAGTTGAGGCAAGACCACGGTTCAGATATCCAGATCACATTTCAACTTTCGCACCTTTTGGACATCTCCCTGTAATAGGAGATGACTCTTCCCATTTCACCATGGGAACCATCTTTAGGTTGGTGTCAGGCCTGTACGTAGAGAGACTGAAACAGGAGGGAGAGACAGAGCTAGAAATGCTTTACAAGAGTGTGGGGAGGCTTTTTATGGCTTAGAATATTTAAAGTAATAAAACATACAAATGGTTTCTACTTTGTGGATTTTCACCATCGCGTTATGTTCCGGGACCCCCTGTAATAGCTAAAAACGTGCAAATTGAGGAAAATTATATATGGTCTGATATAATGTAAGTGGAAAATTTTAATGATAAATGCTCAGTATGTGGTTATAACAATCATGAAATTTAAAAAGAGTATTGGTCCTGTGACACTGGAGAACTGTACAGGGTGTACCCCACCCCTCACCCCATGGCAGCTGGGATACTGCAGCCATCGTCTTACGATGAATTGCAAATTGATTTGCATGATGAATGCAAATCAATTTGGATGAATGGTTTAAATAAAAATCTGTTTATTTGGCTGGAAAACAAATACACCACCAGCACCACACGATTTAACCCTGTCATGCATGAATTATGGCAATCTCAATCGGGATTTATTTGATTATTGAATGTGTAAAGCGCTTTGATTATTGGAAGTGCTACTAGGGGGGCTGGGAGGAGGTGCTGGCCGTCAGACTGGGGTCTGGGATGCGGGGCCTCCCTGCTACTGCAGATAAGGAGGTGGTCCGCTTGCCTACACCCCAGAGAGAAGGGTTACATCTCCTGGGTCTAGGTGCGGCTTGCCCCTCTGAGGGCGGGGGTACCTGGACCTGGGATATAGAGTATGTTTGGGGAGTGCGACTGTCTGTGCAGTGTCTATGTGTGTCTGTCTACATGTTGGGTGAGTGCCGAGTATTTGGTTGTGCATATGGGGTGGGAATGCACGTCTGTGTCCGCGTGTGCCTGTTCGTCTGTGTCTATATGTCTGGTTGGGTCTTAGACTCAACCTCTCTGGGTACATCTCAGGCCCTCTAAAGTACGGAGGCCTATCTCCCCTCACCACACTCCCTGCCGGTGGCTGATGCCCTCAGACGTTGGTGTGTTGGTGGTCCTTGTCGTCTGGGGCTGGGCGCTCATGTATGTACCGGCTCACTCCTGGTGGCCGATTGGCGGGGCTGGGCGCCTGTGGCCCGGCTGGGCTCCTTCGGGGGGGTGGGATGCCCTCAGGCCTCTGGCCTCTCGGCCTGAAGCTCGGTCCTCTCTGGCACAGCTGGCTGCCGGCAGAGCCTGCGGGCACGCCACTGCAACCCCCTCTGGCCTCTGCTCCGTAGCTGCGGGGTGACCTCTCCTTTGGGGCTCTACTCAGCTCTTCCCAGGAGGGTGGCACGGTTCCCCCCCCCCCCTTTGGTGGTCCTCCTCGGGTCCTTGTACTCTGGGGCCTCTGGATATCTGGGGCCTGGATCTCCTCCATACCTGCTTCATACCCTGGAGGACGGGGCTGTGGCTCCCCACACTCCCTAGCAGATCGTTACATGGAGAAACCTTTGGAATACAAGCATGCTGATCCACACAGGTGTGCAAACAGGTGTACACACGGGTATTCACAGACGCGGACTACAGCTTTCTTGGCTGCTGCCTCAAAGCACATTGTGCGCTGTCTATCTTGCGTGCTGCACAATATCGTTTATTATTTAGTATCTACTGATATCTACTGCTAGCTAGTTTATTGTGATGGTGCCGTTTTTTTTTATTATGTTGCTCTTTGTTGTTTGCTTTCTCTTCTGTTTTTTTTCTCCATACAGGTGACCCAGGTGTTTTGTTTGTTTGTTGTTGTTTTTTTTCTTTCTTCCCCCCCTTCTCACCGTCTCTTCTCCCCTTTGGTTTTCTTTCTCTCCCTCTCTTTCTTTCATTCTTTCTCCCTGTCCTATCCCCCAGTCATGTCTGTCCCGTTTGTAGCAACTGAAAATAAAATAAATTCATAATTATAATAAAGGTCAATCAAATGGACCAATATGGCAAGGCCATGATGATCCACTTGGTAAAATAAATCCGCTTGGCATCTTTCTTGGCCTTAAGTCAACAATTCTGATGGCTAAAGATCCAAACGGGACACAAAAAGAGAAAAAAAAATTATATATATATATATATATATATATATATATATATATATATATATATTATATATACAGTGGGGCAAAAAAGTATTTAGTCAGCCACCGATTGTGCAAGTTCCCCCACTTAAAATGATGACAGAGGTCAGTAATTTGCACCAGAGGTACACTTCAACTGTGAGAGACAGAATGTGAAAAAAAAATCCATGAATTCACATGGTAGGATTTGTAAAGAATTTATTCGTAAATTAGGGTGGAAAATAAGTATTTGGTCACCTCAAACAAGGAAAATCTCTGGCTCTCACAGACCTGTAACGTCTTCTGTAAGAAGCTTTTCTGTCCCCCACTCGTTACCTGTATGAATGGCACCTGTTTGAACTCATCATCTGTATAAAAGACACCTGTCCACAGCCTCAAACAGTCAGACTCCAAACTCCGCCATGGCCAAGACCAAAGAGCTTTCGAAGGACACCAGGAAAAGTATTGTAGACCTGCACCAGACTGGGAAGAGTGAATCTACAATAGGCAAGCAGCTTGGTGTGAAAAAATCAACTGTGGGAGCAATCATCAGAAAATGGAAGACATACAAGACCACTGATAATCTCCCTCGATCTGGGGCTCCACGCAAGATCTCATCCCGTGGGGTCAAAATGATCATGAGAACGGTGAGCAAAGATCCCAGAACCACACGGGGGGACCTGGTGAATGACCTGCAGAGAGCTGGGACCAAAGTAACAAAGGTCACCATCAGTAACACACTACAACGGCAGGGAATCAAATCCCGCAGTGCCAGACGTGTTCCGCTGCTGAAGCCAGTGCATGTCCAGGCCCGTCTGAAGTTTGCCAGAGAGCACATGGATGATACAGCAGAGGATTGGGAGAATGTCATGTGGTCAGATGAAACCAAAGTAGAACTTTTTGGTATAAACTCAACTCGTCGTGTTTGGAGGAAGAAGAATACTGAGTTGCATCCCAAGAACACCATACCTACTGTGAAGCATGGGGGTGGAAACATCATGCTATGGGGCTGTTTTTCTGCCAAGGGGACAGGACGACTGATCCGTGTTAAGGACAGAATGAATGGGGCCATGTATCGTGAGATTTTGAGCCAAAACCTCCTTCCATCAGTGAGAACTTTGAAGATGAAACGAGGCTGGGTCTTCCAACATGACAATGATCCAAAACACACCGCCCAGGCAACAAAGGAGTGGCTCCGTAAGAAGCATTTGAAAGTCCTGGAGTGGCCTAGCCAGTCTCCAGACCTCAACCCCATAGAAAATCTGTGGCGGGAGTTGAAAGTCCGTGTTGCTCGGCGACAGCCCCAAAACATCACTGCTCTCGAGAAGATCTGCATGGAGGAATGGGCCAAAATACCAGCTACTGTGTGTGCAAACCTGGTAAAGACCTATAGTAAACGTTTGACCTCTGTTATTGCCAACAAAGGTTATGTTACAAAGTATTGAGTTGTATTTTTGTTATTGACCAAATACTTATTTTCCACCCTGATTTACGAATAAATTCTTTACAAATCCTACCATGTGGATTCATGGATTTTTTTTTCACATTCTGTCTCTCACAGTTGAAGTGTACCTCTGGTGCAAATTACTGACCTCTGTCATCATTTTAGGTGGGGGAACTTGCACAATCGGTGGCTGACTAAATACTTTTTTGCCCCACTGTATATATATATATATGTATATATATATATATATTAGGGGTGCAACGATACACAAAATTCACGGTTCGGTTCGGTTCGATACTTTGGTGTCACGGTTCGATATTTTTTCGATACAAAAAAAATGTTCATGCATTTTTTATTTGTCATTTATTAAAATTCTAAATATATATTTTAACTCAAAAGTACAGTTTTTAAATTTAACCCTAACCCTTGTGCGTGTTTTTTATTTTGACAGCGAATGCGCACCTGCGGACCACTTATGTGCAGCCCTGGTTATTTAGCTCATCATATTGCAGCCACAGAAATTCTTTTGTCCATGAAACCATAAAGCTGCACTTTCTTTTTGCCTTATAGTCTGATTTGTCATAACTTCTCCGTTTTGTGGTAAGCTTTTCTTTGGCTGTCACTTCTTCACCCTGACCTGTCTTATTTGGCTCAGCAGAACTGAAATGCTTTTACACATGCACTCACATAAGCTCAGCGATTCTCTGCGCGATCAACCTCTCACATGTTTAAGCTTGCTGCGGGAGATTTCACATGTCCTGTTTGCATAGTAAGCTAACGATTAATAAGACGATGTCAGAGGAATTGGTGCACAAATTATCATCACTCACAGATCAGTGCTGTCGCTCTCTATACACAGTTCGCACGATTGCAAAGTGAAAGCAAAAAAACAAGCGCAAATTCAAACGCGACTTCAATATGTCACATATTGACAGTGGCTCACCGATGCCAATGACATAATTACCCAGCTACATTTCTGAAAGAATGCAAAAGCATTGACATATATTTTTCCTACAATAGCCCGACGGGCAGGGAAGAGATAGATTTTGGTAGCCCGACTGAAAAAATCGCTAGCTCCGGGACGTCGGGCTAGCGATATTGCAAGCCCTGTATCTGATTGAGGAATCACTCATCTTTGGAAAAGAGAGTTTATTACAGAGAAATGGCTCTTTCCAAAATAAAAGCTATACTATCCGCTTCTTCTGGGCTATATTCTCAGCAGCATAAGGAGAATCATGTGCTAACAGCTGTCTAAATGACTCGGCTAAAGTTAGTAGCATGCTTGTTGTATTTGTCTTTGCACTAGGATGATGTCGGCGTAAATGTGCAGTCATATTCGTTGTGTTCCCACTAGTGCTTTCAGGTTAATCTCGTTGAAATGACCTTAACGCCACAACACGGCAAATCTCCGTTAACGAGCTACCGCCGATCGCTCTGTGCATGGGGCTAGACGGCCAACACGTTAACGAGCTAACTGCGCTAACACACTAGTTCACACCAATGTAATTGAGCATTGCATGGCACATCCAACATACTGTTTTACTTTAGTCCATGACTCGCTTACCTTCAGGGTCATACGTCACATGAAAACCAAAATAATTCCAAACGCCAGATCTGAATGAGGTTCAATTTGCCTGTTACAAGGAGAGCTTAACTTCTGTCTCGCTAGCTTGCCCTGCGCTCTTCCTTCTGACTATGCTGTCTGTGTTGAGCGCTCAGTGAATCTGCATTCGACTACTCCGCCTAGGCTGCACTGTCGAGCCTAGGCGGAGTAGTCGAACACAGATTCACTGAGCGCTCAACACAGACAGCATCGTCAGAAGGAAAATTGATAAAATAAATTACAAATGTTGTATTGTTCGATACATATGCGTACCGAACCGAAAGCACTGTATCGAACGCTTCAATATCGATACGAATATCGTTGCACCCCTAATATATATATTATATATATATATATATGAAATGCATTTGGTTAAAATACATTTGGCGCAATTTAAATACTAGAAAATACGTGAATACCTGATGTATTCATAGAGGAGATCTCTAAGAGAAAAAAAAAAGAAGGGAAGAAAAAAGAAAGGAAGTGCTACTAGTTTCTCATGCATACACAATATCATAATAAATTGTACATTAAAAAATATATATACAAAAAATAATACATAATAATATTTACCTTTTACTATATCACACCTGGCTCCAGTGTTTGATGTTCCTTTCACTGTATCCAGTTTTTAGTGATCTTAATCTGCAGTTGTTCATGATAATCAACACCTGCTCTTCTGGACACACCAGATGCAGGTGTGTCTCATGCTGTTGATTGGTTTAAATTACACAATCTCTTAGTCAGTTAAACCAATCAGATTTCGACACAATCCATCTGGGAGCCAATCATTTTCCTGCTGTCAGATGTTAACATTTATTCATCTTTAACATTAAAGTGACTGTTAGGTGTATACCTGCATGGAAAATACTGAGTCATACTCTAATTAAATTTCTGTATTTACTCACATATCTTACAGGGAGACTATTAATCAGAATTATTATTATCAAAACTCTTTTTCGTTTTTTTTTTTTTTTTTTTTGCAAAACAACAAACATCACCATAAATTTCCCTAAATTGATTCATTTTTTTTTTCTTTTTTTTTCTTTTTTTTTTTTTGGCCTGTCCCGTTTGGCTCTTTTGCCATCAGAATTGTTGTCTAAAGGCAAAGAAAGATGCCCAACGGATTTACTTTACCAAACTGACCATCCCAGCCTTGCCGTAATGGTCCATTTGATTCACCTTTTATTGTTTATTTTATTTTCACTTACTGAATACGGGACAGACTTGACTGGGGGAAAGAAGGGGAGAAAGAAAGAGGGAAAGAGAAATTGATTCATTTTCACAAAGAACATGTAGAATACCCACAGTAAATGGTCTGTATTTGTATAGGGCTTTACTAAGGACCCCAAAGTGCTTTACACATTCAGTCATCCACACATTCACACACTGGTGATGGCAGCTACATTGTAGCCACAGCCACCCTGGGGCGCACTGACAGAGGCGAGGCTGCCGGACACTGGCGCCACCGGGCCCTCTGACCACCACCAGTAGGCAACGGGTGAAGTGTCTCGCCCAAGGACACAACGACCGAGACTGTCCGAGCCGGCGCTCGAACCGGCAACCTTCCGATTACAAGACGAACTGCCAACGCTTGAGCCACAATCACCCGAAGTCAGTAGGTACTGACTTCAATGCCTAAATAGTTCTACAGCTTTCTTTGGGACACCAACGAGTCTCTGTGACTGTGGGACAGAGGCCTAAACATATGATTTCGAACATCTGTAAAAATAAAAACAAGACTCAGTATTGCTGAAAGCTATTAACTAATACATTTATTGCAGACAGTAACAGTGTATATTTAGTAGGGATGGGTATTGATAAGATTTTCATGATTCCGATTCCATTTTCGATTCTGTTTAACGATTCGATTCTTTATCGATTCTTTTTTAAAAAGGAGAACACTAAGGTCGATTAGCTTAGAACTTTGTTTTATATCTTCTCTTTGAACAAGATAGAAATTTAGGAGTAACATGGCCTTACAAACCCAGCAGTGAGATCTTAAGAGATCCTTAAGAGATCCACAGCCTACGGCTCTTCAATGGGGTGTCACAGGGTCCCCAGGAAAAAAAATTGTAAATGTAAAATAATAAAATAAATATTCTTCTGTAGCAATAACAAAGTATAACATAAATTATTCTGTAGCAATTACACAAGAATATCCAGTAATGTCCCTGCCTGCAATAAAACACATTCACTTATCGAAAATCGGGGCATCTGCTGTGGCAAATGGGTTCAAGCCTTTGACCACAAACTTAGTCACTACTCGGTGACATTCATCTATCCTGGCCTGAAAGGAGACGCTACCAGCAGACTGCAGCGAGAACTGCCAGCATCTGAGCCAGACTCTGTCTGTCTCTCTCATCATGGTCGCCTAAATGCACAGTAATGGCAGGTTTTGTAATAAGACAGATCGCGCTAACATAATATGCACTGTTAGTTGATTATTTACCTGCCGCATTAACGGGAGAGGACGTGCAAACGTTACCGCTGCTGCTGGGTTGAGATTCACGACTCTGGAGCGGAATTAAAAACACGACATTCATTTAAGGTCATTGCGTGTTTTGTGAGCAAATGCCCTTTGCATATTCGTAGTGTTTCCTCCCTTAAAGGAAATATCTACTTTGCAATTGCCCTGTTGTCATCCGTTCTCGTAAAGTATAACCAAACTAAAGAGCGTTTGAGCCGCCATGTTTCCTGCCAGGTAAATGACGCTCCGCAACGTGGTGACATCATTCAGGGCGACTGGAATCGATAAGGGAATCGTTTGCAAAAATGGCAAACAATTCCAAGGGATTGAAACAGTGGGAACCGGTTCTCAACAAGAACCGGTTTTCGATACCCATCCCTAATATTTAGGTAAATAAGTTGAAACATTTACTAATTACATTAGTAACATTAAAATCCACTTTATGTCCTTAACACACCCTCTTTTGCAAATAGTTCATCCATCATGCCAACATTTGCAGTTCCATGTCACTATCTAGTGACCCAAAAAAGCAGTCTGTGTAGGCTCATAGTGATGACATAGTTGGAAGAAGATTTACTGACACAAGTGGTTAAGTTTAAGTAAAAGCATAGCAAATCTTCACTACGTATGACTCTGGATACTGTAGCTCCTCTGAAAAGAAAGTCTCTATAAAGCCATTTATGCGTTTATGCATTTATTAGGCTGGACTACTGTAATTCATTATTATCAGCATGTTTTAAAAACTCCCTGAAAAGCCTCACTTAAGGCAAAATGCTGCAGCAGGAGTACTGACAGGGACTAGAAAGAGAGAGCAGATTTTTCATATACTGTTTTCCTTTCATTGGCTCCCTATTAAATCCAGAATGAAATTCAAAACCCTGCGCCTCCATTAAAGCACTTCGGTCTCAGACTGCAGGCTTACTTGTGGTTGGAGTATTTGAAAGTAGAATGGCAGGCAGAGCCTTCAGTTTTCAGTGCAGCCCTATGTGGATCCAGCTTCCAGATTGGATTTAGAAGAAAAATATAACATCATAAATGTATACAAAGCTATTGCCAAGAGCACTTACACTGGTCTATTTTCTATGATTCTTCAAATCTAAAAAAAAGTGGAGGTAAACTAACATTAAAGCATCCTCTATTGGGAGCACCATCTAGTGGTCAAATATATTTTAAAAACGTCTGAGCTTACAGTTTTTTCTGAATGCTTAAACCCTAACTGTGATTCCTGTAGCACAATCTCTAAAACTATTCAGACTTATAGCAAAACCACTCACTGAGTTTGCAAAACTAAAAGCACAAAAACTGCTTTGCACTCAGTTTGCAATTTCGTAACACACACTTTGCAAAACTGTAGGCACAATTCACTGCACAACACTCAATTACCAAATTTCCAACACACTCCTAGCAAAAGTATACACATGTATGGCTATCATTAACACTAACTTGCCAACTGTCTGGCACACTTTCACATGTGAAAACTTTTTTAGATAATTAGTTCACTTTGCAATCAGCCTAAGCACTATAATACAGGTAAGCTGTGTGTGCGGAGTACAATGGAGGGAGCAGAAAGAGTGAGAAGTAGAGGAGGCCGAGGAAGAGGACGTGGAGGTGAAGAAGTAGGATGAAGAGGACGACAAGGACAAGGAGGAGCAAGAGGAAGACGAGGAGGAGGGAGAGGAAGATGAGGAGGGGGGCGAGGAAGGGTAGGAAGAGTAAGAAATAGAATTGCTGATGACATCAGAGCTACAATAGTGGACCATGTCATCAACCGTGGAATGACCCTGAGGGTAGCTGGCCAACGGGTCCAGCCTAACTCGAGCCGCTACACTGTAGCAAGTACCATAGGGACATCTTGAAATGAGAATCGGTGAGTACAGTCACTTCGCACAAAGATTTGTAGCACTGCCATATGCCAATGAGAAACACACCAATACCATTGATGTAAAAATACTGCAATTGTTTCTTTACAGAATTGCTAGATGACCAGATGCTGGGGGCAGAGGAAGCATGTTCACTGCAGACCAAGTAACCCATATAGTCATTATGGCGATTGCAAATAATCCTATACTTGGAAATAAACACTTGTGTTTATTTTGATGTACTTGAAGTTTGGATCCCTCTATGCTTATGGATCTATGACAGAAGTATGAGCTCAAACTGACATAGCCTACCTTGTGCACAGGGAAAGCAAAAGCCAGATGTGTTTTGTATTCATACCATCAGTGTGCAGTTGGCGCATTGTGTGCTTAGTAGATGATGGCTTGTGTGTACTGTTTGATACGGAAACACCATTTTTACGAAGGTGTGAGGAGTTAATCTAGCTGTGTTTGCTTTTGCAAGAGAACTACAATGTTTTGATGATTGGGTGACAGGTTTTCTTATTTGTGTGAAGAGTTTTGTAAAATTAGCCAATAGTTACAAAAAATGTGCTTAAGCAATCAGAAAAAACTGTAAGCCCTTTTTTTGCAACTATTGGCTAATTTTACAAAACTCTTCACACAAATAAGAAAACCTGTCACCCAATCATCAAAACATTGTAGTTCTCTTGCAAAAGCAAACACAGCTAGATTAACTCTTCACACCTTCGTAAAAATGGTGTTTCCATATCAAACAGTACACACAAGCCATCATCTACTAAGCACACAATGCGCCAACTGCACACTGATGGTATGAATACAAAACACATCTGGCGTTTGCTTTCCCTGTGCACAAGGTAGGCTATGTCAGTTTGAGCTCATACTTCTGTCATAGATCCATAAGCATAGAGGGATCCAAACTTCAAGTACTGGTGTTTATTCACACACATCAAAACAAACACAAGTGTTTATTTCCAAGTATAGGATTATTTGCAATCGCCATAATGAGTATATGGGTTACGTGGTCTGCAGTGAACATGCTTCCTCTGCCCCCTCCTCGTCTACCTCTTGCTCCTCCTTGTCCTTGTCGTCCTCTTCATCCTACTTCTTCACCTCCACGTCCTCTTCCTCGGCCTCCTCTACTTCTCACTCTTTCTTTTCCCTCCATTGTACTCCACACACAGAGCTTACCTGTATTATAGTGCTTAGGCTGATTGCAAAGTGAACGAATTATCTAAGAAAGTCTTCACATGTGAAAGTGTGCCAGACAGTTGGCAAGTTAGTGTTAATGATAGCCATACATGTGTGTACTTTTGCTAGGAGTGTGTTGGAAATTTGGAAATTGAGTGTTGTGCAGTGAATTGTGCCTACAGTTTTGCAAAGTGTGTGTTACGAAATTGCAAACTGAGTGCAAAGCAGTTTTTGTGCTTTTAGTTTTGCAAACTCAGTGAGTGGTTTTGCTATATGTCTGCATAGTTTTAGGAATTGTGCTACAGGAATCACAGTTAGGGTTTAAGCATTCAGAAAAAACTGTAAATAGTATCCTCAAATTTAAACCATTATCGTTATGAATTTTGAAATGCTTAAATGTTTATTTCTCATTGTGGAGTTTAGTGAAATACCACCGTGATCTGATTCATGAGTCCTCCTGGAAAAAACACAGCAGCATTACTAACAGCAATTCAGACCATAGATGGTACATGACATCATAAAGCAAAACACAAAATAACAAAAGAATTTATGGAAAAAATAGTGCCTTATATTATTTTCTTTATTTAACCAGGAAGAAATTAGTCTAGACATTAGGAACGGCTGAGGAAAAAGCAGAGACAAAAGCTTCTGTAGATGGATGTAAGTTTGCCTTATAATTTTAAACTGCAGTGAACATTGTAATGTAAAAGATTTCTCTGTATAGTAAATAAAATGCAACTAACACTATAGAACTAAAAATTATAAAATAAAATTCTGAAATGAATACATTCACATGGAGATGCAGATTTATTGTCACAGTACTGCTTAAAGCTACAACAGCCGTTTGCTTTTTCCTCACACTGATGGCCTGCTGCAACATACTGCAGCAGCACAAACCAGCCAGCGGCTTGTCACTGAGCATTTTCTGCAAAAAAAAAAATCAAGTCCATAAAATATGGAGCCCCGCAGGGGACATGGGAGAAAAAAAAATAAGATGGACTTTTGCGAGATCTCGCAAAACTTTTGCGAGATCTCGCAAAACAAACTCGGGATCTCGCAGAACTTTTGCGAGATCCCGCAAAAGTTGAATTCCAACAATGGCGGCAGCTACTTAGTTGTAATATTACTCTTTCTGGGTCACAAAATACACTTTTAAGATATTTTGAGGCGTGAATGTAGTTGTGTAAACGTCAGATACCTGCTCGGTTTACAAGACATCACATATTTGCAAAAGTGCACCGACGTTTTCGGAGATCTGACACCCACTAGCTTGAAGCTAACGGGAGGTCGAGACCTACTACAGCCGGGAGGAACACCGCTTTCCCGGCACATCGTGCCTCGACCTCCCGGTCGGCTTCGAGCTGGTGGCCTCCGAAGAATGTGGCTAAAACCTTTGCGAGATCTCACAAAAGTCCGTCTTAATTTTTTTTTTCTCCCATGTCCCCTGCGGGGCTCCGTAATAAAAGGACTGAATAGAAACAAGATAAAAACAACATCTCTGACAGTGTCATGTGGGTGAAATTCAAACGTTAACTCAGACTCAGACCAGCACAGAACTCCTGGTTTACCTCATAAAGTCCATCAGTGGTCAAGTGTTGCAGATGGCAACACAAGACCAGTGTTGGTCAAGGTACTTGAAAAAAGTAATCAGTAACTAACTACTGATTACTTCCCCCAAAAAGTAATCCTGTTACTTTACTGATTACTTATTTTCAAAAGTAATTAGTTACTTAGTTACTTTTTAAAAACATGATTTACAACCTGAATAGGTGATAAAGCAATAGATTTTTCAGACCAATTCTAGTTTCTCTGCATAATCCATCATATAAAATGTAATCAAATGAAAAAGTCTCTTTTTAAAACTAGTTTTATTATTTTTAATCTTTTAACTTTACGCATCAAGCAAAAATTAAATTATATGCAACATTCTCTGACTGGAAGAAATTTGTTTAACATTTAAACCTATTTTCTGTATATTCGAGCATATAAAATAAAATAGTTTTTGCTGCTTAAATCTGTAGTACAACAGCCGTTTGCTTTTTCCTCACAATGATGAGCTGCTGCTACACTGCAGCAGCACAAACCAGCCAGCCGCTTGTCAGTGGGCATTTTCTGCATGAGAAAAAACAAAATCAGGTCCATAAAAGGACTGAGTAGAAACAAGATAAAAACAACATCTCTGACAGTGTCATGTGGGTGAAATTCAAAAGTTAACTCAGTAATTGCAGGTAGGATCATCAGAAAGTAACTAAGCTGCAACAGAACCAAAGTTCCTACAATTCTTCGCTTTTCCTCGGTGCTCACTGTGGAGGCAGCACGCAGGGCTTTGAGGGTCGCAGCAAAACAGATGATGAACAGAAAGGCAGGGACTAGGATCAAAATAAGGACTCGTAGAAAATAACGCAAGACTATGGCCACAGGTACACTGACAACACAAAGGGCCCAGACCAGAATGCAGACCAGCACAGAACTCCTGGTTTGCCTCATAAAGTCCGTCAGTGGGCGGGTGATGAAAAAACACCTGCAACACAAGACAGACAGATAACTTAATTTTCACAGTAGAGAATATATTATTTCTAAAAATATGGATGATTCACAGTACAATATAGTACTCAAGCACATGCAAGTACACACACTGAAAGTTAGACAGGTACCTTTCCAGAGCAATGCACAACTTGAAGTAAAGACTGGCCTGGACACCGAAATAGTAAATAACAAAAGACATCATGTAGGTTTCATGATCATCTGGTTTTGCCACGATAATGATGATAGTGCACATCTGGATTAGATTGGAGATCAGGAGGTTTGTGTAATAGATGACAGGGACCTGATCCCGTCGCACCTGCAGGACATACAATTATTAGTCAGAATATGAAATAATAACAAGATGTGTTCAACTCCATCATAGAGCAATCTATGAGGTCAGATTAAACAGACAATGTTTTGTCATGTGCGGTATTACAATGTTGCACTTGTTATCTGATGGGATGTGTATTATATGTTAGAGAGTACCTCACTTCCAAATATTTTCACTGTGAAGTATATTAACGTTTACTCCTTTAGTGAAACATTCTGAATAAGCTATGAGACCCAGGTGTTGTGCATCTTCTACTGGATGATAGAAAGGCTAACCTTGAAATTGTGTAGGCACTTTGTCAGCATTATTTAACTTTTACATTTTAATTCACACAACGGTTTGATGTGAACAGAGAAGTTACAGGAACACTGATTAATGTACAAACTAACAGATGTAATATTTTCATGCCATCTCTATTCATTTTAATCTGTTAACTACCCACAGGTCACCAGTGCACCACTTAGCAGCAGGGTTTTAACTACATGCTAAACAACCATAGTTTTAGAAAGTAAAACACATCATTCAGATTCACTCTCTTACAATAATCCCCCACACTGTGCTGCAACCATCTCCTCTTATTTTTCCCTGTTGTTTTATTCGTAATTATTCATAACTATTTTTTATCATGATTTTTTTTTTTTTGCCTTACCATCGTTACCCCATAAAGTTTTTTTTAGCAGATTTCTATTAGAAAAGTGGCCGTTGCCATCAGTGGGGGTTAAAATTTGACAGATGTGGAAACATAGTGTAAGTTGTGGTACAGCAGGCAGTGTGTGGGCAGTGGTTGTACACTCAGTGTTGTGGATCAGCAGTTACTCCTTTGTAGTAAGTCTGGAGCAGTTTTCCAAAATGGTTTGAGTTTCCAATTCCAAGAGATAGACCCAACCAAGCAATGCAGGCAGCTTCAGTTGCCTACGTCCAGATGTTAACTGCACTAACTTCTGATGAAACACTGCCACTTAGTGGCCAGTGCTCATGGTCACAGACAGCCCTCTGCAGACTGCACCCAATGAAGTCCAAATGAGGGAGCAGTGACTCATTAAGTCCTCCAGCTCCTTTCAGACTTCAATCCAACAAAGCAAAAATGAGTAGAGAAAAATTATCATTCAAATTCTTAAATCCACATTGGGTGAGTAATGATTAATCCTCTTACTGAGATTATTCAATGTGAACTCTAAAATCCCTTCAGATGTTACATACACTCATACACAGGAAGCTTTATTTATATAGCACCAAATCTCAAGACTCTCAATTTGCCTCAGTGACCCTAAAATAATGAAGGAACAACCCTGAAACATCTCCCATCACTCCCACCCACCCCCATCTCTCTCATAATCATGCTTTGTGACACACACACACACACACACACACACACACACACACACACTCAGCACCTAACCAGTCACCATGAATATCACAGTCTTGCCTGCAACAACATAGTAATTCACTGCAAACCTGCACATTAACCTGGACTTACTGTTCAGTATAAACTCTAACAAACATGAAATTACGATCATTACACTTAACCACACCCTAGGGGTCAATTTTCTCTTTTTTATAATGATTCATTTTTCACTTCTTTGTCACTTGACCCCAAATGACCTACTTTTTAAGGTCACAGCTGCATGTAAGTGTGAAAGCTTTTCTGGGTATACTGTAACGTGTAAACTATAACAGATGCAGCTGATTATATTATGTCAGGACTCATAAAGGAATAACCCTTAGAAGCCTAAGCACAGCCCCATCCAGTGTGACAGGTACCCATTCAGGATAATCGGTGTTCGCGTTTCCCAATAAACCACAGAAGTAATTTTAAAGATCTCGATAGGATTCAATGGTGTGCTGGACCCATCCAGTCTATATGTCCGATACTGCCCATGTTAGTGTCGCAGTGAAATGTTCAATTATCCCTAACTAGTATAGCACAGTCGGGGTAAAAACAAGGTTTATATTCCTCTGATCAGGTCTTGCAGGTCTTACAGCTGAACAACAGTGCACAACATATTACACCATTTTAATTTTTATTTAACAAAAACTAATAGTGCTATAGTGCTAGTTCAATGTTTAAGTACTGAATAAGCATCTATACCGGCATCTGTGCACGTGACCGCAAGAAGGAAAAGGACGTTCAGTGCACAGGTGGACAGTATAGAGACATTTTGGTCTCCTGGCATCAGCTAAAAGGATCAGGCTTTGGACCATGAAAAAAATAGCTTGCTGGACAATATTTTGTATTAAACTGTCTATCACAGTTTTTTAAATTACACATTAAGATTGCTGGAATCAGTTCAAAATTATTTCCATCCATTTTTTCTCCTAACGGAAACATATTTCTTATTTTAATTATATTTGTTTTGAAAACTCTTCTTTTTGTTCCTATACTGACAGACATAAAATGCACAATATTTAGTGATTATCTACATACCACACAACACAAACAGCAGATGACCAGTATGGTCAAAGGAAGGCAGACACCAATATTGATCCACATCATCACATGGATGGGCCCCATCTCTATCTGCCATTCAGGGATGGAGCTCTGGTAAAAGATGCACTGTTCACCTTTTCTTCAAAGAAAGACCTGTTGGTGGCAAAGGGAGATTTCATGTAGTTACAGTGATGAAAAAATTCAATAAAAAGTACATGTAGAAAACTGGTAACAAATAATATAGACGGCTGTGTTATTATATTGTATTCATCAGGTTCATACACATATTTACTGCTACTTTGAAGCAAATATGTGAAAATAAATCAGTGTTCTGTCAAGTAATATGATCTTAAACAAGTGCAGTTAGTGCAGTACCAGTACAGATATTTACATTCACAACATTCATAGATAAGCACACTGCAAACACAAAAGAACATGTGACTAGTGCTGATTTTCTAACACTGGAATATTTCTAACATTTTGAGTTATTTTCCAGTGTTAGAAAATCAGCACTGCTCAGCATTAGCCATTGTTAATCTTCAAAACTGACTAAGTTACTTTTAAACATATAACACTGTCAAAAGTGTTAATTTAACACTCAACAGTGTTGTATTTAACACTCAGAGGTGTGGACCCATATAGACACTCTCCAGTGTTAATTTAACACTGGAGATTTTGCTGTGTACCAACCCCCATTCACTGGAATTCACAGTCAGCATGTATTAAACTAGTGAAAACGAAATATTTGATTTTCTCTGATCAAGTTTTTATCAAGTAATCTGAGTATAATCAAGTACAGCCAATAACAGTTACCAGTACACACATTTCTGTTCTCTGCATTTATACAAAAGCACCCTGCAAGCACAAAAGAAAAGAGCATAGTAGTCTATCTCATAATACTTTATTACTAAATGCCAGTTTTCTTGTGACTATGCTGTTCTTCAGAAGCAGTGTGATAAGTGTAAACATTGCCCTTACTTGCCTCAGGAATGTTCCAACGGTCTCAGTCATCAAACTCTGAAACATGATATCTGTCCCCGTCTGTCTTGAACAGAGACGTCGTCGTTGCCAACTTTAAACACTCCATACTCCACTCAGAGTCAAATACAAACAAGAGTAGTGATTTTTAGAGTAGAGCCAGTTTTATATTTCCATGCTTCTAGTTGCCTTCACATTGTCTTGAACGGGGAAGTTGCAAATCGTGAAACCCCGCCCACCACCTGCATGCAGTCACACTTGCAGGGTAATTTTTAAGATTTACAGTGAAAAGACAGTTTTTTTATTTTTAGTTTGCACCCCAATTCACTTGAGTTTAAAAACTAATAATTTCAATTTGCCCTTCTAGTAAATGAACCCCTGCAGTCACTCTTAACAGGATCTCTCTCTCTATGCATGTAAGAAAACAGAGTTATTAATGCAGCAATGGCTTTTGTTTGGGGAGTTTTTTAGAACACACAAATGCCTGACTCACAACTAAATCCTTAAAATGCATTGCAAATATTACATCAGCAAATACCAAGAATAACCTAATACTAAATAATAGAAAACTAATAGATTACCACACAAAGAACTAAAAAAAAAAGACCGTCCATGATGGTTCCTCCTCTTCCTCCTCTTTCTTGGGTTTCTGCTGCCTGAGGTATTCACTGAGCACGCTGTCAGTTGGGGCCATCTTCCCGATGTATTCTTGGATGTTCGTTGTCTCATCCTGGACTGTGGTGCTGACACTCACCAGTCCCCGGCCTCCTTCCTTCCGCTTAGCGTCCAGCCTCAGGGTGCTGGCCTTGAGGTGAAACCCTCCATGCATGGTAAGGAGCTTTCTTGTCTTTATGTCAGTGGCTTCTATCTCGTCCTTTGGCCAGCCTATTACCCCAGCAGGGTACCTGATCACAGGCAGGGCGTACGTGTTGATGGCCCGGATCTTGTTCTTACCGTTCAGCTGACTCCTCCAGACTTGCCTGACCCTCTGCAGGTACTTGGTGGTTGCAGCTTTCCTAGCAGCCTCTTCATGGTTCCCATTTGCCTGTGGGATCCCCAGGTACTTGTAACTGTGCTCTGTGTCTGTAATGTTGCCTTCTGGTAGTTCAATCCCCTCAGTTCTGACTACCTTCCCTCTCTTTGTTACATTTCTCCAGTCCGAACGACATTACAATATCATTGCTGTATAGCCTGGTAGTGTGGATCAGTGAATCAATGTCTCGTTCACTCTTGGCATACAGCTTGATGTCATTAATGTACAGGAGGTGGCTGACAACTGCTCCATTTCATAGTCGGTATCCGTAGCCAGTCTTGTCAATGATCTCACTGAGGGGGTTCAGGCCAATGCAGAGCAGCAGTGGGGACAGAGCATCTCCTTGGTAGATCCCACACTTGATGGTAACTTGTGCTATGGGCTTGAGTTTGGTGCTGCATTAGCGTCATCTAGCAGACGTTAGAGGGTACTTCACGTAGTCTATATAGTCCATATATATATAGAGGTTCATTTTAACCTATTATAACTCAAACTACAGTATTTTCTTGAAACCAACCAAGTATATTTCGGGCCAAATAGATGCCAAAGAACAACTACAAAACTGGATTCCATTTGTTTGTTTGTTTGTTTTAAACTTAAAGATACTTTTACATGTATAATAACAACAATTGCAGCAATAATAATAATAATAAACAGAAGAAGAAAGACATCAGGTGCAGAAATCTGCCAAATCAAATCTTGGAACCTCTCCAGCTAAACCAAAATATGTTCTTCTAAGTACGTTATTTTTATTGATGAAACATTTGTACTGAAACTTAATTTTATTTAAGTAATAGAGACACATTCTGACCCATGGCGCCATCTAGAGGACAAAAAAAAACATTTTTACAGTCTTATATGGAATATTTGGCACTGAGAAATTTAAACTCTCAATGATCTCCAGTGCAAAACCACAATAAATGTGAATGTACAAATGTTTAAAAATGTAAATCCTCTACAAGAGTCAAATGGTGCCACTTTGTTCTAACCTGGAGAATGATTCTCAACATCCTGGAAAGAGCAGCACAACAGCATTAATAACAGAACAAAATCCAACCAAAAATCTGTTTAATTCATAAAATGTAAACAGACAAATACATAACATCTTAAGAGAAAACAAGAATAAACTTTATTGGATACATTTCCATTACTTTTTGTAAGATATTACAGAACTATAGGTACCATTGTTTAATCTCTGTTAAGTCAGAAACATCTGGAAAAAATATGAAGAGAAATGATTCTGGAAGAAATTTTGCCCTTTAATTTCAAGCCGCAAAGAATATTGCACTGTAGAGACTCAAGTTCTCACTGGGAAAAGAACCGATCAACCAGTTTCTCTGCATTTCTGACACTATTTGGCTGCAATTTTTCACTCCCCCTTTGTCTCTGACTATTCACTCACCACGTCAGTCTGTCCTATAATCATTCACACTGACCACCTCCTGCTTCATCTGCTGCAGTGTTGTCTCTATTACAGCAGCACAGAAGTGCCAGCAGTCTGTCAATGGGTCCTTTCCACATGAAAACAAACAGAATCAAGTCCACAAATGGACTGAGCAAAAAGGAGATTACAAACATAACATGGATCTGTGTGGGGTCAATCAAGCTTGAGTTTATTAAATTATGAATGATGATTGTGGGAAGCATGAAAAAGTAGTTAAGCAGCAAAACAACCAACATTCCAATGATTCTTCGTTTTTCCTCAGTGGGCACTGAAGGGGCAGCAGGCAGAGCTTTGATGGTCCCAGCTAAAGAGAAGATGAAGAGAGGAGTGGGGAGGAGGGCATAAATAATGAACCGTACAAATTCTTGCAACACTACACCCAGAGGGACACTGACAATACAAAAGACCCAGACCAGAACACAGACCAGCACAGAAGCCTTAGTTTGTCTGAGCCAGTCTAACCACGGACAGGCGATGAAACAATACCTGCAACGCAAAACAGACAGAGACGCTCATGATCACAGTACAGAATAATAGATCACTGATTATAAAGATGCTTCACTGTACAATATAATGTTTAAACACATGCAAGTACACACACACTAAAAGACAGATAGGTACCTTTCCAGAGCAATGCAACACTTGAAGTAAAGACTGGCCATCACACCACAGTAGAGAATGGTCTCAAAAACCTGGTTATGAGGTTCTTTCATGAATGCCATTGTTATGCAGAGCTGGAGTAGATTGGAGACGAGGAGGTTTGTGTAATAGATGAAAGGGGCCTGACACCGTTGCACCTGCAGGAAATATTCAATGAATTCACATTAATGCAGTAGCATGTCTACTTTCAAAATGAATCTACTTATATACCAGGTTTTCTGGAGACTGTAGTGTGGACAGCGAAGTCTGTTCTCAGTAATTAGAAATATCAGTGACATAAGAGACAGGAAACAGGAACAGTGGGTGTAACACTGAGTCAGCCTGCTTTCTTGTCTTACTAAAGAAAACCTTCCTTCCTCTACGATGAGCGACAAATTAAAAAAATAAATAAAGTGAACCTGTACCTCTACAGCCAATGAGTGGCTATGCTAGCTGTGTTGTGCTGTAGAGGGATAGAATGCTGTTATGCGAGTGATCAAACAGTTTTATTAACATGAAAGCTTCACAGAGTATATTCTGCACTGAGGACTGCCTCGCTTCCTCTGCAGTATTGCTAAAATTAAAAACATCTGCCTCAATGACAGTGTTGGGCAAGTTACTTTGAAAAAGTAATTAATTATAGTTACTAGTTACTTCTTCAAAAAGTAGAGTTAGTAACTAAATTACAATATTCTAAAAGTAATTAATTACTTGAAAAGTAACTATTGCGTTACTTTAAAAAAAAAAGTTTGTTTTCATTTTGACACACTGTATTAACACAATTGATCTCAAATCAGACAAAAAACATAAAATCAGAGTAGAAAAAGTTTTTTTTTTTACTGTAACAACCACAAAAATGTTTAATGATCATATTTCATAACTTTAAATACAAATAAAAATGGTCAATTTTAAAATCACATGCACAAGTTTTGCAAACAACAAATTTATTTGCATCCATTTACCTTTTACCTTGATTTTTTAAATAACCATTTCAAACTATTTACAGAACAATCAGCTGTTTGCATTCAATAAGATGCCACAAATTATTTGTGCCACTCCAAAAACATTATTTCTGTCCACTATAAAGGAGAACATCACAGCCTGATACCTGCAGGTCTGACAGCAGCAGGTGTATCACTGCTGTTTCTACCTGGAGACAGCAGTCGCCTCATTGTTCTGACACACAACACAAAACTATCCACAACACCACACACTAACTACACAAGACAACACATTAACTACACACTCCAAACACGCTAAACGTCACAAATCTCTCACATCTCAAAACTGTCTCTCTCTCTTTTTCTGCTGTCTTTCTCTCTCTCTCTCTCTCTCTCTCTCTCTCTCTCTCTCTCTCTCTCTCCTAAAACTTCCCCTATTTTGTTCTTTGCTCATAAGCAGAGAGTACTCGCTGCGCTGTCTTTAGGCAGGAAACGTGACAAAACTATTGAGGAAAAAACACAATGTATATATTGTTTATGACTCTGGTTTTACTGGCCTATCAACACAATTTAAAAACTGGTATATATCACCTTGTTGCTTTGTCTTTAAGTGGTCAGGTTACAGTTAGGCTAAAGCTGGATCAGGTGACCCTGCACTATACTTTATTTTAGTTGCTAGGTTCCACCTTCAAAGGGACTTCCCATAATGCACTGAGCATTGTCATTTCACATCTTTTCACTCCTCGTAGTTGTAACCCTGGTAAGATTTACAGCAATCAGAAGTACAGGGTTCTTTGAATGCATCGTAGTCCTTGTCTGATAGTTTAATTTCCGGGCTTGCCCTGAAGGCACCATCTGCAGCTCCGTGCGCGTGAAGGTGTGGTGTAGAGGAAAAAGGACGGCAAGGAAAAACTCCATGCTGCCGCGGAGCACGGTTTTTTCCAGTTGAAAGAGAGGAAAGAGGTTTAATTAACATTTGTGAGAGAGCTGTCGTTAGCGGTGAACCACAGACGGGTACCTACCTGAAAGGAGCCGGAGTATTTCTTTGAACTTTTTGAACTATTCTGGTGAGTTAGCCTAGCTCACTTAGCACCGCTATTGCAGTTCAATGCACTGGAAAAAATAACTAACCAGTCAGAATAGTAGTAAATGTGTTTAATGATGTTTAAGATGTGTTTTCATAGTATTGCAATGTTGTGACAGTTTTGGTTATTATGAGTGTCTAGTGTTTTACTTTCTTGGGCCTGCTAGTTCAGCCGCGGCCAGCTAAGTGGTTATGCGCAGTTCACGTGCAATAGCTGTGCTGTTACTGTAACTGCGGGTGATGCACAGTAATACCGGTGTGTTTACTTTTAATGTGTCACAAGATGCAAATTTATTTTAATATTTCAAAAGAACCAAGGACATTAGGAACAAGGACATTTAAGGAATGTGGACATCTAACATTCTGCATATTTGTGTGCAGACTGGTTTTTTTTTGAGGTACAGTTCCATGGGTGCCAAGTGAGGAGCTGGTATCGTGGGTCTAAGACACTGTTGCTGCTGTGGAGGCCTTCTCTGTGTCAGGACGCTACACGTTGATGCCTGCCGTACCAGGAGGGCGGTAGGAAAAAAAAACAAAAGGAAGCCCACCTGAGAGATACCTTATCATTTTCTTTTGCTACTTTTTCTCCGCCTGAGATTCAGGTCGTTTTCAGTTCTTAACCCAGGACAGTGGGTAACTGAATAAACTGACACCATAAGGAACTGGACACTCACGTGCTATTTTCTTTTCTTTTTCCTTTTCTTTGGGGTGTTGAAATATTGTGTTTCTTGTCTTACATCTATTTTGATTGTTTCAATTATTTTGTGATGCATTTGAGATGGTTACTGCATTTGGAGGTATCCCTACATTGAGGATGAGCAAAGGGAACTGATCCAAAAGGAAATATATAAAGCAAACTTTGTTTCATAAACCTGTGGTCGTGCGTGTTATGTGGGTTGGAAGTCTCATTGCTCTTACAGAGTTGCTACCGCCAATCTCCTTCCCAAACCTAGATTCGGATATTGTAGACATTGCACTTGGGCGAGCAGTATAGATCATCTCTTTATAGATAGAGGGACACACGTCCAGGTTACATAAAAAGTGGCGAGCCAGCCAGGAGATTGGTTAATAGTAGCTTTCTGATCTTCCACCCCACACTACGCACGTTTGAGATTTTTGAGATTTGTTCCACTGAGTCAGGTATGGATATTTGCAATCGTTTTGAGGTTAATGGTCAAAACTCCCTGTATGTAACAGGTATAGGACCAGAATACACAGATGAGGAAATAACTGCTGTGTTCAAAGTTAATGGAGATATTTCTAAATTAGTGAGGATCCCTGACGAATCAGGACAACCAGAGGGTAGAGCCCTGGTCCAGTATGCATCTGACAGGTCTATCTCTAGAATCGACCCCATTACTTTGGGTACCGTACCAAGTCCAAAGGACCCAGCTGTGATGTGGTTTGCGAGGACCATTAGAGATGTTTGTCAGGAAGTGGTGGGGAGGGAGATAGCTTGCAGATACCTGGACGAACTAAAGTCTGTCGCAGGCAGTGGCAGGAAAGGTTTCTTGAATGTGCTTCAGGAGGAACTGCATGGGAACCAGGGCACATCACATGACGTACACAGTAATGCTACACAGCCCTATGCAGCTCAAAATGCTAACACACCTAATAATGATCAAAATGAGCCTGCAGAGCCCACACATGTTTATAGTGCATCTGCTAGTTTACCAACGAGCCCAGTCCACATCAGTGAGGATGTTTTTAACCCCCCCCAGATCCAGAGAGTGATTGTGGAGCATGTCATCCGAAGTGAGTCCACCACTTCACCATCCCCACAAATAAGGTTGCGCACCTTCTCTGGGCGGATGCCAAGGCCAAACGGTGAGGTGGACTACGAAACATGGCACACCCAAGTTGATCTTCTCCTTAACGATCCTTCCTTGAATGATGCTCACAAGGTGAGAAGGATTCTTGAGAGCTTGCTGAGTCCAGCAGCTGATGTTGTGAAGCCTCTTGGCATCTCTTCACCACCAAGTGTCTACATCACTCAACTTGATTCTGCTTTTGGTGTTGTGGAGGATGGAGAGGAGTTGTTTGCGGCATTTCTCGGCTCTAACCAAGATAGTGGAGAGAAGCCATCAACATACTTGAACAGGCTCCATAGCCTCCTCACAAGAGCAATTTCTAGAGGGGGAGCCTCAGCTGGAAATTCCAATGATCATTTGCTCAGACAGTTTTGTAGGGGCTGTTGGGATCAGAGCATCATCATCGGCTTACAGTTAGAGTGCAAAAAGGGAAATCCACCAACATTTCCTGAATTCCTCCTCATGCTGAGGACTGAGGAAGACCGCCGTTCCACAAAGCTAGATAGGATGAAAAAGCATTTAGGTGCTTCGAAAGCTAACATGTATGCCCACCATGTTTTTGATATGCCCTCTTATGACTGTGAGCCTGTCCCACTGCCTAACTCAAAGCCGAATGAGACATCAAAGCTTGAAAAGAAAGTAAATGAGCTAACTAAACAGTTGGAAAAGCTAAACAAAAAGCCACCGAGCCTCACTCATGATAGTAATCCTCCCCTAGTGGTAAAAGCAAAGCGAGATGAAACCTCTGATATTGAGAACAAGATAGCTGAACTGACAAAGCAAGTTGAAAAACTAGCACAAAATCAGAGAGAGAGTACTGAAAAGACCGACTGCTTTGCAATCAGTAGTAGTAACATGAAGAGGGGCCTTAAGGTGCCTGGAATGCCGAGGCCGTGGTTTTGTTTTAAGTGTGGGGAAGACAACCACATTGCTGCTCACTGCTCCAATGAACCCAACCCCGCACTGGTTCGCAAGAAAAATGCAGAACTCCGGGAGAGGCAGGATAAGTTTTTAGCTCAGCAGGCTGCTTCCCCATTCACTTTAAACTAGTAGCAGCTCCTGTTGTGGGACGTCCAGGAGCTGCAGTTGATGATAACCCCTGTCCCAACAGATCAGTTGATGGTGCTGGAACACAGAAGAAAGTCATAACCCACACAATGACTGAAACCTACCGTTGCACAGAGCGATCTATACCTGCAGGGCTTGTAGGTCCTCGTTGTGCGGCTTCTGTCTTTCTTGAGGGTGTACAGTGTGAGTCCATAATGGACACCGGCTCACAAGTTACAACAGTGTCCGAGTGTTTCCATAAGAACCATCTGTCTCACTTACCTATACATCCAATTCATGCCCTTCTTGAAATCGAAGGAGCAGGTGGACAGCAGGTCCCCTATCTTGGTTACATAGAAGCGCGTGTCACTTTCCCGCTGTCTGTTCCTGGCAGGAAAGAGGAGCTAGTCGTGTTAGCACTTGTGGTGCCAGAGTGTCAGTTCAACAGCAGGACCCCCCTGTTGATTGGTACCAATGTGTTATTACGACTTTATGAACAAGTACTTGAACAGGATGGTCCAGAGGTTGTTTGCAGACTCTTCTCTAGAGATTTTGCAGTGATCTTCCAGCATATTGCCCAGATCCATGACCTCAACAACCATGCTCATCCTGTCAGGTTACATGGTGGAAACCCCATCACCATCCCTGCAAAACAAAAGTGCTGCATCACAGGTGATGTCAGGTTGAAAAGGAACAGTCAGACCACATTTGTGCTTGAACCCAATGAACATCACAGGTTGCCAGGTGGCGTGTTCCTTGAGGCTGCTCTGATGGACATTCCATTTAAGTCTAGCTGCAAGGTCCCGGTCGTCCTGCGCAATCTTAGTGACCATGATGTTACGCTGCAGCCAAAATGCATCATTGCTCAAATATGTGCAGCTCAGCAGGTCACATCACTTGGACCAGTGAAAGGTGACTCTCATCACAATAAGCCTGACAGTGACAACCTCGAGTTCAATCTTGATGATTCACCAATATCTGAACAATGGAAAGATCGTATCATCACCAAGCTTAGATCTATTCCAGAAGTCTTTGCTGTGGATGACCTGTCATATGGTCACACCACTGCAGTGAAACATCACATCAGGCTACATGACGAGACTCCTTTTAAGGAGAGGCCAAGGCCTATTCATCCCAGTGACAGGGAGGCAGTCAAGGAGCATCTTAAAGAACTGCTTGATGCAGGAATTATTAAAGAGTCACAGAGCCCTTTTGCATCCCCAGTGGTCTTGGTCCGGAAAAAGAATGGTTCTATCAGGTTATGCATCGACTACAGGAAGCTAAATGCTCGAACCATCAGAGATGCATACGCTCTTCCGAACATTGAGGAGACCTTTGCTGCCCTTAGCGGTGCTAAATGGTTCTCCGTCATGGACCTTAAATCTGGTTATTACCAGGTTGAGATGGCCGAAGAAGACAAGCCTAAAACCGCTTTCACGTGTCCCCTCGGCTTCTTTGAATTCAATCGCATGCCTCAGGGTGTCACGAACGCACCAAGCACTTTTCAGCGCCTTATGGAAAGGTGTGTCGGTGACTTGCATCTCAATGAGGTATTGGTGTTTCTGGACGACTTGATTGTCTTTTCAGACACATTGGAAGAACATGAAGCACGACTCATGAAGGTGCTGAACCGTCTTAAAGATTTCGGTCTAAAGCTTTCTCCGGAGAAATGTCACTTCTTTAAGACGTCAGTAAAGTATCTTGGTCATGTCGTGGATGCACGAGGAGTTCATACTGACCCTGACAAGATATCCGCCTTGAGAGACTGGCCTCGTCCTTCAAATAGGAAAGAGCTTAAATGTTTCTTAGGCTTCGCTGGGTATTATCGGCGGTTTGTCGAAGGATATTCCCAGATAGCCAAACCTCTTAATAGCCTGACAGCAGGCTACTATCCACCAAAGAAAAGGGGCAAAGTGTACAAGAGGGAACGCTTCACGACTCTTGTGAGCCCTAATGCACCGCTCGGTGAGGAGTGGACTTCGGAGTGTGAGAGTGCATTCAGAACCCTGATCAAGAAACTGACGTCTGCGCCCATCCTTGCTTTTGCGAATCCACAACTACCATATGTTGTACATACTGACGCTTGTCGCGATGGATTGGGGGCAGCGCTCTATCAAGAGCAGGAGGGGAAGCTCAGAGTTGTCGCGTATGCCAGTCGAGGTCTTTCCAAGAGCGAGAGAAACTACCCTACGCACAAACTCGAATTCTTGGCCTTAAAGTGGGCCGTTTGTGAAAAGTTCAGTGATTTCCTTTATGGGTCAAGTTTCACTGTGCTTACCGACAACAACCCCCTCACATACGTCTTGACATCTGCGAAGTTAGATGCTGCTGGTCATCGCTGGTTAGCCGCTCTTTCTACTTACCAGTTTACCATCAAGTACAGAGCAGGGCAGGCCAACCGCGATGCAGATGGGTTATCCCGGCGGCCTCAAGGTCCGCCTCTTGAGGATGAAGCTTTCACTAAAGAAAGAGAGAGAATAGAGGACATGAAAAAACGGTTCATGGAAGCAGGAGATGACATGGATCATGAGGTGTTCTCTGCATTATGTCAACGTCATCTTGTGATGGTTAAAGATGAACGTCACCCTCATTCAGAGCAGCCTGTCATTGCGGAGTCTCTTGTTGTCGACCCTTCTGTAGTGCCTGATGTTTTCGATGAGGGCACTTTACCATCCATGGCTAACTCTGACTGGTGTAATGCTCAAAATAATGATCCGTCTCTCTCACGTGTCATCACCTTTGTGAGGAGAGCTGTAAAACCCAGTTTCAGAGAGACAAACCTTGAACATCCCGATGTCAAACTTCTTTTTAGGGAGTGGAAAAAACTTGAACTCAGGGATGGTGTCCTGTACAGGAAGTGGTCTGAGCGAGGCGAACTGGTGTATCAGTTGGTCTTACCCGAACAGTTCAGAGAGAGGGCACTGCAAGGAGTGCATGATGATGTTGGCCATCTCGGTTCTGAGCGTGCACTTCAGCTTGCTCGTGCCAGGTTCTACTGGCCGAGAATGGCCAGAGACATCGAGGAGAAGTGCAAAAAGTGCGAACGCTGTTTCAGGCGGAAGGCTGTGCCTCAGAGGGCCGCGCCTTTGGAAAACATTTCTGCTACTTATCCACTTGAACTTCTTTGTATGGATTATCTATCCCTTGAGCCGGATGATAGAGACACGAGAAACATTTTAGTCATCACCGACCACTTTACAAAATTTGCTGTGGCGGTGCCGACTAGGGATCAGAAAGCCAGAACTGTTGCGAAGGCTTTATGGGAGAACTTTATTGTTCACTACGGGTTCCCCAGTCGTCTGCTCAGCGACCAGGGCAGGGACTTTGAGTCTAAGACGATCAGAGAACTCTGCACACTGATTGGAGCAGACAAAGTTCGTACCACCCCGTACCATCCCCGGGGAAACCCAGTGGAACGATTTAACCGGACCCTCCTTGGTATGCTAGGGACCCTGGAAGAGAGAGACAAATATCATTGGAGAGATTTTGTCAAACCTCTGGTCCACGCATACAATTGCACGAGAAACAGTACAACAGGCTATTCGCCTTACGAACTAATGTTTGGTAGGCAGCCCAGACTGCCGATTGATCTTGTCCTGGGAATCCAACCTGATATGGCAAGTCACAAGACCCACTCAGAGTATGTCAAGGGCCTTCGTCAACGCCTACAGGAGAGCTACTCATTAGCTGCTAAAAATGCCAAGAAGATGGGAGAGAAGAACAAGGCTAGGTTTGACAGGGAGGTCAGGGCAGCTGAACTCTTAGAAGGGGATAGGGTCTTAGTGAGAAACGTGAATATCAGGGGGAAACACAAACTGGCAGATCGGTGGGAACAGAAAATCCATGTTGTTGTCAGACGGATTAGCGACAGTCCTGTTTATGTAGTCAAACCTGAGACAGGGGAGGGGCCACACCGTACGTTGCATAGAGACCTTCTTTTGCCGTGCGGGTTCCTACCTGTAACTGAGATCAGAGAGCAAAGTTCTTCCACTGACGCATCGAGGAAAATGAGACTGAGGGGCAAAACAACAAAAGGCGTGCAAGGGGACACTGATTGTCAGGAGGACGAGTCGTACAGTGATGAAGATGAACTGTATCCTAATACATGGATGCCAGAAATCATCACGAAGGGTCCTTTCCTGCAGAGGGAAGGAGGCTTCAATGAGCCTCAGCCAGTTTCCAGGGTATTAAACCCAGACACCCCTTCTTTTGTGCCCCAAAGTTCCGCACACTTACCTGAAAGACCTACTCACGAGCTTCAACCAGGAACTCCTTATGTTAGCTCTGAGAATAGTGGTTCAGTTACACATCCTACTTCACACTGTAGGACTCCGGACCATATTGTCATTGATATTCCTGAACCTGATGTGACACAAATCTCACCTGATGAAGAGAACACAGATCTCATCACCACAGACCCTGTAGTTGCAGACACTGACAATGTAGTATCTGAGAGTCAAGAGTCCGAGAACGCAAGTGTCCGGCGTTCTACTAGGGAGAGACGTCCGCCTCGGAAACTCACCTACGATGAGCTGGGGGAGCCTTTAACCTTGGCCATTAGTTCATTCTTTCAGGCTTTAGGGGCTGCTATTTCACATGTGTCTGTACCGGTAGGGGCAGGTATGCATGCTGGGACTCATGCAGTCTAGAGGGGGAGAATGTAACCCTGGTAAGATTTACAGCAATCAGAAGTACAGGGTTCTTTGAATGCATCGTAGTCCTTGTCTGATAGTTTAATTTCCGGGCTTGCCCTGAAGGCACCATCTGCAGCTCCGTGCGCGTGAAGGTGTGGTGTAGAGGAAAAAGGACGGCAAGGAAAAACTCCATGCTGCCGCGGAGCACGGTTTTTTCCAGTTGAAAGAGAGGAAAGAGGTTTAATTAACATTTGTGAGAGAGCTGTCGTTAGCGGTGAACCACAGACGGGTACCTACCTGAAAGGAGCCGGAGTATTTCTTTGAACTTTTTGAACTATTCTGGTGAGTTAGCCTAGCTCACTTAGCACCGCTATTGCAGTTCAATGCACTGGAAAAAATAACTAACCAGTCAGAATAGTAGTAAATGTGTTTAATGATGTTTAAGATGTGTTTTCATAGTATTGCAATGTTGTGACAGTTTTGGTTATTATGAGTGTCTAGTGTTTTACTTTCTTGGGCCTGCTAGTTCAGCCGCGGCCAGCTAAGTGGTTATGCGCAGTTCACGTGCAATAGCTGTGCTGTTACTGTAACTGCGGGTGATGCACAGTAATACCGGTGTGTTTACTTTTAATGTGTCACAAGATGCAAATTTATTTTAATATTTCAAAAGAACCAAGGACATTAGGAACAAGGACATTTAAGGAATGTGGACATCTAACATTCTGCATATTTGTGTGCAGACTGGTTTTTTTTTGAGGTACAGTTCCATGGGTGCCAAGTGAGGAGCTGGTATCGTGGGTCTAAGACACTGTTGCTGCTGTGGAGGCCTTCTCTGTGTCAGGACGCTACACGTTGATGCCTGCCGTACCAGGAGGGCGGTAGGAAAAAAAAACAAAAGGAAGCCCACCTGAGAGATACCTTATCATTTTCTTTTGCTACTTTTTCTCCGCCTGAGATTCAGGTCGTTTTCAGTTCTTAACCCAGGACAGTGGGTAACTGAATAAACTGACACCATAAGGAACTGGACACTCACGTGCTATTTTCTTTTCTTTTTCCTTTTCTTTGGGGTGTTGAAATATTGTGTTTCTTGTCTTACATCTATTTTGATTGTTTCAATTATTTTGTGATGCATTTGAGATGGTTACTGCATTTGGAGGTATCCCTACATTGAGGATGAGCAAAGGGAACTGATCCAAAAGGAAATATATAAAGCAAACTTTGTTTCATAAACCTGTGGTCGTGCGTGTTATGTGGGTTGGAAGTCTCATTGCTCTTACAGAGTTGCTACCGCCAATCTCCTTCCCAAACCTAGATTCGGATATTGTAGACATTGCACTTGGGCGAGCAGTATAGATCATCTCTTTATAGATAGAGGGACACACGTCCAGGTTACATAGTGATGGGATTTCCAGCTCTTTTTAGAGAACCGGCTCTTTCAGTTCAGCTCACTACAAAGAGCCGGCTCTTTCGGCTCCGAACCGGCTCTTCAGGTTGTTTTGTTGCTTTCATTAATTTATTATTAACAATAATATAAAATTATGCACAAAAGGAATTACTAACGTAAAAAAAAGTGGTTTTATTTATATATGTTTTTATATAAATATATGCAGTGGCCCCTAGAGACAAAACACATTTCTAGCATGAACTGAACTTCCAAAACAGAGCTACCTAGATCACTTAAATTACTCAATTGAAAGCATGAAAGCATATGTGTATTGTTTGTGTATTTATACACAATCATTCATATATACCTGTTACTACCACACACCAAATCCGGTCGTTGGTACTTGCTGGCTTGTGTAGCCATTAGGCAAAGCTCAACACTGCCCCCTAGCATTCTGGAGCACTTCTGTTGTCTTTTGTACGTGTTTTGAGTTTTTATGTGCTTTGTGTCTGGGGGCCACTGTAAATATACTTTTATTTATTCACTCGACATAAAATGTAATAAATAAATCATATAATACAAAAATCAACTAGTCACATTTCAACTTTTAACTATTTAAATTTTCAGCTTTTTCCTTTTACAAATTTAAAGTGAAACAACACAATTAAAATATGAAAACAAAAAAAAAAGATGCATATTCTCTGTCATATGGACCTGCATGAATAAACTTTCTGAATCCTTTATCATCTGCAACTGAAAATAGTTGTGGATGATTACTATACCTTTGTAATGTGACCTTGTTGTCCCTGCCTCTCTTTCTCTCTCTCTCCCTCCCGCTCTGTTCCTGTGCTACTGTGTAACTACCGCCCCTCTGCCCAGCGTAAAGCACAAGGCTCGCGTGCTGAGTGAAGCAGGGAAAAAGTGCGAGAGAGAGGGTGAGAGAAAGAAAGAAAAAAAAAACCACGGCAAAGAGCCGGCTCTAAGAGCCATTTCGTTCGCGACCGACCCATCAGTAACTCCTCGTGTTATTTATGTCACTGTGGCATGTCAGTACCTTTTTTTCCTCGCACAGTTTATATCTTGTCTTTATCTCTCTACGCTCTCGTTACCTCTCGCTGCTTTCCCTCACCCTCTAACTGCAAGTAATAAACAAGATACTTTTACAGTTAGAGGAAGTAAGACTATAACTGGAATAACTTTTTAAGTCAGACCTTTAAATTTATGTGAAACTAACAATCTAATTTTAACAATCACTTTTTTACACTTCCCCTCTTCCGTTAGTTGAACAGCAGCTCTATTTTTTAAATAATTTAATAAATATTCAGATCTCAGGCTGATGGCTACACAAGCACATAAATGTAAATTTTTTACATACCATGCAACATACCCTGATAATGACGTGTTGATCCACGTCATTATCAGGGTGGACTCCATCTCTGACTGACTCTTTTGTGGTCGAGTTGCTGGAAAATGTTTGACCAAATTTTCTTGAGAAGACAAAAAAAGCTAGTGGCAGAAAAAGATTATCATTTCACCATTATGCTCACATGAAATTATAGGTTAGAAAGGTTTAGGAGAAAAGTCGGTAGAACTAACAATAAAATAGTTTTTATTTTAACTTCGAGACCTGGATGATTTCACATTTTTTCTTCTGAATTCAGTTTTTGTACTCAGTCCTACATATCCTTTCGACCAGGACATACCCTGGTCAAAAAAAACCACTTCAATATTCCTCACAGTGTTACGGGAAGCCACAGTAATGACACCCAGAGTAAGCATCTGGTCAAATATCATATTTCTATGATTTTTAGGACTGCTGTCTTCCAATATCTCAAAAATGACAAAGATCGTGTCTCAGAGTGACGCTGAAAAACTGGTTCATGCATTTATTACTTCTAAGCTGGACTACTGTAATTTATTTTTAGCAGGAAAAGCCTTCAACTGAACCAAAATGCCACATCAAGAGTACTGACAGGGTTACAAAGAGAGAGCATATTTCTCGCACACTGACTTCTCCGCACTGGAGCATTTTGATAAAGCATGTATTTAGGTCTGGATCAGGTGACCCTGAATCTTCCCTTTGTTATACTGCTGTGGCCTCAGTCTGGTTGGGGCTGGTAATAAACTTTGATCTAAAACCTGGAGGACGCTGGCCCTTGAGGCCCGGAGTTGGACACCCCTGAGTTGGTCCGTTGACATTTCTAAGGTTTTGGGACTCTGGTAAACCATTATAAGAGATTTTTTTTTTCACAAATGGAGAAAACTTAGTGGTGAACCTTGCAATGAATGACTGACTTACCGTTACTGCAAGAGTGGATCAAGGACTCATCCAGGAGGTCACAAAAGGATCCAGAACAGCATCTACAGAACTGCAGGCCTCACACGTGTCAGTTACAGTCAGTGTTCATGATTTAACAATAAGAGAGAGACTGCAGTCAGAAAATCTGCAATATGACAAGTTTGTCTTCAAAGGGGAAGTTGCAGTGACAATCGCATCCTATTTGCACTACTACTACTACTCTGCCTGGTTTGCACTCAATGTCATTTACCCTTATATTGTATATTGTATAGCTTTCTTGTTATATGTAAAATTGTATTATATTATTTAATTTTTTTTACTTTAAAATATTTTACTTGCATTTTTAATCACTCTTATATTTAAATGTTCATTTTCTATTTTATCTAGGGATTGAGAGTAACGAAGTTTCTATTCTCTGTATGTCCTGTACATGTGGCAGAATTGACAATAAAGTTGACTTTGACTTTGACTTTGATCCTACACCCAGTTCACACATAGCACATAGTCATTATTGTTTTTTTAACAGGTTGTCGCTCACTTCATGCAGCCTCTAACTTCACCGTATCAGTGAGAAATCTATTAACTCTTTTTTTTTCTTTTAACATCCAGTTTTTTATTTTTAGCAAACAGCAATAAATACAAACATGCAGCAATATGTTGGGCAAAGACAGATGAAAGTATAATCCATCACAACACTTTTGATGCCGGGCAGTAGGACCGGCTAACGTCATTATGAATTATTATTATTATTTTTTATTTTTTTGGCCTGTCCCGTTTGGCTCTTTTGCCATCAGAATTGTTGTCTAAAGGCAAAGAAAGATGCCCAACGGATTTACTTTACCAAATTGACCATCCCAGCATTGCCATAATGGTCCATTTGATTCACCTTTTATTGTTTATTTTATTTTCACTTACTGAATACGGGACAGACTGGACTGGGGGAAAGAAGGGGAGAAAGAAAGAGGGAAAGAGAAACAGCTGAGAAGAGGGACGGGGGAGAAGGGCAAAAGACAAAAACCAACAGAATGAGCAGAGAAAAAAAAATGCATATATCAATCACCTGGATCACCTGCTGAGAAAGAAAAAAGAAAACAAGCAGAAGAGAACAAGAGTAATAGAATAAACAACATCACAATGATATATGGGAATATGACAGTAAATACTAAATATTAAACATTATTGTGCAGCACATAAGATCAACAGAACACAGTGTGCTTTGAGGTAGGAGCCAAAAAGGGTGTAGTTTGTGGGTGTGATCACCCGTGTGTACACCTGTGAGCATGGACGCGCTTGTTTTTTTTTTTTTAAAGGTTCCTTCATGTAATGATCTGCTAGAGGGTGTGGGGGGGCCACAGCCCCGTCCTCCAGGGCATGAAGCAGGTGTGGAGGAGATCAAAACTCCAGACATCTGGATGTCTGGAGTTTTGATCTCAACTCTGGAGGCCTCTGGAGGCCCCCAGAACACAAGAGACCATGGAAGACCAACAGAGGGGCAGCTGCGCCACTGTCCCAGTAAGAGCTGAGGAGAGTCCCAGATAAGGGCTCACTCAGCAGCCGCGGAGCAGAAGCCAGGGGGAGTTGCAGTGACGCGCCCGTGAGCTCCGCCGGCAGCCAGCTGCGCCTGAGTAACCGAGCCCCAGGCCGAGAGGCCGGGGGCACCCCACCTCCGAAGTGGCCCAAGCGAGCCCCAGGCTCCAGGCCCCGATAAGCGGCCGCCAAGGAGTGAGCCGGTGTGTACCCGGACGCCCATCCCCGGACACAAAGAACCACCAACGCACCGATGTCTGAGGGGGTCCGCCACTGGCAGGGGAAATGGTGGTAGGGGGAGATAGGCCTCCAAACCTTGGAGGGCCTGAGATGTCCCCAGAGAGGTGGCGCCTGACACCCAACCTGACATATAGACACAGAAATACAGGCACACACAGATACAAACATCCATTCCCACCCTCATGCTCTCATATGCACTTACTCCACACTCAACCAACGTGGAGACAGACATAAAGAGACGCTGTACACACGATCACACTCCCCAAGCGTACTTTACAAACCGGGTCTAGGTACCCTTGCCCCTGGAGGGGGGAACTGCACCCAGACCCAGGTGGTATTACCCTTTTCCTTGCGGTGGGGGGAGGCAGACCGCCCCGACTCCGCAGCAGCAGGGAGGCCCCACACTCCAGACCGCAGTCGGACGGCCAACTCCTCCTCCTAGCCCCCCCGCTCCAGCAGGTCGTAGAGAATGGGGGTGAGAGAAGACTCCAAACCTCCCTCCACCCGCTCATTGTGTGTTCTAAGGTGCATTTAAAACCCAGGAGGGCATGGAGCTACCTGCCAGAGAGCAGCAGGTAAGCGCATGGTCCCTCCTGCTAGCCCTCAATGTCTACGTGTATCTATTAACTCTGTCTGTATGGCGCAGTTCTTTGGCACCTGAAGTCCTGAACCCTGGAGAGGTCAGCTGCCTTTCACCTCTGGGACTCATTAGCTGTAAGTGCAGATGTCGCTGAGATAAGTTGTCTTTGGTCTCCAGTACGCTTGCGGATGGCTCGGTCCTCCTGGATCCATCCGCCTCTCGCTCCTGGTGAGCATTATTGCATTATTTCGCATTAAGTTCAGTGACAAAGAAACATACACTCTCACATACTCTCTCACTCACACACTCAAGCACACATACACACCGCAGGAAGATTGTTTATCCATGTGAGCATTTTAACATTTTTGAAACTGTATGAATATGTTTCTCTGTGTTATTTAGCTCTCTGTGTTTTTCCTGTCCCTTATTATTGGCTTGTCTCAGTTCCTTTGTGGCCTCTCCCTCATTCTCAATGGTTTAAGCCCAGCCCTGTTGCGATTGTGCCTCAGTGGTTGTGTTCTGCTCTGTCTTTCCAGCTTTAGCAGCTTTTCTGTTTTTATATTAGTTAGAACCAGAAACTAACAAACAAAAATCTTAATTAAAACATTGTATTTTATTTTTTACTTATACATACATTTACAGATTAAACTGCCAGCTTTGTATTAATGTTGATCATTTGTTTCCCTTTTCTTGTATTAATCTCTATCCGGTCTTTAAGTGATGACCTGATAAATCCTGCTTCCTGGCCCAAACTACCCTGTGTTTAATAAGACTTTTGTGTTTTTAACATGTTAATCTCAAAAAGCCCCTAAAAACAGTCAGTGATCACTGTGGGCCTCTCTCAGTTTTTATTACTGCTATTCATTTTCAAGCTCAGTTTTTAAAAGCTTGCGATATAACTACAGCCCAGCCCATGCACCAGTATATTAATGTCTAACCTCGTATTGTGGATGGATTATATCAGTTGTTCTCCTGACTGAAGTTTGGTCCGTTTACAGCATCCTGCCATGCGATTGTATTTGTCCCTAACCATCGGGAACCCTCACGTTAACTTTTGTCGGGGGGAAAAAAGTTAGCGTTCATCCTCCAGCTTCACTGTTTATATTATGCTAACATAGCTGTGTCGCTAGCGATCACCTAGCACATCATTATATAGCAGCTAGCCAAACTTCAGTAACCCTACAAAGGTCACTGCTGTTTAGTTTTCTGTCTTTATGTATGTTGGATGTGAGCAGAGCTGTACGTTTTAATTTGTTTCAAAAATCCCTCAGTCAGGACATGCCATATTATATTTAGATGGAAGTTAACTTCCTGCTAACTTCTAACTCGCTTAAATGTCATAAATTCCATTTTCATGGATGCCTGGATGTTAAACTTAATTGTTACACCTGGTAGAGCAGCCACACTGATCATTTTATTACAGATAGAAGAATTTAGACAGTTTGTAACTCTCAGTGATCCTACAGTGATCGTTTGACTTATGGACCTGCTAGTGATGTGTCGGTCGCAAACGAAACGGCTCTTGGAGCCAGATCATTGACGTGAATGACAGGTGTCAGCTCCTTGTCAGGATCGTGTTTCTTTTTTTCTTTAGCTCCCTCTCTCTCTCTCTCACTTTTTTTCGCTTCATGCACAAGAACAGAGCAGGAGGGAGGGCAACAACAAGAGACAACATCGTCACATTAGAAAGGCCTAGTAATGAAAATAAGTGACACCAAGAAAAGAAACAAAATGATGTCCACTCATCAGGGCAATGGGAAGATAAAAGACAGTCAGTTGAGTGTGATATTAATGAAGATGCCAATGTGTCTACTGCAACTGTTGCTGCTGCTGCATCTACAACATCATGCAGTAGACCACCACAACCACATAAACCAACCCAGAGCTGTATTAGACAGTTTTTGCAGAAGCCTGTGACCCCAGCAAGAACTCAATTTATAAAGACCTGGCAAAAATGATTGCACTTGATTTCCAATTATTTTTAGTTGTGGATGATAAAGGAATCAGAAAGTTTATTCATGCACTGAATCCTATGTATGCAATTCCAAGCAGGAAAAAATCTCCTTGTTTTGCGTATTAATTTATATTTTATTGTGTTGTGGTTTGTGTTGTTTCACTTTAAATTTGTTTAAAAGGAGAAAGCTTAATTTTTTTTAAATAGTTAAAAATAGAATTGTAGGTAGTTGGTTTTTGTATTTTATAATTTATTTTTTAAATTTTATGTGGAGTGAATAAATAAAAGCATATTTAGGAGCTGGTTCTCTAAAAAGAGCCAGAATTGCCATCACCTGCAGCAGAGTTTGGGCCCACACGGCTAATGACATCAGACTTAAAGACAGTCAGTGTTTACACTTTCCTTTACCTCTGGATAAAAACCTCTTAATGCTAAAACAATCTGAAGTTGTCTCAGAATTGATGTTTTTCATGTCTTCCTTTAGTGTTCCTTTAGACAGTAGATGAACGGAAGACCCGGCAGGAGGGTGAAACAAATTAAACGGAAATATTGTTGTAAGACTGTGGCAGGAGGAATACTGACAATACAAAGAGCCCAGACCAGAACACAGAGCAGCACAGAACCCTTAGTTTGCCTGATGCAGTCCAACAGTGGGCAGGCGATGAACAAATACCTGCAATACAAGACAAGCAGCTGTACAGATTATCACAATACACAATATTTATGACCATAAAGATGCTGCACATTGAAATCCAATGCCCAGACAGATAGATACCTTTCCAGGGCAATGCACACCTTGAAGTAAAGATTAGCCATCACAGCACAGTAGAAAACAAGAGAAGAAGTGTTGGAGATTTTCCTGTCATCAGGCTTTGACACCATCATCATCATAGTGCAAATCTGGATAACTGTGGCAATGAGGAGGTTTGTGTAATAGATAATAGGAGTTTTATTCCTTTGCACCTACAGGAAAAGTGAATGAAAGTTACATTGATGTGGTAATAAACATAACAGTCTGTCTTAAACAGAGTCTCTAAAAAGACATAATGGCGCTTAAGTAAAATGTTTCAGGGATGTGGTGATGAAGTCTTGTTTCTGTCTTTGTTGGTACTTTATTCAGGATAAGATAAAGTTTAGGGTGTCACTGACAACATGAAAAACACAGTTAAAAAAATCTAAGAAAACAAAAGTAAATAATAATAATAATAATGCCTCTTAAATAAAAAGTGTGTAAAGTAATTTTGCATTTCATACACTTTAGTACAGTTACGTGCAGGGAAACTGGCTGAAGACCTGAGAATATAGCTTTACTGTTCTGAGAGTACAAAGTTAGAAATATGTAACATGGATTTTATTTTGAGCTGATGATAAATTTGCTGTTTCCACTATTAGCCCCGTATCTCCTTTCTTACACTGAGAGATTGGAAGATGGAAAACAGAGATAAAAACATGATGCACGTATAAAAGAAAAGGCCACATTTTATACCACAGGATATAAGAGAAGCTCTCGCTGCTATCCTTCTGTCACACATCTTATCTTCACCTGCTCCACCCTGCCTACGCTCTGTTTTTCATTTCTCTTTTGCACCGTCTGCTGTTTGTTGACCCCAGTTATTTAAACTCATCTATCTCTGACCCTTACACCTTTGTTGTCACACCCGTCTTCAACCCCCCCCCCCTCCTCTAATTGTGTATGGTTCAGGTGGTTGGGAAGCTCATCTGTAACTGGAAGGTTGCTTGTTCAATCCCCCAGCTCTCTCTGTCCCTGTCATTGTGTCCTTGGGCAAGACATTTTACCCTACCGCCTACTGGTGATGGCCAGAGGGGCGCGATATGGCAGCCTCGCTTCTGTCAGCCTGCCCCAGGGCAGCTGTGGCTACAACTGTGGTTTGCCTGCATCAGTGTGTGAATGTGAGAGTGAATGAATAGTGGCATTGAAAAGTGCTTTGGGTGCCTGGAAAACTGCTATATAAATGCAATCCATTATTATTATTATTATTATTATTATTATTATTATTAATTCACACGCATTTTTTCCGTCTTGCGTCTGTTGACCTTTTTCGTCTCTCCAGGATCTCTTCCACCTGCTCACCTGCCAACAGCACAGCCCATGGAAACTTCTGCCTGACCTCATCTGTCAGCCTGTCCATCACCATTGTAATTAAAAAAGGAGTTAAGAGGCGATCCCCAATGAAATCCTCGCCCCACCTCACCACCACCAGCCACACTGTCCTCATACCTGTCCTGCACCAGTGCTTTCAAAGCCAGTTTGTGCTTTGTCATTCTGTCATATGCTTTCTCTGGATTCACAAAGACACAGTTCTACTCTTTCTGCACACTGAAGTAATCATCACAATTTTGATGATTAATATTTCAATTCCATGTCTTGATTTTGGGGCATTTTGAGGCTGTGTTGGTCTTTTGCAGTAAACCTTTAAATAGTTTCCACAACGACAAATATAAAACGATTGCTACATACCAAACAACACACACAAAAGATGACCAGTATGGTCAAAGAAAGGCAGACACATGAGCTGCTCCACAGCACCACACGGGCAGGCTCCATCTCGGTCTGATTTTCTGTAGTGGTGTTGTTGGTGTCCACGCTTTTGTTTCTTAAACCAATCAAAATGAGAGAATTTCAGTTTAGCAGAGATACAGAGCAGCAGTTACACCATTACTTTAACTTGTATATTTATGTTAGTTCACGAATGATTGGTGTGGAAAGCACATCACATCAGTCGTATACACCGCAACTGCCCTGGAAGCGACCTCCCTCTCTCTTTCTTTCACTTTCTCTCTCTCTCACAAACACACACACACAGTCCATTTTGTAATACAGCCTCATAAGGGAGTTTCCTCATAGCTTTTCTAATCTTCAAGTAGAAAAATTAAATGAAAAGCTAATATCGTCTTTACTTACCTCAGGACTGCTCCCAGCTTAACTTGTCAGTAAACTCTGTAATATGTTTTTCAAAGATCTTGAAAGGGGAAGTTCATTGCTTTATTTACACCCCATTTCATCACATTATGCAATTCACAGTCACGTATTTGCATGAAAATCAACCAGCTAGCATTCCTCTCTCTCTGACAAGGTTTTACTTTATGAAAGCATCTAACTGGTTTAATACGAACAACTAAACATGTAACATCAATCAATCGATCAATCAATAAAAACAGTGCAGAAGCATTTTCTCTATCAACAACAGCAAGACACAATAAGACATTTCAGTGTCTGTGCAAACTGAAAGATAAACCTGTTTGTCTTATTGTATTTTTAGTCTTCCTGACAAACTGCTGTGTATAAAGTTCTTGTAGACACAGCACTTTACCCCAAAAATAGATTAGAAACTCTCTAAGCTACATCCTTCCTTTTCTCTGCTTCTTATCTCGCGCGCACTCACACATGTTGGACAGATATTTGTGCAATAAATACACTTAGCTATTAGTGGCTGCTTTGGGTGTCTGATAACCTCAGTCAGTAACGTTCTGTGTTTTTAAAGTTTCAACCTGTGTTACAGAGAAATGAGCTTCCTGCAGCAGAAGGAGTAGTTTAAGTATATTTTTTACTAGTTCTGTGGTATTTCAATCAAATTCTTCTTTTTCATAGTTGGAACATAGTTTAACTACTATTGTATTCCCACACCACATCGTGGTTCACCTTTAGTGGACTTAATACATCATGATTTTATCTCTAAATTGATATTGCAGGAATTTCATTTTATAACAGGTTTCTGGGGGCCTATAGGTATGGGGTTTATGGGGGTTTTTTTCTGTAGATTTTAATGATTTTTGCAGTTAAATAAGCATTTTCTAGCCCAGTGGTTCCCAAACTTTTTTTGCTGGGCCCCCCTTTGTTTTACATGAAAAATGTTCGCGCACCCCCCGCGCACCCCCCCCCCCCCCCGCGCGCGCGCACGCACGCACCAACACATCCTCCAACCACACACGCCCATAGTTTGCTCCATTGCGGTTTATTTCACACCTCAAAAATTTAGTAAACAAGTAATCTGCAATAACTTACAGGTAGTGATAAAATAAACTACTAACTCTTTTAGGCTACGTCCACACCTACACGGGTGTTTTTGAAAACGCAGCTGTTTCGTCCACGTAAACGGCGTTTCGAATCAGCGAAAACTGAGATTTTTCAAAACTCCTTTTTTGCGTTTAGGTGTGGACGAGGAATACAGAGTTCGTCACAGCGTCAAAGGTATGTGTCTTTTTTCACGTCACGCTGTGCGCTACATTATTGTTCACGTGAGATGAATTGCAGAATGGCAGATAGAGACAAAATACTGTTAATCTGACTATCTGCAGGTTTGCATGCAGTAACATGCATTACTGTCCCTCCATTTACAAAGGCAGAGGCGTCACGGTGTGATTATTTTACGTGTAGTTGTTTTTTTCTGTGTAATAATATTCAACATTGCTACATTTTTCAAAAAATGCCTCTCTGTGCAAAATAAGTTTAAAAACATAAACAGCTGTGGGATCCTGTTTGTCTGTGATTTGAACCGGGGGACAAATCGTGGCAGGATCAGCCTGATGTTATTTGTATCCTGCTGGCCTTAAAGCGCTTGAATGTGAAATGCCCTTCACCACCTTGTTGAGGCTCTGGACTCAGACGATAACCTTCCGCTGAATACGTAAGGATGTGTCTCAAAATTGTGTTTAAGAGTTTAAAAAGAGTTTACAAGAGCATTGGAAAGGTTTGTAAGTGTGTGGAGGTTTTTATGGCTTAAAATATATAAAAATAAACGTATGGTTTCTATTCATCTGGACCTGGCATTTTCAGTGCAAGAAACGTATCATAACTGCAGGTTTCCCCAGTTTTATGAAGGGAAGGAACTGCCCTCCCAGCCCATTGTTCATTCAATGGGGTGGTTTGAGTCATTGTGCAAATGTACTGTTTATAAGATTGGGGAAACCTGCAGTCAGCTGAGACTGAAGAAGTCACTTGGATGAGTGATGAAACATTTCTCCCACTGAAAACGCTACGAACAGATGAACAGAATCAACTTTTGGAGAGTATTTGATTGACAAGGTACAACATAAATGCTACAGCAAGGAGGAGTCAGGACGCCAGGTCAGGGGGAGATATCATCACCCCTACCTGAGATTGGGTACATAGCCCCAAGTGCGATAGGAGAAGGATCGTTGAGTGCAAGAGGAACTGACCTGAAAAATAGGATCATGGCCAAGCTTGAAACCTGGATCCCCCGTAGCCGAGATTACGTGAAGTACCCTCAGATGGTCTGCTAGATGATGTTAATGCAGCACTACGGTGAGATCATAGATATATATATAGATAGATAGATAGATAGATAGATAGATAGATAGATAGATAGATATAGATAGATAAAGACTGTTAAACTCTGATGTTATCAACAATCTGAAGCAAGTGCTGAATTCACTGGTATAAATAAGAACATAAATTATAATAAAAATGGATTAACAATGAATGCTTTACGGGTTTAAAATTTGGTCGTTAACAATTTAAAGAACAAAAAAGCTAAATCATAAGTATCATAGATAAATTGTTTACTTTTCCTTTTAGTTTCATGTGACCACTTTGTTGGGTTTAAGAAACACAGATGGAAAGACGAGTTATTGTAAATTAAAGTTAAAGGTGGGCCACATCCTGAAAAAGAAAAACTCTATGTTAAAAATCAACCATCTACTCTGCGCTGTGAGTGTGACGTCATGTCAGTGGGGGTGGGTGCGGCTACCACAACTTTACACTCCGGTTCAACTGAAAGCAGTTCTAAGGTCAGTGAAGGCAATGTTTACAATATTATTATTGTTTGTACTTGAAGAGGAGCATAAGTATGATGAAACAGCCTCATGAGTAGGACAGTCAGTGTTATGCGATTGTACTCATTTCTTTTGTGTTTGCAGTTTGTGCTTCTGGATAAATACAGTGAATGGAAATGTGTGTATTGATAATGCGCTAACTATACCTGATTCTGTCAGTCAGTTCAGTTTTATTTATATAATGGCAATTCACACTGGCTGCCTTAAAGTGCTTCATATAGTCAGAGAAAATCTACACTATTAGAAAGAAACCCCAACAGTCACATATTACTTGACAGAGACATGCTGACACACCCGAAATGAGTTTTTATATATTTGCTACAAAGAAGCTTCCTTAAATAAGTTAGTTGTTTGATCCTGGAGACAGGAGGAGCCTGCTGCATAATTGTTTTTCTTTTCTTTTCATTTTCAGGGTGTCTTTGAATTCTGCCCTCTGTGGGTTTATCATTTTCATTTCAATCAAAGATGCTATTTTGTTTCCATTGGTGTCCGGTGTGTTATCCAAGTGCTTCTTAAATCTTTTGCACAGTGTCAGTGAGTTTCACAACATTAAAAGAAAACCATTTTCACCACCTGCTATTTCATGGGGGTTTTTTTTGTTTGTTTTTCTGTTTTTTTATTCAAAGTCAGTCGAAGATTCTTTCAGAACTCCAGCACACAAAAATGAGAGCGATGTGGAACGTGCTGATATGGATCTTGATCTGCATTTTCCTTTCCATGACCGTACTGTTCTTCTTGTGTGTGTGCCGTGAGGTAAGTAAATATGTCACATCTCTTTATTGAACAGAATAGGATAGAATAGAATGCCTTTATTGTCACTATACAGATGTACAATGAAATACACAGCATCTCCTACTCAGTGCAAATATGTAGGTAGGTGTGTGTGTGTGTGTGTGTGTGTGTGTGTGTGTGTGTGTGTGTGTGTGTGTGTGTGTGTGTGTGTGTGTGTGTGTTTGGCGGGGGAGATGGGGGTGTACAGTTTCTGCAGCACTATGTACATGTAGACAGTATTTACAGGAAATATATATAAAATCTGCAAATATACAGTCGGTTAAAAAAAGGAAATGAAATGTTTAGTATATACAGTTTGGGTTAATTTACAGTGGTGGTTTATAGAGGGAGTACTTGGAATGGGGCGTGGAACTGTGTTTATTGGTGCATGTGTGAGTTCAGGGTGGTTATGGCTTTTGGGAAGAAACTGTTCTTGAGTTTGTGGGTCTTTGTGCTGATGCACCTGTAGCACTTCCAGGTTGAAAAAGTTAAAACCAGGGTGGGAGCCGTCCTTTGATTTGATATACCTTTATTAGTCCCAGAAGGGGAAATTTCATAAGGCTGCCGACCTATTGCATGCAATGGCCTCCGACCATACATACATTACACAAAACATCACATGGGGAAGACAGGTCAGAGAGGTATAACAATGTATACAATCAGCATCGGAAGGGAATAAGTGTCGAAGGCGTTTGGAAAGGGAGGGGGGATGAGTGTGTGCATATCAGTGTATATGTCTGTGTGTGCGTGTCCAGAGTTCAGCTGAGACAGTGTCCTTCACCCTGCTAGGCTAAGTAAACAGTCTTCCAGCCAACCCAGGTGGCCTTGCATGGAATGGGAAGGAACAGACTAAACACAGTCGTTATCAGGGTGTTTTTGTTCGGCTCCAGCCTTGACCGCAGCTGGCACCGAGAGGGTATCCGCATGAAGTGATGGTGCTTTTTACTTCAGTGCGAACAACTCATATGAATTTGTAAGCTGCTCTAACAGTCCAACACTGGTCTCTCAATCTCCCGTTGGAGAGCCGTGAGCTTTCTATGATGTTATCCAAGCTTACGTTCCGTGATGTTGTAATTCTTTTTGCTCAAAGAGCAGGTTCTGAGAACTCACGACCGCAGTGCACTTCCCCAAGATGTGATCGAATTTGCGCTCAAAGGTGTCATTCGAGCTAGCCCCTCCAGATGTAATCCAGTTTTTCACTCAGAGGTCTTGTTCTGAGTATTCACAGCAGCCATAGCCTCTCCAAGATCTTCTCCGTGCTGCACTCAATGAGCCCATTTTGAGAAACTCACGCCTCGTCCCATCATTTCAATCCCAGCAGGCAGCCTTGTGGGGGTTTGAACAGCCGGTTCCGCTTCCTTAATTCTTCGATAAGCCAGGGCCAAGCCAGCTCCAATCAGCCAGAACCCTGTTATCATGGTTCCGAATAGGTAGATATCTTCAGCAGTCAGGCTCACCCGAACCCAGACTTCTCGTTGAGAAGGGGTGTCAATTGCATTCAGAGACCAGTTCATCAAATCCATAATTCTCTTTTAGGTTTTAGAGAACAGACTGTGAGAGACTGTTCAGGGAAAAGAAATACAAAAAACACGAGACTAGACAAGGACATAAGAGCCTAAGCAGGGAAGCTAAGGGAGAGGAGAGGAGAAAAGTGCGACCGCCTTCGTCAAGAGCAGCTTGATGATGCTTGATGATGTTTGTCTCTCTATTGAGGCAGCAGGAGGAATAAATGTCCATCAGGGAGGGGAGAGGTCAGCCGACACTCTGCCTCCTGAAGTCGACTGTGACCTCTTTGGTTTTCTTGGTGTTCACTGCCAGGTTGTTCTCTGAACAGCATGCTGCCAACTTCAGGACTTCCTCTCTGTAGACTGGGCGGTAATCGTTCAGGCTAGTGATGGGAGACTTCTTTGGCACAGGGATGATTGTGGCTGATTTTAGACAGGATGGGATGGCTGCCTGATCTAGTGAGAGGTTGAAGATTCTGGTGAGGATGAGGGTGAGCTGGTAGGCACATGCTCTGAGCACCTTGCCAGGTACTGCATTCTGGATCCTTCATGGGGTTCACTTTAGATTTAACACAAGATAAATGTGATCACTCTCGTAACAACTATGTGCGTCTCTTCAGCATGACAGAGTCAACATGTCTGTATTCTATATACAGGGTTTTTTGGTCATAAAAGGTTTTTGTTTTTTTCTGTAATTTTTCACTCATCTGTGTTGCTCCTGCAGAAAAAGTAAAACACTGACACCTGCTGTTCACTGTTTGTAACTGCTTCTGGTAATCTTCCAGTCTATTCTGCCTCTGACCTTCTAAACACTGGAGATCGAATTTTACTTACTTATTGTAGTTGAAATAAAAGTATTAACTCTCTCCCAGTGATGACAGTTTAGCGCTGTCACTTCACAGCAAGAAGGTGCTGGGTAACCCATATCAGCCTGGTTCAAATCTCCCTTTGTTCTCCCTGTTTCTGTTGGACATTCATGTGAGATTAATTTGATATTTTAAATTAGCCATAGTTGAAAATTCATCTTTAAATTATGGTGTGTGTATGTATGTATGTATATATATATATATATATATATATATATATATATATATATATATATATATATATATAAAAGACAGCACAGAGGCACTAATCATGGCAGCACAAGAACAAGCTCTGAGTACAAGATCCATAGAGGCTGGGGTCTATCACACCAGGCAAGACCCCAGGTGCAGGCTGTGTAAAGATGCCCCAGAGACAATCCAGCACATAACAGCAGGGTGCAAGATGCTAGCAGGCAAGGCATACATGGAACGCCATAACCAAGTGGCCGGCATAGTGTACAGGAACATCTGTGCCGAGTATAACCTGGAAGTCCCGAGGTCAAAATGGGAGATGCCCCCAAGGGTGGTGGAGAATGACCGAGCTAAGATCCTGTGGGACTTCCAGATACAGACGGACAAAATGGTGGTGGCTAACCAACCGGACATAGTGGTGGTAGACAAACAGAAGAAGACGGCCGTAGTGATCGATGTAGCGGTTCCAAATGACAGCAATATCAGGAAGAAGGAACACGAGAAGCTGGAGAAATACCAAGGGCTCAGAGAAGAGCTCGAGAGGATGTGGAGGGTGAAGGTAACGGTGGTCCCCGTGGTAATCGGAGCACTAGGTGCGGTGACTCCCAAGCTAGGCGAGTGGCTCCAGCAGATCCCGGGAACAACATTGGAGATCTCTGTCCAGAAGAGCGCAGTCCTGGGAACAGCTAAGATACTGCGCAGGACCCTCAAGCTCCCAGGCCTCTGGTAGAGGACCCGAGCTTGAAGGATAAACCGCCCGCAGGGGCGTGCTGGGTGTTTATATATATATATATATATATATATATATATATATATATATATATATATATATATACATAGCAGCTGGATAGCGTAGTGGTTAGACTACACGCCTTTGGAACATAGCAAAGGTGTACTCTCAGTGGCAAGGGAACAATAAGAGAACAGCACCACCAAGGCTGGAGACGGAGCAATACTGGAAGAGCATATGGGAGAAGGATGCAACCCATAACGGCAATGCTCAGTGGCTAGAGGATCTGAGGGCAGACCACAGCGACCTCCCTGAACAGGGTCCAGTAACCATCACAGTGGCAAATATCCAAGAAAGGGTCTCCAGTATGAAGAGTTGGACAGCACCAGGGCCCGACATGGTTCACGCCTACTGGCTGAAGAAGCTGACTGCACTCCACGAGCGTCTGGCAGCACAAATGAACCAGCTGCTAGTTAACGAGAGACACCCGGAATGGCTAACTGAAGGCCGGACGGTCCTGATCCCCAAGGACCCCAAGAAGGGACCGGTCCCCTCCAACTACCGACCAATAACCTGCCTCAGTACTACATGGAAGCTCCTGTCAGGCATCATATCGGCTAAGATGAACAGGCACATGGGTCAATACATGAGCGGGACACAGAAAGGAATTGGCAAGAATACCAGAGGCGCAAAACACCAGCTACTGGTAGACAGAACAATCAGCCGAGACTGCAAGACCAGACTGACCAACCTGTGCACTGCCTGGATTGATTACAAGAAGGCCTATGACTCAATGCCCCACAGCTGGATACTGGAATGCCTAGAATTGTACAAGATCAATGGGACCCTAAGAGCCTTCATCAGGAACTCAATGGGGATGTGGCGTACAACACTAGAGGCCAACTCCAAGCCCATAGCACAAGTCACCATCAAGTGCGGGATCTACCAAGGAGATGCTCTGTCCCCACTGCTGTTCTGCATAGGCCTGAACCCCCTCAGTGAGATCATTAACAAGACTGGCTACGGATACCGACGACGGAATCAAAGAGAGGGAAGGTAGTCAGAACTGAGGGGATTGAACTACCAGAAGGCAACATTGCAGACATAGAGGACAGTTACAAGTACTTGGGGATCCCGCAGGCGAATGGGAACCATGAAGAGGCCGCTAGAAAAGCTGCAACCACCAAGTACCTGCAGAGGGTCAGGCAAGTCCTGAGGAGTCAGCTGAATGGTAAGAACAAGATCCGGGCCATCAACACGTACGCCCTGCCCGTGATCAGGTACCCTGCTGGGGTAATAGGCTGGCCAAAGGAGGAGATAGAAGCCACTGACATAAAGACAAGAAAGCTCCTTACCATGCATGGAGGGTTTCACCCCAAGTCCAGCACCCTGAGGCTGTACCCTAAGCGGAAGGAAGGGGGCCGGGGACTGGTGAGTGTCAGCACCACAGTCCAGGATGAGACAACGAACATCCAAGAATACATTGGGAAGATGGCCCCAACTGACCGAGTGCTCAGTGAATACCTCAGGCAGCAGAAACCCAAGAAAAAGGAGGGAGACGAGGAACCATCATGGAAGGACAGGCCCCTGCACGGTATGTACCACCGGCAGATAGAGGAGGTGGCTGATATCCAGAAATCCTACCAGTGGCTGGACAAAGCTGGACTGAAAGACAGCACAGAGGCACTAATCATAGCAGCACAAGAACAAGCTCTGAGCACAAGATCCATAGAGGCTGGGGTCTATCACACCAGGCAAGACCCCAGGTGCAGGCTGTGTAAAGATGCCCCAGAGACAATCCAGCACATAACAGCAGGGTGCAAGATGCTAGCAGGCAAGGCATACATGGAACGCCATAACCAAGTGGCCGGCATAGTGTACAGGAACATCTGTGCCGAGTATAACCTGGAAGTCCCGAGGTCAAAATGGGAGATGCCCCCAAGGGTGGTGGAGAATGACCGAGCTAAGATCCTGTGGGACTTCCAGATACAGACGGACAAAATGGTGGTGGCTAACCAACCGGACATAGTGGTGGTAGACAAACAGAAGAAGACGGCCGTAGTGATCGATGTAGCGGTTCCGAATGACAGCAATATCAGGAAGAAGGAACACGAGAAGCTGGAGAAATACCAAGGGCTCAGAGAAGAGCTCGAGAGGATGTGGAGGGTGAAGGTAACGGTGGTCCCCGTGGTAATCGGAGCACTAGGTGCGGTGACTCCCAAGCTAGGCGAGTGGCTCCAGCAGATCCCGGGAACAACATTGGAGATCTCTGTCCAGAAGAGCGCAGTCCTGGGAACAGCTAAGATACTGCGCAGGACCCTCAAGCTCCCAGGCCTCTGGTAGAGGACCCGAGCTTGAAGGATAAACCGCCCGCAGGGGCGTGCTGGGTGTTTTTATATATATATATATATATATATATATATATATATATATATATATATATATATACATAGCAGCTGGATAGCGTAGTGGTTAGACTACACGCCTTTGGAACATAGCAAAGGTGTACTCTCAGTGGCAAGGGAACAATAAGAGAACAGCACCACCAAGGCTGGAGACGGAGCAATACTGGAAGAGCATATGGGAGAAGGATGCAACCCATAACGGCAATGCTCAGTGGCTAGAGGATCTGAGGGCAGACCACAGCGACCTCCCTGAACAGGGTCCAGTAACCATCACAGTGGCAAATATCCAAGAAAGGGTCTCCAGTATGAAGAGTTGGACAGCACCAGGGCCCGACATGGTTCACGCCTACTGGCTGAAGAAGCTGACTGCACTCCACGAGCGTCTGGCAGCACAAATGAACCAGCTGCTAGTTAACGAGAGACACCCGGAATGGCTAACTGAAGGCCGGACGGTCCTGATCCCCAAGGACCCCAAGAAGGGACCGGTCCCCTCCAACTACCGACCAATAACCTGCCTCAGTACTACATGGAAGCTCCTGTCAGGCATCATATCGGCTAAGATGAACAGGCACATGGGTCAATACATGAGCGGGACACAGAAAGGAATTGGCAAGAATACCAGAGGCGCAAAACACCAGCTACTGGTAGACAGAACAATCAGCCGAGACTGCAAGACCAGACTGACCAACCTGTGCACTGCCTGGATTGATTACAAGAAGGCCTATGACTCAATGCCCCACAGCTGGATACTGGAATGCCTAGAATTGTACAAGATCAATGGGACCCTAAGAGCCTTCATCAGGAACTCAATGGGGATGTGGCGTACAACACTAGAGGCCAACTCCAAGCCCATAGCACAAGTCACCATCAAGTGCGGGATCTACCAAGGAGATGCTCTGTCCCCACTGCTGTTCTGCATAGGCCTGAACCCCCTCAGTGAGATCATTAACAAGACTGGCTACGGATACCGACGACGGAATCAAAGAGAGGGAAGGTAGTCAGAACTGAGGGGATTGAACTACCAGAAGGCAACATTGCAGACATAGAGGACAGTTACAAGTACCTGGGGATCCCGCAGGCGAATGGGAACCATGAAGAGGCCGCTAGAAAAGCTGCAACCACCAAGTACCTGCAGAGGGTCAGGCAAGTCCTGAGGAGTCAGCTGAATGGTAAGAACAAGATCCGGGCCATCAACACGTACGCCCTGCCCGTGATCAGGTACCCTGCTGGGGTAATAGGCTGGCCAAAGGAGGAGATAGAAGCCACTGACATAAAGACAAGAAAGCTCCTTACCATGCATGGAGGGTTTCACCCCAAGTCCAGCACCCTGAGGCTGTACCCTAAGCGGAAGGAAGGGGGCCGGGGACTGGTGAGTGTCAGCACCACAGTCCAGGATGAGACAACGAACATCCAAGAATACATTGGGAAGATGGCCCCAACTGACCGAGTGCTCAGTGAATACCTCAGGCAGCAGAAACCCAAGAAAAAGGAGGGAGACGAGGAACCATCATGGAAGGACAGCCCCTGCACGGTATGTACCACCGGCAGATAGAGGAGGTGGCTGATATCCAGAAATCCTACCAGTGGCTGGACAAAGCTGGACTGAAAGACAGCACAGAGGCACTAATCATGGCAGCACAAGAACAAGCTCTGAGCACAAGATCCATAGAGGCTGGGGTCTATCACACCAGGCAAGACCCCAGGTGCAGGCTGTGTAAAGATGCCCCAGAGACAATCCAGCACATAACAGCAGGGTGCAAGATGCTAGCAGGCAAGGCATACATGGAACGCCATAACCAAGTGGCCGGCATAGTGTACAGGAACGTCTGTGCCGAGTATAACCTGGAAGTCCTGAGGTCAAAATGGGAGATGCCCCCAAGGGTGGTGGAGAATGACCGAGCTAAGATCCTGTGGGACTTCCAGATACAGACGGACAAAATGGTGGTGGCTAACCAACCGGACATAGTGGTGGTAGACAAACAGAAGAAGACGGCCGTAGTGATCGATGTAGCGGTTCCAAATGACAGCAATATCAGGAAGAAGGAACACGAGAAGCTGGAGAAATACCAAGGGCTCAGAGAAGAGCTCGAGAGGATGTGGAGGGTGAAGGTAATGGTGGTCCCCGTGGTAATCGGAGCACTAGGTGCGGTGACTCCCAAGCTAGGCGAGTGGCTCCAGCAGATCCCGGGAACAACATCGGAGATCTCTGTCCAGAAGAGCGCAGTCCTGGGAACAGCTAAGATACTGCGCAGGACCCTCAAGCTCCCAGGCCTCTGGTAGAGGACCCGAGCTTGAAGGATAAACCGCCCGCAGGGGCGTGCTAGGTGTTTTTTTAAATTTTTTTATTAATCTACACCTATATGTGCAATATGTCAAATTTCTTATTGTATTAATATGGTTTCAATTATTAATATTTCCTGCAGGGTCACAGATATCAGGTTCCTGTCATCTATTACACAAACCTCATCATCTCCGTTCTGATCCATCACAGCATGACATTCTTTTGGAGGATAATAATGCATGATGTCATTGCATGCTTCTTTTACTATTTTGCTGTGACGGCCAATCTTTACTTCAAATCCTGCATTGCTCTGGAAAGGTACCTCTCTGTGTTTCAGTGAGTTCACTTTCATGTCTCTGAACATTATCTTTTACTCTGAAGCATCATTTGTTTCTCTTTTGTGTTGCAGGTATTGTTTCATCGCCTGCCCACTGTTGGACTGCCTCAGACAAACTAGGAGTTCTGTGCTGGTCTGTGTTCTGGTCTGGGTCTTTTGTAGTGTTAGTGTTGCTCTTGCTGTATTTTCATATGAATTTGTAAGTTTAATTATTTATGCCGCCCTCCCTGCCCCCCTGTTCATCTTCTGTCTCGCTGGGACACTTAAAGCTCTGCCTGCTGCCACCTCAGTGCCCACTGAAGAAAAACGAAGAACTGTAGGAACCTTGGTTCTGTTGCTGCTTAATTACTTTCTCATAAACCTTCCTGCAGTCACTCTGTTAACTTTGAACTTTGAGAGATGCTTCCCTGTAAAAACTATTGATTTTATCATTATGATCTTGTTTCTTTTTAGTTCATTGTTGGACTTCATTCTGTGTATTTTCATGCGTAAAGGACCCATTGACAGGCTGCTGGTACATCTGTGCTGCTGCATTATGGAGAGAAACAACACAGGAGATGTGACTGATGTTAGCACAGACAGGTCAGATCATGTAGTCAGAGATGAGGGGAAAGAGGAAACAGGGTCACACGACAGGAGAGATGATGAGGAGTTAGCAAGAGTGAGATAAGTAAACACCATCCTTTCCAAATATTTTTAGCTGTCCCCTCAGACTGTCAATCACCTAAAATCCTGTTCTTTGCACCAACTGGGAGTAACAGGAAATATTGTTTGCTTGAGTAGTTGAATGTTGTAAACGAAAATGTACAAATTATTTTGTAATTTCTTCTAAATAGCATGAAGGTGGTGCAGTGATTATGTCACCTCACAACAGGAAGTATGGGGACTTTTATTACATTCTTTCCCTGTCCTGTCCGACAGTGTAGCAGTCAGAATTGTCTGAAGGAGAAAAAGAACTAAACTGTCATGAACCGGGCCGCACGGCCATGACAAAAAACCCAGACATGGATAGGAATGTCTTCCAAGAGATATTTTTTAAATAAATAAAGCAGAAAAGAAAACGCACTGTCTAAAAAGAAAACCTGTGGTGTGTGTAGTCAGTACCATCAGTAGTGTAAGCGAGTGGATGGGTGGAGCGTGTGCATGTAATTCTGTTAAAAGCAAAGTTCAAAGCCCCCCCCCCCCCAAAAAAAAAAAAAACTGCCCTAAAGGATTTTTATATAGAGTCCTGGCACACTGGCCCAGGTCTTGCCAGTGACACTGATCCTAACTCCACCTCCGCCTCTCCAACGCCTGCAAATGAGACACACTTTGCTATAGTGGTTCACTTGATAGTCAAATTAAAACTGTATTAGGAATTTTTATTTTAGGTTATTATAACCAAAAGAGACAAGGGCCTGGGACAGAAAAGAAAAAAGAAAGAAAGTAATGATTGGGAGAAAGTTAACAGCAGGGGAGAGAGAGAAAGAGAGGAGAAGAAGAGGAACAGAGGGAGAAAAACAGTGATGACTAAAAGAAGAAGAAAAAAGCAGAAAGACCACAGCATGATCTCCATGAACGGTTCTCCTCTTTGACTTCCTCCTGCAGACCAAAACATGCAGTTCGATATATTTGTGATGCTAAACTGCCTGTAGGTGTGAAGACTGTCCAGGATGTCATATGACAGCTGGGATCAACTCCAGTCACCACCAAGAAAAGATTGATGGAGTTTCATCTGAAGACATCTTAAACTCAAATATTAATCATCTAAAGAGCTCTTGAAACATTTTTATTTTGTATCATTACAGTCATTAATTTATATAAATATCATATTTAGTTTTTATTTTATCCTTTACATTTTTTTGAAAGGACACTTTAAGTGTTGCACAAATTGAATTTTCAGTTACAGTAGAATTTGAATTTCCTCTGATTCAGTTATGACAGTGTGTAATGTATTATTAATAATATTGTTGTTAAATGTTGACGTGGTTGTGTTTAGGTTGTGTGTGTTTTTTAAGTTCAAAAAAGTCTTTGGTGTTTTGCAAGCTGGTTAAATTTCTTTGAAGCCGCATTGGTGAAACTAAAAAAATATCTTGAAAAGAAAACAATTTGTTTTTTAACTTTTTGCAATTACAAGAATTTAATCTAAAGACCAACAGGCCATCATTTCCCTGGTTTCATAAAGATGTCAGACAGCATAAAAATCAATAAGAAGACGACTAATCTGTTGGTGTGATCAGTGACTGCAGGAAAACCTACATTGATGCATTTATGACTGTATCCTAAGACTTTAAACTATCAACCCGTTACAGAACCATATAGTAGTGTCTTGTGTCTGTTTAGGATCCTAGTCAGTGTTTTATGTAATTAATAAAACTTCTAATTTCTAAATTTAACTTGAAGCCAATGAAGGGAAACAAGAAAACTCGTGTGAGCAGAGGGTAGTTTTTGTTAGTGGTTTAGCTGCTTAATAAGAGAACATTTATACTCCTGTGCTAAATCTACATCAGTATACCTTAACTGCAAATCCCTCTGAAATGCTGTGATGAATCCTTTGGTTTTAACCTGACATGCACCTGTTTGTTTACCCTTCAAAACTATTAGCATAGAATAGAATAGAATAGAATAGAATAGAATAGAATAGAATAAACCTTTATTATCCCACTGATAAGAAATTTCAGTGTTACACAGCTCTTATAGCAAAGGGAATATAAAATATAAAAGGAAGACACAAGGTGGTCCTATATACATTCGCAACTGGAGCTCATATATACAGAAATATGCATAGAAAAAAATGGTATGGAAATATGTATAAGATATTCAGAGCTATGTATAAAATGTTATTGTAATTGGCCTTTTGAGTAATGGATTCCTCCTATACTTTAATGCTAGAGTTTTTCCTTTTAGACAGTAACAGTCATTGCATATGAGGAATAAAAAGCATAGTCTCAGTTAGGGCTGGGCCATATCATACGGCATATGTTATATCGTTACCACAAATTTTCAAATAATCGTGATAAATATTTTTGGTCATATTGCCCTGCCCTAGTCTCAGTATATTGACTCACAGATATCAGCAAAAATGTCAGTGGGAGAATGATGAAACTACTGCGATTCATCAGAACTGAGTAGTTTGAGGTTCTTTGTTTTTCTTTTTTTTCTCAGAATCAGAATACTTTATTGATCCTTAAGGAAATTATGTGGGTTACAGCAAAATGTTTCACTGATATTGCTGTGTTTGTTGGGGAGAAAACTTACAAACATACAGTACAGCACTTCAGAGTCATACTGCTAGCGATTAAAGGTGCCTGAACACATTCTCTATTCCAGTCTTTCTCAAACGGTGGCATGCGTACCACTACTGGTATTTGGGCTCTCTCTGGTGATACGCAGGAAATCTCCAATCAACTAATATACCATTGGGGAGGTATGCAAAGACGATACAAGAGTTCCCGAGGCTTTTCTGGGAGCCGGAGTAAAACAAGAAAACATGTCCCCGAGCTTGAATCCTCTATGAAGAGCAGCCTTTCCTCATTGCCATTGGTCGCGGCCACTACAGAGCGTTGGCGGGCTCGTTTCCCTGGGGCTTAAAACTGCAAAGCTGATGGTAAGAACACTGTCCTTTTCTGTGGTGCCCCGATCCCAGCCACTATGAGTCTGAGGCTCGGTGGGGGCGCGGGAGATACTGTCAGTGAGTCGCGAACTATGGCCCGGATCTCAAAGCTCCTGGTAGCCAGGAGATTGCGACCCATTTCTTCTGCGAGAGGGTGGTAATCCTTTGCAGCCAGCAGCAGGGAGTTGACGAGGTCAACCTTGCACCAGCAACTGTCGGAGGAAGACATGAGCGAAGCGGAATCCACCATCATCTGTTCCTAGCAAGGACAGCGTGCTCTCCATGAGCTCGAGAGCGGTACCATCACCCAGGCCCAAAAGAGAGAGGAGTTTCACGAGACACTCTACTGCTGTAGCACTGTTCTATTGAGAGCAGTGTATTTCCCTTGGCTGGGGGGAAGGAGGGTCATCACATGGCTGGTGGACAGCGGATCCAGCAAGTTACTGTAGGGTTACTGTCTGAAGTTGGGCTAGCTGGTATATTTAATGATGTTCTGTGTGGTGGCTAGCTACACAGCTATAGTTAGCATAATATAAACACAGTGAAGCTGGAGGATGAACGCTAACTTTTTTTCCACTCGATAAAGGTTTATGTGAAAAAAACAATTGCAAGTACAAGTGTTGAATTTTGAGGAGAAATTTATTTTGAGCGAAGAAAAGTTCAATTTGAGCGAACAAAATTAATTGCTGCGTGTAAAAAATTTATTTCAGTGTTTGCTATTATCCATATACACACACAGTCCGGTCTTTAAGTCTGACGTCATTAGCCATGTGTGGGCCCAAACTCCACTGCAGATCCCTAAGTCAAATGATTACTGCAGCATTACTGAGAGTTGAAAAACTGTATAAATTCTTTCATCTGTAATAAAATGATCACTGTGGCTGCTCTACTAGGTGTAACAGTTAAGTTTGACATCCAGGCATCCATGAAAACAGAATTTATTATATTTAATGGAGTTAGAAGTTAGCAGGGCGCTAGCTTCCATCTAAATATAATATACCATGGTCTGACTTAGGGATTTCTGAAAAAAATTAAAATGTACAGCTCTGCTATCTGCTACCTCCTATCACTTCCAACATAAATGAAGATAGGAAAGTAAATAGCAGTGACGTTCATAGGGTTACTGAAGTTGGCAGACAATGATCACTGACTGTTTTTAGGGGCTTGTTCAGATTAAATAGAACAAGATACACAGCATTAAAACATGTTAAAAACATAATTTTGCACGCAGCAATGAATTTCCTTCATTCAAATCTAGATTTTCTTCATTTGAAATAAATTATACAGCTGATACAGCTCTGGGGAAGAAACTATGTTTCAGTCTGTTCTGAAGTACCTGTCTGATGGAAATAGCTTGAGCAGATGACTCAGTTTGTCTGGTCGTCTATACACAGCAAGTGTTGTAGAGAAGACCCAGAGATGCTCACTGTGCATCACTGGTGTTTTGTGCTGTTTCCACTACATGTTGGAGTGCCTTTTTGTCACCTTTGGTGCAGCTGACATGTTGATTGTGAGCATGCTTTCTATTGTGCATCTGTTGATGAGCAGTTTGAGGGGATTTAGGCTGTCTTTAGCCTCCTTAGGAAGTAAAGGTGTTGTTGTGCCTTAACAGCAGGTCTGTAGGTATTGTCATCTCTTTGAGTGGCTGAGCCAGAGCCCTGAATTAAACTTGATTGAATATCTCTGGAGAGATCTGAACATTGCTGTGCCCTCACACTAGTTTCGACATGGCGGAGCTTTCAATTAAATTTTCAGTTCAGTTTTATTTATATTGCACCAAATCACAACAGCAGTAGGCTCAAGGTGTTTAATATTGTAAAGCAAAGACTCTAGCAAGCACTTGGTGACAATGGGATGGAAAACCCTGTTATAAAATTCCTATATAACAGAAAAAACAAAATAGTAGCAGAACAGGCTCAGGAACGGGCAGTGGCTGTCTACATCTGCAGTCCTATTCCTCGTCATGTACATGTCTTTGTATTCTTTCTCTTATCCCCCAGTCTGTCACGTATCCATGTCTGCTATGTCCCAGTGTCCCTCTGTTCCTTGTTTCGTCATCTTCTGATGGCTGTGTTCTTCCTCAAGAGTGTTTCCCGTGTTCAGGATTATTTACTCTCGACCAGGATTCCTGGCATTTTGAGAGGGGCCAGCAATAAATCTGTTTGTTTTTTTTATTCAACCTTTGTGCTTTTGGAGTCCTGAGTTTGGTTCCCAAACTTGCTCCTCACTAAGGAATTAAGAACACACTAGGTAACGAGAGGATGGCAGTAGGTGGGAACTGTTGGTGGAACAAGCTGGAGACAGCCACAGTTACATAACTGAGGGAAATGAAAGAGCAAAACACAAAGATGAGACTTGGACAGAGTGGACATGAAGGGAACAAAGGGAACAATGACACAGAACTCTGGAATGTAAGCTTCAGTCCACCTTTTTAGTACACATAATGTTCAGAATTAAGAGTAATTTATTCACTCCAAACTGGGAAATTGTTTTGTTACAGACCCTGTTCTTTAATTCAAACTTTTTAAGTTTGATTCTAGTAGTAGCCTTACTATAGTAGCAATATTCTGGTTATGTTATGGTCCAGAGTCTGTGGACTTGGTGTTTATGCTTGAGTGTATTAATATTCTGTTGGGTTGTTTGTGATTATCCCTAGTGCTTTGTGTCCTCTGTGCTCTTCTGTTCCACGTTTCAAGTTCCTATGTTCTGTCTCCCCAGTCTGTGTTAAGTTTGCGTGTTTAGAGGTTTGGTGTTTTTTAAGGTTTGTTTCTCTTGTCAATGTTTCTAGTTTTGCTTCCCCTTTTCGTCCCATTAATCCCAGCCTTGTCTCCCTCCTGTCTTCCATTCCCTGATTGCCCTGTGTGTATTTAAGCCCTGTGTTTTTTCGTGTGCATTGCTGGTTTGTCTGTGTTATTTCCCTGCATCATCATCCCTGCGCCTCCATTTAAGGTTTCAGTTTTGTTTGGTTAATTTTTCACAGTTTAAGTTATCCTTTCATTTTGTTTTGTTTCATGCCCATTATGTTCCTGTTTGTATCACCTACCATATTAATAAAGCTCGCCCACATCAGAAGCTGCCTGCATCTTGGGTCCTACTTTCAATCTCCACTCGTCTGCCACTGCAGACATGACAATTTCAAAGATTAAATGATACTGGAAAGGTAGTTACTATCATACCATGACCCTCTGAACTCATCATTTATGAAAACCTGATTAAAATAAATGTTCAAATGTTTCAATATTTATATCCCAATTTAGAGTGAAATGAAATACAACCACTGTGTTGGGATGCATGGAAAAGCTCCATTACTGTTATTGTTATTATTAGGTGACTTATACAGCACTTAAAAAAACCTTGATATCCATGTACATCACAGCAGCAAATAGACAAACATAACTCATTTTTGTACCTTTTAATAAATATGTTTGTATGAATAAAAAGCATACATGAAGGTCATGTAAAAATGTATTGGACAAGGATCATGTTATAATGTGCCACATTGTCAGTACAGAAAACTAAGCCACATTTCTTTACAGGATTTTAGAACTCTTTATCTTCTCTTACCATGTGACCATGAATTTAGATAAAGTAGTAAAAAATGTATTCAAATTATTGTTTGTAGCTGACACAAATATTTACTTGCTGTTCAGGGGGGGTTCTAAAGGAGCTACTGGATTTGGTCAAGTCACAAATGTGCAAAATGAGAAAAAAAAGGGTTTGACAGAAACAAACTATCATAAAAGTAAAACTAAAATTATGTAGAGATTGTAAAAGATTCTTGAATCAAATTCAGAAATTGTAAAAGAAATTGTGCAGATATGTATAGATGCTGTGGACATTTAAAGATTTAATGAAATAAGCCAAAAATATCATATAAAACATATACATGACATTTCCATCAACTGTTTACACACTCTGTGTTTGCATTCCTCTGTGTGTTTATGTGCACATAGTCCATCTTTATTTTTAAATTTCTCTGCATCTGTCCCATCACATGTTCCCCTCTTCATTCTCACTTTGTTTTTGCCAACACAAGCCCACCTGTTTCTGCTAAAATCAGTTAAACTGGTGATCTGCTGCTAACATCTGCTGCAGTGTTGTTCATACTGCAGCAGCACAGACATGACAGCAAACTGTCAACAGGTCCTTTCTGCATGAAACAAAATAGCATCAAGTCCACAAAAGGACTGAGCAGGATCATGGCCAAACTTACATTTCTGACAAAAGATAATAGAATTACTGCAGGCAAGACCAACACAAAGTAATTCAGGTGCAACAGAAACAAAGTTCCTATAATTCTTCGTTTTTCCTCAGCAGGAACTGAGGTGGCAGCAGGCAGAGCTTTGAGGGTCCCAGCTAAACAAAGAATGAACAGAGGGGCAGGGTAGAAGGTAAAAACAAAAATGCGTTCATGTTGGTGTAGTAATATTATAACAGAGATAGTGATAACACACACGGTCCAGATCAGAACAGAGACCAAAATAGAACCTTTAGTTTGTCTTATGAAGTTCAACATTGGACAGGTGACGAAAAAATACCTGCAACACAAAACAGTATTCTGATTGATGTGGTAGACAATAGTTTGACTGTAAGGATGCTTCAAGTCACAATAAAATGTAGTATACTTGCATTGAAAGATATATGAAAGATAAATACCTTTCCAGAACAATGCAGGTTTTGAAGTTGAGACTAGTTGTAACACCGAAGAAGACAAACACTGCAGAGACACCGGTGGGCTGATGATGGTCTTCCAGTTTAGCCAGCCAAAGAACTGGAGCACAGAGCTGGATTAGATTGGAAACCAGGATGTATATGTAATAGGGGGCAGGGCCTGGATCCCTTCGTCTCTGCAGAAAATATGACATTTACAATATTAAGCCATTTTTTATATAACTATATATTTTGCCTTACTGTATTCAGTGTCTAGTGTCTCTGCAAAGGAAAGTGGACCAAGAGTCCTTTTTACCTTGATAAATAAAATTTTTTGTTCCAAAGGCTTTTTTATATTTCCCCCTTCCTACTCATTAATAAGGACATATAACTAAACACTATATAAGGTTTAAGGATTTAAAGGTTACTGTCCAGGGCTGTGTGCAGCAGGCAGGAATGGAGGACCCAAAATGCAGACTCCAGGAGGCAAACTGTAAACTAAAAAAACAGCTTTCTTGCTGAACACCTGAAAAACCAACACTATCTAAACTGGGAATACAAATAAAGTAAAATAGACAGGCAGGCTAGCAGACAGAACACAAGGTGGAACTAAATAATAGAAACCTTAAATCAAAGAATATCGATAACCAAATCATAACCACTGGCTCAACAGACCTTTAAAACTAAATCGAGAATGTGCTGGGTAGGTTCTTTTATTTTCAACAAAGCCAACTGAGTCTAATAATACAGCGGTCCCCAACCCCCGGGCCTCAGACCGGTACCGGGCCACGAGAGTTGAGGCTCAGGTGTGAAATGTATAGTTTTCAGGGTTTTTATCGGTTTTCAGCGTTATTTTGTTATCGTTTTTATCGTTAACTCGGTTTTCCTGGGTCTTTTCACGTGTGTTATGAATAAATCTTTTTTTCGGTACCGGTACTAGTTTTATTATGTTGTATTTATCCGCGACACCTTAAAGGCCGGTCCATGTAAATATTGTCGGGCATAAACCGGTCCGTGGCGCAAAAAAGGTTGGGGACCGCTGTAATAATAGATTAAATGCCATGTTGAGGCTGTCATTTTTAGCATCTACATCAGTGGTGGGCAGCTCCAAGCCTCAATAGCCAGTGTCCTGCATCAAGATGTGTTTTTGATCCAACACAGCTGATTTAAATAGATAAATTACCTCCTCAACATGTCCTGACGTTCTCCAGAGGCCTGGTAATGAACTAATCATTTGATTCAGGTGTGTTGACCCAAGGTGAGATCTAAAACGTGGAGGATACCGGCCCTTGAGGCTTGCAGTTGCCCAGCCCTGATCTACATAAATGTTAAAATCACCCACAATAAAATAATTATTGTGGGTCATTGACTGCAACTCTGGATAGAATCAGAGCTAATGAGGCTGCACCAAATATCTTACACAATGAGCAGGAAAGTGAGGGAAGGGCAGCTGAAGAGCACATGCTGCTAGTGAGTTGGCTACAAGCTAAGCTAAGCTAAAGACACAGTGAGTGAATACTGTGAATATAATTCATGAGTGAATCAACAGAGCATGCTTGGCTAAAGCACATAAAGACTGGACTATGAAATGAGACATTATCAAAGTTTTTAATTAAACAGACAAGATACACAAAAACACAACTGTGTGTTGCAACAGGAAGTCAGTGCCACCCCAAGGAAAAAGCCAGTGATGCAGATGCATCAGCTTTCTTTTCCCCCAGACAACCTTGTCTGATTTTATTGTCATTCTAGGTCTGCTAGACTTTGTAGTATTTGTAATGATTTCTAGTAATGATGGGTTACAGCCAAGGTAGGCAACATTAATTTATGTTTAAACTCATGATTCTGATTACATTCACTCACTATAGTGTCTAGGGGTTTGGGAATCCTTATGTGTGCAATAGCTCTTTATATCTTGCTAAATGCGGTTGGCTAAATCCAAAAAGCACAGTGAATACTTAACTAGCAGGACAGGTTAGTTGATTTGTTAAATCTTCAAATACTGATAGAGATGGACGTAATTACATACATACATACCGCACAGCACATACAATAGATGATCAGTAAGGTCAAAGGAAGGCAGACACAGACGTCAATCCACATTATCACTTCAACAGGCTCCATCTGTGTTCACTCTTCAGTGATGGAGATGCTATAAATAAATTGTCCATTATTTATCTTATAAAATAAATAAGACTAAAAAAGGGACAAAGTTAGTACTGCTCTTGAGCAGAGGTGAAATTAGAGATACAAATGTCTTGATGCATGCGCAATCATCCAGGTAATGGAATCGCAAAAAGTTGATTCTGTTCATCTGGACGTAACGTTCTTAGTGGGAGAAGCATTTCATCACTCATCCAAGTGACTTCTCCATGAATAGATACAAATGTTTGGAGAATGGTTTATTAAACCAAAAGTTAGTCATTAGAGTTGAATGTTAGCCATCTGTACTTGCGTGTAACAGAGGATAAAATAAACCTTAATATCTTCGTAGATCAAACATTGCATCAAAACCATTTCTAGTGAGATGAAAATATCAGTTACTGATATTCCTCTGGCAGAGGCCGACTGTATGACAGACATGACAACATGAACTTGACAACATCAGACACACAGACATGAAACACATGAAGGGTAAGGGAGACTTCACAGGGGTTGAAAACAAAAGGGAAACTAATAAGTAAATGAACTTAGATAAGCTAACGAACTTAAACAACCATAACATGAAAATAAATGAAAACTCAAAACGCTGGGTCAAAAGACCCAGGATCGTGACAGTTCCTTAATTTCAGTAGGATATCTGATGACACAGACTTGTCCTGATTATGAAACACTTTCCTTATTAATGTTTTCCTCTTCAAATAGAAAAAATATGCATATGAAAGGAAAAAAAATCACATTTACTTGCCTCAGGACTGCTTATAGAGGACTGCTTGTATACAGCAGATTGTATACAGCTTCCTTGTTCCTGTTTTGAACAAGGAAGCTGGCGCAACATAATTTACACTCCACCCTCCACTTAAATACATTCGCTTTCAGACTGGAGCGACGTTTATCTTTAAAGAATAGACAGTTTTTTATTTTCAGGGTCTAGTGCCCTTTATTCATGTTTAAAACTATTTCCAAGAGCCCTGGATCCAGCCTTGAGCTGGCCTCTGTGGCCTAACTATGATAATGTTTTTATAATATAATTATAATTTTGAAAACAAATTTTCAAAAAATGTTTCCTAATACTTTTTATAAAATACACATCATATTGTATTTAATAAGACGTGCAACTATCAACTGAGACAATAAATTCATTAGGAATGTGTTTACTGAGGCTAAACTGGGTCAAACTAGGTCATAAAGGAATTTATTCATGATCAGACTACTCTTTGAAACCAGGAAAGTCGTCCCCTGTTGACCCTTACATGGAATACAAGTTAATTTACTTTCATATTAGTTAGATAAACTCCTGTCTTTTATATACAGTCAATAATCACAGTCTTCAGTGCTGCAATCGGCCAGTTTGTTCTGAGCTAAGTGCTCTCAAAGCAAAATGGAATTTTTTAAAAAAGGAAACTTTTATTTAGGTGAAGTAGAAGAATTCTATGAAACTTCAGAAACAGGGAGCAAACAGCAGAATTTAAAAGTAGAAAGCCTTCCAGACACACAAGGCACCATAAACAAAACTGACAGAAGACAAATGACGAGTATGACTATTACTGAGTTTCAGATACCTCAAAGTCTGAATACCGAACTTGGGAGTAATGTAATTCCTGAGTTTAAAGTTCTTTACATCCCAGTAGTTAAGTTGAAAAAAAGTAAGAGACAAGGTAGAGCTATTCAGGTATCACTAGAAATACAACATAGTACTTTTCTTTTTGCGCTTAAAAATGCAGCTGCAACACATCCATGAATGGAGCCTGCTGGTACTCTGTGTGGCTTATTTAACAAATCACAAATACACAAAAGGGCAGCATAGATTTAAAAAGAAAAATTACAGTTTTACTGTTATTTATATTGGATTGTTATTAGTTAATATAAAATCCAAATAGAAGGGGCCTTCCAGATTCAAATTCAGATTGGGAACTCAGAAATTTGGACTTTTGACTCATGCAGGAACACACCATGAAGATGCAGAGAAAAGTCATTAGGGTAGAGGAGAGACATGCGGGCAATAAGACACAGCTGAGACAAATTATCTTCTTTGACAACTAGACAGGTGGAAGTGAGACTTAAGGCAGGGCACAAAAGACACATTAGTATCAATATAAGACATGAAGCAATAGAATAGTAAAGGTCCTAACATGGAAATGAAGATTTTGCAAGAAAATTACAAGAATATACTAAAATATGCAACAAAAACATGAAGATTTAAATCTAACTGTAATCACTAACCGAAAGGGGAGGCAAGTCGCCCCCCTCGTCCCCAGATTCTGGATTTTCAGAACATTGCTTGAAGCAGGAACTATCTGGATCACACAGGAAACACAGAGGCACTAAACAGGACTCTGTTTTCAATAACAAATATGATGGCATTAAAGTCTATAGAAAGGTATTGACCTTTCAGGTATAATTCTTTATTTAACTCCACAAAAAAGGCAAACCATAGTATAATTGACTCATGCATCATTCATATTCACACTTTCAAAATGAAAATAAATGTAAATAACGAGTTTTGAACTAGCAAAGGTGCTACAAGTGTAGTTAAACTTTTAGTTTAGATCACTACATCCTCCTACTTTTTCTCAGAAAAGGCTTACTCACTGGGGCTTTCGACTACTTCAACCACTAAAGACTAAATTTACTTGTGGTTTATTACTCACCACAAGTATTTCTATTTCTAACACACACAGCTGAGTGGAAATTTACTTCTCTCTAAAGGGTTGAGGGATAAAAGAAAAAACATCTCAATTGCTAAATATTCAAAAGCATAGACACCACTGCACAGAGGAACAGAGGGATAGATAAATATATCCTGCTGATGCTTAGTAATAGTCAGAGTTTAGTTGGGAATACGTCATGGCTTTGGTGTAAAACAAACAAACAAAAAAATACATTAATTCATCCAGCCTTGTCCTGTAGCCTTGTATGCTTTGGGTTTTCAGTACGGGAAAGTACCACAAATGTGCAAACATGTCTGCATGGGCTAGCAACTAACCCTGGAATGAACATAAATTCTCCATGTTCCCCAACAGTCCAGGACACAGCACCTTCTTCCTGTATTTACTTTTGTTGCTCCTGCTGCAGACGCATCTGACCAATAAGTAGACTGAACCATCTCACATGGTTTGTTGTTAGCTTTTTGGTTAGCTTGGTGTCACTTAGAATTTTATCTTTGTGAAAACAAATCAAACCACTGAAAAAAAGCTACAAGTTTACGGGTGTCAACTGACTTGGACCAGAGTAAAAAAAAAAATGTCTGTAAAAAGGCCAATAAATCATGTCATTGTTACTACATCAATATGTTGTATACAATTGATAATAGGGGTTGGGTCTATCCAGTAGACATACGATTTTACAAAAGGAAAGGTAAAATTTAAATCTTAAACTTTATAACAAAATGCATTTGTAATTCTAATGTTTAACTATGCAAAAAATTACCACACGCATAATTTGATTCTTGTATATTTTATATTCATGTTTCATGACACGTACAATACTCTTTTAATGACAAAGTTGTATTTTTACTCAGTTGTATATAGCATTTGTATTCTATTTTTATCCTATTGTGTATATATTCTTTTATTCTATTGTATATAGTCCATCCATCTTCATCCGCTTTATCCGGGGCCGGGTCGCAGGGGCAGCAGCCTAAGCAGAGAAACCCAGAACCTCCCTCTCCCCAGCCACCTCCTCCAGCTTATCCGGGAAGGCCAAGGCCAAGAGATATAATCTCTCCAGTGTGTCCTGGGTCTGCCCTGGGGCCTCCTCCCGGTGGGACACCTCGCCCAGGAGGCATCCTTGTCAGAACCACCTCAACTGGCTCATTTCCATGTGGAGGAGCAGCGGCTCTACTCTGAGCCCCTCCCGGGTGGCTAAACTTCTCACCCTATCTCTAAGGGAGAGGCCAGCCACCCTTTGGAGGTTGCTCATTTCCGCCGCTTGTATCCGCGATCTTGGTCTTTCGGTCACTACCCACAGCTCGTGGCCATAGGTGAGGGTAGAGACGTAGATCCACCGGTAAATTGAGAGCTTGTGTATAGTAATGACAATAATAGTAATAGAAAGTCACAGGATGGTTATTTGCCATTAAGGAGATGGGATGCAGTGGGGATAAAAGAAACCTGGAGTCTTTTGGTCTTCCTCAAAGGTTCTCTAAAACGGCGGCCAGAAGGCAACAACTCAAACTCACTGTGAGGTGGATGGTTCAAACAATTAAAAATAGAATGAGCCTTCCCAGGCCCATTTTTGTTGTAAATGGCCAAAAGTCCATCTTGCCAGCGCCCTGAAATTGTGCTACCAGCCAATTCTTATTCTTCACCTCTAGGTTACCGACCCAGGCAGCTATACAAAAAGCCATCACAGATTCAATAAAACTTCTATAAAACAAAGACAACATCTCAGATGAGATATTAAAAGATCTAATTTTCCTTAAAAAGAACAGTCTTTGTTTAACTTTTTTAGTAGTGGCATCAGCATGAGATTCAAAACACAGTTTATGGTCAAGTACCACACCTAGATATTTGTAACTCTCCACAATTCCAATATCAGCATCTTTATTGATAGTAGGTGATGAGCAAGAGGACTTCTTAAAATCAATAACCATATCTTTAGTTTTTGACACATTTAGTGAAAGGAAGGACTCATCATACCAATCCACAAAATCATCTACAACCAGCCCATGGCCTGACTCATCCCCCACATAAAGACTGACGATCAGTGTGTCATCAGCAAACTTCAGGATGTGTCTGTTAGAAAAATTACTGCATAACCGATAAACAATCGCACACAACAGAGTCGGGGTGGTCTGCCTCTCCCCACCGCAGGGAAAAGGGTAACACCACCTGGGTCTGGGTGCAATTCCCCCCTCCAGGGGCAAGGGTACCTAGACCCGGATTGTAGAGTACGCTTGGGGAGTGTGATTGTGTGTACAGCGTCTCTTTATGTCTGTCTCCACGTTGGTTGAGTGTGGAGTGAGTGCATATGAGAGCATGAGGGTGGGAATGGATGTTTGTGTCTGTGTGTGCCTGTATGTCTGTGTCTATATGTCAGGTTGGGTATCAGACGCCACCTCTCTGGGGACACCTCAGGCCCTCCAAGGTTTGGAGGCCTATCTCCACCCACCACCACTTCCCCTGCCGGTGGCGGACTCCCTCAGGTGTCGGTGTGTTGGTGGTTCTTTGTGTCTGGGGGTGGGCGTCCGGGTACACACCGGCTCACTCCTTGGCGGCCGCTTGTCGGGGCCTGGGGCCTGGGGCTCGCTCGGGCCCCCTTTGGAGGTGGGGTGCCCCCGGCCTCTCGGCCTAGGGCTCGGTCACTCAGGCGCAGCTGGGGGCCGGCGGAGCTCACGGGCGCGTCACTGCAACCCCCCCTGGCTTCTGCTCCGCGGCTGCTGAGTGAGCCCTCATCTGGGACTCTCCTCAGCTCTTACTGGAACAGTGGCGCGGCTGCCCCTCTGTTGGTCTTCCATGGTCTTTTGTGTTCTGGGGGCCTCTGGATGTCTGGAGTTTTGATCTCCTCCATACCCGCTTCACACCCTGGAGGACGGGGCTGAGGCCCCCCCACACTCCCTAGCAGATCATTACATGGAGAAACCTTTGGAATGCAAGCATGCTGATCCACACAGGTATGCACACATGGGTATTCACAGACGCGGACTAAAGCTTTCTTGGCTGCTGCCTCAAAGCACACTGTGCGCTGTCTATCTTGCGTGCTGCACAATATTGTTTATTACTTAGTAAATATTGATATCTATGACTAGCTAGTTTATTGTGATGGTGCTTTGTTTTCTCTATTATTATGTTGCTCTTTGTTGTTTGCTGTCTCCTCTGTTTGTTTGTTTGTTTGTTTGTTTGTTTTTTCTCCATACAGGTGACCCAGGAGTTTTTTTTTTTTGGTCTCTCTTCCCCCCCCCTTCTCACCGTCTCTTCTCCCCTTTGGTTTTCTTTCTTTCTCTCCCCCTCTCTCTCTCATTCATTCCCCCTGTCCTATTTATTAAAAAAAAAAAAAAAAAAATGACAAAGGATGAACTGAAGCTCTGCCATCACGTAATGTCGCATACTGCTGTTTCTGATGTCATTTAGAAAAAAAAAAAAAAAAAAAAAAAAAAAAGGATGTGTCTGTTAGAAAAATTACTGCATAACCGATAAACAATCGCACACAACAGAGAAGGTGAGTGGCCAAGTTTGCACAAACAGAGTTTTTTTTTTTTAATTTTTTTTTAATTTAACCTTTATTTAACCAGGAATGTCCCGTTGAGATCAAAGACCTCTTTTTCAAGGGAGTCCTGGCCAAGAGGCAGCACATTTCAAGACAAATACATACGAACAAACAAAGTTAAAATTACACAAAACAATTACACATTATTGAGGCAGCCTGTAGGCCTTTGAGTTTAGTTTTAAAAACATTTAAAGACAACAATTCAGTTGTCTTTAAAGGGGAGGCAAGTCGCCCCCCTCGTCCCCAGATTCTGGACGTTCAAAACTGCTGTGGTGTATCGATGGGGATAGCTGCTTAAAGTCAAGATGTGCCTTAAAAATAACAACTAGCCCTCCACCGTGGCCAGAAACTCTCGGAACACTAAAAAAGGCACAGCCAGTAATTCAGAAAAGAATCCAAGAAGAAGAATCCAAGTTTCACTCAAACAAAGAAAATCCAACACATGGGAAGAGAAAAATTCCTTCTACATGAATGTCTTATTTTCACCGATCTGGCATTAATTAAACCCAACCTGAGAGGAACTGGGTCAGGAACTTCCAAGGCAGTGACAACTAGATCCACCGGTCGGAGGTTTGTTCGCTCCACTCCACGCCAACACAGACGTTGAAGAGGAGGGGATTCTCTTCTCAAGAGATCCCACAACAGGAACCAACCAGGAGTCCACCGGGTCCAAAGCACCCAGTGGCACCAGGAGTTGCAGACAGGATCAATGAATGGAGTGAAGCTCATGGGGAAAACAAGAAATCCGGATTCTCAGCTTGACGAGGTGACCTCCACGGTTACCCCGCCTCCTGCGTCGCTGTTAATCCAGTGGCAGTAGTAAGGAACGCCAGTGCTGTGGTGTTACTTCCAAATAGGGAGGCAGAGAACCTTGATTGTCATTTTCAAACCGAGCTAAAAGTTGGGTGAATAAACATATTTCCAATAATGTCTGGCGATCATAAGACAATGTTGGGCTGACATGTTGCACAAAATCAACTAAAAACAATAAAATAAAACAAATAAAAGAGTGATAGACGGCGTGTCAAATATACAGGCGCCATTTTGGATTATTAAGAAGTCATAAGCTTCCTGAGCTGGAAGAGTGACGTCTGCTCAAGGATACCTGTAAGAAAGAGATGAAGTTGAATTATTTACCTTTAAATTTGTACATAGTATTGTACAGCCTGAAACTACTGAAAATCACTAAACCACTCTACATTTTGAGTGTGACTGCATGAGTGTGTGTATGTCGGTCTACAACATACAATGATAAACAGAATGCAGATATTACTGACTTGACTGTGAATGCTTGTAAGTCGGGGGTTGGGGTGCGGAGCGAGTTTCCACAACTTCCTTTCAAGACGAGCTCTGAAAACATCCTCCTGCGGATTTCAGTGACTAGTTCAGTAGATCAGCACTGAGCCCAGTAAGGTAAATGCATACAATTATTAATATAAAGTCTTAACAGTATGTCCTTAAACTTGTAAATGTGTATATTAGGGATGGGTACCGGTGTTCTGACATAAACGGTAGTAACCAGACCGAAAAGCAGCGCACATTTCGGTGCTTTATTTCGGTGCTTTTTTTCCCTGAGCTGTGATACACTTCTAGCCAATCATTTTACGTTTCCGAGGATAGTAGGCGGGTCCAGGTACGTGCGTTCTTTTAGAGCAGAGCTACAGATTAAAATGCCCAAGGCGAAGTGGTCAAAAGTCTGGCTGTACTTCACAGCAAAATATGCAAACTCAGCAGCCTGCAACAAGTGCTTTAAGCTGATACTGTGATACTGTCAAAGGAGGTAACACCTCGAATCCGATGAAACACCTGGCGACGCATAGCGTTTTTTTTAAAAGCCGAGAAATGCGCCGTATTTGATAGCTTGCTGCGAGACCTCACACCGAGCGCATCTACTGCGGGTGTGGTGCCTGTACTTATGTGCGATCTCATTTCCAAAGGACAACGATTTAAAAAAAAAAAAAAAAAACGATGATTGTACCGCATTTTCATCCAGGACATAATCTGCATGAAAACAAGCGCTCGCTCTTCCTGCTCAACAAATGACAAGGGCGGAGCCTTATACCACGTGATACAGAAGCCAGCTGGCAGGGAAAAAACAGAGAGCACGTGAGAGATGACGAAGCTGTAAAAGCCAAGAAAGTGACAGGAGAAAATCCGTCCTTGTCAACCACCCAAACATCAATGACGGGAACCTTATACAGCGCCTCCCCATACCTGTCGAACTCCCGCAGGCACAAAGAAATTACGGAGGCTATTACTTATCAATGGCTCCCATCAACACTGTGCAAAACGAGGGATTTAGGAAAATGATCAACACCCTAGACAAACGCTACACAGTGCCATCCCTCAACTATTTTTCCAGGTTCCACTACCTGCTCGCAATGTCGAGCAACGGTGGAGACAGAATTACAAGCAGTACAACATTTTGCGGCAACGACAAAATGTGAGACATTTATTGTTTTTATGTTTATTTATTGTTTATGTTCAGTCTCAACTGTTATGAAGTTGATGTGCAGTTAATAAGTGCAAGAAATATTTATATTGGAAAAGAAAATCGTGATCTCAATTCTAAGCCAAAGAATCGTGATCATTTTATGCAAAATCGTGCAGCCCTAAATACAGCTGTCTAAATTTTCTGTTAGGGACACTTTTATAGGGACACTTAGCTAATATAATCTTCTATTAATGAAGGCCAAAAAGGAATAAAAACTATAGAGAGGGTTTTCTGATATTCTGCTCCCTTAAGTCAAACTTTTAGAAGTTGCGAAATAAAATAATAGATTACCCACAAACTGAATATCGACAAGATTTACTGCAGTAGCTGAAAAATCCGCTGGAAAAGGCACAAATGAAATGATAGAATCAGAAGCAGAATACTTTGTTAATCCCAAAGGAAATTATAGGTTAGCTATGGAAGAAATATAGTATCATCAAAATTCAACTATTTTTAGACATTGAATTTATAACACTGAATTTTTATCCTCCAAATTTCCCTGCAAAAATTCACCTGCAAAAAATTCACCTGCAAAATTTCACCTGCAAAAGTAATGAACTTAAATGACACAAGCCAGAGCAATCAGCACTAGATCGAGTCGAGCGGCTCTCAGCCAATTAAATTACACTGTTTGATCACATGACACTGTTAGCCAGCAGTGTGTCTCCTAAAAGAGAGCTGGTTAAAGGTGAGTGATTAAGATTTTCTCCTAAATAGAGATCATTACATAACGCCTAGTCCTACTTAAAATCCCATTCATTTTTATTTTATTTTATTATCTACTCGAACTGAAGAGAACGTTTGACTAACTCAAAGACAATTTCCACGCCTCCCCTGCCTGACCTGTCTGCAGAGGCAGTTTTGAATTTAGGAGCGGAAAGATGGCAGCGGCAAACCCTGGCGGTTCTCCAGTAAGTATATTGGGTTTTTTTTATCTTCAAGTTTGTCTTTTGAAACATTAATTTTATTTAAATCCGTTGCTCACGTATAAAGTACACAGAAGGGGTCTTTGCGCAACTCGTCTGAGGCGTGTCTCACTAAGCGCTACATGCTAGCATCCTGCTAACCAAGCTAACCTTTACATGCTGTGCTTTAGAAAATAGGATACTCTGTACAAAACCATACTCCGCAGATATTGGTAGATAGACGAACGCTGCAAATATAATGTTGGAAACGAGAACGGCATTTAGTGAAGGGGTAAAATACACCATGAATAAAGCTATAGAATGAATGGCTGCCATGGTTGCAGAACGGCCTGATTTAATGACAAGACTGGGGAAGAGTGAGGTGAAGTGAACCAAAGCCACACAACACGGTCAGTAGTGATGGGTCGTTCGCGAACGAAATGGCTCTTAGAGCCGACTCTTTGACGTGAACGACGCGAGCCGGCTCCTTATCGCGAGCCGTCACGTGGGTTTTTTTTTTTTTTTCTCTCAGCCTCTCTCTCGCACTTTTTTCCCGCTTCACTCTGCACGCGAGCCTTGTGCTTTACGCTGGGCAGAGGGGGGAGGGGCGGTAGTTACACTCAGTAGCACAGGAACAGATCCAGAGAGAGAGAAAGAGAGGCAGGGACAACAACATTAGAAAGGTATAGTAATCATCCACAACTATTTTCGGTTGCAGATGATAAAGGATTCAGAAAGTTTATTCATGCAGGTCCATATGACAGAGAATATGCATGTTCTTTTAGTTTTCATATTATAATTTATATTTAATTGTGTTGTGGTTTGCAGTGTTTTGTGTTCTTTTCACTTTAAATTTGTGAAAGGAAAAAGCTGAAAATTTAAATAGTTAAAACTTGAAATGTGAGTAGTTGATTTTTGTATTATATGATTTATTTATTACATTTTATGTGGAGTGAATAAATAAAAGTATATTTACGGTGGCCCCTAGAGACAAAGCACATACAAACTTCAAATCACGTACGAACTCTGAAGCATGTACAAACTCCAAAACACGTAAAAACACGTACAAACTCCAAAACACGTAAAAACTCCAAAACACGTAAAAACGCGTACAAACTCCGAAGCACGTAAAAACTCAAAACATGTACAAAAGACAACAGAAGTGCTCCAGGATGCTGGGCGCAGTGTTGAGCCTTTGTTATCTTGTGGCTACACAAGCCAGCAAGTACCAACGACCGGATTTGATGTGTGGTAATAACAGGTAAATGAACTTTTTTTAAAATTATTTGAATATATATATGAGTGCCTGTGTATAAATACACAAACAATACACACATGCTTTCAATTGTGTAATTTAAGTGATCTAGTAGCTCTGCTTTGGAAGTTCAGTTCATGCTAGAAATGTGTTTTGGAGTTTGTACGTGTTTTGTCTCTAGGGGCCACCGCATATATTTATATATAAACATATATAAATAAAACCACTTGTTTTTACGTTAGTAATTCCTTTTGTGCATAATTTTATATTATTGTTAATAATAAATTAATTAAAGCAACAAAACAACCCGAAGAGCCGGTTCGGAGCCGAAAGAGCCGGATCTTTTTAGTGAGCCGAACCGAAAGAGCCGGATCTCTAAAAAGAGCCGGAAATCCCATCACTAACGGTCAGTAGTGATGGGATGTCCGGCTCTTTTTAGAGATCCGGCTCTTTCGGCTCCGAACCGGCTCTTCAGGTTGTTTTGTTGCTTTAATTAATTTATTATTAACAATAATATAAAATTATGCACAAAAGGAATTACTAACGTAAAAAAAAGTGGTTTTATTTATATATGTTTATATATAGATATATGCGGTGGCCCCTAGAGACAAAACACGTACAAACTCCAAAACACATTTCTAGCATGAACTGAACTTCCAAAGCAGAGCTACTAGATCACTTAAATTACACAATTGAAAGCATGTGTGTATTGTTTGTGTATTTATACACAGGCACTCATATATATTCAAATAATTTAAAAAAAAAAGTTCATTTACCTGTTATTACCACACACCAAATCCAGTCGTTGGTACTTGCTGGCTTGTGTAGCCACAAGATAACAAAGGCTCAACACTGTGCCCAGCATCCTGGAGCACTTCTGTTGTCTTTTGTACGTGTTTTGAGTTTTTATGTGCTTCTGAGTTTTTATGTGCTTCTGAGTTTTTATGTGCTTCTGAGTTTTTATATGCTTCTGAGTTTTTATATGCTTCTGAGTTTTTATATGCTTCTGAGTTTTTATATGCTTCTGAGTTTTTACGTGCTTCGGAGTTTGTACGTGTTTTTACGTGCTTCGGAGTTTTTACGTGCTTTGGAGTTTTTACGTGCTTTGGAGTTTTTACGTGCTTTGGAGTTTTTACGTGTTTTGGAGTTTTTACGTGCTTCGGAGTTTGTACACGCTTCACAGTTCGTACGTGATTTGAAGTTTGTATGTGCTTTGTCTCTAGGGGCCACCGTAAATATACTTTTATTTATTCACTCCACATAAAATGTAATAAATAAATCACATAATACAAAAATCAGCTATTCACATTTCAAGTTTTAACTATTTAAATTTTCAGCTTTTTCCTTTTACAAATTTAAAGTGAAAAGAACACAAAACACTGCAAACCACAACACAATTAAATATAAATTATAATATGAAAACAAACAGAAGATGCACATTCTCTGTCATATGGACCTGCATGAATAAACTTTCTGAATCCTTTATCATCTGCAACCGAAAATAGTTGTGGATGATTATATACCTTTCTAATGTGACGTTGTTGTCCCTGGCTCTTTCTCTGTCTCTCCCTCCTGCTCTGTTCCTGTGCTACTGCGAGTGTAACTACCGCCCCTCCCCCCTCTTCCCAGTGTAAAGCACAAGGCTTGCATGCTGAGTGAAGCGGGAAAAAAGTGCGAGAGAGAGCGGATGAGAGAAAGAATGTTTATATGTTCTCTCTCTTGCTCTCTCTCTATATATATATGTGTGTGTGTGTGTGTGTGTGTGTGTGTATATCATATATATTGTATATCTTTTGTATATAAACTATAAACTTTCATCTTCAGACAAAAATTATATGACTTAAATTACCAACAGACTGTCTACCAAGACAGTTCATTTAGTTGCCAAATCATAAATCAGTCTGTTATTTAGCTGAAATAAAATGTAAAGGCTGGTAGTCTGATTTAGTCATGTGATGTATGGTCCATCAGGGAACTCACACGGGGAATGCTGAAGGCTTTAAGATCAGCACTCTGCTCAAACTGACCGAAACCAAAGCCAACAAGTCGAGAGTCACGCTGCTGCACCACATCCTGCAGGTAATGCTGGGAATACTACGAATACTGGGGAATACTGCAGTATTCTCATAATAATTCAGTTGCTGCTGTTTGTGACCCTTAGGAGGCTGAAGAGAATCACCCCGACCTGCTCAACCTGCCCGATGACCTGGAGATCTGTGCAAAGGCTGCTGGGTAAACACATATAGGAGTTCAGTCACGTACAGACTGCTGGGTGGAGTCTGTGACGTGGTAGCTCAGGTGTTTCGCCTGCAGCGGTGTTAAATGTTGCCCTCTGACTCCACCTGCAGGCTCAGCTTGGACTCTATTCAGTCTGAAACAAAGACTCTAAACAAACGGCTGAAAAACTCAGAGAGGAGCGTTTCCTCCTCATCTGACGACATGAAGGAGCATTACCTGTCCACCATACAGGTGAGTCACTCAGGATGAGGCTGTCACCTTTACGGGCAGATAAATCCAGTCTGTACACTCACTGACACCGTTTTAGTGGGACAGACCTGCTGTTCCAGGTGAACTTACCTGTTGTTCTTATGTGGTGTTACCAGGAGAGCCTGCAGGCTGTTGAGCAGCTGCAACTCCTGCTGTCATCTGTGGAGGAGCAGAGGAAGCACCTGTCCGCCTACCTCTGTGAGGACAGCAGCAGCTTCTCCCTCGAGGAGCTCTTCAGCACCATCAAGGCATTCAGAGACCTCTTCCTTCGAACCCTCAAGGTCAGCGCCAATCGCAGTGCGGCTCAGTCTGCAGGACTCATACCCTGCCGCACGTTTGCATGTGTCATTTAAACTATGTCTCAGCCAGCCAATCGGCTCTGACTTGAACCGTGACAAAGTGTGGTAGCTGCCACACATTAGTCCTGTTTCCCTGTAAATGTTAAGCTCCGCCCTCTCTGGGGGGCCGGTTAGCCTGCTGAAGTTTGAACTGTGTGTTCCTTTTATTCTTCGATCAGGAGAACGAAGGTCACAGGGAGCAGGAGAAGAGGAGGAAGAGGTTGGAGGAAGGGAGGAAACTGAGAGAAGAAGCCCCCACCAGAAAGATCAGCAAGTCAGACACCATTATTTCACCTTAAATCCTCCCTCCTTAAATGGAGAGACAGGTGTCCCTCACCTGTCTCTCCAGGTGTGGCAGGTGAAGGACAGGTCAAGTGCAAGTGGAGAACAGGTGAGACATGTGAAGGGCCGGTGACGGACAGGTCGAGAATCAATAGCTGACATCAGCAACATTTTTCTGCAACAGTTTATCAGCAGCTGAATATTTAAAGGAAATGATGTGACAGCATCAGGACGAGAAGAAAGTTTGTAAAGATTAAATGCTGCTGTACCTGTGAGGCTGTCAGGTGATGCAGTGACAGCTTTCACCTGTTGTTTGTGACACGTGCGCTAAGCTCACAGGGGAACGTGTGTCTGTGCTGCAGTTAGGACAGACATGGCCAATTGGGACGAAGGATGCACCGTCGACAACCTGCTGGCCGAGATCAGGAAGGGCTGCAGGCTGAGGAAGACAAGCCCACGGGCAGAGCCGGACGGTGGGGTCGAAGGTGAGAGCCCGGCAGGACTTCTGCAGACTTTCTTGTCACTACTGCTCGTTTGATCAAGTTCTCCTTTTCAGGTCACCCCGGGGTCACGCAGATGTCACCGGCCCAAGATAAGCCAGATTTTCCCGAGAAGCCTCGGGAGGAGGTCCGGACTCCCACACATCCACCTGCTGGAACCAGACCAGAACCGGAGCCAGCAGAGCCAGACAGAGCTGCCTCAGAGCTCCAGGCCCTCTGTGAACGCCCCGCAGCTGAGGTCCAGGGTCCGGAGTCTGAAGTGGACACCAGACCGGCGCAGCAGGAAGTCCAGCACACAGCTAGTCAGCAGGATGTGACCCAGGTCAACAGGAGCAAAGATCCTAACCCGGAAGATTCTGCTCCCCGGAACGCATCAAACACCTTAGACACCAGCCCAGCAGGTAGAGTGAGGCGCTGTGCTCTCTGCTTCAGGCTTTGAGCACGCTCAGTGCTGCTGTTTGTTTCTGAAACATGGAAATTTTAATGCTTCCTGTCCCACAGCCCACCCACACAGATCAAGTTGTGTTCAGTGTTTGCAGCAGAGTGACGGAGACTCGGCCGCAGATTACAGTTGAGTGGAGTCGAGATTGCCATACCATGGTGATGTAGCCGGGTCAGTCTGGCTGTTGTGATGTAGCTCTGAGTCTATGAGGTCACTTCCTGTTCCTGAACATTAGTGTTTCCTGTGACATGGTGAGCTGAGGCTCAGGCTGTAAGGTCTCATCAAGACGATGATAGAACATCCTTTAGTGTTGATGATGAAATAAGCTTTATATCTAGAAACCGACCAATCGTATCCTCTCTTTGATCTCCAGAAGGCCACACAGGAAGAAAGCGTTTGAAGAAAAAGAAAAAATGCATCCTTCAGTGAGGTGAGCTCACCTGCAGCTGTGCATAAATCCACGTCAGCGGCGATTCACTGCTGTCCTTCACTCTAAAGCATTTCATTGGTCGAAATGTTTTTATGTTGTGGGATTTAAGGTCTTTTTTTAAATATCATTTATTATTTTATTCTTCTTCTATGGTTCCAGGTACATGGGTCAGGACTTGTTTCTGTGGCGACAGGACTGGACCTGCAGGAGAACAAAGTGTTTAACCCTCTGTAGAACCTGGGACCATTTCGTGGCCTTTGCGTTTTTTAATTCCACACCATTTCCACTGTGTTTTACGGAAGAGGATTAGGGCCACTGGAAAAAAAAAGGAAAGAATTCTGACTTTAATCTCAGAATTCTGAAAAAAAGAAGTCAGAATTCTGAGATTAAAGTCAGAATCCTGAAAAAAAGAAGTCAGAATTCTGACTTTTTTCAGAATTCTGAGAAAAAAGTCAGAATTCTGAGATTAAAGTCAGAATTCTGAGATTAAAGTCAGAATTCTGACTTTAATCTCAGAATTCTGAAAAAAAGAAGTCAGAATTCTGAGATTAAAGTCAGAATCCTGAAAAAAAGAAGTCAGAATTCTGAGATTAAAGTCAGAATTCTGACTTTTTTCAGAATTCTGAGAAAAAAGTCAGAATTCTGAGATTAAAGTCAGAATTCTGACTTTAATCTCAGAATTCTGAAAAAAAGAAGTCAGAATTCTGACTTTTTTCAGAATTCTGAGAAAAAAGTCAGAATTCTGAGATTAAATTCAGAATTCTGACTTTAATCTCAGAAAAAAAAAAAGTCAGAATTCTGAGATTAAAGTCAGAATTCTGACCGAAACCAAAGCCAACAAGTCGAGAGTCACGCTGCTGCACCACATCCTGCAGGTAATGCTGGGAATACTACGAATACTGGGGAATACTGCAGTATTCTCATAATAATTCAGTTGCTGCTGTTTGTGACCCTTAGGAGGCTGAAGAGAATCACCCCGACCTGCTCAACCTGCCCGATGACCTGGAGATCTGTGCAAAGACTGCTGGGTAAACACATATAGGAGTTCAGTCACGTACAGACTGCTGGGTGGAGTCTGTGACGTGGTAGCTCAGGTGTTTCGCCTGCAGCGGTGTTAAATGTTGCCCTCTGACTCCACCTGCAGGCTCAGCTTGGACTCTATTCAGTCTGAAACAAAGACTCTAAACAAACGGCTGAAAAACTCAGAGAGGAGCGTTTCCTCCTCATCTGACGACATGAAGGAGCAGTACCTGTCCACCATACAGGTGAGTCACTCAGGATGAGGCTGTCACCTTTACGGGCAGATAAATCCAGTCTGTACACTCACTGACACCGTTTTAGTGGGACAGACCTGCTGTTCCAGGTGAACTTACCTGTTGTTCTTATGTGGTGTTACCAGGAGAGCCTGCAGGCTGTTGAGCAGCTGCAACTCCTGCTGTCATCTGTGGAGGAGCAGAGGAAGCACCTGTCCGCCTACCTCTGTGAGGACAGCAGCAGCTTCTCCCTCGAAGAGCTCTTCAGCACCATCAAGGCATTCAGAGACCTCTTCCTTCGAACCCTCAAGGTCAGCGCCAATCGCAGTGCGGCTCAGTCTGCAGGACTCATACCCTGCCGCACGTTTGCATGTGTCATTTAAACTATGTCTCAGCCAGCCAATCGGCTCTGACTTGAACCGTGACAAAGTGTGGTAGCTGCCACACATTAGTCCTGTTTCCCTGTAAATGTTAAGCTCCGCCCTCTCTGGGGGGCCGGTTAGCCTGCTGAAGTTTGAACTGTGTGTTCCTTTTATTCTTCGATCAGGAGAACGAAGGTCACAGGGAGCAGGAGAAGAGGAGGAAGAGGTTGGAGGAAGGGAGGAAACTGAGAGAAGAAGCCCCCACCAGAAAGATCAGCAAGTCAGACACCATTATTTCACCTTAAATCCTCCCTCCTTAAATGGAGAGACAGGTGTCCCTCACCTGTCTCTCCAGGTGTGGCAGGTGAAGGACAGGTCAAGTGCAAGTGGAGAACAGGTGAGACATGTGAAGGGCCGGTGACGGACAGGTCGAGAATCAATAGCTGACATCAGCAACATTTTTCTGCAACAGTTTATCAGCAGCTGAATATTTAAAGGAAATGATGTGACAGCATCAGGACGAGAAGAAAGTTTGTAAAGATTAAATGCTGCTGTACCTGTGAGGCTGTCAGGTGATGCAGTGACAGCTTTCACCTGTTGTTTGTGACACGTGCGCTAAGCTCACAGGGGAACGTGTGTCTGTGCTGCAGTTAGGACAGACATGGCCAATTGGGACGAAGGATGCACCGTCGACAACCTGCTGGCCGAGATCAGGAAGGGCTGCAGGCTGAGGAAGACAAGCCCACGGGCAGAGCCGGACGGTGGGGTCGAAGGTGAGAGCCCGGCAGGACTTCTGCAGACTTTCTTGTCACTACTGCTCGTTTGATCAAGTTCTCCTTTTCAGGTCACCCCGGGGTCACGCAGATGTCACCGGCCCAAGATAAGCCAGATTTTCCCGAGAAGCCTCGGGAGGAGGTCCGGACTCCCACACATCCACCTGCTGGAACCAGACCAGAACCGGAGCCAGCAGAGCCAGACAGAGCTGCCTCAGAGCTCCAGGCCCTCTGTGAACGCCCCGCAGCTGAGGTCCAGGGTCCGGAGTCTGAAGTGGACACCAGACCGGCGCAGCAGGAAGTCCAGCACACAGCTAGTCAGCAGGATGTGACCCAGGTCAACAGGAGCAAAGATCCTAACCCGGAAGATTCTGCTCCCCGGAACGCATCAAACACCTTAGACACCAGCCCAGCAGGTAGAGTGAGGCGCTGTGCTCTCTGCTTCAGGCTTTGAGCACGCTCAGTGCTGCTGTTTGTTTCTGAAACATGGAAATTTTAATGCTTCCTGTCCCACAGCCCACCCACACAGATCAAGTTGTGTTCAGTGTTTGCAGCAGAGTGACGGAGACTCGGCCGCAGATTACAGTTGAGTGGAGTCGAGATTGCCATACCATGGTGATGTAGCCGGGTCAGTCTGGCTGTTGTGATGTAGCTCTGAGTCTATGAGGTCACTTCCTGTTCCTGAACATTAGTGTTTCCTGTGACATGGTGAGCTGAGGCTCAGGCTGTAAGGTCTCATCAAGACGATGATAGAACATCCTTTAGTGTTGATGATGAAATAAGCTTTATATCTAGAAACCGACCAATCGTATCCTCTCTTTGATCTCCAGAAGGCCACACAGGAAGAAAGCGTTTGAAGAAAAAGAAAAAATGCATCCTTCAGTGAGGTGAGCTCACCTGCAGCTGTGCATAAATCCACGTCAGCGGCGATTCACTGCTGTCCTTCACTCTAAAGCATTTCATTGGTCGAAATGTTTTTATGTTGTGGGATTTAAGGTCTTTTTTTTAAATATCATTTATTATTTTATTCTTCTTCTATGGTTCCAGGTACATGGGTCAGGACTTGTTTCTGTGGCGACAGGACTGGACCTGCAGGAGAACAAAGTGTTTAACCCTCTGTAGAACCTGGGACCATTTCGTGGCCTTTGCGTTTTTTAATTCCACACCATTTCCACTGTGTTTTACGGAAGAGGATTAGGGCCACTGGAAAAAAAAAAGGAAAGAATTCTGACTTTAAAGTCAGAATTCTGACTTTAATCTCAGAATTCTGAAAAAAAGAAGTCAGAATTCTGAGATTAAAGTCAGAATTCTGACTTTTTTCAGAATTCTGAGAAAAAAGTCAGAATTCTGAGATTAAAGTCAGAATTCTGAGATTAAAGTCAGAATTCTGACTTTAATCTCAGAAAAAAAAAAAAGTCAGAATTCTGAGATTAGTCAGAATTCTGACTTTAATCTCAGAATTCTGACTTTAATCTCAGAATTCTGACTTTTTTCTCAGAATTCTGACTTTTTTCTCAGAATTCTGACTTTTTTCTCAGAATTCTGACTTTTTTCTCAGAATTCTGACTTTTTTCTCAGAATTCTGACTTTAATCTCAGAATTCTGACTTTTTTCTCAGAATTCTGACTTTAATCTCAGAATTCTGAGATTAAAGTCAGAATTGTTTGGTTTTTTTCCAGTGGCCCTAATCCTCTTCCGTAGTGTTTAATGGAGTATAGCCAAATTTTCAAACATGTATTTTTTTTTCCCATTTTATTTTAAAATTTCAGTCTGAGTTTTTTAAATGAGCTTAAATGGCTGAATAAAAGGCATACATCCACTATCGAACCTCGTGGCCGATTTCTGCCCCTTGAAACCCATTATAAACGCTATTTTTCACTGCAAATTAATTACGGTCAAAGGGATCGTCGATGTTTAAGTTTCATTTTCATTTTGGAGGAGGCCTTAGAGTTGTAATTTTTTTATTTGTCCACCGGGTGGCGCCCTTGCTTCACATTTGACCCCTGCTGGAAAACAGCGGGCTGCTTAAACAGACCTGCGGGAAAGGAAGCCTGATTCCCGGCGTGCAGCAGCGGCTTCGCCCGCTGATCGGGCGGGACCATTTTCGGTCCCTAGGACCGTGAGAGGGTGCATTTTTTTTTTTTTTTTTTTTTTTTTTTAGTCAACAGGAAATGACGTATTTGTTGTCACGTGTGTGCTGGAAAAAGGAGTCCCCGGTGATCGTACCCCGGGAAGATGCACTTTTTTCGGCCTAGAGGAGCAGCATTTGCCGCCTGGAGAGCAGGAGCATGTGCAGAAGACCAACCGGAGAGTTGGTGAACAGGTTGGCAAACCATGAAAGCCATATGTGTGGTGCTTCAACAAACACTCGTCCAGAGTGATCAACATAACAGTGTGTCGGGTTGACTTTTATACAAACAAACCAAAAAAAACAAAAACATGTCATTGTGAAGCTTTGGCAAATACTAGATTGGTCAACTGATGTGCCGTAAGCATCTGTCAGGCTCTCTGACAGTTAGTTAGTGTTGCCTACAGTTAAAATATATAATTGTGGTGAAGAGTTAGTATGATTTTACATAAATGGAATCCACATTTAGGAGCCCTTCAGTAAATCCAGGCCAAGCTAAGAAGATGAGCAATGGGAGAAAGACCAAGGACAGAACACATGGAGATGACTGACCAGCGAGCTTTTAATGCTTAAATCTCGTCAAAGTAACTTTTTGTTGTGACTAAATTGTAAAGAGGGATGTGTGTGTATAGAAAGATGGCTGTTAGAGTAGCAGATGTTTAATTTTGTCTAAATTCACTATTAATTTACCTAATCAATTCAAATCAGAGGGAGAGGACAAAGAGATTGTACAAGATCAGGAAGAACAAGGTGAGCCAAAGAGTGAAGGGAGATGGAAAAAACAATAATTATTTTTCACAAAATAATTTTACATACAATTCATGAATATTTTGTGTGCTTTCCAGTAGCTTGCTTAAAAAAGGCAGTGGACATTGTAAACATAACATACTAACATGAACTAGAAAATTATTTGCGAGCAAAAATGCAATGTGAATGAGACTAAAAGTGAAGAAGTCACTTGGATGAATGACGTAGCGTTTCTCCCACTGAAAACACAACGTCCAGATGAACACAATCAACCTTATTGCATACTCTGAAGTAGTTAAGTTTCAGAGTAGGGTAGGTTTGAAGAGATTTGAAGATTTTGCCATTCATTTGAATGGGAAGAGAAATTTTAAAAAGTTTAAAAGTTACAACAAAGAAAAGCAATAGCAGCGTAGTCCTGAATGTAAACTGTCAATGTAAAATCAGCCCTCTTACCAGTTTGCTTCTTGTCCAGGTGTATCGAGTTGCAGTGTGATTTTCCTTCTGTCTTTAATGAGTAATGGTACTTTAAGTGCTTGATGATTTGGTGGACTGACTGTGCTGCATGTAGCTATGAGACTGAAGCAATGTTGTGCATGTTTCTCTGCTTGTCTGCATTGCCACAAATTGTTCTATTTGGTGATGTATCATAGAACTGTACTATATAGTGTATGTAAGTTTGTATGTTTGCTAGTAACTACCATCAACCTAAGGTCTCAGCTAATTTATCTTTGCAGAGATGTTCATTTGATTGTAACAGCAGTAGGAAAGAGCAGTAACAAGAGTAGGACAGCTAAGCTAATTATGGCTAAACATTTGGAATTTAGTGAAAGCAAAAATGGACCTTGCAAAGATGGATAGGTTTATTTAGAAAGTCAGCTATTTACATTTAGTGTTCGTCCCAAGTAGGAGATTTTGAATTGAGTCTAAATTGACCGCAAATTTACTTAACTTGTTAAAATCAACCAGGCTGTTACTGAAGCAGTCGAGGAATTACCTTTGAGGTCTCAGTCATAGGTATTAATGCAAAATCTAACATTACACTAACCTTATATTTTTGTAAAAGGCAAAATGGACTTTTTTCCAGGGTGGGGGAGTGTTTCATGTCTGTAAGTTAAAATTGTTATTTTTGTTGTTTCCTGATTTCTAAGAATTGGGAGAACAATTACATGCTAACAAAATGATGCATTTTGGTTGCCCATGTTTGGTGTTGCTTTGGGCTTAGGGTAATCACTGACGATGACTTACACCTAAAAGAGCTCAAAATCAGAAAACGTTGCTCTAAAACATGTTGACATGGTAAATGAAAATGAACAATAATCAAAATTGATCATGCAAACTGAAAGACTACTTACTATGTTTCTCTTGTTACTTCATTAGCCTCAGTGTTCTCAGATCATTCTTTACATAAAAGCACCCAGTTGTCTTGCAAAGAATGTGTAGGATTAGTGAAATCACACACATTCGAAGATACTGGTAGTTATTGTTTCAAATGCCTATTTCATGACAACCAGGCTAAATTCATCTAAGGGAGTATGAAAGAGATTATCTGGATGCTGAAATGATTGGTAAAATACATTAGGCCAATAATAGTAGACCTGTGCTACATTTGTCCAGCTAGGCAACACATATTTCTGCATAAGAGATACATGAGACACCCTTTAAATAAGCAAATTTCATGTTTAAAACATGGAAATGCAGCCAAAATGGACCATACAATGGCCTCAGTGAACACATCGGCACATAAGTAGAGATGAGGAAACTCAGTCACATTAGATATTAATATTACTATGAGTAAATTATATATATTATGTATTCTGTTACATGGTTTAAAGAATACAATGTGATAATCACACATGAGAACGCTGTTTCCAGTTATACAAATATATTTTATTTCACTATTAAAGAAACCAATTATGTGAATAAAAGCTCACCACAAGAACATCTCCCAACCCAGTCTTACAAAGTTGCAGTCACAATAAAAACTGGGTATGGAACATGAACTGTTGGTGAGCTAAAAAACAATCCTGGTGCTGATGCTTGTCACTGAACGTTTTGGACAGAGCTCTTGATTGAAATGCCTACCGTTGTGTGTAGGCATTTCGGTCCAGATGTTATGGAGTTCAGTTCAGCTAAGATGTATTTCTAAAGCACCGGATCGCAAAAATAGCCGCTTCTCGGCTGTTTATATTGTAAGGTAAAGACCATACAATATAAGAGAGAAAACCCCCCAACAATCAGATGATCCCCTGTGAGCAAACCCTTGATGACAGTGTCTGTGAAGGTTATCAGTCATCAAGGCCATTGGTGACGGTGGGAAAGAAAAACTCCCTTTTAACAGGAAGAAACTTTCGGCAGAACCAGGCTCAGTGAGGGGCGGCCATCTGCCTCGACCGGTTGGGGGGGGGCACAGCTGTTATAACCCCTGACGCAGCATAGCTTCTAATTCTGAAAGATACGTAGATACCTTAAACCTGCACTCTATGCAGGACACCAAGCGATGACACAACTTGCAGTACTATAGGAGTCTATGCAGAAACAGTTTTCTCTCTTGAATCTCTGTAATTCTTTTGCTACTGAGTGTCTGGGTGCAGTCACTCATTTTGGGCCAATTAAATCAAATGAACTTCCATTGTCTGAGTTATAGCCCTATTGAACCTGCGTTAACCAGGTTTAATAGGGAGGGCCAAAGTCCTAGTTGTGCTAAATTTCCTCGAATTCTCCTCGGAGATTTTCGAGTAGCTTCCTTTGTTCTTGAAAGTTCTTTTCCATTTGTCTCATCGCTTCCCGTCCATTCCACATCTTTTTGGTAAGGTCGCTAACCGTATTTTCTAAGGCCTTATTTTGTTGTTTGAGTATGTCAACTTGGACATCGTAGTTGTTTATCAGATTGTTATGTGCTTCCTGTGAAACTTTGCAAACCCAAGCTCAGACTCCCAACGCCATGTCTTGTTTTCAAGGCTTCCTGTACATTACACAGATTTTTCTTGACAAGCTCTCTTTTCAGTGCCTCACATTCATGGCACAACAACTCCTTTTCTCTGTTGGTCTTGTTAAAATCATGTTGGTTGTCCTTTTCCATGTCTCCCACTTTTATAACCGAGCCTGTCTTGCTGCTTTGCATCTCTCCGATTTCTGCCTCCATTTCCTGCATCACCTCTTTCTATTGCAGGTCTCTTTTCCTCTTGTTTTTAGAGAACCCACGTCGTTTGAAGAGAACTTCAGCGTTTCTTTGGAGAATTTTGTTCTCAATTAGGAGCTCTCTTTTCACTGCCTCAAATTGATGGTACAAAAACTCCTTTTCTCTGTTGGTCACGTTAAAATCATGTTGGGAGTCTTTCTCAGTGGCTTTGGAGATCCGTGATTCTCCTTTCACACCCTCATCGTGTGGTTTCAGTTCTTTTTGAGAATCACCACTCCTTTTGGAAAGCTCCTGGAGGTCCTGTTCAAGAAGTTCGTTATGCCTCAATATGTCAATTTCATGTGCAAAGCATTGGAGTTCCAGGGTCTGTCTGAGCTGTTCACTGTCCGTTGTTTTGTTTTCCTCATTCATGATCCTTTTTCTTTCTTCACTCTCTTGTAACTCTTTAAAGGCTGTGTTTGCCTGATGGAGCTCAGTTTTAACAGCCTGTATTTCCTGTTGCATGTCATCTTTTTCCTTTTCAAAGTCCCTTTTCAGCTCACACATGCGTTTTACCGTCACATCATTTTCCTCTCTTAAAGACGGGTTGTCCTTTTCCATGTCTCCCACTTTTATAACCAAGCCTGTCTTGCTGCTTTGCAACTCTCTGATTTCTGCCTCCATTTCCTGCATCACCTCTTTCTGTTGCTGGATCTCTTTGGTTTTGGAGCTGTTTAAATCCTTTAGAATTTGGTTACAATATTCCAGCTCTTGAATTTTGAAGTGAATTGTTTCATTCTCTAGTTGCAGGTCTCTTTTCCTCTTGTTTTTAGAGAACCCACTTCGTTTGAAGAGAACTTCAATGTTTTTTTGGAGAATCTTGTTCTCATTTATGAGCTCTCTTTTTTGCTCCTTAAGGTCGGCGTTCTCGACTTTAAGGTCACGTATGGTAGAGTTTTGTTGTTTGAGAGTTTTATTCTCATTTTTCAGCTCTTTGATTTGCTGTTGAAGTTTTTCGTTCTCGGCTCTCATGTTGCATACAACAGGATTTGACAGACTCATATTTCAAATTGAAGTTGATGCTAAATCTCTGTACTAACTAAAAGATTTTTTAAAAAGACGGTCAACTGTGTCAGAAACGGAAGTTTCGAGTAGTTTAAGTGTTTTCCTGCCTAGTGAATTCTTCCACTCTCTTTGAAAGACTGACAAGAGTGAGAACCTCTCCCCTATTTATAGGTTTTCGGGTGCTGATGTCATAAAGAAGATCAGAGATCAAAGGGATTCTGGTGAAACGTCACTGTGTCTGGTCTGGGCAGTTCTGAATTGAATAATAACAAAATGACGGGGGGTGTGTCTGGTAGCCATGTGAAGACGTGTTGTACAGGGCTCCTCAATGGACTAACTTTTTTCATAATTCCATTGCTCCAAAACTAACGAACTTTTAACAACAGTACGATAACACGCCCGTGTGCTGCTCTGAGGCACTTTTTACATCTTCAAGGCTACGGTGTACGAAATATGAGCAAAACTAGATCGGGGAAAGAGCAGGCCGCAAAAGCCTCGGACCATGCTGAGGACAGACCGGAGGCACCACCCCATGACATGAGTGAGATTATGAGAGCTATTGCTAGCTCTGAAAAGAGGATATTGGACCGTATCGATTCAAGCACGAAAGATTTAAATGATAAAATAGACACAATCAAAGAAGATCTGGAGAAGCAAGAGACCCGTTTGGAAAGTGTTGAGTTTGCTTTGAATGTTGTATATTGTATAGCTTTTTTTTTGTTATACGTAAAATTGTATTGTATTTATTTAAATTTTTACTTTTTAATTATTTTATTTGCATTTTTTAATCACTAGGGTTTGAGAGTAACGAAATTTCTATTCTCTGTATGTCCTGTACATGTGGCAGAATTGACAAATAAAGTTGACTTGACTTGACTTGAATACTTCTTCAGTGGAGTTGGAAAACGAGGTTAGCAAGCTGAAATCGGACGTTGCTAAGTTGACCAGCAAGTTGGACGACATCGAGGGGCGACAACGCCGGTGCAATGCACGCATTGTAGGGGTGAAGGAGGGCTTTGAAAACACCGGGAAACCTACGGCAGCTATTGCTACAATGCTGAAAGACATACTGGGCCTCGACTTTACTCCGATGCTGGACCGCGCTCATCGAAGCTTGGGTCAACAGGGAAACTCCCCCAGGGCAATCGTGGTGAAGTTTCACTATTACCAAGACCAGAGATGGGCAGTAACGCGTTACTTGTAACGCGTTACTGTAATCGGATTACTTTTTTCAAGTAACGAGTAATGTAAGGGATTACTATTGCAAAAATGGTAATTAGATTACCTTTACTTTCCCGTAGGAACGCTGCGTTACTGCGTTACTAAAACCGTGAACTTTTTGCGAGAATGTCTCATGACAATGACGCAAGCGAGTGCGACGGCTATGGTAGCTCGTGTGTCAACAATAGAAAACATGGAGCGAGGGATAGAGTACGATCGTGCAGCATTTAATACTTGGAAATACCGACATTATTTTGAATTTGACTCTTTAAAAAGCGACAAAAACATAAGCGTACGTTGTACACTCTGCATCGGAAGAAAACTTCTTTCTACGTCGAAAAATTCCACTTCCAACCTGAGCAAGCACCTAGCACGCTGCCACAAGAATGTTAAATTGACAGAAAACCCCCAGGATCCCCTCACTGACGTGACCGCTTTGGCTACCACATCTACTTCCACCGGGCAAACCTGAGATGGACCCACTCCTGCTAAACAGGTTAAACTAGACGTAAGAGCGACAGGACTTAGTGCCGCTGAACTGAAGAAGCTTGTCGCTGCCTATATCGTCGAGGACATGTTGCCGATTTCCACTGTTGACTCTGAATCATTCCGACGCATCGTAGAAAAAATACCAACTAAAAGTGGTGTCAAGCTGCCCCAGAGAAAGTCATTTGTAGGATACCTTGAGAGAGAATATGACAAAATGAACTCTAACTTGAAGGCTACACTCGAAGAGGCAGAGTTTGTTTCCACCACTGCTGACATCTGGACGGTAAATAATAAAAGTTTTATGGGTGTAACAGTTCACTGGATTAATTCCACATTACAACACAACAAGGCCGCTCTAGCATGCAAGAGAATTAGAGGCAGCCATACCTATGATGTAATTGGAGCAGAGATTGAAGAAATCCATTCATCATATGGACTACAAGGCAAAGTTATTGCCACTGTAACGGATAATGCATCCAATTTTGCCAAAGCATTCAGAGTATGTCAGCCCTGTCATTTGGAGTCTGAATCTGAAAATGAAGAAGGTGATGACGAGGAACCGACCTTTACTGATGTCATAGAAGCTCTTTCAGCTGCATCTGGTGATGCACAGTTCAGCCTCCCTCCACACTACAGATGTGCATCGCACACAATTAACTTGATTTCAACAAGCGATGTTGACAAACATCTAAATTCATGTGCAGACACCAAGGCTGTATATAGGAGTAGCATTGCAAAATGTTCTGCTCTTTGGACTAAAGCAAGTCGATCAACATTAGCCTCTGAACAGGTGGAGGAAGTCAGTCGGAGGAAACTAATGGTACCGACATCCACAAGGTGGAATTCCCTGTATGAGGCCATTTCTAGAATCATCACAATTCCCTTGAATGAACTTAATCCCCTGTGTGTAAAACTGGGAATCAAGTGCCTTAATGAAAGGGAGTACCAGTTCTTGAAAGAGTACTGTACTGTGATGAAGCCCCTGACAGTGGCTCTGGACATCTTACAAGGGGATGAGTGCACCTACTGGGCTTTACTGCCAACACTCACAAGCCTGATGTCAAAGACCCTTGCCCTGAAAGATGACCTCTCTAGAATGACAGCCAGCCTTCCAGATGTCATTGTAAAGGTAAGATTATTATTAATTGCTTTGGGTGGATTTGTTAAATTTATTATACCATTCACAGTGGGTGGATGTTATACTTTGTTTTAAGCAGTGGGTACAATTATTAAAATGATAGAATAAAAGACCAAGTATTCACCCCTTGTTAAATATCAGGGACATTGATCATCATTAATCATGAATATTAATCATAATATCAACAAAAGCCTCAGCCAAAATTAAATCTCATACAGTATTGATAATAGAAAATATAGATGGTTTAGAGCTGTAAAGCCCACAAAATATTGACAATAGGTAATTATACAGTAAAATAATTTTATTCTTAGTTGCATCATATTGTATGTTACAGGCCATCAAGACTCGTTTTGATGCTGTTCTGGACAGCCAAGAAGTACTTCTCGCAGCGGCCACTTGTCCCAAGTTTAAACTTCGTTGGCTGAGAGATGAGCGTAGGAGAGAGTATGTGAAGGAGCTCCTGATAACAGAGTGTCGTAAAGCTGCTCCTGCAACTGAGAACACTAATGTGTCCCAAATCCCAGCCAGCCCAGCCGAAATGGACTTTTTTGAATTTCAGAATCAGCCCACAGAAAGCTTCTCAGCAGAAAAAGAAATAACTGACTTTTTAAGGTCAGGCTATGAGCTTGAGATTCTGAATCAGTTCCCAAATCTCAAAAAGATGTACATGAAATACAACAGTCCAACTCCATCCAGTGCACCAGTGGAACGGCTGTTCAGTTTAGGTGGATTGGTGCTTTCCCCAAAAAGGAACAGAATGTCTGATAGAAGGTTTGAGAAGCTTCTGCTGATGCGATATAACCACTGTTTCAGTCCAAAAGAAAACAATAAAACATAGGTCTTTTTCAGGGTTGCCACAAACTGAGACTGGATTAACAGCCTGAATGTAGCATGCAATAGCATTTTCTGTTTTTGTAATCTCAATATTATGCCTCTCTGCACTTTACCAACTGTTAAAAGATGTTTTTGTTAATTTTATTTATTTTATTTATTTATTTTTTGCTTTATTTATATGAAAAGATGTGTGTAGACACAAAAATAATTTATGTTATATGCTGGAGTATGCAGAAATACAGTTTAAGCCTTTATTTTCTTAAAATATGGTGTAATGTGCAGAAATATGTTTAACAAACATTTGTTAAACAAATTAACAAATGTTAAACAAATTTATTAAAGTCAAAGACTGTTGAATTTAATTTAATTTTTGTTTGATGCACTGTTTATAAAGTTAAGATTAAAAGTAATAAACAATTTTTTAAAAAGACACTTTTCCATTTGATTCACTTTTATATGATGGATTATGCAGAAAAAATAGCATTGGCCCAAAAGGTCTATTGCTTTATCAAGCATTCAGGTAGTGTATCATGTTTTTTAAAAGTAACTAAGTAACTAAGTAATTAATTACTTTTGAAAACAAGTAATCAGTAAAGTAACGGGATTACTTTTTTTGAGAAGTAATCAGTAATCAGTAACTAATTACTTTTTTCAAGTAACTTGACCAACACTGACCAAGACAAGGAAGAGGTGTTCCGAAGGGCCGCCAAGTTGCAGCCGTTGCTGCTGCAGGACATGAAGATAAGCATTTTTCCTGATTTTACAGCAATGGTGGCAAAGAAACGAGCTGCTTTTATGGAGGCTAAACGTTTGCTCCGAGGCTGGCGTTAAGTTTGGACTTTTGTTTCCAGCTGTTCTCCGCATCACTTCACCGACGGGACAGGACAATCGTTTCACCGACCCAGCGGCTGCAATAGACTTTATCAAAAAAGACTTACGACGGCCGTGAGAGGTACAGCCGTGTGAGAAAAGATAAGTTGGACTCCACATGTGTGATTGCTTGAACTCAAGGGACATAGTTATACGTCGGTGCTGGGGAGATGTCAAGTAAATAATTGGGCCATAGTCATAAAAGGCCGGAAGGTAGAATGATTTTTGATTTAATTGATTATGAATACTCTGCCTTCCTTCTTCGTTCCGATTTTTGATATGTTCGAGATATTGCTGTTATTCTGGGGCATTTGATTAGAATAAACACGGGGAAAGTGGAAAATATAAGTTTTGGAGTTTTGTTTAGTTATTAAATGTTATATATTTGCCCAGTTGAGGGGCTGTTTGAGGGTTAACAGTACGTTTAGTCACTGTGCTATCCTAGCCTGGAGGGTTGCGATCTCAGGGATAATAGTAGATCAGCATGGGGTTTTGAGGCTCGTTTTATTTATTTATTTTTTTCCCTTTTTTTTTTTTCCTTCTCCCCCTCTTTCTTTTGGGGGGGGGTTCCAGAGGTTGGGACATATTTTTTCTGCACCTGCATTTTGGTACCTGAATGGCAAGCTCGCAAAGTCATCTGCCTCTTCGTTTTATAACATGGAATGTTAAAGGTATAAATAATCCGGTTAAACGCACAAGGGTTTTTACTCATTTAAAATCATTGAGATCCGATGTTGTATATCTGCAGGAAACACACCTCCGATCAAGTGAACAAATTAAACTAAAAAAAACATGGGTAAGCCAAATATTTAGCTCAAAATTTGAGGATAGATCACGGGGTGTGGCTATTCTAATTAGGAAGGGGATTCCATTTATTCCACTATCAACTGTGGCGGATACCAGAGGGAGATATATTATTATACAGGGCAGGTTGTATGGGAAACAAGTCATTCTTGCTAATGTATATGGACCAAACTGGGACGACCCAAATTTTTATTGTACCTTTTTAAAACACCTGCCAGATTTAACAGAGTCCCATTTGATACTGGGTGGTGACTTTAACTGCGTACTTAATCCTCAACTTGACAGATCAAACCCAAAACCTGATAGCAAAATTTCAAAAGCGGGTAATGTTCTTAAATCCTTTATGCAATCTTATGCTTTTTTTGACCCCTGGAGGGACAAAAATCCTACATCTAAACAATTCTCATTTTTCTCACCAGTGCACCGGTCATACTCACGGATCGATTTTTTTTGTTGTAGATAGTAGAATTCTTCCCAAGGTTTTAGATTGCCAATACAACTCTATTGTTATCTCAGACCACAGTCCAGTACAATTAGATGTAAATTTTTATGAACGCTTAAGTCAAAAACCGGCCTGGCGACTTGATCCTTTACTCCTAACTAAAGACTCATTTTAAAAAAAAAAGGTCTCTGAGCAAATACAGTTTTTCTTAGAGACAAATCAAACCCAAGGGATGAAAATGACTGTTGTATGGGAGGCATTAAAGGCCTATCTTAGAGGCCAGATAATTTCATATGTATCATTTCAAAAAAAGAAATACTTACAACAAATGAACAACCTAGCCAACAGTATAAAAGAGATTGACTGCTTATATGCAGAAAATCCAACACCAGACCTCTATAAGAGAAAATTATTACTAAATTCAGAATACAAAATTCGGTCCATTCAGCAAACAGAACGTTTATTTTTCAAATCAAGGCAAAAGTTCTATGAACATGGGGAAAGAGCCGGAAAACTTTTGGCACATCAAATTAAGCAATCCATATCAGCTAACACGATTTCTGAAATCTGTAAAACCTCTGGAGAAAAGACGTCTGATCCGAAAACCATTAATGACCAGTTTAAAATGTTCTATTCCAATCTTTATACCTCAGATCCGGTTGATGAAAAAAAGATTGCTGAAACGCTTGATAGATTACCGATTCCACAAATATCGGTAAATGACAGAACAGAAATTGATAGAGAGATAACCATTAGTGAAATTGTCGAAGTAATTAAATCAATGCAAAGTAATAAGGCACCGGGACCTGATGGTTTCCCTATTGAACTATATAAAATGTTTATAGACAAACTAGCACCAATACTCAAAGATGTATACCAGGAAATATTCTATGGTTAAGTTTTTTTACAATTTATTTTCAGGAGAAACTTTTAACACCTTTGACGCTCTGATGAGAGATTACAATATACCAACCTCACATATGTTTAGATACCTGCAAATACGAAGTTTTGCAAAAGCATTGTTTCCTTCTTTCCCCTACCTACCTCCTAAAAATCAAGTGGATACCATTTTGGAAATGGATCCTTTTGGCAAAAGGAGAATCTCCACCATATACAAACTGATACAGAGCTTAAGGCCTATTACTTGGGGAAAAAACTAAAAATAATTGGGAAAAAGACATTGGGGTGGATTTATCTGATGATGAGTGGAGATCTTGTTTGAATCGTATACATACTTCCTCCCTTTGCATTCGCCATGGTTTAATTCAGTTTAAAATTCTTCATCGTCTTCATTATACAAGAGAGAGGCTTTCAAAATTTTTCCCAGAAGCCGATCCTGCCTGTCCCAGGTGTGGACATAATCCAGCAAATGAGGGTCACATGATGTGGTCTTGTCCGAACCTGGATAATTACTGGGGAAATATATTTAAAGTATTATCTCATATCAGTGCGCAGAATTTAGTGCTTGATTTCCGCATTGGCATTTTTGGAGTTATGCCATCTCAATACAAAATTAGTAAATCTCAGGAAAATGCCATAGCATTTGCTACATTGCTTGCCCGTAGACTTATTCTATTCCACTGGAAGTCTGATAAGGCTCCTCCACACATACAATGGTTAAAGGAGGTGCTTTTCTTTTTACCACTGGAAAAACTTAGATACAGAGTTCTCTCATCACAACAAAAATTCTCTGCGACTTGGAACCCATTTATTGACTATATAAAAACGTGTTTTCCAGATGTGTGACATACGTTTTTTGTCTGTTTTTGTTTTGTTTCTGTTTACATGAGCCTCGGGTGGGGGGGCGTTCTCTTTTTTTTGTTTTGTTTTGTTTTTTGTATAATGGCAACGTTTTCATTATGTATTGTGAAATGTGTTTATTATTTTTTACAAATATAATGCAATAAGGCATACGGAAAGACCTACCAGGGGATCGGTGGAGAAAAGAGGTCTCAAGTACATGGGATACAGGAGTAAATGGGTGGAATACCATGGACCTCTGTTGCCAGTGCACCTAAATCGCATTGACGAAATAACAAAAGCTCATATTCCTAATACCTAACCTAGCCAGATGCCAGAGGTCTTGATTCTCCCCACCTGACCCTCGAAGTACGTCGACCTTCTCCTATAAGCACAAATAGTGACACACAATCTGCTCATGATTATAGAGATAGCAATATATGGAGTGCTTATTTATCTATGTTTTAGAATGGCTCTTCATATAGACCCTAGTATTTTGGTACATGGAAGAGATGCCCCTACCAAATACACTTAGCCCTAACCTTAACCAGGCATCTTAATATCAGATAAGTGGTGTATACCTCTCCTCTCTCCTCCTCTAGTCACCTAAAGGGAACAAACCCTGATCGGGACACAGAATCCTAACCTCAACCAGAGGTAAATTAGGGATAAAAATCCTCTTTCCCCTTTTGATTTTTAATTCCCTACTCCATGATGCACAGTTATAAGGTCTAGATAGACCAACTTGAAAAGCATCTTACCTAACCTCAACCAGGGGTCCATTATAATAGGAACAGGGGTATTTGTCTCTCCTCCTCCCTCTCTCCCCTCCCCTTTTCCTCCCCTCTCCCAAAAAGCTATTTTGACTCAAACTCCCCCTAAGGGAATGGCTAGACAGATAATAAAACTCACGGCATTCATTAGACCTTCCTCCCCCACGGAGGAACTCAGGGAGGCAGTAAACCTGAACACGCAGACATGGCTACAGAATAGCCTCTCCATACTGCAGCAACATTACGCTAAAATAGTGTTAGAATATCAATATACAATATGGGACGACACAGCTTTTCAGGTGGCAGCAAATTGGATGATAAAACGCTATAAAGCTAGATTAGCTGCAGACACTCTGGGAGCTACCAGATCCTTATTGATCGATCAATTGGAGGGCTCAGACATCTCTGTTTCCTCGCCGCTTGTAGATTCTGTGGAAGAGGAAACACCGGAGGAACTAGACCTAGAGAATGAGGAGGAATTCCCACCTCTGAGCCAAGTCAATAGACTAAACCAAACCTCCCTGTATCCTGAGGTTCAGATCATGAGGAACCCCACCGCCCGGGATTCACAATCGACTCCCTTATTAGATGACCATGTACCACTACCACAATTTAATATCACCGGGAGTACTTTGCCAAACCGGGTTATCTCCCCTGTTCTCCCTGATAGCAACCAGCGGTCCACTGAGTTTACTCTTGATCCAAAACCAACAGATGAAAGGCCTCCTGCGCCATCGCGTCCTCCTCACGAGCCTTTTTGTCCCCTCTCGACTTCACATCCAGAGTTAATTTTAGGGGAGGGGGAGAGACCTGGGGGACTTGAGGTTAGGCCTGTGGCCCCTCAGACTGATGAGGATTTGTTCCAATCCACAACAAATTGGGAAAAATCTACAAATAGAGCAAATAGAAGTGAGATACAAATTAGATCCGATCCACAGAAAAATGTGATCACAACTAAGTCCCATTCACTTCATCTGTCTAAAATTGTATACTCTAATGTCTCGGTGTTACAGAACAGCCCAGAGATACAAACCTGCAGCAAGGGGTCTCAAACGACCAGCAAAACCTTTTCTTCTGCTGCCAGGGCCTCAGCTAATGACGCAGGGACGCCCCCTGGGAGAGCACAAAGCATGGATTTGAACTCCATTGGTGAAAGGAGTGTGAGCGGCCGAACGAACTTGGTGGTAAACAACTCCAACATGATGATGGGGGGGTCTGTAAACCACAGTGTGACTAAACACAAAGGCATGAAGACCCCATCTGACCACAAAAATGACCACCTGGCCGCTCCTCCAACCAAACTTGGCTCCTCCCAGGGCTTCGCTCCTGTAACAACAGAAAACAGACAAGAGAGACAGGCAGTCACGGAGGATCAACAGGTCGAAAGCATTAACCAGTGTCACCCGACGTATCATAAAGCCCGCAAGGGCAGAAAAATCATAGATTGGGTATTTCGTGCGACTCGACCAGTTTGGTTCTTAGGGGACTCCAACCTAAATCGTGTACCAGCTTACAATAGTGATAATATACAAACTGATAGTTACCCAGGGGTTTCATTTTACCATTTTCTCCAGATTCTGGAAAAGACACCAATCCATCCAGATGTCAAATTAGTAGTTTTATCCATCGGAATCAATAACAGGGACCAAGATGCAGATAAAACTTCCAACAAACAATTAAGAATGCTCTACAAAAGGGCACAATCTGTTTTTCCAAATGCCGACGTATTCTTTCCCTTAATTAATTTCTCACCTCTGCTTCCAAAAGAACAGCAACAGAATCTAACCAGCATCAACAACTTTGCGATTAAACGATTTCAGGTACTGAACCCACTCCCGGGTGATCAGTTTAATACTGTGGGGGATAATATCCACTGGACACCAGAAACAGCCCAAAACATATTGGTGAACTGGTGTAAACAAATTAATCTGGATTTTCAGTAGCTTGTTACCCTAGGCAGGGAGGGACACCGTCTATTGATCTATCATGGAACTCGAATTGTAATGTATTAAATCTATCTGAATTGTTCTGCCCCACAGAAAAGCAAGTGCACTTACTGGAACCCCACGCACACACACACACACACACACACGCACAAACGCACACACATGTACACACGCACACACACACTCACAAACGCACACACATGTACGCACGCGCGCACACGTGCACACACACACACATGTACACACGCACGCACTCACACGCACACACATGTACGCACGCACACACACACTCACACACACACACGTGCACACACACACACGTGCACACACACAGGTCTGTCGGAACCGGACAGGAGGAGCAGCTCTGGGCAGCAGCCGCCGAGAGGCGCTGAGGCCTGGAGAGATGCTGCTGAAGAGCCGCTCCTCTCCTCCAGCATCAGCTCAGTGTCTGTGGTTGTCTGTGTGTATGTGCATCAGAGTGTGCTGTCCACACTTGTCCACATCATGAGCAGTTTTCTTCACTGGTTCTATGCCGTGATGAAAAACAGGAAGATCCCCCCTCCCTTCCCCAGACTTTTTACCTATGGAACCCTTTGGAGTGAGCCGTCCAATCACCTCTGACCTCCTGAGAAGGGCAGAGCTTCACAGAGTGAGCTCCAGAGTGGATGTGAAGTCTCAGTGACTGATGGAGGAGCTGATCTACTCCATGTGTGCCCGTGTGTCAGCCTCTGATTGGACAGAGCGTCTGTGGCACTGCTGTCTGTGCTGCAGAGGAGCTTCATCTATCCTTCAGCTGTGTCTGCAAGAGCTCCTGCATACAAAACCCAGTGCTCAAACTCCAAACTCTCACTTCATCTGTTCGTGTGGTTCACACAAAAGTATTGACAGTACTGATGATACTGCAGTATATGTGCAGAAAAACACTAAAACTGAAGTTTTAATGTCAGTGACTCTCACCTGTGCGAGTGTGTGTGTGAGATCATGTGGTCATTTGACAGTTGGATATTTCCTGTTAGAAATAGGAAATATCTTTAACCCCTTCCCAGGAAACAGAATCATCTCTGAGCCGTTATTTCAAATTAGAAGTTTTATAAAGCGCTCGTGTTTTATTTTCTGCTGGTCAGTGCTTTAGTTCAACTTTTAACTCTAAAGATGAAATGAACAGTTGATTTGCTCATGCTCTGTGTTTTTAATAAATATCACATATTTGACTGCATGACCCCGTTTCTGTGCCGAACCTCTGTAATCAGAGCACTGTGAATAAAAATGTCTGTAGGAGTTCATTCAGTGCTTAATTGAAAGTTGAAGGTGTTTGAACCTCAGACTCAGGCTGGTGTGGACAACCTGCAGGTCCTTTTGGACCTGACTACACACCTGCAGGTGCCTCAGCTGTCAGGATTCAAACACACACAAATCAGTAAGAGCAGGATCGTCTGAAATTACTCATTTTGTCTGATTAAATATTTAAAATCTGTCACGGTGGCACAACAGGCCCGCACAAACCCACCTGTATCACCTGCCTCTGTCTTCATTTCCCAGGATGCTCTGGGGTTTCTCAGCAGGCCTGTGAAGATGAGTGTGACATCATGGTTCCTGGTAAGCAGTTCGGGGACTCGACACCGCCTCCCCCGAGAGATGATTTTTGTGGGCCGAGAGGACTGCGAGCTGATGCTTCAGGTGAGGCTGACCTGTGCAGGTGTTCGGGTTAGTAGAAATTGCCTCCCTCTAGGTTGGTCTGAAAAAGGAAGTTGTAATGGTGTCTTGTTTGAGTCGCAGTGAAAGTAAGCAAAAAGAGTTGTATGTGTGTGTGTCTCAGTCTCGCAGTGTGGACAAACAGCACGCTGTCATCAACTACAACCCGACCACTGATGAACACCTGGTGAAGGACCTGGGCAGCCTCAATGGGGTGAGCCATACACAACATATCAGTACATTATCATAGGTATCCACCAATCAGCAGCAAACACAGGTGGGGGGTGGTGATGCCTAAAGTCACAGGTTACAGTACAAAGATTTTTTTTTTTTTTTTATTAACTTAAAAAAATTTAATTCCACTTTAATTTAAACAGGCAAGAACTGTAAAATCACAAAAGAGTGAAAACCTTCAGAGTGGACTTCAGCATCATAATCAGAAACTTTCACCTGGACGTTTGTTTGTTTGTTTCCTGCAGACATTTGTAAACGACCTTCGGATTCCTGATCAGACCTACATCACCCTCAAACTGTCCGACATCATCCGCTTCGGATACGATATCCTTCAGACGCACACACGCACTGTTTGTGTGCGTGTCTGTGCGCGCCTGTGTGTTTCTGTGTGTGTGTGTGTGTGTGTGTGTGTGTGTGTGATAATTTTAATATTTTTCTGAGCTGTTGTTCACATTCTCACGTCTACGTTCTGGAGAAAAGTCAACACAAAGTCCCAGAGGAGGCCCTAAAGGTTGGTGTTTGTGGGTGTGTGTTTTCTATTGTACAAATTACTGCATAGAGGGTGTTATTTAATTTCCTTGTTTAACTGCATTTAGTTTGCATTTCCAAAACTACTCAGAGCGTCATGAATTTCTCATGACTACACACAGCATGTACAGTACCGTGAGCACATGCAGTACCGTGAGTACATGCAATTTGCAGTACCTTGAGTACGTTTGCCTCGTTCTTCTGTTTCAGCATGAGAAGTACAGCAGTCAGCTGCAGATGAGCCTAAAGCCTTCAGAGGGGAAGAAGAGTGACGTGGATGAGCGGGCGAGAGGCGAGAAAGCACAGAGTACCAAGAGCCTCGCACAGGGTAACAATAATACAGCAACAGTACTGGCAGTAAATATACTGTGTATCAAATGTACTCCTAACAATACTGGGCGTAATACAAGCAATAACACAAACTTTGGGCATCACACAGGGTCAAAAATATACTGCACTGTACAAAACATAATGTAACACAAAACCCTGCACCAGAAAGCCTGGTGCAGGGTTAAAAAGTACTGGATCAGGTGTCTGGCCGCTGTGTGTTCCTGTACGCAGATGATGTGTTGCTGTTTGTTCTGATGTATTTTTTACTATAAATCTGCTCGTTCAGGAAAATGTTTTAGTAACAAACCAGAAAGTCGTTTGTTCACGCTCCTCGGGACACTTTGATTGGTCGGCAATTTCACCTATCACACGTTTCTGTGACAGAGGCGCCGGTGTGTCGGCCCACTCCTTTGTATGGCCAGCCTTCCTGGTGGGGAGAGGAGGATTATGGGAGTAAAGTCCAAACCAGCGATGAGCCACATTCAGGTACGCACACCTTAATAAAGTGGAGGAGTGCAGTAAACTGGTGCTGTATAAATAAAGCTAAATTGAGCTGATGGTGCGTTATTGATGATGTTGGTGAGATGTCATCTCTTTGCCTCTGTCAGATGTTCAGAAAGACGCTCCCTCTGCAGATCCAGAATTTTCTGCATCGCTGTCAGACTGTCAGCCAAAGTCCGCCTTCCCTTCGTACCACCGTGAGCCGAGCTACTTTGAGATCCCCACCAAGGACACTGACACGCCCCCGGCCCCACCCTCACTTCCCACTCCGACTCCGCCTGTCGTTCAGAGCCATGCCTCCTTTACCATTGAGTTTGATGATTGCATGCCTGGGAAGATCAAGATTAAAGACCACATCACCAAGTTCTCCACTCGCCAGAGGAAGCTGCAGGCTACACCCACCAAGACAGCCATCATGGCCACACCTGCAGAGGTGATGTCAGCAGAGAGCAAGGTGGCTGACTGGCTGGTCCACAGTGATGTAAGCATGATGAAGAGACGCCCACCGTCTGAAGACGTTTACAGCACCAAGAGTGACCTCGCCATGAACATCAAGACCCTGAAAGGTCAGAGTTGCACCTGTGTTCCGGACCATACCTGTGTTACCTGTTTGTCATTCACAGGTAATCGGGGATTATGCTTCCTGCTGGTGATAAAACCTGTCCAGCACTTCATTGTTAACAATTTATTGACACACGGTCCCTGAATCTTCTGATATTTCTCTGATTTTACTGACCCCACTAAACTTCTGTCTTTGTTTGAGGCTATCAAAGCTTCAGTCATACACTTGTGACCATTGAGCTTCAAAGTTCAAAAGCTAGTACTCACTGACATCTTTATTCCTGTCTTTAGGTCACCACCATGAGGATGGGACCCAGAGTGACTCAGAGGACCCAGTTCTCAAAGGAAGGGGTAAATCCCACCACTCGGTCCGCACTGAGCACTCTATGCAATCAGAGCTGTCCCAGGCGTCGCAGCAGGTCATCCAATCAGGCCAGTCCATCCATAGTCAGCTACACCAACCACTGCAGTATGCTCCACCCAGACCGGCCTCTGCCTCACCCGTAGCCCCTGAGAGGCCCCTGTCCCAGAGTCCTCCTAAAGCTCTGTCACCCACCGAATTTCCCAAACAGGCGCCCCCCGAGCACCTCACTCAGCAAGCTTTCATCATTGAGTTCTTTGATGACAACCCACGCAAGAAGCGCTCTCAGTCCTTCACCCACAACCCCGCCCATGCTGACTCGTACTCCACACTCAGAGCCAAGTTGGAGCGGCGGAAAGGCGGCGAGAGGCCGGCATCTGTGCACGGCCACATCCCTCCCACACAGCAGGTGACAGTTCCTCTGAAGAGTCAGAGCCATGGCGGCCCTCAGAGGTCAAGCTCTCTGAAGAGAGAAAAGACTGAGGGGGAGGCGGCTTCGTCGGCTTCCTCGTCTCGCTCCTCATCGGGCATCATCATCCGTATGCTGTATGATAATGATGTAACCGTTGTGTTCCTGCCTATAACACATATGTGGCACACACGTACTACACATTTACAGCATCTAGCAAAAACATCCACAATGATGACAATATCTGAACTAAAAACAGAAACATCAGTGTGGCTAAATATACACAGCAAAAACTGGAGTGTTAAAATTTCAGGGTTAAAGATGTTAGAGTTGATTTCCACTCTCAAAGTGTCATTTTAACACATTCTGATTCAAATAGTGTTCAGTGTTGGAGTTATTAAACAGTGTTATTCAAGTCCAAGCAAATGAACTCTGAAGAGAGTTATTTAACTTGGCAGGCCCCTGGGCTTCTGCCCAGGTAAACCCGTGGATCAATAAATAGTTTGCTCTGCCGGGCCGATTTTCCATGTGCTTCTGCTGGTTACACCGTGGTGGATGCCTGCCGTACTCATTGGAGTATTTTACACAAACGGTAAGTTATTCAAACTTATATAAAATTCACGGTATTCTATCGGCGCAGTGAGGTTTTCTTGATGTTTCTTGGTGTTCGGTTGCTGAAAACGAGCTTTAATAGAGGAGGAGATGTGTCGAAAATTCTATTTAGCCTCCAATGCTAATGTTAATGTTGCAGTCTTTTTACTCGTGATGGTAGACACTGCACGTGGAAGCGCCGCGCCACGTTCAGCTTTTTCCCTGTTCACACAGACACGTCTTTCTCCACGCCAGTTCATGAGCGTTTTTGCTTCTCTGTTTATTCAGAGCAATTTTTTCACAATTGATAAGTAAATAACATCCCAAAATAATTGAAGAGAGCTTGTTTTAGTCACTCCTGCTTTTACTTTGACATTGTCAAAGGCTTTTACTTTGGAAGTCAAAATCAGAATGACTTGATATTGATATGGTATCACTGTGGGGCTGTATACTGTTGATCTAAAGTGGAATTATCCTGTTGAAACATGAATTTTTCATTTAAGAGCATTTTGAAATCGTTAAAAGAGTAGGTCGTATATGGACAATTTGAAAAGGCTTTTATTTTGGAAGGCAAAATAAGATGGCCTTGATAGTGACAGGGCACAATTAGGGTACAAGGCTGTGTCATATAGTAGTGATGGCCAAATGAAGCTTTCCGAAGCACTGAAGCTTGTATTGAAAAATGGTTCATTACTCGAAGCTTTTCAACACAGTCCTCTCCGGTGACATCTGGTGGCGAATATTTTGAAGAGCAGCTTGAATCTGCAAAATAAAACAGACTGCTCAATAAAAAATTCACTGGGTGAATGGGTTAAATGCAGAGGAACTATTTCCCTATGGGGACTAACACGCACACTCAATCATCACTGCTCACTCAAGAGTGGAGTTCTCTCTGATATTGGGCCACCGTTCCGTTGCTTTGAACATGTAATTGGTTTTGTTTTCTCGATTGGGGGGCTGAAAAAAATGTAATGCGTATTTGCGTAATACATTTTGATCAATAAACTTTCCCTATTTAAACATGCACTATGGTGTGGCCTTTCTTTGCTCATAACTCCTTTATGTTGGTAAATACAATAAGTAAGCAACATATACAATATACATATGAGACTGCACAGCACATTATGGAGTATGCCCCTGCTGTGGAGTCCTGCCCCCATCTACTTGTCATTTAATCACTGGACAGCTGGACAGGTTCATACAAAATATTAGATTAGGCCAATTGTCCTATACATATTTTTGACCTAGGGGTGGGATTGATTGTGAACTGGAAAGGGAAAATGCTTAGGGGCTGAGTACGGCTGCATCGTTACTGATTTGTAGAATCATTTTGATTCGATACAGGATCCGATTCAATTTGATTGGAATCTTGAAAGTTTTGCCTCAGTCAGAAATATTACAATTCTGGTCATCTATCAGTATATATCCATAATTTCGTATCTATTAAAAGAAAGCTGACACATGTGAGACTTAATTAGAGATGTAAACAGAGAGTTATGAAACCTGCAGCTGCAGAAGCCAGCGAAAAAAAAAAAGAGGCAAACACAGCGCGGACCCGACGACGCACCAAAATCTGACTCTGACGCGTCGGGTCCGCGCTCTGTGTTTACGTTTGTATGCAGAATCCGTAAACCTGCTCCCAGGTACTGTTTTAGCTGTATGGTGTTTGACGACATGTTGTGAGGTTTAACCTGAGATGCTGGCGTTTCAGGCATAATAACGTTAATTTACAAATCGACACAGGATTGTAATGAATCAATATAAATTTATCCAATTTAGCATGGATTGTAATCAGAAAGGCAATAATCAAAACCCACCCCTAATCAAGAACTTGCAAAGTAAAAACATGATCTATGTCAGGTAGCCCTTTTGTAATTTACATTTAAAAAGAGGATTAGTGTTACTGTGCGCTGGCTGAGTCTGTTTCTTTTCTTAGAAATAGTTTCTCCTGCCTTGGAGAAAATCCACTTGCATGGAACAGAAGAGGCTGTGGAGTGCAGGAACTGCACTGCAAGCTGGTAGATATGCAGGTATTCCTGGGTCTGCAGACTATCACCTAAAAACAATAAACAAAATGATTTTCTAAACTGTGTAGCAATGTAATGTACGTATAGTGTCAAATACATTGTTGTAGTTTTCATCAGCTTTAATTCACATGGAAGTGTTCCTAAAGTCATATGCTGTAATGAGATTTACATTATGAAAACATGATTTTGGACATTTCAGGTTTTTCACTTCGGCAGATAAAATGAATTGAGCAAAATCAACTCAAAATATTCCCACACGCCAGAACGTCCTCTCTTCCTCGCTGGCTCCATATCTGTCAGTGGAATGATCACCTCTTCGCTCTCTGTCACCATCAACACACTCCACGAATCCCGTGGATGATTCACTTCCTTATATCCGTTTGAATCAGGTACCGAAGCAGTTACGTGCGTAATGAAGCTTCGGACGTCACTGGTCACGTGACTTTTGCCAAACGAAGCAAGCCTCGACACAGTGCTTCTGAACCAGTGTGTTGTTTTTTTCGACACACGCTCCGGAGCGTCAGCTTCAAGCGGGCCATCACTATCATATAGATCTAACATTAGAGTTTGAAAAAAAAGAAAAAGGAAAAAAAAAGCCTAAATTATATGTTATTATGTTCTTAACATACCTGTTAATTCACTCGAAGTTGGCTTTTATTTTGAAATCCGGTTTCCACATCCATTCCGTAATACTTTGAATACACAGGGAACGTAAAACAAACTGGAGGCTGGCTTGACTGCAAGTCTCGAATTGGAGGCCGGCTTGACACAAGTGACAGATTCCAGGTAAGTTTGTGTGATGAGCTTCTTCTGTTCCCGGTGAAATACACCTGTACCTGTGGGAGCAGCGGAGCGGCTGAAGCTGCTCCGTCCTCCGGCCGGTGTTGCTGAGCCGAACCCACCACAGCACCGAGTGAACTGAAGCTCAGACACTAAATTCGATTAATTTTGAAGGGAGTCCGGTTTGGCAGGCACAGCTCGGTTTTTAGCCACAACTGTGTTTAAACTTTTGAACCTTTGAATCGGAGCATGCGGGTCTGCTCTTATCCAATCACTGTATTGATCCATCAGCACTGAGATCAATGCATTTGTTCTTCTGTGAGGGTGTACCACTGACAGATATGCGCATGTGTACAGTGAAAGGTCTGTTTAAGTTGTTAAATGATGACAAACACCTGAGCTTCAGGTTTAAAGGATCATCCCTCAGTTTTTCCCGATACTGGAACAACTAGTGCTGAGTTTGTTTGCTGGTCCTTCTCTGAAGACTGAAACCTGCTGCTGCTGATGAGGAGCATTTGTTTCCGTGGTTAAAGTTCTGCTGCCGGGCGTGAGGAGGAGGCCACAGTTTAACCAAGCGATGAAGCATCTGTCCAAAAAGAGGAAGAGTCTTTATCCTGAGCTCATCTGCTGAGAAGGAATTTCTCCCCCCAGTCAGTCTGTCTTCACTCACACACACACCCACACACACCTTTACAGGTGAATTTCCTGCCTGTGTTTCTGCTGGTTTACACAGTCAGTGCTCACTTTATTAGGACCATGTTGCAGTGAGTCTGAAAGTTTCATGGTTGTGTTTAATATTCTGAAGCTTTACTGACGCAGGAAGGCTGGCTGGATGGGGGGGGGGGATTCAAATGCCCCGGGGGAGATTTGAATCCAGGCCTCTGGAAACACCCTTTGACCATGTGACTGACCTACTCCACCTTTCAAGTTTAAAGTTCAGGTTTTCTCACAGCGGCGCGTTAATGTGGCGAGCGTGCTCAGCTGTCAGGACATGCACACGCACTGAATACCAGAAATACCACATAGCTGACATATTTCACCCACCACGCTGTGACGTGCAGTCACTCTTCTTCACTGATGAAGACTCTGCAACACACTGAGTGCAGGATTCACGTAGCCTTCAGTCTGATTCATTCACTTTCCAAATCACAGCCACGATAGCTGTGAGCGCTTCGTGTTTATTTTTCTGTTACTGGAGCCAATCATGTGCTTTATTATCAGTCTGTTAATCAGCTGATCCTTCAGCCTGATTCACTGCATTCTTCTTCTTTTTCTCTGTTTCTTGTTATTCATGCATTCCACAGAGTGCCTTTGTCCTGTCTTCCTTCCCTCTCCCAAACTGGTCTGAGCCTGGCTCTGCTGGAGGTTTCTTCCTGTTAAAATTGAGGTTTTCCTTGCCACTGTCACAAAACTTCTTACTCATATGGTTGTTGAGAGTACAAAGACAGTACAGCATCTCAAGGTGACTGTTGTTGTGATTTGGAGCTTTGATTCGGAGCTGAATAAAACCAAGTTAAAACTGGTCCACATCAGAAGTGTACTCGAGCTGTCAGTCAGGAACATAATTCAAATAATAATTTATGACACAACTAAAGCCAAATGGAGTCCAATCACAGTAAAAGACTCTGACCTCCTGAGCAGATAAAGGCGTCCACTGGAGGAGCTCAGTTTGTGACTCAGAGATGTGTTAATGAATGTGAAACTGTGAGCCCGAGGCAGGCTGACACGGGCGTGATGTCATCGCTTGTGTCAGGTCTGCTTGTCATGGACGTTAAAAAGATGATGATGTCATTGATTGTTTGTGATTGATTACCTGTATCTGTTTTAACCCTCGTCAGCTCAAACATCGGTAAAACCTTTAGCCTGTCATCATGGCAACCAGTACCAAATGGGGGGCGGTAAAGGACCAGTTGACCAGAGGCCCCGCCACAGTCACTGACGGCAAGGTGGAGGCCAATCTGGAGAACGCTGACCCCGAGCTCTGCATCCGACTGCTGCAGGTAGGAAAGAAGCAGAACCTCAGGAGTCCTGCAGGGGAAGGAGAGGGCGTCTCACAGCTCTGACCGATGGTCACTCTGCCCCTCCAGGTTCCCACAGTGGTGAACTACTCGGGTCTGCAGCGGCGGCTGGAGGTGAGTAATCAGTCATGGATGGTGCAGTTCCTTGAACTACAGGGTTTGGACCTCCTGCTGGAGGCGCTGGAGGCTCTGTCGGGCCGCGGCTGCGCCCACATCGCCGATGCTCTGCTGCAGCTCACCTGCGTCAGCTGTGTCCGGACCATCATGAACTCGTCCGCAGGGCTGCATTTCATCCTGGACAACGAGGGCTACATCAGGATGCTGGCTCAAGGTGGGTGGAGGACCAGAAAGTTAGAATGAAGCAGATCTGCCTTAAAACCACCTTAAAATCATATTTACACGCTACCCTGAGCAACAGGTAGACTCAGGTGGCTGTTCCAGCCTAAGCTAAGCAGGTAGCCGGTGTACCTGTGAGGTGAAGATGACGACTCAGAGTCATTACTTATGAAAGCGGTAACTCCACCTCCTCCTATATGCCCTCAGCTCTCGACACGTCCAATGTCATGGTGAAGATGCAGCTGTTCCAGCTGCTGGCTGCTCTTGCCGTCTTCGACCCTCGGGGACACCACCTCGTCTTCGATGCACTCGACAACTACAAGGTATGCTCATGTCCTCGTCCACTTCCTCCTCTCTCCTTATTTCCTTCCTGTCCTTCCTTTTTTCCTTTTTTCCCTTCCTTCTCGGTCTCCTCTGAGGTGATTTGTGATTTCATGAGATCAGTTTAAGTAATCTGAACTCTGCCTCACGATGGCAGTCAGGACAGTTGGCGCTCAGTCATATAAACAGTTAAATGTTGCTGTAGGTCCAGGTCACTTTCAGAGGCTCTCTTGGCTGATTTCATTTGTTTAGAGGGGCATGTTTACCTGCTTGATGGACGAACCAACAGATGTCGCATGAGCTGGATGGGGAGACATGAGCAGGCCATTTGGGTCGGTTTGAAAAGCTTTATCGGCAGGACGTTAGCAAAAGGAAGTGCGAGTCAGTTTCACTTAGTTTCAAGGCTAACATGACAAGCAGAACAGCTCAAACTGAAAGCCACTGGCTGATTACCTAAGTCAGCAGAGAGCTCACAAAGCTCCACCACAGCTCCTCGCTGCCAGGTGAGAGCAACGACGACGTGGTCTGTGTACCATCAGGGCGTAACTGCAGATACACCATAACAAACAGCTGAACCTCAGACGCTGCAGATCTTATCGTCCCCGCCCAGCCTGTTCTCACAGGCTCTGAACTTACAGCATGGAATCATGGGATACCACACGTGTGCACACACACACTCGTTTTATTATCTTAGTGAGGACATCTCATTGACAGCTTCTCCCTCGAAGAGCTCTTCAGCACCATCAAGGCATTCAGAGACCTCTTCCTTCGAACCCTCAAGGTCAGCGCCAATCGCAGTGCGGCTCAGTCTGCAGGACTCATACCCTGCCGCACGTTTGCATGTGTCATTTAAACTATGTCTCAGCCAGCCAATCGGCTCTGACTTGAACCGTGACAAAGTGTGGTAGCTGCCACACATTAGTCCTGTTTCCCTGTAAATGTTAAGCTCCGCCCTCTCTGGGGGGCCGGTTAGCCTGCTGAAGTTTGAACTGTGTGTTCCTTTTATTCTTCGATCAGGAGAACGAAGGTCACAGGGAGCAGGAGAAGAGGAGGAAGAGGTTGGAGGAAGGGAGGAAACTGAGAGAAGAAGCCCCCACCAGAAAGATCAGTAAGTCAGACACCATTATTTCACCTTAAATCCTCCCTCCTTAAATGGAGAGACAGGTGTCCCTCACCTGTCTCTCCAGGTGTGGCAGGTGAAGGACAGGTCAAGTGCAAGTGGAGAACAGGTGAGACATGTGAAGGGCCGGTGACGGACAGGTCGAGAATCAATAGCTGACATCAGCAACATTTTTCTGCAACAGTTTATCAGCAGCTGAATATTTAAAGGAAATGATGTGACAGCATCAGGACGAGAAGAAAGTTTGTAAAGATTAAATGCTGCTGTACCTGTGAGGCTGTCAGGTGATGCAGTGACAGCTTTCACCTGTTGTTTGTGACACGTGCGCTAAGCTCACAGGGGAACGTGTGTCTGTGCTGCAGTTAGGACAGACATGGCCAATTGGGACGAAGGATGCACCGTCGACAACCTGCTGGCCGAGATCAGGAAGGGCTGCAGGCTGAGGAAGACAAGCCCACGGGCAGAGCCGGACGGTGGGGTCGAAGGTGAGAGCCCGGCAGGACTTCTGCAGACTTTCTTGTCACTACTGCTCGTTTGATCAAGTTCTCCTTTTCAGGTCACCCCGGGGTCACGCAGATGTCACCGGCCCAAGATAAGCCAGATTTTCCCGAGAAGCCTCGGGAGGAGGTCCGGACTCCCACACATCCACCTGCTGGAACCAGACCAGAACCGGAGCCAGCAGAGCCAGACAGAGCTGCCTCAGAGCTCCAGGCCCTCTGTGAACGCCCCGCAGCTGAGGTCCAGGGTCCGGAGTCTGAAGTGGACACCAGACCGGCGCAGCAGGAAGTCCAGCACACAGCTAGTCAGCAGGATGTGACCCAGGTCAACAGGAGCAAAGATCCTAACCCGGAAGATTCTGCTCCCCGGAACGCATCAAACACCTTAGACACCAGCCCAGCAGGTAGAGTGAGGCGCTGTGCTCTCTGCTTCAGGCTTTGAGCACGCTCAGTGCTGCTGTTTGTTTCTGAAACATGGAAATTTTAATGCTTCCTGTCCCACAGCCCACCCACACAGATCAAGTTGTGTTCAGTGTTTGCAGCAGAGTGACGGAGACTCGGCCGCAGATTACAGTTGAGTGGAGTCGAGATTGCCATACCATGGTGATGTAGCCGGGTCAGTCTGGCTGTTGTGATGTAGCTCTGAGTCTATGAGGTCACTTCCTGTTCCTGAACATTAGTGTTTCCTGTGACATGGTGAGCTGAGGCTCAGGCTGTAAGGTCTCATCAAGACGATGATAGAACATCCTTTAGTGTTGATGATGAAATAAGCTTTATATCTAGAAACCGACCAATCGTATCCTCTCTTTGATCTCCAGAAGGCCACACAGGAAGAAAGCGTTTGAAGAAAAAGAAAAAATGCATCCTTCAGTGAGGTGAGCTCACCTGCAGCTGTGCATAAATCCACGTCAGCGGCGATTCACTGCTGTCCTTCACTCTAAAGCATTTCATTGGTCGAAATGTTTTTATGTTGTGGGATTTAAGGTCTTTTTTTAAATATCATTTATTATTTTATTCTTCTTCTATGGTTCCAGGTACATGGGTCAGGACTTGTTTCTGTGGCGACAGGACTGGACCTGCAGGAGAACAAAGTGTTTAACCCTCTGTAGAACCTGGGACCATTTCGTGGCCTTTGCGTTTTTTAATTCCACACTATTTCCACTGTGTTTTACGGAAGAGGATTAGGGCCACTGGAAAAAAAAAAGGAAAGAATTCTGACTTTAATCTCAGAATTCTGAAAAAAAGAAAAAGTCAGTGTGAATAATTTGAATAAAATGTACAGTTCCTTTGTTCAAAAATGTGACCGATTGTATTTTATAAATGTCACGGTTTGCCGGGGCAAGCCGTGTGGAATTATTTAGGACAAGGACGCGGCAGCTCTGGTGCAGGTGAGTATTTATTAACGAAGGAAATACAAACAACAAAGGCACTGGGAACATGAAACTGGAACCTAAACTGGGTAAAACTAACAAAACAAACCAGAAACGAAGATGCAGGGAGGTCCGGGGAAATACACATGAAGAGATGCAGGGAGACCGAGGGGAAACAACACAGACGAACCAGCAACTACTATGACAGAAGACGCAACTTAAATACACTCAGAGAACACAGGGAGATTACACACAGGTGAGGAACACAGCTGGGAGTGATTAACGTGACGAGACTAGGGAGTCAAACTGAAAACACTCACATAAGACGCAGACCTTCACAATAAAACAGGAACTTACACATGAAAGGACACAAACTAAGAAACGCAGACTAGATACAGGGCACACGGGCAGAACAGAGTAAACACCAAACAGAGGAAGAACAGAACCAAAATCGCAATAAGAGAAAACACAAAACGCTGGGTTAAAAGGACCCAGAATCATGACAATAAATTAAAAAGAATGACTTTTTTTGTTATCAGTATTTATAATTTTTAATGACATTTTGTTAAGTTCTGTACCATAGTTAACAGTTATAGTATTTTCCAATGTTAAGCATTTATATTTTAAAAATTCTAATAATCTTATATTTGCGTTTGTTTTTAATTTTTTTAGAACACTGGAAGGCTAGAAATGTTTTTCTTTTGAAAAGAAGAATAACAGAACAGATCAAGGCTTAATGTTTTATTTTGTAGCTAATAAAGGGGGCAGGTCTATCAACAATATTTTATTTGTACCTTTTGAAAAAGCCAACAAATTCCTTTTATTATTAATTTTAACACTCCTGCTCTTTTAATTTTTAATTCAAATGATTGTGGAAGGGCAAAAAACAGTGCAGGATACTGAAAAATGTTTAAATAGTTAGGAATATTTAGAATAATTAGCAAAATGCAGACTTTGTATCGTACCTGTGCATTAAAAAGTAGACATGTAGTAGACTGTTTCTTCTAACTTTTTGCCTGTTTTCTTTCTTTTTTATTTTCATATGTTGTCTTTTCATTGTGTGATGGGATTTCCGGCTCTTTTTAGAAAACCGGCTCTTTCGGTTCGGCTCACTAAAAAGAGCCGGCTCTTTCGGCTCCGAACCAGCTTTAACGGTTGTTTTGTTGCTTTAATTGATTTATTATTAACAATAATATAAAATTATGCACAAAAGGAATTACTAATGTACAAAAAAAAGTGGTTTTATTTATATATGTTTATATATAAATATATGCGGTGGCCCCTAGAGACAAAACGCGTACAAACTCCAAGAAGCACATACAAACTCCAAAACACATTTCTAGCATGAACTGAACTTCCAAAACAGAGCTACCTAGATCACGTAAATTACACAATTGAAAGCATGAAAGCATATGTGTATTGTTTAAGTATTTATACACAAGCACTATATTCATATATAGTCAAATAATTAAAAATTAAAAAAAAAAAAAAAAAAGAAAGTTCATTTACCTGTTATTACCACACACCAAATCCGGCCGTTGGTACTTGCTAGCTTGTGTAGCCACTAGGTAACAAAAGCTCAACACTGCCACTAGCATCCTGGAGCACTTCTGTTGTCTTTTGTACGTGTTTTGAGTTTTTATGTGCTTCGGAGTTTTTACGTGTTTTGGAGTTTGTACGTGCTTCAGAGTTCGTACGTGATTTGAAGCTTGTACATGCTTTGTCTCTAGGGGCCACCGTAAATATACTTTTATTTATTCACTCCACATAAAATGTAATAAATAAATCATATAATACAAAAATCAACTATTCACATTTCAACTTTTAACTATTTAAATTTTCAGCTTTTTCCTTTTACAAATTTAAAGTGAAACAACACAAAACACTGCAAACCACAACACAATTAAATATAAATTATAATATGAAAACAAAAAGAACATGCATATTCTCTGTCATATGGACCTGCATGAATAAACTTTCTGAATCCTTTATCATCTGCAACTGAAAATAGTTGTGGATGATTATATACCTTTCTAATGTGACGTTGTTGTCCCTGGCTCTTTCTCTGTCTCTCCCTCCTGCTCTGTTCCTGTGCTACTGCGAGTGTAACTACCGCCCCTCCCCCCTCTTCCCAGTGTAAAGCACAAGGCTTGCATGCTGAGTGAAGCGGGAAAAAAGTGCGAGAGAGAGCGGATGAGAGAAAGAATGTTTATATGTTCTCTCTCTTGCTCTCTCTCTCTATATATATATATGTGTGTGTGTGTGTATATCATATATATTGTATATCTTTTGTATATAAACTATAAACTTTCATCTTCAGACAAAAATTATATGACTTAAATTACCAACAGACTGTCTACCAAGACAGTTCATTTAGTTGCCAAATCATAAATCAGTCTGTTATTTAGCTGAAATAAAATGTAAAGGCTGGTAGTCTGATTTAGTCATGTGATGTATGGTCCATCAGGGAACTCACACGGGGAATGCTGAAGGCTTTAAGATCAGCACTCTGCTCAAACTGACCGAAACCAAAGCCAACAAGTCGAGAGTCACGCTGCTGCACCACATCCTGCAGGTAATGCTGGGAATACTACGAATACTGGGGAATACTGCAGTATTCTCATAATAATTCAGTTGCTGCTGTTTGTGACCCTTAGGAGGCTGAAGAGAATCACCCCGACCTGCTCAACCTGCCCGATGACCTGGAGATCTGTGCAAAGGCTGCTGGGTAAACACATATAGGAGTTCAGTCACGTACAGACTGCTGGGTGGAGTCTGTGACGTGGTAGCTCAGGTGTTTCGCCTGCAGCGGTGTTAAATGTTGCCCTCTGACTCCACCTGCAGGCTCAGCTTGGACTCTATTCAGTCTGAAACAAAGACTCTAAACAAACGGCTGAAAAACTCAGAGAGGAGCGTTTCCTCCTCATCTGACGACATGAAGGAGCAGTACCTGTCCACCATACAGGTGAGTCACTCAGGATGAGGCTGTCACCTTTACGGGCAGATAAATCCAGTCTGTACACTCACTGACACCGTTTTAGTGGGACAGACCTGCTGTTCCAGGTGAACTTACCTGTTGTTCTTATGTGGTGTTACCAGGAGAGCCTGCAGGCTGTTGAGCAGCTGCAACTCCTGCTGTCATCTGTGGAGGAGCAGAGGAAGCACCTGTCCGCCTACCTCTGTGAGGACAGCAGCAGCTTCTCCCTCGAGGAGCTCTTCAGCACCATCAAGGCATTCAGAGACCTCTTCCTTCGAACCCTCAAGGTCAGCGCCAATCGCAGTGCGGCTCAGTCTGCAGGACTCATACCCTGCCGCACGTTTGCATGTGTCATTTAAACTATGTCTCAGCCAGCCAATCGGCTCTGACTTGAACCGTGACAAAGTGTGGTAGCTGCCACACATTAGTCCTGTTTCCCTGTAAATGTTAAGCTCCGCCCTCTCTGGGGGGCCGGTTAGCCTGCTGAAGTTTGAACTGTGTGTTCCTTTTATTCTTCGATCAGGAGAACGAAGGTCACAGGGAGCAGGAGAAGAGGAGGAAGAGGTTGGAGGAAGGGAGGAAACTGAGAGAAGAAGCCCCCACCAGAAAGATCAGTAAGTCAGACACCATTATTTCACCTTAAATCCTCCCTCCTTAAATGGAGAGACAGGTGTCCCTCACCTGTCTCTCCAGGTGTGGCAGGTGAAGGACAGGTCAAGTGCAAGTGGAGAACAGGTGAGACATGTGAAGGGCCGGTGACGGACAGGTCGAGAATCAATAGCTGACATCAGCAACATTTTTCTGCAACAGTTTATCAGCAGCTGAATATTTAAAGGAAATGATGTGACAGCATCAGGACGAGAAGAAAGTTTGTAAAGATTAAATGCTGCTGTACCTGTGAGGCTGTCAGGTGATGCAGTGACAGCTTTCACCTGTTGTTTGTGACACGTGCGCTAAGCTCACAGGGGAACGTGTGTCTGTGCTGCAGTTAGGACAGACATGGCCAATTGGGACGAAGGATGCACCGTCGACAACCTGCTGGCCGAGATCAGGAAGGGCTGCAGGCTGAGGAAGACAAGCCCACGGGCAGAGCCGGACGGTGGGGTCGAAGGTGAGAGCCCGGCAGGACTTCTGCAGACTTTCTTGTCACTACTGCTCGTTTGATCAAGTTCTCCTTTTCAGGTCACCCCGGGGTCACGCAGATGTCACCGGCCCAAGATAAGCCAGATTTTCCCGAGAAGCCTCGGGAGGAGGTCCGGACTCCCACACATCCACCTGCTGGAACCAGACCAGAACCGGAGCCAGCAGAGCCAGACAGAGCTGCCTCAGAGCTCCAGGCCCTCTGTGAACGCCCCGCAGCTGAGGTCCAGGGTCCGGAGTCTGAAGTGGACACCAGACCGGCGCAGCAGGAAGTCCAGCACACAGCTAGTCAGCAGGATGTGACCCAGGTCAACAGGAGCAAAGATCCTAACCCGGAAGATTCTGCTCCCCGGAACGCATCAAACACCTTAGACACCAGCCCAGCAGGTAGAGTGAGGCGCTGTGCTCTCTGCTTCAGGCTTTGAGCACGCTCAGTGCTGCTGTTTGTTTCTGAAACATGGAAATTTTAATGCTTCCTGTCCCACAGCCCACCCACACAGATCAAGTTGTGTTCAGTGTTTGCAGCAGAGTGACGGAGACTCGGCCGCAGATTACAGTTGAGTGGAGTCGAGATTGCCATACCATGGTGATGTAGCCGGGTCAGTCTGGCTGTTGTGATGTAGCTCTGAGTCTATGAGGTCACTTCCTGTTCCTGAACATTAGTGTTTCCTGTGACATGGTGAGCTGAGGCTCAGGCTGTAAGGTCTCATCAAGACGATGATAGAACATCCTTTAGTGTTGATGATGAAATAAGCTTTATATCTAGAAACCGACCAATTGTATCCTCTCTTTGATCTCCAGAAGGCCACACAGGAAGAAAGCGTTTGAAGAAAAAGAAAAAATGCATCCTTCAGTGAGGTGAGCTCACCTGCAGCTGTGCATAAATCCACGTCAGCGGCGATTCACTGCTGTCCTTCACTCTAAAGCATTTCATTGGTCGAAATGTTTTTATGTTGTGGGATTTAAGGTCTTTTTTTAAATATCATTTATTATTTTATTCTTCTTCTATGGTTCCAGGTACATGGGTCAGGACTTGTTTCTGTGGCGACAGGACTGGACCTGCAGGAGAACAAAGTGTTTAACCCTCTGTAGAACCTGGGACCATTTCGTGGCCTTTGCGTTTTTTAATTCCACACCATTTCCACTGTGTTTTACGGAAGAGGATTAGGGCCACTGGAAAAAAAAAAGGAAAGAATTCTGACTTTAAAGTCAGAATTCTGAGATTAAAGTCAGAATTCTGACTTTAATCTCAGAATTCTGACTTTAATCTCAGAATTCTGAAAAAAAGAAGTCAGAATTCTGAGATTAAAGTCAGAATTCTGACTTTTTTCAGAATTCTGAGAAAAAAGTCAGAATTCTGAGATTAAAGTCAGAATTCTGAGAAAAAAGTCAGAATTCTGAGATTAAAGTCAGAATTCTGAGATTAAAGTCAGAATTCTGAGATTAAAGTCAGAATTCTGACTTTAATCTCAGAATTCTGAAAAAAAGAAGTCAGAATTCTGACTTTTTTCAGAATTCTGAGAAAAAAGTCAGAATTCTGAGAAAAAAGTCAGAATTCTGAGATTAAAGTCAGAATTCTGAGATTAAAGTCAGAATTCTGAGATTAAAGTCAGAATTCTGACTTTAATCTCACAAAAAAAAAAAGTCAGAATTCTGAGATTAAAGTCAGAATTGTTTTTTTTTTTTCCAGTGGCCCTAATCCTCTTCCGTAGTGTTTAATGGAGTATAGCCAAATTTTCAAACATGTATTTTTTTTCCCATTTTATTTTAAAATTTCAGTCTGAGTTTTTTAAATGAGCTTAAATGGCTGAATAAAAGGCATACATCCACTATCGAACCTCGTGGCCGATTTCTGCCCCTTGAAACCCATTATAAACGCTATTTTTCACTGCAAATTAATTACGGTCAAAGGGATCGTCGATGTTTAAGTTTCATTTTCATTGTGGAGGAGGCCTTAGAGTTGTAATTTTTTTATTTGTCCACCGGGTGGCGCCCTTGCTTCACATTTGACCCCTGCTGGAAAACAGCGGGCTGCTCAAACAGACCTGCGGGAAAGGAAGCCTGATTCCCGGCGTGCAGCAGCGGCTTCGCCCGCTGATCGGGCGGGACCATTTTCGGTCCCTAGGACCGTGAGAGGGTGCATTTTTTTTTTTTTTTTTTTTTAGTCAACAGGAAATGACGTATTTGTTGTCACGTGTGTGCTGGAAAAAGGAGTCCCCGGTGATCGTACCCCGGGAAGATGCACTTTTTTCGGCCTAGAGGAGCAGCATTTGCCGCCTGGAGAGCAGGAGCATGTGCAGAAGACCAACCGGAGAGTTGGTGAACAGGTTGGCAAACCATGAAAGCCATATGTGTGGTGCTTCAACAAACACTCGTCCAGAGTGATCAACATAACAGTGTGTCGGGTTGACTTTTATACAAACAAACCAAAAAAAACAAAAACATGTCATTGTGAAGCTTTGGCAAATACTAGATTGGTCAACTGATGTGCCGTAAGCATCTGTCAGGCTCTCTGACAGTTAGTTAGTGTTGCCTACAGTTAAAATATATAATTGTGGTGAAGAGTTAGTATGATTTTACATAAATGGAATCCACATTTAGGAGCCCTTCAGTAAATCCAGGCCAAGCTAAGAAGATGAGCAATGGGAGAAAGACCAAGGACAGAACACATGGAGATGACTGACCAGCGAGCTTTTAATGCTTAAATCTCGTCAAAGTAACTTTTTGTTGTGACTAAATTGTAAAGAGGGATGTGTGTGTATAGAAAGATGGCTGTTAGAGTAGCAGATGTTTAATTTTGTCTAAATTCACTATTAATTTACCTAATCAATTCAAATCAGAGGGAGAGGACAAAGAGATTGTACAAGATCAGGAAGAACAAGGTGAGCCAAAGAGTGAAGGGAGATGGAAAAAACAATAATTATTTTTCACAAAATAATTTTACATACAATTCATGAATATTTTGTGTGCTTTCCAGTAGCTTGCTTAAAAAAGGCAGTGGACATTGTAAACATAACATACTAACATGAACTAGAAAATTATTTGTGAGCAAAAATGCAATGTGAATGAGACTAAAAGTGAAGAAGTCACTTGGATGAATGACGTAGCGTTTCTCCCACTGAAAACACAACGTCCAGATGAACACAATCAACCTTATTGCATACTCTGAAGTAGTTAAGTTTCAGAGTAGGGTAGGTTTGAAGAGATTTGAAGATTTTGCCATTCATTTGAATGGGAAGAGAAATTTTAAAAAGTTTAAAAGTTACAACAAAGAAAAGCAATAGCAGCGTAGTCCTGAATGTAAACTGTCAATGTAAAATCAGCCCTCTTACCAGTTTGCTTCTTGTCCAGGTGTATCGAGTTGCAGTGTGATTTTCCTTCTGTCTTTAATGAGTAATGGTACTTTAAGTGCTTGATGATTTGGTGGACTGACTGTGCTGCATGTAGCTATGAGACTGAAGCAATGTTGTGCATGTTTCTCTGCTTGTCTGCATTGCCACAAATTGTTCTATTTGGTGATGTATCATAGAACTGTACTATATAGTGTATGTAAGTTTGTATGTTTGCTAGTAACTACCATCAACCTAAGGTCTCAGCTAATTTATCTTTGCAGAGATGTTCATTTGATTGTAACAGCAGTAGGAAAGAGCAGTAACAAGAGTAGGACAGCTAAGCTAATTATGGCTAAACATTTGGAATTTAGTGAAAGCAAAAATGGACCTTGCAAAGATGGATAGGTTTATTTAGAAAGTCAGCTATTTACATTTAGTGTTCGTCCCAAGTAGGAGATTTTGAATTGAGTCTAAATTGACCGCAAATTTACTTAACTTGTTAAAATCAACCAGGCTGTTACTGAAGCAGTCGAGGAATTACCTTTGAGGTCTCAGTCATAGGTATTAATGCAAAATCTAACATTACACTAACCTTATATTTTTGTAAAAGGCAAAATGGACTTTTTTCCAGGGTGGGGGAGTGTTTCATGTCTGTAAGTTAAAATTGTTATTTTTGTTGTTTCCTGATTTCTAAGAATTGGGAGAACAATTACATGCTAACAAAATGATGCATTTTGGTTGCCCATGTTTGGTGTTGCTTTGGGCTTAGGGTAATCACTGACGATGACTTACACCTAAAAGAGCTCAAAATCAGAAAACGTTGCTCTAAAACATGTTGACATGGTAAATGAAAATGAACAATAATCCAAATTGATCATGCAAACTGAAAGACTACTTACTATGTTTCTCTTGTTACTTCATTAGCCTCAGTGTTCTCAGATCATTCTTTACATAAAAGCACCCAGTTGTCTTGCAAAGAATGTGTAGGATTAGTGAAATCACACACATTCGAAGATACTGGTAGTTATTGTTTCAAATGCCTATTTCATGACAACCAGGCTAAATTCATCTAAGGGAGTATGAAAGAGATTATCTGGATGCTGAAATGATTGGTAAAATACATTAGGCCAATAATAGTAGACCTGTGCTACATTTGTCCAGCTAGGCAACACATATTTCTGCATAAGAGATACATGAGACACCCTTTAAATAAGCAAATTTCATGTTTAAAACATGGAAATGCAGCCAAAATGGACCATACAATGGCCTCAGTGAACACATCGGCACATAAGTAGAGATGAGGAAACTCAGTCACATTAGATATTAATATTACTATGAGTAAATTATATATATTATATATTCTGTTACATGGTTTAAAGAATACAATGTGATAATCACACATGAGAACGCTGTTTCCAGTTATACAAATATATTTTATTTCACTATTAAAGAAACCAATTATGTGAATAAAAGCTCACCACAAGAACATCTCCCAACCCAGTCTTACAAAGTTGCAGTCACAATAAAAACTGGGTATGGAACATGAACTGTTGGTGAGCTAAAAAACAATCCTGGTGCTGATGCTTGTCACTGAACGTTTTGGACAGAGCTCTTGATTGAAATGCCTACCGTTGTGTGTAGGCATTTCGGTCCAGATGTTATGGAGTTCAGTTCAGCTAAGATGTATTTCTAAAGCACCGGATCGCAAAAATAGCCGCTTCTCGGCTGTTTATATTGTAAGGTAAAGACCATACAATATAAGAGAGAAAACCCCCCAACAATCAGATGATCCCCTGTGAGCAAACCCTTGATGACAGTGTCTGTGAAGGTTATCAGTCATCAAGGCCATTGGTGACGGTGGGAAAGAAAAACTCCCTTTTAACAGGAAGAAACTTTCGGCAAAACCAGGCTCAGTGAGGGGCAGCCATCTGCCTCGACCGGTTGGAGCAGAGCTGTTATAACCCCTGACGCAGCATAGCTTCTAATTCTGAAAGATACGTAGATACCTTAAACCTGCACTCTATGCAGGACACCAAGCGATGACACAACTTGCAGTACTATAGGAGTCTATGCAGAAACAGTTTTCTCTCTTGAATCTCTGTAATTCTTTTGCTACTGAGTGTCTGGGTGCAGTCACTCATTTTGGGCCAATTAAATCAAATGAACTTCCATTGTCTGAGTTATAGCCCTATTGAACCTGCGTTAACCAGGTTTAATAGGGAGGGCCAAAGTCCTAGTTGTGCTAAATTTCCTCGAATTCTCCTCGGAGATTTTCGAGTAGCTTCCTTTGTTCTTGAAAGTTCTTTTCCATTTGTCTCATCGCTTCCCGTCCATTCCACATCTTTTTGGTAAGGTCGCTAACCGTATTTTCTAAGGCCTTATTTTGTTGTTTGAGTATGTCAACTTGGACATCGTAGTTGTTTATCAGATTGTTATGTGCTTCCTGTGAAACTTTGCAAACCCAAGCTCAGACTCCCAACGCCATGTCTTGTTTTCAAGGCTTCCTGTACATTACACAGATTTTTCTTGACAAGCTCTCTTTTCAGTGCCTCACATTCATGGCACAACAACTCCTTTTCTCTGTTGGTCTTGTTAAAATCATGTTGGTTGTCCTTTTCCATGTCTCCCACTTTTATAACCGAGCCTGTCTTGCTGCTTTGCATCTCTCCGATTTCTGCCTCCATTTCCTGCATCACCTCTTTCTATTGCAGGTCTCTTTTCCTCTTGTTTTTAGAGAACCCACGTCGTTTGAAGAGAACTTCAGCGTTTCTTTGGAGAATTTTGTTCTCAATTAGGAGCTCTCTTTTCACTGCCTCAAATTGATGGTACAAAAACTCCTTTTCTCTGTTGGTCACGTTAAAATCATGTTGGGAGTCTTTCTCAGTGGCTTTGGAGATCCGTGATTCTCCTTTCACACCCTCATCGTGTGGTTTCAGTTCTTTTTGAGAATCACCACTCCTTTTGGAAAGCTCCTGGAGGTCCTGTTCAAGAAGTTCGTTATGCCTCAATATGTCAATTTCATGTGCAAAGCATTGGAGTTCCAGGGTCTGTCTGAGCTGTTCACTGTCCGTTGTTTTGTTTTCCTCATTCATGATCCTTTTTCTTTCTTCACTCTCTTGTAACTCTTTAAAGGCTGTGTTTGCCTGATGGAGCTCAGTTTTAACAGCCTGTATTTCCTGTTGCATGTCATCTTTTTCCTTTTCAAAGTCCCTTTTCAGCTCACACATGCGTTTTACCGTCACATCATTTTCCTCTCTTAAAGACGGGTTGTCCTTTTCCATGTCTCCCACTTTTATAACCAAGCCTGTCTTGCTGCTTTGCAACTCTCTGATTTCTGCCTCCATTTCCTGCATCACCTCTTTCTGTTGCTGGATCTCTTTGGTTTTGGAGCTGTTTAAATCCTTTAGAATTTGGTTACAATATTCCAGCTCTTGAATTTTGAAGTGAATTGTTTCATTCTCTAGTTGCAGGTCTCTTTTCCTCTTGTTTTTAGAGAACCCACTTCGTTTGAAGAGAACTTCAATGTTTTTTTGGAGAATCTTGTTCTCATTTATGAGCTCTCTTTTTTGCTCCTTAAGGTCGGCGTTCTCGACTTTAAGGTCACGTATGGTAGAGTTTTGTTGTTTGAGAGTTTTATTCTCATTTTTCAGCTCTTTGATTTGCTGTTGAAGTTTTTCGTTCTCGGCTCTCATGTTGCATACAACAGGATTTGACAGACTCATATTTCAAATTGAAGTTGATGCTAAATCTCTGTACTAACTAAAAGATTTTTTAAAAAGACGGTCAACTGTGTCAGAAACGGAAGTTTCGAGTAGTTTAAGTGTTTTCCTGCCTAGTGAATTCTTCCACTCTCTTTGAAAGACTGACAAGAGTGAGAACCTCTCCCCTATTTATAGGTTTTCGGGTGCTGATGTCATAAAGAAGATCAGAGATCAAAGGGATTCTGGTGAAACGTCACTGTGTCTGGTCTGGGCAGTTCTGAATTGAATAATAACAAAATGACGGGGGGCGTGTCTGGTAGCCATGTGAAGACGTGTTGTACAGGGCTCCTCAATGGACTAACTTTTTTCATAATTCCATTGCTCCAAAACTAACGAACTTTTAACAACAGTACGATAACACGCCCGTGTGCTGCTCTGAGGCACTTTTTACATCTTCAAGGCTACGGTGTACGAAATATGAGCAAAACTAGATCGGGGAAAGAGCAGGCCGCAAAAGCCTCGGACCATGCTGAGGACAGACCGGAGGCACCACCCCATGACATGAGTGAGATTATGAGAGCTATTGCTAGCTCTGAAAAGAGGATATTGGACCGTATCGATTCAAGCACGAAAGATTTAAATGATAAAATAGACACAATCAAAGAAGATCTGGAGAAGCAAGAGACCCGTTTGGAAAGTGTTGAGTTTGCTTTGAATGTTGTATATTGTATAGCTTTTTTTTTTGTTATACGTAAAATTGTATTGTATTTATTTAAATTTTTACTTTTTAATTATTTTATTTGCATTTTTTAATCACTAGGGTTTGAGAGTAACGAAATTTCTATTCTCTGTATGTCCTGTACATGTGGCAGAATTGACAAATAAAGTTGACTTGACTTGAATACTTCTTCAGACCGGACAGTGGAGTTGGAAAACGAGGTTAGCAAGCTGAAATCGGACGTTGCTAAGTTGACCAGCAAGTTGGACGACATCGAGGGGCGACAACGCCGGTGCAATGCACGCATTGTAGGGGTGAAGGAGGGCTTTGAAAACACCGGGAAACCTACGGCAGCTATTGCTACAATGCTGAAAGACATACTGGGCCTCGACTTTACTCCGATGCTGGACCGCGCTCATCGAAGCTTGGGTCAACAGGGAAACTCCCCCAGGGCAATCGTGGTGAAGTTTCACTATTACCAAGACAAGGAAGAGGTGTTCCGAAGGGCCGCCAAGTCGCAGCCGTTGCTGCTGCAGGACATGAAGATAAGCATTTTTCCTGATTTTACAGCAATGGTGGCAAAGAAACGAGCTGCTTTTATGGAGGCTAAACGTTTGCTCCGAGGCTGGCGTTAAGTTTGGACTTTTGTTTCCAGCTGTTCTCCGCATCACTTCACCGACGGGACAGGACAATCGTTTCACCGACCCAGCGGCTGCAATAGACTTTATCAAAAAAGACTTACGACGGCCGTGAGAGGTACAGCCGTGTGAGAAAAGATAAGTTGGACTCCACATGTGTGATTGCTTGAACTCAAGGGACATAGTTATACGTCGGTGCTGGGGAGATGTCAAGTAAATAATTGGGCCATAGTCATAAAAGGCCGGAAGGTAGAATGATTTTTGATTTAATTGATTATGAATACTCTGCCTTCCTTCTTCGTTCCGATTTTTGATATGTTCGAGATATTGCTGTTATTCTGGGGCATTTGATTAGAATAAACACGGGGAAAGTGGAAAATATAAGTTTTGGAGTTTTGTTTAGTTATTAAATGTTATATATTTGCCCAGTTGAGGGGCTGTTTGAGGGTTAACAGTACGTTTAGTCACTGTGCTATCCTAGCCTGGAGGGTTGCGATCTCAGGGATAATAGTAGTAGTGATGGGATTTCCGGCTCTTTTTAGAGATCCGGCTCTTTCGGTTCGGCTCAATAAAAAGAGCCGGCTCTTTCGGCTCCGAACCGGCTCTTCGGGTTGTTTTGTTGCTTTAATTAATTTATTATTAACAATAATATAAAATTATGCACAAAAGGAATTACTAACGTAAAAACAAGTGGTTTTATTTATATATGTTTATATATAAATATATGCGGTGGCCCCTAGAGACAAAACACGTACAAACTCCAAAACACATTTCTAGCATGAACTGAACTTCCAAAGCAGAGCTACTAGATCACTTAAATTACACAATTGAAAGCATGTGTGTATTGTTTGTGTATTTATACACAGGCACTCATATATATATTCAAATAATTTTAAAAAAAGTTCATTTACCTGTTATTACCACACATCAAATCCGGTCGTTGGTACTTGCTGGCTTGTGTAGCCACAAGATAACAAAGGCTCAACACTGCGCCCAGCATCCTGGAGCACTTCTGTTGTCTTTTGTACGTGTTTTGAGTTTTTACGTGCTTCTGAGTTTTTACGTGCTTCGGAGTTTTTACGTGCTTCGGAGTTTTTACGTGCTTCGGAGTTTGTACGCGTTTTTACGTGTTTTGGAGTTTTTACGTGTTTTGGAGTTTGTACGTGTTTTTACGTGTTTTGGAGTTTGTACATGCTTCAGAGTTCATACGTGATTTGAAGTTTGTATGTGCTTTGTCTCTAGGGGCCACCGTAAATATACTTTTATTTATTCACTCCACATAAAATGTAATAAATAAATCATATAATACAAAAATCAACTATTCACATTTCAAGTTTTAACTATTTAAATTTTCAGCTTTTTCCTTTCACAAATTTAAAGTGAAAAGAACACAAAACACTGCAAACCACAACACAATTAAATATAAATTATAATATGAAAACTAAAAGAACATGCATATTCTCTGTCATATGGACCTGCATGAATAAACTTTCTCAATCCTTTATCATCTGCAACCGAAAATAGTTGTGGATGATTACTATACCTTTCTAATGTTGTTGTCCCTGCCTCTCTTTCTCTCTCTCTGGATCTGTTCCTGTGCTACTGAGTGTAACTACCGCCCCTCCCCCCTCTGCCCAGCGTAAAGCACAAGGCTCGCGTGCAGAGTGAAGCGGGAAAAAAGTGCGAGAGAGAGGCTGAGAGAAAAAAAAAAAAAAACCCACGTGACGGCTCGCGATAAGGAGCCGGCTCGCGTCGTTCACGTCAAAGAGTCGGCTCTAAGAGCCATTTCGTTCGCGAATGACCCATCACTAAATAGTAGATCAGCATGGGGTTTTGAGGCTCGTTTTATTTATTTATTTTTTTCCCTTTTTTTTTTTCCTTCTCCCCCTCTTTCTTTTGGGGGGGTTCCAGAGGTTGGGACATATTTTTTCTGCACCTGCATTTTGGTACCTGAATGGCAAGCTCGCAAAGTCATCTGCCTCTTCGTTTTATAACATGGAATGTTAAAGGTATAAATAATCCGGTTAAACGCACAAGGGTTTTTACTCATTTAAAATCATTGAGATCCGATGTTGTATATCTGCAGGAAACACACCTCCGATCAAGTGAACAAATTAAACTAAAAAAAACATGGGTAAGCCAAATATTTAGCTCAAAATTTGAGGATAGATCACGGGGTGTGGCTATTCTAATTAGGAAGGGGATTCCATTTATTCCACTATCAACTGTGGCGGATACCAGAGGGAGATATATTATTATACAGGGCAGGTTGTATGGGAAACAAGTCATTCTTGCTAATGTATATGGACCAAACTGGGACGACCCAAATTTTTATTGTACCTTTTTAAAACACCTGCCAGATTTAACAGAGTCCCATTTGATACTGGGTGGTGACTTTAACTGCGTACTTAATCCTCAACTTGACAGATCAAACCCAAAACCTGATAGCAAAATTTCAAAAGCGGGTAATGTTCTTAAATCCTTTATGCAATCTTATGCTTTTTTTGACCCCTGGAGGGACAAAAATCCTACATCTAAACAATTCTCATTTTTCTCACCAGTGCACCGGTCATACTCACGGATCGATTTTTTTTGTTGTAGATAGTAGAATTCTTCCCAAGGTTTTAGATTGCCAATACAACTCTATTGTTATCTCAGACCACAGTCCAGTACAATTAGATGTAAATTTTTATGAACGCTTAAGTCAAAAACCGGCCTGGCGACTTGATCCTTTACTCCTAACTAAAGACTCATTTAAAAAAAAAAGGTCTCTGAGCAAATACAGTTTTTCTTAGAGACAAATCAAACCCAAGGGATGAAAATGACTGTTGTATGGGAGGCATTAAAGGCCTATCTTAGAGGCCAGATAATTTCATATGTATCATTTCAAAAAAAGAAATACTTACAACAAATGAACAACCTAGCCAACAGTATAAAAGAGATTGACTGCTTATATGCAGAAAATCCAACACCAGACCTATATAAGAGAAAATTATTACTAAATTCAAAATACAAAATTCGGTCCATTCAGCAAACAGAACGTTTATTTTTCAAATCAAGGCAAAAGTTCTATGAACATGGGGAAAGAGCCGGAAAACTTTTGGCACATCAAATTAAGCAATCCATATCAGCTAACACGATTTCTGAAATCTGTAAAACCTCTGGAGAAAAGACGTCTGATCCGAAAACCATTAATGACCAGTTTAAAATGTTCTATTCCAATCTTTATACCTCAGATCCGGTTGATGAAAAAAAGATTGCTGAAACGCTTGATAGATTACCGATTCCACAAATATCGGTAAATGACAGAACAGAAATTGATAGAGAGATAACCATTAGTGAAATTGTCGAAGTAATTAAATCAATGCAAAGTAATAAGGCACCATTTTCTGGTCCTGAAAAAAAAAAAAAAAAAAGGCGATCGAAATGACTGTTGGTGCCAATCTTTAGTCCATCTAAAGGCCTAATTATAATAACAATTGAATATTACCTCAAATGTTTTTTTTGGAAAATATTCAAGTTTTATGTTTTTTGGGGCAAAAAAAGCAGTGCGCTCATGTGACGAAACCGGGATATAAAGGGTTAAAATCCGCGAAATGTAATTAAAACTTGACATGAATATTTCAAGGAGAAGTAGGTCTAAAAGATTGGCTAATTTAAAGTGGAATAAAATATTAATATATAAATTTTTTATAGCACTTTTTTGGGCGTGGTCGATTAGGACCGATAGTGTGTGCATTTTATGAAATGCGCTCCTGCAAAAAAAATAAAAGTGGATCGAAATGAATGTTGGTGCCAATCTTTGGTCCATCTAAAGGCCTAATTATAATAACAAACAAATATTACTTCAAATGGTTTTTTTTGGAAAATATTTAGTTCTTTTGTTTTTTGGGGCTAAAAAAACAGGGCGCTCATGTAATAAAACTGGGATTTAAAGGGTTAAAACAACGAAAATATAATTAAAACTTGACATGGATATTTTAAGCAGAAGTAGTTTTAAAAGATTGACTAATTTAAAGTAGAAAAAAATATTGATATATAACATTTTTAGAGCACTTTTGGGGCGGGACAATTTTTGGTCCCGAGGTTCACGAAAGGATGGGATTTTGAGGTTCTACCAAGGGTTAACTCTGAAGCATGTACAAACCCTGAAGCACGTAAAAACTCCAAAACACGTAAAAACTCCATAGGACGTACAAACTCCGAAGCACGTACAAACTCCAAAACACGTACAAAACACAACAGAAGTGCTCCAGAATGCTAGGCGCAGTGTTCAGCTTTTGTTACCTAGTGGCTACACAAGCCAGCAAGTACCAACGACCGGATTTGGTGTCTGGTAGTAACAAGTAAATGAACTTTTTTTTTTTAATTATTTGAATATATATGAGCGCTTGTGTATAAATACACAAACAATACACATATGCTTTCAATTGTGTAATTTAAGTGATCTAGGTAGCTCTGTTTTGGAAGTTCAGTTCATGCTAGAAATGTGTTTTGGAGTTTGTACGCATTTTGTCTCTAGGGGCCACCGCATATATTTATATATAAACATATATAAATAAAACCCCCTTTTTTTACATTAGTAATTCCTTTTGTGCATAATTTTATATTGTTGTTAATAATAAATTAATTAAAGCAACAAAACAACCGTAAAAGCCGAAAGAGCCGGCTCTTTTTAGTGATCCGAGCCGAAAGAGCCAGTTCTCTAAAAAAGAGCCGGAAATCCCATCACTTCTCCATACTTTGCTCGGACATAAGCGCTCTTTCAGACTCATTGAGTCTACCTGCGAGAACAAAAATCACTCAAGAAATCTCATCCTCGTCACCAAGATTGTTGTGGAAAAATACACTGAGCATCGACCCAAACTGACTTTCTCAGGTTTATCGAAAGAAGCTTCAAACCTTTGCAAAGGGATCAACACAGCACCAACGGGGTTTATACCAGCACTGACAAACAGGCAAAATAATAACAGCTCCTCTATAGCCATACAGATACAGTGAAAATGAAAGTGTTTTTGAATTTTATTTTCTGTAAATCATTTGATTTATTTAATACATTAAATATTATATTTTAGAGGCTGTTCTAATCTGATATTCCATTCTAGGCAAATTGACAGCAAATAAAACTAAGAACACTTTTAAAACTTTTTTTTAAATTAATTTTTATTTGAATTCAATTCAGTTTTATTTATATAGTGCCTAATCACAACAACAGTTGCCTCAAGGCGCTTTCTATTGTAAGGTAGACCCTACAATAATACATAACCCAACAATCATATGACCCCCTATGAGCAAGCACTTTGGTGACAGTGGGAAGGAAAAACTCCCTTTTAACAGGAAGAAACCTCCGGCAGAACCAGGCTCAGGGAGGGGCGGCCATCTTCTGCGACCGGTTGGGGTGGGAGAAGGAAGACGGGATAAAGGACAGAAAAACGTTATAATGTAATGTGGTGAAATTATTATCAACCAGGTGGTTCATGAGACAGTTATTTTAAAGTAGTCTGGTTTTAACATTTACAATGAAGAATTGTAATAAAAAATGTAATGCATTTAAGCTATGTCCACATGTACCCAGGTATTTTTGAAAACGCCGCTTTTTTGATGTAGGTGTCAGGTAAACTTTAACGTGCTCATAAGAAAACCCTAGAGAAGAAATTAGGTCTCTTCAATGGGGCATTTCTTTTGAAACTTTTGACAATCACGTTGTCAATATTGTCTTGGCCATTAAACATTAACTCCAGCACAGTGTTTGGATTTTTCCACTTTTCTCGGAGTTCATTGTATACTTTCACACTGACTTCTTCAGTGTTCTCTAAGGACATTTTAAGGTTTTGGGACAAAATTTTAGCCCAAATCCTGTTGGTAAACCTGTTCATAATGGCTTTATCTGCCCCTGGAGCCAATTCCCTTTGCCTCTTGCATTGCTTATAGCGTGCAGAACCAAATCTTTAGTGAAGCTTTCAACAACTTTTATGTACTCTTCTCGGTTTTCAGATACAGTGAGTACTCTTTTTGGTAAAGCCAACAGGGGTTCTGTAAACGTTGGGACAGTAATATCATCAAGCCGTTCGCTCAGATATAAAATCAAATATTTCTCCTTGCAGTTATGTGCTTTACAAAGATTGGTGAAAATGTCCCTGTTGATATTGGTCAGCCTTTTTGGAGATAGATCCAAATTTTTCTCGTCAATTTGAGGCCAGAGTTTTTCAAGCAGGCGATCGCTGATAGAGTCGGGATTGTGCCGCTGTGTGAAGTCCTTGTATTTAGACGAGGCTTTGCTTGTGGCCTCTGAAACTACCAACTGAATAACTTTGTAAACACACATCTTTTCTTCAGACAGATAATCAGATGCCAGAGTGATGTCATAAGAACCAAAATCTGAATCAGACTTACGGACTGACCTATGTAGTTTTTTCTTCACAGGCTTTTCCAGGGGGCAAGCTTCTATGTTGTCCAAGTCTTTTGTATCAGCTGAGTAGTTTTTCTTCGGTTCTACTGTGGCTGTGGTTTGGGTTTGAGGAGGAAACATCTGGGATGACACAGACGCTTCGTCCTCAGATGAATCACTTAAACCAATAAAAACATTTAGATATATGTTGGGTGGTGTAGGTGCACGATGCAGTGTTACAATTTCGCTATTTTCACTGTCACCTGTGGATGTTTTATCAAGACTGCTCTCCTCTGCAGTCAAATGCAGCTTGAGGTTTTTTGAGTCGGAAGAGTCCTCCAGTCCTGGAGTTTCTGTTTCTTCTTTATCACCGTGGTCATCTACAGAACTTTCTTTCAGGATGCTGTCCTTTGCTCGGGTTTCTTCTGTTTTCTCAGGGGACTCTGTGTCCACTGAGTGAAGACAGGCCTCATCAGTCTGCGTGGACACTGGATCTCCCTTCTCCACAGTTGTGTCCATTGCGTCCACTAACATGGAACAAAGTTTCAACATGTCTTTCAGCAAAGTGGAAGGCAGCTTAGTGTTGCAGTACTCTGGGTTGAACTGCAGAGATTGCCACTGTGGTACAATTGTACCAAAAAAGTGGTCACTTAAGAACTTCCATGTTTCCACTGAGGTGTAACTGTGTGCAGTTGTCATGTTTAAGTTTGTATTAATATTTCTCTGACTCTGAAATGTAGAAGTGGAAATAAATTGTTGGGTGGTTGGAGTTGTGGTTGGCATGTGTGCTCTTTGTAAACTAAATGCTTGGGATTCTGGACGGCCCCTGTGGGTTAAAGCCCCGCCCACGTTTGGCTGCAGCCACTATGATGTCACCCACTTTTCTTTGAAGTTGAACCTTCAATGGCTTGGGGGTGGGGTTTAAGATAATCTCTGACAAAGCTGCATGACATTTAAATGGCATAAACTATTAATTTAAATTACGAACTGTAAATTTTGTTCTTAAACCAGACTAGTTAATAATAATTTCACCACATAATATTGTCAAATTATTTTTTGTTTTCTTAAATAAATACATAATTCAAAGACAAGTTAGGTGATTTTTCATTGTATATCTGTTAGGATGCCTGGGTCGTTGACCCGGGTTTTGAGTTTATATATTATTTATCATTTCTATTCTTTGGTTTCTTTGTTAGAGTTCTGTTTTATGTCTCTGTGCATCCTTAGTTGCTGTCTCCCCTGTCTGCGATATCCCCGTGTCCAGTCAGTGTCTGTGTCTGTCCTGGTCCCACGTCTCTGTTCTCTCTGTTGCAGTGCCTGCGTGTGAGTCTGTGTCTTTAGTTCAGTATGTGTTATGTTTCCTGTTTTATTTTGAAGGTCCATGTCTGATGTTAATGTATCTGGTTTCGCTTCCCCTTGTCTCGTTAGGCCTGATTTGCCCCAGCTGTGTTTCCCTCCTGTTACCCATTCCCTGATTGCTCCCTCTGTGTATTTAAGGCCTGTGTTTCTCTGTGTCTGTGTTGTGATCTCATTTATGCTGTGTGGTCTGTCTACCTGCTTATCGTTAGCTTGATAGCATAATTGCCTAAGTCATTTTTTTGTGTTTTCGGAAAACAAGAAAAAACTAATTTTCTAAATATCACATGCATATTTTTAATTGATATTTTCACAGAACATTTAAGTATATGTGAGGAAAAGTATGGAAAAAGAACAAAACCCAACATCATTTCTTTTGTCTAATAAAAGTGACTTAGGCAGATTATGCCTATGACTTAGGCAGTTTTTCTTCAAACTATAAAATGAACATGACATACTATAATGTAACCATAACACACTGTAACTTTTCAATTTTAATCACAAAATGGCAGCTAGAGTAAGGAGACTTACTCACTTCACCTCACCCACCCATTAATTTGCAGAGGAGGCCTGTAGGCTCATAAAAGAGGTGTGCGTGTGTCTATGTGTGTTTGTATCTGTCTGTGTGTGTTTGTCTCTCTCTTCTCTCTCTTTCTCTTCGTGTGCGGGTGTGTGCGTGTGTGTGTGTGTGTGTGCGTGCGTGTGTGTGTACTATTTGGTAGGCTATGTATACTACTGATGAGGAAGATCATCATAGTACTTGTGGGCCACTCTTGGTAGTACATTTTTCATTGACTGTAAGTCACTGTATTTCCTCAGGGTGATGGGCAACTGAGCAGGAAAGAGTGGGATCCACTTGAATGGCTTGTTGTCGGGTATGCTGATGCGCCGAGGCAGGTCTTCCCAGTCAGATTCAAAATCCAGCTTGTACCTGATCCGTCCATCAGTCAAGTACTGCAAAGCCCGGAGGTCATGGACTGTGGGGTCCCCAACTTTTTTGCCGGGTCGAATATTGGTGACATAGGTGCCAGATAACTTCATGAAGTCATTGTGGTATAGTTGAGTCACCCTGTATGGGGATGGATTAATGCGTGCAGCCTCAAAGATGACAACGTAATCTCGTGGAGTGTAAACGTCTTGCACAATGCGCCGTTCAATTAGACTGTGCATGGAGTCACACTCCATCTGTGTGTGGCCTGCAACTAGAAATTTCTGCTCAATGCTGACACCATGCTTCATGGCCAGGTAAAGGTAGGCGTTGCTGATGGTAGCACACCGGTTCTGATACCCGCAGCCATCACTCCAGACAATGACTTTCTCAATGTTTCTGTTGGCCTGTAGGACAGACTCAAAGTGGTTGGACTGCAGATGTGCAAAAACCTCACTGCTGAGGGAGCCTTCATGTTCTTCCCAAGCATAACAGTACCCATCTCTGTTGTTCATGTTGAAGCAGGTAAAGTTGTGCATCTGTAATTTAGTTTTGTAGTACATTGTACTTGCTTTTGTCTGGGGGCAAAGAAGAACGCGTTGAAGGTCCATTGTCCACACTGAAAGTGTGTCACTGGATTCATTTTTGTCTGCAGCCTTTTCAGCTTGAGCCTGACTCTTCAATCTCAAGTGTGTAGCAAGAGCATCCTCATCTGTATTTCCTACCTTGGCGCTTACACAGATGTCACATTGGTCTTTTTTTGGAATGAACACAGAGTAATCCTGCTCTCCAAAAACCTTCCGAAAGTATGTCTCACTCACAGCACGCTTTCCATTCTCATTGGCAGCATTCTGGTATTCCTTGTGAAGCTCTCTCAAAACTGTTCCTGGCTCCAGGAACTTCTTGTTCTGATAAGAGGGAACCTGGCGGCAGTAATGGGATGGGACTGTAGGTATTCCAGAGAGCCACTCTTTCAGGAAGGCCTGGTCTCCATCTGATATTGGCATATGAGGACCAGTCTTGTTGATCTTGGGGTTGGGCTGGGTATGAGTGTTGGGTTTCATGCCTGCAGTTAACCATGATCCAATGGTTCTCAGGGCAATACCAAGTGTGGAACAGAAAAGATTTTTGCACACAGGTATTTTGCATCTATCTGAGAGTTGCAGGTGGTATAGCAGAGATGTTGTTCTCCTTGAATCAACACCACCTTTCTTCTGTTTTATGGGCACATTTTCAACAACAGTCTGGATATACACCTTGCGTGTCTCCCAGGAAGGCATGGACCAGAAATTGTTGAAGATTCCTCTTCTCTCAACTTCAGTCAGTAGCTCACAACTTCTTTTCGTTGACTTGAAGCAGTGCTGTGATGTGCATGGTGGGCCCATGGCCTTTGGTGGTCTCTCCTGTCCCATTGTATTCTTGTAATTCTCTCCCTTCAGACGCTTTTCTTTGATGACATTTTTCTTCCACGTATGGGGCAGTGGACGCTTGTGACGAACAGCAGAAGTGCTGGGGGTTGGACTGGCTTCCTCTTCCTCTGCTTCCACCTCCCCTCCTTCCTCTTCCTCCCCTTCATCTTCATCTCCTTCCCCTTTCTTTTCCTCTCCTTCATCTTCCTCTCCTTCTCCTTCCTTTTCCTCTCCTTCCCCTTCCTTTTCTTCTCCTTCATCTTCGTCTCCTTCCCCTTTCTTTTCCTCTCCTTCATCTTCCTCTCCTTCTCCTTCATCTTCCTCTCCTTCCCCTTTCTTTTCCTCTCCTTCATCTTCCTCTCCTTCCTCTGGCTGCTTATCAGTCTGTTGCCCCATATCAACATAATTTCCTCCTTCTCCCTCATCTATATCCACCAACTCCTCTAAGTTCACATCAACTTCCTTTCCTGATGATACAACAGAAAATAAAATGCTGTTGGAGTATCTTAAAATGGTAAATCAAGATGACATCTAAATCTACTTGTGTAGTCAAAATGTCTGCTATGTAAAAAAAAAAAAAAAAAAATCAATTTGTACTATTAATATCAAATCAAATCAATTTATTTTTGTATAGCCCAAAATCACAACCACAGTCGCCTCAAAGGGCTACATGAATATTACTGGCAATAGAGTTCAACCAGTATCAGTCATTTGAACACAGTCAATATAAAGTCCAATTTAACAATTAACAATGAACCCAGGGCGTCCCCCGTCCTTAGACTCTCCTCCTAATAAAAAGCAAATGTTTGAAACATAATATAATTTGCAAACTTGCTGAAAATGCTCAAATTGCCTTTGAAATTGCCAAAGATTTACTCTGGTAGCATGCTGCTGTTAGCTAGCTGCTAGCTTGTACTACATTACTATGCTAATGCTACACTACTAACGCTAATGTTAGCTAGCCATCATACTTTGTTTGCAACAAAAAAGTAATCTTTTAACATGGTCATAACCTCTTTGATTGAATGAAAATACATTTAGTGACCAAAAAACTAAAAAAATATTAACTTTTACCAGATGTAAATGAATCAAAAAGAAGAGCAAGGGCTTCACTTGCGGTCAACCTCTTCTTCTTATCAGCCATTTTGCATACATCAAAACTGCCTAAGTCAAATTTATTGTAGCAAAACTGCCTAAGTCCAATGGTAAAACTGCCTAAGTCAAATGAATGACTTAGGCAAGTACGTTTTTTGACTCTTATGAGTGTTGTGATTGGCCAATGACATAGGCAGACGGACAGGATGATGCAGCAGTGGTAGGGGAGTAAAGTTAGGCAAAAATCTCAATTTGACCAAAAAATGACTTAGGCACTTATGCTATGAAGCTAACGTTATGTAAGTTTATTTGGATTTCTGCTACATTTTGTAATCCAGCAATAAAACGGAGTTTTGAAGTACACTTTTGCCTCTGAGCATCTGCACTTTGGGTCCTCCTTACCACCACTCCTGCCTGCACACAGCCTGCACCTGACAATATCAAGTTACAGTTGGACATTTTAGGTGTTCCCTACATTTTAATGTAGGCATCAGGAAATAGATATCTTTTATTTTTCTTCTTTTTATTCAGATTCAAGCTGAGTATGATTAAAAAGTTGTTGTTTTTTTTTTTTTTACTTAAGACTGAAGTTTGTATTCCTATCTACTGATATTAATTCATTGTTATCTTAATATAGCTCAAGGTGGGGTGCATGCATACCCATATGGAAACGATATATATAAATCTTATAAAGTTTGTACCTCTCTTGTGTGAAACTTGTATGAAAAGTATACAAGAGTGAAAGCAGATATAAGATCCCTTGAAAAATGATATACATGAAACTTGTATATTTTGGATACTTACTAAAACACTATATGAAAGTAATGAGAAAGTGGCCACCTTCATGAGTGAATCATATAAGCCTTATATGATTCACTATATGAAGTAGACCACATCTTAGGCAAGTATTTTCTAAGTTTTTTCTATTTCTTTTCTATATGGGTATACTTGAGCTTGTATGTATACTTTTTACCCTGTGTGGATAAGAGAAAATCTAAAACTAGTGATGTGCGGATCGATCCTGAAATATCGATTCCTCCGATACCAATCATTTATGTTCTAGAATCGATTCTCACATTAAAATATCGATATTTTAGTAATTTAGGGTAAATTTGTAGTTTATAATTAACAGGAACACAGTGGAAAGAAACTATAACATTCAGATTGTCTACATTCAAAGGAACTACTTCCTCTTCCGCCTTTCATAGTCATGTGCGAAATACAGCTGTCTGTCTCGCAGCCCCTTGGCGTGCGCACTCACAACAATGGCTGAGCGTAATTGGAGTAATGTGCGAACGTATTTTACCTCCATAAAAGCTGAAACGTGGTTTGCGATACATGTGGCAAAAACGTGAGGTGTTGTGGCCACACTCGAGAGATATTCAAAAGGGCTGCTGGGGGGATAAATACATTTTACAGTGTTTATTTATCGGATAAAATACGTTAAATGTCTGGAAACAGCGGGGTTGTCCAAATTCAGAGGCTGCTTCCACCTGAGGACCTGGCCTTCGCGGTCTAAAGAAAGCCGGGTAGTACGTCACGAGCTCCCTCGGTGGAGTGAAACACTGCCGCCTGCTCCTTGCTATCTAAAATATAACAGTGCACTGGCGTAAACTCTCGACCGTCTCACACTTCTGTTTAATCAGTTTTCTGTTTGACGTTTATTCAGCTGTGTGAAAACCCAGAGGAACCCTCCCGAGGGATTAATAAAGTTAAATTTAATTTGATCTAATCTAATAACTTTAATTTCAGCTAAACTGATTTACAAATAAAACACTGAAAACGCCAAACAATAACATTTTGAAGTTATCAAAGTGACTTATATATCATGTTTAACCCGAGTAGCGAAAGACCGCGGGGATTTGAAGACGATGCGTCGGTCGGCTCAGATATTTGAAGTTTACACAGCTACATTCTCACCTGAAAATATGTTACGTTTTTTTGCGACCCAAAAAGAGAAATAAGAGTAATATTAAAACTAAGTTGCTGCCAACATTGTTGGAAACTGGAATTGGCTGGACCAGTCTGGGATATGGTTTTTCAATTTTGTTGTCCGGGTGGAAAATCAGGAGAAATTTGGGAGAATGGTGGCTCAGGGAGATTTTCTGGAGGGGCACTGAAATTTGGGATTCTCCCGGAAAAATCTAGAGGGTTGGCATGTATGGTTGTGGCAACATCACTAACCTTGTCAAACACCTCAGAGCAAATCATATCGCAGAATATGACGAGTGTATGTTGAGGTGAACTGAAGAGGAGGACAGGGACAGGTGCTGCTAAGGCGAGACAGACGTCTCTCACGGAGTCCTTTAGTGCTGCAGGCAGGCAACGTGTTCACGTAGTGCACAACTTCAGTTTTTTTCTTTCTATGTGATGAACTCTGCATTATTAAGTGATAAGAACAAGTAATCTGATGTCCTGTAATCATTATGACGCTATAATTTGAGATACAATAAATAACATAAGTAAGTATCGGATCAGTATCGTCGATACCACCCTGAATATTAATTGGTATCGGATCGGAAAGGAAATCAGTGGTACCGCACATCACTATCTAAAACTAAATTCAAACTTCTGCACCCAATTCTTCCTTTTTAAAGGCATTAAAATGTATACTGTAAAGTTAGAGAAATCATTAAAAGCCCCAAATTACAATATAATATTCATATTCATTATAAGAGCCTCTAAACTTCTCACCATATCTGTATGAAACTCCTGGCACCATTTTTGGTGATCCCAGCATCTGTTGACAAATTTGGGACGGACGTCATAGTAATTTAACCTTAGTTATGGTTCATACTAGGTTTTACAATATTATTTTACAATTTTACACATTTGACTTTCTTATATATTTCATTATTTTACTATCACTTACCACACTTTATAATTTTATCAAAACATTTCTTTCTTATAGCATTTTGAGAGGTGATTTTGGTCCAACTGTAATTATTACAAAAGGACATCTTAACTGTATAAACAACACACTGAACAACCGACAATGAAAAGAATAAAACTTCTGAACCTCTCAAGGCGCACCCTTGAAGTTTGATCAGGCTCTCGTCAGTTTACAGAACTTTTCTCTGAATGGCTGACACCCTTACCAAACACAGAGTAAGTTTACATTTCTTAAATCATACTTGCCTCTTAAAAACCCTCTCATCCGCTCTCCACTCTGGATTCTTTAATAATTGAGATTTAAGTGGTGACTCTGTCTGATCTCAGTTGCCACGCACTCGCCTTCTCCATTAGTGATGGGATTTCCGGCTCTTTTTAGAGATCCGGCTCTTTCGGCTCGGATCACTAAAAAGAGCCGGCTCTTTCGGCTCCGAACCGACTCTTCAGGTTGTTTTGTTGCTTTAATTAATTTATTATTCACAATAATATAAAATTTTGCACAAAAGGAATTACTAACGTAAAAAAAGTGGTTTTATTTATATATGTTTATATATAAATATATGCGGTGGCCCCTAGAGACAAAACACGTACAAACTCAAACACATTTCTAGCATGAACTGAACTTCCAAAGCAGAGATACTAGATCACTTAAATTACACAATTGAAAGCATGTGTGTATTGTTTGTGTATTTATACACAGGCACTCAAATATATTCAAATAATTTTAAAAAAAGTTCATTTACCTGTTATTACCACACACCAAATCCGGTCGTTGGTACTTGCTGGCTTGTGTAGCCACTAGGCAACAAAAGCTCAACACTGCGCCCAGCATCCTAGAGCACTTCTGTTGTCTTTTGTACGTGTTTTGGAGTTTTTACGCGTTTTGGAGTTTGTACGTGATTTGAAGTTTGTATGTGCTTTGTCTGTAGGGGCCACTGTAAATATACTTTTATTTTTTTCACTCCACATAAAATGTAATAAATAAATCATATAATACAAAAATCAACTATTCACATTTCAACTTTTAACTATTTAAATTTTCAGCTTTTTCCTTTTACAAATTTAAAGTGAAAACAACACAAAACACTGCAAACCACAACACAATTAAATATAAATTATAATATGAAAACAAAAAGAAGATGCATATTCTCTGTCATATGGGCCTGCATGAATAAACTTTCTGAATCCTTTATCATCTGCCACCGAAAATAGTTGTGGATGATTACTATACCTTTCTAATGTGACGTTGTTGTCCTGGCTCTCTTTCTCTCTCTCTCCATCTGTCGGTTCCTGTGCTACTGAGTGTAACTACCGCCCCTCCCCCCTCTGCCCAGCATAAAGCACAAGGCTCAGGTGCGAAGTGAAGCGGAAAAAAAGTGCGAGAGAGAGAGGGTGAGAGAAAAAAAAAAAACCCACGTGACGGCTCGCGATAAGGAGCCGGCTGCGTCGTTCACGTCAAAGAGCCGGCTCTAAGAGCCATTTCGTTCGCGAACGACCCATCACTAATATTGACTAAGTAATTAGTAATTAATTACTTTTTTAAAGTAACTTACCCAACACTGGTTATGTGTTTGTATACTTTCTGCCCAATTTGACCCATATAGCAGAAGTCAGCCTGTTTAAGGCTCTGATATCTATTCTGTATGACTTAACTTGGAGCGCCTTAGAAAAAGACTCCCTTTCGACGCCCTAGAGCCAAAAATCGACCACGCCATAAAAAGTGCTATAAAAATATTATATATTAATATTTTTTTCCACTTTAAATTAGCCAGTCTTTTAGACCTACTTCTCCTTGAAATATTCATGTAAAGTTTTAATTACATTTCGCGGATTTTAACCCTTTTTATCCCGGTTTTGTCACATGAGCGCACGGCTTTTTTTGGCGAAAAAAACGAAAAAATTAAATATTTTCCATAAAATACATTTGAAAGTTATATTTTATTGTAATTATAATTAGGCCTTTGGATGGTCTAAAAATTACCACTGACATTCATTTTGATCGGCCGTTAGTTTTTCTGCAGGAGAACGGTTTTTCACTCTTGCCCTGTTAAATGCATATTACCTTGTTGCCTTCTAAAATAAAATAAAAAGCATTATGTAAATAAAAATACAAGATCAGTTTGAACCAAATAAACATTTATTTTTCAACGATGAACAAGAACATGTATATTGTTGTTGGGAATGGGGAAATGTATGAGAGAGAAAGAGAGAGCAAGTGAAAGTGTGAGAAAGAGAGAGCTAGTGAGAGGGTGGAGGGGCTGTGTGTGGCCGGGGGGTAAATGTCTTGCTCAGGTAGAGCAGTTGCTGCAGACAAATTTGCTGTGGGCTCGGCAGGTGAACTTTCCACATTTGCTGCAGGTGTTTCCGACTCGCCTCCTTTTCTCAAAACAGAGCTCACAGGACTTCCTGCCCTTGGGATCTGTCACTCCAGAGGGGCCTGCAGCAGCACCATCCTGCGCATCTCTGACTAATTCAGCAGCGGCTGATGAGCGGGGAAGGCGCTCTCTTTTTGACAAATGAGGCTTGATCAGGCTTTCTCCCACCTCTTCTATGAACAGCCTCCTCCTGTGTGACTTCTGCTGATGCCAGGCCTGATCTACAGAGGTCCACAGCACGAAGGCGTTGTAGAGGGAGTCTATGACGTTATGAAAGAGGGCCATTGGCCATCGATTGGTCCATCTCCTGCAGGAGTAGGTGCAGACAACCTAACAAAACAACAACAACAACAAAAAAAAAACCAACATAAAACCTCTGTATATTTTACACAAGAATATATGAGCAAAAATGAATAAAGGTGTGCGTAACTGATGCGTAATGACACCCACCTTATCAAGGTTTTCGACACCTCCTTTGCATCGATTGTAGTCGTCAATGATCACCGGCTTTTTTCTTTGTCCATCGCTGACCTCCGGCCTGCGATGTTTGGTGCTCAACAAAAGCACTTTCCTGCCCCGTCAGGGAATGTAGGACACTAGGGTGTGTTTCAATGAAAAGGCAAAGGTGGAGGCATAGACGGCTCTCCCTCTCGTCTGGCGCAAAACGGGTGGAATTTCTGTTTTGTTCCGGCGAATTGTGCCGACCAGAGCCATTTTATTCTTGAGGAGTTCCTCTGCCAGTTCAAATGAGGTAAAAAAGTTGTCGCATGTCACGACGTGTCCCTGGAGCCCGTCGGTCATCTGCAGGATGACCCTCATCCCCTGATTTACTTCGGCTGGTTCGCCCGCTGCTCTCCCGGCGTAAACCTGCAGCCGCCAGGCGTAAGATGTCTTGACGTCGCAGGCTGCCCAGATCTTTATGCCGTGTTTAGCAGGCTTTTTGGGGATGTACTGGCGGAAACCACACCTTCCTTTGAACGGTACCAGCTGCTCATCCACCGTAAGGTCCCAGTCTGGACTAAACAACATCGGCGATACTTACTTATGTTATTTATTGTATCTCATAAACAGCAGGCGGTGTGCCCACATGTCCCATACCTGCCGAAAGGGAGACAATTTGTCAGTACGGCGTCCAGGTCGGGAGAGCTTGTCGTCAAATCTGAGGGCCCTGCAAATGTGCGAAAATCTTTTCTGGGACATCGCGGCCCGGAACATCCTCCTTCCCGTTTTGTCACTCCAAAGGCTTTTGATTTACTCGTGTTTTGACCGGTATACACCGGCCAAAATGAGCAGCCCCACATAAGACAGCATTTCGTGGCTGTCCAAATCTCTCCATTCTGAGATTGCCCGTCTGCCATGAAGGTTTGTCATTGAAACGATATGCTGTATAATCTCATCGGTTAGGAACAACCTGAAGCTGGAGAGTGGGTCTGAAATTCGGGCGACGGCGTAGTGGGTCGGTCCCGGAATAAGCCCCGTGGGTGCTGCGACGTAGCGCAGCGTCTCGGTGTTTGTCAGGGACCATTTCTTTCCATTTTTGGCAGTCCATGCCGCTGCTTCCTCGTGCGTCTCCCCCTCGTTCTCATCTCCAGTAGAAAAATCAGAAGACGACTCCTGCTGATCGGTGTGGAGAGATGACTCCTCCGTGTCATCCCCGGAATCAGAGTCACTCTGGGCAGGTGAAGAGGAAAGATCCTCGCTGTCGGAGCACATCAGGATGTCCACTACTTCCTCGGTCCTGTAATACCGTGCCATCGTGAAAATGCCTACTCCCGCGCTACGGCTTATTCTTATAACCTCTGCTGCAGTGCACCTGCATAAACAAGCTAAGCTTGAAGACAAAATAAAGTATAATTTGTTTTTTGTTCTCGTTTTCATGTTAGATTTGTTTGCATTGCGGGGTGGACTTCAAAGAGGGAAGGCTTCTGATTTTAGACATAAACATACTTTTATCTAAAGTTAGAAGCAGACACAGACACATCTTTTTCTCTTCTTTTAGGCAAAAGGACCTTTTTTTTTTTTTTTTAAATATAAAGGTCATTGATAGTGACACAGAACACAATTCTTTTTTCACTTTCTAAAGCAGAAAGAGACGCTCAAAATCTAACTTTTTTTGGCTGGAGTTCGTTCAATGGTGAAATATGAAACAAGGGCGCCACCTGGTGGACAAATAAAAGAAAATTACAATTCTAAGGCCCCTACTTCAAAGACATTTGAAAGTGGAAAGATGACATTTAATTTGATGGTAATGATTGGGCAGTGAAAAATAGCGTTTATAATGGGTTTCAATGGGGCGTTTTTTGGCTCTAGGATCTCAGGTGGATGGAAGCTTGTAGCTTAGCCACTTTAAGCTAATCTAATGAACTCAGACTGGAATTCTAAAGTTAAAAAAAAATGTTTGGAAAGTTTGGCTATATTCTATTCAACACAGTGAAAATGGCTTGAAATTAAAAAACGCTGTGGATGAAAAATGGCTCCAGGTAGCCCAGAGGCTAAGACATGTAAATTTCCAACTGCAACTTGGGATAAACAGACATTGAGACATGACAGAAAGGGTAGAAAAAGGGACGAAACACAGAGAGACACTAACAAAAACTGAGTTCAAGATTAACTCATGTGGAAAATACACAACTAGAACACAAGTTATCTCAAATTTCCAAAGAAAAAGAACAAATAACGCGTCCATAACAAACTCAAAAACTGTTTTGAAGATACGGGACCATGACAAAAAGCCACAATGTTCAACTTCAAATTCAATAGAAGCTTCAGTTCTCACGATTACATATATAAAATGTTTAGTATTATAAAGCAGTAAGAAAACAATGGATGTCTTTCAGCACCTGGCTTTACTAAGCACATGTGGGCATAAGCCTTTGTAAAATACCACATGGACCTTATCCCGCAAGCTCACAGCAATGATATCTGTGATGGTGTCTGTGCAAGAAAAAAACCCACTTAATTTTGTATGAAACACAATCTAACTACAGGGGACGTCTGATCTTTATTTCTAATGTTACTTGTGTCTTTGGGAATTCTAATCCTCAACTCTCTCTTGATTTTAACCACATAACAGAGTCAACAAAGAAACTTTAAGAGTTATTGGGACTGGGGCCCACTGCATTAACATTGTTATTTTTTCAATACCTAATTTATGGAAATATGCCTACTTTTTCCCCTAATACAATAGGTACCAAAGACAGCATGTCTAACAGGAAGCATTTTGAAATGGAAAACTAAAAACACATTTACAAGAGACAGTTTGTTCATTGATTATTGATTTTGGTTTTTATTAGTTAAACCTATGTATTTGGATTAATTGGATCAAACCGGCAATATTAATAAAAGGCAAAAAACAAAACATAAAAGAAAAAAAACTGAAACAAAGACAAACAAAACAAAAAAACTGAAACAAAGACAAACAAAACAAAAAAACTGAAACAAAGACAAATAAAACAAAAAACAGAAAAAAATTGAAACAAAAAAGAGAAACAAAGACAAAACAAAAAAGAAAAAAACAAAACCCAACAATCAAATGATCCCCTGTGAGCAAGCACTTGGCAACAGTGGGGAGGAAAAACTCCCTTTTAGCAGGAAGAAACCTCCGGCAGAACCAGGCTCCTCTTGGGGCAGCCATCCGCCAGGACTGGTTGGGTTTTGTTTAACTGTAATTTGGATAAAGTGCCAGTTTAATATTATTTTTGAGATTAGAGCTGAAATAAGGCCCCTGGAGTAAAGCCAGTTCAACACCATAAAGTCAGACTTCACACAGTGGTGGACTCACATTCTAACCTTCTTGTATGAAGTTTAAAATTTAAACCATCTTCTCCTAACTGACAATCTGGTGCTTTCTGTGACTGAGCTTTCAAAGTCTGACCTTGTTGAATCTGTGAAATCACTGAGTTCTGTTTTTAGAGCGTCTTGTTGTCTGCATACATTCTCTTTTTTCGCTCTCATTGCTGCGACTTTCTCTTGCAGAGCCTTTTCCTTTCTCATTTTCTGCTCTAAGTTCACTATTCTGCTGACGCAAAGCCTGTTCCTTAACCAGCTTTGGCCGCAGCCCCTCAAGCTCTTTCTGCAGAGTGGTACCTTGGCTGGTAAGAGATTTTTTCTCTGCTTCCAGAGCCTTATAATTTGCCTTAATAGCCTTTCAACTGTCTATTTCTCCATTCAGTCTTTCAATTTCTGTAGTTATCTCGTTATTTTCTTTCTTCAAGACTTCTACCTGTTCCTTTAGTATGCTATATTTTTTACTCCAGTCTTCTTCAGTAAACACCTGTTTGGAGACATCAGCACGCCTTTTAAAAATACTTTTTTTGTGCCCCTGGAGGGCTTTTTCTTCCTTTTCTAGTTTTTTTTAAAGCTTTTCTCATTTCTACACGATCATTTAGCTCACTTATTTGAGCTTTTAATTTCTTGTTTTCTTTTTTCATTTTGCTCATTTGTGCCAGTTTTTCTCCATTTTCAGAGAACAGTTTCCTGAGATCATGGTTATTTTTGTAAGTTTCTTTGAGGGATGATCTGGCCTGTAGAACGTCTGTAAGTATCTTCTCGATGTCTTTCATCAACTTCTGATTTTCCCTTTTAACAGCGACATGTTGTTGTTTTTCAGACTCGTAGACCTGAACCAAATTGCTTATGTGCTCGCGTTCCTTTTTCAATCTCCGGATTTGCTGTTGCAGTGCACTGTTTTGCGCCTTCATCTCTTCTGTACATTTTTTAGCGCCTCACAGTTCTTCTCTAAGGCTGCTTTATTTATAACTGATGCCTGCAGATCTTGAAGTTCCTTCTTGAGGGCCACATGCTCTTGTGTGACACTTTCATTCTCTTCTTTAATGGTCACATTAACTTCTGGCCCGCTGTTGTCTTTGACCGTTTTCTGAGACGCTTCAACAGCTTTTCTTTTCTTCCTTCTTATTTCAGCGTTAGATTTATGATTTTGGGCTACGTCCAAGAGTTTGTTTAATTCCTTTCGAAGAGAAACACATTTTGCTCTTGCATTCACTTCCTCCGCCCTCATTACGAAATATTTGTCCTCCATATAATCAGGGCTGTGGAGCTCAGTGCTGACCTCGTAAATTTGGAGTTGCGCAGCATATAACTGTTCTTTAATGGCTTCGATCCTGTGATACATGTTCTTGTATTGGGTTTGTTTTTCGGTAGCCATCCATCCATCCTCAACCGCTTTGTCCGGGGCCGGGTCGCGGGGGCAGCAGCCTAAGCAAAGAGGCCCAGACCTCCCTCTCCCCAGCCACCTCCTCCAGCTTATCCGGGGGAATACCAAGGCGTTCCCAGGCCAGCCGAGAGATATAATCTCTCCAGCGTGTCCTGGGTCTGCCCCGGGGCCTCCTCCCGGTGGGACATGCCTGGAACACCTCACCCAGGAGGCGCCCAGGGGGCATCCTTGTCAGATGCCCGAACCACCTCAGCTGGCTCCTTTCGATGTGGAGCAGCAGCTGCTCTACTCTGAGCCCCTCCCGGATGGCCGAACTTCTCACCCTATCTCTAAGGGAGAGGCCAGCCACCCTTCGGAGGAAGCTCATTTCTGCCGCTTGTATCCGCGATCTCGTTCTTTCGGTCACTACCCACAGCTCCTGGCCATAGGTGAGGGTAGGGACGTAGATCGACCGGTAAATTGAGAACTTCGCTTTTACACTCAGCTCCCTCTTCACCACGACGGACCGGTGCAGCGTCCGCATTACTGCAGCTGCAGCCCCAATCCGTCTGTCGATCTCCGGCTCCCTTCTCCCATCACTCGCGAACAAGACCCCGAGATACTTGAACTCCTCCACTTGGGGCAGGAACTCCTCCCCGACCCGGAGTGGGCACTCCACCCTTTTCCAGCTGAGAACCATGGCCTCAGATTTGGAGGTGCTGATCCTCATTCCCGCTGCTTCACACTCGGCTGCGAACCGTTCCAGTGCGAGCTGGAGGCCCTCACCCGATGAAGCCAACAGAACCACATCATCTGCAAAAATCAGAGATGAGATTCTGAGGCCACCAAAGCGAAAGCCCTCCGCCACTTGGCTGCGCCTAGAAATCCTGTCCATAAAAATTATGAACAGAACCGGAGACAAAGGGCAGCCCTGGCGGAGCCCATCACCCACCGGGAACGAGTCCGACTTATTGCCGGCAATGCGAACCAAGCTCTTGCAACGGTTGTATAGGGATCGAATGGCCCGTAGCAATGGGCCAGACACCCCATATTCCCGCAACACCTCCCACAGGACACCCCGAGGGACACGGTCGAATGCCTTCTCCAAGTCCACAAAACACATGTAGACTGGTTGGGCAAACTCCCATGCACCCTCAAGTATCCTGGAGAGGATAAAGAGCTGGTCCAGTGTTCCGCGACCAGGACGAAAACCGCATTGTTCCTCCTGTATCCGAGGTTCGACTAACGGACGAACTCTCCTTTCCAGCACCCTGGCATAGACTTTCCCAGGGAGGCTGAGGAGTGTGATCCCCCTGTAGTTGGAACACACCCTCCGGTCCCCTTTCTTAAAGATGGGGACCACCACCCCGGTCTGCCAGTCCACAGGTACTGCCCCTGATCTCCACGCAACATTGCAGAGGCGTGTCAACCAGGACAGCCCTACAACGTCCAGAGCCTTCAGGAACTCGGGGCGAATCTCATCAACACCAGGGGCTCTGCCACCAAGGAGTTGTTTAACTGCCTCAGTGACCTCGCCCCCGGAAATTGGCGGGTCGTTCCCCTCATCCCCAGACTCTGCTTCCTCCTCGGAAGACGTGTCAGTGGGATTAAGGAGGTCCTCGAAGTATTCCTTCCACCGCCTGACAATTTTCTCAGTCGACGTCAGCAGCGCTCCGCCAGCACTATACACAGTGCAGGTAGAGCACCGCTTTCCCCTCCTGAGACGTCTGACGGTTTGCCAGAATCTCTTCGAGGCAGTCCGAAAGCCTTTTTCCATGGCCTCTCCGAACTCCTCCCACACCCGAGTTTTTGCTTCAGCCACTGCCCGAGCCGCATTCCGCTTGGCCTGTCGATACCTGTCGGCTGCCTCCGGAGTCCCACAGGCTAACCAAGCCCGATAGGACTCCTTCTTCAGCCTAGTGGCTCCCTTCACCTCTGGTGTCCACCATTTGGTACGGGGATTACCACCACGGCAGGCACCAACCACCTTGCGGCCGCAGCTCAATGCAGCAGCTTCGGCAATGGAGACGCTGAACATGGTCCATTCGGACTCAATGTCCCCAGTCTCCCTCGGAATGCTGTTGAAGCTCTGCCGGAGGTGTGCGTTGAAGATCTCGCGGACTGGGGCCTCTGCTAGACGTTCCCAGCACACCCTCACTACGCGTTTAGGTGCACCAGGTCTGTCCAGCGTCCTCCCCCGCCACCTGATCCAACTCACCACCAGGTGGTGATCAGTTGACAGCTCAGCCCCTCTCTTTACCCGAGTGTCCAGAACATATGGTCGCAGGTCTGCTGATACGATTACAAAATCGATCATCGACCTACGGCCTAGAGTGTCCTGGTGCCACGTGCACTTATGGACACTCTTATGTTCGAACAGGGTGTTCGTTATGGCCAAGCTGTGATTAGCACAGAAGTCCAATAACAGAGCACCGCTCGGGTTCAGATCAGGGAGGCCGTTCCTCCCAATCACGCCCCTCCAGGTCTCGCTGTTGTTACCCACGTGAGCATTGAAGTCTCCCAGCAGGACAACAGAGTCTCCAGGTGGAGCACCCTCCAGCACCCCCCCCAGGGACTCTAAGAAGGCTGGGTACTCTGAACTGCCACTCGGCGCATAAGCGCAGATGACAGTCAGGACCCGTTCCCCGACCCTAAGGCGCAGGGAACAAACCCTCTCGTCCACCGGGAAAAACCCCAACGTACCGGCAGCAAGCCGAGGGGATATTAGGATACCCACCCCAGCCCGCCGCCTCTCACCAGGGGCAACTCCAGACTGAGACAGAGTCCAGCCCCTCTCCAGGAGACTGGTTCCAGAGCCCAAGCCATGTGTAGAGGTGAGCCCGACTATATCTAGCCGGTACCTCTCAACCTCACGCACTAACTCAGGCTCCTTCCCCACCAGAGAGGTGACATTCCATGTCCCTATTGCCAGTCTTGGCAGCCGGGGATCAGTCCGCCAGGGCCTCCGCTCCTGGCCGCCACCCGACACACAATGCACCCGACCCCTATGGCGCCTCCTGCGGGTGGTGGGCCTCTTCGGGCTGTGCCCGGCCGGGCCCCATGGACTAAGGCCCGGCCACCAGACGCTCGCCCTCGGGCACCCTCCCCAGGCCTGGCTCCAGGGCGGGGCCCCGGTAACCCTATCCCGGGCAGGGTAAACTGTTCCCTCGGTGTCCTTTTCATAAGGGTCTTATGAATCGCTCTTTGTCTGGTCCCTCACGCAGGGCCAATTTGCCATGGGAGACCCTACCAGGGGCCAAAAGCCCCCAGACAACATAGCCCCTGGGATCCCTGTGACACACAAACCCCTCCACCACGATAAGGTAGCGATTCAAGGAGGGGTTTCGGTAGCCATTCTTCTTTTTCTTTTTTTGAACAAATCACTAAAATATTCATTGTTTTAAACGAGAAAATACACTGTGACATCACACTCATGATCACATGACATAAACCAATGTTTCCTGGCTTTTGGAGCCAGGGCACATATTTCACATTCAAAAGATCACACGGCACACCACCACACAAAAATGTTACAAATAGCATATTGATAGTTTTGCTCTATGCACCAGGCTTAGCAGAATTGGCTCAGTTTGTCCCCAGTATACCTTTTTTGCTTTCTTTTGACCACTACTCATGCTAGAGCCCTTATCTGGGTCGCAATTTTCTCCAGGACCCAGGTCAGATTGACGACTTTTCAAATATTTACCTATTGCTATTTGTGGTATTTAAAAGCTCAAGGCAAAACACAGGATGACTGACCTGAAACAATAAGAGGAATAATTCCAAAACAGTCACAGGTACAAAGTAAGGAGAGACATCCTAATGCAGAGCACTAAGTGAGTATTTGTTTGCAATACTCTCAGAATAAGAAAGTGGTTTAAAGAAATGGACTGCTATTATTAAAGTGTGTGGACACTTCTTCTTCTTGGCAGATTTGCTGCATGTTTGAATTTCTTTATTAATATATCATCATAAAATGCCAGTTAGCCATACTCTGCCTACTTAAAACTTTTCAGTCTCCCGTTTCCTTCTAAGGAACTTTACTTTGTGACAGCTACTCTGTCAAGAAGGGAGATGAACACACTGTAACAGAGATATTTGTCTCTCTCTACAGGATAAAAGTATTTATAACGTTCTGCATGTTAATAACACGTTAAGGACAAGGAATAAGAAACCATTCACAAGCTTTGTGATATTTGTAGAATGTATTAAATAGGAAAATACAATAAAGAATAAGAAATACTTTATCTCAAAAGTTTGGGAATTAAAGCTTTATTGTTGGCGCAATACTAATTTCCTCTCTGATCTGATACCAAATAAAACTCAAGCTGATATGGACGATGCTGACCCGACACAGATTGTTTGTACAAAAACTGGATGTGTTTTGGAAATTTAAACTAAGCAGTAGTGTATTTCAAATGATACCTTTCATGTTTCATTATGAAGAATTATTATACAAGAAATAAAAAACCTGCATTTGAAACATTCGATTAACAATCGCTCAAAACAAATGTGACTGAAAAAAATAATACAGTTGAGACACATTTTATAGCTGCATAAAGGTTTATAGATGTAAGATTTATACATGTTATCCTCCCTTAGTTATGCTGCAATAGATGTAGGCTGCCGGGGGATTCCCATGATGCATTGAGTTTTTCCTTTCTCACTCACTATGTATTAATAGACCTCTCTGCATTGAATCATATCTGTTATTAATCTCTTTCTCTCTTCCACAGCATGTCTTTATCCTGTCTTCCTTCTCTCACCCCAACCGGTCGCAGGAGATGGCCCCGCCCCTCCCTGAGCCTGGTTCTGCCGGAGGTTTCTGTCACGGGGTGCCGAGGCAGGCTATGTGTGAATATAAATGGACCCAAGATGCAGACTGCTTAAGTGGTGAGTGAGCTTTATTAACCAAAGGGTGACACAAACGGAGATGAGGTGGACAAAAACCTAAACCTAAGAGTAAACTAAACTGGGAAAAGCTAGGCAAAACCAAGCCTGAAACCTTGAGACATGAAACGGAGATGCAGGGAGAGTAATGCGGCCAGAATACACAGGAAAATGGAGGGGAATAACACAGACGAACCAGCAACTACTAAGACAGAAGACACGACTAAAATACACTCAGAGAACACAGGGAGATCACACACAGGTGGGGGACACAGCTGGGAGTGAGTAACGTGACAAGACTAGGGAGGCAAACTGAAACACTCACATAAGACGCAGACCTTCACAATAAAACAGGAAACACATACACGCAATGCTACAACACACAGACTTCACACAGACTGGGGAACACAGAACATAGGAACATGAAACGTTAACAGGGAATGTACAAGAACCCCAAAATAACCAAAACCACAGAATAATAATAACATAAACACGGAGTCGCAGACTCCGGATCATGACAGTTTCTTCCTGTTAAAAGGGAGTTTTTCCTTCCCACTGTCGCCAAAGTGCTTGCTCATAGGGGGTCATACGATTGTTGGGTTTTTCTCTGTATCTATGAAGCGCCTTGAGGCGACTTTTGTTGTGATTTGGCACTATATAAATAAAATTGAATTGAATTATTTGTTTCATGTATGAAATATGTTTGAGCTGTATTTTTATTTTTTGAAGCCTACAATGGCTGTTTTACTGCAAGTACACTGTTTATTTTAATGATACGAAGCCTATATGATCCACTATAACAGCTCTACTCTACAACCTTAGCTGACCAAATCTAGGCCAACTGAACTGATGTGAGGTGATCTCAGGGAGCACACGTATTACTTCAAGCTAAACTCATAAAGCTTTTTATTGTAGCATGTATTTCATTCTTTATATTCATTAATTTGAACGAATGGCTTTTAATGATGCGGGGAAATCCCGCTTTTTAAACATAAACACAAAAACCTAAGCCTTTATAAAATTCAGCTGCAGTGCTACATGTCTCTCTGTACCCGGATAGTGTCTGCCTGCAACACCAAAGGACTCTGCGAATGATGTTTGTCTCATCCTAGCAGCACCTACAGTATCTCTCACCTCTTCAGTTCGCCTCATCATGAACGTTTGTGACAACAGCTGTGTGCAGATCAACAATGGATAATATAACGAGTACTGGAGAGAGTATGAGCGTGCAGCGTTTAAAGCGTGGAAGTACTGACCTTACTTTAAGTTTGATTCCATAAAAAGTGACAAAAACATTAGTGTCCGTTGTGCGTGGGAAGAAAACTTATTTTTACAGCGAAAAAAAACCCTAAACTTCCAAGCAAGCTCCGAGTGCGCTACCACGTAATGGGAAATTCACAGAGAAACTGCCATATCCTTCCACTGACCGCTGCGGCACACCTGCACCAGGGTAAACCTCCGCCTACCCTGCTCCTGCTTTTACAGGTGAAAATAGAGCAAAAGGACCGCTAGTCTATATTAATATTAAACAAATTTCTTCCAGTCAGAGAATGTTGCATATAATTAAATTTTTGCTTGATGCATAAAGTTAAAAGATTAAAACTAATAAAACAAGTTAAAAAAAAGGGACTTTTCCATTTGATTACATTTTGTATGATGGATTATGTAGAAAAAGTAGAATTGGGCTGAGAGATCTATCGCTTTATCACCTCTTCAGGTTGTAAATTGTGTTTTTAAAAAGTAACTAAGTAATTAATTACTTTTGAAAATAAGTAATCAGTAAAGTAATGGGATTACTTTTGGGGGGAAGTAATCAGTAATTAGTTACTGATTACTTTTTTCAAGTAACTTGACCAACACTGCTTACAATCAGCCATTATTGTCAAATAACTGAGTGAGCACACGTGAGTCAAACACAAGAGTAGATCTTCTGCCCTCGTGGATCCCAGCCAAGTTTTGAATTCTTTTGTGTGTGTGTTTTGGTTAATAAAGTTGGCAGGAAAAAAACTGAAGTGTCTGTGAATTCAGTTTTCTCACAACCTTTACTGTTATATCAGTGAAAGAAAAGATTTTGTAAAAAAAACAAAAACCCCTCACACCACAACATCCTACAGTTACAAGTGTTAAGTTTAAAATGATTGTGAATGAACACATTTCAGAGGAGGTGTTGGACCAAGAGCTTAAATTGGACATGAAATACTACATGTTTAAAGGCTAATTTACACTATGGAGCAAGGGTGTAGATTTGTTGTGTGGGGCATGTAGTCCATGTCTGTTGCTGTAACAGTAGTCCATGTTTAGAATAAAAAATCCCAGCTCACTGAGTTGATCGGGGCAATAGTGCCTAAAATGTTGCATAATTTTGCTGAGAGATCTTTTACTTTGTGGTCATCTTACATCAGTAGTTTTATGGACAAAAACCAGCAGGTCATTCAGTGTTCCCTTAGTGCTAATGTGTCAGAGATGTTGGTGTGCTATAACTGAAGTAATGTTGTTAAGTACTTAAAGTCATATTCTTTTATTGTCATGACTGTATTTGAAGCTATTTTTATTTTTGTATGATACCTGATTTATATGGAATATGGCTGAAGTAAACTAAAGCCTAAAATACTTAGTCAGTCATTTGTTTAATAGTAATTTAACATTATATAATTCACATATAAAACTATGAATTGTGATTTTAAATGGTTTAAAAGCACGTAGAATAGCATATGTAGGCAAGTATGTTTCTCCTCTTTTTATCAAGAAGCAAAAACAAAAAGGAAAAAAAAAGAAACAGGGCAGGCTTCGGTCCCCACCAACACCGAAACCAAATCTACACCCTTGCTATGGAGCACTGCTCTCACATGGATTTAACACTCTCTCTCTTCCACACAGTCCTCATTTCTCGTGTGCTTTACAATCCTGAATATTACAGCAGGAAGGCAGTACAGCCAGGGAACACCCTGTGACGTCACACTCTGGACTGGCACACGATGGCAGAAAAGTTCTAAAAGTTGTAAACACTTATTTATTAAACAACACAGTAATATGTCAGATTTTGACAGCAAGGTATAAATGATTTTCATGTCCACTTTAAAAGGAGACCTGCCAAAGCAGTAATCAGACTCATATGATCAGCAGCTTATGCAACGCAGCTCCGTCGGTGCTCTGACCTGGTATGAGCGCGAGTGTCCGTCACACGTGGCTGGGTTAAAATACTGCGTCCACTGAGACATCAGTGGCTTCGTTAAATAGCACTATTTTATTTACTCCTAAGAAAATCAGTTTGGCTCAGATTAAAGTTTCAGCGCATAGTTGTACAGTAGGTGGATATTGAAAGCCTCCAGCCTGTCCAGAGATGATTATTCTATTCTGAGCTCAGCTGTCTATTAGAATTTTTGGAGTTAATTAAAATTAGAAAAAAAAAATCAAATTCACATCTGATTTGTGTTCTTTTGTTTTTGTTCAATAAGCAGATGTCGGTGTTTCGATCATGTTACGTTGAGAAGTAAAATGCTTGTTAGAAACTATGAAACACATCGTGCTGACTTCTGGGTGTTAGAAGACAATTAATAATGCTCATGAATAAGACTAAAGGCAAGAAGGTGTCCTTTATAACTAAACATGTTAATAGTACCACTAGAGTTTATAACATAGCGTGTGTATTTCAGTAATAGCCTGTATATTTCAGTGTAGTGATGTGCAGTTCTTACCAGTTTGTCGTTCGAACGTCAACACGAGTCGAGATTTCCGAGGAAACAGCTCACGTTGACGTTAGTTCTGATACTCCCTAACTTAAGTTATCCAAGTTAACTTAAGTTATCCAAGTTAACTTAAGTCAAGTCAGATAATTCTTTTGTAATGAAAACGTAAACACTCGCCGGGAGTTACCGCAGTGTCAGCTGTTTAATTCACACAGCGTGTGCAGTAACCATGGTAACAACGGACACTGAGTGGAGGATCGATGCAGGTCAGATTTTGGGAAATATCCCTCATATCTCTGAAACTAAAAAACGGTCGTTCATCAACTGTGCTGATAGTTTTCCAGCAGGACAGCTGAGAGAAGAAAAACTCAAACTGTCGGAGCAGGTTTGATCGTTCAGGTTTAAAATCCACGTTTTCACAGCAAGCGGCTCTGTTCAGGAGAAATATGTTTTATATGTGCACCGTGTGAAGCCTGCTGTACTAAAATCACTGAATGAAGAGCAAACAGTGCGTCGCATTGTCGCGAGAACATGCGTGTATTTATTAAATGTATAAATGTTATGATACTTGATTCTAATCTGCTGCTGAGTCTCTGACGCTGATGGAAACGCAACAAACAGAACACAGAGCAAGAACACCTGTTCAACCAATCACATTCATTCCACTTTGTGACAAACTGAAGCGCTCACCTCGCATCATCGGGTTTTTTCCTTCAGTTTAACCTCCTAAGACCCAAACTCTTTCATGGCAGCATTTTTAAATTCTCTTTGCTATTTGGGCTGTTTGGGACCTGATGAATATAAAAACAAAGAATTTACATATATATATATATATATTTTTTTTTTTACCGGATTTTATCTCTGACAAAAATAAGATCAATATATGAGGACATTTGTTTTAAATTTCAATAGAACATTTGCAGTATATTGTCCTTATAAGTGGTTATCAGGCCCTTGTAGAGTAAAATTTTGTATTTTGGTCTAGACATCCCAAAATGAGATGTCCACATATGTGGACGGCAGGTCCTAGGAGGTTAAGTGCCCGTGTGAAGAAATATTTAGGTCTAAAAACTAAGGTCAGTAATGTGTTAGGAAATTACGTTCTATAAATCATTAATACTGCTCTTTGTAAAATGTGTAATTCTTTAACTATTGACAAAAAGTCACAGCATCACTTCAAGGAAATATCACAGTTCTTCATAATTTTCTGAACCAAAATACAAAATGATTGTGTATGAAATGTGTATGAAACGTCTCATATATTTTAACAAAGGGACCTAGGAACTAGAGTACCTGTTTTTTTTAATGTTTTGCATGATTTGATTTCTGCTTTGTATCACTTTTTTCTACTGCTGGTGAGAAGCAGTCGTCTGCTTAGACGTGAGAAAACTGGTGTAATTTTTAGGCTTTCATATCCTATTTCTGTTTCACATCTCAGAGGCCACACTTTCCTACTGAAGATAACAATCTTTAAAAAAAACTATGTCATCAATCAGACATTTGCTGCCACTTCAGCTACTGCTGTCTGTGGGTTTTAATGTGGTGTAAACAGGAAGAATAGGTTTGTAAGGAGCTCATGAAGTTACAAACATGACTTCAAAAAGTTAGGCAAAATCTGTATATGCTCCATTTTTTTCAGATTATTTCCATTTGTGGATCAATTCACAACTGCTGCTCTAGTGAGTATTTCTATGTAACGGAGAGAAAAAAGGACACTCTGTCCCATGTTTTCTTCCTCCAACCCTGGCAGCAAACTCTGTTCAGTATACAAGGAAATATGAGATGTGGAAGATAAAAATGTTTTAGTGCTAATAATTACATCTATGAAACTACCAGTATTTCAAGTTTTGTTAGCAGATTCTGTACTTGTCTGAATCAGCCGTCTGGTCTGGTGCTGTAAGCACAAGTGAAAGGTAAGAAAATGTGCTGTCACTAATTATCACCTATACTGTACAAAGATGGATAGTTTCTGCAATAAATATAAAAAATTAAATAACAATCATTGACTATTTCACGAAATCACATTTGCTTTCATATAACCAAATAGTTTTAGTTTGTGTTCACTAAAAATCAAATAAATAGACTCCATGTGTCGGTATTGCAGCAGACTTAATGAGTAACCTAATTCTTATTGTGTAGAAGATTTATCTAATGATACTAGAATACCTGCTTATATGCTTGTTTTGATTTTCTACACAAGTCTGTGGTTGTGACTTCTTGAATAAGCCATCAGCTGGACCTTCACACCACTGAAGATTATGATAATTAACTGTATAAGAAGGATGGAGTAGCTCCTTGTCATGAAAAAGATCTGTCATGTCCTTAAGAAACAGGAAAAATACACCAAAGGCCTGACACAGAGCTTTTACACATGCATCTGTCTCGATCCATCTCCTGTTCACTGATCCCTCATCAGAAATGGTCTCAGTGGGAGGATGGATGTGAAGAAGCCGTTCTTTATTAAGGATACAGGCTAGGCTTCTGCAGTTAAACAAGAACTGTTATGAATATCAGTGGCAACAGCTCTGAATCTGAATTAAAATTTGGGGGATTGAACTGTCATCAGTGGGTTTGTTTGTTTGTTTTTTTGCATGACAATGATCCCAAACACACTGCCAATGAGATGAAAGTATGAACAGAAAATCACACAGGGGAACAGTATCAGTCATGGACGGACCTCTGCAGACTCCAGACCTCAATATTATTGAAGCAGTGTGACAAAGAAATAGGAAAAAAACACAGCAACCAAGAAAGGGCTTTGATATGTAATCCAAGATCTCTGGAGTAAAACTTCTGAAGATTACTTAAAGAAACAGCAAAAGATTTTGCCCAAAAGAGTTCCAACAGTCCTAAGAATAAAGGTGGTGACACCAAATGTTGCCTTTCCAGCTCATTAGAAACTCTGTTTGCCCTATGAACTGCATTGTACATAGCATTGTGCTGCCCCTTTAAGGCAGGTATGATAATTTGGCTGTGTTTTTTGTACCAGCAGACTTGCCGTAGTTCTTTTCCACTAAAAACAGCCTTAAAGCTAAACTGTTGTTTTTTCTACTCTTTGTTTATTTGTTCCTGCTGAGCCTGAGAGAGCAAACGCCTGTAAGGAGTTGTTTCTATCTTTTCCGCGACAGGTTTGTGTAACAGTTTCGAGTTTTGCGTGAGAAGTCTCAGTGGGAGAATGACTGTGAAGAAGCCTTTCTTAAAGAAGGCAAACAGGGATAAACGGCTGGGCTATTCCAAATTACACAAGAACTAGACTGAAAATCAGTGGTCAGATGGAGTGATGAGTCCAAATTGAAAATTTTTGGTACAGAAATATTCTGAATAAAGGTGATGACATTAAATAGAGCCTTTCAAAATTATTAGAATTGTGCAGACTCTGTTTTTGCCTTATGTACTCTCATGGATCTCCAGTACTCCTCTGCGTTTCTGCCAGTACTCTCTGTCTCGCTCCATCCTTGGGCTCTTTCTCTTCCTCTCATTCGCTCATGGTGTGTGTCTCTGGATAACCACCTTTCAGTGGTGGGGTCTTCCTGGATATCCGCCCACCTCCTGGCACACCTGGGATAATCAAGCTCACCTGGTGGTCATCACCCAGTCTGCTGGCAGCCTACTTAAGCTGGAAGCAAACCTTCATTCTTTGCCTGAGTGGTGCACTGCCAGTGTTAGTGCACCTCTCTGTCTGGTCAGTCTGTTGCATCTCAGAAAATTGTTAATCTCACTGTGCAAAAGCCTGGATGCTTCCCTGCAGTGGTGTTCATGTGTGAGAGAGATTAGTGAGCAAATTTCTGTGTCTGTGTGGATTAAATCCCAGAGACTTGCATTCACCAACAGACCCACTACCTGAAGACAGTTTTAGTTAAACAGCTACGTCCACTGTAAATAAACTCACTGCTTTCCTGTGCTTGCTGTTTTTGTATGTAGCTAATGTATGTTTTCTATATGTTTGTAAGAAATCACTCCAGCTTTTTCTATTTGCCAATAAAAATATCAAGAAATGAAGGATGACTCAAAATCCTGTGAAAACATGCCAAATAATCAACATCAGAGATAAAAACCTTTTATGTAACAAAGGTTATTTTTCCTTTATGTTATTTTCGGTTCCTAATGGCTGTGTTACTTTTAGCAACAGCAGTACTGGAGAATGTTCACAACAAAATCATGATTTGTGTTTATTAGTTTGGCTGACTGCTGCTGGCTTCATGTTCATGGGCTGCTGTGAGTACGAGGTTTGTAAAGTAGGTCACCACAGCTTCCTTGTTTAAGACAAACTCATCACATTACAGATTTTACCCACTGGTTCAGCTGGAAGCAGCCCTGAGACAAGTAAGGCCAAAGTTTACACTTATTCATATTTTCTCTTCATGAAAACGAGGATAGTTATGAAGAAACTGACTCATAACTAGAACAGCTGAATAACTACTGAAGTTGTGGTACTAACTTCTTTTCCTTTGTTCTTGTCGTGCACTTCTGTTTCAGTGTAGCTAATGTAAATGTGTGTGCTGGTAATGTCTTAAGTTTATTTTATATTATTTGATGGAGACCTGATGACAGATCAGTCATTTGTGTTCACATCTTTATATAAAATAGCAGTAAATACAACAGGTGATCCTGGTGAACACAAAATAACAAAAGAGTTACCCATAGAATGCATCCAGTTCATTCAGTACACATACATATTAGACTCCAATGAATGTTCAAAGTTAAGCCTTTAAGGAGTTTACAAAAATTTTTTAAAAAAACCTGCAAAGTTGGATTTTTGGGGGGTTTTTACTGTTTTTGGTGTGTTGGAACATTTTTTGAGGAATTTCTGAATAAATTTTATTCACAATCATAGATTTAATAACATAACAACATGTTTAAATTTAAATTTGTGCAAATAAAATTTTTATAGACAGTTCTGTACATCTAACAAAATCTGACCAAAATCAGTTAAGTTTCAATCAAGTGCTATCAAACTGGTTTTAAGCCGGTTTTTCTTCATCTCAGCTTTATTTTACAGACGTGTCCCTGTCGGCACAAGTTGAGGCTCTTTCATGTTTTTACTTTCAGCTAAGCAGAAGTTGCTTCTTCTTAACTAATGTCATTAATAATTTCATGTCTAAATAATTACACTAATACTCTGCTGTGTTTTCCTTTACTTGCTATGCCATAAAGTGTTTTACAGAGGAAGAGGTCCTCTTAGATTCATATACAACAACCCCATCATAGAAAATGATCAAGAAGAGCGTTATGTCCTTGAAGTGATGATGTGGATCAACATGTGTCTCTGCCTTCCTTTGACCATACTGATCATCTACTGTGTGTTTTATGCAGTAAGTAAATAATAATTAATATTTATACATTTTTTTATGAGTCTGTGAGTATTTGAATGATTTTAAGATTTAGAAGAAAGAAAGAAAAACACTGGTAGCATTTGTAATTATTTGAATTCATCATCATGAAAATGAAATCATTAGCTCCATCCTCACACATAATCAAGCTTACCGAATGATTTAAAAGGTGTTTGAGTTACACCATATGGGTTCTTCTTACTTCAAAAGTATTAAGTATTAGGAGAATGAGTATGTATACTAGCAAGAATGGCCAATTTATATATATATATATATATATATATATATATATATATATATATATATATATATATATATATATATATATATATATATATATATATATATGTGTGTGTGTGTATATATATATATATATATATATATATATATATATATATATATATATATATGTGTGTGTGTATATATATATATATATATATATATATGTGTGTGTGTATATATATATATATATATATATATATGTGTGTGTGTGTATATATATATATATATATATATATATATATGTGTGTGTGTGTGTATATATATATATATATATATATGTGTGTGTGTGTATATATGTATATGTATATATATATATATATATATATATATATATATATATGTGTATATATGTATATGTATATATATATATATATATATATATATATATATATATATATATATATATATATATATATATGTATACACACACACATACACATTTGTATATATATATGTACATGTGCGCGCGTTTGCGTACATATAAAAAGCACTGTTTTCGTCCGCTAGAGTGGGATTTTCACGGCATATTCTGCACCACATCATTTGTTTGAAGCCAGCTCACCTCCTGCAACCACTTTTCCGAGAATACGCGCTTGTTTTGCGATTCGGACTCCTGACATTTCTTTGAAAGTGGAGGGACACCAAAGTATTTGCTTAAAGGAGCTTGCTTCTTCAACATCTTTAAGAGTTCTAAACAAATGTCTGTCCTCCTCCAGAAAATCTGCAAACCATTTTTTCCAAAAAATTAGCTACACCCAAATGAAAGAATTTAGAAAAATCAGTACAAGGAAGAGAAATTCACAGAGAAGAAGCAATGAGAGTAATTAAACAGCTGAATTTAGTCACTCGGTTTACGCTAAAAATATGGTTTAATCTGGTACAAAAATACAAACTGGAAAAAGAGCTCGGACTGCTTCAATGGATCGCTTATGATAAGGGTTTTTTCCCTTGTTCTATGGACCAAAGATTTAAACAGTGGATTCCTAATGGATTAACAGCGATATGTACACTAATTAAAGATAGGAATTCTATGAACTTCCAGGAGATTAAACAACAACATATGTAAAACTGAAGTGGCAGAGAGACTTGGGACTGAACATATTTGATGAGGAATGGTCACAAATCTGGAAAACACAGCAGTCAACAACATCATCATTACGTGCCTGAAGATTACATTGCTGGAAAAATGTAATTAGATTTTTTATGACACCCAGAATTAGGAACAAACACACTTCATTACCACAACCGTGTTGGAAAAGCTGTGGAGATGTAATTGTGAATCATTCCCATGTATTTTGGTTCTCTCCCAAAATCCGGAAATTTGAGGAAGATGTTCATTTAGTTATAGGTTAAAATTCTGGGTTATGCTGTATCTCAGTCTTGTACATTATTATGTCTTGGTGTCATTACGGGAAATGTGTTCAACAAAGATAGAGACATATTGAAAATTATGCTTGCAGCCTGTAAATTGGCAATCACAAGAAAATGTACAAGATAGACCCACCATCGCAGGATGAATAGATCAAAATTATAGATGAAATACAAATCATGGAACAATTGACTTAGAGAATAAGGACTCAGGAAGATCAATACCATTGAAAGTGGGAGAAATGGACTGAGTACAAACTCGACAGGATAAAGACCATCACACTGATAATGAGAAATAATCAAATTGTAGAAAAATGGTAACCCAACACGTTCTTTTTTTCACCTGGTTTATTTATTTATTTACCTACTTTTTATTTTATCATTTTTTTCTTTCTTTTTATCTTCTGTTTGTTGTTATCCTCTACCCCCACTGTACAATGTTTAAAGAAAAACAATAAAAAGAAAGTTAAAAAAAGAAAGTAAAAAGAAAGATATAACATATGTGTGTGAAGGAGAGGAAATAAAGTGGAAATTTAATTTTAACATGTATTTCCTACAGGTGCAAAGAGTTAAGGTCCCCATCATCTCTTACACAAACCTCCTCATCTCCAATCTAATCCAGATGTGTATAATGATTGCTTGGGTGGCGAGAGTGGAACGAAGCATCTGTGTCATGATTCACGTCTCATGTGCTATGGCCAGTCTTTACTTCAAGATGTGCATCGCTTTGGAAAGGTACCCATCTGTGTACTTGGATGTCTATGAATGTTGTTTTCTACTGGAAAGCATCATTATTGTCAGAAACATACCATTCTGTACTGTGATAATCATAATATGTTCGCATCCTGTGTTACAGATGTTTCTTCTTTGCCTACCCACTGTTGGACTGCCTCAGACAAACTAGGAGTTCTGTGCTGGTCTGTGTCCTGGTCTGGGCTTTTTGTATTGTCAGTGTTCCTCTTGCCATAATCTTAAAAGAATTTGTACGTTTAATTATTTATGCCCTCCTTCCTGCCCCTATGTCCATCTTCTGCTTAGCCTGGACTTTCACAGCCCTGCCTGCTGCCACCTCAGTGCCCACTGAAGACAAACGAAGAAGTCTGGGAACTTTGGTTCTGTTGTTCTTTAACTACTTTGTCATGATTCTTCCCACACTGATTTTTCCAATTTTAGATTTTTTAGCAGATATAAATTTATTCTGTCATTTCATTCCAGTTTCAATCTTGTTTCTGCTTTGTCCTTTTGTGGACTTGATTTTGTTCCTTTTCATGCAAAAAGGATGCATAGACAAACTGCTAGTCTGTCTGTGCTGCTGTAGTATGAACATCACTGTATCAGATGTAGCAGCTGATTATCACTGTGACTGATGGTAACACGGAAAGGACAGCTGATGCAGTCAAAGTGAGTCAAATGTAGAGAGAACAGAGAAAATAATCAAACAGCATCCTTTACAAATATTATTTAATGTTGCCATCAAACAACAGATAAATACCAAGAATCTGAGCAGTACTACTCTCAGCTGAAGTGGCTCTGGTTTTAGATTTCCAATTAATGTTGTATTTAATATATATACATATACATATATATATATATATATATACATATATATATATATATATATATATATATATATATATTATAAGGATAGCATAATATTGTATCTTAGCTCAACAGATCAAAGGAAGAATATAACTATATATATATATGTATACACACACACACACACACACACACACACACACACACATATATATATATATATATATGTATATATATATATATATATATATATATATATATATGTATATATATATATATATATATATATATATATATATATATATATATATATATATATATATATATATATATATATATATATGTTTTGTATAAAATTGTATATTGCAATACAATAACCATTTTAGTACTGAGGTTGTGCTTGCTGGCTGATTACAGTTAATTTAGTAATGAAGTTTCTACACCACCACTATATTCGAATATTATTGTAAATAACTGGACTGAACAAACACACCAGCTGGTCATGTGGATAGAGGTTTTGTACAGATGAATTACATACATTTCAAGGGAAACATTATTATTAAATGCTTAAGGATTTAATAAAGGTACAAAGAATTGTTGTTGCTCTTTTTGCTGCTGTGCAGTGCATTGTTTTCTTTAATATTTTAAAGGTTTTCTGTATAATTATCTGGGTTTATAGTCAACTGGATTTTTCACTTTTTGTTAAACTTACCATCATTATTGTATTATATATCTTGCAATAATATTACTAATATTAATAACAACTTTACTGATAAGTTTGCAGTCTCATCAAGTCTCTAAGATAAGATAAGATACGACTTCATTGATCACACGTTGGGGAAATTTGTGTGTACAGATAGCAGAAGAAAAATACAGACAAATAAAAAAGAAAGAAGATAATACACTATATACAATGGTAGCATACACAATATGTGATTATGGATATAAATTTAATTATTCTAAAGATTGCTCATCTCTGGGGTTATCAGCCACCTAAAGCAACCTCTAAGATATATATAATAATTTACTTGTACTACGAAATGAACATGCAGAAATATGTATAGAAAGACCTTAAACAGATTGCTTATTGGATATTGAAATTATACATGGTAGCACTTTCTATTACAGCTTGGTAATAAAGGTGAATAGTAGGATAACAAGGGGGAAACAACAGGGTAATAATGCGGTAATTTCTAAGTTATTACTATGCAACTACCAAAGTAATAACCATGTAATATCAAAATTCTCCTGACCATTTATCAATGGTCATGAGAATGAAGATTGGGGAAACCTGCAGTCAGCTGAGACTGAAGAAGTCACTTGGATAAGTGACAAAACGTTTCTCCCACTGAAAACGCTACGTCCAGATGAACAGAATCAACTTTTGTAGGTCCCAGATAGGTACATTTTTCTCCAAAGCCTAATGAAGGGGGTTAACCTTGCAACTGCTCTAGGTAGGATATTTTATAGCACTTTAGTTTTAATCTTGCAGGCCTGCTAAAAAGGACAGATTATTAAATTTGCGTATCCAAAAATGTTGATCTCTCCATAGGGATTAAACCTGACAAGTTTTCTTTAAGTGCACTGTAAAAAATCTTAGGGACTGGTTTAGGCCATGGCTGAGTATAATTTTTTGCCTGGAAAGAGAAAGCAACCCAAAGCTAACTGCCAGGATTACACTTTTTTTACTGAAAAATACATTAGCCAGATCAAACATGTTGCAATATTCTGACCCTTTCTCAACCTCCACACCAAGTCAGTCGGCCTCAGTTTTTTCCTGGTTTTCCTTAACCTGATTTTCACGTGTCCCCACACTAAAAACAGTCTTCATTGTTCCTCCATGTTCTCTTCTCCCTCCTTGTTATCTTCTTCCTCCTTCTGTCTGCTGCTGTCTTTCTCTCCCACATCCCGCAGCAGTTCATGGCTGTGACATCCCATATGAAAAAGATATATTTAAATCTTATAAAGTTTGCATCTGTCTTGTGTGAAACATGTATGAAAAGCATACAAGAGTGAAAACAGATACAAGATCCCTTGAAAAATTACATAAATGAAACTTGTATGTTTTGGATACTTCCTAAAACAATATATGAAAGTAATGAGAAAGTGGCCGCTTTCATGAGTAAATCATATAAGCCTTCTATGATTCACTATATGAAGTTTGTTCTATTTCTTTTCCACATGGGATGTGCATTCTCAGTGATCCTTTGGGCAATTTTTCTTCAGCCTTGTCTTGTTTTTCAGTCTCTTCTGTTGAAACTTTACTCCATCTGTGGCAAATTTCAAACTCAGACAGTCTTTCCGAGTCCACTCAGACACAGTGATATTGCAGGTGAACTTCCCAGCTTGTGATTCTCCATCCACCAAACTGTTTAATGTGCAACTGCTCCCTTTAACGTTTAGGGCATTTTTCAAGAATTATCTTTCATAATTCTCAGAATGCATTCAGTTTTATTAATTGTTACTTATTTATTCTTATTCTTTATTTATACCTTTATTATTGTTTATCTATAAAGAGTGTTTGGTTTCTCTTTTTTTTTCAAAAACAGGAAACTGGACTTTTTCTGTTTTAGGGTCTTTTAAGGTCTGGCCCGCCAAAAAAAATGTAATAATACTAAAAGGGTTTTTAGTATTATTTCATATTTTTTCATTCTACTTTATTTATTTTGTGTCCCCTAGGGGCAGCTGGTGACCTGCAGTATCACCCTCTGCTATCCAGTTTACTGTCTGCACCCTTGTCAGTCTGTCTGGCTGTTACCCCTGCTTCACTTCCTATTCCTTTTCTTACTCATGTCTCACTTTATGCCTCTGACACTTGCAAAATACTTCACTCAGAACATTCAAAATCACTCTTTCCACAGTTTGCAATACTTCACTCAGGACAGTCACAATCATGTTCTCACACAATTTACAATAGCACTATTCTATTTGTTGCACTGCCTTATGCGTTAGGGCAAACTCCTCGGCCAGGACAGCTGCCTCTTGTAACGTGGCCACCTTCTGCATGTTCAGGTACATCACTGTCTGCTCAGGAAAACAGTTCTTAAACTCCTCCAGCAATATTAACTCGCACAGCGACTTAAAGTCTACAACACCACTCGCCTGACTCCAACTATCAAACAATATACCCTTTTCCCTTGCAAACTCAAGAAAGGTTTGCGTGGGGGGCTTTCGGAGGGACCCAAAACACTGTCTGTAAGCCTCTGAGAATGGCACTCCATACCTTATCATACACCAAACTGTCCTCAAGGGTGAGAGCTGCACACACCTGCACCTTACCGACCAGTTTACACTGCAGCGGCAAAGGCCAAACCTCTTTGGGCCAGTGCAGGGCCAGGGCAATACGTTCAAACGCATTAAGGGCATCGCTAGATGGGTTGGAGAGTGACCAACCCCCCAACCACAAGAGCTTTCATATCTTCTTTTTTCAGCGACCTGGCCACCACAATACCGTAATGGGGCGGCAACAGCACAGAGATCATCCTTTCAACACCTCCCTAGATCCTCCACTGAAGGCTGCACATTAAAATCCTCTAACCTGAACTGCGCCATAACCGCCACACACCACGAGAATAATCTCGGACAAGTTCCCACTTATGTTACGCCCGCTCCCTTGCGCTGCTCTGACCGGTGGCCACCCCGGGTTTAAGGGAGGGGGCGTAACATATGGCCATTCACTGAAGCGAGGCCTTTCATGCATGTTAGTCTATGGTAGTACTAACAAGTTTCACTCTGGTATAATCCCACACCAACTGGAGATCAGCCACACTCTTAAATAGTGTGCTCCTAACGAGGCCATCAGCTGCAGCTAGTGATGGGCAGCAGGTGTGGCAGCCTCCAGTGCAGAAACACTTCAGGTGTTGCAATCCTTCCAGTGACCCAAAACATCCGGGAACAAACATAAACATAGGCAGGGAGACGGAAGAAGAGGGAGAGAACACAACCAACACTATATACAGAAAGCAATACATTATCAAGAGGATCCCCAGCCCGAGGAAAAACAACAAGACACTTACCTCTCCCCAGAGAGGCAAGTGACGGAAGTGAGTTTGTTTCTACAGCATGTCCAAATAATATATTCAGTTCTCTGTAACTTGAATTTATGTGATTTTTTCTTTTCTTATGGGATTATTTAAGGGTAACATATAGATTATATATATTTATATAGATTATATAGATTATAATCTGATATATATAATTATAATCAGATATACTGTATATCTGATTATAAATATATAGTATATTTGTGTTCGTTCACAATAACATTTCCATTTCCTCTGATCTACTGAGTTTTAGAAATAATATTGTACTATTTATTATGTATATGATATTTATACGTAGCCAAGACAATCCTGCAAATGTAGCTGATTACAGTGATTTTAATAACGAAGCTGCTTTACCACAGGTTCAGATACTGCAGCAGGACAACAACTTCATGTCATCATCTCTCCTTTATTGTTAATAACTGGACTGAAGAGGCAGCAAGAATACTTGTGATGTGGATACGAGTTTTGTACAATGTTGAAATACATAAAGTTTTTGTATCTTCAATGTTTTTAAAGATGTAAAAGAAGACTTTCCTGTAAATAATATATAAGTAATAAAATTCTATGAGAAAAGTACTTGTTGTTGCTGTTATCTATGATCACAGTAAACTCGTCACCAACACATTTATGTTGTTAGTTGATAGTTTGAACCTTATGCAGATCTACCTTATCTCAATATGGTATCTCAATCATCTGTCATCTATGCAGGTAGAAATATTTCTATTTCTACCTAGCATCACCACAAATTATGACATCATAAAGACTGCTGATCACTGGATTTACAAACAACATAGACAGTCACTGAGCATTTAAATTATTTGTAAGAAGAATACATGGGAACACAGATTATATGAAAAAGATGACTGAAATTTTATATTTTGGGTAGTTTAACAATGACAGATATCAATAAATAACTGTTAACAATTTAGATTTTTTTAAAAGCAAAAAATCAAAAAGTATCATAGATAAAAGCTTTACTTTTCCTTTACTTTGTATTATTAGTTTCATGTAGCCACTATGTTGGGTATAGAAAACAGCACAGATCAACTGATTAGTGTATATGAAACTTGAATGTGGTAATCTTGGGTAAGAAAGTGTTTCTATGCTGAAGAAAAACCCCATCTGCACTTTGAGTGTGACCACATGTCAGTGGGGGTGGGGTGTAAATTAGGCCACCACAACTTGCATGTTCAAGACAAACTCATCATATTAAAGATTTTACAACTGAAAGCAGTCCTCAGGTAAGTAAAGACAATGTTTACAATTATTGTTATTATTTATACGTGAAGAGGAGCATAATTCAATTTATTTTAAATGTATGCATAATTATGAAGAAAAACTTTATAAATAGTTCAATTAAGTACACTGAGATTGTCTGCAGTGAGTTGCTCTTAATGTGAGTGGATATAAATGTGATCACTGGTAATGGACTATTTAATTTTGTTTTGACTAAATGATGATTTGATCAATGTGTTTAGCTGCTGACATTATCAGTTACTAGTTTGTTGGGTATGCATTACTAGTCTAATGAATTAATTCTAAAGTTAAACTTCCCTTTATGAAGGCTACCTTAAATTAGGCTAGTTTTAATTTCTTGGGTAAACAGAATGACAAATATAACAGTTGCTGAAATTTAAAAAGTTACAAGTGGTTGGTTTTTATATTTTTAAACAGAGCTTAAATAAATTTTTTTATCCCCAAATTTATCAGGGATCTTAAACACCATAAAAAACATGAAAGAAGTTGCAGTTTTAAAAAGTTCCAAATGTACATAGGAGGCTTGAAACTCTGAGAAGTTTCACACAAAGTAAAATTTTGCATGTCTTTAATTTAAATGCTATACTATATATACTACTTAAAAAAATAGAAGAACACTTTTTAAATGTTTTTAATCAGCGTAAGGTGAGTGCCATGGGGTGTTATTAATCAATGTTAATGAAATTAACAACAGGTGCATTAGAGGGACAACAAGGAGACAACCCCAAAACAAAAATGGTTTTGTATGTTGAAGTCACCTGCATTTTATCCGTCCTTATCTTTTCAGTGGATTGGTGCAGTGGCTGCAGTGATGCAGATGCTGTACCGGTCTGTTGTGGTGAAGAGAGAGCTGAGTGTAAAAGCAAAGCTTTCAATTTACGGGTCGATCTACGTCCCTACCCTCACCTATTGTCACAAGCTGTGGGTAGTGACCGAAAGTACGAGATCGCGAATACAAGCGGCAGAAATGGGCTTCCTCCAAAGGGTGACTGGCCTCTCCCTTAGAGATAGGGTGAGAAGTTCGGCCATTCAGGAGGGGCTCAGAGTAGAGCCGCTGCTCCTCCACATCGAAAGGAGCCAGGTGAGGTGGTTCAGGCATCTGACAAGGATGCCCCCTGAGCACCTCCTGGGAGAGTTTTTCTGGGCATGTCCCACCGGGAGGAGGCCCCGGGGCAGACCCAGGACACGCTGGAGAGATTATATCTCTTGGCTGGCCTGGGAATGCCTTGGTGTTCCCCCGGATAAGCTGGAGGAGGTGGCTGGGGAGAGCGAGGTCTGGGCTTCTCTGTTTGGGCTGCTGCCCCCGCAACCCGGCCTCGGATAAGCGGAAGAAAATGGATGGATGGATCTTTTCAGTATTTTTTTCAGTTTTGCATTTGGGTAGGGTCACTACTGGTTTCATGAGGAAATATCTGGACCCTACAGAGGTTACACATGCCATGCTAAAGTAGTTAGAGGGTTTCCTGGGTCTCCCAAGACAGTATCAGGAGAAAGACAGTTACTCTAGGAAAGCTGGGCAGGGCTGTAGAAGGTCCTTAACCTATCAGCATGACCGGTTTCAGTAAAGAACCGGGTGAGCACTGCCAGAGACCTACAAAATGAACTCCATCACTCTTCTGGTGTGAATGTCTCTGAAAAAACAATCAAAACAAACTTCATGAAGGTAGCATGAGAGCCCAATATACACTAGTGGGCCCTGTGGTCACTGCCCGACACCATGGAGCCCAAGTGGCATTTGCCAAGTGGGGTTTGTGGCAGAGCCACCACTGTTATCCTGTGCTTTTCACAGATGAAAGCAAGTTTACTTTGAGCACACATGACAGGTGTCAAAATGTCTGAAGCCATGGATAACATAATGCTGCCCGTAACATAATTCAGCATGACCGTTTTGGTGGTGGGTCAGTGATGGTCTGGAGAGGCAATGAAGGGACACACAGTCCTCTATGGGTTAGGCAACGGCACCCTGACTGTGATTTAGTATCAGGACCCTGCACTGGTGCAGAGGGTTCTGGGTTCCTCCTGGTGCAACACAATACTCATCCTTATGTAGTGAGAGCAGGCAGTCTTGGAGGATGAAGGAATTAATTCCACTGACTGGACCCCAAACTCACCTAAAGCCAATGGAAAACCTCTGGGTCACTTTCCACCTCAGTGATGCCCTTGTACCCACATCATCCTAGATGTGGGATGAGATTCCCCAGGACACAAGCCATCATCCTATTGTCAGGCATGCATACAAGCATGTGGCAGTATTTTGAGTTGCTATTATTATTGTTACTATTATTATTATTATTTTTTTTTTAAAGAGAGTAGAAAATTCTTCTACAGCAACTCCACCACACAGAAAGTCAGCTGGAGATGTGGGGAGTCCTGATATGGATCGAGGTCTGCTTCTTCTTTCCAGTGACCATACTGTTCTTCTGCTGTGCATGTGGTGTGGTATGTAAATACGTCCAATCTTTTTATGTCTATATAAGTTTGTGAACAATTAAAAAAACTTAGCAAAAAACAAAAACAAAACACTAAATTAAAATTAAAAACAAAAAGAAAAGAATAACATATAAAAATGAAAAAAATTAAAAATTAGCCCAGCGATAGACTGCCAGATGTCAGATACGATCCAGCACCCATGTGACCCTGAATTAGATAAGCTGTTGACTCAAAGGAGAAAGAAAATAAACATGGAGTGTTGAGTCATAATTAAAGTTAAGTAGTTACTTTAATCTTTACAAATAAAATCAAAAGTCTGACAATCAAACACTTTCCAGTTACGCTCTGTAGATTCATCTTACTATAAAAGTAGCCCATTGATAGTGTAGGAATAGTAGAATAAAATAATAAAGTCTTACCATATTATATTTTATTGGTGCAGCAAAAGTAAAGGGCAATAATGTCAACTTCACTGAACCAGATACAGTCATGTCATAAAATTAGCACATCCCATGTTAACTGTTGGGCTTTTGACATACACATTCATGAATAAATGAAACTCCTTAAAGCCAATCATGTGCTGACAGCTTCACTACTATTTAGAAATTATTCTCTAAGTTCCCAAAAGTTGATTCTGTTCATCTGGACGTAGCGTTTTCTGGGAGAAACATTTCGTCACTCATCCAGGTGACTTCTTCAGTCTCAGCTGACTCCAGGTTTCCCCAATCTTATAAACAGTACATTTGCATAATGACTGAAACTAGCACCATCAAAGCCATTGATCAGTGGTTGTTGATCAATGGTCATGAGAATTTGCATATTAATGATCAAGGAACTGACCTCCAAGCCCATTGTTCATTCAGTGGTGCTAGTTTAAGTTATTGTGCAAATGTTCTCTAAGGATGAGAGGTTCAAGCAACTTAAAGAAGTCCAGACGCTTTTCTTTCCAAGCTCCTTAGACTACGATGACCTGGATGACTGAGGACCTTCACAGACACATGCAAATGTTCTGTTTATAAAGTCAGCTGAGAGTGAAGAAGTCACTTGGATGAGTGACAAAATGTTTCTCCCACTGAAATCGCTACGTCCAGATGAACAGAATCAACTTTTGGGTATTTACTTACTTGCTAAATTGTGCATGCATCAAGATATTCTCTAAATTCCTGGGATTAATAGGGGGCTATATTGTTATTCTACAGCAAAACAGTCAACACTATCTATCTATCTATCTATCTATCTATCTATCTATCTATCTATCTATCTATCTATCTATCTATCTATCTATAGTGTTGACTGTTCTATATATATCTATATACCTATATCTATCTATATCTATCTATCTATATAGATAGATATATATATATAGTGTTTTTGGGACATAACATTTTTTGGTTTCTTATTTTGTTACTCATCTGTGTTGCTGTTATAGTCAAAGTAAGCAGGTTGACAGAGTGTGACACCTGCTGTTCACTTTTTGTAACTGCTTCTGTTATTCTTCCTGTTTGTTCTGCATCTGGAGAAATAAGTAGGCTACTGGAGAATAAATTTTACTTACTAATTGGCGTTAAATAAAAAAAATATTAAGTGTATGTCATGTACATTGGCTTCACTGTGGTGAAGCAAGAAGGTGCAGTGCTCAAATATTCATTTTATTTCTGTTGGACATACATGTGAAATTAATTTGATCTTCAATGTGCAGATGTAAGTGTTTGAAATTTGTGTTTATTTTGAGGTGTATGAATAATACACAATATATAAAAATATATATTATAGGAGAAATTGATTTTCATGTTTTCCAACATAAAAGTAAAATATTTATCTTGCTTTATAAGACATAAAATAAATATATTTATTTATTCATACACATTAATCTACACTTATGACTATATAATCTTTATTACTGCATTAATGTGGTTTCAATTAATATTTCTGGCAGGGGCGAAAATATCAGGTCCCTGTCATCTATTACACAAACCTCCTCATCTCCGTTCTAATCCATCGCAGCATGACGTTCCTTTGGTGGAGGACACTGTATGACAACAGTGCATCTTTCTTTTACAATTTTGCTGTGACGGCCAGTCTTTACTTCAGGTTGTGCATTGCTCTGGAAAGGTACCAGTGTGTGTGTGTGTGTGTGTGTACTTGCATCTCTCTGATTATTATTATGTACTCTGAAGGATCACTGTGATCAAAAACAAACTATTCTGTGTGATAATATGATCATCTTTCTGTTTTGTGTTGCAGGTATTGTTTCATTGCCTGCCCACTGTTGGACTGCCTCAGACAAACTGAGGGTTCTGTGCTGGTCTGTGTTCTGGTCTGGGCCTTTTGTATTGTTAGTGTTGCTCTTGCTGTATTTTTATATGAATTTGTACGTTTAATTATTTATGCCGCCCTCCCTGCCCCCCTGTTCATCTTCTGTCTCGCTGGGACACTTAAAGCTCTGCCTGCTGCCACCTCAGTGCCCACTGAAGAAAAACGAAGAATTGTAGGAACCTTGGTTCTGTTGCTGCTTAATTACTTTCTCATAAACCTTCCTGCAGTCATTCTATTACCTGTCAGCTTGCGTCCACGTCGCCCTGAGACAGCTACTGATTTTATCATTATGATCTTTTTTCTGTTTAGTTCATTGTTGGACTTCATTCTGTTTGCCTTCATGTGTAAAGGGCCCATTGACAGGCTGCTGGCACGTCTGTGCTGCTGCAGTATGGAGAGCAACAACACAGGAGATGTGACTGATGTTGGCACAGACAGGTCAGATCATGTAGTCAGAGATGAAGGGAAAGAGGAAACAGGGTCACATGATAGGGAAGATGAAGAGGAATTAGAAAGTGTGAGATAAGTAAACACCATCCAAAGTCTTTCTTCAGCTGAAGCCTCAGGCTGTAAGAATTGTTTTGTTGAGTAGTTGGATGATGTCAGTTTAAAAGTAGAAATTGTTTCATAATTTCTTCTAAAGGCCCCGTGGTGGTGAGGTAGCCAGAAGGACCCGGGTTCATATCCAGTTTGGGGCCTTTCAGTTTGGAGTTTGCATGTTCTCCTCAGGTCTGTGAGCACCCTCGTCAGGTACTTTTAATCCCTGCAGTCCAAAACATTAGGGTTAGTTTAACTGGTGGTCCTAAACTTCCTGTAGGTGTGAAGGGTTTCCTGTGTTAGCTTTGTCTTTAACTCCTATAAGGAGGATGAAAAGAGACTGATGAAATTTCTTCTGAAGGCTTCTTATATTCAAATATTAATCACAGAAGGTTATTATTATGTTATTGCTTTTTATAAGACATTTAATGATCATATCCAGCTTACATTGTTTTTTTTTTAATATCATACTTAATTATATTGTTGTTTAATTTCTTGGATAACTTTTGTTTTCCCTCACAGTAACAATTTATTTCCCTCTGATCTTTTGAGTTATGACACAATGTAGTGTAATATTAATATTATTGTTGTAAGATGCTTTCTTGGTTGCAGGTTTTTTATGTTCAAAAATTATTATTATTATTTTTCTGAAGTTTGAACTGAAATACCTGATATTTTCCTCATTTGTTAAACTCCTCTTCTTTGAGATATCAAAAATAAATAACTAAATAAAAATTGTCCATGGAAGTTATGATCCTCTATGCGCATTTAAATGAGCATTTAATTTCTTCTTACAGTGACTCACAGATGTCATCAAAACTTCAGAGCGAGAATGCTGAAACTATTGAATCTACTGAACAAAAACCTAAAGCAACTACTAAGGCTAAATTTATTTGTGGTACAAAACATAGATGGGAACAAACTTTTTTGTGATTCAACAGAACTGGGTGGTTTGAGGTAATACTTATTTAGTTTAGTTTACTGCACTGGTGATATGAGACACTGTATTTTTCTTCAGAGCTGTATTTGTGAAATAAAATACAATCTAGCTTGGAAAAAATAGCTTTGTCTAATTTTTTGCAGTTACAAATTGTTCATCCATTATGGGTCCTACATTTAAGGCCAGCAGGTGGCAGTTCTCTGGTTTTATAAAGATGTAAAATTAAAGTCTATGAGAAAATTGCTTGTTGTTGCTGTCATCTATGGCCACAGTAAACTCCTCACAGATACATTTATGTTGTCAGTTGATAGTTTGAATCTTAAACAGGCCTACCATTTAAAAGTATCTCAATTTGTCAGTCATCTATGCAGGACCGTGTTCATGTAGAAATATTTCTATTTCTGCCTGGCAACACCACAAACTGCTGATCACTGGGTTTATAAACAACCTAAAGCAGTCGCCAAGCATTGAAAGTACTTGTACAATGCAAACTTGTGAACACAGATTGCATGAAAAAGTGTACAGAAAATTTATATTTTAGGGGGAAATAAATCAATACATAAGTGATAACAATTTAGATTTAAAAAAAAAAGCAATAAATGAAAAAGTATCATAGATAAAAGGTTTAGTTTTCTTTTATTTTGTATTATTAGTTTCATGTAGCCACTATGTTAGGTTTATAAAACAGCACAGATCAACTGATTAGTGTATACGAAACTTGAATGTGGGCTACATCTTGGAAAAAAAAAGTTGCTTCTATGCTGAAAATAAACCATCTGCACTTTGAGTGTGACCACATGTCTGTGGGGGTGGGGTGTAAATTAGGCCACCACAACTTCCACGTTCAAGACAAACTCATCATATTACACATTTTACCCACAGTTTCAACTGAAGGCAGACCTCAGGTAAGTAAAGACAATGTTTACAATTATTGTGATCATTTATAAGGAGCATAATTCAATTTATTTTAGATTGATGTTTCTTAAATTAGTTGTCTGATCCTGGTGAATATAAAATAAGTACTGTATTTAGCTGCTGACATGATCAGTTACCAGTTGATTGGGTACACATTCCTAGTCTAAATTAAACTTGCCTTCATGAAAATGACCTTAAATTAGACTGTCTTGATGCATGGTCAATCATCCAGGTAAGTAAATCTCCAAAAGTTTATTCTGTTCTTCTGGATGTAGCACTTTCTGTGGGAGAAACAGTGGACACTCTTTCAATGATGAGGATGTACACATCCTGGACAGGGAGGAACGCTGGTTTGAGCGCGGAGTCAAGGAGGCCATTTACGTGAAAAGGGAAAGACCATCTCTGAATCGAGGAGGGGGCCTAAGGGTACATCTGTCACCATCTCACAATGCTGTGATTGCAGCCATTCCCCAACTCACTGTGAATGGTACTCATGGCCATTGATCAGTGTTTTGTAATCAATCGTTATGAGAATTTGCATAATTATGATGAAGAAACTGACCTCTCAGCCCATCGTTCCTTTGGTGGGCTGGTTTCAGTCATTGTGCAATGGACTGTTTATAAGATTTGGGGAAACCTGCCTTCAGTTGAGACTGAAGAAGTCACTTGGATGAGTGACAAAACATTTCACGGAAAATGCTACGTCCAGATGAACAGAGTCAACCTTTGGAGATGAAATTAGACTGGTTTTAACTTCTTGGGTAAATATAATGTCAAATTTAGCAGTTGCTCAAAGTTAAAACGTAACAATATAAAAAAAAAAAAAAAACTTTAATATGGGAGAAACACAACTGGACAATCACTTTGGTAACAACATTTAAGTAAAAATCATATGTTAAAAATCACAGATGTTAAAGTTTTTCGATATTTTCTTTTGTTATTAAAACTTCATGCTTAGTCGGTTAGAGAAAAAAAAAAAAAAGCCAATATGAAAAACACATTTTCTGACTGTGGCACTTAGAGTTCATGTAAAACTGATGGTTTTAACAGAGTTTAAACATATTGTTTAGCTCTGAAATTTATATACCTAGTTCCTCTACCTAAGAAGTTATCGCGGATCCAAAATACTAAAGAAATTACAGTTTTAAAAAGTTTCAAATACACATTGGGGGTCAGTAACTGTCACGGCGGGTGAGGAGAGCCGTGTAGAAAAGGAAAAAGGAGGATCCAAGTGCAGGCAGTCGTGAAGGTGTAAAGGTGGTTTATTGAACATGAAAGTAAACACAAACGGCAAATGGCGCTGGAACTAAACTATACTGGGATCAACTAAACTACAGAGCACAAACCTTAACGAGAACGACCAGAAGAAACTAACGGCGGACAGCAGGGAGAACACGCAGATGAGGGAGGGTGGAAACACAGACGGACCAGCAACTACAATGACGGAGGACATGACTTAAATACACCTAGAGAAACACAGGGGAATTACACACAGCTGGGAATGATCAACAAGACGAGACAGAGGTAAAACTGAACACACTCACATGAGACCCAGACCTTCACAATAAAACAGGAAATGAGAACACCACACCAAGACGCAGACCTGACACTGAGAGACAGACAGAATGACACATGGAACCTGAACTAAACTAAACGTGAGATACAACCGAGAACAAATCCTTAAACATGAAACTCAAATAATAAACATCATAATCATCATCATCATCATCATCATCAAAACGGCCAGCAGAGGCGAGGCGGAACGGGTCGAGCTGGCTCTGACGGCGGTGTGGCAACCGCAGGACCAGACGAGGCAGGACCAGACGAAGCTGAAGCTGAAGCCGAAGCGGAGGCTGGACCAGACGAAGACGATGCTGGACCAGGCGACGGCGTGGGCGGAGCTGAAGCTGGAGCGGAGGCTGGACCAGACGAGGCTGATGAAGACACGGAGGCTGGACCAGACGAGGCTGATGAAGACACGGAGGCTGGACCAGGCGTGGATGACGGCAGCGGGACGGCTGCGGAACCTGACGGCAGCGGGACGGCTGCGGAACCTGACGGCAGCGGGACGGCTGCGGAACCTGACGGCAGCGGGACGGCTGCGGAACCTGACGGCAGCGGGACGGCTGCGGAACCTGACGGCAGCGACGCTGCAGGCAGTGATGCGAATGGCGATGATGTGAAGGCTGTAGGCGGTGGCGTGAATGCTGCAGGTGATGATGTAGAGATGTGCTGGCTGGGTCCTCTGGGACCGTCAGCAGGTGTGAGGACGTGCTGGCTGGGTCCTCCAGGACCCTCAGCTAACGAGGCGTGGTGCTGGGTGGGCTCCTCGGGCCCTCCAGCAGACGTGGCTTGAGGCTGGACGGGCTCCTCAGGCCCTCCAGCTGACGTGGCTTGAGGCTGGACGGGCTCCTCGGGCCCTCCAGCTGACGTGGCTTGAGGCTGGACGGGCTCCTCGGGCCCTCCAGCTGACGTGGCTTGAGGCTGGCTGGGTTCTCCAGAACCCCCAGCAGACGAAACATGGTGCTGGCCGGGCTCCTCGGGCCCTCCAGCTAGAGCAGACACTGAAGCAGCAGGTACGGAGACCTCTGCCAGTGAGGACACTGGCTGGGACTGAGCAGCACAGTGGCTAGACTCAGGCAGCAACAGTGGAATGCAGTCCTCAGAGGGCTGAAAGCGTTCCCCAATACACTCAGAGGACGGAGGCGGACGGATGAACTCACTTGAACTCTCAGGGGGTGCTGAGAGCTGAGACTGTTCTGGTGAGCTCTCCGGTGAGGCTGCTGGCGCTGGTGTCTTGACCTCTAGGGGTCCAGAGTTGGCTGGTGACTGACACCCAGCCTTTGGGGAGGCCCTAGAGGGAGCAACTGTCTCTGACATGGCCAGCTTAATAAGAGAACCAACAGATGTTGTGGTGAAGTGTGTTCCCTGCTTAGAATGAGACAGTGAGGATGGTGGCTGAATGACTGAGTGGGTAGGCTGCTGAACTGGTGGCAACTGAGCTACAGGTAGCGAAGTAGTAACAGGTGGTGGAGTGGCTGGCTGAACTGAGGGCAGCTGGGCGGCTGGCTGAGGTGAAAGTGAGGATGGGACAATATGGCCAGAAAAACCAGTTTCAGAAAGTTTTATTACTTTCCCTGAAGGAACTGACGGAGACAAGAAAGCTTCCCTGACGCTTAAATTCCCTATGTTCGTAGTGCTAGGCTCAGCTACTCCGGGCATGGGAACAACAGCATGAACATAGTCATTAGCACAAAAAGTCTGCTCAACAAAGGTAGTCTTAGGAGCAATGGCCATGGGCGAGACAGGGAAATCCTTATGATTTTTAGAGGAGACACAAAAAAATAGCTCCAGAAGAAATAGACCTAGTATCTGGGTCAGAAGGAACAGAAAGAGTGTCTGTTTCACCCACCACAGCCGACTGTTTTGTCATCCTGAAGTCCGGCTGTGGGGTGCCGCGCCGGTGACGCGAACGTCGCTTCCTCCCTGCCGACTGCTCCGGCGGGCCGGGCAAAACCTTCGCCGGCGGGCCGGGCAAAACCTTCGCCGGCGGGCCGGGCAAAACCTTCGCCGGCGGGCCGGGCAAAACCTTCGCCGGCGGGCTGGGTTGGGAAGCGGTAGCGGCTGGAGGGTGGAGGTGAAGTTCGTGGAGAATGAAGTTTTGTACCAGAGGGTGTAGTGAGTCCAATAGCCAGGGATAATCCGTGAGCAGCTGTTGCAGTCTGGCTTCCAGAACGTGGAGGAATGCTTCTCCCTCGTGCTCTAGCCACAGGTTGATTATTTGTGAAGCGGAGTTCGTGATGAGGTCCCGAAGCTCCGTGGGTGGGGTGAATGCCGCTGGATCCATATCTGGCTGGTCCGTACTGTCACGGCGGGTGAGGAGAGCCGTGTAGAAAAGGAAAAAGGAGGATCCAAGTGCAGGCAGTCGTGAAGGTGTAAAGGTGGTTTATTGAACATGAAAGTAAACACAAACGGCAAATGGCGCTGGAACTAAACTATACTGGGATCAACTAAACTACAGAGCACAAACCTTAACGAGAACGACCAGAAGAAACTAACGGCGGACAGCAGGGAGAACACGCAGATGAGGGAGGGTGGAAACACAGACGGACCAGCAACTACAATGACGGAGGACATGACTTAAATACACCTAGAGAAACACAGGGGAATTACACACAGCTGGGAATGATCAACAAGACGAGACAGAGGTAAAACTGAACACACTCACATGAGACCCAGACCTTCACAATAAAACAGGAAATGAGAACACCACACCAAGACGCAGACCTGACACTGAGAGACAGACAGAATGACACATGGAACCTGAACTAAACTAAACGTGAGATACAACCGAGAACAAATCCTTAAACATGAAACTCAAATAATAAACATCATAATCATCATCATCATCATCAACACAACAAGAGAACAAGAAAACAATCCCTGATGCAAACTAAAACCAAAACATAATAACCTCAAACATGGAATAACAAAAACATGAAACTCCACATACTGGGTCCAACGGACCCAGACCCGTGACAGTAACTCTGAGAAGTTTCTCACAAAGTAAAAGTTTGCATCTCTTTACTATATATTCAGTTCAGTCCAGTTCAGTTCTTTTTTATTTCAAACATATACATTCACCAACGTTTCATAAAATCATTCCATACAGTTGTTTGAAAGGGAGTAGGCAGAAGTATATACTTATTTAGCCCTACCCCCTCAGGTTTACATCCTCATCATCTAAATTTGAACAACAAAAACGTATACAATGCCTTCAACTTAGAACATAACATCTCAAAAAAATATTTTCACATGTTCAACTAAAACTATATTTAGATTTGCTAATTTGCAGAAGAAAATAAACATGAGTTTGACTGCTGTCTTGGGTTAATTGCATTTTCTTCATTCTTATACTTATTTAATATTTCTTTTTTGAGTTTTATTTTAAACTGGTTTATATCACTACTGACCTTTATTTCTTCTTTTAACTCATTCCAGAATTTAACTCCAGCTATTGAAATAGACATCCTTTTCAATGTTGTTCTTACTCTTTGTAATTTTAAATTCCACTTCCCTCTAAAATGATACCTCCCTTCTCTTTCTAAGAATTATATATTACATATACGAGTTTAAAAAATGTAAAGAACACTTTTAAAAAGTCTTCATCGGAATATATCATCAGAGAAGCTAACTACAACATTGATCTGGTAAGTTGAGTGGCGTGGGTGTTATTAATCAGTTTCGGCTGCTTTGGTCTTAATGAAATTAGCAAAATGTGCATCAGAGGGGCAACAATGAGACAACCACCCCAAAAAATGGTTCTGCTGAAACTGCAATGAAGGGACACACAGTCCTCTATGGGTTAGGCAACGGCACCCTGACTGTGATTTAATATCAGGATAATATCCTTGGAACCCAGCCCTTGCACTGGTGTAGTGGGTTCTGGGTTCCTCCTGGTGCAACACAATACTCGGTCTTATGTGGTGAGAGCAGGCAGCTCCTGGAAGATGAAGGAATTAATTCCTCTGACTGGACCCCAAACTCACCTAAAGCCAATGGAAAACCTCTGGGTCACTTTCCAGGAGCTCAGTGATGCCCTTGTACCCACATCATCCTAGATGTAGGAATAGATCCCCCAGGACACAAGCCATGCATACAAGCATGTGGGAGCATTAATAATTATTAATAATAATTTTTGGTGTTTTGTTGTCTCTCTCCTGTTTCTCCGTCTAACTGTGTGTGACTTTTCCCACACATGTATTTTAAGTCAAACGGGAAAAAAATATGAGTTTGAGGAGGGTCATTTGGAGGAACTCAATGTTTTTCCAGCATTTAGAGCAAACCAGTGAATCACTTTCACCACTTGCTGTTTCACTTTTTTTTTTTTCAGAGTAGAAAATTCTTCTACAGCAACTCCACCACACAGAAAGTCAGATGGAGATGTGGGGAGTCCTGATATGGATCGAGGTCTGCTTCTTCCTTCCCGTGACCATACTGTTCTTCTGCTGTGTGTGTTGTGCGGTACGTAAGTATGTCACATCTTTTTATGTCTGTGAGTGTGTGAACAATGAAAAAACAAAATTAAAATTAAAATTAACAATAGAATAAAATATATTAAAAAAGAAAAGAAATAAAAATTAGCCCAGCAACAGACTGCCGACCTGCCTACCTTTGGCCCAGTGACAGCTGGGATACGATCCAGCACCCACATGACCCTGAGCAAGATAAACAGTTGGGTAAAAGGAAAAACTGAAATAATAAATAAATAAACATGGACTGTTGAGTCATCATTAAAATTAAGTGATTGCTTAAATACTCACAAATAAAATAGTCTGACAATCAAACATTTTCCACACTGTAAAATATAAGTTGTTGTTTCAACTTAAAAATATGATGTAAAGGGCTGCCTTAAAATTTTAAGTTAAGTCTACACAGTCTCTTCAAGGTAACGTTCAAGGTAACTTTATTTCCAGGGTCCAGGACACTTCACCAAAGTATTGCCCCCCACAGCTGTAGCAGCCACTGCAAACCCTTAAATAGTCTAATATCTCTGCCATTACAATATACAATGTGAGAAATCAAACGTAAAGCTGAAGTGAACAGTACAGCAGCGAAATGTCAAAGACCCTGGTGAAGACATGAATAAACACAAGACACTAATAATATCAATGCTAGCTTGCCAGTTAATTTCTCTAAAACCCAGACCATCTCCAGTGTCAAAGATCTTGTAATAATACATTTGGTGTAGAAAAAGTACACATGTTATCATGTGGCATCTACAGGGAGGAGGGAGTTAACCCTTTGAGTTAAAGCTGAAAGTCTGCACTTCAATCACCACTTGATTGTTTCATTTAAAATCCACTTTGGTGCTGTAATTATTAAATTTACTAAAAGAAACAATGCTAACCTTCACAGTCTTGAGAGTCTGTGAGGGATCTTCCTTTAGAAAATGATTATTGGAAATATTGCCAAAATGAACTTCCACCAAAATACAACAGCCTGTGAACTTGAAAGAAATTTACAAGTACAGAGACAATATGAAATAAGCTTTATTAATTAGCTGAGTTAGCTTGCTAATATTGCAACAGTGTTTGAGTGCACAACCTTAAAGCTAGCGGCACAATACTTGTGATTTGGTAAGTGCCACATTAAACCCATAAAAAAGGTCCTATGTCAGTATTAGGTTAAGTTTGGTCATGACGCACAAGCTGGACCTTGTCGGCTAAAGTTACATTAGCTAAAGCAAACATTTCGGTAAAAGAGAAAAACCCGCGTCATGCCATAAATTCAAAACATGTTCCAACTTTTGTAGCTCTCTTTCCTTATAGTTATAATCAGAATCAGAATCAGAATCAGAATGGGGTTTATTGCCAGATGTTGAGGTTTACAACATTAGGAAATTGCTGCGGTGCTTCAGTGCAAACAATAAGAATTAAAGTGCTATGTAGAAAGAAAGATAACCAATGTTACTCACCTTGAAAGCAGATTCCAATGAAGACGATTGGAAAACGTCCAAGTAATGTGAGCATGTGTGTTTTGTGCATTTTATGTTCAATATAGGTATTTGTTGTGCCTGAAAATGAACAAATAAATGAATGAAATGAATGAATGAATGTCGTTAACCGCCAATTCCCCATGATGCACCTCGATAGCAGTCACGTGGAATCCTGCTGTGCTCAACTTCCCCACATTGTCAAGTTCACATAAGTTGCTGATTTAGCTGGACACGAGTTTTTAAGTTAGCTTTTTTTGGTGTAATTGGGACGTTTTTATTTTGTAATTCTATGTTATAACAACAACTTCAGTCATCTATTGTCAAACTGATATAGAATAATATGTTACAATAACAAGCATCTAGAATTACATTTTACAGTGCAGTTACACTCTGTAGATTCATCTTACTACAAAAGTAGCCCATTAATAGTGTAGGAATAGAGAATAAAATAATAAATTCTTAACATATTATTTTATTGGTGCAGCAAAAGTAAAGTAAAAATTTAAATCATTCAACTTCACTGAACCAGATACAGTCATGTCATAAATTAGCACGTCCCATGTTAACTGTTGGGCTTTTGACATACAGATGAGTGAATAAATGAAACTCCTTAAAGCCAAAATCTCATGTAGACGTTCAACATGTTTGCAGTTTGGCTGAAGAAAAAAACACATGTTGGGTCTAAATTTTAGCCTCAAATTTTTAGACCATTCAGTGACCTCTGCACCGGACTATATTGTTATTCTACAGCAAAACAGTCAACACTTAATTTTTTTTAGATATGTCTTAAGGTAGCTGTGATCATTCTCTGTAATATTCTCAGTAACTGCAATATATAATTCTATATACACTGTTTTTTGAGAGATACCAGGTTTGTTTGGTTCTGGTTGTCACTCATCTGTGTTGCTGTTATAGTCAAAGAAAACAGGTTGACACAGTGGGACGCCTGCTGTTCACTTTTTGTAACTGCTTCTGTTAATCTTCCTGTATGCTCTGCATCTGACCTTTCTAAATCCTGGAGACCAAATTTTACTTTCTTATTGAAAAATTAAATTAAATTAAAAAATATTTAGTATATCTCCCGCACTTTCGCTTCACTGTGATCAGGCAGGAAGGTGCTGTGTTTAAATATTCGTTTTGTTTCTGCTGGACATGCAAGTCAGATTAATTTGATATTCTAGGTGCCGATGTGAGTGTTTGAAATTTGTGATTATTTTGAGGTGTATGAATAATTAATTCAAAACAATACATTGTAATTATTATTATTTTTCATCTTTTCCAACATACAAGTAACTTACTTTTTAAGAAGTAAACTAAATATATTTTATTTATTTATTTACTCTTCATACACATTAATCTACACTTATGACTATATAATCTTTATTACTGTATTAATGTGGTTTCAATTAATATTTCCTGCAGGGTCAAAGATATCAGGTTCCTGTCATCTATTACACAAACCTCATCATCTCCGTTCTAATCTATCGCAACATGATGTTCTTTTGGGAGGAAATACTGCATTACAACAACATTGCACGTTTCATTTACTATTTTGCTGTGACGGCCAGTCTTTACTTCAGGTTGTGCATTGCTTTGGAAAGGTACCAGTGCGTGTGTGTGTGCATGTCTCTGAATATTATACTGAACTATGAGGCATTGTTCAGAAACAAACTATTCTGTGTGATAATCTGATCATCTGTCTGTTTTGTGTTGCAGGTATTGTTTCATTGCCTGCCACTGTTGGACTGCCTCAGACAAACTGAGGGTTCTCTGCTGGTCTGTGCTCTGGTCTGGGTCCTTTGTAGTGTTAGTGTTGCTGTTGCCATAGTCTTACATGACCTTGTACGTTTAATCATTTATGCCGCCCTCCCTGCCCCCCTGTTCATCTTCTGTCTCGCTGGGACACTTAAAGCTCTGCCTGCTGCCACCTCAGTGCCCACTGAAGAAAAACGAAGAACTGTAGGAACCTTGGTTCTGTTTCTGCTTAATTACTTTCTTATAAACCTTCCTGCAGTCATTCTATTAACTCTTAACTTGCGTCTACTAAATTTGACTTTTTATTCACCTCACTCTGTCACAACTACTGATTTTATCACTATGATCCTATTTCTTTTAAGTTCATTGTTGGACTTCATTTCGTTTGCTTTCATATGTAAAGGACCCATTGACAGGCTGCTGGCACATCTGTGCTGCTGCAGTATGGAGAGCAACAACACAGAAGATGTTACTGATGTTAGCACAGACAGGTCAGATCATGTAGTCAGAGATGAAGGGAAAGAGGAAACAGGGTCACATGATAGGGAAGATGAAGAGGAATTAGAAAGTGTGAGATAAGCAAACACCATCCAAAGTCTTTCTTCAGCTGAAGCCTCAGGCTGTAAGAATTGTTTTGTTGAGTAGTTGGATGATGTCAGTTTAAAAGTAGAAATTGTTTCATAATTTCTTCTAAAGGCCCCGTGGTGGTGAGGTAGCCAGAAGGACCCGGGTTCATATCCAGTTTGGGGCCTTTCAGTTTGGAGTTTGCATGTTCTCCTCAGGTCTGTGAGCGCCCTCGTCAGGTACTTTTAATACCTGCAGTCCAAAACCTGCATTAGGGTTAGTTTAACTGGTGATCCTAAACTTCCTGTAGGTGTGAAGGGTTTCCTGTGTTAGCTTTGTATTCAACTCCTCCAATTGTTATTGTTGGAAGATGTTTTATGGTTGCAGGTTTTTATGTGCAAAAATTACCTTTTTTTCCCAACATTTGAAGTAAAATACCTGAATTCCTCATTTGTTAAAATCTTCTTTGAATTATCAAAAATAAATAAATGAATAAATATTGTCCTTGGAAGTTGCATTCCTTCTTATTATCTTTATTATTATTATTTTATTATTATTTATAAACAACACAGAACTGAAAATACATTGTGTTTATTCACAGTATTTTACATTCAAAGATTCAAGATTCAAAGTGTTTACTGTCATGTGTCCATAGAAAAAAAGGCATTTCTCTGTGCAATGAAATTCTTTCTTTGCTGTCCACACACAGATGCCGATTAATATATACAATAGAAACAGAACAGATAAAAATACAAATAGCACAAATAAATAAATGAAGACAACAAATAAGACAAAATATTGAAGTGTGAAACAGAGATGTGTGCAAAAGAGCTATGAGCTTAATATTCATTGAGCCAGTTAAACAAAAACACAACTAAGGTTTACTTAATATAACCGGCCAGACAATTAACAAACAGGGGTATCTGCTGAGAGATATGTGACGTCATGTGCACATCGCTGCATGAAATGAATAGTAGTATCAGTTATATGAAGTTCTAATCAGTATCTGTTTCAAACAATATTTTTGTTTTCTCTTGCCTCCTCTACTCCACCACTACTCTCTTCTCCTCATCTCCATCTCCTCCTGTTCCTCCTCACCTGAAGTGTTCGAACATAAGAAATCAGGACCATGTTTATTTATTCTTGATATTGTCGCAGCTGGTTATCATCAGCAGATATCAGACCCAGCCATCTCTGGACAGCTGACAGGAGTCGGCTAAACAATAATATAACATTGTAAGCTAACATTATGCCAGCTAATATTAGACTTTAGCCTTCTAAAACTCTTTGAGTACTGAAAACCAGTGTGATTAAATATTATATATATATCAGTATGGAGCTGGATAGGGTAGTGGTAAGACTACACGCCTTTGGAGCGGAACTGAGGAATAGAGGAACTGACCTGAAAGATAGGATTATGGTGAAGCTTGAAACCTGAATCCCCCGTAGCTGGTTACCAAGACTACGTGAAGTACCCTCAGAAGGTCTGCTAGATGATGTGAATCATCTAGCAGACCTTTGGTCCTTTTTCTTGGTGTTGCTGTCATTCGGAACCGCTACGTTTATCACTACAGTCGTCTTCTTCTGTTTGCCTACCACCACTATGACCAGTTGGGTAGCCACCACCATTTGACCGTCTGTATCTGGAAGTCCAACAGGTAGTTCGATCCCCTCAGTTCTGACTACCTTCCCTCTCTTTGATATCAAATGACTACATTTCTCCAGTCCGAACAACATTCCAATGTCATTGCTGTATATCCTGGTGGTGTGGATCAGTTAATCAATGTCACTCTTGGCATACAGCTTGATGTCATCCATGTACAGGCGGTGGCTGACAACTGATACACTCCGTAGTCAGTATCCATAGCCAGTGTTGTCAGTGATTTCACTGAGAGGGTTCAGGCCTGCCTACCCTGCCACTGAGAGTACAAATTGGCTGGTTCTGTGGAGAACGGCTGGTTTATTCTCCTGCCTTCTATCTCTCTGGTGTACCTCATCAAGCAGCTGGCCAAGGCTGTGAGCCATGGCTTAGCAGTTTCCAAGGCTTCAGGTATGGACAGCCTTGGAAACTGCGCCTTGGTTTTTTTTTTTGGGGGGGGGGGGGGTTTCTGTTTTTTTTTTTTTTTCAAAATACTGTTCAAATTTATATAGTGCTGCAGAAACTGTGCACCTCACCCCCCTTTCTTCTCCCACATGTTTACACTGAGTAGGAGATGCTCTGTATCTCATTGTACATTGGTATAGTGACAATAAAGGCATTCTATTCTATTCAACTCTTTCTATTAAAGTAAATAAACAAAATATTGCCGGTAAGTTAGTTTGCATTAAAAGCTTAATAACCTCTACAGATGTGTCAGAACTTTCACACCCTGTCTCTGTTCACACCTCTGAGGTCACAGGTTCTGACTGAAGATAGCGATCTTTAAAAATCATCAACAAGGTGTTTGTTGCCACTTCAGCTACTCTCATCTGGTGGGTCTGTGGGTTTTAATATGGTGGAAACAGGAAGATTAAGCTTGTTAGAGGTTCATACAGTCACAAATATGGTTTCATAAAGCAGCTGCCAACTGCAGGTTTTAATAAAGTTAAGAAAAACACATGTATATACTACATTTGTTTGGGAGTATTTCCAGCTTTAATTCACAAGTGATGTTCTAATAATTATTCCCATAAAAAGGAAAGTGTTTTTATCAAAAAGCAGCTCTGTGCTCATTATACAAGAAAATATAATTGTTAGACATAAATTTTTGAGTGTTAAATAAGAGATTATAGATTCACCAAAACTGCAGAAATTATTTAGTTTGAAACTGAAATACAGATTTAATTTTAGCTGTAATTCATTTATATGGTTATTGAAATGAATACTGCCAGAATTTTTTTATTTTTCAAAGAGCAGAAGATTCTGTTCTTCTTTAATCAGTTTACTGTTATCCACTCGATGATTGTAGTAAAGATACGACTACTTTTGCCTCCCTCTATAACCTGTTATAAAGATACTATTGAACAATGTGTACTAGCTTGTGTAAAAATACTGTCACATGTATTAAGAGTCATTAGAGCTTTTTGGTTGTCTACTTCATGGGGATCAGGCCATCAGCTGCCCCGTGGCTTTAAACTGCCACTGCTGATAATGTGCCATGGAAACACCTTTGAGACCAGATTTCTACCTGAATAAAAACTTTTACTAACAGTCACAGGAGCTGATGTCATGTTTGCTGTCACAACGTTTTTAAACGGCAACCTCAACATCGAAGTTTACCGGAAGCCCACACATACGGACCAGTACCTCCTCTTTGACTCCCATCACCCTCTAGAACACAAACTTGGAGTAATCAGGACCCTACACCACCGGGCAGAACATGTTCCCTCTAAGCCTGAAGGAAAAAAGAAGGAACACACACATCTAAAGGAAGCACTCAAAACGTGCGGCTATCCTAAATGGGCGTTTTTAAAGTCAGCAAAGAGGCACAGAAAAGAAGACCAGACACCAGCGAGGGAGGATAAGAAGGACAGACGCAACAACATTGTCATCCCCTATGTAGCCGGTGTATCAGAAAAACTCAGGAGAGTTTTCTCCAAGCATGACATCCCGGTGCATTTGAGACCCAGTAACACGCTCAGACAAAAACTGGTTCACCCGAAAGACAAAACGCCAAAACACAGACTTAACAATGTGGTGTATGCTGTACAGTGCAGCGAGGAATGCCCAGACCTCTACATTGGAGAGACCAAACAGCCACTTCACAAGCGCATGGCACAACACAGAAGAGCCACCTCCACAGGACAAGACTCAGCAGTCCATCTGCATCTTAAGGATAAAGGACACTCTTTCGAGGATGCCAATGTTCACATTTTGGACAGAGAGGACAGATGGTTTGAAAGAGGAGTGAAAGAAGCCATCTATGTCCACTGTGAGCGACCATTTTTGAACAGAGGCGGGGGTTTACGACACCAACTCTCTGCCATCTATAATCCAGTTTTGAGATCCCTTCCCAGACGCCTTAACGCCCACTCACATCCTGGGCCATCTGATCTCAGGAATTCGCATGATAAGGTGGGGCCAGGTTTCACAATGAACACACCCGAAACTCTGGCTGATTGGGACCCACGCCCAGTTTCACACCTTGGCTCAGGCGATTAGAGGATCATCAGGGGGTCCTTTTGTCCCTCTGTGGGGGGTCACTCCCACTAGGTTTATATCTGGGACTCTCCACCATTTGACCTTAGAACTGAAGAAGCTTCTCGGATGAGAGGTGAAACGTCTTCAAGTAACTTAAAGAAGTCCAGACGCTTTTCTTTGCAAACTCCTTCGACTACGATGACCTGGATGACCGAGAACCTTCACAGACAACGTTTTTAATCCCTGATATTTTGATATATATCCCTGAAGTTTGCTGGATCTGAGTTTTGGTTTAGGCAACAGTTGGACTGAGTAAAAATCTTGATTAAAATGCATGTGCTTTTGTGACTGTAAAGCAAAATAAAACCATCAGCAGAACAGAAACGATGCAGCTTAGTTGTTGTACTGATCATTTAAGTTAAAATATATCTTGACTCTCGCTGGCTTCATGTTCGGGCGTCTGTGAGTTTGAACATCAGTGAGTACGGGGTGGAGATTATAAAGTTTGTTACCACAACTTCCTCGTTCAAGACAAACTTGTCATATTGCAGATTTTACCCAACGGTTCAGCTGGAAACAGTCCTGAGACAAGTAAGGGCGACACTTATTTTATACATGTTCATATTATTTCTATCTGAAGAGAAGCATAGTTATAAAAAACATAGAAACTGACTGAATTAGAACATCTGGAGATAGTTTATTAAAGTCACTACCTTCTTTTCTTTTGTGCTTGGAGTGAGCAGCTTTTTGTGAATGTGTGTGTTGGTAATGCACTAACTGTACCTCGTCGATCTATTTGACTAATTAATATAAATAACTTCTCCCACAGAATGTCAGGGTAACTGTAGCCTGCATAGCAACACAATGTGCAATGTGAACCATGCAGCCTAATCACATGTGTTGGTTTAAAACAGAGCCTGCAGCAGTAGATGTATTCATATGTATTACTGCTATGGTTAGTGCACTGATAGCTTTGACAGAACTGAATTATCTTTTTTTCAGTACATTTGTGTTGGTTCATCACAACATGCTCTTACTGAGTGCTGAAAATTCCTGGTCCAGCTAAATTCCTTGCTCTGAGAATCTGACCCAATAAGCTGTAATTGACAAGCCCTGTCACAGAGTCCAAAAACATTTCCTGCCATCATGAAGGTTATAAAAACTATTTGAAGCTCCTTAGAGGTGTTTTTGTTTTCATTGTTGCTGTGCAGGGATATTTTATGAGCAATTTCTGAATCATTTTTTAAACATTGGCATGTAAAGTTATCAAGATCAGTAATGCAAAGTAGTTATATATTAGTTCTAAGTTATTTGAATTGAAATTTATGGTTAATCAAATAACTGTAAACCTCTATGTGCACTCACAATAAAGGTTGAATTAAGTTGAGTTTTAATCCAGTGTTAGCAACCGACTCTAAATTGTGTGGTTTTTTATAATTCCATAATCCCTCCCTTCACCACCACTGTTTATTATTCTGTGCCAACTTTTGTTTTTATTTTTAACTTTAATTAAAGTTAAAAGTTAATTCTCCAGCACATTTGAGGCTATTCCACGTTATTATCAGTTGCCTTTGCTGCTTGTTTACCAACATAATCAGTAATTTCATGACTACATAAGAACAATGTTAACCTGCTGCTTTTTTAAAATCATTTTCTATGCCACACCAAAAGTGTATAGATTCCAACAAAACCCTATCACAGGAAAGCATCTAGAGTTTCGGAATGCTCTAGAAGTGATGATGTGGATCGACACGTGTGTCTGCCTTCCTTTGACCATACTGATGATTTGTTGTGTGGTAAGTAAATAACTTTTTTTCTATGTGAATAATTTGAAGAGTTAGTGAAATAAATACATAAATAAAGGAAGTGAATGACTTAATTAGGGATCATTAAAATTAAATAATTAGTCCTTTACACTCGAGTTCAAGCTTACTAGTGCTGATTTAGCTCACAGGTTGAGCAAATGCCCACAACCCTCAAATAATTTAAATGAGCAGCAGAGTATGATTCTGAACCAAAACCCTTTGCTTACTGAAAGACTTAAAAGAGTGTTCCGTTCCACTGTAGAAGTTGCCTATTAGTATAAAAAATGTCAATGTGTAAAATGACAGTTCACCAAAATTTAGACTTTAACAACACTCAAGCCGTGAACTACAAACGGTGTTTCAAAGAGCTCATTTAACTGTAAAACTGTGCTGATTAATTACTAAAGTGAAACAATCAACATTGTTTCAACACAGCAAAGACAAAAAACTTGACTCTCAGAAATTGTGATAACATGCATGTCCACTGCTAAGGATTAATTCATGGGCCTAACTATGTGTACATTTTCATGGTCTGAAAATGGGAATATATATATTTGAAGCACTTTTTGTGGGAAAAAGAAATGACAGCAGAGTTCAACTCAGGTTTCTGTAAGATACAAACATCAAGTGCATAAGTATAGTTTCAGTGGTACCTTGTAGTGACGTGTCGGCTGGGAACAAAGGATCTGGTTTGTGTCTCAGAGATGGAAATGCTTTTAAAAAGTTAAAATATTTTACAGACTATCAGATATTGGACGCTTTATAAAAGTAAGATGGGTATTTGTTTTTGTACTTTATAATGTATTTTTGTAGCACTCTGCTTCATGTAAGTATAAAAAGCCACACAATAATCATTTAATATAATCTATATAATCTATAAACATATAATCTGTTTTGCATATTAATAATTCATCTTTCAAATAATTTGACTTTAAATTAATTTAAGAAACAAAAACTCTGAAGAGCCGCTTGGGAGCAGAAAGAACTTTCTTCTTTTTAGTGAACGAGCAATAAGACCTCCATCAGCTGCACCTTGGCAGTACAGATACCATCCTAGTGACAAACTGTTCCTCTAAATGTGCAGTAATTTACTTTTTCACAGTGTTACAGAGAAACCCTGTGGGCAGCAAACATGGAAGCGTACACACATGCCGGCATTCACACGCATCACATGTACGGTGTGACTTAAACAAAATGCACTTTTTCCATTTACCAGTTCACCAATATTACTGAGTCAATCAGAATTTTAAGTTCATACCACTTCTAAATGTTTTACACTTAAATTATATGTAGTGCTGTGAAATCACCCGAGTGAGTATTTTGTCCTCTGGTGCTTTACATACACCAGCAGTTTGAACCATAAGAACGTTTAAAAAAGAGAAGTTCTGACATCAGATAAAAGTCTGAAAAGCAAGGAAGTCAGGAGACACTTTGATTTTACAAAGGTTGCTACAATATGAAAGAAATGTTCATAGTTGTTTTATGAATTAGTCTCCTTGCGCTGCCTGAGAGCATATAAACATAAACGGCATGTCAAATTTATTCCTGCATTCATTTCGTATTAATTTAAATATTCATTTATATTCCCTGCAGGTGCGAAGGAGTTCAGTCCCTGTCATCTATTACACAAACCTCCTCACCTCCAATCTAATCCAGATCTGCATAATGATTGTTTGGTTATTAAGAATAAGCAGTAGCATACCTGTTGTTATTCACCTCTCGTGTGTGATGGCCAGTCTGTACTTCAGGATGTGCATTGCTCTGGAAAGGTACCTGTTTGTCTTTTAGTGTGTGTACCTGCATGTCTCTGAACATTATATTGTATTTTGAAGCATCCTTACAGTCAGAATCAAATTATTCTGCACTGTGATGATACAAATTTGTGGAGTTTTTTGTGTTGCAGGTTTTTATACATCACATATCCACTGTTGGACTGCCTCAGACGAACGAGGAGTTCTGTGCTGGTCTGTGTCCTTGTCTGGGCTTTTTGTATAGTCAGTGTCCCTCTTGCCATAGTCTTACATGAATTAGGACATTTAATTATTTATGCTGCCCTCCCTGGTCCTCTGTTCATGTTCTGCTTAGCTCGGACCTTCAGAGCCCTGCCTGCTGCCACCTCAGTGCCCACTGAGGAGAAACGTAGAAGTCTAGGAATTTTGATTCTGTTGTTCTTTTACTACTTTGTAATGATTGTTCCCACAATCACCTCTCATGACGTCTTTTTGATTTTTTCTTTGCTCAGTCCTTTTGTGGACTTGATTCTGTTTTTTTTCATGCGAAAAGGATGCATTGACAAGCTGCTGGCATGTCTGTGCTCAGCTGATGGAAGAGTGTGACTGACAGCACAGACAGGTGGGCTGATGTGGACTTGATTCTGTTTCTTTTAGGCAAGGCAAGGCAAGTTTATTTGTATAGCACAATTCAACAACAAGGTGATTCAAAGTGCTTTACAGAGACATTAGAAACAAAAACAAATAAAAAGCATGATTTAAAATTGATTAAAACAAGCAAACAAGCAAACAAAACAGTATATAAAATCAAAACAGATAAAATCAGAACAATAGATAAAATCAGTAGTTAAAATGTTAGTTTTGAAATTTAAGCTTAAAAGTGTGGATTTTATGCTGAACGGATGCATTGACAGGCTGCTGGAGTGTCTGTCTAAATAATTTTATAACTGATTTTATAAACTGCTTTGGACACTTTTTATATCCCAGTTTTAAAGATGTTTAAATCTTAAAAAATAATAATAATTAGTTTCCCACATTAGGTTTTAATGTTTTTACCTTTTTCTTGCTTGAAATTTTGTTTGCCACATCACCTTTCTTTGTTTCTACAACATGTCCAAATAATGTTTTCAGTTCTCTGTAACGTTTTAAGAATTGAATTGGATTTTTTAATTTACATTTTTTTATGGAATCATTTATTCCATAAAAAATGGTAAAATAGAGCTCTATTTTACTATTTTACTATCAATATATTATATTTTTTTGGTCCTTCACATTACCAATTCAATTTCCTCTGGTATACCGAGTATTAGAAATAATATTGTACTATTTGTTGTGTAGATTATATATGTATATGCAGCCAAGACAATTCTGCAATTGTAGCTGATGACAGTGACTTCAGTAATGAAGCTGCTTCCCCACAAGTTCATATATTGTAGCAAGAGCCAGCGACTTAATGTCATCATCTCTCCTTTGTTGTTAATAACTGGACTGAACAAACAGCAAGATTACTTGTGATGTGTGACATGGATAAGAGTTTTGTACAATTGTTAAAATTCATAAAGAAGTCTTTGTATGTTCAGTGTTTTTAAAGATGTAATGAAAAAAATTTACATTCCTGTAAATAATATTTATTTAGTTCAGTTTACTCAGTTTACTCTCAGATATGAGACACTGTATTTTTTTTTTTTATTGATGAAATAAAACAAATCTAGGTTGAAAAAATAGCTTTGTCTAATTTTTTGCAGTTACAAATTGTTCATCCATTATGGGTCCTACATTTAATAAAGGACAACAGGTGGCAGTTCTCTGGTTTCATAAAGATGTAAAATTAAAGTCTATGAGAAAATTGCTTGTTGTTGCTGTCATCTATGACCACAGTTAACTCCTCACAGATACATTTATGTTGTCAGTTGATAGTTTAAAACTTAAACAGGCCTACCATATAAAAGTATCACAATATGTCAGTCATCAATGCAGGACCGTGTTCATGTAGAAATATTTCTATTTCTGCCTGGCAACACCACAAACTGCTGATCACTGGGTTTATAAACAACCTAAAGCAATCACTAAGGGTTAATAGTACACACATGGGAACACAGATCATATGAAAAAGTGGTTTGAAAATTAATCTTTTAAGTGTTTTAACAAGAGAGATATCAATAAATAACTGATAACTATTTAGATTTTTAACAAAGCAAAAAATGAAAAAGTATCATAAATAAAATGTTTACTTTTCCTTTACTTTGTATTATTAGTTTCATGTAGCCACTATGTTAGGTTTATAAAACAGCACAAATCAACTGATTGGTGCATACTAAACTTGAATGTGGGCTACATCTTGGAGAGAAAAAAAAAGTTGTTTCTATGCTGAAAATAAACCATCTGCACTTTGAGTGTGACCACATGTCTGTGGGGGTGGGGTGTTAATTAGGCCACCACAACTTCCATGTTCAAGATAGACTCAACATATTACACATTTTACCCACAGTTTCATCTGAAAGCAGTCCTGAGGTAAGTAAAGACAATGTTTACAATTATTTTTATTATCATTATACTTGAAGTTAGAGAGATAGATAGAATTTTATTTCGAACATGCAAATATAATTGAAATAACAGGAGAAAAAAAACAAATAAACAAAAATTAAAAATCATAAAGTTTTCTTGTATATATCCATGTCTACCGAATGTGTGTGCTCGAAAAGGAGTAGGATGAAATTTACACTTCTCCTGTTCCTGCCCCCTTATTCACTTCACTTATTCACTTAAATACTACAGGTTGTTTTCATGTTACATAATGTTCAACAAAGTCTAAGAGTCTGGTTAAAATACAAAGTGAATTGATCTACAACTATCATCCGGGTTGCAGGGGTGCTGGGGCATAACCCTGAAGTGATAGGGTAAGAGGCAGGGTACACCCTGGACAGCTCACCAGTCAATCACATGGAGACAAACACTGCATGACTTTTAACTGTGGAAGGAAACCAGAATACCCAGAGAGAAACAACTGTAAACTAGCCAGACAGTGAATTTGAACCCTGGACTTTCTTGCTGTGAGACAACAGCACTAATCACCATGCCACCAATCCAGGGTTAACAAAAAGCTATGATTTCAAGGCTTGATGCAGAATTTTCTGTACATTTTTGTCCTCGACAGGTTAAACCACAATAAATAGCAAAAGCATACATGTGGTGTGTGTGTGTAGTTGTCTGCCTCTTATAACTCCAGTGATTTTCCTGCAGTTTGTTAATTTCATGAGTCCAGCAACCACTCTTACTAGATTGTATCATGTCAACTCAACAAGAACAAATTAAGTTGTTGAATTTTGTACAGATCCTACATGATTTAATTACGTTCAAGATAGAAACATGAAATTTTTGTGTTCAAATTGAAAGGTAGACCCTTTTAATCTAACAACCACCCAATTTGATTTTTTCGGTATACCGAAAAAAGTAGAGGCAGGTGCTCGACTTGACTGAGATGGAAGCCTTCCTCAAACCACGATCCAAAGCGCGCGAGACTGAAATCCCGTGCGGTGTCGCAAGATTTAAGATTTGCGCAGTTCTGAAGAAATCACCACATAAAATGTCATTTTCATGTTGTTAATGGGATTGTATATCTTCAGCACTTCCTCTGTGAACATTTCTATCCACGGGTCCTGTAGATACAGCTGATTTGCAGATTCTTTGACTTTTCAGCTTCTATTTCAATAGTTATGCACTCCATTATGTTATCCAGTGCTAGAGACAGTTCACTGATGATTCTACATTTGTAATTATTATCAGTGTACAAGGCAACACCCCCTCCCCTTTTTTTTATTTCTATTGATGCAATACATGTCATAGCCATCAATTTTTGAATGATTTGAACTGAGGCTTCTACTATTAAAATGTATGTTTGATATTACATTATCCATTATTATATTTTGATTAAACTGCTCATTTGTATAATATTCACATTTTTGGTCATGCTTGTGGGTATAGAAATTGTTTTCAGGGTATATAACATGTTCTAAGTCCCATGGTTTGTGATCAGTATACTCAAAGGGTTTTAGTCTCAAATCCTTATATACAATGTTCAAATATGGGTAACTTTCATTTTCACCTTACTAAGAAAAGTGATTATTATCACACTTTTTTCATGTTATATGATTTATTTCTATAGTTAGTGTCATGGTTTTTAACGTTTCTAATATTTATTCAGTTCTGAAAGTTCTTTAATGACCACAACTTTTTGTTCTTCTGGTGTTCCTTTGAGTTTGATGTAGACCTTGCAGTTTGCAGTCCATGTTAAATGGTCAATGAATTTGTATAGCGCTTTACTAGTAGACATTGGTTCCTCTCAGCGTCTTAGCTTTTTTGATTTTCTGTTCACAAAGCGTATTATTATTGATGGTTGTAATGGAGACCAGGGGTTCCATTACCTGGTTGGTATTGTTAATAATAAATTGTTGGATTGGGAATTTAAAATAGAGTAATAAAGAAAACACATTAGTTCTTATGGAGTCTTTTATTAGGTTATTTGACATACGATTAAATTGACAGCTTGTAACGGAAAAGAGACAGTGGGACTGGCCATCCTACCTGTGTCGGAGAAGAGCCAAAGTTAGAGCTGCTTGCAGTTAATCATTTATCAATAACCTAAACATATGTGAAATGAGAACTTGTAAAGGTACTCACCTGTCCTGGTTGCTTCTTGCAGGATGTGGAGCAAAAGAGTGAAAGCAGCTCAATCACCTGTGTAAGAGCTCTTGGAGCAGACCAGTGTGCCGGGTTAGGGAGTGTGGTTAAAGAGGGTTTTAATTTAGATAGAAATGGGTGAAGCTTATGTTATTGGTTTGTTTATAGTACGTGTTGGAAATATGTATATGTTTGTGATGTGCTTTAATGTTATTGTATGTTTGTTTGTGTGGAGGGTTATGTGTTCATTTTGATTAGTTAACCCCATACTTGGGCTATTCCAGATGCTCACCTGAAAAGGTAGAGTATAAAAGGAAGCCATTTTGTTTAGTTGTAGTTAGTGTTTGTGCTGTTATCATAAAGTGCCAATCCATGGATGTCTTTTACTCCAGTCTCGCGTCGTATTATTGGACAGAACCTATGACCGCCGGCCAAAACTGACAATGGTTTTCCACTATTATTTTTTCGAGGCAAAGGATGGCCAGCTTCAATATCTTTACTATTAATGGTAATTCCCTTGCCACTAAAGAAATTGACAATTTGTTTCTCCAAAGAGTTGATGTCAGCTTCAGTGGGCTCACTGCCTTCCTCTGACACTACAGCTCTGGCATATGTTCTGTGTTTGGTCTCCAATCCACTTACTATTAAGTCATTAATACGGGTTTACTGCTGTAGATCTGCCACTCGGGACTCAAGTAGGGCTTTTTTTTTTTGTCCTTTTCTTCATTTAGTTTTTGCAGTTTTTTAATCTGTCCCATCATATCCAAAAGCAATTTCTGTTGTTTGGAGATATTAGAAAGCTCTCCTGACATGTAATTTAGAGATTTCTTAATCTCCTCCTTGGAGACTGTGCCTTTCTTTGGCGGCATTTTGTAGGCAGCTCAAATAAGAAGCAAACCCACCTGTTTAGTTTTTGATGCCTGCTGCTGGATCCTGGGCCACTAGATGTCAATAGACTGCAGTTTGAAGTCAGCTGAATTCTGTTTTCTTTACCTGTGTCTCAGGTAAAGAAAACATCGCGCTATCGAGCTATCGAGCGGGTGGGTAACAGACGTCTCTGAAAACATTGGAGCACTTTTGCAAATATGCAATGTCTTGATAAACCAAGCAGGTATTTAAAATTTGCACGGCTACTTTCTCACCTGAAAATATGTTAAAGGTTTATTTTGTGACCCAGAAAGATTAATAAGAGTAATATTTAAACTTAGTAGCGGCCGCCATTGTGGGAAACTGGAATTGGCTGGGCCGCGCTATGAATTCTGAATATGGTGGGCCACGAAGGACACACCGACCCATCCTTCAAATCTGGGGAAATAAAGGCCACATTTGAAAGAGTCGACACATTGGGACAGACTTCATCGCCTGGCTGTGACGTAATCGGCCTTCAAATGCGGCCTCCGGTGGATGCAGCCTACATTTTGGGAGACAGCTTTTCTCCTCCCAATTCACATACATAATCCAAGCTGTGGTGGTCGCTCAGAAACCCTAGCTCAGGGGTGTTCAACTCCAGGCCAAGTGTAGCATAATTCAAATTATTTTAGTTATACATGTAAAATTATGAGGAAAAAATCACAAATGGGGTAATTTAGTGTAATGAGATTGTTTGTTGCTCTATAAATGTAAATGTAAATTTCATCTGATTACTACAATGTTAAATAAGTTAAATAAGTCTGATCCTGTTGAATGCAGGATAACTGCTGTATTTAGCGTCTGACATGATCAGTTCCCAGTTTATTGGCTACACATGACTAGTCTAATAAAGTAATTCTAAAGTTAAACTTGCCTCCAAGAAGATTACTTTAAATTAGACTGGTTTTAATTTCTTGGTTAAATAGAATTTCAAATTTATCCAGGTGATTGATATTTGTATTTTTTGTCTGCTTATTTTGTTGGTTTTTGTTTGTTGCCCTTTATCCCCGTCCTTCTTCCCAGCTGTTTTTCTTTCCCTCTTTCTTTCTCCCCTTTCTTTTCCAGAGTCAAGTCTGTCCTGTATTTAGCAAGTGAAAATAAAATGAAATAAACAATAAAAGGTGAATCAAATAGACCATTACGGCAAGGCTGGGATGGTCCATTTGGTAAATCAGTTGGGCATCTTTCTTCGCCTTTAGACAATAATTCTGATGGCAAAAGAAGCAAACGGGACAGGCAAAAAAAAAAAAAAAAAAAAAAAAGAATTTCAAATTTAACAGGCAATGACTTTGGAAAAAACGTAACTAAAAATCATATGTTATACATCACAGATGAAAGCAGGTTTACTCTGAGTGCGCATGTATCCTGTTCAGCTTGAGAGAGAGACTGTCCTTTCACCCGGTTAAGCAGAAGTCAACAGTCCTCCAGCTGACGCAGGTGACCAAAAAGGATAGGAGCAGATAGTCAAAACACAGTCCTTTTATCAGGGAGAACTGTTGTTCTTGTTTGTTTGTTTTTTTTTGTTTGTTTGTTTGTTTTTACAGCGCATTGTGTTCTGCGTCCTGATTACCTGTAGACCATTGTCAATCAATCTCCTCCATACCCAGTCTCCTTTACAGTACAGAATGCATTCAGCTTGTCAAATTAACGTAATTCTTTGATCACTAGCAGTGTGACTCTGAAGTGCTGTACTATTTTGTTGACACAACAATGTGGACGAAACGTTTTGCACCATCTAAGGTACCTGTTGTAGCACCAAAAAGGCAGAGAAATATTCTAACTAATTCTAACTCTCTGCTCTTGCTCTTGACGAAGGCTGTCGTACTTTTCTCCTCCTCCTCTCCCTTAGCTTCCCTGCTTAGCTTCTTATGTCCTTGTCTAGTCTCGTGTTTTTTGTATTACTTTTCCCTGGAACACTCTCTCACAGTCTGTTCTCTAAAACCTAAAAGAGGAATTATGGATTGGATCAACTGGTCCCTAAATGCAATTGACACCCCTTTCTCAATAAGAAGTTTCGGCTCGGGTGAGCCTGAGTACTGAAGATATCTACCTATTTGGAACCATGATAACAGGGTTCTTGCTGATCGGAGCTGGCTTGGCCCTGACTTATCGAAGAATTAAGGAAGCGGAACCGGCTGTTCAAACCCCCACAAGGCTGCTCGCTGGGATTGGAACGATGGGAGATGCGTGAGTTTCTCAAAATGGGCTCATTGAGTGCAGCACAGATAAGATCTTGGAAAGGCTATGGCTGCTGTGAATACTCAGAATAAGATCTCTGACTGCAGACTGGATTACATCTTGGAGGGGCTAGCTCAGAATAACATCTCTGGGCGCAAATTGGATGACATCTCGGGGAGGCACACTGCCGTGAGTTCTCAGAATCGGCTCCTTGAGTACAAGAAATGACAACATCACAGAACGCAAATATGGCGAAGCTCGCGGCTCTCCAACGGGAGATTGAGAGACCAGTGTTGGACTGTAGAACAGCTTTGAAATTTATATGAGCTGTTCGCACTAAAGTAAAAAGCACCATCACTTATGCAGATACCCCTTTGGCGCCAGCTGCGGTCGCAAGGCTGGAGCCGAACAAAAACACCCTGATAACGACTGTGTTTAGTCTGTTCCTTCCCATTCCATGCAAGGCCACCTGGGTTGGCTGGAAGACTGTTTACTTAGCCTAGCAGGGCGAAGGACACTGTCTCAGCTGAACTCTGGACACACACACACATACATATACACTGATATACACACTCATCCTCCCTCCCTTTCCAAACGCCTTTGACGCTTATTCCCCTCCGATGCTGACGGTGGATCAAGGAGAGCAGCGCACGCAGGCCCGGATGTACTGTCTAATTCGGCTGTCTCTCACCCTTTAACCACCCCTGTTGCTTGTCATGTGTTTCTTTGGTGTATTAAGAGTTTTTTCATGTGCTTTGTGCAGAGGTGTTTTTTTCTGTTCTCAAACTGATCTCCCTGTCGGAGCTCAGTCTGGGGGGAGTTATTTTTTTCTCCTTATCTTTCCTCATGTGGTGCATTTTCCATTGTTATACCTCTCTGACCTGTCTTCCCCATGTGATGTTTTGTGTAATGTATGTATGGTCGGAGGGTAAGATGGCACCGCCATTGCGTGCAATAGGTCGGCAGCCTTATGAAATTTCCCCTTGTGGGACTAATAAAGGTATGTCTTTTATCCTGTCTTCCTTCTCTCACTCCAACCGGTCACAGCAGATGGCCGCCCCTCCCTGAGCCTGGTTCTGCCGGAGGTTTCTTCCTGATAAAAGGGAGTTTTTCCTTCCCACTGTCGCCAAAGTGCTTGCTCATAGGGGGTCATATGATTGTTGGGTTTTTCTCTGCATCTATGAAGCGCCTTGAGGCGACTTTTGTTGCGATTTGGCGCTATATAAATAAAATTGAATTGAATTGAATTGAATTAAGTCAAACTTTACTCAACTCATTCTTGAGAGCGTTTAAACAAGAGAGAAAAGTGTGAAAACATTCATGCATGTCTGAGAAAAGCATATAAAGTGTGTAGTGAGGGGTTGTACAGCCTTAAAACATCTATAATAATTGTAAAAAACTAAAGCCGACTACTTTTCAGATTTCACCCATCGCAGGTTATTTTTTAGAGCGTAACTGCCGCAATTAACTAGGAACCACTTTATACAATACATGTATTTTAGAAAAAAAACACAAGTTTGATGAATTTCTTTTACATATTTTTTTCTTTCAGTTTAAAAGAGAGTAGAAAATTCTTCTGCAGCAACTCCATCACACAGAAAGTCATGTGGGAGATATTGGTAGTCCTGATATGGATGAATATCTGCTTCTTCCTTCCCGTGACCATACTGTTCTTCTGCTGTGTGTGTTGTGCGGTACGTAAGTATGTATCATCTTTTTATGTCTGTGAGTGTGAACAATTAAAAAACTCAGAAAAAAGTAAATATGAAATGAAATAAAACTTAACCCAGCAATAGACTGCCGAACTGCCTAGAATATACCCAACCGTTGACAGCTGACATAAACTTGAATGTCAGTTGATAGTCGACAGTGTAGGAATAGTAGAATAAAATAATAAATTCTTAACATGTTGTATTTTATTGGTGCAGCAAAAGTAAAGTGTAATAATGTGAAGTTCACTGAACCAGATACAGTCATGTCATAAAATTAGCACATCCCAGATGAGTGAATATATGAGCCTCATTAAAACCAATCATGTGTCGACAGCTTCACTAGTATTCAGAAATGATTCTCTAAATTTCTGTCATTAATGGGATTAATAGTTGTGCTTTGATCATATATAAGAGTATTGTTCAACAAAATCTCCCGTAGACGTTCAACATGTTTGCAGTTTGACTAAAGAAGAAAAACACGTGTCTAAATTTAAGCCTCAGATTTTTAGACCATTCAGTGACTTCTGCACTATTTTGTTTTTCTACAGCAAAACAGTCAACACTTAATTATAGATATATCTTAAGATAAGTGTGATAATTCTCTGTAATATTCTTATTAACAGTAATACATAATTGTATGTACAGTGTTTTGGGGTTTTATAGTTTTTTTCGCTTGTCTGTTCTGGAACTGACTTTTATAAATATTACAGAATTAATTTTACTTACTGAGTTAAAAGTTAAATAACAAATATTTAGTACATGTCTTGTATTTTGGTTGTATTGTGATGAAGCAAGAAAGTGCTGTGCTCAAATATTGTTTTTGTTTCTGTTGGGAATCCATTTCACTATAACAGTCTGAAATTTGTGTTTATTTTGAGGTGTATGAATTTAAATTCCAAAAATATATAAGATAAATCATTACTTGTACGTTTTCTGTCGTACTAGTAAAATATTTCACTTGCTGTATATATTACCTCTTTATAAGAGGTAAAGGAAATTTTACCTCTTTATAAGAGGTAAAATAAATATTCATTCATTTATATGCAATAATTTACACTTGGGTACAATCATTTTAAACATTGTATTAATGCGGTTTCAATTAATATTTCCTGCAGGGGCGAAGATATCAGGTTCCTGTCATCTATTACACAAACCTCATCATCTCCATTCTGATCCATCACAGCATGATGTTCTTTCCTTTGGAAATAGTCAAAGACACCTCTGCACATTTCTTTTACTATTTTTCTGTGACAGCCAGTCTTTACTTCAGGTTGTGCATTGCTTTGGAAAGGTACCAATGTGTGTGTGTGTGTACTTACATGTCTCTGAATATACTGAACTATGAAGCATTGTTATGTTCTGTACTCTGATAATCTTTCTGTTTGTGTTGCAGGTATTGTTTCATCGCCTGCCCACTGTTGGACTGCTTCAGACAAACTGAGGGTTCTGTGCTGGTCTGTGTTCTGGTCTGGGTCTTTTGTAGTGTTAGTGTTGCTCTTGCTGTATTTTCATATGAATTTGTACGTTTAATTATTTATGCCGCCCTCCCTGCCCCCCTGTTCATCTTCTGTCTCACTGGGACACTTAAAGCTCTGCCTGCTGCCACCTCAGTGCCCACTGAAGAAAAACGAAGAATTGTAGGAACCTTGGTTCTGTTGCTGCTTAATTACTTTCTCATAAACCTTCCTGCAGTCATTCTATTACCTGTCAGCTTGCGTCCACGTCGCCCTGAGACAGCTACTGATTTTATCATTATGATCTTTTTTCTGTTTAGTTCATTGTTGGACTTCATTCTGTTTGCCTTCATGTGTAAAGGGCCCATTGACAGGCTGCTGGCACATCTGTGCTGCTGCAGTATGGAGAGCAACAACACAGGAGATGTGACTGATGTTAGCACAGACAGGTCAGATCATGTAGTCAGAGATGAAGGAAACGAGGAAACAGGGTCACATGACAGGAGAGATGGTGAGGAATTAGCAAGAGTGAGATAAGTAAACACCATCCTTTCCAAATATTGTTTAGCCGTCCCCTCAGACTGTCAATCACCTAAAATCCTGTTCTTTGCACCAACTGGGAGAAACAGGAAACATTGTTTTGGTGAGTAGTTGAATGTTGGAAATGAAAATGTACAAATTACTTCAGAATTTCTTCTAAATGGCAGCATGATGGTGCAGTGATTAGCACAGTCACCACAGTATGGGGCCTCTTATTACATTTTTTTCCCCTGTCCTGTCCGACAGTGTAGCAGTCAGAATTGTTGCCTGAAGGACAAAAAGAACCAAACAGATTTACATTCACAAGTGGAGCATTACAGCCTTTGCTATAGTGGTCCACTTGATAGTCAAATTTTATTAGAACTTTATCGCGATTTTTTTATTTTGGGTTATTATAACCAGAGCAGACAAGGGCGGGGGGACAGAAAAGAAAAAAGAAAGAAAGTAATGATTGGGAGGTAGTTAACAGAAGGGGGGGGGGGGGGGGGGGAGAAAGAAAACTAAAATAACTTTAGTTTTCAGTCAGAGTAGCATTTGAATTTCCTCTGATCTATTCTGTTATGACAGTGTATAAAGTATTATTAATAATATTGTTCTTATATGTTAATGTGGTTGTGTTTTTTAAAGGTGCAACAAAGTTTTTGTGTTTTGTAAGCTGTTTAAATTTCTTTGAAGCTGTATTGGGGAAATAAAAAAATATCTTGAAAAGAAAACAATTCATTTTTTTGCAAATACAAGAAGTTCATCTAAAGACCAACAGGCCATCATTTGGCTAGTTTCATAAAGATGTCAGACAGCATAAAAATCAACAAGAAGATGATAAATCTGTTGGTGTGATCAGTGACTGCAGTAAAACCTACATTGGTGCATTTATGGTGTCAGTTGATAGGCTGACTGTATCGGCAGCGCTCCCCAACCTTTTTTGCGCCACGGACCGGCCTTTAAGGTGTCGCGGATAAATTCAACAAAATAAAACTAGTACCGGTACCGAAAAAAAGGAGATTTATTCATAGCACACGTGAAAAGACCCAGGAAAACCGAGTAAACGATAAAACAAAATAACGCTGAAAACCGATAAAAACCCTGAAAACCATACATTTCACAACTGAGCCTCAACTCTCGCGGCCCGGTACCAAACGACTCACGGACCGGTACAGGTCAGAAAAAAATAACTGTTCAACAATGTACTATTGCTGTGTGATTTATTACTATTACTGAAGGGCCGCGGCTCTGAACCGTAGTAAAGGGACCTCTGAATAATACGTCGGGTTCGTGTCGGGCTCATAGCCAAAAACTAGCTTTACTTTGTTGTCTGGGTCAACTGTGCTAGCGAGAGACAGAGAGAGGCGTTGAAAGACTGCTGCAACAGAACTTATTGTTTCGGAGGAAAACACCAACACGGTGTACAGTCGAGTCTAAATAGCTTACTTACAACTGGGCTCGTAGAGAGGGGACAGCCTAACATGAAAACAGGAAAAGTCCTCCATGTAATCCCTTTATTTCAACAAAGTAACTGTATTCTAAATACCACCTTTTTAAACGGTAACTGTAACAGAATACAGTTACTCATATTTTGTATTTTAAATATGTAACGGCGGTACATGTATTCCGTTACTCCCCAACACTGGCTGTATGATAAAGAAACTCTGCTGTGGCAAAGAAAATCTGTCAACACGATTCTTTGAAATTAAACTGTAAAAAATAAATGTGTACAACTGCAGAAAAAAAGTTTTTATAACTCATTGTCCAGACTGTCCAGTTTTTTTGAGGTTTTTTTTTCTTTTTTAAAACTGTAGTTAAAAAAAAGCTGAAATTTCTGTTGTATAACGTGAAAACCAAAAACATTTGTTTAATTTAATTGTTTCTTGCTTAATTACTTTGTGTAGTATAAATGGCAGTAACCCATTACAGTTTTTTCTGATTGCTTAAGCACATCTTTTGTAACTATTGGCTAATTTTGCAAAACTCTACACACAAATAAAAAAACCTGTCACCCAATTATCAAAACATTTTAGTTCTCTTGCAAAAGCGAACACAGCTAGATTAACTCTTCACACCTTTGTAAAAATGGTGTTTCCGTATCAAACAGTACACACAAGCCATCATCTACTAAGCACACAATGCGCCAACTGCACACTGATGGTATGAATACAAAACACATCTGGCTTTTGCTTTCTCTGTGTACAGATGTCAATTTGAGCTCACACCTTTGTCATAGTGTCATGTAAACATACAAGGATCCAAACGTCAAGTATTGGTGTTTATTCACACTCATTGTTACTGATAGGTTTGTAGCATAAACCTATTCGCTGGAACGTTGAAGACAATATAATTACACCGCAAGCAAGACGCAAGTAGGCAAAGTTCTTCATGTTACTCGTGCACGGGAGAGAACCGGACAAAGCGCCGTCCCTTCGCTTGACCCCAGTTGCTCTCTTCCGTTCTCCCGTACCACTGTCCTTTTATTGAGGTTACATGAATATGCATAGGTTCATTAACATATGACGTCTACATTCACACAAAGAGTACCTTGCCTGTGTGTGTGTGTGGGGTACTGCTGATCAAAGGGTCATAAAAGCACACAAGCAAACATCCTTGGTCAGGAAGAGGGTAGACTAGACCCCCCGGTAAGGAAGTCCAGCAGTTCATCTAAACAAAAGGCTCTTATACTTAAACAGATATACGTGTGTTTGCTATACCATAAATCAGCAAAGGAAGATACGATCTCTCCTCTGTAGGGGAGTGAACTCACCCCCTCTTCATTCATTCTGTTACAGACCTCTTAGGATGAAACATTCTTTCAATCTACAAATGATTATACACTTCTAAGCATATATGAGTAAATGTTTCTAAGCATAAATGACAATCAACAATACAAAACCTATCAGTTACGACCCGGCTCAAAAGCCGCAACATAAAAACAGAGATGAATAACAGAGTGTGGGTGAGAAGAGGTTTCATCCTAAAATGGAAAACCAGGTTGGCTAAAATGGCTGGTGCCACCAAGGCAAAGACTAGTGCACTGCCGGAAAGCTTGCCTCAGGTATGCTTTTATCCACACCTGACTAGGTGTGGCCAATTAGCACTAGCTGAAAACACTGAGACGATTAGAAGCTGCAGAGGGACGTAACACCTCCTCCCTTAAAAGGGTTCCTCTAGGACCCTTAAATTTATTAAAAGCCCCTCTGAAGCCTTCAGTTCCTTGACCCACAAACCTGGAATAAAAGTTAAAGCTAACAGAAGCACAGTGTTCACGTTATAGTTGGCATCTCTAAGCATGGATGGGCATGAGGATTTGAAGTTGCCACACTGAACAGACAAAAAGTAACATGTGACCAACACAAAGGAGCACAACAGTCACAAACCCAAAATGATTACCTGACCTGCTACAACACAAAACCAAAAGTAGCAACAAATAATCACAAGTGATCTGTTGTCTCCACCACACAAACAGTCACATACAAGTGGCCCTATACCACAACAAGTTACTTTAATCCAAAAAGTTCAGTAAATCAAGCACACTAGTGACCAACCACAAAACTGGAGAGCTATGGCCACACAACGATCACATCACAGGTGGCTCAGCACCCCACAGTGTTATTGCCATCACCTGGCCAACAACATTCACAAGTGATCCAACAAAATAGCCATATTCCCCACAACACTAAAAGGTCACATCACAAAACACTCACCTCACAAGGATCTCATTAGCATCCATCAACACTGACATATGCACACACATGGTGTACACACAATGCCAACTTAAAAACAGCCTACCTGCCTCAGCTACAGACCAGAATCATGAATAGTCTCAAACCTCCTACCAAGTTTGGTGCCACTGATTTACTATGTGCAACTCCCAGCCTAAAACACTAAAAACAACAAAACCCTTACTTTTCCTACCCTAGTCTTCAGTGGTGTACCAGGCTCGAGGCAACTTTAAACGCGAACTCGAGAGCAGGCAGCAGACCAGAGATATAGTCTCCTACCAAACTCTGAAGCGTACCCCCACCCAGGATAGCCACCAAACACAATAAACTAAAACAATAAAGCAAAACAACAAACAAGTGCTTCGATGGAAGGGCAGCACAGCCACCCAGCTGAAACACACTTACTAAAGGGAGTTTGCTCAATTACAGTGAACACCATCACTCACCCACTTCAAAGCAAAACAAACTGACATTCAGTCTCCACTAAAATGTCCAAAGATCCCGGACGAGCCACCACTTATGTTACGACCCGGCTCAAAAGCCGCAACATAAAAACAGAGATGAATAACAGAGTGTGGGTGAGAAGAGGTTTCATCCTAAAATGGAAAACCAGGTTGGCTAAAATGGCTGATGCCACCAAGGCAAAGACTAGTGCACTGCCGGAAAGCTTGCCTCAGGTATGCTTTTATCCACACCTGACTAGGTGTGGCCAATTAGCACCAGCTGAAAACACTGAGATGATTAGAAGCTGCAGAGGGACGTAACACTCATCAAAACCAAGACAAAGTCAGAACACAAAACAGGAATTCCACAAATAAAAGGAAAAAAAAAGACAATCAGCCTACATCATGTCGTCTTTCTGGGTCCGGCCACAAAATTTCGTCCACATCGCATGCGACATCCTCCAGTCCAAGGCACCGGGGAAAATATCTCCTTGAATGCCATATCCAGGCCTGACATGATGCCTGGTCAATATCTCCACATGCCTCCTCCATTGCCTGTAAAAGGGCTACCTGTTGATGAGGATGACGGTCATACACTTTCCAGCACCAGGCAGAGAAGAACTCCTCGATGGGATTCAAGAATGGAGAGTATGGAGGGAGGTTGAGTGCCATGAAGGATGGATGGTCTGTAAACTAACATTGTCCCATATGATGACATATCGGGTCTGCTCTGGTCTCTGAACAGTGAGCATGTCATGCACGGTGTCCAGGAATGCAATAATGTGTGCAGTGTTGTATGGGCCTATGGTTGCATGATGGTGAACAACACCATTTTGGCTTATAGCTGCACACATGGTTATGTTACCACCACGTTGTCCTGGGACATTGATGATGGCACGGTGTCCAATAATGTTCCTGCCACGTCTCCTGGTTTTACTGAGGTTAAAACCGGCCTCATCTACAAAAAGTAGCTCATGTCCCATTGCATCTGCTTCTAGTTCCATCACTCTCTGGACAAGACAAAACAAATGCAACACATCAGGCCCATGCACAGCACTACAGTATGCACTTCCAAATCCAGAACCAATGACACTAGCTTACCTGCACATAGTCATATCGCAGTTGCTTTACACGTTCTGTGTTTCTCTCGAAAGGAACTCTGTAAATTTGCTTCATTCTTATTCTGTGGCGCGCAAGTACACGACTTAGTGTAGAAATGCTTGCACTGTGTATATTTTGAAAGATGGTTTCATCATCCATTATGCGCTGCTGTATTTCATGCAGTCTTATTGCATTATTGGCAATCACCATGTTCACTATATGGGTCTCTTGCTCTGGAATGAACATTCTGCCTCTGTCCCCAACATCTGGACGTCTAGCAATTCTGTAAAGTAACAATTTCAGTATTTTTGCAGGTATGGTACTGTTGTGTTTCTCATTAGAGTATGGCAGTGCTACAAAGTACTTACCGATTCTCATTTCGAAATGTCCTAATGATGCTTGCCACAGTGTAGCGGCTCAGTTTAGGCTGAACACGTTGGCCAGCTTCCCTCAGGGTCATCCCATGGTTGATGACATGGTCCACTATTGTAGCTCTGGTGTCATCAGTTATTCTGTTTCTTACTCTTCTTACCCTTCCTCTTTCCCCTCCTCGTCCTCTACTTGCTCCTTGTCAAGAAAATATGTTATTTTATTCTCACTGTGATGTCATTCATAAAGCACGGTCATTATTTCATTATTACTTCATTAGTCTGCATCAGTTTATCATCCATATTATCATGTATCATTTATCATTTAGTAAATCTACTATAACAGAAATCTAGATACAATACACTATTAGTAAAACCACCAGCTTAGCTGTGGATCCAGGCGGCCCAAAACAGAGTCAGATAAGGACACTGACCGTTTGCTGGCCGGAAACTGACACTCTCACAAAATACACACTTATGAACACACTATTGGTTAAATTCCCAGAAAGCATAAGTGGAAACATCTGGAAAATGTTGTTGATCTTAGCCATAGAAGGAGATAATGGGAAGATAGGGGAATTCTTCTGTGGTCTGCTGACGTCATACATGGCTATAAAACGTTTCGTCTTTGTGCAAACGAGGAAGAGCTTCTTCCCACACCTGTACAATCTTGTGTGTAATAAAATCACTTTTTGGGACACTCCTGGGACTCTGGTCGGTGCTTATTTTTCCTTCCAAATATAAAGAACTTCTACATCCTCCACGTCCTCTTCCTCCAACTTCTTCACCTCCACATCCTCTCCCTCGGCCTCCTCTGATTCTCACTCTTCTCACTCTTACTGCTCCTTCCATTGTACTCCACATAGACAGCTTACCTGTGGCCTGTTTATAGTGCTTAGGCTGATTGCAAAGTGGACTACTTATCTAAAACAGTTTTCACATGTGAAAGTGTGCCAGACAGTTGGCAAATTAGTGTTAATGATAGCCATACCATACATGTGTATACTTTTGCTAGGAGTGTGTTGGAAATTTGGTAATTGAGTGTTGTGCAGTGAATTGTGCCTACAGTTTTGCAAAGTGTGTGTTACAAAATTGCAAACTGAGTGCAAAGCAGTTTTTGTGCTTTTAGTTTTGCAAACTCAGTGAGTGGTTTTGCTATAAGTCTGAATAGTTTTAGAAATTGTGCTACAGGAATCACAGTTAGAGTTTAAGCATAAATTATCTCGCAAAGTATTGGGCAAACAGAATGCTGATACACTTGAATAAGACAAGAATAACGTAAAAGTATTTCTTATCCAATTTCTCAGTTAATCTGGTGATACGATTAAAAAAACCTGCAGCCTAGAGTATCCTGGTGCCATGTGCACTTGTGGACACTCTTCTGTTCAAACATGGTCTTCGTTATGGCCAAACTGTGGTTTGCATGGAAGTCCAACAACAAAACACTGCTCAAGGTCAGATCCGGGAGGCCATTCCTCCCAATCGTGCCCCTCCAGGTCTCACTGTAGTTGCCCAGTAGGACAACAGAGTCCCCAGGTGGAGCACCCTGAAGTATCCCACCCAGGGACCCCAAAAAGGTGCATAACCGCAGACAACAGTCAGGACCATTCCCCGACTCAAAGGCGGAGGGAACAAACCCTCTCTTCCACTGGGAGAAACCCCAACGTACAGGCAGCAAGCCGAGGGGATACTAGGACACCCACTGCCTCTCTTCAAGGGTAACTCCACACTGAGAAAGAGTCCAGCACCTCTCCAGGAGACTGAGAAGTACTGTGCATTGACCTCAATGCAGGGCTTGGGCTCTGGAACAAACTCATGCACTTAGGCTCCTTCCCTGCCAGAGAGGTGATATTCCATGTCCCAATTGCTAGTCTTGGTAGCTGATAGGTTTGTAGCATAAACCTATTCGCTGGAACGTTAAGGACAATCTGCTACACAGCAAAAAGCAAGACTCAAGGCACCAAAGTTCTCTGGTTACTCATGCATGAGGGAGACCTGGCTGGAGCCAAGCGTCGTTCCACCACTTGACCTCTGTCAGACTCTCAGCCAGGTTTCCCCATAGCACTCCTTTTATTGTGGTTACATGAATATGCATAGGGTCATTAACATATAACATCTTACATAGGTATACATGTGAACAAAGAATACTGTGTGTGTGTGTGTGTGTGTGTGTGTGTGTGTGTGTGTGTGTGTGTGTGTGTGTGTGTGTGTTACTGCTGATCAAAGGGTCATATAACATCCTTGGTCAGGAAGAGGGTAGACTAGACCCCCCCGGTGAGGAAGTCCAGCAGTTCATCTAAACAGAAAAGCACTTAGACTAGAACAGACGTAGCTACGTTAATCCTACCATAAAACAATAAGACAAGATGCAAACTTTTCCCATGCCCCCAAGATGCAGGGGTGCATTCCAGTGTGGAATACACACCAAGCCTCTGTAGCCTGTTAAAGATCACACAACTTATCACTACACAATTGATTATACACCTCTAAGCATATATGGTTAAATGTTTCCTAATACAAATGACAATAATAAAATCTAAACCCAACAGTAGCCAGGGATCAGTCTGCTCCTGGCCGCCGCCCAGCACACATTGTAGCTGACCCTTGCGGCACCTCCTGCAGGTGGTGGGCCTGAAGGAGGATGGGCCCATGTTCCTTTTTCAAAGAGACAGTTTGAAAAAGTCCATGGTGCCCGCTGACAAAGACCTTTCCACCAGACGCTCGCCGGGCTTCTTGTGAGACCTGCCGCCTCCAGTAATTCCCTCCACAGGGGATTTTCCACTAGAGCAACCTTGTGATGAAAGCCTACATCCTGAAGTAGTGCTGACCATAGCCACATTTTGTATTGATTATTGTTCGGCTGTATTGATGAGTTCTGACAGTCGGACGGAAGAGAAACACACCCAGATGTTGGTGCGAAAAAGCCTCTGGGGAATTATTTTACAGGTGGCTAATTATAACCTCATGGTGGAACAAATGGGACAAGACAAAACTCTGAAGCTAATAATGGCAAGATTTTATTGGCCACATGCGGGCAGATGTGTGCCAATGGTGTGCGTACTTCCTGGAATGGCCAGCTGGCCATTCCAAAATAACCTTTGTGCCTGTTACCACTAATGGAGGTTCCATTTGAGTGCGTTGGCATGGACCTCATCAGGCCATTTCATTGGAGTGCACGTGGATGTCACTTTGTATTAGTTCTACTGGATTATGCAATGCCATTTCCTGAAGCAGTGCAGCTGCACACCATTTTCCTGCAATGAATGTGTTACGGACACTGTTTCAGGTCATCCCCCAAGTTGGCACCCCGAAAGAGATACTGACTGACCAGGACACATTGTTCATGTCTCATAAACTTAAAGAACTGTATGAATTATTGGGCATTAAATCTGTTAAGACCAGCATCTACCACGCTCTGACTGACACATTAGAGGAGCAACTTAGTAAGGATTTAAAGTCCATGATTCGTAAGTTCATTCACACAATTGAACACAATTGGGATCACTGGTTAGACCCTCTGCTGTTTGCAGTGCGAGAGGTGCTCCAGGCCTCCACGGGGCTTCTACAGTAAGTTGCGGGGAGTGTTGGACCTAATTAAAGAAAACTGGGAGGAAGGTCCAAGCCCAGCTAAATACGTTCTGGACCTGAGTCACACCCCACTAACTGGATTTCTTTGGACTGTCCGGACTATGTGGTACAAGCCAAAGGGGACACAGGTCGAACATGCAAACTCCACACAGAAAGGTGATGGACCATGTTAGCCAACAGCGCTAACCACCATGCCGAAGTGCTTCTTTTTCCGTCATTTTTGGTATGTTAGCTGAGATAGGACAACAGTGAGAAATGCTCCTGTGGTTTTAGTTTTTGCAAACAAAAGCACAAAAATATGAGTGAACAATGGATATACCACCATACCACCTAAACTTTATTATCCATGTGCAATACACACACAGACACGAGACACACACTGCTTCTTTACATGCAGAAAAAGCTAAACAAAAAATTTTGTGCTATGTCTATGATGCAGAATTGCACTTTCACATTGGTCATAGAGTTACTTTGAATGTAAATGACATTTAAATCTTTGATTGCTGAATATTCAATTTGAACGAGCTTTAACAGACTACGTTCAATATTTGGCCACTAAATTATGTTATGGAGCTGCAAATGGTTCAGTGTTTTAGAGCAGGGGTGCCCAATAGTGTCATGGTCTCCGTGCCTGCCCGGCCGGCCCCACAAGGCTACATTTGCTGTTTCGGTTCTCTCCCTCTCTGCCTGGGCAGAGCTCACTGTGGGCTCCCGCCCTTGGCCCACACACCTGACAACAATCACCTGTCATCACCGGGAGCACTATTTGAGGCTGGAACACAGATCCTCTCGTCGCTGGATGATTGTACTACTGACGTTAGTGTTCTCACAGCCCCTGGGGACTTGTGCTTCGTGATTAGTTTGTGACTTCCCTTCTCTTCTGCTTCAGACCTTCCCCCCCCCCGGACCTGCGACCTCCCTGCCGTGTGAACGTGTGTGAGTGTGGGCAAGAAGACGTGAGCGAGTGTGAGAGAGCTACCCTGTGATTCCCTGGAGTTTTGGATTCCCTTCCCTGTATATATATTGTGCACTGGAGCCGTAAATAAACTGTTTTTTGGAGACATCTAACCGCTCTGCGCTTGAGTCCCTACAACCAGATCGTGACACGTAGTCCTCGAGAGCTACTGTCCTGCAGTTTTAAGATGCATCCCTACTCCAACACAGCTTAATCAAATAGTTTGATTACCTCTTCAACATGCCATCAAGTTTGGCAAAGGCCTGATAACAAGCCATTCATTTCATTCAGGTGTGTGTCGGAACAAGGATGCAACTAAAAGCTGCAGGGCGGTAGAGCTTGAGGACTACGATTGGGCACACCTGGTTTAGAGGCTTTCTGTCACAGTGCGTCTCTGACTGTGTTTAGTTACACAGTGTTTAGAGTTGAAGATTTAAAGTAAATAGTAAACAGAATGGACTTTTAAGGCAATAGATTTATAAATATTTTATTTACCCCTGGGTTTTTTTTCCAATTTATTGTACTGCACTGGTTAACTTTGTGTCAGAGTCACAGTGATGTGTTTAATAGTCAAATTAAAGAAATCAATGGTTACAGAGTGCACACTGTGGTAACTTTGAGCAGATACAACAAAGTCCATTTCATTCAATTCTAAACATTTAACAGATGAAGCAATTTCAACAACAAGAACAAGAATTTGAACAAGAATTTGAACTCGAGTGAAAGTAAAGAAAAGAGACAAGCATAAAACTGATTTGATGAATTTTACTTACACTAGTACAAGGGAAATTAAATAAAGCACTATCACACAGTAAATAGTAAAAACGATTATGCGTGATTCTGTGTTTTCTTTCCTGATATGGAAGCACGGAGCTGTAAGAGCTGGTCTCTTTTAACAAAGCTGAAACTCCTTTCATTAAACTAAATAAACAAAATATTGCCATTAAGTCAATCTGTATTAAAGGCTTCATAATCTCTACAGACGTGTCAAAACTTTCACACCCTGTCTCTGTTCACACCTCTGAAATCACATTTTCTGACTGTAGATAGCGATCTTTAAAAATCATGTTATCAACAAGGTGTGTGCTGCCACTTCATAAAGCAGCTGCCAACTGCAGGTTTTAATAAAGGTAAGCCAAACATATGTATATTATACTGCATTTGTTTGGGATTATTTCCAGCTGTAATTCACAAGTGATGTTCTAATAATTATTCCTATAAGAAGGAAAGTCTCTTACTTTTTATCAAAAAGAAGCTCAGAGTTTCAGAGTTTGAAACTGAAATACAGATTTAATTTTAGCTGTAATTCATTTATATGGTTATTGAAATGAATACTGCCAGAATTTTTTTATTTTTCAAAGAGCAGAAGATTCTGTTCTTCTTTAATCAGTTTACTGTTATCCACTCGATGATTGTAGTAAAGATACGACTACTTTTGCCTCCCTCTATAACCTGTTATAAAGATACTATTCAACAATGTGTACTAGCTTGTGTAAAAATACTGTCACATGTATTAAGAGTCATTAGAGCTTTTTGGTTGTCTACTTCATGGGGATCAGGCCATCAGCTGCCCCATGGCTTTAAACTGCTACTGCTGATAATGTGCCATGGAAACACCTTTGAGACCAGATTTCTACCTGAATAAAAACTTTTACTAACAGTCACAGGAGCTGATGTCATGTTTGCTGTCACAACGTTTTTAATCCCTGATATTTTAAGTTTGCTGGATCTGAGTTGTGGTTTAGGCAACAGTTGGACTGAGTAAAAATCTTGATTAAAATGCATGTGCTTTTGTGACTGTAAAGCAAAATAAAACCATCAGCAGAACAGAAACGATGCAGCTTAGTTGTTGTACTGATCATTTAAGTTAAAATATATCTTGACTCTCGCTGGCTTCATGTTTGGGCTTCTGTGAGTTTGAACATCAGTGAGTACGGGGTGGAGATTATAAAGTGTGTTACCACAACTTCCTCGTTCAAGACAAACTTGTCATATTGCAGATTTTACCCAACGGTTCAGCTGGAAACAGTCCTGAGACAAGTAAGGGCGACACTTATTTTATACATGTTCATATTATTTCTACCTGAAGAGAGGAATAGAAAATTCCTGGTCCAGTTAAATTCCTTGCTCTGAAACTCTGACCCAATAAGCTGTAATTGAATGGCCCTGTCATAGAGTCTAAAATCCTAACTTGCAAACATGAAGGTTATAAGAATAATTTAAAGCTGCACTGAGGAGTTTTTGGAATTATTGTTGCTGTGCAGGGATATTTCATGAGCAATTTCTGAATCATTTTTAAAGATTGGCATGTAAAGTTTTCAAGATCAGTAATGCAAAGTAGATTTTACATTAGAGTTAGTTTAACTGAAATATATTGTTAATCAAATAATTGTAAACTTCTCTGAACTCACAAAACAAGTTGAATCCTCTTGAGTTTTAATCAAGTGTTAGCAATCGACTTTAAATTGTGTTTTTATATTGTCATGATCCCTCCCTTCACCACCACTGTTTGTTATTCTGTGCCAACTTTAGATCTGTTTTTATTTTTAACTTTAGTTTTTAAGAGAAATCACATTAATTTAATTTCAGATCGTCCAGCACAATTCAGGCTATTCCATGTTATTATTATCAGTTGGCGTTGCTGCTGAACGATGTCAACCTACTGCTTTTTTTTTGCTTTTTTTTTTTTGCATTGGTATAGATTCCAACACAACCCTATCACAGTAACTGCCTCTACTTACCGAAATAAGTAGAGGCAGGTGCTCGACTTGACTGACATGGAAACCTTCCTCAAACCACAATCCAAAGCGCGCGAGACCGAAATCCCGTGTGGTGTCGCAAGATTTAACATTGCTGTATTATTGACTTACTTCACTCAAACATCATATGAACAGTTTAATCTACCCTCTCTGCATATCATGTAGTTTCTACACTATATAGTTACACTTAACTTTGAAGCATGAGGCAATTGTGTTGAGTACACACAAGATGCTTACATAAATGCAAGAGATGGCCAATCTCTTTTTATCAATGTACAGGTGTTCCACACACTAACTCCTCTGACTGCTGTGATATTTTAAATTTGTCATTACTACTGGCCTGCTGAACATAAGGGTTCCTCTCAGGTCATGAGTATTTGGTCTTATTTGGAACAAGCTCTGAATGTTGTGGGGCAAAGATTTATTTGCTGCTTTGTACATTGTTTGCGCAGTTCTGAGGTCAACCAAATCTTTAAATTTGAGAATATTTAATTTGATAAAAAGTGGATTTGATGGTTCTGTTAAAGTAGTTTTATTTATTATCCTTATTGCTCTTTTTTGCAGAATGTATATTGGATGGGTGTGTGTTTTATATGTTTCCCCACACTTCCACACAGTATGTCATGTACGGCAGTATAATAGAGAGTATATAACGATGTTTGATTTATGAGATCCTTAACCTTGTCAGAGACTTCGATATTTTGCCTTTGATATGAGTAATGTGGGGAATCCAGGATAGTTTGTGATGTTTTATCACACCAGGGAATTTTATTTCAGATACTCTGTCTAATTCAGTGTTATTTATTGTCAGCTATTTAATTTTTTTTGCTGCTTCTCATGATCCATATCAATTTATTCTTGTACCTCTTATAAGTGTGTTCAGCTTCTATTGTTCTTTTATTTAACAAAAATGTCTTATACAACAAATTCTCTTGTAAATTTTCTTGCATGCGTTCAGTATCCTCTTTGTTAGCCATGGTTTTCAGTTTTCTTTGATTTAGTTAGTTAATATTATTGATAAGAAGTTTTAATATGCCACGTCAACATCTTGAACATAGATGTTACTCCAGTCTTGGTTGTTGAGCTCTTTCTTAAGGCGGCAAATTGCTTCTTGCGTTTTATGTCTAATTAATTTCTTATTAGGTTCACATCTGTTACTCCGGAACAAATAAAACACAGAAAAAAGCCAAACAATTACATTTTTAAGTTATCCGAGTTACTTATATATCATGTTTAACCTGAGTAGCGAAAGACAGCGGGGTCTGAAAATGACGAAGCTGGGAGCCCGCTGCTTTCGCCGGCTCGAGGGACTATTGAACCCCCCGGCTAGCTATCGAGCGGGTGGGTAACGGACGTCTCTGAAGACGTCGGAGCACTTTTGCAAATATGCAATGTCTTGATAAACCTGGAAATATGTTAAAAGTTTATTTTGTGACTGTTGAGAATATATTAATTAATATACATCAGAGTTAAAGAAAATATAGTTTGTGATTGCTTGCAACACTATAATATTGCGGTTAATGGGTGTAAGAATACAAAATAGAAAATAGGCCTTGAATGGGAACAAAGAACTGGGGTGCAGGGCAGGAGGACAATCAACCCCCACCCCCAGGGCAGGAAGCAAGAGTTACTGAGAGTGAGGGGCAGACAAAGGGCAAACGGACACTACCTTAAAAGGTCAGGGTGTCAGCACCCTTGGCCACTCTACTAGTGTATTTCCATTGTGGGGGTGTTTACTGTAGGGAAGAGGAGACCAGAGGTTATAACTGTAAGTGTTGTGTGGAGTTCTTTAGATCAGCCTTAAGCATAGGACTGCATAGGACTGCAGTGTGCTGATCTCCAGGTGCATCTGTAAGAATAATGGATAATAAAAGGAGTGTGTAAAACATGGAAACATCTCAGCGTGATCTCTACCAGGACCAAAAGATTACCCAGATTCACCCTGGACACAGTCTGTTTGACCTGCTCCCCTCGGGCAGGAGGCTCCGGTCCATTCGCACCAGAACCTCTCGCCATAAGAACAGTTTCTTCCCCTCTGCTGTCGGACACATGAACAATAACCGTATGACTGTTCCCACCACTAACACATGACCCTACGCTGTGTTCGCTGCATCATTCCATGTTTGGCACTGATCACCACCTGCACTCATGTATATATCATGTATATATCTATCTACTTAGCACTTTTAATTCTTATTCTTATTTTTATTTTCATGTCTATTTAAGCGTAATTTATGACAGTATGTTTGCACTGAAGCACCGCAGCAATTTCCTAATGTTGTAAACCTGCTCAACATTTACAATAAAAAACCCTTTCTGATTCTGATTCTGATTCAGAAAGATTAATAAAATGGTAAATGGCCTGTATTTGTATAGCACCTTACTAGTCCCTAAGGACCCCAAAGCGCTTTACACAACCAGTCATCCGCCCATTCACACACACATTCACACACTGGTGATGGCAGCTACATAAGAGTAATATTTGAACTTAGTAGCGGCTGCCATTGTTGGAAACTGGAATTGGCTGGGCCACGCTATGAATTCTGGGATATGGTGGGTCAGGAAGGACACACCCGACCCATCCTTCAAATTTGGGGAAATGAAGGCCGCATTTGTCGGCTGCATTTGAAAGAGTCGACACATTGGGACAGCCTTCATCGCCTGGCTGTGACGTAATCGGCCTTCAAATGCGGCCTCCGGTGGATGCAGCCTACGTTTTGGGAGACAGCTTTTCTCCTCCCAATTCATATACATAATCCAAGCTGTGGTGGTCACTCAGAAACCCTAGCTCAGGGGTGTTCAACTCCAGGCCAAGTGTAGCATAATTCAAATTATTTTAGATATACATGTAAAATTATGAGGAAAAAAATCATAAATATGGTAATTTAGTGTAATAAGATTATATTAATCAGATGAAATTTACATTTATAGAGCAACAAACAATGTTAGATAATTTAGTTGTCTGATCGTGTTGAATGCAGCATAACTGCTGCATTTTGTGTCTGACATGATCAGTTACCAGTTTATTGGCTACACATTACTAGTCTAATAAAATAATTCTAAAGTTAAACTTGCCTCCCAGAAGATTACTTTAAATTAGACTGGTTTTAATTTCTTGGTTAAATAGAATTTCAAATTTAACAGTTGCTGAAAGTTAAAAAGTGACAATATTTAAAAAAAATTAAGATGGAACAAACACAACTGGGCGATGACTTTGGTAAAAAAAAAACTGACTAAAAATCATATGTTATGCATCACAGATGAAAGCAGGTTTACTCTGAGTGCGCGTGTATCCTGTTCAACTTGAGAGAGACTGTCCTTTCATCCGGTCATTTGGAGGAACTAAGTGTCTTTCCCAGCATTTAGAGCAAACCAGTGAGCCATTTTCACCACCTGCTGTTTCACATATTTTTTTCTTTCAGTTTAAAAGAGAGTAGAAAATTCTTCTACAGCAACTCCACCACACAGAAAGTCAGACAGAGATGTGGAGAGTCGTGATATGGATCAATACCTGCTTCTTCCTTCCCGTGACCATACTGTTCTTCTGCTGTGTGTGTTGTGCGGTACGTAAGTATGTATCATCTTTTTATGTCTGTGAGTGTGAACAATTAAAAAACTCAACATAAAGCAAATATGAAATGAAATAAAACTTAACCCAGCAATAGACTGCCGAACTGCCTAGAATATACCCAACAGTTGACAGCTGACATAAACTTGAATGTCAGTTGATAGTCGACAGTGTAGGAATAGTAGAATAAAATAATAAATTCTTAACATGTTGTATTTTATTGGTGCAGCAAAAGTAAAGTGTAATAATGTGAAGTTCACTGAACCAGATACAGTCATGTCATAAAATTAGCACATCCCAGATGAGTGAATATATGAGCCTCATTAAAACCAATCATGTGTCGACAGCTTCACTAGTATTCAGAAATGATTCTCTAAATTTCTGTCATTAATGGGATTAATAGTTGTGCTTTGATCATATATAAGAGTATTGTTCAACAAAATCTCCCGTAGACGTTCAACATGTTTGCAGTTTGACTAAATAAGAAAAACCCATAAAGTGTGTAAAATTTGGCCTCACATTTATTTTTGGACCATTCAGTGACCTCTGCACCTGACTATGTTGTTATTCTACAGCAAAACAGTCAACACTTAACATAGATATATCTTAAGATAAGTGTGATAATTCTCTGTAATATTTTTAGTAACAGTAATATATAATTTTATATACAGTGTTTTGGGGTCATAACGGGTTTTTTTGTTTGTCTGTTCTGCAACTGACTTTTCTAAATATTACAGAATTAATTTTATTTGCTGAGTTAGAAGTTAAATAACAAATATTTAGTACATGTCCTTTATGTTGGTTGTATTGTGATGAAGCAAGAAGGTGCTGTGTTGAAATATTCAATTTGTTTCTGTTGGGAATCCATTTCACTATAACAGCCTGAAATTTGTGTTTATTTTGAGGTGTGTGAATAATTAATTCAAAAAATATATATTATAAGATAAATCATTACTTGAATGTTTTCTGACGTACTAGTAAAACATTTCACTTGCTGTATATATTACCTCTTTAAAATAAATATATTCATTCATACACATTAATTTACACTTGGGTACAATCATTTTAAACATTGTATTAATGTGGTTTCAATTAATATTTCCTGCAGGGGCGAAGATATCAGGTTCCTGTCATCTATTACACAAACCTCATCATCTCCATTCTGATCCATCACAGCATGATGTTCTCTATGATGGTCCTTCGGTGGTACATACTGCACGACACCGCGTGTTTCTTATACTATTTTTCTGTGACGGCCAGTCTTTACTTCAGGTTGTGCATTGCTTTGGAAAGGTACCAGTGTGTGTGTGTGTGTGTGTGTGTACTTACATGTCTCTGAATATTATACTGAAGCATTGTTATGTTCTGTACTCTGATAATCTTTCTGTTTGTGTTGCAGGTATTGTTTCATTGCCTGCCCACTGTTGGACTGCTTCAGACAAACTGAGGGTTCTGTGCTGGTCTGTGTTCTGGTCTGGGTCCTTTGTAGTGTTAGTGTTGCTCTTGCTGTATTTTCATATGAATTTGTACGTTTAATTATTTATGCCGCCCTCCCTGCCCCCCTGTTCATCTTCTGTCTCGCTGGGACACTTAAAGCTCTGCCTGCTGCCACCTCAGTGCCCACTGAAGAAAAACGAAGAACTGTAGGAACCTTGGTTCTGTTGCTGCTTAATTACTTTCTCATAAACCTTCCTGCAGTCATTCTATTAACTTTGAATTTATATCCACCCTTCCCTGAAACACTTCACCCTGAGACAGCTACTGATTTTATCATTATGATCTTTTTTCTGTTTAGTTCATTGTTGGACTTCATTCTGTTTGCCTTCATGTGTAAAGGGCCCATTGACAGGCTGCTGGCACGTCTGTGCTGCTGCAGTATGGAGAGCAACAACACAGGAGATGTGACTGATGTTAGCACAGACAGGTCAGATCATGTAGTCAGAGATGAGGGGAAAGGGGAAATGGGAAAAATGGCGAGGAATTAGAAAGAGATATGCACCATCCTTTCCAAATATTTTTCAGTTGATGCCTAAGGCTTTCAGTGATTTGAAATCCTGTTCTTTGCACCTACTGGGAGCCACAGAAAGCTTTATTTTGTTGAGTAGCTAAATGATGTTAATGCAAATGTGCAAATTATTGTTATATCTATAATATATCTGTTGCTGCTTAATTACTTTCTCCTAAACCTTCCTGCTATCAGTCTATTAGCGTTTGAAATTAGAGCTACACTTCCCTATCACAACTATTGATTTCATTATCATGATGTTATTTCCTTTTAGTTCACTGTTGGACTTCATCTGTTTGAAGTCCACTGTTTGTTTTCATCCGTCAAGGGCTCATCATTCCAAATATTTTTAGCTGTCCCCTCAGACTGTCAACAGCCTAAAATTCTGATCTTTGCACCTACTGGGAGTAACATTGTTTTGTTGAGTAGTTGAATGTTGTAAATGAAAATGTACAAATTATTTCATAATTTCTTCTAAATGGCAGGAAGGTGGTGCAGTGATTAGCACAGTCACCTCACAGCAGGAAGTATGGGGACTTTTATTAAATTTTTTTTCCTGTCCTGTCCGACAGTGTAGCAGTCAGAATTGTTGTCTGAAGGACAAAAAGAACCAAACAGATTTACATTCACAAGTGGAGCATTACAGCCTTTGCTATAGTGGTCCACTTGATAGTCAAATTTTATTTGAACTTTATTAGGATTTTTTATTTCAGGTTATTACAACCACAGCGCACGAGGGCGCGGGAGAGAAAAGAAAAAAGAAAGAAAGAAAGTAATGATTGGGAGAAAGTTAACAGCAGGGGAGGGAGAGAGAAAAAACTGATAACTAAAAAAAGACCAGAGCATGATCTCCATGAGTCTGTAACGGTACTTTGACTTCCTCCTGCAGACCAAAACATTCAGTTAGATGTATTTGTGATGCTAAACTGCCTGTAGGTGTGAAGACTGTCCAGGATGTCATATGACAGCTGGGATCAACTCCAGTCACCACCAACAAAAGATTGATGGAGTTTCATCTGAAGACGTCTTAAACTCAAATATTAATCATCTAAAGAGCTTTTGAAACCTTTTTATTTTGTATCATTGCAGTCATTTTAAAAACTCATATTAAGTTTTTATTTTACCGTTAAAAAAATTTAAAAGGACACTTTAAATGTCGAGCATTTGTTTTTTACATTTTCAGTCACAGTAGCATTTGAATGTCCTTTGATCTATTCAGTTACGACTGTGTATAATGTATTATTAATAATATTGTTGTTAAACATGGACGTGTTTGTGTTTAGTTTATGGTTTGTGTTTTTTGTTGGTTTTGTAATTTTGTTATATTTTCTTTGATGTTTTAATTGTGAAATAAAAGTTTCTTGAAAAGAAAATGATTAGCTTTTTTAATTTTTCCAGTTACAGGAAGTAATGATTACATGAAGTTATTAGCAAAATATGATGAATCCTGAATCTACGGTATGTGTGTGAGAGAAAAACATTGGGGAGAAATTGTACTTTTACTGCCTTTTCACTGAAGAGGACAAAACTTTTTTCTAAAAATTAATTGATATATAAATATGAGCATAATTTCTTTCCTTTCATGATTCAAAATTATTTGAAATTACATTAGTTATGTGATTCTGATCTGGTCAACTCCAAACTTCACTGTAGTAGTTCACTTCACTGTTACAGGGTTTGAAACTGAGGCTGTCAACCACCTAAAGCAAACACTGAGGCTAAATTTACTTGTGTTACGAAACATACATGGGAAAAAATGTTCCAAGTCATCAGAACTGGGTGGTTTGAGGTTTTCTGTTCTTTCTCATTTTTCCTTTCATTTTCTCAGGTGAAGCTGCCCGGCTGTCTTTGGCTGAGGTTGGAGTCTCTGAGTGTATGTCAATCTCTGCTTACTGGTGGGTACTTCTTTCATAGGGCTCCAGGTGTAAGAAGGACAGGTAGTGCCACAGTTCCCTGCCATCATTCCCACAGTGACTTTAGGGCCGCATCAGTCTGTAAACTACCAGTTGGTCATCCATTCACAGTCTTTTTTTAATCTCATGTTTTATGCCTGTGCTCCTTCTAAGCTCCTGCTTGGACCCTGACGGCTCAACAATTAGCTGACCTGCAGTCTGATAACCTCTGTTTTGTTCCTTCTCCTCACCTCCCCCTGGACTTTCACATGCCTGCACATGGATAATGCAACACATTGAAATCCAGGATGACATTTTTCTGTATTAATTTTTTTTCAGTGCTATAAATAAAGTACATATATTGAAAAGAACATGATTAGCTCTTTTAACTTTTTGCAGTTACAGGAAGTTGACTCAATAAGAAATCTGCATTTAATCTAAAAAACCAACAGGGTTGTTTCCCTGGTTTCATAAACATGTCAGATTATATCAAAGTCTATGACAAGACGACTTATCTGTTGCTATGATCGGTGACCACAGTAAAATCTTCATGGATGCATGTATGGTGTCAGTAAATGGTTTAAAGTCTTAAGCAAGCCTGTGAACCCACAATCATATACATGCGTCTCAACAGCATCACTGCTTTTCAGGACCCTGGTCATGTATTACTATTTATGTAGTTCCAAACATTTTAAAATAATCTTTGAATTGTGAAGGGAAGAAAAATACTTGTTATATGTGAACACCAGGTACTTTCTGTTACCGGCCTAACACAGGTGTTCATAGGTATGTTATATCACGGTCTCTGAAATGCAGTGACTTGTTCTGTGCCCTCCTGATATTTAAGGGTTTAATTGATTACAATTATGCTTGGCATGATGAGCCTGGGACATTTGCTCCTCATAATATTAGAAATTTACAGTCAGTATGCTCAAACTCAGGCTTTAGAAACAAGATTTAGCAACAATAAATTATGTCCATCTTTTATTTACAGTCTATACGCATAACAAAGAAGAAGGCAGGCCTCATCACCGTAAAGGAGAAACATTTTTAGAAAAATTAACAAGAACATAATTTCTTTGCTTTAAAGATTCCACATTATTTGTTGTAATATTAGTGAAATGAATCTGGTCAATGTCCAGAAAGCTTCTTCCTAAATGTAGAATAGATTAGAATAGAATAGAATTCAACTTTATTGTCATTGCACATGTCACAAGTACAAGGCAACGAAATGCAGTTTGCATCCATCCAGAAGTGCTTTAGCCATGATATAGATATATTACAAAATATATATTAGCAATAATATAGGTATATAGATATATTACAGGAATGGGTCTGTTATACGTATGAGGGGACAAAAATGGGTCTATTATGGGTATGTTACAACGTACACGATATGAAGGTATGTTATGAATATGCTATAACTATAAATATGTACAGGCTGTAGTGGGTATACAAGCTAGGGCTGGGTGATATGGCCTAAAATCCATATCGCGGTATAATTTGAAGCACGTGCGGTAACGATATATATCACGATATATTCTTTTCTTCTGTATAATGTATTTTCCACACTATAAGGACTTAAAATCCTTTAATTTTCTCAAAAATCAAGAGTGTGCCTTATGTATGAATTCTGGTTGTGCTTACTGACCTCAAACCGATTTTGACGTGCAGAAATCTGTTAAAAATGTTTTAGTACAACTTTGGTAAGCCGCACTGCTTGATGGATTGTCAGAGCATTACGGCTGCCGTAGTGAGGAGCTTCGTGGAGTAATCTGGGTCCAAAACTCCGTCCCCTTCAGGTCCCAAAGTCAAACGAATACTGAGAGTTAAAAACGGTCTAAATTCTTTCATCTTTAATAAAATCATCAGCGTTGCTGCTTTATTGGGTGTAACAAATAAGTTTAACATCCATGAAAACAGAATTTATTAAATTTAACAGAGTTACAAGTTAACAGGAAGTTAGCTCGCTAGTTTCCACCTAAACATGACATACCATGTTCCACCAACTTTTTTTTCCACTCGATAAAAGTTAACGTGAGGGATTCTGGTGGTTGGGGACGCATGCAATCGCATAGCAGGATGCTATACACGGGCCAAACTTCAATCAGGAGAACAACCGAGATTATTCATGCACAATACGAGGTTGGTTATTAATATACTGCAACAACATGGGGATAGAACAGCTGCGAGAGAATTCAACATTAATGAATCAATGTTACGGAAGTGGAGGAAGCGCAGTTTTTGGCTTTCTCCATATTTCAAAAGTGCTTCATCTCTTTGCTGTGACTGTCGCCCGCCATAATTTGCAGATGATAATGGTTGTAGCGCAGCTTGGCCAGCTTGATCGTTGGCCAAATTTATATCGTTTCTATCATTTCCACCCCTAATACAAGCTATGTATAGACTATGAAGAGGATATGAATATGAAACTATACAGAAATATGAAATATAAAGCTATACAGAAATTTGCAAGTTAGAAACAGTTGTAAACAGTTGTAGAATTATAATTATCGTATTGTACAGAATGATTGTTTATACAGAATTATACAGTAGTGCAGTTAAGATAACTGCAATATGTGGCTACTTTCTACAGAGGCTATATAAAGTGCTAGTGGTTGTGGGTGTGTGTATGTCCAGTCCATGTGTTAACGTGGGTCAGATGTCAGGAGGCAGAGTTCAGGAGTCTGACAGCTGTAGGGAAGAAGCTGTTCTGGTACCTGGTGGTCCACCCGAGGCGCTACAGGGTGAAGAGTCCATGTGATGGGTGACTGGGGTCTTTGATGATTTTCCCAGCCCTTTTCAGACACCACTTCCTGTAGATGTCATTTATGGCAGGAAGTGGTGCTCTGGCGATGCGCTGGGCAGTTTTCACGACCCTCTGCAACGCCTTCCAGTCCGAGGCAGAGCAGTTCCCGTACCAGACTGTTATACAGTTGGTCAGGATGCTCTCGATGGTGCAGCAATAGAAGTTCACCAGGATGTCTGAGGACAGGTGGTTCTTCCTCAGAGTCCTCAGGAAGAAGACGCGCTGGTGAGCCTTCCTGACCAGCTTGGAGCAGTTGGTCGTCCAGATGAGATCCTCGGAGATGTGAACTCCCAGGAACTTGAAGCTGCTCACACGCTCCACAGCCGTCCCCTTAATGTGGATGGGTGGATGTGGGTCAGCATTCCTCCTGTAGTCCATGATGAGCTCCTTGGTCTTCTCGGTGTTAAGCAGCAGGTTGTTTGTGTCACACTACTCAGCCAAACAATACACCTTCTCCCTGTAGGCAGCCTCATCATTGTCATTGATGAGGCCAATCCCTGTGGTGTCATCTGCAAACTTAGGCTACGTCCACACTAATGCGTTTTCGTTTGACCTCCCGTCCACACTGAGACGGCGCTTTCCTCAAGGAAAAACACAGCGTTTTGAAAACGCTCTCAAAAACGCATACATTTCTAAACGCAGCTGTCCCGTCGCAGTGTGGACACTCGGAAATGGCAGACTTTCTAAAACAATGACGTTTTTAGTCATGTGATGCAGTCATGTGACCAAATAAACAAAGATAGCGGAGTGCATTATACAGCGGTTGTTTTGATTGCTCTCAATTTTGACAGCCCTAAGAAAGATGAATATCAGTTTGTACATGCTCCAGATAGCTTTTCTTCAAATTCTTTAATTCTCACTCGCTTTTGCGCAGGACTGGAACGTAAGCGTTTTCATCCGTTTCAGTGTGGACGCACGACTCTGTGAAAACGACTGAAAACGCTAGTGTGGACGCGGAGCGTTTTCAGATGAAAACGCCATTTTCAAATCTATCCGGGCTAGTGTGGACGTAGCCTTAATGATGGTGTTGGAACCATCGTTAGGTCTGCAGTCATGGGTGAAGAGGAGAGGAAACTGATGATTTTGTTAGTTCACTTCTCTGTAACAGGATTTGAAACTTTAAGATAAACACTGATCACTGATGTTATCAACAACCTAAAGCAACCGCTATGGAAACATAGTTTGCAATAACCAGTGCATTGGAAAACTGCATACTTAGGTTTAAAAAAATTGTAATTTTAAAAACAATCAGAAAATCATAAGCATCATCGACAAAAAATGTTAATATCAAGGAGTTTTACTTCTCCCTAGTTTCATGAGGCCACTTTGTTGTGTTCAGAAAACAGCACACATGGGCAAATGGAAATGACTGCATGTTAAACTGTGGAAGACGTCCTGAAAATACAAAACAATGTTTGCATGTTGTGTGCTCTGCATTGTGAGTGTGAATGCCTGGGGTGTAGGTAGGAGCTGGGGTGTAAAGTAAACTATCACAACTTCCCTGTTCAAGATGTTTATAATTATTCACATTATTTCTACTTGAAGAGGGGCATAATGAAGAAACTACCTAATATTTAGAACAAGCCTGTGCTATGATATTGCAAGCATTTCATAAATTATTGTTATTATTGTTATTAAACCTTGATAATCAGTTAAAGATATAATAAAAAATACAAGATTTTAGTTTTACATAAAAGGTTGTTTTAAGATAATGAGAAAGTAGAAGATTCTTTCACAACAACCACACAGCTAGAGATGCAGGAAGTGCTGATATGGATCGACATCTGTGTCTTCCTTCTAGTGACCATGCTGGTCTTTTTTCTTCTTCTTGTTCTTTTTTACTGCATGTGTTGTTCAGTATGTAAATATTTCTGTATTGCTGACATTATTAATACATAATATTATTATACTCTTTATTTCTGTTAATATGTAAATATATTGTTTTGCTTTCTTTTAAAAAAAAAAACTAAAGTCATATTTAAAAGGAAAAAAAATGTAATATCTCAAAAATTGTTGACTGAAAATACGAAACAATAAGTCACGAAATTAATAAAAATACTCACTGTGTACGTCAACTTTGGCCCAGTGACAGCTGGGATGCGATCCAGCACCCACGTGATCCTGAGGCAGAGAAAGTAAACAGAAAGGAGAAATGGAAAAAATAAAACATGAAATGTTGAGTCGTCTTGAAGATCGAGTGGTTACTTCAGTGCTCACAAGTAAAGTCAGAAGTCTGTAAATAAAACAAAACTTTCCAGTAAGACTGCAGATTTATTTTGCTACAAATGTAACAATAATAACAGTTTTTTTTTATTTCTTTATTTTAAGATTAATGTGATCTCTATCATAACAGTAATATGCCTCTCTAAGGCATGATAGAGTCAGTGAGTTTAGGAGTGTGTGTTAAAATATGTCACTCATATGCAGATTCAGTGGGGTTCAGTATCTCGGGTACTCTGACGTGTAGACGGGAGGCGCTGGGGAGAAATCACGTGCGTTCTAACTATGACCTGCTCTACCAGTGCAGCCTAAATCAGGAGTTTCATCACTGGAGTGTAACAGCAGTCAGTTCAGTTTACACAGTATCGTGCCACTCAGGATAAAAGGCTGCTGCCTGTCTGTCACCAGCAGCTGAAAATTTCTAAATAAATAAATATGAAAACAATGCAATATTTTATTTATTCTTATTGAAAGTAGTAAATAAATAGTTAAAACTGATAGCATGGTGCCCAGCTAATACAGGCATTTGGAATCACCAGTTACAATCCCATCCATATTTCCACGCTGTGGGAGGAAGTCAGAATACCTCACAGGTGAGAATCCTCACAGGCTCAAGGATAGGGATGGGTACCGGTATCCGGTGCCATGGTAGTAACCAGACCGAAAAGCAGCGCACATTTCGGTGCTTTATTTCGGTGCTTTTTTTCCCTGAGATGTCAGACACTTTGAATTCTAGCCAATCATTTTACGTTTCCGAGGATAGTAGGCGGGTCCAGGTACGTACGTTCTTTTAGAGCAGAGCTACAGATTAAAAGTGTGTGTCGGCTGTGAGAAAAGGTTCATTTAAAAGAAGAAAGGAAAAAAGTCTAGCTTTGAAGGTAAAGAGATGACTGTACTGTAGGGTGAAAATTGTGGCCACACTGGGAGGTTACAGGGAAAGTTTTCAGGTAAACTCTGTGCTTCTCTCACTGTGACCTAATTAGTCCTTACTTTATTTTATTTAAGTTATTTTTACACAATTGCATGTATTTATATTATATATTTAGATTTAAGAACAATGGTAACCTAATGCTTTTTCCACCACTTCCTATCCCACACAACAAAGTGGTTTACACATTGAAAAACCCCCTCACAGAAAGTCATCGACAGGAGCGATGTGTCCTTGAAGTGATGATGTGGATCAACATATGTGTCTGCCTTCCTCTCACTATACTGATCATCTACTGTGTGTCTTATATGGTAAGTAAATAATGACTTGTTAATCTCTTTTTGTGAGTCCACAATTATGTGAATAATTAGAACATTTAGCAAAAAACCCATCATTGCTTACGTCAGCGGTCCCCAACCCCCGGGCCCTGGCCCGGTACTGGTCCGTTTGTCGTTTGGGACCGGGCTGCGAGAGTAGAGGCTCGGTTGGGAAATCTATGGTTTAAGGGTTTTTATTGTTAACTTGGTTTCCCTGGGTCTTTTCCGGTGTTGTAGTTGTGTGTCTTATTTTGAAAGAAATATTTATGCATTACCATAGCAACCAGAGAGCATTAAGGGGCAGAGAGGAGGATGTTACTCTCAATGTTGTTGACACATTTCAGGAGGACGCTGCTAATAAAGTTACACAATTACACAGTGAATTCATGTTTATTATTATATTTACACAATACCACAGTTTTTGTCTTGGTCGTATCATTTCATTTTGTTGTATTTATCCGCAACACCTTAAAGGTCGGTCTGTGAAAATATTTGCCACTGTGTCGTGTGTCTTGTGTCTCCACAGTCTGGTATTAAACCGGTCCTTGGCGCAAAAAAGGTTGGGGACCGATGCTTTTCGTTCCTTACGTCATTTCTGGATGATATCTTCTCTGTTTAAATTAATGAATTGGAGCAGGTCAGTTTGATATTGAAAGCTCTTGATTTGGCATCTGTATTGATGACAAAGGATAACAAAGTAGGGTGTTTAACTCTTGTAATAGCGATGGCCGTATCAATACAAATGTCTTTATTGCCAATACCAATGGTGGTATTAGAGTCGGCCTAATACTAGCATAATATAGTCGATACTTTGTTTCTATAGCCCACCTTTTACAGTTGACTGTCAAATATATTTCATTTAAAGGCAACAGGACATTTAACCAACAGACGTTTACCCAAATTCTTTTAGACACAGGCAAATTCACATTCTAGATTTTTTTGTAAGTGAAGTCTTTATTTGTTTTTAACATCAAACCAAACGAAAACAAAAACAAAACAACAAACAAAACAACAACAACAACAACAAAAAGACAGCTTCCAATACCATGGTTAATTCACCTTTACATTTTGGGTCTATTTTCAACAGTTACTAACTATCGGTACACACACACACACACACACACACAAAAGGGACAATAAATCAAATTCTTAAGTTATTCCGTTACTGAGTGCCTAAACAAACATACAACACAGCAAACATAAAGTTTAACAAAAGATAATTGCCCAGACAAAATAAAAAACAATCTCAGCCAAAAACACGTCCCCATGATTTGTCAAAACCCTCCCTATCATCATTAATCCTAGCCAAGAATTTTTCATACGGCACCATTTTCAGCATATTATCTTTCCACCTATTATATTCTGGAGGAGATGGTTCCTTCCACACACTGAGGATAACTCGGGCTGCTGTGATCACCCCCACCTTTATAACCACAAAATCATATTTTGAAACCCCAGGTAAAATGGTAAATGGCCTGTATTTATATAGCGCTTTACTAGTCCCTAAGGACCGCAAAGCGCTTTACATATCCAGTCATCCACCCATTCACACACTGGTGATGGCAGCTACATTGTAGCCACAGCCACCCTGGGGCGCACTGTCAGAGCCGTAGGCAACGGGTGAAGTGTCTTGCCCAAGGACACAACGACCGAGACTGTCCAAGCCGGGGCTCGAACCGGCAACCTTCCGATTACAAGGCGAACTCCCAACTCTTGAGCCACGATCGCCCCACAAGCACAGACCAATCCCCTAATAAGCGCAGTCTTGGTGACAAGGGTATTATCAAACCAATCCACCTTCCTATTTTGTTTAATACTTTTTGCCAAAAGGGATAAACTTTCCCACATTCCCAAATAGCATGCATAAATGTCCCTGGATCTGAGCTACATTTCCAGCATATATTATTGGGACTGATTCCCATTCTATAAAGTTTGGACGGAGTGAAGTACCATCTGTGTATTAATTTGTACTGAGTAAATTTACCCCTGGCCTCGCTTACATATTTAAAATTCTACACCAGTCTTCTTTAGAAATTGCACAACTCAAATCTCTCTGCCATATAATGCTCAAGTTCTCACATATCTATTTTTTTAGATTGTTAAACAGATTGAAAACAGCTGCTCTATGTGCTGTACTGGACAATTCTAAAAACTCCACCACTGTATTTGTGCTTTGAGTAAATTTTCCTTTGGTAATACAATCCCTTATTTGTAAATATTTCCAAAAAAATTTTTCCCTTATCAAACCATATTTTTGGGTTATTTCAGCGAACAGCATAAACGCTCCCCCTGAGTAAAGATCGCTTATCCTGTGAATGCCTTTGACAAGCCATTCCCAGTCTGTACAGCAGTGTTGTTCCATAGCGAGATAAGGTTTTCTTAAATGAGATGCTTCACACATTGTGCACCTCTACCCAGACAGCTTTAGAATACCCGAGCACTGGGTTATCATGAAAGTCTTGTCCATTAATAGCTGAGCCCCGTGAGAGAACATCCAAGGGTGCAAAAGGGCTCACTAGTTCCTGTTTGATCTTCATCCAGCTCAGCTCATCCTGTCCAGTGCTTGACCAGTCTTGACATTTCAAATGCTAAATTATACAACTTCACATTCTGGAGGGCCATTCCCCCAATGTCTTTAGAGGCCCACATTTTCTTTATATTCACTCTTGGCTTCTTGAATAATCTTGAATTAGCTTCTCAAATTGACTAAATATGTGTAAAGGAATTCTTACGGGTAACATCATGGAAACATAATTGAACTGCGGGGCCGCCATCATTTTAATCACATTAATTTTACCACATAGTGTAATTATGGGGTAAATGGGGTACATTCCAGATTTTAAAAAACCCGCTTTCAAAATACATGTAAGGTTGAAAGGTATGTTTCTTATATTAACTATTTATTTTGATTATTATTAATGATCACTAATATTTTTTCAGAATTTATGTGTCATGACACACTACTCTGCCCTACATTAGGAGCCTTTATAAGTTAAAAGTATTGTACCGGTAATGTGTAATGCAATTTAAAGTTGCTGGGTTTTTAAAAGGTTTTTAGTTTTTTCTAAGTTCAGTGGAAGAATGGAGAGAACAGAAGCCATTCTGAATATAATCAGAACTTGGATGGACATTGGTTTGAACTGGTTTGAAAGCTACTGGTTTCTGTTCTGAGCAGTACTCAAACATGAAATAAAATCCACCATAGAAAAATTAGAAAAATGAAGTAGGTGATTTAGGCAGTTTGTTAAATGTACTTGTTCTTAAATTGTGCTTTTCTACTCATGCACTCAAAGTACTTCTGTGTCACAAAAGCACTTTTTCTGTTTCAGTGGTTTCTATCTAACATTCACACTGATGAAGCGTACTTTAGCATGTAAACTGGAGCAGCCAGGGATTGAACCCAAAATGACCATCTTTACCTGCTGAACCACAGCCACCAGTTCGATAACCATTAAAAATAAAATAAAGGAGTAGGTATGATATTAGAGCAAAAGAATAGCATATGTATGTCTCATTTTTCGACTTTTCCGATTGTTTTATTTTATTTTATTTAAATTTACATTTCACTGCGTGTTGTACTCGTATATGCATGTGACAAATAAAGAATCTTGAATCTTGAGTAAGAATATTATAGAAAAGTCGAAAAATAATCTAGTCAGGAGCCAGTTTGTGTTTAGCAGGATTGCTACAGTCTAATGAAAACACTGACAGTGTTGGGAACAGTGTTGGTCAAGTTACTTGAAAAAAGTAATCAGTAACTAATTACTGATTACTTCCCCAAAAAAGTAATCCCATTACTTTACTGATTACTTATTTTCAAAAGTAATTAATTACTTAGTTACTTTTTAAAAACACGATTTACAACCTGAAGAGGTGATAAAGCGATAGATCTTTCAGCCCAATTTTACTTTTTCTGCATAATCCATCATACAAAATGTAATCAAATGCAAAAGTCTCTTTTTTTTTTAAACTTGTTTTATTAGTTTTAACCTTTTAACTTTATGTATCAAGCAAAAATTAAATTATATGCAACATTCTCTGACTGGAAGAAATTTGTTTAATATTTTTCTGCACATTCCAGAACATAAAATAATTTTTTTTGTGTGTTTACACTCACTCTTTCAAATAGATGCAAGTAAAACACAGCAGAAAATAAATAAAGTCAAAGACTAGCGGTCCTGTTGCTCTATTTTCACCTGTAAAGCAGGAGTGGGGTAGGCGGAGGTTTACCCTGGTGCAGGTGTGCTGCAGCGGTCAGTGGAAGAATCCGCGAGTTTCTCTGTGAGTTTCCCATTACGTAACGCGTTACTGCCCATCTCTGGTTGGGAAGGTTACTTTTAAAATGTATTCCACTACAGAATATGTTACTCAATGAGAGTAATGGATTACTTAATATATTATCATGCTTTTTTACAACTACATGAATGTACTATTGCTGTGTGATTTATTACTGTTACTGAAGGTCCGCGGCTCCAAACCGTAGTAAAGGGACCTCTGGCTAATATGTCGGGTTCTGTGTCGGGCTCGTAGCCAAAAACTAGCTTTACTTTGTTGTGTGGGTCAAGACAGAGAGAGGCGAGAGACAGAGAGAGGCGTTGAAAGGCTGCTCATACTCATATTTTGTATTTTAAATACGTAACGGCGGTACATGTATTCCGTTACTCCCCAACACTGAACACTGATCACTGTTTTATGTCTCCTTGTGCTGCTCATGTCATGTTTATTACTGCATTAATGTAAGTTATATTAAATATAAATAAAATTATTTACGAGTTAATTACATTTATATTTCCTGCAGGTGCAGAAGAGTCAGGTCTCTATCATCTATTACACAAATCTCCTCATCACCAACCTAATCCAGATCTGCATAATGACCCTTTGGGTGACAAGAGTGGAAAGCATCATCACCATCATTATTTATTACTGTGTTATGATGGCCAACCTTTACTTCAGGATGTGCATTGTTCTGGAAAGATACCTGTTCAATGTGTGTGCATCCTTGCATGTCTCTAAACATGATCTTTGTACTGTGAAGCATCCTTACTTTCAGAAATGTACTATTGTGCACTGTGATAATCAGAATTTGTGTTTCTTTTGTGTTACAGGTATTTTTCCATCACACACCCACTGCTGGACTGTCTTAAAAAAACTGAGAGTTCGGTGGTGGTCTGTGTTCTGGTCTGGGCATTTTGTATTGTCAGTGTCACTCTTGCGATAGTCTTACATGAATTTCCCTGCTCCTGTGTTCATCTTCTGTTCAGCTCAGACTTTCAGAGCCCTGCCTGCTGCCAACTCAATGCCTACTGAGGAAAAAGAGAGAAGTCTGGGAACTTTGATTTTGTTGTTTTTTAACTACTTTCTAGGAACCGTTCCCACAATGATCTTTGATATTCTAGTTCAAAGTTATATCAGCTGGATCTTGTTTCTGCTTGGTCCTTTTCTGGAATTGATTCTGTTTTCTTACATCTTCTCTGCATGTGTGTGGTGTGTGGCCACCACTGCATCAGATGAAGAAGTTGATGATGAGTGTGGCTTACTTTAGAACAGACAGGTGTTTTGATTAAAAGAGACACGAGAGAGAAATAAGGACGGAAATGGTTGAAGAGTTTCTGAGAACTGAGGCAAAAAAAATCCTTCACAAATACCGTTGCACGAGGACATCAGACTGTCAGCTGTGCTTCTCTCAACTGAAGTGTGTCTGTGTAAATAATCTTAAAAATGTTTTAGAAGCTGCTATGAACACTCTTTTTATTCCAATATTGAACACTGAAAAAATACCTTTTTTTTTTTAACATTTCCCATATAGTTTACCTTTTTTCCTTTTCTTTTGTTTTCTTTGTTTCTATGGCTACGTCCACACATACACGGGTATTTTTTGAAACCTGAGATTTTCTGTTTTCTTTTTTTTTAAAAATCCGGTCCACATGTGGTATTCACTGAGCACGCTTCCTGATGTATTCGTGGATGTTCACTGCCTCCTAGACTGTGGTACTGACACTCACTAGTTACTGGTCTTATCCTTTACGCTTAGCATACAGCTTCAGGGTGCTGGAGATGTTGTGAAAGCCTCCATGCAGGGTCAGGAGCTTCCTGTTCTTGATGTCAGTGGCTTCTATCTCCTACGTTGGCCAGCTTATATAAAGATATACATGTGTGCTTCTGGGGTTAAAAAACCAAATACATGTAGCAAAATGTAAATAAACTTGTGTTTATGCTTCTTCCTGCTTCTATTTGAATAATGGTTTCGCTTATGTTTGACTTTTTTTTGTTTTTGTATAATTGTAACATGTTCAGTAACAAGCTACCTATCAACTAGTATACTGTATGTTGTAATATCATTAGCTTCATAGCATAATTGCCTAAGTCATTTGACTAAGTCAATGACTTAGGCACTTATGCTATGAAGCTAACGATATGTAGCTATATCCATACCAAGCTGTTTTGAAGCTCCTTCAAAATAGGTCTAAATAGCTATATACAGCAGACTTAATGTCTTAACTTAATAAATCAAATCATTTCTTGCCTGCCTTCTTTGAACCAATTAGCATCCACCATAGTTTATCTCAGTGCTTGTCTGTGTTTTGTTTGTCACCTTATTTCTGAAGAACGAGTCATTTTAATCTCTGCTACTCAAAATTAACAATCTCAGCCAAACTGATTTACTCAGGAATAAATAAAACACTGAAAAAAGCCAAACAATAAAATTTTTAAGTTATCTAAAGGACTTATATATCATGTTTAACCTGAATAGCGAAACACCGCGGGGGTTTGAAAACAATGTACCGGGAGTTCGCTGTTCTCGCTGGCTCTAGCGACCCTTGAACCCCCGGCTAGATATCGAGCTGGTGGGTAACGGACGTCTCCGAAAACGTCGGAGCACAAATATGTGATGTCTTGATAAATCGAGCAGATATTTGAAGTCTACACAGCTACATTCTCACCTGAAATTATCTTAAAAGTTTATTTTGTGACCCAGAAAGAGTAATATTAACACCAGCACTGCCAGGCTTCTACCTTTAAAACCCGCCTTCCAGCCAAATGGATCATGGTAGGTTTACAGTTGTGTCATACTCCTTCCATTTCTGAATGATGGCTTGAACAGTGCTCCGTGGGATGTTCAAGGCTTGGGAAATCTTTTTGTAGCCTAAACCTGCTTTAAATGTCTCAATAACTTTATCCCTGACCTGTCTGGTGTGTTCGTTGGACTTCATGGTGTTGTTGCTCCCAATATTCTCTTAGACAACCTCTGAGGCCGTCACAGAGCAGCTGTATTTGTACTGACATTAGATTACACACAGGTGCACTCTATTTAGTCATTAGCACTCATCAGGCAATGTCTATGGACAACTGACTGCACTCAGACCAAAGGGGGCTGAATAATTACGCACACCCCACTTTGCAGTTATTTATTTGTAAAAAATGTTTGGAATCATGTATGATTTTCGTTCCACTTCTCACGTGTGTGTTACAGGCCCCACTATGATGGGCGCATAGCCAGATTACGATCCTGTAAAACAGGAGAGAAAGTGAGCACAGGAGACACGCTGCCGTTCGCCTGGTCAGTCTTGCCAGAATTTATTCATACAACACAAGCATATCTGCTCCACTCTTTTGTTAACTCAATTTCACAATAACTGCTCATTCCCTCACATGGCTTGTTTTCCACCAGTACATTTCAATATTAGTCCACACTACTGGCATAAAACAACAAAGGGTTTAAATGAATGAAACAAATGACAACTACACCTCTTTTCCCATAAATGAGATAAACAAAATAATTCACATCATCATGGTAGTGTCTTATCATAGAAAGGAAACTACTTTCAACATTACTGCACTACTTTCCTTGCCAGCATTTTTGTAGGCCGTACTCTTATTAGCGCTCTCACTTCATATGTCTTTTTCAGACCAGTTAGATTCTAACACTGAAACAGCAAGTTTACACATGACTTCAGGCGGGCTCAGAACACTTTACACACACGTTATACAAAACATTTGTCATGAACACAAAGCTACAAGTTTATCAGGAACTGTAAACCCAACTGGGTTGGTGCTTCTTATTATTATATGGAGTATTATACGCAGTTGCAACAGCTTGCTAGCGTTACCCAGGCATATAGCCTAGCTATAACATCTTACAGAGCTAAAGTAGCTCACATAGTGACAGTATAATACATCACATATCACAGACCCGTCTTATGTCATGAAAGTTTAAGTATCACAGTGTCCAGCTGTGTATTTCTTTATGTTTTTGACCACATTACTGACCTGTAAAACAGGAGAGAAAGTGAGCACAGGAGACACGCTGCCGTTCGCCTGGTCAGTCTTGCCAGAATGGAAAACTTACGGCAGCTATGCACCCGACTCAGTTCCCAAAGCACGCTGCTGCCCCCCTACTGTCCAAAGTGTTATACACTCTCCTGGCAACAGGGAATTTACATGACATTGTGGCTTTAAATTACACCAATAAACCAGCAAAATAAAACATGCAAAATAATCTCCATATATCACGACACTTAACTCACAATTGTGACCACATTTCTGTGTGGATCACATGTGCACCACTTTGTGTTGGTCTTTCACGTGGAATTCCAATAAAATTGATTCATGTTTGTGGCTGTAATGTGACAAAATGTGGGAAAGTTCAAGGGGGCCGAATACTTTTGCAAGCCACTGTATATCTGTAACTGTCTTGCCTTTTACCCACATATGTCCTGGCTCCCTACTCCTCCTGCTATTCTCAGAAATGGAAATGTCCAGTTGCTCTACTTCTTCTCCCTCCTTACTTCCTCCTTAAGGCCAGGTCAGAAGTCACCCTGTGGATATAGACACATCCCAGGCGTCTCCCCTCCTGAATTAACTACCCCTATATTTACACATGATGCCCAGTTTCACATGATCCTTCCCCCTGCTCAAGCTATTCATACTTCTTCTGCTGCATTTCTACAAACAGAGGCCTCTCTTTTTATCATGCAAACCCAACATATTTATCCACAATAGGTTGGGCAACAAAGGATACACCCAACCCATCCTTCAACTCTGGGGAAAAGGAAGATACATTTATCGCATTTGGAGGAGTCTTCGAATTTGGACAGCCTTTGTCGTAACGCTGTGACGTAATCGGCCTACAAATGCGGCCTCTGAAGGATTGGGCCCCTGAATTTGGAATTATGAATTATGCTCCTCTTCAAGTACCAATAATAATTAAAAAAAAAAACCTGAAAACATTGGCTCTACTTACCTGAGGACTGCTTTGAGGTGGTTAAAATCTCTAGTATGATGATTTTGTCCTAAAAGGAAGTTCAGGTGCTTACTTTACACCCCACCCCCACTCACATGTGGTAACACTCACAGCGCAGATTTGACTGATTTGCAGCACAGAACCATTTTTTTGTTTTTTTCAAGATGTGGCCCACTTTTTAGTTTAATATACTGTACAATAATTCCAGTCTGTCTATCTGTGCCAGAGTAACGCCAGAGATTAACAATCTTTATCTTGACGTTTGAAAATATGGGAACATAGTTGAAGCACAAACATTTGTGAACAAAGATTGGTTTCCAGCTTTAGACTTGGGCAAATGTCCCACACGGTCAACAGTTACACATTCAATTCAATTCAATTCAATTTTATTTATATAGCGCCAAATCACAACAAAAGTCGCCTCAAGGCAAATTGGTACCACCTTATTCTTCATGGCATCCTGCTGACTAAGGATGGAAGGGGGACATTTTGACAGCATTATATTATCTTCATCATCAAATTCCAAATTACTTTATTTAATTCATTAAAGAAACTGTTGGACATTATGAACAATGCTGGGCATCCTCTGCACACGGTCATAAACAACCAGAGGAGTCTGTTCAGTGACAGGTTGCTTTTCTCAAAGTCGAGGACCAACAGACTTAAAAACTCCTTTGTCCCACACACCATTAAACTGTTTAACACCTCGCTGAAGGGGAGAGGGAGGGGAAAAGGGGACAAAGGAGGGCGGGAACAACTAAGCTGTAGTGCCTTTTTCACTGTGTAATAATTTTTCTATATTCAACGGTGCAATAGACTCAAAATAGTTGAAATGTGTAGTTCCCTTGCATTCCTATTCCTATTTATATACTATTATATATTATATATATATATACTCTTATATACTCTGTATTTATATATGTGTATATATGATATATTTCTGTTTCTGCTTACATTCTTTTGCAACTTCTGTCGGTGCTGTGCTACTGGAAACAGAATTTCCTGGAAGAACCCACCCAAGGGATTAATAAAGTTTGATCTAATTTCTCTCTCTCTACTGATTAATTATCTGTTGTCACGTTTTTGTCAAGTAATCTCTGATTATTGGTGTTTCTTTCTAATACTGTTGGGTATTTATTTTAGAATATAAAGTTTATTCTATTTGTACTGTAAACATGATACACATACGTGTCCTCCTGCTACTCTTAATAATAATAGCTTGCATTTATGTAGCGCTTTCCCTCAAAGCATTTTTCAATTCCACTATTCATTCACACACTGGTGGAGGCAGCTACAGTTGGGGCAGACAGAAGTGAGGCTGCCACATATATAATCTCTCCTTTGTTGTTTTACTGTGAAACTGTTTGGCGATTCCCCCATGATCCTTCAAAGGCCAAAATAACAGTGTCACAGACTCCTTGAACTCTGTCACCAAAGGTCCAAAAAAGTGCACTCATCGCACATGCAGGTTCACATTTTAAATTCTTTTTTACATTTTTTAATTTATTTGACCGTCACAGAGTATTAAAGAACACACACAGCTAGAGTTTTAAACAGCATTTACACAAATGATATGACCCAGCAATGATTTGGGAATTAGATTTATTTTATGTTTACATCATATGTTGACACTTTGAAATTACAATGTGTGGCAGTGAAATTATTTCATATTTGTCATAATTTCATATGTTCTATGTAATAAAAAAGGCAAATAATAAAATAAATATTACTTTATCTCTTTTACTTCACAAATAAAGATGATTTTTTTTAAGCAGTAGTGAAAGAAATGTAATTGTATTCTGTATAATAACATTTAAAGAAACCTTGAACTGGTGGTTCTGCAATCAGTCACATTTGACCCAAACAATCTCAGCAGCTATACAACAGCATAAAATGTTAATTTTTGATTTTTGTGTATTCATTACGTTTTTGTATTATATGTATTTTGGAAAAGTAATCCACTTCCAGGTCGAAAGACAGATATCTAGGATGACTTTTCTCCTGCCAAATGTAAAATGTGTTAAATTAGACCTGAATAGTATGTAAGGGCTAAAAAGTCATATATGACTGCTGGGCTAGGCTCCACCCACCTGCAACACTAAAGCAGAGGAGCAGAAGAGTATGGCCGGATAATTGGATATATTATTTGTTCATAGAAAGAAAGGAGTATGTTTTGGGAAGCATAATTATAAAAAATTATAAAAAAATGTAAGATGGTATTTCTGTGTTTAATATTGGAATATAAAGTTGTGATTTTTTTTCATTATTACAAACTTCAGCTGAGACATGCATGGCTAGGAGGCTGATAAGGACGGTATGTGATTAATTGAGAAACACTTTAACTATTTTTACTACCATCAGCCAATTTGTTGATCAGCTGCTACATCTGATACAGTGCTCTCTGCATTGCAGCAGCATAGACAACATGCCAATTGTGCATGGAAATAAAACAGAATCAAGTCCACCAACGGAGAGAACAGGTACAAGATCAAAATGATACGATAGAAAGTAATTGAAAAACAGGAAATATCACAGATGATTGCAGGAAAGATTATTAGAAAATAGTTAAGGAACAACAGAATCAGAGTTCTGAGACTTCTCTGTTTTTCCTCAGTGGACACTGAGGTGGCAGCAGGCAGGCCTGTGTAGGTCTGAGCTAAGCAGAAGATGAACACAGGGCCAGGGAGGAGTCCATACATTCTGAAATGTACAATTTCTTTCAAGAGTATTGCAAGAGGGACACTGACAATACAAAAAGCCCAGACCAGAACACAGACCAGCACAGAACTCTTAGTTTCTCTGAGGCAGTCCAACAGTGGGTGCATGATGAAAAAATACCTGCATCACAAGATACATATTCTGATTATAACAGTGCAGAATAATATTTTGCTGACAATACAATATAATGTTCAGAGACATGCAAACACAGTGAAAGACAGGTACCTTTCCAGGGCAATGCACAGCTTGAAGTAAAGACTGGCCAACACAGCAACGCAGTTAATAATAACACATGTGCTACTTTGCACTCCTGCTTCCCAAACAATCATTATGCAGATCTGGATTAGATTAGAGATGAGGTGGTTTGTGTAATAGATGATAGGGATCTGACTCCTTTGTACCTACAGGACACATAAATCATAACTATAATAATGATGTAATGAAAGAAAAGACAGAAGACACAAACAAAGTAACTATCAGTGTTATCTGTAGACTGTAGCAGGGATGTCATGGGCCAGAAGGCAGGAAAATGTAAAGGATCGAATACACTTTTGGATTTTTGTAGTTTTTACAGCTATTCCTTTTGTTAAACTTCTCCATAGTCATTCATGCTAAACCAAAGTAATTAAGTAATAGATACAAAAAAAATTAACACAGATATACCTGTTTTAACCATCTATATTAATCTAGTTAAAAAAAGAAGATTTTCTGTTAATGATCAAAACCTTTCTGTTTTATAAATACAGGACAGTCTGGCTAAGGAACAATCACAACTTTGTTTTCTGTAAATTGATGCATTTATCATGTAGAAATTTTGAGACATGCTGTTGAAATTGCACCTTCATATATTAAGATACCTCAGGGATTTCATGTGTAGTTAAACATATTTACAGTGACAGAAAGGGGAGTTTCCTACAGACTACTTAAGATCAAAGTGGGCTGTATGTCGTAAAATGAATTTGATGTCCCTGTGAAAGTGGCTCTTTTTTGTTATTGGTTTTCAAACTATTAGTTTGTCAAACTTGACACACAGCTGTATGTATGGAGAGCAGAAGGGAAGCTGCTGAGTGAGGTCACTACAAAATGTATGATTCTGAAACAGGCCGCCCTCAACCCACCCAAAATACCCCTCACCCTAAATGACAGGAGCTCCCTCATCTGAATGCCCTGTACACCCAACAGAACTTTTGCTTTAATAAGGAGATACCTAAATAATAAATAAAAAACCAATGCACACATTTATAGTCCCTCAATTTGTACAGAAGCACATTTCAAGCAAATTATTGCAGTCCCATTATTTGCTAAACCTTCACATTGTTCACATAGTCATAGATTTATAAAAATACACAAATCTAAGTTATTATTTACTTACCACACAAATACAACAGAGGATCACTATGGTCAAAGAAAGACAGATACCAGTGTTGACCCATATTATCTCTGGAGGTGCATTCAGCATATCTAACTGTCTAACTGTGCAGTTGGAGTTGCTGTAAAAGAACATACTCTTCTCATCTGAAAAGACATGCAAAAAAACAACATCTGTGTGAAATAGCAGACAAGGTTTGTAAACACTGCTCTTCACAATAGGAAAAATCAGAACACTTCCAACTTGCCCCACGCATAATCACCTAATTTCATTTGCACCTTAATTTTGCCATATCCAGTGAAGCAATTCAAAAATGTACTTTTTATGAACATTGTAGAGTTGTAGTACTTTTGACACATTTCCAGTTGCCATAGTGTTTTCCTAAAAGCTTTAGGATTTTTTTACACCAACTGCAAATGTTACAATCTATAGTGATTTTTTTTGTATCCAACTTTGAGTTCAATATCATGCAATATATACAGTAATATATGTAGTCTTAATATCAAAACTGCACCAATTTAATGACCAAAATGTCCAATAATAATAATAATAATGTCGTTCTACTTAGCTTCTAGCCGTTCTAGCTGATGTGCTATGTTAAACATCTTTTTCATACAGTTACTTTTAAGGGAATTGTCTAAATCCATGATCATACTAAACAATTGGATACAAAGTCTCATTTAAATGAACCATCATTAAGGTAGGATTAACTTAAGAAACTTTTCTATCTACTAAACTAAAAACTGATTATGTTTACAGCTATATATTACACAACTAATGATTTAAGGAAAGATCTTGGTAGCAAAGATTTGAAAACAAACTACTGATCTGTTATCAAGTCTCTATTAACCAATCTGTGCAGAAGCAAGTGTATTTTGTGCATTACAGATAAACACATTTACATTTACTGCATTTAAACAGAAGCTCACTGCAAGCAGAAAATAAATAAATGCAATCTTATAATAATGATTTGTCCTAATTATGAGGCAGTTTCTTCATAATTATGCTGCTCCTGAGGTAGAAAAATTGTGAATAACTGTCAGCTTAGTGTTTACTTACCTCAGGACTGCTTTCAGTAGAACCTGTGGGTAAAATCTGTAATATGAGTTTATCATGAACAGGGAAGTTGTGGTTGCCTACTTTACACCCCACCCCCACTGACATGTGCTCACACTCAAAATACAGAGTAGCTGCTTAATTTTCAGCATTCAAACAATTTTTTTCTGATTTTTTTCCCACGTTGAAGTTTTGAATACAATAATTCCACCTCCATGCTGCGGCTGCTTTTGATATAAAAAATGATAGACTTTCTTTTTTCAGAAATACCCATTAAAGAACGGCTTGTGAATTGCGGCTAGAAATAATCCGAAACAAATGCAGTACATTTGGGCGACCGTGGCTCAGGGGGTTGGGAAGCGTATCTGTAACCGGAAGGTTGCCGGTTCGATCCCTGGGCTCTCTGTCCTGGTCGTTGTGTCCTTGGGCAAGACACTTTACCCTACCGCCTACTGGTGTTGGCCAGAGGGGCCGATGGCACGAAATGGCAGCCTCGCTTCTGTCAGTCTGCCCCAGGGCAGCTGTGGCTACAACTGTAGCTTCCCTCCACCAGTGTATGAATGCGAGAGTGAATGAATAGTGGCATTGTAAAGCGCTTTGGGTGCCTTGAAAAGCGCTATATAAATCCAATCCATTATTACATACACGTTTGGCTTACTTTTAGTAAGAACTGCAGTTGGCAGCTGCTTTATGAAACCATGTTGTTGACTTTATTAGCTCCTGACAAGCTTAATCTTCCTGTTTCTACCATATTAAAACCTACAGACATTCCTGAGAGCAGCTGAAATAGCAACAAACACCCTGTTGATGTTTTTAAGATTGCTATCTTCAGTCAGAACCTGCGGCTAGTGTGAAAGTTTGACTCAGGATATAGTAGTTGTTTGATCGAAGGAGTTTTAAGATAAGATAAGATAAGATAAGATAAGATAAGATAAGATAACCTTTATTAGTCCCACGCGTGGGAAATTTGTTTTGTTACAGCAGTGGACAGTACAAAGTTGCATAGAAAAATTAGAGAAAAACACTGGAATAAGATATCAAAAAGATACTATACACAACAGAATAAAATAAAATACTATATACAATCGAATAAACTAGAATAAAATAGAATACAAGTGCTATATACAATATGAATATAATACAACCATGCCAGAAAGAATATTGCATAGAGCAGGGCGATATGACCAAAAATATTTATCACGATGTGAGGGTGCTGGGGAGCATCTCCCTCACTAAATGATGTACGCACTCACTGTGTCTAATAGGAAGTTTTGATTTTGTTATGCTTTTGTTTTGAAGTCCATTAACCTCTCTCTCTCCCTTGAAGTCAACTTCCTGAAGGCCTTAGTCATGGAGTGCACACATGATTATGGCTTAATGATGTCCACCTGAAAGGAGTTCTCCAATCACCCACTGATAGTGGGTTGAACCATCTGATGAGAGCTGAGGGGGGGAGTGGGTTGAATTTTCAGTTTGATTTGATTTAGTTAGTTGGGATATTGTTTAGCTGGGGGGTGTTTTGTAATCTGATATTTGTGAGGTGTGTCAAAATAACTGCAATGTTTCACTATATAGGTTTTTGTAGCTGGGCTGTGTCGGGGTGGGAAGACCTTTTACATTTTATTGGTGATGGTATGACCAGGGGGTGATTCATTTTGAGGGTGTTTCAGCATTAGTGATGGGATTTCCGGCTCTTTTTAGAGATCCGGCTCTTTCGGTTCGGCTCACTAAAAAGAGCCGGCTCTTTCGGCTCCGAACCGGCTCTTCAGGTTGTTTTGTTGCTTTAATTAATTTATTATTAACAATAATATAAAATTATGCACAAAAGGAATTACTAACGTAAAAACAAGTGGTTTTATTTATATATGTTTATATATAAATATATGCGGTGGCCCCTAGAGACAAAACACGTACAAACTCCAAAACACATTTCTAGCATGAACTGAACTTCCAAAGCAGAGCTACTAGATCACTTAAATTACACAATTGAAAGCATGTGTGTATTGTTTGTGTATTTATACACAGGCACTCATATATATATATTCAAATAATTTAAAAAAAAGTTCATTTACCTGTTATTACCACACACCAAATCCGGTCGTTGGTACTTGCTGGCTTGTGTAGCCACAAGATAACAAAGGCTCAACACTGCGCCCAGCATCCTGGAGCACTTCTGTTGTCTTTTGTACGTGTTTTGAGTTTTTATGTGCTTCTGAGTTTTTATATGCTTCTGAGTTTTTACGTGCTTCGGAGTTTGTACGTGTTTTTACATGTTTTGGAGTTTTTACGTGTTTTGGAGTTTGTACGTGTTTTTACGTGTTTTGGAGTTTGTACATGCTTCAGAGTCCGTACGTGATTTGAAGTTTGTATGTGCTTTGTCTCTAGGGGCCACCGTAAATATACTTTTATTTATTCACTCCACATAAAATGTAATAAATAAATCATATAATACAAAAATCAACTATTCACATTTCAAGTTTTAACTATTTAAATTTTCAGCTTTTTCCTTTCACAAATTTAAAGTGAAAAGAACACAAAACACTGCAAACCACAACACAATTAAATATAAATTATAATATGAAAACTAAAAGAACATGCATATTCTCTGTCATATGGACCTGCATGAATAAACTTTCTCAATCCTTTATCATCTGCAACCGAAAATAGTTGTGGATGATTACTATACCTTTCTAATGTTGTTGTCCCTGCCTCTCTTTCTCTCTCTGGCTCTGTTCCTGTGCTACTGAGTGTAACTACCGCCCCTCCCCCCTCTGCCCAGCGTAAAGCACAAGGCCCGCGTGCAGAGTGAAGCGGGAAAAAAGTGCGAGAGAGAGGCTGAGAGAAAGAAAAAAAAAAAAAAACCCACGTGACGGCTCGCGATAAGGAGCCGGCTCGCGTCGTTCACGTCAAAGAACCGGCTCTAAGAGCCATTTCGTTCGCGAACGACCCATCACTATTCAGCATCCCCAAAATGAATCAAAGCACCCCCAAAGATTTCTTACTTTTTTTTTGACAATATTTGCAGTTTGTGGGACACACTACTAAAAATATAAAAAGCATACTGAGATCATAATAAAAGTATAGATAAACCCTTCCCCCCTCCCAAAGTGGTTTGTTCCAGCTCGCCTCTCCCCTTCTCTGGCTCTAGCGCCGTTGCTGCCAGAGCGATGGTAGCTGAGACGCAGTGGAGCACGGGTGTAAGTGCCTGGCTTAAAACAGGACATATTAGCTGCATTTAACCTTCAGTTACTCTTTATATAGTTAGGTAGGAGTCAGGCCATGTTTCTTTTTAGCTGAAAAACATTAACATCTGGTGCCATTCCAGATATGTTAACATTGTACAATCTTCTGGATAATCAGATCTTCCCCACACTGAAAACTGTTATTCAGGTTGCCCTACAAACCCAGTTAGCAGCTGTAGCTGTGAAAGGTCTTTTAGTGTCTTGAGTCAGCTCCATACCTGGCTGAGAAGGACCATGGGTCAAAGCAGACTCCAGCACCTGGCTGTGATGTCAGTTGAGAAAGATGCTTGAGAGACTTGACCACCAAAATGTGATAGACAGATTTGCCAGCCTCAAGGTGAGCCGACAAAGGATAAAAGAAAAGAAAAAATCTGCAGAGCCATAGTAGTATCTGCAAAAAAGATCTTTTCATACATTGTACCATAGGCCAAGGTGTCTCAATTTTTTAAATTTTTTAATAAAAAGGAACACCGCGGGACGTGACAAAACGTCGCCATGTTACGCCTCAGGAGAGAGAACGGGCTAAAAGACACGTTGATGGTTTGGAGAAAGTAATTACTGAAGTTAACTCAGAAAAATCAATTAGAGAAAAAGACTTTGCAGCGGGAATCGCAAGTTTGAGTCCCACCCGGTATCCAGTAAGGGTCCTGGCTAGACTCCCTTGCTAAAACCAAGCACTGGAATGGTGCGGCTACGTCTCCAGTCTGTCCGCAGCTCGGACACAAGCATCTCACTACATGTTGTACTGTGTATGTGACAAATAAAATTTGAATTTCTTTCTTATTTTCTTTAATCAGTGATGAATGGTAAGATGTTCTAGCTTCACGGAGGGCTTTCTTATAAAGCAACAAACTATTTCTCCAGGCTAAATGTTGATTTTCTAAATTTGTGACACGCCATTTCCTCTCCAGCTTACGAGTAATCTGCTTTAGGGTACGTGTTTGAGAATTATACCACGGAGTCAGGTACTTCTGATCTGAAGCTCTATTTTCACAGGAGCTACAGTATCCAGAGTCGTACGTTGTGAGGAGGCAAAATTATTAAGAAGATAATCGACCTCTGTTGGAGTAGCGTTCAGGTTGCTCTCTCTGCTCTGTGTTGGTACAGAGGTTGAGTTCTTTTGCATTTTTGAAAGAAACCGATTGAGTCTAAAAACAGATTAAATGCCGTGTTGAGGCTTTCGTTTTAGCATCTACATGTTACAATCAGCCACAACAATTATTTTATCTGAGCTGAGGATGGGGTTTGGGGGAGATAACAGGGGCAGAAAAGCTGCAGAGAGGCATGTAAGACTGCAACTCTGCTTCCTGGTGCTCACACTGCACCTATGACTAATTTACAAGGAGAGCAAAGGGAAATGTGAACTTAGCACGTTGTAGCTGTGAAGAGAGAGTGATAAACATTCATTACAACGTCAGAAAAATTTGTTCTCCAGTATTTAGAAAGTTGACAGTCAGAAGAAACCGGAAGATTACCAGAAGCAGTTACAACAAGTGAACAGCAGGTGTCACACTGCATCAGCCTTCTTTTCTCTGCAGGAGAAACACAGATGAGTGACAAATTAAAGAAACACGCTGCCACTTCAACTACTCACATCTGCTGTCTGTGGGTTTTAATGTGGTGGAAACAGGAAGATTCAGTCTGTAAGGGGCTCATAAAGGTTTTTTTTAATTCATAAAGCCGCTGCCAACTACACTTGATAATAAACAAGTATATACTGTGTATATCTGTGTTATTTTGTTTTTATCAGAATTCTCCAACCCTGGCAGACTCTGTGCTCATTCTGACAGAAATACAAATTCAGTTCTACATGAAAGGTGGTAAAGTCACAGAAACCTCATCAATCATTCAGGACTTCAAAACTGAAATAAAGATTTAAATGTATCCATCATTCATTTAAATGGATATTTGAATAAATCCTGCTATAATGTGACCAGCATTTGGTTTTTTGTATTTATTCACTGGTGCAAAGAGCAGCAGATTCTGTTCTTCTTTAATGATGTTGTGATCTACTGTTGTCCCAGCCATGATTTTAGTGATGAGCTCACTGTGTTATTTTTGCCTCCCTCTGTGACCCTGTTATAAAGATACTATTCAGCAATTCGCTCTAGCATGTGTGCACATACTGGTGGTTGTATAACAAGACATCAGAGCTTCTTGATGTGGAATAAGCCATCACCTACCTCTCAGCTTTGACATGTTCACTGCTGACACTCTGAAATAATAGCAGCTTACACCATGTTTGCTGTCACAAAGTTTGTTAAATGTTGATCGTTTGTTGTAGCTGTGTTGTGATTTAGGCAACAGCTGTACAGGGGAAGAAGAAAAAAAGACTGTTTATGCTGAAACGAAATTGCATGTCCCTTTGAGAAGGACAGACATTGACTACAGTCAACAGAGCTGGAGGGATGATGCTTAGCTGTGCAGACAGTTTGAATTAAAATGCGTCCTGCTGTTCCTGATTTCATGTTTGGGCTTTTGTAAATGTGAACACCAATGAGTACAGGGTGGGGTTAGTAAAGTAAGCTAGCACGACTTCCCCGTTCAAGACAAACTTGTCATATTGCAGACTTTACACACTGGTTCAGCTGGAAGCAGTCCTGAGACAAGTAAGAGCAATGTTTACCTTACTCACATTATCTCTACATGAAGAGCAGCATAGTAATGAAGAAACTGACTCATAATAAGGACAAGTCCATATTTTCAGACAGCATATTGTAGTCATGACACCACCTGCTTTTCGTTTGTGCTTGCAGTGAGGCTCTGTGTAAATGCAGTGCTGTCAATGTGTTTCCTGCTAATATATATATGCATGTGTCTGTTGGTAATATAAGAACTGTACTTGGTTTATGAGAGCTCAAATAGTATTAGCAATTTGTGGTGTATATGATGAATATAATATAATATACAATTGAACTGTCCATATTAGATACACATTGCTAAAATAGTCTCATAAAACATATCTTTAATAAATCTTGCCTCAATCATAGTTACTACAGTTACTGTTGCAAAGACATTTTTTTACTGTTGTTGGTGTCCTGGAACATTTTCTGAGGAATTTCAGGATGACTTTTATTCCTTGACATTTAAATATATATAATCCATCAATGAAATACAGATTTTTCCTCACTTTAAAGTCATATATCTGATACAAAAATACATAGTTAATGCTGGGTAGAGAAGGAACATAACTAATTCAACAAGACTGAAGTTTCTGGAATTGTTGCTACTGCCGGTTTCTGTCTTTGGCTTGCAGTCGGTGGGACTAAAAGATTATAGGTACTGTAAATAGTTTAGTGCTATAGAGCAAAAACAGATATGCCTAATTAAATGGCAGAGCAGGGACGGGACTATGGTCTGTCAAAATGAGACAGAGAGGAAATTCCAACAAATTGCAGAATTATAATGACATGAGTAAGGGAGCCACAGGAGAGTACACTTATGTCTCTGTTATCTCTATGTGAGAAGTGGGTTGCACTGTGACTATAACCACAAATGGTATGGATGTGTTTTAAAAACTGTGATTTTTGTAACAATTTTGTAACCATTCTGTGTCACAACTGTGTGTGCTGGGCAAACGGTGTGGGAGAAAATGGAACAGAAAAAGTGGAAAATATAAAATGTTGAAAATCTAAATAAAGGCAAGCACCGCACAATCAAGCGGCCTGTGATAAACGCTGTGAAGCTAATTAGCCGGCTAATAATAATGATAACAAGAACAACAATACTAATAGTACTACTACTACTACTAATAATAATAATAATAATAATAATAATAATAATAATAATAATAATAATACCTTAATAATAATACTGTTAAAAATATCCACTTCGCAACCAAAAACAAATACAGAAATGACAAAAGTCAAGACATCAGCCCAGGGACCATTACCAACCGGTCGCAGCAGATGGCCGCCCCTCCCTGAGCCTGGTTCTGCCGGAGGTTTCTTCCTGTTAAAAGGGAGTTTTTCCTTCCCACTGTTGCCAAAGTGCTTGTTCATAGGGGGTCATATGATTGTTGGGTTTTTCTCTGTATCTATGAAGCGCCTTGAGGCGACTTTTGTTGTGATTTGGCGCTATATAAATAAAATTGAATTGAATTCATATTTTCATACCACGTCCCACCTCTATTCTGTATACCCAGAGTAAATTCTGATATTATTTGGGCTCTTTCATGTTTTTGTTTTCTGTTCAACAGGCTTTTTTTCTTCTTTCCCAATTCACATACAGAAAAGTAGAACAATCTTAAACTAATGCGCTTTCCAACACTTCCTATCCCACACAATGCAGTGGTTTACACAGGAAAGAACCCCATCACAGAAAGTCATGGACAGGAGCAGTATTTCCTTGAAGTGGTGATGTGGATCAACATGTGTGTCTGCCTTCCTTTGACTATACTGATCATCTACTGTGTGTCTTATATGGTAAGTAAATGATGACTTAGATTTTACATTTCTTACATCTCTTTTTGTGAGTCTGCAATTATGAGAATAATTAGAAGATTTAGCAATAAAAGAAAACTCGTGCAGAGGGCTGCAATGATTTGATCTAATGACAATTAGAAATAATCATTAGTTCCGTATGTCATTTCTGGGTGATGACACAGGCTGATTAAATGAATGTACTAAAGAAGGTAAATTTTATAGTAACAGCTCTTGATTTAAAATCTGTATTTATGACAAAGGATAACAAAGTGGTATGGTTAACTCTCGTAATAAAGGTGGAAGGAATGGTTCAAATGTCATTTGTATCGATACTGGTATTAATAATAATGTATACTTGATATATATTGATCCCCATTGCTGGCCTCCTGAGCCAACAGTGCAGATAGTTTCAGTTCAAGTTTATTCGGTCTAGTCTCAAGTTTAGTTCATTTAGGTCTCTGAGTTTATTTGTTTATTGTCTTGTTCATGTTCTCTTGTCTTTTAGGTTCCCTTTGTGTCTTTGTCTTCGTCTCCGTCTCCTGTGACAGTTCACATCTCTGTGTACTCCCTTCCTCTGTGTATCATAGTTTGCGTCTTACTGTTTCCTTTTTTATTTTGACAGCCTCTCTTCCTGTGTTCAGTGTGTTTAGCTTCACTTCACCCATCTCGCTATGACTATTCATTCACTCTCACATGTATTTATGTTGTCAGTTTCCCCTTGTCCCTCAAGCTTTGCATACACTGTGTGATTTTTGGCCCATTTTGAGCTGATTTTTCAGTCGTGCGACCCTTTTGGTGATCGGCCCGAGTTTCGCCTTAATCGTGTCTTGTGCATCGTGTAGTATACATGGCGTAAGGAGAAGTAATTAACACCTCACAACCAGCTCCCGATCATCAATCGCATGGTCACAAGAAAATCAAACCTGTTTGAAATCCTGTCATCCTCGTTAGAGTGTCAACGTAACCTCTCACACTGAGCCCCCCCCCCCCCCCCCCCCCCCCCCCCGTGTCAATAATTTGTAGAGCCACCTTTCTCTGCAGTTACAGCTGTAAGTCTTTTGGGGTATGTCTCTATCAGCTTTGCACATCTAGAGACTTGAATTATTGCTGGTTGTATCACCTACGACAACTGAGGAAGTTCAGGGTCTCTCCAAAGATCCTCAGGATTTTCTATACAGGCGCTGTGGAGAGCATCCTCACACAGAACATGACATCGTGGTTTGGGAACAGCTGTGTGAAGGACCAAAAAGCTCTCCAGAGAGTGATCCGTACAGCAGAACGCTGCTGCAGGATTGCTCTCCCCCCGCTTCAGGACACCTACACCAGGAGATGCCGGACTAGAGCAGCGCAGATACTGAAGGACCCGTCCCATCCTGGCAACAAACTGTTCCAACTTCTGCAATCTGGTAGAAGGTTCCGCATCTTCCGGGCAAGGACAAGAGACTCAAGAGGAGCTTCTATCCCCAAGCCATCCGTGCCCTAAACACACACACCTGCCCTCTCACATCATCTATAATTGACTGAGTCAGGACTCTTCCAGACACTCTAAACCAAGGCACAATGTACATTTCAATTCCTTTAATTTTAAATATGTTTATATTGTCTATCCTGTAAAATAGTCAGATGTCTATTCATATTAATGTACAGAATTCACCTGCTTGCTGCTACTACTGCACATTCACCCAGTGTATGTATATATATATATATATATAATGTTCTTCCTCTACACCCCCCCCCCACCACCACCACCACCAATTTTTGCACATGTCGAGGAGCGTGTCAGGCTACATTTCACTGTGTGTTATACTTGTATAACTATGCATGTGACAAATAAAGAACCTTGAACCTTGAACCTTGTTCATTACAAAATAGCTCAAGCTCAGAGTGTCTGTGAACAGCAATTTTCAAGTGAATGGCCAGCTTTACCTGCTGAGACGTTATAATAAATATCGATCTAATTAATTAATAATTACATTACATTTATATTTCCTGCAGGTGCAGAAGAGTCAGGTCTCTATCATCTATTACACAAATCTCCTCATCACCAATCTAATCCAGATCTGCATAATGACCCTTTGGGTGACAAGAGTGGAAAGCATCATCACCATCATTATTTATTACTGTGTTATGATGGCCAACCTTTACTTCAGGATGTGCATTGCTCTGGAAAGGTACCTGTTCAGTGTGTGTGCATCCTTGCATGTCTCTAAACATGATCTTTGTACTGTGAAGCATCCTTACAGTCAGAAATATACTATTGTGCACTGTGATAATCAGAATTTGTGTTTCTCTTGTGTTACAGGTATTTTTCCATCACACACCCACTGCTGGACTGTCTCAGAAACACTAAGAGCTTGGTGGTGGTCTGTGTTCTGGTCTGGGCTTTTTGTTTTGTCAGTGTCCCTCTTGCCATAGTTTTAAATACATTTCAACATTTAATTATTTATGTCATTATTCCTGCTCCTGTGTTCATCTTCTGCTTAGCTCAGACTTTCAGAGCCCTGCCTGCCGTCAGCTCGATGTCCACTGTGGAAAAACAAAGAAGTCTAGGAACTCTGACTCTGTTGTTCTTAAACTACGTTGTAACAATCCTTCCCACAATTGCCTGTTATGTTCTTGATAATCATAATCATATCAGTTGGATTTTGTTTCTGCTCATTCCTCTGGTGGACTTGTTTTTTTTCATCTTCACTGTATGTGTGTGGTGTGAGGACAGCACTGCATCAGATGAAGAATATGATGATGAGTGCGGCTTACTTTAGAACAGACAGGAGTGTTGATGAAAACAGAGTCAAGAGAGAGAAACAAGGATGCAAATGGTTGAAGAGTTTCTGCAAAATGAGGCAAAAAACATCCTTTACAAATACTGTTGCATGAGGACATCAGACTGTCAGCCATGCTTCTCTCAACTGAAGTGTGTCCGTAAATAATTTAAAAATGTTTCATAATCTGCATGAACGCTTATTTGATTCCAATATTAACCTTTTTTTTTAATTTCTCATATTGATGTTAGTGCAGTGGTTCTCTAGGTGTGTGGCCAGAGTTCTGACAGATGAGGTGCAACTCACCTGGCAGATAAGTTACGCAGAACTAATGTTTAACATCAGAATCACTTTGACAGCATAACAAAGAAATGGGCAGCAGTTACGTTAATAATATGCGCATCTGCTGCAACAGATAGCCGCAATAAAGAAGTGTACTGAAAGTGCATGATTGCGGATGCCGCTCAGGTGTGTCCACCTCCTCTGCATCTGCACCGCAGACCACCAAGTTATATAGTTTTCATCTCTGTTCACAAGTTTCTGGATTTCTTTATTTTTAATAAGACTAAGACTGAACCTTATTTTTCCATGTTTGGCAATCTTCAAATTCTGTTTAACATGTTACTTTTTAGAAGAAGTGGTGCAGACTAATGAAGCAGTCTAGTGGCAAAAGTTACAAATAGTTGTTTGAAATGAAAGTTGTTTGTTTAAAACAAAAATTACTGAAGGATTCATTGTGAATGAGTTTATTATCTAAATAACGTTGCAGCTCGGCTTTTCTGTCATTGTTTTGTTTAGATGGGGCATGAAAGTATTTTTTTCCTGCCATGTGGGGAATGATATAAAAAGTTTTTTGCCTCATCATATTTCTGTAGTCCTCACCTGTGAAAGGCTGATGGAGTATGATGATGGTGGTGTGGACAGCTAAGCTTGTGAAGGAGACAACTCAAAAACGAGGTGACATATGAGCTTCAAATTGATACCACATCATATCTATTAAAAATCTTGTATAAGTTTAAATCTGCATAACCTCAAACTCACTCTCAGAGGACAAGTTTTCTGAAAATCTTGTGAATGTCATAACTCAAGAACAAGCTGACATAGAATTTTGCAATTGTTGAGTCTCTCATTCATCTTATAAGAGACTCTTTAAAGTTAACACATTGTTTTTCTGGACTACATTTGTGTTGCCCCATAATAACATTTGCATTTCTTCTGATCTATTGGCTGATGGCAGCAGGTATTACTAAAACGTTTGCAATTTTTGCATCTATGCAGTGTAAAGCTGCAGCACAGGCAGATGAACTAAAGCAATGTCTAAGCATGACAAAATACACCAAGGGGCACAAAATACAAGGATGATGAGCTTTGAGTGTTGTTACCGGCTATTTACGCTTATGTTGTATTTTTAATCTGTGTTTGTGCACATGTATGTTTGTGTATGGACTTTTGTACGTATAAGTATATAGATATATGTACATTAGTATATATCTTGTTATTTCTGGGGTTACAAAACCATATGCAAAACCAAATACTCTGACTTCCTGTTTTTAGGAGAATGGCCTCCCATCTCAGTAACATATTAGCAAAACCTCAGCTACCCAAACCACCTGCTGTTAGAATGTAAATACTATATGCTGATTAAGCAATACTCATGGTTTGTGCATGTATAAAAGGGGAAATGTTGTTGGTAAGTCAGTTACGTCTCTGAGCACATCGGTTTTCAGTGAAGATAGAAATCTTTAAACATGCGGTATCATCGAGGCTGCTACGTTAAGCAGCTCTCATCTGATGTGTCTGTGGGTTTTCATGTGGTGGACACAGGAAGACTGAGTTACTAAAGCTCTCATAAAGTCACACGCGTGGTTTAATAAAAATTTAATAAAGTGTATTAAAAGCCAAATGTAGTTTTTAGCAAAGAGAAGCAAAACATGTATAAACATGAATTAATTTGAGTTTTAATGCCTGCTGGATATGGATCAAGATTAAATTTTTACTGGTTTGCATTGCAAATTTCCAGTCTAGTGCCATCCACTGTAAATACACTGAACAAAACTATAAACGCAACACTTTTGTTTTTGCTCCCATTTTTCATGAGCTGAACTTAAAGATGTGAAACATTTTCTACATACACAAAGGACCCATTACTATCAAATACTGTTGACAAATCTGTCTACAGCACAGTGATGTGTAGCATTGTAGCATATTTACAGGAAGAAATGTGGGATAAACTTCTTCTTGCTGCTCTGCAAGAAGATCATATTCTCCATAAAACAAGTGCAACAATGTTGACTTTTACACATTGTTCATAAATCAGAATAATACTCCATGTGGGATCATAGCACCAAGCAGAACTACTGAGCCACCTTTGTGAACATGTAAAATACATGCAACAACAAACAGGACTTCAATGGGTGACCTCATGCTGACTGCATGCATCTTCCATCTGTGACGGGCGTTCATCTTTGTCAATGAGTGTTCAGAAATACAGCAGAGAAGCAAAATTAAAAAACATGATGGAAAAAATGTTCCAGTGTAAACTGGCTGAACTTACAGCAACATGATAGTTTTATTACATGGAGTTCACATCTCTCTAACACTGAACAGCTTCCAGATAAAGACTGTTAGTCACTGTGGTTATCAACCACCTCCAACAAGAAACAGCGGTATAGAAAGGGCTTTAAAAAGGTCAGATATGAATCGGCAGTTTAGTTGTTGACAGTGTCGAAATACATGAAGCTGGTTAGGTTTGGGAAACAGCTGTACCGGGTTTTTATCATTGTTTACAGGTTATAGAAACTTTTCTGAAATAAACACAGAATTCAAGGCCTGTCTGACCAAAAACAAACATCTTTATAGATCTATGATCGAATTATGTCTGCAGTTTATCTGCAGCCAGTCAGCTTAAGAGAGGGTACGACTGGCCTGTACAGGCAGGATCCAGCTGTGACTACTGTAGAGGCTTTGAGTTCAAATGTTTGATGGTTAATGACAGCATGTTCATGCTGCAACATCTGCACTGTGATTTTATGATTTTACACATTCACGTTTGTTTACATAAAATAAAACATAAGAGATAATTCACTGTTTCATGAGCTACAGTCAGCACTCTGTGTGTGTGTGTGTGTGTGTGTGTGTGTGTGTGTGTGTGTGTGTGTGTGTGTGTGTGTGTGTGAGAGAGAGAGAGAGAGAGAGAGTCAGGGGATGGGGTATAATGTAAGCTGCCACAACTTCCTGACTCAAGACAAAAATTATCAAATTGCAGTTTTTACAGTTTTCAGCTGGAAGCAGTCCTGAGGTAAATACAGACGACTCCTATCACTCATATTCACATTATTTCTATTTGAAGAGCAGCAAATTATGAGAAAACTGACCTTCATCAGATATCTTACTGAAGTTTTAAAGTTACACTCTTTTCTTTTGTGCTTGTAGTGAGCTTCTGGATGAATGCGCTACTTTTTTACTTCCTAAAAAAGTTTGATTCTTGTGAATCGAGCTTGCTTTCAAGAATTAAATAAAGATTTACTGAAACTGCAGAGGGAATTTTCTGTTTTCACTGTTCTTGGTGGAATAATGTGGAATTTCTGAATCATTAAAAAAAATCAATTTCCTTTAGAAGTCTGAACATAAATCAAACTGAGCAAACTCCGGTCAGCTGTAGTTCAGACATATATAGCATTGGGCTCTATCATAGTTACATTGTCAGTTCACCAGGCCTTGTTTCTTCTTTTCATCCGTTGTTTCTTTTCTAATAGTGTTAACATGCTGCCTTTTCCAGAAACAATATTTTTCTCTGAAGAAAAAGTTTTTTACTGCAATTTCATCACTGAAAGCTGGAAAAAGATGCTGCCCATCATAGTTATGGTTGCATGGATCTATGTTTTCGACTGCCTGCCTTTGACCATACAGGTCCTTTGTTTTGTGGGCTGTGTGGTAAGTAAATAGTAAATTACTTTCATGTGTTTTTATGTCAGCATGTGAATAATTTTGAGATTTTTTTTAAAAGCTGATTTATAATAATAAAAAAAATCATTAGTTATTTGTTGCATGGACATTAAGCACTGATTCTTGTTTACAATGGATAACCTCAAAAAATTTACGTAATACTAAAGTAAATCCTTCCCTCCCCATCTCCAGCTGCCTCCCTCTTCCCGCTCCTCCACAACCACCCACACATGCAGGGCCTTGGAGTGGGGGTATGTCACCAGGGTGCAGAGGAGGCTACCCCCCCCCCCCCCCCCCCGTCCCCTTCTGGCTGCCTCTGCCTCAATTTTATCCCACAACTTAGACATTCACATTATTCACACTCTCATTACACATACATATAGGATCTTGGGGGTGGGCACAATCACGGAGTCCAAATTACCATCAGGGTGTATACCTCACCCCTGACGTCGTTGCCCACCTCTCAATTTTAAATACACTTAGTCATTGAGGGCTAGCAGGAGGGACTATGCGCTTACCTGCTGCTCCTTGGCAGGTAGCTCCAAGCCCTCCTGGGTTTTAATTGCACCTTAGAACACATATGCATCAACACTACAATGAGCGGGTGGAGGGAGGTTTGGAGTCTTCTCCCACCCCCATTCTCTGCGGCCTGCTGGAGCGGGAGGGCTAGTAGGAGGAGTTGGCCGTCCGACTGCGGTCTGGGGTGTGGGGCCTCCCTGCTGCTGCGGAGTCGGGGCGGTCTGCCTCTCCCCACCGCAGGGAAAAGGGAAACACCACCTGGGTCTGGGTGCAATTCCCCCCTCCAGGGGCAAGGGTACCTAGACCCGGTTTGTAGAGTACGCTTGGGGAGTGTGATTGTGTGTACAGCGTCTCTTTATGTCTGTCTCCACGTTGGTTGAGTGTGGAGTGAGTGCATATGAGAGCATGAGGGTGGGAATGGATGTTTGTGTCTGTGTGTGCCTGTATGTCTGTGTCTATATGTCAGGTTGGGTATCAGACGCCACCTCTCTGGGGACACCTCAGGCCCTCCAAGGTTTGGAGGCCTATCTCCACCCACCACCACTTCCCCTGCCGGTGGCGGACTCCCTCAGGTGTCGGTGTGTTGGTGGTTCTTTGTGTCTGGGGGTGGGCGTCCGGGTACACACCGGCTCACTCCTTGGCGGCCGCTTGTCGGGGCCTGGGGCCTGGGGCTCGCTCGGGCCCCTTTGGAGGTGGGGTGCCCCCGGCCTCTCGGCCTGGGGCTCGGTCACTCAGGCACAGCTGGGGGCCGGCGGAGCTCACGGGCGCGTCACTGCAACTCCCCCTGACTTCTGCTCCGCGGCTGCTGGGCGAGCCCTCATCTGGGACTCTCCTCAGCTCTTACTGGAACAGTGGCGCGGCTGCCCCTCTGTTGGTCTTCCATGGTCTCTTGTGTTCTGGGGGCCTCTGGATGTCTGGAGTTTTGATCTCCTCCATACCCGCTTCACACCCTGGAGGACGGGGCTGTGGCCCCCCCACACTCCCTAGCAGATCATTACATGGAGAAACCTTTGGAATGCAAGCATGCTGATCCACACAGGTATGCACACATGGGTATTCACAGACGCGGACTAAAGCTTTCTTGGCTGCTGCCTCAAAGCACACTGTGCGCTGTCTATCTTGCGTGCTGCACAATATCGTTTATTATTTAGTAAATATTGATATCTATGACTAGCTAGTTTATTGTGATGTTGCTTTGTGTTCTCTATTATTATGTTGCTCTTTGTTGTTTGCTGTCTCCTCTGTTTGTTTTTTTTGTTTGTTTTTTTTTTTTTTTCTCCATACAGGTGACCCAGGAGTTCTTTTTTTTTTTCTCTCTCTTCCCCCCCCTTCTCACCGTCTCTTCTCCCCTTTGGTTTTCTTTCTTTCTCTCATTCATTCCCCCTGTCCTATTTATTAAAAAAATAAAAAAAAATTTAAAAAAAATGACAAAGGATGAACTGAAGCTCTGCCATCACGTAATGTCGCATACTGCTGTTTCTGATGTCATTTAGAAAAAAAAAAAAAAAAAAAAAACTAAAGTAAATCAGAAACACACATCCTACACTATTTGATTGAATAGAGACCGAGGCAGGAAGTAAAACTAACAAAGGACACAAAAGAAAATGACCTTCACAGTAAACCAGGAAGCAACCCAACCATCAAGACCTATCAGATACAGAGACAAGAACACTTCCATAAACTGATATGGACTGAGCCTGCTGTCCCAGTATGCAGTACAAACACTGTTATACTGAGTCTTCCTTTTACTTCATTAATGTGACTTAAATACATGTTTCCTGCAGGCAAGAAGGAATCAGGTCCCTGTCATCTATTACATAAACCTCATCCTTTCCAATGTGATCAAGATTTGCGCCTTCAACATGACAAAAGCAAAACCAAATGACCGCACAGTCTCCAGCACTGCTTCGGTTTTTTACCTGTTGGGTGTGATGGCCAGTCTTTACTTCAAGATGTGCATTGCTCTGGAAAGGTACCTATTTGTCTCAGTGTGTGCGCTTTGTACTGTAAATGAAGCATCCTTATGGTTCTGAACTGTGATATGCAGAGTATCTGTCTTGTGTTGCAGGTATTTCTTCATCGCCTGCCCCCTGCTGGACTTCATCAGAAAAACCAAGACTTCTGTGCTGGTCTGTCTTCTGGTCTGGACCCTTTGTGTTTTCAGTTGCCCTCTTGGAGTATTATTAGAGCAGTCTGAACGCATCTTTATTTTTGCCTTGTTTCCTGCTCCCCTGTTCATCTGCTGTCTAGCTGGGACTCTCAGATCTCTGCCTGATGCCACCTCAGTGCCCAGTGAGGAAAAACAAAGAATTATAGGAACTTTGGTTCTGTTGTTGGTTAGTTACTGTCTGATTATCATACCTACAATCATCCTAATAGTTTTGGAACCATATCTTTTTGACAGTTACTTCATTTCCATCTTCTCTCTGCTCAATTCTTTTGAGATCTTGATTCTGTTTGTCATTATGTGTAGAAGTCCAGTTGAAAATCTGCTGGCATGTCTGTGCTGCTGCAGCAGATCCAGCAAGAGATCATCAGTGTGAGTGATGGCAGCACACACGAGTGGGTTCATGTCAACAAGGAAAGGAAAAGAGATAAGAGGAGAACACAGCAGGAGAGAGGCTGAGAAAGCAAGCAAACAATCTATTTCACTAGAACCCTCATTCACTAAAATGTGTATGGAACGTAAAATTTGTGCATAAAATCATTGTCAGATTTAGGAAATGTGTGCACGATTGTACATATTTTAGTAAATCAGACTCATTCTAAACGAAGGGGCTTGGCAGCAGTGCTGCCTGCCCCTATTTTTCTATTTAAGGAAGACATTTACCCAGAGGTGAAATTGACTAAAGAAAATGAGTAAAAAAATTGAATTGGCTTTAAATTCCAAAGGCCAATTGTGCTACCACTGCTGGTAACACTAGGGGAATTGGATCAAAAACTTTAATCTGAGCACCCAGAGGAGTGACCCTAAAACTGGGGGCATGCCTCCAACAGATCCCAGGAACAACATCTCTAGGAACAGCAAAGATCCTGCACAGGATGCCCAATCTAGAAGGATAAAGACGGGCCAGTGGGGATTTTTTTTTTTCAATTTCAGTTTAAAATTGTATTAATTGTTTTCTCACAGTAACATTTGTATTTCCTCTGATTTATTGAGTCACATGTCACATGTAAAGGTTTCAGGACACCGCCTCGAGACCTGGAGTTTGACACCTGTGGCCTATAGTAACTTCAGTTTTGTATGTTAAGTATACATCTATATTTTCTTATTCTTGCAAAAGTTTGGTCATATTCCATTTTATTCTGTGCTTTATGTCACTGTCAACTTTTTTCATTCGTGTTGGGTGGGGTTGTGTTCTGTAGGGCCAGGTGGTTTTATCTCTTCCTTAAATCGTGGAAAAAACATTTTTGGTTGAACTAACTTTAACTTTAAAAACACCAAAGATGATATAGTAAACCGTGAAATCATTATCTTTGTCAGCAGAAAGATGTGACAACATTTGAACCGTCACCATTTTTTAGCCACTAGATGGAGACACAGGGTTGAAAATAGGATGGTGTTTTAGAGGTTTGTGTGACGGTGAATCTGTTTGACTATTCTGTGTTTACAGTTGAAGAGGGACAATAAATTGTCCACAGTTTGTTTTTGTTTTTTTGGTAGTAACTTGTTAGATATGTATTCAATCATTTGTCTTTGGTGTATTTCCTTTGTGGTGCACTGCACTCTGTAATTGTAGACCTGCCTGGAAAATCCAGTAGCGAGTTAGATCCCCGGCACACCACCAACCAATTCATGTTTCTAACCACTTTTTCCCCACTCTGTGACACACTCCCTGAGGAACAAACTCGCACTATTGGTGATTGTGTTTTAGGAAATGTGAGGCTAGAGACATCAGCACCTGGCTGAGGATAAATAAAGACTTCATAAATAATAATTGAGTAAATGATTTAATAACTGATGAACATATCAGTTGTGTGTGTGTGTGTGTGGGGGGGGGGGGGGGGGGGGGTGTTAGACTAGGTGAATGAGGCTTGTAAAAAAGTGCTTTGAGTGTTCAAATAAAGCAGAAGAGCACTATGTAAGTATCAGTCCTTTTGCTTTGTGTAGTTGTGCTTGTGTTAAAGGTGGAAATGTTCTATAGACTTGTTTTGACACAAGTGCTCTCACACTGAAGATTGCACATTTAAAACCCATGTTATCAACTTGGTGTTTGCTGCCACATCACCTGCTCTGTTGGGTCTGTGAAATTTTATTGTAGTGGAAAAAGGAAGATCGAACTTGTAAAGAGTTCATAAAGTCACAAACATGGTTTCAAATAAACTGCCAACTGCAGTTTTTAGAAAAGCTAAGCTAACGTGTGTACACACACTGCATTTAGCACTGTGTCTATGGTGCAGAAGCTTTAAGTTTATCCTGACTGGCTGTTGTCAGTGTGAACACCAGTGAGTACAGGGTGGAGTCCATAAAGTGTTACCACAATTTCCTCGTTCAAGACAAATTCGTCATATTGCAGTTTTCACCCACTGGTTCAGCTGGAAGCAGTCCTGAGACAAGTAAGAGCAAAGCTTATACTAATTCATATTATTTCTACTTGAAGAGCAACATAGTTATGAAGAAACTGGCTTATAATTAGAACAAATCAGCATTTTCAGACAGCATGTGGAAGTCATAGTACTACCAACTTTTCTTTTGTGCGTGCAGTGAGCTTCTGTGTGAATGCAGAGGATGTAAATGTGCAGCTTTACTGTACTTTTTATTTGACAGAGAAAATCGGATATTTGTGTTCACGTCTTTGTTTAATACAGTTTTAAAGAGGACAGGTGTTTGATCCTGCTGAAGTCAATATATGAAATGAATTGCCTATTTTATCCACAAGTCTAATAAAAAATATCCATGAGGATTATTTAAAGTTATATAGAGGTGTTTTTGTCTTTATTTGTTAACAATTTAAAAGGAATTTCTGAATCACCTTTATTCACATTTAAACAAGTTAACTGAAACAATGAAAGGTAGATTTTACCTGACTTTAAAGTTATTATATTAATTATATATTGATTAATCTTAATTTTACAGGCGTACAGACACGTTCTTGTGTATGCTCTTCCTTGTTTTGTCCTTTTTTAAATTATTTTATGATTTGTTACATCAGTTCAGCAGGTTTTGCTTCTTCTTTATCAGTTTCATCCACAATTTCATGTCAACATAAGAACAATGTTAACCTGCTGTTTTGTTTTTTCTACCACCACCTGTGTGCTTCACAAAAGTGTTTTACATCAGACATCTTGGATCATACATAGTGACAAATACGATAACAAAATGTTATCAACATGAGCGATATTTCCTTGAAGTGGTGATGTGGATTTACGTGTGTGTCTGCCTTCCTTTGACTGTACTGATCATCTACTACGTGTGTTGTGTGGTAAGTAAATGAAGTAAATAGTCCCTTAGATTCAATGTGTAATGTAATATAATAATAAATTTTTCCATCAGATGCAAAGGAGTCAGGTCCCTGTCATCTATTACACAAACCTCCTCCTCTCCAATCTAATCCGGATCTGCATAATGATCGTTTGGATCATAAGAGTGGAAAGCAGCATGAGTGGTATTATTTACAACTTGTGTGAGATGGTCGGTCTTTACTTCAAGGTGTGCATTGCTCTGGAAAGGTACCTCTCTGTCTTTTAATGTGTGCGTTCGTGCATTTCTATGAACATCATATTGTACTGTGAAGAATCCTCACAGTCATAAACCTTTTTTTTGTACTATGACAGTCAGAATTTGTGTCTCTCTTGTGTTGCAGGTGTTTTTTCATCACACTCCCACTGTTGGACTGCCTCAGACAACCTAAGAGTTCTGTGCTGCTCTGTGTCCTGGTCTGGGCTTTTTGTATTGTCAGTTTCCCTCTTGCCATAGTTTTACATCAGTTCATACATTTACGTATTTATGCTGCCCTCCCTGGCCCCCTGTTCATCTTCTGCTTAGCTCGGACCTTCAGAGCCCTGCCTGCTGCCACCTCAGTGCCCACTCAGGAGAAACGTCGAAGTCTAGGAATTTTAATTCTGTTGTTCTTTAAGTACTTTGTACTGATGATTCCCATAGCCATCTTTCATAATGAACGTATTCCCTTTGAAATCAATTGGATCTTCTTTTTGCTCTGTCCTTTTGTGGACTTAGTTTTGTGTCTTTTCATGCGGCAGGGGCGCATTGACAGGCTGCTGGCATGTCTGTGCTCATCGGTGTGACTGACGGCAGCAGTGAGAGGTGTGGTGATGAAAACAGAGTCAGGAGAGCAAAAGAGGGGGAAGAGTTGATATCAGAGTGTCAGAGTTTTTTGATAAATGAAGCAAACAACAGCTGATATCTGCATCTCAGCCACGCTTTTCTCACTTCAGCTATCCATGTGTAAATAATTTCAAAATTACTTTATAATCACTTTTAAACACTCATTGTATTCCAGTAGTAAACACATTTTTCTTTTCTTTTTCAATTGTTTTTTCATCGAGATTTTAAAAGTGTTTTGTTTTCCCTTCCTTGTAATTATGATCACCAGTTAATATTCATTTGTTTCTACATGCAAATAATGTATCCAAATGTTTGTAACTTTTTAAATTTGAATTTGAATTTTTATTTATACCATCTCTCATTCATTTTTGTATGGAACTCTTTAAGGTTATTTGCATTTCCTCTGATCTACCCACTGATGCTACAGCAGCACGTGTTATTAAAAACTTTGCATCTCTTTATGCACCCATGATCCTTAGTTTCGGCTCTCTAATAAAAAAAAAAGTCCCTGATCCTGATCCCTGGTCTCAATCCAGGTGTCTTCTTGCTTTCCCTGATATGAAGAAATCTGAACCTTGCAGGTCAAATTATATCAGTCGGGCAGCTCTCCTTTCGATTGTGGTACTTGATCACCTGAGATGGGTTTAGAAGCCTGGACTATCTCTGACTTACATGATTTAACAAAAAGTCTAAACTTTAAGATCACGTCATTCCATTTCCTTTGTTGTTCTTAAGATCAGTGTCGGTCAAGTTACTTGAAAAAAGTAATCAGTAAGTAATTACTGATTACTTCCCCAAAAAAGCAATCCCATTACTTTACTGATTACTTATTTTCGAAAGTAATTAATTACTTAGTTACTTAGTTACTATTAGATTATTCTGTTATTATATGTTACCTTATATATGTAATCAAAGTAGTTGAATTAGAATACTGCTGTAGATCACATTATACCCTTTAATATAGAGTGTGTGAGCTGTATGTAGTTTAGTTCTCATTATACTTTTGAGTTAGCAGAACATATTCACATATTAGTTCATTAGATAAATGTGCATCACTCTGTATCCTGGATCAGCTGTGAATGTCTTACACTGTTTTCTTGAAATGTTTTATTGCTGAATCATGTGAAGAAGGCTGTAAGAAGGAGACTAGGTGTCTGGGCAGAAGAGATAAAACCACATTCCTTACCCCCCTTCCTACTTCACACAGAAAGACAGGGAGGCAAGGTCAGGAGCCAGGCTCGCTAAGAATTAGAAAAACATGTGAAGATGCAGCTTTTATGACAAAGAGGGGGGCTGGTACTAGCTATAAAAGTCTGTGAAAGTTGCTACCATTTTGAGACATGTGCCTGACCCTCTGGTAGCATCTCTCCCGTCCGGACGTTGTAATGCTCTGACTGTTGAATTGTATGGAAATAAATGATTGTTGATTGAGCATATATACACCGAGTATTGTCCTTCCTTCAGCCCAAAGATTCAAAGAATTGGGTGATTTTCAACATTACTTTTTAAAAACACGATTTACAACCTGGAGAGGTGATAAAGCGATAGATCTTTCAGCCCAGTTCTACTTTTTCTGCATAATCCATCATACAAAATGTAATCAAATGGAAAAGTCTCTTTTTAAAATTTGTTTTATTAGTTTTAATCTTTTAACTTTATGCATCAAGCAAAAATTTAATTATATGCAACATTCTCTGACTGGAAGAAATTAGTTTAACATTTAAACCTATTTTCTGCACATTCCAGCACATAAATAAAATATTTTTTTGTTTTTACACTCAGTCTTTCAAATAGATGCAAGTAAAACACAGCAGAAAATAAATAAAGTCAAAGACTAGCGGTCCTTTTGCTCTATTTTCACCTGTAAAGCAGGAGTGGGGCAGGCGGAGGTTTACCCTGGTGCAGGTGTGCCGCGGTCAGTGGAAGAATCTGCGAGTTTCTCTGTGAGTTTCCCATTATGTCGTAGCTACTCGGTGCTTATTTAGGGGTTTTCTTCCCACGCACAACGGACACTAATGTTTTGGTCACCTTTTATGGAATCAAACTCAAAGTAAGGTCAGTACTTCCACGCTTTAAACGCTGCACGCTCAAACTCTCTCCCGCACTCGATATATTATCCATTGTTGATCTGCACACAGCTGTTGTCACAAACGTCGCACTCGCTTACATCACTGTCATGAGATACTCTCGCAGAAAAATAACGGTTTTAGTAACGCAGTAACGCAGCGTTCCTACGGGAAAGTATCGGTAATCTAATTACCGTTTTTGCAATAGTAATCCCTTACTTTAGTCGTTACTTGAAAAAAGTAATCAGATTACGCGTTACTGCCCATCTCTGCTTAAGACAGAGAATTCACATCACATTTAAATATTCAGTCATATATGAATATTTCTTGAGCAGTGTTGGGGAGTAACGGAATACATGTACCGCCGTTACGTATTTAAAATACAAAATATGAGTAACTGTATTCCGTTACAGTTACCGTTTAAAAAGGTGGTATTTAGAATACAGTTACTTAGTTGAAATAAATGGATTACACGGCGGTATTTTCCTGTTTCATATTGTGGCGGGTCAGGACTTTGGGTTTTGTTTGACAGCTGTGTTCTGTTGTTCCAGGCGGCAGCGTTACGGTTGCCATGGTGACGCACGCTCTCTGCGACTGTGTGTTTCCTGGGTGAGAGAGTGCTTTTTTTGTTGTTGTTGTTGTGCTAAGCTAATAGGTATGGCGTTATTTTTGTGCCACTATTCTGAGCGCACGTAAAAAAAAGTTTGAGCACACGTAAAAAAAAATTGCAGGTTGTATTTTGAGAAGAAATTGATTTTGAGCGAAGAAAAGCTAAATTTGAGTGAACAAAATTCATTGCTGCGTGCAAAAAATGTATTTCAGTGTTTGCTATTATCCATACACACACACACACACACACACACACACAATAGCAGCCCCTCTCGCTCAGTTTTTGCATTTGCGCTCGCTCGCAATGTGTTGCTCGCGCGCTCAACATTTCTGCCCGTGCGCGCTCAACTCTTTCTGTACACCGTTATATCTGTGCCACACAACCAGCCAATCACAGACTTGGATCCAAAAAAATCTGATTGGCTGTTTTGGTCTCCAATCAGCTTTAAATGACGAAATGCAATATCCCAGAATGCATTTCGTCCAAAACTCAAACGAGGCAGTGGCGGAGGAACACCTTTAATGATATATAGCAGTTGGGGGTCAAAAGAAAGCCATATGTAAAATCTAAAAGTGAGATAGCGGTCAAATAATTCAGAATCTCTAAATTATTATTATGCAGTCCCAATCAAAAGTTTAAAACCATTTGAAAAATGGCAAAAAGTCATATTTTTCATGGTTGGATTTTAACAAAATGTTAACAAAATGAACTTAAAATGTGGATTCATTGTTATTTTCTGTCAGGTAATCACACTGTCATGACGTTCTGATGGCAAAGGCAAAAAAACTTTCCCTTGTTGAACGTGGTCGGGTTGTTGAACTGCATAAGCGGGGTCTCTTGCAGCGTGCCATCGCTGCTTAGTTGGGACGCAGTAAGACAGTGATTTGGATTTTTTCAATAATCCTGAGGGTTATGGAACAAAAAGGCCAAGTGGAAGACCCCAAAAATTTCACCAGCACTGAGCCGGAGGATCCAATTGGCTGTCCAACAATCGTCGACCCAAATTAAGGCCGTTACTGGTGCCGACTGCAGCCCCATAACCATTAGACAGGATCTGAGACTGAAGGGCTTCAAAAACAAAAAACGGCTTCAAAGGCCTCGACTCCTTGAACGCCACAGAACTGACTGTTTGGACTTTCCAACAGCGCACCAAACATGGAACACTGAAAGGTGGAAGAAAGTTTTATTCTCTGATGAGAAAAAATGTAACCTTGACGGTCCTGATGGTTTCCAGTGTTACTGGTATGACAAGCAGAGCAGACCCCACCTGAGATGTTTTCTACGCCCCATAGTGGAGGGGGCGCCATAATGGCCTGGGGCTTTTTCCTTCAGTGGAAAAACGGAGGTGCAGGAGTGTCAAATGGCCGTCGTCTGTGTGGTAACAACTGGGTTTTTCAACAGGACAATGCTTTAGTACACAATGCCCGCAGGACAAGGGACTACTTCCAGGAGAATAACATCACTATTTTGGACCATCCTGCAGCTTCCCCTGATCTAAATCCAGTTGAGAACCTTTGGGGATGGATGGCAAGGAAAGTTTACAAAAAGGGACAACAGTTTTTGACAGTAAATGCCCTTTGTGTGGCTTTATTCACGACTTGGTGATCAACAATAACAGTGGAGCCACTCATTACTGAGACTGTATTTTATTTTACATTTACAGCTATTGTCATCAGTCAGGTTTCCTTTCTTTAATGTTGCATCTTTAGCAAAACCTTAACTAACTGAACTGATTGCTATTACAGTGCAAATGCTATGCACTGATGCAGGTTAAGCAAACTCGTGCTTTGTGCATGAGTAAAAGGCTAAATGTTGTCAGTAAAAGACTCCAGTCTCTGAGCACATTGGCTTTCAGTGAAGATATAAATCTATTTTAAAAAAAACATGTTATCAGCAAGTTAAGTTGCTCTCATCTGATGTGTCTGTGGGTTTTAACTCAGTGGAAACACAGATAAAGTTTCGTAGGAACTCAAAGTCACAAAGATCATTATATTAAAGTGCAAAGTGCAGTGCAAAGCTTATACATTTATGAAAACTGCATTCATTTTGATGTTAATACCAGCTGTGGGCTTTCGATTCAGAAATGAACCTGTCATGATGGGCTGTGTGGCAGGCTGGGTCAGGACCTAAACACAGGACTCAGAGACAGAATACTTAACCAAAGGCCGCAGCTTTATTGCTGGCAAAAAACAAACTAAAAACAAAATACATGAATACTAAAGAAACAAACCAAACATGAACTGCAACTAAGAAACTTCTAACTGGTCATAGATGACGTGACATGGGACCACGGAACTACACATGACACTAGTGATGGTCCGCTTGAAGCTGACGCTCCGGTGCGTGTGTCAAAAAAATCAACACACTGCTTCAGAAGCTCTGTGTCGAAGCTTGATTCGTTTGGCCAGAGTCACGTGATCAGTGACGTCCGAAGCTTCATTTAGAACCTAACTGCTTCGGCATCTGATTCAATGGAAGCGAATCATTCGCGGGATTTGTGGAGTGTTTTGATGGTGACAGATAGCGAACCACTGATCATTCTACTGAGAGATTTGGAGCCAGCGAGGAATAGAGGAGGTTCTGTTGTGTGGGAGAATTTTGAGTTGATTTTTGTCAATCGGGTGGGTTTTCCAGCTTTGTGTTCTGGCCGTTTGCTTTTGTTTTGTGCGTGTTTATTATATCTGAAAACGGGAAAAAGGTAAAATGTCAAAAATCTGCTTCCATAATATAAATATCATTAAATAACTTTAGAAAAACTTCCACTTGATTCTTTACATGTAATTTTGTAAAAATATATATTTTATTGTTTAATTAATCTGAAAATGTTAGTCTGCCACATGTGCAGCAATTGAATTTCTTTATTCTCTTTAGCTGATAGTTTGTGGGGCCCAGGTAGACTGTATAACTGCATCTCTACCAGTTTCTCTGCACTCCAGCCTCTTCTGTTCCATGTGAAGGGATTTTCCTTAAGGCAGGAGAAATTATCTCCACGAAAAGGAACAGGGTCGGCCATCGCACACTAGAACAAATTCTCTTTTTAAATAAAAATGAAAAAGGGTTACCGTCAATGCATCATGTTTTTAATTTGCAAGTTCATAAGCATTTTCCTTTTCCATTTCACAATCAATTCTACCCCCAGGTCAAAAATATGTCTGGGAAAATTTCCTTAATATAATATTATTTATAAATACACCCCTCCGGCGATTAATTGCATACCTGCATGGAGGCAAGACCTCACAGCGGAAGCATACTCCATAATGTGTTTTACATTATTATATGTATATATATGTAACGTGGTATTTTTCAATTATTGTATTTACCAACATCAAGAAGTCACAAGCAAAGAAAGACCACACCATGGTGCATATTTAAACAAGGAGAGTTTACTGGTCAAAACTATTTATTAAATGAATAAAACACATTTTCTTAACCACCAAAAAAATACACGTTCAAAGCAACACAACGGAGGCCCAATATCAGACAGGATTCCACTCAGTAGAGTGGGCAATCATAATGAAGCGGTTGGTTTTATTTTGTGGATTCAAGCTGCTCTTCATATTTTTGGCCACCAGATGTCACCAGAGAGGACTGTGTTGAGAAGCTTCGAGTAATGAATATACAATACAAGCTTCTGTGCTTCAGAAAGCTTCATTTGGCCATCACTACTGAGGACTTAAATACACAGGCAGAATAATGAGAGGATGGGGAACAGCTTCACACTGTGACTGGGGGAATGAAACAGACATAAGACATGAAAACTGCATGACTAGAACTATGAAAACATGAGGAAACAACACAGACGACGTGACAATGAACAAGGGAGGCTTAAATACAGACATGAGGTGATCAGGGGGAGTGGAGACACATGAGGGCACAGCTGACACACATGAACCTAATGACGGGACAGGGAGGTAAAACTAAATACAATGAACAAAGAACAGACTCTTTCAAAATAAAACAGGAAACATGATGGGACAGACATGACAGCACAGGCTTGACAACATAAACCACGCAGACATGAGACATGACAAATTAGACACACTAATCAACAAGGGAAACTTACCACAGGGCGAGATGGCACAGTGATTCTACATGAACAAAGAACTAAAACTAGGAAACCTAGGTGCTAAAGAAGACTAAATATAACAAAACATAAACAATGAATATCAAAATGCTATGAAACACAAAAACACTGGGTCAAAAAACCCAGGACTGTGACACTAATCTAACTTAGAATAGCCTTTTAACCCAATAAACACAGTCTGAAACCCAGAGACTAAAAAGTAACAACAACCATAACTGATACAAAACCAAGAAATATTAACCACACTCAAAAACACATGGACTGGGTCACCAGACCAGGACCATGACAGAACCAGGTTGGAATTACTGTGGTTTATGGTTAAAGAAAATATTCTGAAATGAACATATCATACAGAACCTGTCTGACAAAAAACCCAGGATGCCTGACCTGTACCAGAGGGGTGCAGCTTACACAGTGTGTCTACTGTGCAGAGGCTTTGAGTTTAAATGTTGCTTGCCTGTTAATGACTTCCTGTTTAGGTTCATGTCTAATGGTATGATAAAAATAAGAGGCTCGCTCATGACTGGCTTCAAGGCTCGTGACTATCACGTTACCATATAGATTATATTTTATTTGTTATCGTAGGATTAGCATTTCTGAGATATCATAACAAACCTACTGAATTAAAAAGTAACATAAATCACCATCAACAGTAAATGGAAATGTGGATTACTTAATTGCAACACATTTCAGTGACTGAGCAGATTGAGCTGCAGTTTCACATTTACTGCTGTGTATGATTCTGAGCCACTTGGAGTCCCACGTGTCCATCTAGTGGCCAAACAGTAAAAAAAGGAGAGAACAGTGTGTGTGACTGGTGCACAGTGGCTGCAGTTCCATGGTGAGAGGCAGCTTACACCAAATGTAGCAGAGATTAATTTAAAATCAAGATGATGATGCTGAGATTCATTTACTGAATTTGACCTTCATACCAACTGTATACTGTCTAGTATAAAGACAGCATACACAGTGTCCTGTCAGTGAAGAGGATGGAAATCAGCCAGGACAACTCATGAAGCATCTGCTGACAAGCAGGCCAGCTGACCACAACTTGTAGACTAAAAAAAAAACAAAAAAAAAACTGGAGCTCTCAATAGAAATGATTGTGAGTTGTGATTCTTTTCCCCACACTGAGCCACTACAGCTGACTTTATGCGTTCCCCACCTGCTGAATTCCACTGAACCTCTTCCCTACTCATGTTCCTGTTTAGAGGCAACATCTTTGCTGGTGTTCTACTTACCTGATTCAAGCTGAGTACCTTGATTAGAAAATTAAATTTAGACTGAAATAAAGTCAGTATTATACACACTAATATTATTTTTTACTTTAATGTAGGACAAGGTTCAGTTAGCTTTGCACAAACATAGAAGCGTGCTCCAAAGAGCTACTTTTTCACTTTGAGTAAAGAAGTTGAATCAGTACTTTAACTTGTACTGGAGTATTTTTAACACTAGCATCTGTACTTCTACTTAAGTACAGAATGTCTCTACTTTTGCCACCTCTGGTCGACTGAAGCGCAAGATCAGTCATACCATGTAGTTGATGGCTCAGCAGCGCCCTCAGGTGGTCATTGGTGTGGCAGGTTGATCCGTTCTTAGTTTCAGAAATGAACTCTGGTTTTTCAAACCCTCACTCAGCACCAGGAAAACAGAGCTATCACTAACCTAAACTAAAAACAATAAAGGATGTAAAAATGGTTTGATTGGAGCCAGATACAGCATTTCACCATATTTACTGCCTCATGAGGCTGACAATGCAATCACATGGTGGACATTGTAAGCTTTAATCCAACTTTTGAGATCTACGATCATGTCTGAGAAGGTTGAGGTGTGGAGACCAACTTAAACAGCACAAAGTCACTCGATGTATTGTATATCACACAGATAAATGTCAAAATAAAATTCATTAAAATACAGAAGCATGTCCTCATTTTGCATGTCCAATAAAATCTAAGGAAGAAACAGATTGTAAATAATGAGACTGATCCAGCTCGTGTAATTCTTAATCTCTCTTTATTGCATTAGAACATACATTTCTCATATATATCTATATATATATATATTTATAAATGTGAATTTGTACACTACAATCTTTTATTGTAACATGTTAGAAAATACTCGTAACGCTCCAAAAACATAGCACTAAAAACAGTTACCAAACAATGATTATTACATTTCCTCATTTTGTTTTGGCCGCCGAGAACAGAAGGAAAGAAAAAGATGGTGGAGTTGAACCTGTGGATGTAGAGGAGGAGAGGACCACTGTGGCACAAGCAGGTGGGCTGTTGCAGTTTTTAAATGGCAGCCAATTCATAACTAAACAGAGACGGATGAGGGGAGGCTGGGGTGTGAGGACGGGAGAGCATGGATAGCCACGCAGGAATGAGTCACATGACCACGTAAGCCAGCGAGACAAAGGATCCAATCACACAGGGTTTCACTTCAGTGAAACATTCAGAATCCTCACCGGCCGTCTGATCTGCAGTTAACTTTAAAAACGTGACACACGGTCCACAAACAGAAGCAAGTCAGTAGCAGGTGTAAACCTCAATGTTTTGGATGGTCTGAGCCTCCAGTTTGGTCTCATGTCAGTTAAATTCAATAAACTCGAGACTTCACTGGCTACATCACCCCTCCATCTAAAACACATAAAATGGTGTATTTCAACACAAACTAACATTTTAAAAAAAATCTAAAATCTAGCAATTAGTTTTTAATGATAATAACCAGATTCAGTGAACAAAACCCCCTCAAAACTCTAAAAACCTCAAAAGATTAGCAACACCTGCTGCCTACAAAATTCAACCCGTGTACAGTTACCATGAACAAGCAGCCAGAGACCAAACCCGCGTCTTTTGTTTTTTTAACCAACTCAAAATTCAACGGAGGAATCTGAAGCAGTTGGACTTACTGAAAGCAGCGTGAGCAGGACAGACAGCAACAACATGGACACTGAGGCACGTTGAGAACAGGGAACAGCGGCGTGACAAAGCAGTGACAGCAGAAACAGTGAAAGTACAGTTTAACCATCTAACGAACACGCACACGGCAAGGCTAAGGTTTAAAAACTAGCAATACGGACAGAAGAACTGGCACTGCAGGGGTTTGCGCAGGTTTGGAGGATGTAAAGGAAGAAGAAGCAAAGTGAGGCATCAAGGGAACATTTAGGATTCAGTTCCCTCTCCGAGCAGTCCTCTAAATGTTCAGCTGGGGTTAAGGGAGTGATTGTCCTCTTGAACACACCTCTCCTCCCCTCCTCATCTTTTAACCAAAGCGTTCCTTTTCTTTTTTAACCTCCCCCTCCTCTTCATCCCACAACATTTGGCAGATTTTCTTTCCATGTATTTGCTCTTTCATTTTTACATGCGCAGACACACATACACACGAAACCCTGTTACCATAAACGACATTTACACACACATACACACACTCTCCCACGAGCAAAGACACAACAGGTGGATGCGTTTAGATCCAGTGTTACAGCGGTCGGGTTTGTTAGCAGAGCTGAAAGACGGTTGGCAAAATGCACAGACTCGTGAAGTCTGTTACTGATATGACAATCAGCGCTACAGTGACACAATATAACTGTACTGGTACAAAAGTGTTTTACAAATGAGATCGTTTTTCCCACCTATTTGTCCAAGAGGTGCATTCAGATTACCTCTGAGCACAAGTGTACAACACTGCAGTTCCCAAATGATAAATCAATTAGGGCCAGATTTATTAACAATCTGAGTTTTAATTAACTGCAAACGGTTAATTAACTGTTTGTATGCTTTATTTTTTACTTATTCCTTGTGGGGCTTTGACAAATCTCACAAGGAATGTTGCATTTTTTGGAGGGGAAGACGTTACGATGTGTACGCAATTGGTGCAGGTGGAGATCTAGAAGTTGTGAACAAAACTGTTTTGTGCTGAGGTTCGCAGGCAGGTAAATCACTGACTGCTTTATAATGCAAACTGCAAAGCTCACAAAGTCTCTGCATTCATTCTCTCAGCAGTGCGCATACACACGGAGCTCCATGACATCATAAAGTGACTTTCATTCAGTTGTTTTTTTCTAACTTCTGTCTAGTTTTGGATCATTATTAATAAATCTGACCCACGCTGCAATTTCAAATTAGTCATTCACCAAGAAAAAAAAATACTGTTTTATAAATATTTACTGAATTTTATATTTTTTGGGTTTCATTTTTTTAGTTGGAATTAAAAGAGTCAATTTTCTGCAATTTTGTAAACCAGACAATAATTCCGCCCCTTGCACCCCTATAAACAAGATAAACATACATTTACCTACATTTAAGACATCTCATGTTTCCTTCCTTCCCTCCCCTCCTCCTCTCTGTGAGTAGTATTGTGGTATTATGATGTTAGATTCCTAAGGCAGTATCACAGTACAGTCCATAGAGAAACAACAGCAGTACAGAAATACACTGACTTGCCCAGAACCTTACATCCAGCTCAGGTGGATCACTGATGGCTTCTGGCTGTTTTTTTTCTTTTTTTTAAGCCTCTGAATATTTGGTTGCACTTTCCAAAATTGAGGAGAAAAAAAGATTCTGGAGGTAATTTAAAACTGAAATCTCCTTTCTTGTGGTGCCCTTGTAGCGCAGTGGGCTAAGGCACATCCCAAGTTCTTGCGACATCATTGGTTTGAAACCAGCTCATGACCACTGTCGCCATTTGCTCTCCTCTCACCCTTCCCATCACGTTCCACTGTGGAAAAGCTACAGGTTATAATACCACCACTGGTTTTGGTTTTGGTTATAACAAATATTAATGTAATTCAAAAGCTGATACTGTGATTTTGAAACCCTGACATTTGACTTTATATCCCATTATCGTCTTTTTGTACAACTAAAAATTAGAGAGGCATTTTTGGGGCGCATTTATTGTTAATCACTTTTGGCTCTGGAAAATTGTTTATATTGTGACATTTGTAAGATGATGATTTAACTGAAACTGTTTGAACAGATTAAGCTGTACTAACGACTTAACTGTATTAGTTTAGTGCAAAACTAATCTTTCGTTTCAAGATTCAACTCACAGCATTTGGTTGAAATTCGACCTACTTTTACTGCACCCACAACAAACAGAACTATTTCTACATAACACCCCTAATGACTACTTTTAAACATAAAGGTAATAGGAACTCGTACGCACATGCACAGACTAATTCAGGTTTCTGGTACAGATTAAGACGTGACAGAGACCACAGTGGAGTGTGATGGGAATCAAAAGCTCATTTTTAAAAATAAAAGTTTACAGAGCTTGTAGATGTTATCGATACTACTCAAGGCTTCCAGTAAATTCAGTGGCTCAACTTTCAGATATAGAGTTCTGGGCGAGAGCTGGGCCGGCAGCCGTCCGGCGTGACGTGGGTTGGTTCTGGCACTGAGGTGGCCAATTTCTGAGTGGTCTACAATCAGCTGGGGACAGCTCAGGCAGCTCGGGTTGCCCATTTTTTTCATGTTGTGCTAAGATGAAAAAGGTTCAACTATACACTATGATTTTTAGACAGTTACTATCAGGTGACAACAACTAGAGTGCCACAACCAACCCGGACGTCTCCTGTTTGAGTGATATTGTAGTGCGTGCAGTCTATAGTACAGTAGCATCAACACAATGGTCCAATAGACAGATCAGATAGAAGATATCATACAGATGGTCCAATACAGTTATAGTACAACATCTATACATTGTGCGTTTTTTTTTTGTTTGTTTTCTCATATTTTTCAAGAGATCTCAGGGGTTAAACTTGGTCACCATTACATCACTGCTGTAAGACGGGTAAGGGATTAAAAGAGTGGTGGGCAGAGCCATAGAAAAACAGTGTTTGATCTTTAGAGTCTTGCAACTTGGCGTCAGGTGTGGAGAACCACTTCTAGAGTGCAACACTGTCAGAAATAAACAGAATATGCCAGTTTAACAGGGTGGCAGTAATAGAGCAATAAAGTAGGCAAGTTTAATAATTTTGAGGTAGAGTTTTGGAGAACTTGTTCAGTGGTTCCACAAAGAGACTTTAGTTGGGCGGCCTGCCCGGTTATAATTTGCAACTCATTTTTCAATTTTTATCCGTGGACAACTGCCTCGCTCTTTGGATGAAAGGTAAGTCACTCCTAACCCTGACCCTCTAAGCCTTTCTTCCTCTATCAGCCGGCTTACTCGCCAGATCCAGGATCCGTGATGTGTTCCATGTAGGTTCATACGTTCCATTACTCAACTACATCCACCAAAAAGATTTCGTCCCACAGTCATGCGTACTCCAAGTCAGCTGTTGACAGTAATTCTTGTTCTGCTCTGAAAATCAGCTTCGACCCAGAGGTCTGCCGTATCCTTGGCAACACTGTTTTCTCACATCAAGAGGGACCTGGAGTTGACTCCATGCAGGAGTTTGTGGAGTTTACATGTCTTTACTTGTTGGGAAAGGTTTATGTAGCCATCTAGTCCCAGTAAACTCAGATACTCTTACATCATTTCCTAATTAAATAATTTTAAATAAATAATCAGAACCTGCAGCAGGTGGAGAACTGTTTCTACTGCTCCTACGTTGAGCTCACTGCAGAGCAGAACAAGGATGGCCTGTAGATGCAGCTGATTATTGCTATTTACCATGAAAATGTTTGCATTCTTTATTGTTTTTTTTTATTTTTTAAGAAAGCATGGGTGCACCTATTTTCATGTGCACGTGCATACATTTGCACGTACACATGACCCTTACTAACACCACAAATACAGTCTAACTCTGTGCGAGAGCTGTTATTCAGCAGCTGGGTCACTGTGAATAGACTGACGTGCATCCAAATACACTGACATCACTATTCAGTGTGGCTACAGGGGCAAAAAACCAGGCCAGACTGAAGAGAAGCCACAGAAACTAAACCCGAGATCGTTATCAAGTTATCCATGAGAACTTTTTGAAAAGACTTATTAATAAGTCTTATGAAACTTAAAAAAGGTAAAATATTATTTTAAACCAGAGGTAAGACTATTAACTTATCCTAGCAGCACTCCAAGGACAAAACCTCTCCCATGTTTTCTATAACAGTTGTGAATTTTGCCCAGATCTCAGTTTACCAGCTCCAAATCAATTCCACTGTCGTGCAGATGATTGAATACTGGATGATTTTTTTTTAAAGCCATCACTCTCATTAACCTTAACATATGACATTTTGTGCTTGTGGAAGTTCCCTATCTGAGTCATCCGGAGAGCCCTAAAAATTTCTAAAGAGCTGCTGCAAAGTCCTCTCGGATACCCTGACCAAACCTTCTGTCTATCCATGGCTCTGGTTCCAAAACAGGGTTAAGGGTTAAGTTAGGGATCAGGACACTGAGGACTTCAAAGGGTTAAAGGACTAAAGGGTTTACAATACTAAGGTGTTTAAGGAGTCTGGATGATGAGTTATTGAAGTTAGGCAATGACAGTCAAGGTTTACAGTAATGAGAGATTTACCGAGATACAGGAGCTGAGAGATTTATGGATGGAGAGGTTAGTATGAGTCTTATGGGTGGGCAACGTTAGGATATGACTGTGGCCTCCGTAACTATGGCAGGATCTTCTATGTCAGCTTTACTTTGGACCATCCGCAGCTCCAGCTGGGGCGGACTGGGCCTCCGACCAGGACCTGCTAACTCTGAGGGCGAGAGGGGCAGGTAAGGGTCACACAAAATTCAATTAACCCGCAAAGTTTGATTGTGCAAAGTTTGGAATCTGAAGACAGGTGTCATGAACAAACTGCCATTCATGCAACGCATTTAAAAGCAGTTATGCAGGAGAAGCCAGTAACTGATAACAACAGGAGCAGAAATCCAGACTTTATCAATGAGCTGCTGTAGTGAGGACCCATGCAGGTAAGAAATATTACTGCTAGTTTTTATTTTTACCACCCAAAATTTTTTGAAACTCTAAAGTAAGACGCTGTTTAAACTGATTTCACATAATTGTTAGTGTTTTTGTTCATGAAATTCAAACAAGGAAAGCTTTAGACGCTGATAACTAGTTCTGTTATTCTCACCATGAGCGTAGGATATGGTCCTCTGGATAACGTGATGCATCACTGAAAACGTTTTCTCACAGGCCGTCTGAGAGACAGAAAAGAAAAAACAAAACAGTAATTTATCTTTTTTCTTCCTGACTTCAAATATGTCACCTTATCTTTTATTTACTTAGCTGTATTTCCACCATATTCCTATTCCTCAAACTTTCAGTTACTTTGGACTGAGCTCCAAACAGTTTTTCTGTGTTTGTTTGTGAGTGTGTACCTTTAGGTCAGTGGGGTAGTGATGTGTCCACGCTAGCAACATAGCAGCAAACAAGTCTCCAGTTCCTACAAAGACAGCATCCACTTTGGGAACTTCTAATCGCACTCTCTGTGTTGTCCTGCTGCCATCTGGACGAACTGAACAGCACAACAGACACACAACAGGTTAAATTCCTGTATTAACTCATTCACTGCCAGCCATTGGCAGTGAATGAGTTAAACCCATTGACTCATTCACTGCCATTGACGGCTATAGACGTCAATGGCAGTGAATGAGTTAATGTCAAACTACATTCCTAATCCTGTCGCCTACCATGACGCTGGCTGCCCAATGACACCAGGAAGCGGTCTCCCAGTCTAGAGGGAAGATCAGAGGACGTAATAACCACTGTGTCTGGGCCCATCGCATGGAGGAGGTCCATTACCTACAATCAGAACATGAGATACAGAAGTATGAAGCTGGAAAAGGCAAAAAGACAAACTCTACTTTTACAGCAAGAACTAATGTTCATGTAGAGAAGAAAAACAGGATAAGTAGATATGTTACCTCTACAGCGTCTTTCTCTGTGCTGATGTTTTTCCCCGTCAATAATCTAAAACACAAGCAAACAATCACAACAGCTGCAAAATAAATAACGTGTGAAAACATAGTTGCAACAAAGACCCTGAAGACACTAAATCAAGACTCTTTCATGAACAGAACCTGATTCAGTCTGATTCTGCAGGCATACAGACAAACCAGCAGGTGGAGTAACTTCACAATAAAGCTGTGACAGATGTGAGATTCTTAAACTGCTTAATATTACTGCAAAAAAGAGGCTGTAAGGGTTAAAAAAAAAAACTTCACATGTGACTGTGGAGATCATAAAAACGTCATTTAAAACCTAAGCAGCAGATGTTACACTTTTAAGAATATATAACAAAGAATCTGATGGCTTCATCTGTTAGGTCCACTGAGTCCTACTATAAAGGAGGTAAAAATAAGGCTTTAAATCTTACCACGTTAAATGACTTAGTGCAGAAAATTGTTTTCTTATAGAGACACTAATATACATTCAAAAAGGTTTTCAAATAGTTTCATGTTTATTAATGTGATGAGAAAACAAACAGAACGCGAATGACATAATGCAAACTATTAGGACTGGGCTTCAACCACCATCTTTACTTTTCCACGAGCAGGCCGACTAACAAGAGGTTCAATTTAGCAGTTTCCATCAAAATGCTTCAAGTTCCAAATTATTCGAATTGTGTATTTTAAAGATCATTATATATAGCGTCAAGCTAAAACTGTACCTAATGTTAGCTGTTAGGCTATTATGCTGCTTTACAGGATGCACTAATCACTCTGCCTGGGTCCATCTCGTGGTCCATGACCTACAGATAATGGACCACTAAAACAGTTTGAACAGACTACAAAAACAAGATCAAAGCAACTGTCAGAATTTTTTTTCTTCTGTTGCTGAGCTGACAAATTATTTTCGACTTAATCAATCATTACTGTACTTGAATGGCACTAACCCTATTCTGCACTCTCCTGCTGGTATAACCTTTGAACTGGAGCGTGAATCAGACTTAAGCTTGTTCCAAAAACAGCAAAGCTCTAATGATGCAATCTCACTGTGTGATCTCAGGGTATAGAGGAGTGCTAAATACTAGGGCTGCACGATTAATCGTTAGAAAATCGCGATCTCGATTCATACTTATGTGCGATATCATTTCCAAATGACAACGATTTAAAAAAAAAAAAAAAAAAAGACGACGACGATTGTACCGCATTTTGATCCGGGACGTAATCTGCATGAAAACAAGCGCTCACTCTTCCTGCTCAACAAATGACAAGGGCGGAGCCTTATACCACGTGATACAGAAGCTGGCTGCTAAAATTAGCAGGGAAAAAACAACGGAGAGCACGTCAGGGATGACGAGAAAGTGACAGGAGAAAATCCGTCCCGGTCAACCACCCAAACATCAATAACGGGAACCTTATACAGCGCTTCCCTATACCCATCGAACTCCCGCAGGCACAAAGAAATTACGGAGGCTATCACTTATGACCTGACCAAAGATATGGCTCCCATCAACACTGTGCAAAACGAGGGATTTAGGAAAATGATCAACACCCTAGACAAACGCTACACAGTGCCGTCCCGCAACTATTTTTCTATTGTTGCACTACCTGCTCTATACACGCAGCGTCGAGCAACGGTGGAGACGGAATTTCAAGCAGTACAACATTTTGCAGCAACAACAAAACGTGAGACATTTGTTGTTTTTATGTTTATTTATTGTTTTTATGTTCAGTCTCAACTGTTACAAAGTTGATGTGCAGTTAATAAGTGCAATAAATATTTATACTGGAAAAGAGAATCGTGATCTCAATTCTAAGCAAAAAAATCGTGATTCTCATTTTATGCAAAATCGTGCAGCCCTACTAAATACACAGTGACAGAAGAAAGGATCCATTTTTATTTACACAACCGCTATTTATAAAGAAATATTTAGAGAGGAAATAAGTAACTGATTAAAGTAATGTATTTTCAAAGAACTCAAGTCATCTTGGATTTACAGTGCTTAAATTAAGAATACATAAAAGAGATTCTCATAAAGTGTGGAAAGAAAAATTAACAAGAAAGATAAGAGAGGATACAAGGGGAGCAAAGATGTATTTTTGGGACCACAAAATGGAAGTATTAGGTAACATAAGTGGCATTACATAAAGACCGTTTGCACCAATATACTCAGAAAATCAGAACAACTACAAAACCATTCAGGGAGAGTTTGTCTCAGACATGAGCAGAGGACCGTTGTAAGGACTCACAGAATGTGTGTGTGATTGCATCTGCTCACATGTAGCGGTCACTGTCAGGGAACCAGGCAATAAATAAATAAAATGAAATAAAAACACTCTTTATGAGACCGACTTGCTCACATTATTACATTACATTATTATTACTTTGCAGGTTACACTTAACTTGGGGATCAGGGTTCGGAATTAAGCTGTGATGATTAAACTTACCTGTAAGAGGATTGGGAATGCATTCATGTCAATGAATGTTCTTACTAGGGAACTAAAGTAATGCATTCACTTCCTGTTTAAAAGGAGTTCTTCATTCTTGCTGTCACCAAGGGCTGCTCATTGGTGACCATATGATCAACATCTAGTTTTTACCTTGCAATATAAAGCACATTGAGACAATGACCATTGTGAACTGGCACTATATAAATAAAACTAAACTCTGGCAATAATATAAGGCTTTGTTATGCAGTGATATTAGTCTACTAATCAGAAGGTGAATGAACAGATGGTCACAGAGTCGTCAAATTGTCAAGACTGAAAACACTTTTACTTACTCAGCCTCAAACTGGTTAGGAGTGATGATGTCAGCAACAGGAACCACCTTGTTCTTATAGACGGGATAAAGATTTTGAGGAACATACTGTGGAAACAGAGTCACACAAACACAGAGGACTTCATCTGTGGGCAGAGTTAATACAAAGCTTTTCTCTGATGTTTGTTTTCATGCTTTTACATGATCAACACAAACTGTCCGCATAATGTAATACATACACAATATAGACACACACACACACACACAGTAGATATATATACACACAGAGTGAGTCACTGTGTATATGTAATACTGTCAGATCACAATAATCCCTCTGTCATGAGAAATTAGTCTTGTAACACACCCACAGAACACAAACACAAATATATATATTTGTATAAACACACACACACACACACACACACACACACACACACACACACACACACACACACACACACACACACACACACACACACACACACACTTAATCCCACCCACACAAAACTGAAAGGCACAAAATTCCTTCTTAAAAACAACAGACATCAGCATGGACACACATACAACAGGGTACACGAATAATCAGTAATCTCACCATAGATCCATGATCTCCGAGGACGGGGTCACACACTGAAACGACAAAAAGATACTGAGAGTGAGAGCACACCAGCAATCAGCGCATTACATAAACACACTGCAGTGATGGGAGGCATGAAAGTGGATTTGGAGATGAGCGCATCGAAGCTGGGAATGAGACTGACAGAAAAACCTATTATCCATTTTTAAAGTATTAAAACAGAAGACCTGGAGACCCTGCTTTGGGCTATAGTGTTTATTACATATCAGTTTGGGAAATGACCAATTTAATACTTTTTTTCATTATTGGAGTCTCTGCTGTGGTGAAGGCAAAAATGTAAGTTTAGTTCTGAGGGTGGAGTTGGACATCAGGTCTTGAAAGGTAACTATGCTATAACTCTGGAACTGATCTGATCAAACATCCATCCATAAATCCATGCATCCATACATCCTCTTAACCACTTATCCAATCAGACTTTTATCCAATCCCCACTCTCCACACAAAAAAGTCACATTGAAATGTTTCCATGTGTTTCTAACTGCAGTAAAAAATGTACAACCTGTTACTGGGAAGATGTTGATGAAATAATGAACTAATAAGGCAAAGATTAAACATCCAGTAATGTTCTGATATGACAAATAAATATGTGTAATACAACCAGAAACACGCATACAATTACTCTCACTTCCATAAAACACCCATGCTGTCTTACAGTCACTGCTCTCCTATGTTATTAAAGTATGACAACATTCAAAAGCATCTCGCAGCAGCAGCAGCAGCAGCATGTAACACAGGATCTTCTATAAGTGCTTAGGTAAACACATTGTGCAAAACCCAATGTTTTTCTTATTATTTTGAGCAGAGGCAGTAAGTCTCACTGTATATCTACTATTACAGTGTCCACAGGCAAAACTGCAACAGTCTTGATTTGAGTCAAACTGAGTGGTGTGACATGAGAAAAAAATCCTTCAGGCTACAGAGTCATCCCTGGAGTGAAGTGGATCTACTTTGAATAAGCTGGTTAAATAATAAATGCCTTTGCTGCCTCACCAAAAATGTGTTTAAACTCTGATAACGAAGGCTTGGCTTGAATGTAAAAGCATTCAGCCCAGGAGCCAAACCTCTCATCTTGATAAATCTGAGACTGACCTGTGGAAGGACGCTGCGGTTGTTTTTGTCCCTCCCACTCTGTCCTCCACCACATCTACCACTCTAAAAGAAACCTGTTTTTCCTCTGAATTATTTACTTAAGTTTAAGTTGAAATCCCCAGTAAAAAGACACTTTTCTTAAAATTAATTAAAAGTATGACCAAAACAATCTGATTGCAGTTTTTGCCATAACTGAGCAGTTCTACTAACTGCAAGAATTTCCTAAAGGTAACAAAGGTTAAAGCTTTATTGCAGCCAAATGCTCAGTCACAGCAGTGGATCTTTTGTTGCATTTAATGTGATTCTTGTGCCCTTCTCACTCTGTGAAACCATGTGTTTGCTTACCGTACACCAGGTTGGGGTTGGCTCTCTTTAGCTCCTGAACAATGTCCACCACCATCTCCAAGAAGGACGTGTCTCTGGTGTACCCTGCAGACATCACACACACACACACACACACACACACACACACACACAAGGAAGAGACAGAGCAGAGAAATTATTATAGGCTGTGTATGAAAAGATTCATAACTAACTATACTTTTTGATTTCTGTTAAAAACTGTAAACTTAAACTGCTCTGTATCTCAATAATGGCACCCAGTTGAACTTAAACTTACTTAAATCCAAACCGATTCTCAGATTTACCTTAAAAAGTTTTTACAGAAGAAAATTGTGACTTCTTATCTCTTTTTTATTCCCGTGGTCAAAATTGATCTACTGCTTTGATAAATGTAGATAACATGTGTTATCTACATTTGGCACACAAGTACATGATGCTAAAAAAAAGTAAGAAGACTGCAAGGAACTTATTTAAATTTAACCTCAGGGGGATCTAAAAATCAACTCTGATTAAACTAAATTAAACTGTCCAGATATCTGCATTTTGAGCAGCGGTACATGTGAAAAAGTAGGACACCCACCTGTTAAAACATAGTCATAGTGGTGCACGTTGTTCAGTTTGATCCCCTCATAAAGAACGTGAAGCTCATCTGCTGTCAAGACCTGACCTTTCCAGTGAGAATATCCTTCAGAAAGCACAGGAGAGATGTTACTGTGTTTGCTGTGAAGAGACCAGTGGATAAAACACACTTCTCCTGCAGGGAAATGTGAGCTTTTCAACCAATTCACAACAAGTAAATCAAAGAAAGTTTAAATGAGAATCAAACATGACGTGATGTGATTAGAAAACTGTACAATGATACTTTAATTAGTCGAGCCTCTCTCTGTGTGAGTTTGCTCCAGTCCCTCTTTCAGTTTACTTCCTGTTTTATTCTGAAGGTCAGACCCTCGTGTGGTTTTCTTTCCTCCTTTATTATTTGTATTTTTTAATGTTTGCTTAGGCTCAACTGTTCCCTATTATTCCTCCCTTCCTGTCTGTGTCTATGCCCTCAGTCTTTTTCAGGGTTCACACACAGGATAACTTTTCTACCCACATTTCATAATATCTAATGTTTCATTATATCACATCTTATTCACTGACATATCAAGATTTTACATTTAATATCTCATTTCAATTAAACCTTGCAAACATCATCCAAAGGATAAGACAAACACCCTGATCATAAATTCCTGAGAAGGTCTTTGTGCCCCAGACATGTCTTTACCCCACAACCCAGAATTTGAATCTAATTGCATGAAGAACGCACACACATACATGCACGCACACACAGACACACAAACACACAGCAGACCTGATACCTGCAGACACAGTATCTGGTTAGACAGGGACAGAGTGGAGGCTAGCAGCAGGACAAAGACGTACATGCTCCACTACACACACACACACACACACACACACACACACACACACACACACACACACACACACACACACACACACACACACACACACACTGTGTTTGTGTGTTGCCTCAGCATGTGCTGAATACTGTATACAGGTGTGCATGTATGTGAAGTGGCCACAAGCATATAAGCCAGTGTGGAGGGTGTCTGTCTGCACATGACAGGTTTGCTGCAAGCTGGTGACGTCGTGGCTCCAGGTGAGTCACAGCCAGGTCACGTGGTTGTGGTGGGGGTTCTGGTTGCTAAGCAACAAGCCAGGAGAAAGCCAAAGGGGGCTAAGAAAAGAGATGAGCAGTCAGAGTGGTGTGTGCGTGAGAGGGAGGGCAAAATGAAGGCAGGCCTTCAGATAAGAGCTGCTTCTGACGTCATCGCACGCTGCTGTCGCAATTTCCCAACGCCCGCTGCTGTTTACTGCTGCGTCGCATGGCCGCTCCCAGCGTCTCTCTCTCCATCATCTCTCTCTTTGATTCATTTTCTCTCCTCTCTCCAGTTTTTTTCCTCTCTGTTCACCTTCTCTGCCCCTCTCCTCAGCCGCTCTTCTCTCCCTTTTCAGATGAAAACGTCTTCTTCAATATGTCACACCAAATTACACACTCTCCTCTGAGAAATTGCAAATGTAAGATCTGATTAAAGTCTGAGGCATTTCTGCGTTAAGGTCACTCAAACAGAATCCCACAATTGATGTGAGGACTTTTTCTTCTCTTCTCCACAACACACCGTCCTCAGCTGTATCACTGTCTACTCTGCAAGTGGATTGATAATAACAGTGAGCTTACAACCTGTGATTAGATTACTCACTCCTGGCTTTAACTCGTCCCCAAGGGTTTAAATTGAACTCCAGTAATTCTCTAAGACAAGAAATGCAAGAAAAAACTAATTTCAGAAGGACTGTGTGGAAAATTCTGGAGTTGGCTCAACTTTTCCTGCAAAACTATCCAATGTCATCCGGAAAGTGATAATGAAAAAGGTGACACTGATTCAGTAATTCACGGTAAAGGAGCTCCAGCCTGTACTGAGTGTATAAGAGAACATACTATTCAGAAGTTGGACATTTCTCTTTTGTAAATTATTTTTTGTATGTCCTATGAAATATTCTAAAGAGAAACCGGATTTCTGATTTTCGTGAGCTATAGGTGATAGTTATCTAAATTAAACCAAAAAAAGGCTTCAAATTTTTCACTGTGAGATTTCACTATATATGCACCAATAGGACCCAAAAGCAGGACACAGAAAAAGGTAAAGAAACAGAAGATAGACATTAAATAGCTATTTACAAAGATCAATCTCAGTGGGTTTGGGGTTTTCTTGAACCAGCTAACACAAAGAAAGCCTACTTAAGTTGAATCTAACCTCTCAGGTACATAAACTTTCTTTAAAGCTCACATGTCTGTCATGAAACGTGACCTAGGCAGTAGTTGAAAATACTGAAAAAGGCTGCAACAGGCAAATATAAATACCACCATCTGCTGCTGCTACATTTAAGCTCCAGGCTCGCCCACATGACACTTATCCTACAAAAACTCCTACAATTATGTTTAGCCTCAGTCTGCAACATCACCACAGGTCACTTTCACTGTTTTTAAGCTCACTATTATCTGTGTCGATAACAACTCCGTACAAAACAATCTGAGGCTGACTTCAAAGCAGTTCACTCGTCAATCAGACTTTCAGCTTACAGCTAAGTCAGCAGTAACCGTATGGAATCGGTTGCATTAAACCATAACACGAGGGGGTCGCACTGTCTTTTAGGTCACGTGAAATCAGATATGCAGATAAATTAGTTTACCACCCACAAACAAAATCAAACCTTTGTTATGATCTACTATTTCTTGACTCCACTATGAAGCAACAAGCAACAGCTGGACAAATATGTTTGTTTTCACAGCTGATTCATTCTTCAGGTTCAGTTAGCTTGGATTCCATGAAGTGGGGCCACACATCAGTGCGACAAAGGAGACACGGTGCAGATTATTCACTCACGTCTGGCAATCAGATCCAAATATTATGGCTAAATGTGACAGAGAGATGATGCAGACAGCCCAGAGGCGATGTCTGCATCATCTCTGTAACAAGATGCATCATCACTGCAATCATACAAGTTCCTTCAAATCAAATTAGTTCTGTCACAAGTACGCCTTTGCAGAAATTTTACACATCTCTTTCAATTATACTGATTAGATTTTAAACTTTGAGAGTCATCAATAAACTTTCATAATTATTTAACCCCTTAACATACAGCTAATAAGCTTAAGGATGTAAAAAAACAAAACAGTTTTACTGGAGAGCCAATTAAGCAACTTCAGATTTTCACGGCTCATATTAAAAAAATCTCATAAAAGTATAAAAATGAATTTTTCATGAAATGGGATCTTTAGATGATTCTTCTTAAAGAGAATAGAGATGGCACCAGATCAGCAGCATCATGTCCAATAAGAGAGAGACAGAGATGGAGCTTGTATAAAATGTGAATGGCGTTCATCTCCCTGCAGCTATATCTGTGTTTCCAAGCTGTTCTGGTGTCTGAGCATGCAGCCGCTGACCTCCACAGAAACTCATTTATCTGTCGAGTCGTCAGCCTCGGCACGGTCGCTGCCTCGAAGGGAACCATGTCTGTTAACACTCGCCAACACCTCATCACGACACCGAGGGAACTGACTGACTCACACACACCCACATAAAGCAGGCACGCACGAACTGAGAGATACACAGGCTAAGTCAGTGGCCTGACCTGTATGGTTGGAGAACTGGACGGAGTTGATTGAGTCCACCTCAAACCCTAAAAGCTGAAAACAGAAGACACAGAAAGAAAACAGTTGTCAGAAGATATCAGGAGAACACACTTTTACAGCTCGGCTGTGTTTTAAAGACTTCATTCTGTAGTCTCAGGCTGCTGGTGTGTCTCAGGTACCACAAGGAGTTCACTGGTGATGATGTGTGAGGCACCAGGTTATGACATTAGTGAGATATACTTATTCCTAACAAAGCTTTCATCTTTTCAAAGACCGAGAGCATTATGTCTTAACTGGAACATTGCTGGAATATTGATGCTTTCATTGTGGAGGAGTTGGACCCTCGGGCAGCACAGTGATGCCCAGTGGTTAGCTTTGTTGCCTAACAGCAAGAAGGTCCTGATCTAGCTGGGGCCTTTCTGTGCAGAGTTTGCATGTATTCTGGCTTCTCTCACGGTCCAAAGATATGCCGTTAGGGGGGGTTAGGTTAATTGGTGATTCTGAATGTGAGTGTGAATGGCTGTTTGTCAGTCTGTGTTAGCCCTGCGACAGACTGGCAGTGTACTAGAACAATTATTAAAAAGATTTAGAAATATGGTCATTACATCGTCATGATTCCATCACCATGTTTGGTTTGCATATTAAAATATTTAATCTGAGTTTTCTCCACAAGTAAGGGTTTATTGGTTGCGACAAAGCAGTAATTGCCCACCTTTGAGCAGTGGGAGAAATTATCTGTGATGACTTAACCAAGTTAATTTTCTTCATGAAAGCAGAACAAGAACAGAAGGGCAGACACATTGGTTTCTGGGTGAACAGTTTGATTGAGTTTAATGTATAATGTGTTACTTCTCCATTGTGTCAAGTCAACCTCAAAGAGAGGATAGTCATTTGTCATTTTTAATGCAAAGGCTCACTAAAGAACAGTCCTTCTCAGGTTGACTTTGGCGGTTCAGTTGTAGCTAACTAGATAGCCTCAGTGCCTTTGTTTTGTGTTTGTGATATTAAATCAACATAGTAAAGCTGCAAAATAATGAGCTGAAAATACTTTAGTACTGTAAAGTTGAACATGAAAAAGTCAAACTGCAATGGAGGGAAAAAGAAACACACTGTTAGACTTCATTTAACCTTGATGGATATACAGACATCGTCTAAATGTAACTTCTGCTGAAGTCTGCACACAGATCTGCAAGAAACAGCTCGTGGTGTCCTCACTCTCTCTGTTTCTTAACAGATTTGTTTTTATAAATTACCCCAGAGAGAGAGAGAGAGAGAGAGAGACACCCACACATGGCTCATCCACGTGCTGAGTTAATTGTTATCTGAATGTCTTTATTTTAATTGAGCTAAAGCTGGCAGAGTGAATGAGGTCTTTGTTCTTTTCAACTGACTGTGACTTTGAGATACAAGAATCCTCTTTCAGAGAAGAGCCCCTCCACCCACCCAGGAACACAGTGTAGATATTAACTTTGACCTTGTACGGGTTTCTGAAAGGTGAGACACTGTATTTATTTCAGCAGCGTGAAGCATTCAGAAAACACGATTAACATGCAGAACAATTCACTGCAGTCACATTACACTCCTGTGCACACAGAACTGAATGAATTATGACCTTTTTTGATATATTAATATTTGCATTATCCTTCAAGGAGAGTCTTCTGTTGTCCTAACTTACAGGACTGTCAGTGATCATGTTACACTTTAAACCTCAAGTGATCGTTGCCTTGCCAAAATATTTAATACAAATTTCCTAAATAAAGCGAGGTAAATGGCTAAATGTGGCAATGAAAATTGCTCCCTGTGTAGCTACAGAGCAGATTTCCAAAAGGGATCAAGCCCACTGTTGTCTGGACATCCTGGTGTCCCTCTCTGTCTCTCTACCTGGAGCCAGTAGTTGCCTTTACAGACGAAAACACCTGCTAGTCTGGGACTAACTTCCTACTGGATGTCCCTGACTCCCCTACCCCAAACACTCTATTTCCCCCTCTTAAAAAACAGTTTTTAATGTTAAAATAATCCAAATTGTAATTACTGATCAAAGCAAATTCGACTGCAGTTTCTCTATAATCAAACAACTGCTGCTGTTTGACTTGTTATTGTATATTTTTAATCTAAATATCATACTAGTATTTTGGTTTACTGCAAAGTACATGCTGTCCAAGAAGTCTGTGCTTCAGTTCTGATAAACACTCATTCATTTTACAGTGGGGCAAAAAAGTATTTAGTCAGCCACCGATTGTGCAAGTTCCCCCACCTAAAATGATGACAGAGGTCAGTAATTTGCACCAGAGGTACACTTCAACTGTGAGAGACAGAATGTGAAAAAAAATCCATGAATTCACATGGTAGGATTTGTAAAGAATTTATTCGTAAATCAGGGTGGAAAATAAGTATTTGGTCAATAACAAAAATACAACTCAATACTTTGTAACATAACCTTTGTTGGCAATAACAGAGGTCAAACGTTTACTATAGGTCTTTACCTGGTTTGCACACACAGTAGCTGGTATTTTGGCCCATTCCTCCATGCAGATCTTCTCGAGAGCAGTGATGTTTTGGGGCTGTCGCCGAGCAACACGGACTTTCAACTCCCGCCACAGATTTTCTATGGGGTTGAGGTCTGGAGACTGGCTAGGCCACTCCAGGACTTTCAAATGCTTCTTACGGAGCCACTCCTTTGTTGCCCGGGCGGTGTGTTTTGGATCATTGTCATGTTGGAAGACCCAGCCTCGTTTCATCTTCAAAGTTCTCACTGATGGAAGGAGGTTTTGGCTCAAAATCTCACGATACATGGCCCCATTCATTCTGTCCTTAACACGGATCAGTCGTCCTGTCCCCTTGGCAGAAAAACAGCCCCATAGCATGATGTTTCCACCCCCATGCTTCACAGTAGGTATGGTGTTCTTGGGATGCAACTCAGTATTCTTCTTCCTCCAAACACGACGAGTTGAGTTTATACCAAAAAGTTCTACTTTGGTTTCATCTGACCACATGACATTCTCCCAATCCTCTGCTGTATCATCCATGTGCTCTCTGGCAAACTTCAGACGGGCCTGGACATGCACTGGCTTCAGCAGCGGAACACGTCTGGCACTGCGGGATTTGATTCCCTGCCGTTGTAGTGTGTTACTGATGGTGACCTTTGTTACTTTGGTCCCAGCTCTCTGCAGGTCATTCACCAGGTCCCCCCGTGTGGTTCTGGGATCTTTGCTCACCGTTCTCATGATCATTTTGACCCCACGCGATGAGATCTTGCGTGGAGCCCCAGATCGAGGGAGATTATCAGTGGTCTTGTATGTCTTCCATTTTCTGATGATTGCTCCCACAGTTGATTTTTTCACACCAAGCTGCTTGCCTATTGTAGATTCACTCTTCCCAGTCTGGTGCAGGTCTACAATACTTTTCCTGGTGTCCTTCAAAAGCTCTTTGGTCTTGGCCATGGCGGAGTTTGGAGTCTGACTGTTTGAAGCTGTGGACAGGTGTCTTTTATACAGATGATGAGTTCAAACAGGTGCCATTCATACAGGTAACGAGTGGGGGACAGAAAAGCTTCTTACGGAAGACGTTACAGGTCTGTGAGAGCCAGAGATTTTCCTTGTTTGAGGTGACCAAATACTTATTTTCCACCCTAATTTACGAATAAATTCTTTACAAATCCTACCATGTGAATTCATGGATTTTTTTTCACATTCTGTCTCTCACAGTTGCAGTGTACCTCTGGTGCAAATTACTGACCTCTGTCATCATTTTAAGTGGGGGAACTTGCACAATCGGTGGCTGACTAAATACTTTTTTGCCCCACTGTATGTAACTTTCACAATAAGTTGTTTGCTATTTTTACATTATAAGAAAATTAATAAACAATTGCCCCATAACTTTAACGTTTCAATATCAATGTAAAATAATATGCAGAACATTTGCAGCATTTTGGACTGCATGTACCTAAAAAAACATGGCAGCTTTGAGCATAACGCTACTTTCAATCCTATTCAAGATATAAGACTGTTGTTACTCATAGTAGTAGTGGGTGTGGTCAATAAATGCATGATGAGGTTGGATTTTACCATTTAGGAATTCTTTCAGCTTCAGTTTTCAAATTTCAGTCAATTCAGAAGTGATTTTGAGCTTCCAGCCTATCACCTCCCGTCTGTTTCTTTGCTGTGACTACACAAACTGTCACTGACATTTATCGCAGCGTGTTCTTTTGCCTCAGCGTGGATCCAAATTGGCCGTTGATGCAAAACCGTGTATTTACAGCGGATGTACATGGGTGGGTCTAAGAATATGTTATTTAGGTCACATCTTCCCGTGCTCTATTCATGGGCCTCAAGTCACTGACAGACTGTTTGCACCGCTGCTGACGGGAAAGCTTTCACTCAAGGCGAGGATCTTAACAGATTTAAAAAAATGAAACATTTTGCCTTCTTGGAGAAAAGCTTTTGGTAAATTCCCCCTGCGAGGAAGCCCCTTTCACAGCTGACGAAAGACGAGTTCAATTAACGAGTTGCACTTCTGGCTCATCACATCTGAGGCAACACAACAGCTAATTTTACTGCATCGTGACTTCGCTGGCACCATCCTTCTGCAATGACTGTTCAGTTCAGTTTGATTTATATAACAGAGTGAGAAATAAAAGTCAGCTTTTCTCCCCTATTTGGAAATGCCCATACCTGTGGGTGCATGTCACTAAAGTCTGATATAACTTAAAAGTTGTATAATAAGGATCACTTATTCCACTTTAACTGCTACACTCTTCTCTTGTGCAGTTACTCTGGACATTATTTTTGAAAGAACTATTCCTTTCCACTTCTGGCACTTAAAAGAAATCAAGATGTAAAATTTATATGTACTCATTATTTTTTAATGTTAAAAAAAAATCGCTATTTGATATTATGGAGGATGCCAGTGCCCTTGAATGCTGTTTCTATGTGAAAGCTGAAGCTTTAACTTTAAGGCAGCCTGTCTCCATCTTTTCTGACGTCATTAGGAGGAATCCTGTGGCAGCCAATCAGAGCCCTGCTTTCTCATGTTGCCGTCTCCCGGCTGCTGACATGCCACAGATTCTCTGTCGTGACAAGAGAGAGGGATGCCCGGCACGCTCGCTGACATCATTGTCATCACCATCATCATCTTCTTCTCTCTGATCTGTGACACCAGCTGAATCATGGTTGTTACTGTGCATGGTGAGACTTTCTCCTTCATTGACCTGTGGGTTTTCCATTGAAGTCTAAATTTAACACACTGCCCTTTTTTTAATTAATTAATTTTTGCTTATGTCCACAAGCATCAGCAGTGGTTCATTCACACAGTCTGTCTGCCGCAATCACCATCCAGACACACTCATTATACACACTGGCACCATGAGCAGCTCCTAGAAAATGTATGTTCTTGCAGACTCTTGATATTCTAACACAAATGCTGGCTCTCTTAGCAAGGCTTATCAGTGTATTCATAATGGACACCATGTTCAAGCATGAGCGTGTTAATTATTGCACCAGGACACTCTGCATTGCAGAACAATATCAATTTTGTAATTCTTTCATCAGATCTGGGACCATATGTCTCAGACACTCGGGTGAAGAGAGATGCTAAGCGGTTAACTGATCACCACCTGGTGAGTTGGATCAGGTGGCAGAGGAGGATAGTGGACAGCCCTGGTGCACCCAAACCTAAACCTATTGTGCAGGTGCACTGAGAGAATCCAGCAGAGGCAGAGGCGCTGGTCCACAAAATCTTCAATTCCCACCTTCAGCAGAACTTCAAAAGCATTACAATGAATATCAGAGACATTGAGACTGAATAGACCATATTTTGTACCTCCACTGCCGAGGCAACTGCACAGAATTGCAGCCACAAAGTAGTGGATGCCTGTTATTGAAATAGTCCCTAAACCAGATGGTGAAAGGATCCATCATGCTCAAGAACGAGTTGTACTGGGCTTGGTTACCCGGAGGTATATCAGAGGTAGCTGACAGATAGCAGCAAGCTAAGAGTGTGGCTCTGACAGCAGCTGAAGCAAAAACATGCATGTGGGAGGATCTTTGTGAGGCCATGAAAGAGTTTAAGTTGGTTTCAGGCAATTCAAAAGGGGAAAGTAATGCTCCAATCACAAAAACAGACAGGTGAGGTGGTTCAGGTATCTGACTAGGATGCCTCCTGGGCTGAGGTGTTCCAAGCATGCCCTGTCAGGAAGCACCAGGGTAGACTCCAGGCACAGTGAGTAAATCTTTCAGCTGGTCAAGGAATGCCTTAGTATTCCCCCCAAATGAGCTGATGGAGGTGGCTAAAGAGAGGGATCTGAGCATCTCAGCTAACGCTGCATTACCATTGTGTTATAAAATAATATTAAGGAGAAACTGAAGAAAAAAAACAACCTACAACCCAGCAAATTTGTTACCTATTCAGACGTTTATCATGAATCCAAAACATCAGTCTTGAAAACTTAGGGACAAGTGTCAGTGATCCTACTCACCTAAGCTGTAAGCAGCCATAATGACAATTTTTTACAGTACACTTTACATTGCACTAGTTAAGACTGCTTTAGTATTAGCCTTGTATAAACAGGCTTAACCAGGCGTAGTAGTTGAACATTAGTGTCTCTACTGGACTCTGGTGACATGCACCAAAGCCTACAAGTCACTGGGATAACCGCAAAATTCACCCTGGGGTAATGCAAGCTAAAAATAAACCTGAACCTTCTTACAACAAGCTCCAGTCTTTCAGGGTGATGTACTGTACTGTTGGCCGATAACGCCTCACTACCACTACTGACTGCATCACTACTGGCACACTAAAATTATAACCATCCTCAGTGTAATCAAGATAATCACAGGCTCAAAGCAATCCGTCTGCATCATCCTATGTCCTGGTTTAAATGTGCTATACAGTAAATAAAGGTGATATACTGTAAACATCAGAGATCCTAAAGGAAAAGATTTTCACTGTCAGTTGATGGCAAGAACACTAGGTCTCTAGGTCTCACATATCAAATTAACTATAAAGGACCAACTTTAGACTCTAGATTCAAACGGTGCATTATGTGAAACAAAAGAGGAAAATTTCTTAGGAAAAAAGAAAAAATGGCAGATGTACAAAAAGGCAAATTTAAGATAAAAAATGCCAAGTTCACAAGAAGCAGGGAAACTGACAAGAAAATTGTACAATGGCATTTCTTAACTTCTGAAGAAGTAAAGTTGGAAAGAAATTAACATACTTGAAATCCTAGTTAGATAAATAACTCTAACAAAATGCTACGAGGACACCAAACCAACCAACATCTTTCCAATGTTGTGATGAGGCAGCCACATTATAATGTGTAATGAAATGATTTTCATTTTATGAATCTGGAAAAAAAAAAGTCCGACCTGAGCAATTCAGAACCAGCTGAACATTTGTTATGATCAGCTAACAAATGTTATATATCATATGATATCCAAAGACCATTACAAAAAAAATTACCTTCACAGTACGAAGACTTTCTGAGTTACAGGCTATTAATCTGCCTAGTTTTTTTTTTCTTCAAAACATCTTAAGTACAAGATACTGCTGCATTAAACTTTCATTTTACATTTATTAAACAGCATGTGGTTTGTTATCAGACAAAACTCTGTCACAGCAAAGTTGTTCCCACTGTTAAATAAGTTGCTCTACAACCTTTATCATTAGTGCAACACTTTGTGATTAAGACAACTTCCAGCTTCCTTTTACCTCCCTATTGGGCTTGAGTACTGTTAATACTTAACACTATTCAATGATGGTGATAGGACTACTGGTGGGATGTAACGTAGTACTTCTGCTCAATTCTTTTGTGTGGTACGTTAATAAACTACTTAGCAATTACTATCATAGTTAGCCCAAAAAATCATGGAATCATGGTGTCTAACCAGGTATGGCCATCAAGTACAAAATTATCTTACAATTTTTAGCAAATCTGTGATAACAGTATTTCTGCTGATATAAAAACTCTCTGACTTTTAAGTAAAAGTATAACACAACTGTTTAATTTAATAAAAAAGTATGTCACATAAAAACATTTCACCAAAACAATTAAATGCAGTTCCCGCTCATGGTGTCGCTTACCACCAATACATTTATTAAACTACAAGGTTCCAGTCCAGTTGACCTTCATCAGGTAGATGATTGTAATTTAACAACCTAAATGTATCAGCAATAAGCATTTTTCTTTCACCTGTTACACACACAGGTGAACAGAGATTTTGAATTAATAGCTTGTCCCTAATAAAACTAAAATGAAATATATATTCTACCCGGGATGGTGTATCTTGGGTCAAGCTTTTCAACCAGTTTCCTAAAGCCCTACTTTGCCACACCATGTAACCACATCAGTAAATTACATCCATTTTGCTCCTCCTGACACTTGGAGTACAGCTCCAAGTGTCTTTCCAACTGTGTCCTTGTTGTTATTATAACTACCCTTTTACTAAATTTCTCTCAGTTTCAGACATGTGTGCGCTTGTCTTGTGTTATATCAGGGTACCACTGATATAACACTGTATAACCATGTAAATAAAATTTTCAGTATTACTGTGAATGATGAGACGTGGTGCAGCTAATAGCTATGACTGCCTTCTTTCATTTGCCTTCTTTGTATTGATGAAACTCGTTACATCTACTTTGACCTATTGTAATTATTAATTATCAAGTTCTCCCTGAAAAGCCTTGATCTCAAATAGAGGCCATATTTCTCCAATATCAGCCTCTTTCCAGACTGCAGGCTTATTTGCAGTTCCTACAGTTTCCAAAAGTTGAATGGAAGGCAGAGCCTTGAGCGATCAGGATCCTCTGCTGTGGAAGCAGCTTCCAGTTTGGATTCAGGAGACAAACACTTTTGTTTGTTTCCAGTTCCTGAGCCAATTTCTGCGGGAGGTATTTTCCTGGTAAATGGGAGTTCTTTGTTCCCATTGTCACCAAGTTCTTGCACATCATTTGCGGTTTGTTCTGTGGTGTTGTTGGTCTTTCTACTTCTACTACTTTAAATTTTACAAATGATACTCTGCATCATTTATATTAAAGCTTTGGTTACCTATTATGTTCCAGAATTGAAACTAGAAATATAAAGGTATATTATGCAGTATTATTATAGAAAAGGTACCCAGCAGATGCACTAATGTATCGTATGCTATTCTGCACAAGGAGTCCTGTTACTTAAGTTTTATTTTGATCAAAAACTTCTATAGCATTACTTCAGTCAGATTAATACTTTGATTATGACTTTTAGCTATATCAATATAAATAAAGGGCTTGAAAATCATGCCCAATCATTTCTTTATTTTAATTCTGGCTCAATATTCACACTTGCTTTCCTTAAGGAAATCTAATGTCAGGGGGTGCAATCCAATTCACAAGGAAGACTTTCAAATTGTAGTAAAGCAGGGTATAGTTTAAGGGTTTTTTCACTGCGATATTTGTTTTGTAATGACAATAATAGGACATATTATAACTGCACTGGTTTTGTATGCAAATCCTCAGGCTGTTGATCACTGTTGGATGATTCATTCAAAAAGTACTGGTAGGCTACACGTTTTTATACAGCTTAAATATACAGCCTCGTGTTTTCTCTCCACGGATTATGATGAAGAACACCTTGCTCCATTATCGGACACCCTCAATGACATGTGTCGCGCCGCAATTTCTCTAGCAGATAACGACTTTCCTCTTCATTTGGTGGCTAAATGTGCAGATAACGAAGACGCTGGTAGAAAAAAACACCTCTGCTGATTAACATTCCCATCTCTGATAAGGATGCACAGGTTTGGGGGGGTATTATGCACGACACCTGTCGTCGCGGCTGTCCCTCAATATCTGGGCTACTACACAGTTATTTTTAGATTCTCGTTGCACATCTAACATCGCCGTCGATTATGTCCGCTTTTCACTCTCACAGCTGGGAAATTACAACTAACCGGAGCCATAAATAAACGCATCCAAGACTGTACTAACTTTCCACCATCTAATTAGCCATTTACACGTTCCTGTTTGGCGCTGATAAGAGTGTCGCAGTCGGATTTTGTTGGCAAAGGGCAGTGAAACACGTCAGACAGGGTCGTGTCCGATAACGAGCGTCTGGTCGCTCGTTGTCCGAAAACGGGTGCATGCAAATTGTATTTACCTGTAACGGGAAAGAGGCGCTCTTGTTGCCCACATATCCCCGGACTACATGGCTCTGTATGGACAGGACGCGGCATTCCATGGCGGCTCCCGGTCAGCCGAGGAAGAGATGCAGATAAATATTCTCCGTTATTCGACGAGAGTCACGTCTTCACATAACAACACCGGGAAAACACAGTTTGAACGCAACGACCGCACCGCCGGTAGGGAAAGAGGAAACGGTAGTTAGCCTGCTGGCTAGCGGCTGTGCGCGCGCGTACGTCTGTGTGAGCGCTGGTTGTAGCCGGAGCCCTTAACGAGTGATGGAGAGCGGTGACGTCGGGAGGTGGAGAGAGGGGTGTCGCGCGGATACGCCAATGATACACACGCGCGCGCACACACAAACAGCGGGAACCGTTTTATTTACAGTAAGCGCTGTGTGTACTTTGTGCAGTGTTGATATCAAAGTCCTTCGTGTGTTGACCCAGGCAACCGAACGGTCGCGCGCAGCAAGGACAAAATTTACACACATACACGCACGCGCGCTCGCCGTAATTCTACACAGGCATTCTGTGTGACCGCCTAACGACTGACGTCAACACCACTAGCGCATCCCCGTCAGCACAGCTGGATTTGAATGAATGAGCTCTTATTTTTTCTATTTAGTTCTATTTAATTCTATTCTGTATACAGCCGAATTATTGTGGATAACATTTTACATTAACTTATTATTCAGATGCAGGGTAAAATAAATGATTAACACGTAAATGGCCAAAGCAAGAGCAAAATTTAGGATTTGGATTTTTTTTAGGATGTAGTTTGGTGCTGTGTTCTTTTTTTTTGGCGTTTTATGACTCACACCATCTCTATGACAGAGTCGTGACTGAGGGATGGTGGGTGGGGGCTGGGGGTTTGAAGTGACAAGTGCTGCTTCTGTCACCACATGCCAAAACTGAGAGAGGCAACACAGAAAAAGATAGCTCACATATGCAGAGAATACAGAGAAATGTGAGGGTGTAAGGTGCAGAAACAGAGAGGTATATGGAAGATAAATGGAGCCAAATGAGAGCGATGTGGCTGACAGCTCCATCTGCTGTTCAATGAGGCATTGTGTGTTATACTTTAATTGCGTCTCTCTCTCTCTCTCTCACACACACACACACACACACACACACACACACACACACAAATGCTGCTGAACATTTAAAAAAATGCTTTTTTTGTGTTTTAATCTAATAAATTTCAGTACTGGACATCACACAGAAAACAAACACCCACAAGTAACACGTTCCCCACATTTTAGCCAGAGAACCACACCGTTAGATTTCAATGCATATGCTTCCTCTTTTTTCTTCCTTGGAATAAAGATGAATTGAGGAGTTAATGGAGAGGGAGAGGTTGAGGAAGAGTGTAGAGAGTTGGAGGCACCATTTACAGATCATTTGGACTCCTGGTCCAATTTGGGATCTAGAGAGAAAACAGCAGAAGTGTGTTAATTTCTTTTAATTATCTTGTAACATTTTTGTCATGTTACTGCCCATCATTAGCAGTGCTACAGAACAGCAGCATCATAAGATTCCAAAGAGAATCATCTCCACAGGGAGATATTCTGAGCATTTCTATACATTTTAAACAGCTTTTTAAAAAAAGTTTTCCTCTTGTATTCCTACTATAAATCAAAGGGAGGTTTCTTCCTGTTAAAAGGGAGTTTTTACTTTCCACTGTCACCAACTTCTTGCTCATTGTAGTGTCTCCACCTTACAATAAAGAACATTTTGAGGTGACTGTTGTTGCAAATTGGCACGATGTGAATAAAACTGAACTGAAATTCTCCCCTTTTGGGTGGATGTTTCTGTTTTTCCCCATCATACTTCTAGCTGCTGCTGTGATTAGGTATCCACCAATGCGATATTTGGAATTAAGGATCTCAATCAGATTTATGTGACAACACGCTGTATTTTACAACCTGCAGCTTATCCATCTAGCAGTCTAAGTAGAGACACTCAGACCTCCCTGTACCCAGCCACCACCCGCAGATCTTCTGGGGGATATGAATGCAGTATGTCTTGGTCCTGTCCCAGGGTCTCTCCTCACTTTAATTTAAGCCAGATCCCCAAATCATGCAGTACAGCTCCAATTTTTTCCCATTCATGAATCTATTTTATGAGGGCAATTTGCCACCTGAAAAGGTTGGAACAGAGCGGCGTTATACTTTATACACAGTCCAGGTGGATTTCTCATACACTCCACAATGCCATGTCACTGAGCATTCCCCATCACTCCCTTCATCATCACTCTCACCATTGAAGGTGAACTGAGGGAAGCTGCTGAGGTCTCCTCCTCCATAGACTCTCTGGAGCTTAGCCGTCTCCTCTGACAGGTTTTTTTGGTAATCTGGCTCCGCCTCCAGGAATCCTGCATTCGACCTTAAAGAGTGAGATGACAAATCAGCTGATGTCTCTTTACACGGCTTGCTTCCAGTTAAAGAGTTTCACTCATACAGTTTGAGGAAAGGAATACTCAAAGTTAAATAAGAATACATGTAGCATGGAACAAACAGTAGGAATAAACAGTCCACATGTGGCCAATACCTGGCAGACACTTAGAGAAAATGTAATTACGGTTGATTTTCTGATAATGGGATTCAGACAGATAATTATATCTGGTAGTGTGGATAATGCTTCTGAGGAAATGTACAATAATTAATGTGTTGGTTATTCTAGCTGTAATGTAGACTCTCTAAATGTTTTTCCTATTAAATTCAACTGTAACTCTTTATCTCTCTACCTGTGCATGTTAGTGTATTCTCTGATCTTCTCCAGGAAGAGTCTCTGCACAGGATCCAAATCTGAAAAACACACATTAAAACAACATTTTCTGACTCCCAGCTGATACTGGTCATTGGAAAATACAGCATGATCAAAGTGAGACAACAAAACACAGACACCATTAGGACAGAAAATGTACTTTAATGTAGACAAACCACCTTATAGCTGTATATGTCTGTGCTCTTTACCTGTGTGTGTCCCTGTATCTTCTTTATCTCCTGTGGCTCCTTCCTCTTCTTGTACCAGCAGCTCCTCTTTCAGAGGAAGAGGAGGAGCTGGAGGATGATCTGACTCTGCAGCCACGTTATCAACAGAAGCTGTTACAACTGAAGAAACAGGACAGTGTAAAGTACGTAGGTCCAGAGCTTTAGTTGACACATTCCTTGGAATTTTATAGAAAAACTGAAAACCCTTCCTGCCTTTTATCTGCTTTTGTCAAAGTTTGAATGAAGGTCTTCATCACAGAGTTTATATTTCAGTGTTTTCAACTACGTTTAACCCCACAACATCCATCAGCCCCCATACAGGAGTATTACGAATGAATTATATGGTATTTGTATACAAACCTTAGTCATCATCATACATACAGCAGTATAAGCACTGTGCCCTTAAGCTTCATAACACTACATACAAAGCAAAAAGGGAGTTTCTTGAAATATGTGTTCCCAGTTGGAGAACATAATAGTTGAGTCGTTGTTACCACTGACATGATGCTGGTGAGAAGTCAGTCCCAACAAGTCTTCTGAAATCCAACCACATTTCAGTTGGCTTGTAAACTGAGTGTGAGGCTTCACTTAAATAGAAAATAATGGTGGAGATAATGTCATCTTATAAGGTGGGTTGGCATCAAGTACATTTAATTTCATTGATTTCATTATTAACCTCTAAAAAGAGCCTACTCTGTCACCAGAGGTAACCACTTTATATCACGATCCTGGGTCTCATGGCCCAGCGTTTTGGAGTTTTAGTTTATGTTCATATTTAAGCCCTTTAGGTTTTCTAAGTTTTTATCATGCCTAGGTTGTTATAGTTCTTTGTTATTAGATTCCCCTTGTGTCCTCCAACCCCTGTTAAGTCTCCCTGCCCTTCATGTGTTTCATGTCTGTGTCTTACATTGTCTAGTTCAGGTTGTCATGTCTGCGTCTTATGTTTCCTGTTTTATTTTGAAGAGGTCTCGTGTTTCTATGTTCACTGTATTTAGTTTTACTCTTTCCCTGTGAGTTCATTATGTTCATGTGGGTTGTGCTGTTTTGATCTTTATAGTTATTATTTCCCTAGGTTTCAGTTATGGTTATCATCGGCTTAGTTCTTGTAATATGGCTTCACTGTGTTCCATGTTGTGTCTACTGTGCCTTTCTGTACCATGTTTCAGGTTCCTATGTTCTGTCTCCCCAGTTGCTGTTATGTTTACATGTTTAGAGTTCAGTCAGTGTGTTTCCTGTTTTACTTTGAAGGTCCGTGTCTCATGTCAGTGTTTCTAGTTTGGCTTCCCTTGTCTTGTCCAGCCTGATTACTCCCAGCTGTGCTCTCTTCCTGTGTCTCATTCCCTCGTTATCCCTCAGTGTATTTAAGCCCTGTGTTTCTCTTTGACAGTGTCATAGTCTCCCTCATAGCTGTGTTTCCCTGTGTGTCAGTTTATCCATGTCTTAGTTTAGTTTAGTTTAGTTTAGTTTTTCCATGTCATTCTGCAATAAAGCAGCTTTTTGAGTTTAATTTTGTTGTCGTGAGTTTTGCGTTTGGGTCCTTCTCCTGCCTGCACACAGCCGAAACATGACACTTTATGTAATAACAACCATTTGTCCTGTTTTTCCAGCTAATAAATATTAAGCATTTAATTATTTCCTATACTGAAGACAAATGACAATTTACAGTTTAATTTTTACTTATTTTAAATGAATATGTAAGTTGAATGTTTGGAAATGTTATCTAGTGTTATTCATCTTCACACATTTGTGGTGTACCGCACGGATTAATTTTGGATCCCATTTTATTTATTTATTTATTTTCTCCACATTAGATCCATGGCTAAAGTCAAACCCAAGCTCTGAAACTTTAACCTGTAAGAAGTACTGCTGTCAGCGTTAATCTCGTTAAAATGACGTTAACGCCATAACTCCATTAACACGGCAAATCTCTCTTAGCGAGTAAATGCGGCTCGCCCCGTGCGTGGGGTTGCACGGCGCTAACGCGTTAACGAGCCTACAGCGCTAACGCGTTGATGCTGTGCAGCCCCGCGCACGGGGCGATCCGCATTTACTCGCTAACAGAGATTTGCCCCGTTAACGCGTGCTGTGTGTGTTCAAACTGGATTTCAGTTAAACTAATGTGACTCTCCTGGATCTAGCTCTTGGTAAGAAAACCAACTAACGTACCAAATATCAGTTTGCCTTTAAGAAGCTGTTTCTTCTACCATCGCTTCACCGCTCACAGGAGTTTAACTTACCATCCGGACTGCCTGCTGTTACAGCCTCCTCAATAATCGGGCTCTCTCGTGCACCCTCTACGCTAGCAGGAACAGTAAAGAGCAGCTTCTCCATCAGTGCATCAGTCTGCACATCTTCAGGCAGAGAAACGACTTCAGGCAGAGACAGAGGGTCAGCGTGTGTAGCCTCAGTCATCTCTTTGGTAGTGGTTTCCTCCTCTACCTCCATCTTCTTCTCTACAGCAAGAACTGCAGCTTCTTTCTCCAGATAAGTCGAGGTTTCACTCAGAGATTCGCTTTCCAGAGTTCCCAAAGACACCTCAACTTCAGCCAAGGTCACAGACTCAAGAGACATGGCCTCCAAAACATTTCCTTCGGGCTCCGCTGCCCCTTTTACTTTGTTCTGATTGATCACCCCATCGTTTAGTCTCAGTTCCTGGTCAGTGTCAGACGACTGTATCGGTCCTTGCTCAGATCCAATCACAGCTTCAGGGACTGCTGATGTTTCAGCTTCCAGTGTATCCGCAGCTTCAGGGATGGAATCTAGTGTTAAATTGTCCACCTCTGTTGCACCTTCAGAAACAGAAACATCTTCTATTGGCATCTTCACTTCCAACTCTTTTGCTAGCTCCTCAGCTCCCTTCTGGAGCGAGTCACATGTTTCTTGCAGAGCGTCAGCTTCAAGACTCCCCACATCAGCCTTCACTTCTGCTAAAGTTGACTCAGGTATCATGGCTTCTGCTTTGCTGGCTTTCTCCTCTTCTTTCTCCAAAGAGTCTCTGTTAGCTGCTTCATGTGGATCCTGGGCTGAGCTGGTATTTATCATGGCGGCAGCTTTGGAAAGCTCTGCAAGAAAAAAGGTCTTTAACCAGAGTGAAACCTTCTCACCTTTCCTGGGTTTTTGTTAATTATTGTGTAGAAATAATGGATTTCTTTTAGGTGATTCAGTAGCAAGCAAGCAGGAATTTGTCACTACCTTTATCATACTCCATATACTACTCTGACAGGTTTATGCATGCAGCCAAAAATTTTATAAACATACAAGAAAGAAGAAACGTTTTTGTTTTTGCACGCAGTCATTACTGCCAAATTTAGACCCTTTACTGTTAGCGTCCGCTATGCTATATGAGCTCTCCTGCCATGATAAACAGAGCGTAACACAGATCTGAATACATCAGCTGGTTTCACTGATACCCACTTCAGCTTTTTGAATCAGATTGTACTAATCTTAAGATGATGACTGTTCCATTAGCCCTCCTAAAACTCCCAGTTCTGTTTTTAATGGATACATTTTGGTTTCCTAACCAAGCAGCAGCACAAAAAAGCTGTTTGTAGAAACATTTTACTCATATATTTACAGTGAATTAATTACACCACTATTACACCACTAAGTCGTGTCTACCAACTGTTACCCTGACTAAGCACATCCTGAATGTACTGACCTTCACCAACAGCAGGGGGCGCTGTGGCTGGCCTCCTTTCAGAGAAGAATTTGTCCAGACCTTTATCAGCTTCTTCTGCAGGCTGGGCCTTGGCTTTCTCTGTCAGCAGAGAGAAGACTGTGAGCAGTTTCTATTCCGTGGGGTAAATAATCTTCTTCATATTTTATCAAAGCAGGAGCTGAGATAACAGATACAGTTATGTTATTAGATTTTAACAAGTTTCTAGCACATAGCAGTACTTTTTGTTAGTGTTATGGACACATCAGACCACAGCACCATTTTGATTTTTAGAAGTAACCTTCGCCCACCATAAACACCTGCTTCTTATACAGACGCACGTTTATGTTGTGGTTTAATTAAACCTAGTTATTTTTTGCAGATGAATACCATCAAAAGAATGTGTCCTGTCATGCATTCTTAACAGGCCACTCAGCACGCATTAGCAGAATGCAAAATCGTCTTCCCTGTCAGGGAAACTAAAACTGGAGACTGGAAGGCTGGAGTACATGAGAGCTGTTTTACTTTTGTTTAGAGGATTTTTATACTGCAGTTGCATGAAATGTGGAACTTTTGACTGGAAACAGATGTAATTGTTTTAAGCTATCGCACTCATTCCTATTCACTGAGGACTATCTTTAGTTGCAGGCAATTTCTGCACAACAGGAAGTGTAATAACCCCCAAAATCAACTCCTATACCCTTCGTCTGCTGCGACCTTTGCTGCATACCGTACTTTTCTTTGTGTGTCTCTCTCTGTGACCTTGTTTCCAGCCTCTGTCTAGACTGCCAAAAGAAGACAAAAGGAGAGGACGTGTGTTTTCTTACTGATGTGTGTTCTGCGTGGCGGGTCTCTGTCTGATGGTTTGGAGCTGAACCGAGCAGCCTGTGGCGTCCACATCACTCTACAAAACTCCCCGTGGATCCGCTGAACATGCACACATACAGAACCACACATAAATCATGAATGCTCACATTTCATTGTAAAACTGTCATTTTTTTAATGTCATTTACTTTCAAATTAACAACAAAAATAGAGTAAACCCCAACACTCATATGACCCCCTATAAGCAGATGCTTTGGCAACAGTGGGAAGGAAAAACTGCCTTTTAGCAGGAAGAAGCCGCCAGCTGAAGGGAGGGGCATCCATCTGCTGTGAATGGTTTTCAAGACCGTGCCTAAAAAGGGCCTGTGAGGTGGGACTAGAGTATTTTATTCTTACAATGGGCGTTATGTGTTGTAATAGTACTCAGTACACGCGAGAAAATGTTTATATTGCATAAACTGAAACTTATCTCGCTCTGCTTCTGAAACAATCTTTGCCTGTTGTCCATAAATATAATATAAAAATAAGAGAAAAACACCATCACAATTTTTTTTGATATAATATTAACAGAATCTTATGGAAGCCCGTTTCCACCACAAAAACAAAGGATCCATGACTCGAAATTTTTAGTTATTTTCTCGAAATAAAGTTAAATGGAAGTGTTTTCCCCCATTCATCTGATTTGGGATTAATAGGCGATTAATAGCCATAGTACCCGATATTTAGCCTCAAAATTTTGAAAAACCTTAAGCTTAAGAAGCATTTTACACAATAATAATTTAAAAAACATCTCTCAAAAAGTTTGAGAGTAGCAGTAACATCTAAAACAGCCCATCTTCATGCCCTCTTGCTACATGGGGTCACCAATTGTTTGATTTGGCAGTTTTATGTCGGGTGCCCTTCCTGACATAAGCCCAAAGAGGATTTGTGCTCTGCCTTCATCCTTTGAGATTTTTTTTTATTATTATTTTTGTTAAAGAAACCAAATAAGAGTAGGGATACAAAATTGTGCATATTCCCTTGGATTTTTTCATTTAAATGTCAGATGGTCAGGTCAGACGTATTTGGTGGACTGACTTGGAATTACGTCACACTCTCATTTCCAGGATGGCCTTGGAAAAGACAAACATAAAAAATGGAAAGGGATAAAAGAAAGAAAAAAAAAAGAACAGGTCTGAGAACATTTTACACGCCCACTGGTAAAACACTGCCCCCTGGTGGTAACAGTTTATTTTACAAACAGTAGCCAGAAGAACTTTAATTAAATTCAAATTTCCACCTTACAGTGCACATGACGAGATTTCATTGTATTTGCTACAGTAGTGGAAATAATAAGCAGTATTTTAAACAAAATCTCAAAAACATGAGTGGTAAAAAGTCTAATTGCATATACAACTAAGTGCAGATAGAAATATGTTGCAAATGTCTGCGCCTACTTTTTATTGCACATTACAAACATTTAGCAGCTTTAAAGTCTGGGTTATTTAATATGCAGATATTAAACTACTTGCATAAATGATCTCCAGCTTATGAAACAATAACCATGATCCAATTTGACTGGTTAACTTGTGTAAAATGATTAGTCTAAATACTTGCAGTTATTTAGTATAAAACCACGCTTAGACTCCGTGACTGAGCGCCACTGCCATCTTTATTAGAGCACAGCGTTACTCATGAGCCTGAAAACCAGAGCCCAGTTAATCTAAACTGGACTCATTTACAATAAAATGATTCGGTTTCATGTGGGGCCTCTCAATATCAGTCCCTAGAGCTCTCTCAGTGATGATCTGAGGATTAGGATGTTACAGAGTTTCAGGGAATAAAACTAAAACTTGTTATCTGTGTGTGTGTGTGTGTGTGTGTGTGTGTGTGTGTGTGTGTGTGTGTGTGTGTGTGTGCATGCCAGGCTGTTAATCAGCTGTAAAGTAATGAGAAGCTGCAGACACAAACTCGTTCTATCAGCTACAGAATAAATGTAAAAATAAAGTATACCTACTCTGACACTCAGTCCTGTTGCAGCTCTGAATAGCGCAGCAGCCATGCTGGTTTAAATGAAATCTATCAGAAGTTTGGAGAAATATTCCCAGTGTGTGTTTGGGAAGTGATCCTGAGGGGTTTCCTCCCTCTCTGTGAAAGAACTGAATGTCCCGAGCCTCCCTCTCCTCCTGCGCCGCTGTTACCTGGGCCGGTTTAAATAAAGTTTTTTCGGTGTGTTTTTGCTGACTGTCTCACGCGCTCAGCTCAGTTGTCGTTCTGCCTGTTTTTTTTTTTTCCCCCTTTTTTTCTAACAATGATTGCATAAAGAATTTGCTTATTTCCTGGTATTTTCAAAGTAAAAGCTGAAATAGTTCAAACACATCCAAACAAATGTTGCTGTCAGACGCAGATCGGTTGATGTGCTATTAGGTGCTTATGTTTGCTCGAATTAACCCCACCACCACTTCACTGCGATCAAATAATCTAGTATGATGTGCAAAATGTATTTGAAACCACTATAATTATTACACATTATAAACAATTATCAGGTATGTTACGAAGATTATTTTGCTTTCTTTTCAAAGTCACTGCTTTCTTTCTTTTTTTTCTTTTGGTAAAAATAAATAAAAAGAACATGTTAGAAATCTGAGTGCCTTTTACAAAGCCAGATCTGCATGCAGTGCCCGAACTAGGATGTTTTGAGAAGCATCATTGCTTTTCTACATACATTTTTACTTTAAACCTGCACAGACATTAGCTTTATTGAAGAACAATAATAAATAAAAGAGGGAGCCAACATGCCAAGAGCTTTGAATATCCTTCCAGAAGCCCAGAGAAAATTCCTGAAGACTGCTTACAGAAAGCTGCCTCAGAGAGTTCAGGCTGTCGGAGAATGAAGATCGTCACACCAGATATCGACTTTCAAGCTCGTGAGAACAGTTTTTGCCTCATATACTGTCTCTGTGCATGACTGCATCCGTGCCCCATTTTCCTAGTAAAACATTGAACAAATTAATGGTGGCTCAAGAATTTTGCACAGTCCTGTACATACATCTTTTAGTTACAGTCTATGATTGGATCATACAAGTAGTTAAATCCATAATGAAAACAGCAGCACAGGCAGTGCAGTTCTTGGTCCAACTGAAGTTTATTCTGAACACCGAAAGACAACAACGTACATCATCTTCTACAGTGATAATTAACAGCAGGCTGCCTTTATCGCTCATATATTAACTCTCAGATAACAGCAGTATTATACACAACCTGGAAGGTAGACAGTAAGGTTCAAACTGGATTGGGTTAGTTTCAGTACAGTGAGGAGAGGAGGAGGCGAGAGGGGTACTGAGCAGGACAGTACAGAGGGGTGTAAGACAGCTTTATCATCATTCATCATCATCATCATCAGCTTCAGTCTGGGGAAACACAAACATTCGTTCACACCTTCCTCCATAGTCAAGCTGCTGAAGCTGGCCGAGCCTCGCCGACTTCTGATTGGACAGTGGCTGGTCACTAAGGTAACTGTTGTCTTTGTGGTAATTTAGAACATTACTGTAACTTGGCACTAAATTAAAACACCTAACTAGATTTACTAACCGGCCGAGTGGCTCGCTAACTAACTTATCTACAATCTTACTAAGCAACCTAGCTAGGCGATGTTTCCGGCCTTGTCGGCGAACGCAGCCGCCGTTTTGAATAATCAGCTCGAGGAAACTTTAGGAGGAAGATCAGAGAAGTATTCATTTCAAAGTGTGCTTGAAATTGAAACATTGGGACAGTTTTTGAAAGAAGATATAGTTTGGACAATAAATTCAGTCCACAAATTACAGCTTCACAGTTATTGCCATTACTTTAAATATAAAGTTCTTATGCTGAACAAAAATGGTAGCAGTCTGTGCAGATCACTCTTTTCTTTTTACATTCTCTCCATTTAAGAAGAAAATCCAACGACTGCATCTGAAAATCACTCCTGACTTTCTTTTATTTGCTGGGATCCACCTTTGGGCTCAAGTACAGTTTGCTTATCTTCATTAAAATGTCTTTAAAATGATAAGACTTTAATAAAAACACATCCTTTGAGTGCCTCTTTTTATTAGACTTCCTGCTCTGATTACCCAAAACAGCTGCTGGGTGAAATTCAGGAGATTCGTGTCCTGCTCTGCTCCAAAATCTGCTTTTCAAAGTGCTGGGAGTGCCGACGCACAGTACCGTTGTTTCTACTCTGAGCTTTTCATAGGGTTAAACTGTGAAAATGGTCAAAATGCTATTCCTATAAAATACATCTGTGCCCTACGGAGCCTGCTCGAGGGCCCCAGTCCAGCGGCGGGCCCTCGAAATCCCTCAGGGTTTACCCTCCCTGCATAGTGACGGCCACTGTGACAGCTCAACACAGCAGCAACATAACATCAGAGTTCAGATGTGTGACAGAAATCGTCTAAATCTGCGACCCCCCCACATATACATAAAAACAAAAAAACAAAAACACCCTGAACAGTTAAGACATTCTTCTTTACAGTACCTCAGTTTAAATCAGCTTTCACGCCTGTTCCCTGTCTTATTATCAGCATTATTACCACAGACGCATGTGAAGGGGACATCTTGTCTGTAATGTATTTACACCAGTCATATATCAGGGTCTCTATATCTTCAGCTTATTTTGCATCGTTAGGATTTCTCATTTAACCTGTACATATTTAGCACTTTCTGAGATAACGTGGCGAGCGTTCAGTGAGCGTCCAAACTGAGCGAAATTATAAAAAATGTCCCCTCACATGAGCCGAAGCCCAAAGAGTTGATCATAAGACTCTGAGAGACTCTGTGTAAAAATGCATGGAGACTGAACCGTGCTTTTAGTTAGCCTGTCCATCTTTACACTCGTACCGTCATTCGCATCGGCCGTCTGCCTCACACACACGCACACACTCTCACAGACACACAAACACACTCTCTCACATAAAGGTCTGGGTTTGGTTGGACAAAGAAGGAGGGCTGGGATTGTCGCTGGAGTGTTTGTGAGACTGTCTGGATGAAGCAGAGGGAGAGGAGACAGTAAAGACCTGACTGATCTTCTCCAAGACTCGACTAAATACTGACGTGGACCGGTCCTGAAGGAGGGAGGGGGCACAAGCAGACTGGACTGGACTGGACCAGGTCTCGGATTTTCACTTCTCAGTGGTACCAACATGACTGAGAACCATTTGCAGACTAGAAAACCCGTTGAGATGCTTCTTTAAATGTCAGATCACAGGACAGACCTGCTGAAACGGTCCAATCTCTAACCACGGAAGCACCAGCACACCAGATTTAAGACGTGAACGTGTATGTGACATTTAAAAACTCCACACAAATTTAGATTTAGATGAATAAAATCTATAAATCTCATTTGGATGTTGAGCTCTTTATTTACCCTCTCCACTGAAATGAATAAGCCAGAAATGATAAGAATCTCATACCAACTTTTTATGATCCCAGTCCACTTCATCTCTATTTTTATATCAGTGTGTCACATATTTGGTGTGATTGCTGCAAAGCAAAAATCCCAGCATACTGTATATTATTATTAGTGGCTAAAAATGCATTAATATTTGTATTATTCACATATATTAATGCAATCTCAGTCAGATGAATGGGCGTAATGTTCATCTCGACTGAGGGAGGAAGTTCTTCTAAAAACCCTCTCTGTAATCTAACACCAAGCCCACTAGAGCTGATCCAGACTATAAGCAGAACATGGGATCATGTGTCTGCTCTATCTTTTGACTATGGAGGCCTCAGACTCACAGGAGCTCCGCCTGCTGCACAGAATCGAATGGAAATCTGATCAAGATGTTCTGACAGAAACAGAAACGCTGTGGAGAGTCTTCTTGCCGCACCCACGGTGTGTAAGCAGGTCGATAGGAGGCACAGACTGGAGGCGGTGATGTGTTTTCCAAGAGGCGTGCTCAGGATTGCCATGGTGACCCTAACTGCTGCTTATCTTTAATGTTTAGGAGCTGAAATGGAGTTACACACATTTTCAGCCACTTTGGCTTTTGTGTGTATGTGAAGGTCCTTTCTCCAGCTGGTAATTCATGAAGTTATTCCTTTTTGTTTTAAACTTGAAGATGTTTAGTAATGGCATCATTGTACCCTTAGCTAACTGATCCTTTCTCTCTGGATATAAAAAGCTCAGATGTACACGCGGAGAAATAAAGATTTGAGACCAGTCCAGTTGTCCAGTCCAGTCTAATCCATCTAAGCTGTCCAGTCCAAACCATCATCTCCTACAGGTCCTTTTTGGGCCAGTCCAGTCCGCCGTGGCCCCGTCCAGGTTTCACGGTTCTTCAAACAGCTGAAGGTCGAGCCTAACGACGATCTCTCCCGTAGGAACCTCGTGGAGCAGCAGCCTCTTTGTGATTGGTCCTTTAGAGCCCTGGTCCTTCTTTATTTCCGCTAACCGGATTTCTGTCCTGCCCAAGAAGTCTGGAGGCAAAGAGGATGATAAACAGACAGAAAACAAAACCACTCATACTTCCTGAAAAGGACAGGGAACGTGAAATGAAGGGATTTAAATCAGCGTGCGACTATCACTGACCATCAGGCGAGAACTGGTCTCGTTCAAACACAGTGATACAGAGGACGTCCTGTTCCAGGTCCTTAATAAAAAACTGACAGTTGGAATTCCACTTTGGATTCAAAGTGTCCTGAAAAAGAGAGAAAACAGCAAAACGATGGTGTGAAATATAAATTATAGCAGACATATTTGTGTCCCTGCAGCAGTGAACCAGCACTGCAGTGGTGTACTGTAGCTGTGACTGAGCTGTCAATCGTTATGAATTAATACATTTTATTATGAAAAAGTCAATGAATCTGAAATATGGAATAATAATGAACGCCTGCCTGTAGACCTGTAATGTTTTACCTGTAATGTTTTTGTGATATGGCACTGGGAGCCCATGGTCACCTCGCAGTACGGGTTGCTTTTTCCTGGAAGAACAGAACTTATGTATAACCAATAACTGAAATCAACGTTTTTCCTTTTCCAAATTTAGTTAAAAGGAGTTCACACGTACCGTGGGAGCGACAGGGTTTGAGCTCAATTCCCTCCACAATGTTGACCATCAGTCTCCCGATACCTGTAGCCCTCTGGGAACGTACTGAGGCACAGAGACATGGAGGAGTCAGAGGACATTTCTGATCATGGTCAATCTGAGGATGTTTATTTCAGTGGGACAGGTACCTAGATACGCTTTCTCCCGCTTCTTCTTCTCCGTCTCTATGAACAGCTCTGAAGCTGCCTTGATTTTCTGAACCCACGCCGTCCTGAATAAACACACACACACACACACACACACACATTTAGAGACTAGCAATGATACACACAGCTGAAGACACTGCTAACTTGTGAGGCAGTCATGTTATTACTCACAGACCTAAACTTAAAGCGAATCCACTAATCCTAGATTAAGAGTGACTTTCAGGTTTGAGAGTATGACTGCAGGCATTTCCTGTTCGCTCAGTCTGGACCGTGAAGCGTCTCACCTTTCGTTGATGCTCTCGGCTCGCAGCGTGTAAACTCGGTCTATGTGGGAGATGTGGAACAGAGGCTCGTCTCCCGACGGGTCTGTCGGCAGCTTCACCAACACCTCATTTAGGAAGATTGGCTGAGAGTGAACACAAACCTTAGTTAGGACATGTTTATCCAGCTCACACTACATAACCCAGGGCAGGTTTAACAGCGAGTCTCTCTGGAGAAAGAGATTGTGTAGTCTCACCGTCTTGTACATGCGGTACTGCAGGTGCGTCTTTGCAGAGAAGACTTTGTCCGAGCCTGACGAGCCCAGAGGTTTGGTCACCTGTGAGGGTCATTTTTTAAATTGAGTAGAAAGATGCTACGTCAGTACCAGCCCAGCCACATTCAGACATGTACAACATAAAAGATGGATTTAAGGCAAGAAACTAAACATGTAAACTGTACAGAGGTGCAGGACTCACCTGTGTGAGCAGCAGGAAGTCGTTGAACAGGAAGCCGTAGAGCTCTTTGCTGCTTTTGGCTTTGAACAGCTTCCCGCTGTGGAGGAACTTCCTGGGACCCAGACAGTTGGTGACTGAGTTAAACACCAGTTGCTGAGGGATACACAGGCAGATATTACTGCTATTATTTCCTAATTAACCCACTTTCAAGTAAAGATTCAACACTTAAACTGTGGGCCTTCTGACGGGCTTGGAAAGACGCAGGATGTTTATCATCCTTCAGAGGACTGAGCTATGATTTCAGAGTTAATAGAAAGCATTTTATGAATATAAAAGTTAAACAGGAGTTTATCAAACTGTCGTCTGCTGATCGAATACAAATAAATTTACGTTGCCTTGTTTTCAGAGGGCATCAGGAGGATAAGATGTACCTCTGACAGGCCCTCACACTGAACGTGAGCCTGAATCCACTCCAAGCGATCCGAGTTCTCCTTCTCCCTGACGCCCTCGTTCACCTGAAAAACCCACAAAAACACATCGAGTGAAGTCCCATCCAGCTCCAGGATCAGAGCCAAAGTTTACCTGAGCCGGAGGAAGACAATCTGAGTCTCTCACACCATACTTAATGCTAATTCAGGAATAAACAACATTTGAAACCAGGGTAAGACGTTATTTTTGACCTTGTTGGGAAAACCTGTGGACCTCTCTAGGATCTGTTTCTTTTTCCATCCAGTCTTTGACTTCAGCAAAGCTATAAAAAATGGTTTCAAACCCAGAGAGACGGGTTTAAGCCAAACATGAAACATTTTCATTTAATGCGTGCGTCTCCTGCACTTACGAAGTTATAAAGGCTGAAAAAACCCCCCCACACAATTTCAACCTGCCCCGTGCACTTTGAGAGCCTGAAACTCTGATAGTAGTTAAAGTAGGAATATAAGATTTTGCAGTGTGAGAGTTTCTGGTCGATGTTTCATCAAATGAACCTTTGGATCAATTATTCTAATCTGTGGGATTTCACCAGTGGATGTCAGGATGATACTCATGGATATGCATGCAGGCATCTGCTTTATGTTACCTACTGAACTATAACGCAGGTGTGAAGCTTTATTTCTAGACTAACACATTTGAGGCTTTCACTGCAGTGTGGACATCGTCCCGTGTTGGGTTCTCACCTGCGAGCACAGCTCCTCTGCTTTCTCCAGAGCTGCTTTCAGGTGGCTGTGATCTGGATGAGACTCTGGAGTATTTTCTAAAATCTAAAAACAAAAAACAGATCAACTAGAAAGCAAAACACTGAGAAAACAGACTGAATATGAGGGAGTGTGATGTGTGTGTGGATACTGTGCGTACGTTTTTGATAATGAGAGGGTAGCGCGTGACTCTCTGCATAGGTTTGAGCAGGAAGCTGGACAGAGGCATTCCCTTACACCGGGGATCCATGGCTAACCTCTGACACACAGAGAGTGAGGGAGTTGGAGAAAATCAGATCTTTATTCTGCAATTATTCATCCACACTTTCCCACATTTATAGTGTCCATTAAAATTACCCGCACAACAATCGGACGAAAAAAGAAAACAGGAAGACCAAAGGTATGTTTGAGTTGCCAGTTTTCTTAGTAAGGTTTCAAACTGAGGGAAGCGTCTGTGTGAACCATGACAGGACCGTGCATGAGTAAATAAAACCCCACTATAAAAAGCATCCAGGTGATTTTCCTTTGGGACGAGGGGCTAAAACCTTGCCCACAGTTCACTCTACAGCGCTGTACCTTGAGGAAGTCTTTGATCTCGGGGTTGTCGTCGGTTTTCTGTTGGATGAGCGTGGCTCCGTTCAGCTGACACGAACAAAACCTGAACACGAGAACACGTTAAGAGTCATACAAGACACGAAACTGAGGGGATGATCCCCCTGCAGGCCGACTCAGGACTGAGAGATGGCAGACGGCACCTGATGTACGGCTGCATGTGAGGAAGCTGGTTGGTCAGGATGTCACCAATCATCTTCACAGGCATCCGATCGCCCGACATCTTCTTCCTCACTCTCAGAGCCCTGCAGAGGAAAAGTTTCACCGTCACAGATACAAACACACTGCAGCGACTGTCTGACAGGAGGAAATAGAACAAGGTGAGCTTTGCAAGTCAAGTCAAACGTGCACCAGATGCAAATGTCTCTGTGTCGAGTAAGTGCATGCGCAGTGTGTGTGTGTGTGTGTGTGTGTCTGTTTCACAGCTTGGTGTGTTTACTTCAGCAGTTTGATGTTGCACATGATGAGCTCCTTCCAGTTCACGAAGATCATGGCGACCTCCTTCTCTGTCAGCAGCTCGCACTCCAGCAGAGGTTTGTGGAAAATCTGCGCGCAGACACACACACACACACACACACACACACACACACACACACACACACACACACACACACACACACACACACACACACACACACACACACACACACACACACACACACATGATTGTGTGATTTTACCAAGGGAATCGATCATTTCCTGCTTGTACTCGTCCTCGAATATTCAGATCAAATAAAATATTAAAGACAAAAAATTTTCAGAGAGTGATGAAACTCACTGAACAGAGAAACTGTAATGTGCACAGAATAACTCAGATAAACTCTCAAACTTTTTATGATCTGTTTGATAAATGATCTTTCTCATTAAATGAGGAAAACATTGTGCTAAAACTCAAAGGAGTTTTTTTATAAACCCATGCCTTTAATTTGGGTTTATGTCTTCATCTTTGGCTCGGACGATCAGGACGATTCTTTTTTTATTTTTATTACTGGTCCTGTCTACTTCCTGTTAAAAGAGTTTGTATTTGGCTCATGGGCAAAAAACGAGTGATCGATGAAAGATAAAAAGCCAAAACAATAAAATAAAACGAGACTTTCTGGAGAGATCACAGCGAGTCGTTGTTACTGCTGGATGTTAAAGCTAAAAACCTTTTTAGTATTTTATCTCTCTTTAAACCCACAGTCTGAGTGTTCTGCGTTTGCCTTTCTGTCACTTTAACTTTGTTTTTAGAGGTGTTCAAATAAAGCTTTTGATTAAATTTGTAACAAGCCTAACGCTTCAATGTGTTCTCCTCCATTTAATTCAGGATTTATTGTTGTTAATTTACTTTTATTGACTTTTTTGTTGTTGTTTGTCAACAATTGCACATATGCCTGAAATAAAAGTCATTGTTATTACTGAGAAAAGCCAGAGAATTATATCCTGAGCACATGCTGTGTTACATAAAATCACTCCTTGTGCAGGCCTCCTAATGTTCCAGCTGTGTGCCACGTCTCTCTGATATGTGCATCCTTCCGCCCATGCTCCTCTCATGTCCAGATACACTTTACAAACTGAGACATGCTTGGAAATTGATACCCAGATAAAGTCAGGAGGATGGAGGAGACCCCGTGTGTTTACCTCCGTGACGAGCTGCAGGTCGTTGACGTAGTTCTCCTCGGTGACGATCAGCTCGTGGATGTACCCCTGCCTCTTCCTCTCCATGGGGCTCAGCATGTCCAGCAGATGCAGGTCAGCGCACCCTGAAAACGCAGCATCACACACGCACAGACACACACACACACACACACACACACACCAGCAGTCAGTCAAACATCCTCAAATGTGGAAGGAGCAAACATAGAAAACCTGTCGAGCTGCAACAGCACATACATACCTGAGATCAACTCAAAGGCATTTGCAGTAACAGACCTGAGGGAGTCAGTGTGTGTAACCATGGGCTGCTTTTTGAGACCATTTATATCAAATTATGGTAATTTGACAGCACTCATTTCTAATCTTAGAGTTTTGATATAGTTTTCACAACGTTAAACGACAGTGTTGTTGTTGGGTTTTTTTTAAACTATGTAGTCCAAATTTGTGCTTTTGCCACTGTTGGCCACTAGAGGGCAAACAAAGTACACAAGAAGCCAGGAGACAGCCTTATAACTCTGATTAGCTGCAGAGTTGGTGGCACGAGAAGCTCAAACTGTTGGTTTTAAGACAGAGGATGAAGGGACAGCAGAGAGGATTTATTTTGAAAATCTCAAACTTTAAGGGTTAAAAGTTTAAAATTGATGGTGGGTGTAGCTCGGGAGGCAGAACAGTTCATCTGCTAATCAGATCGATCCCTAGCTGCTCCAGCCAGCATGCCAAAGTGTCCTTGGGGCAAGATACTGAACCCCAAGTTACTCTCCGATGGACCCATCAGAGTGTGAATATGTGTGAATGCTAGACAGAAAGCTTGTATGGATGGGTAAGCGAGGCACTTTTGAGTGCTTGAGTAGAAAAGCGCTCAATGAGTCCGTTACATTTATTGTTTCCAGGCACGCTGTTAACTTTAAATATGTTCAGCTTTAAAGGATCAGGTCTGATAATCTAAGCCAGGGGTGTCCAACTCCAGGGCTCAAGGGCCGGTGGCCTGCAGGTTTTAGATCTCACCCTGGGTCAGCCATGATGAGTTCATTACCAGGCCTCTGGAGAACTTAGTCATTTAAATCAGATGTATGAAGGGCACATCTAAAACCTGCAGGACACCGGCCCTTGAGCCCTGGAGTTGGACACCCCTTAATCTAAGCTCTACTCGTGAATGTGTGTGATGTCATAAAGAGGGGATACACCATTGTGGTCATCTTGGGGACATGGCTGGAGTTTGAGCACAGAAGCCCCGCCAACCTGCTTTTCAAACCATATTTGCGAGGGGCAGCCAATCAGAGGAAATGAGTTAAAATTCAGCTTTTGTTGTTTTGGTTAATGCACGGTGAAAATTGTGGATTTGGAGGTTCTGGAGTGAGCAATAGCAGAAAATGGATGAATTATGGGCTCCACCAAAGCCCAGTGGAAGACAAATTAGCATTAGCATTATTCCAGAGTGTAAATCATGGGGTTGGAAACCTTTAAGATACAGGAACAACAAAGCCAAGGGAATGAAATGAAATATTTGTATTATTAAAAGACAGGTGTTACTCGCTGTGTGTGTGTTTGTGTGTGTGAGAAAGAATGAGTAACAAGGCCAGTCGCTGCAGTCTGTCTCAGAGCGTTTAATCATCAGGAGCAGTCAGATTCACCACCAAAATAAAATCCTGGCTATTTCTCTTTATCAGCTCTGTGCTAGCATTCTGTACATTTCATTCACCAGCATCACCTTCTTCTTCTCCTTTTTTAATACTTTATGAATCTGTTTGATCATTCGCGCTTTATTTTCACTCACTCATTAACACCGACACAGAGTGCAGTCTGGTTACATTTGGCTTGGCTGTTAATTCACTCATTCATTTATTCACTCATTCATCAGATTACTATTTATATTTATACGAAGCATCACCATTACCATTCATCAGATTATGTAAAGAGCATACACAGATTTATCTCTTTGAACACGCCGGACCAGATCAGAGCCAGGCTTCAGCGTCTTTGAGCTGCAGCGCAAACTAACCCGCAGCGCTGCAAAGTGATGAGGACAGAATGACAACGGGCAGACGTGGAGCGCGGCTCTGGTCCGGACGGGTCTCTGATCTCATGTAAAACTCTGACTGAAAGAAGTCTCGACCATCGGTTACCAAACTTCCCCTCGGACCCCGAAAACAAGCAGCTGTTATTAAAAAAACAGAAAAGAAAAAAAAAAAAAGCTCCCAAAAGAAACCAGATTTGTTAAAACATCAACGGTCTGGACTCATGAACCAATCAGAGAGCTTTAGCTCCAACACTGACACACTGAGGAGCCAATGGGATCCAAGCAGGGTAATTATAACAATAACAATAATTATAATGACTGTATTGCTCATTGTATAAAAAGTTGCGTAGTTTAACAATCATTTCTTTCATTATTTCTTTCTGAGGGTAAACATTAAAATCCCAATACTGTCATCAACAAACTGAAATAAAAATCTAATATGGCAACCCCTATTCTCTTAATACTAGTCTGTTGCTATGCCAACAAACAGAGGGGAAGGCGGGGCGAGGCCGGAGGTCTCTGCGTTCGTTTCTGTAATGTCCTCTGACGATGCTAACTTGGTAAAATGACACGAGGAGAACGATGCTTTCAGGAGGTAATTATTGAGATAACGACATTTTGGCGGAACAACCGTGGCTCGTGTGTGATGCCCAGGAAAAAACACGGCGGGCTGTGGGAAATAAAGCCACAGGAAGGCAGCTTCGTCTGCTCCTGTGCATCGGAGCAGACGATTTGCTTTTTAATGCTCGGTGAAAATGTCGCAAGTCTGCGGAGCCCCTGAAGCCACTGAAGAGACAAAATCTTGTCCGCACAAGTTTTCACGTGTGTGATTTCAATGTGATCAAACCAAAACCTGATTATCAGAGTTGTGTGAGTGAAGCTGCACACTCGAGACACGCAAGTGAATTTATAGCAAACAATCCACACGCGATAAATAACTCATAAGGAAAAGATTTCAATGAATTCATCACGCAACATTTGAATAATGCGTTCATACAGTAAGGATAAAATGTGTGCACAAAAATTGCACCACAATTAAATGAGTTGTGTGGAGAAAGTTTAAATTGCGCGCACAAGATTCTCCCATACAGATGACATTTATTGTTGTTGGTATATTTCAATAAAAACAGTTTGCTGAGGTTACTCCTTGTAGGCTTTCAAACAGTTAAGAGCTGAAGTGCAAAGTAACTCATTGTGAAAGATAAATATTGTGTTCACAAAAGATTCAAATATCCCACAAGCACGAGGTAAAGTATTTAAACGCTGTGAGACTCCAGGAGCTCCGTACACTTCACTTTCCCTTCCTTAACTCTGATTTATTTTTGTAATGATGGTGCAGTCAGGAAAACGGGAAGCAAAACTTTAAAATCAGCTGTTTTTCACATAAAGTATGGTTGACATTAAGCTAACAGACTTTGGTGCAATGCAGTGGGACAAATATGCTTCTATAAATTTAAAATAATGCTAATTTGTGACATTAAACGTCAGCTAAACGACTGTTGGAGGAATATTTGTAGTTTTCTGACTGAGAAAATGAGATGATATCTGTAAATATGAGGCCACTCGAAACGATCACACCAGATTTTGGAGGTTTAATCTGGAGTTTCACTCACGAGGTTACGAGATTATTTTAACGCGGAGGCTGAATTTCAAACTGCTCTTTTAACTGGAATGACTGAAAGATACAAGCCTTTTTTTTTTTTTAGCTAAAAGCCCCGCCCCTCTGTGTGTCATATCAGTTTTCCTCATTTTCCTCATATATATGACATCCCATCATCATCGTAGCAACAGACAAAACAGTAAACATGTAAACAAAAACAACGGAACAAACATTTAAAGTTAATACATATTCATATGTTAAACTACAACGGATAAAAACGTGTGTGTGTGTGTGTGTGTCTGTCTGTGTGTGTGTGTGTCTGTCTGTGTGTTAGCTAAGCAGCACGGCTTTTTTTTTTTTTTTTTAAATTCCAGCTGCTCTCTTCCTTTTATGCCTCCTTCCCTACACAAAGTGAAAGGAGGGCAAACTAGCAAAAGGAAGCAGCAGCGAGGATTGAAACTTGGCCTGTAACTGCTGCTGGGACGCATCTCAATACTGTCTCGCTTCCTCTCCTCTCCCGTCTCCTTTAGAGCAGGGGAAGGGAAGGAAGGAGACGAGGAAACAGGAAGCTGGAAGGCGTCTTTGGCGTTGAGGAGAGAAGAGTTAAAGACTCTGACATTGAGACTTGTCCTCCAGCAGATAGTGGGTCTTTCTGTGAAGCTGTGGGAGGGGGAGGGGTTAGTGAGGGAGGTGGAGACAGCGTTTCTGACTGACAGGCTTTGGAACCAATGGGAGCGAGGTTAAAAAATAATTTAGAAAGAGGAATGAGGAGGGAGGATGAGCTGAGCGACTGATTCTAATGAGAGTCTCCCATAAAGCCACAAAACGACCCACTATCCACTTTACCACGCTAGCACGGTGTGTGTGTGTGTGTGTTTACAGTCACTGTGATCCAGTCAAAAACATGTTCATCAGTCCAGTCTTGGATAAAAGGAGATCAATAGTCTCCTCCTTTCTCCCTTCCCTCCTTATCTAAGCATCTCGGAACGGATAAAACAGGAAGAGAAGAAGAAGAAGAAGAAGAAGAAGAGGAAGAAGAGTTTAAGAGGAGGAGAGGAGTCCTGACTACTGATCTCCCTCCTGCTGAACAGTGCTGTGTGCAGCCAGAGCCTCAGATAAACAGAGTTTGGCCAAGTCCAGTCAGAGATTTCGCCAGCAGAGGGCGCTTTAACGTTACAGTCTGTTTGTCTGTCTGTCTGTCTGTCTCTCTCTCTCTCTGGCTTCTACTGGTGGAGAGTCGCCATTTCCGGGTCATGTGACCTCTTGCTGCTGTCCCATTGGTTGAGTGGCCTAGTGGGCGTGGCCTAGTGGGTCTCTTTGAGGGCTTTGAGGAGAGGGGGGTTCTGGGTAATGATATGATCCTAGAGAGAGGACGACAACAACAAACATCAACAAAAACAACTAAACAAAACAACAACAAGAACAACAGCAACAACAACCAGTCGGGCCGCTAGGTGGGTGGAGCGTGCAGCAAGGCGGAGAGTGTGGAGGCGTGGTCTAACCCAGCATAGAAACAGAGGAGCTACAGCGGGCAGCGAGGCGAGTCGGCAGGAGATCGTTTGGTTTGTGTAACGTTTTAAAGACCAGCCATAATCCCCACTACTGCAATCATTTAGAAATACTGTCATCACTGTATTTATTATTATTGTTATTATTTATTTTCAAATAGAAGAAAGAACCAGAAAATTCACAGATTTCTATTAAAAACTGGACACAGACTCTTAGTTTGTGTTATATGTGGACCTGTCACACTTACATGTGCAGTAAACAGTAACCAGCAGCTTAACAGATGAACCTTTTCTCTCTATAAAATTCACATTTACAGAGATCAGAGTTTAAAAAATTAAATTATTTTATTTTCGCTCTTCAACACCGACCACAGGAATCGGTGACGGTTTTTACTGTTTTCATTTGAATCCACAATAAATTTAATTTTGGATTTCTAAACATGAAATTCTGAATTTTGAGTACTGAGGTTGTGTTACGGTTCGAAGCTGTAACTGATCCAAATACTCACTCAGGAAAACACAATTTTATAAACTTGTTATTATTAACTTCTAGTTCATATGTAGATGTATGCAGCTCATCCAAAAAGTCCAGTCGTTGTGTTGCCCCATGTGGCTTCACTGTAGGTGGCAGAGCAGCATCTCACCCTCTGTAATATATAAGTTGTGGCTCAAACAAGCACAAAAAACCTGATTTAGCCGACCTTCATTAGTGAAGGCTCTTTAAGTTTTTGACTTAGACCAGTTTGATTTTTTTCTCTAGCTTAAATATCTCACCCTGCCCACACACAGATGTGTTTTTCCCCTAAAAGAAACACCCGGGGTGGGTGGCTGGGAACAAGATTTACATTAAACTCAGATTTTAAAAATCAATCCAACAGTAAGAAATATTCTCCTGCTCTTGTTGTCATTTGATATGTGCAACACACATGTGCACAGGTATATGATACATGTGTTGGTTGTTTGTAGACGATGAAAGTGAAACGACTGTGAAACAGACTGTTATGAATCTCACAATAATAAAAACTTAATGGATCAACAAGGAAAACAGATAAAAATCACTTTAATTGTTGACGTATCGCAGTTCGCTTTGACCATCATCGATCCCTGGCACCATTATGCATACTGGGAAAGAGCGGGGCTAAAATTTGATGAGTATTTGATGGTTTTTATATTGTTTTGTTTTGTTTTTTTACCATTACCAAAGTGACTTTTCGTTACTTTACATCAGCTCTGCTCTACTCAAGTTCAACAGGTTCAGTCTGCTCAGTTGGCTCGATCCAAGGATCAATATTAAGGAGAAATGCTGCCTTGGTTTTTGTTTCGTTTTTTATCTATGTGGCTTGACCTAAACTTCGGTCCACCACTAGTCCACGAGCCTCACTTTGAGAACCCTGCCTGTACACAGACACAGTCTGTTTACCGCCAACATCTCTCTGCTCCGCTCTAGAAACTCTACGTCTATGGTGGATCATGCTGAAGGGACACATGCAGGGAAGAGGGGACACTTGCACACTAATACATGCAAATACACACACACACGCACGCACGCATGCACATACGAACACACACACACACCACCCAGAGGTGGTGTATGACTGGGAGGTTATCAAAGAGGCCCAAAGGAGTGTCAAGGTGAAAGGTGAGAGGTCAAATCAGCCCGGGGAGGTCAATCACAGACTGAGAGAGGGACAGCATCTCCACACCTGGCTCTGGGCTGTGTGTGTGTGTAGAGAGTGTGTGTGTGGGAGAGTTTGTTTTAGTGTGTTACACTACTTTGTATTCACATTGGGAGTCGGTTAGTACGTCTGTATATGTTCCACGCAGGAAGTGTGTGTGTTTGTGGTACTCACACTGCGTGCTTGGGTCAGTATCTGTGGTGAGTTTGACGTAGTTGCTAGGAAACAGACCCTCCCTCCCATTGAGCTCTCCTTTCCACCAATCACAGTCGTCTTTGTTGAGCACTGTGATCACCTGACCCTTCTGGAAGGCCAGCTCGTCGTCGTTCTGCGCCACGTAGTCGTACATGCCGATCACCTGACACAGAGCTTCAGGACCAGAGACGGGGAACAGGGAGAGATTATTAGTGTCCGAGTCTCTCTGGATTCTTCACGTTCTGACAATCAATAATTATTAACGGCATCAAATCTGCTGAACTGTGTCTCTTTAAGTCCATTTGGTTGCACACAAAAGCTGCAAGATTGGCTGCATCCAAAATACAAACTACCCGACAATACCAATTATTTTACTCTACATGGGGTCAAAAACAAAAATTCTGGTATATTAGACTTCAAACTAGGCACAAATACCATGAACGCTGCAGGAAACTGAGGTCTGGGGTCCCATAGACTTGTATACAAGTTGAATCCCTTTTACAGCCACAGGAGCTGCCCCCTGCTGGCCAGTAGAGAGAATGCAAAGCCTTTTTAAAAAAGGTGCACCTCTTCTTCTTCAGCACGTTTCACAATGGACTGAAGGGCCTCTGTAGGTGTTGTGGTAAAGTGTGTGGATTTTTCTGTGTTCTTTGTGTGTGGATGTACCTGTGCTGGCAGGGGCCAGTTTAGGAGGTGTGGGCTCTGTGGGCGTCGTCTTGCTGGTGCTGGGACTCAGCAACTTCACATAATTGGCTGGAAACCAACCAATCTGGCGCTTTTTCCCTCGAGCCTGGACCAATAAAATCAAAGGATGCCATCAGTCACAAACCAATATGTAAAACACATTATGTACATAATGACAAAATACAGCAGGTAATTCCTTTAGCTTTGTTCTGTAAATAAAATGATACAGATTAAAAAAAAATCCTCAGTTATCTGGTGAATATTTGTGTCTCATTTAATCCATGTCAGCGTTTCCCATCATACCTATCCTTCTCTACCTCATTACACTGTTTCAGGCAGAGATTAAGTGACGGTTGTGTCTTGTGTACCTGGAGCTCGCCCTCCCACCAGCCCCCTGGGTTCTTCTTCCTGATGAGGATGAGCTGTCCTGGGGCTAAAGTCAGCTGCTCTGCTCCTGTAGCATTGTAGGGGGCGATCACCTGAGCGATCTCTGAACAGGAACAGGAAGAAGATGATGAGGGTTTTTATTTTTTTTCTTCTTTTAGTCTCTGACACCTGGTCTATGTGAGTTTTATTTTGAAGGTTTAAATCAGACAAGTTCTCTTTCACATGGCTTTAACTTCAACTGGCACAACAAGGACAACGAAGAGTGAATTAAGATATTTACTGGTCAGTTTGACACTTTTATTAAGGAAACTCAGTTTGGTATTCTGAGGAAAACAGGAAAAGTGCATTTTGGTAACATTACAGGCCTACCTGGTTTCTTCCCAAGGCTTCCCGTCTTCCCTGCTGTTCCCAGTGACTGTGGGCAAAGATTCAGAGTCACAGTGATTAGAAATATTTACCTGAAGATCTTCTATTCTTCCCCGAATTTGTTCAAAATGAGCTCTCACCTCTGATGTGGAGTCCCGTGGTTTGACGTAGTTGGATGGAAAGACTCCAGTCTTTCCTCCGACCATCCCCGTCCACCAATCGCCTTCTTTCCTCGTCACCACGACGATGTCCCCTTGCTGGAAACTCAGGTCCCCCTGTTCATTGCTCTCGTAGGTGTACATGGCCACGTATTCTGTATGAAAGCATGAAGACAGAGTGAGTGACGAGAAGCTCGCTGACGTTTCAGCAAACTCGCCCACATTTGCGTTCGTTACCTTCACCCGACTCTGAAGGCTTTGTTGGGGAGGGGGAGGGGCGTTTTCCATTGGGCGGGCTTTCCGATGCTCCTGTTTCACTGGGAGAGACAAAGAGATAAGAAAAAAAATCATTAAATACATGAAATAATTCTTCTTTTTTTATGTGAGCAAAGTCAGCAGGTCCCCTTGTACTTTGGGTGTCTTGCCCACTTTAAGCGCCCAGTGTCACAACATAACAGCTTGTTTAAACTGTGCTTTGTGTCAGGAAAAGCCTGGAAGCTTTTTGACGTACTTAGTGTTTTTGCTGCGTGCTGCTGTTGCTGGAACACCAGGGGGAGCCGTCATGGTGGCGGAGATGAGCTTCACGTAACTTTTGGGGAACCAGCCTCTTTGTCCGGTCTGCAGTTCACCCAACCACCACATGTCCTGCTGCTCCAACACTGTTATTATCTGCATCAAATAAAAAGTTCAGTTATTACAATTAAAACGCAACAAAAAGAGAAAGAAATTAGTAATCAGGAGATCTCTACCTCGTTTTTGTTGAAGTTTAGGTGGTTCTCCTTCTTGGCTCTCCAGGGATACAAGGCCTGAGCCTGAAGACCCTCGACCTTCTCTCCCTGAGAGACACAGACAATCACAGCCGTTACTCTCAGCAGAAAGAGATGCAAAACCAGAGAAATATTGTTTCTGTCGTTACCTGTCCCAGTACGGGAGAAGGAGAGGAACCCGTCGTCATGGTGGCGGGAGTGAAGGCAGAGCGTTGTCGCAGCTGTGCCGAGGGAACGCTCAGAGATGGATTCTGACTGGCCGAAGAGGTGGGCCACGCGTCCCAGCCCTCGCTGTCTGATTGGCTGGTTGTGTTTGAGGGCCAGCTGGAAATATTGCAAGCATGCATATTAATATGATGTGACTGACGTGTCTGTGGGTCAGTAACGGAAAAACAAATCGTCAAATGTCAGCGAATCGGACTTTAATGGCACTTACGTTGTGCTGAAGTCCGCCCAGTTGCTGTTAGAAGAGGACGTGGTGGAGGAGGCGGTGTGTCCTGGGGCGGGAGGGGGCGTAGTCATCGGCTGCTGGGTTGAGGAGGTTGTGGCTGAGACTGTGGAGCGCAGCGTGATTGGCGCTTCACTGTCAGGTATACGCTCTGCATAATTGGCAGGAAACCAACCGGTCCGCCCTCTGAGCTCACCCCCCAGCCAACCGGGCTCACCTGTTTGCGACTCATCGACCTATCAGAGCACAGGGACAGGATTAGGATAGCTCTCATGACACGCAAGGGATAGAGATGCACGTGTCATGTTCATGGTGGGAGTGGCGCAAACAATAACAACGGTGGAAACGGCAGCAGCTGATCAGATCCTGATTAGTGGACAAATGATGCAAAAAACAACACGAGGCGCAAAAAGTCCCACGACTCTGCCCGAAAACAACACCCGATTTAAATTTGGCTCCTAAGCATCCTTGTGCAGCTCTGACATTAGGATATCCTCAAACAGAGCAGTGCACCATGGGCAGGCATGTATTTTAACATACAGACAGACAGAACAGGTTTACTGCTACGGTGGCCTTGAGGTGGATTTTTAACAGGTAAACCATAGCTGAAAACCCCAATTAACTACATCTGTAAATTTTAGGATATTTGCCATAAATATAAGAAAAAACCCACAGAGCCATTAACAAAGTATTCCTGTATTAAATACAGATGAAAAATTGAATCCATGCAGGTTTTAGCAGCTAAACTAAATCTTTTTTTGACTTCTTGGCCACACCAGCACAGTCTTTGCTCACTCACAGTCCTACGTCTCAGATTCGGCTCCCTCTACCAGAATGTATTAAATTTGCTGCTGTACTGAAACACGTGAGGATGCAGTTGGTAGAAACAAGCTCCTAGTGACCAATCTAAAGGTAGGAGGAGTGCTAGAAGCTTTACAGAGATGCACAAGGAGACAATGTCAAATTGGGCAAAAATAAAACAAGTATGAGTTTTTTTTAATGCACTTTATAAATTTGAAACCTCCATTTTAAACAGTAACCCCCCTGTTCCTCATGGTCCCAACCCCAATCTGTCAGAAACGACACTGCAATACGTAACATCTCACTGAAATGTGGCTACAAGCTAAAAAGTATATTTCCTCTGTTTTCCCTCCTTAAAATGGTGACAGGGAAGTGGGACGGAATAATGTGATATGTTTACATGAAAAATGGAAAACTGCAAGCTGGGATATTTTATTTGTTTAGTTTATTTATGTGGGAATTAAAATAGCCTCTGTGCTGTAGTCACCAGTCTTTGGCTGATAGTTAAGCACACTCACAGGTTTCCACACTAACTAAAAATAGCACGACATTACAGATCTGACTGCAATAACTTAAACAAACAAAAACTAAACAAACAAAAACCACAAACATTCATCCACTGAAAATGAATGAACATGGAGGCGACATGAGATGAAAGCGTTTCTGGCTTGTGATTGGTGGAGGCACATCACTGGGCGGGTGGGGGGGGGCAAGAACTTACCCATTCCCCCTTCACCTTCAGTTTGCACAGCAGAGGAGAGAGGAAAACGTTAATACACACACCGCACAGCCACACACACACCCTTCAGAAAGAATAAACACAAACAAATACAACACAGGCAATAAGACACGTGTGTGGAAGTCCTTTACGTGACCATCACTGACTGTAGTGAGCTTAGCTGAATTCATCTGAGAGAGCAGCTTTTTCTGCAAACTACATACCATAATAACATCTCCGGGAGTGATACTGATCTCATCATGGCTACGAGCGTCGAACGGATACAGAGCCCTGTAGTACACCACCTTCACCGGCTGCTGCTGCTGGTCGAAGGCGCTGGCTGAAGCCTTCTGGTCAAATAAACTGGGACCTGGAGCTTTTTCCACTGTGACTAAGCAGAAAAATAAAACTATTAGTAAGAGAGAATAGATCACTGCTGAGCAAATGAAAAGGCTTTATAGTGAAGCACTTCCTGCTAGACAGGAATTAGGTCTTTAGCACTAAATTCAGAGTTCAGTGTGTTTATGTGCACTCGTTTCTCTCCTGAAATATAAAAGAAGCTTTTCTGCTTTTTTAAAAACACCTACCAGAGCACACAGGTTTTTTGAATGATTAAGTCAATTGGTTTTTGATGTCACAGTCTCAAAGGGCTAAAAAGAAATTCGTCATCACGGAGCCGAGTTGTCAGAAGTGGCAAAAGCCGCAGTTCCTGTAGCTGCCACTTGAGGCTGACTCCAAAATTGAGTCTCTTCTCATACAGTGTAAATTTAAAATACCCCAAATCAGCTGTGAAGATGTCGTGTTTATAGACCAGTGAAAACCCAGCTTGCGTGTCTATGGATAGTTTCCACTTACATAACAACCGCGTGTGACATACAGGTGGATACCGACACCTGCTGGGTGTCATCTCAGTTAACTCAAGCAGAGGAACTGAACCTCCACACTGTGAGTTTGGTGTTTGTGTCATTTTGGAACATTTTTAACTGAATTATGTGACAGTTATGGGACATGCTGAGGTCTGAGCTCCAGTTTGAAGTCAGTGAAATAGTGACATTTTATTTGCATGTTACGCATTATTTAGCAGACATCTGTCATCCTTCTACATGAATACAAAAAAGGATTTCACATAAGCAACACGCCGGTGGCCAAAGCACTAAATGCACGTGTTAACACACCTGCTGACGCCCAGGGGTCAGCCGGCTGGCTGAAAAGCTTGTTTAGTTTGTCCTGCATTTCCTTCTTGCCTCTTCCCTCGTCCTCCTTCTCTTCTGTCGATCCTGCTCCCTTCCTGACCTCTTGCTCCTCCTCCATCCCTCTCCTTTTCCTCTCCTCCTCTTCCTGCGTCACTCTGTTTAGCCATGCGTGGGATGCAGGAACGGAGGCGGGGCTTGGAGCTTGTGGAGCAGAGCCTCCTGCTTCCTCCTTCCAGGCAGCACCTTCCTCTGACGACAACCTGTGAAATAAGATCATTAAAACAAGTTTTAAAACTCTGATTTTGGGGCAAGTTCAGTGAAACTTTCCAGCAGTTTTTCAACTGGATTTGAGAAGCAATTCCACAAATACAATTTTAACCACTCAAATTAAAGTTAATTTGTATAATGCTTCAAAACAACCACAGAAAAAATGGCCCAGATGGCTGCTGAGTGACTGACTTTTGCATTTTCTGGTACTGCATCATCTCCACTTGACTCTTACCTGCCCTCCTGCAGCTCAGCGGACTTCCTCTCGCTCGGGGTGTGTATGTGAGACTGTGTGTGTGTCTGTGTGTGTGTGTCTCCCTCCAGTTCCTTCTGTTTCTGTCTCTGCTGCCGGGTGTGGATCTCCCTCAGCTCCTGCAAAGCATCACGGGATACAGGAAGGAACAAGCGATGAGGAGGAAGTGGGGTCACAGGGCTGGTTGCTAAGGGCGTCCAACGACAACAAACAAGAACACCAACACCGGCAGTAGCAGCACGTTTGTATTAGTCAGGTGAGCGAGGCAAGCTCCGCCCCTTTACTTTGGTAGTCTTGTTAGTTTATTCTAAAACGGACGAGGCAGGACGCTAAACTGAAGCCTTCTGTTTGGGAAGTCTCATTTCTTTTAACCAGTCACTGCACTCGAACTAGAACATCACATGTCACAGAGAACCTGAAGACACTGACGTCGGGGCTTACAGCTTTCTGAGCTGATGTGCAATGGAAGGCACAGATCATCCAACTCTTCATGAAAGGCTTTTTGTGGAGCGATGGCGGCTGCTGCTTTTGATCATGACCATAAACAGATTTGATCCAAAGTTTAGGATGTCATGCATTACCTTTATATCTACACCTGGCAGCGTCTCTCCTCGAGACTCAGTGTAAGTCACTCAGAACAGCCAAGTGACAGAAAGGTTAACAAGGCAATGGTTACCATGAGGGTTCTTTCTCATGGAGTTTCCCTTTATTCAGTTCAAGCTAGTTTTGAACTTCCTCTGTGAATTTATCAGGATGTTCTGATGCTGCAGACTTAACACAAATAAGTGAAGGTGTGAAATAGGCTCAATATATTTCATCGCAACTAAAAATGCACTCACTTTACACCACTGTGTAACAGTTATTACACAACAAGAAAGTGAGGCAAGGAACATTTGTCCTTATAGAATCCTGTTTTATTGTTACTGCTCAGGTGACATTATTTTATCTCCACTGCTTCTCTGATTTTCCTGGAACAAGCCTTTGAATGCACATACTGTTCATCACCTATGAGTGTGATGCTGATGTTGTGAAGGGAGCGCAGAGTGTGAAAGAGAAGCTGTCGATTTAATGATCACAGCTGAAAAGATAAGACTGCCGATACAAGTGGTAGAAATTACTTCTTAAGTTCAGGTGTTTCAGGCACGTCCCCACCTCTCTTCTTAAAGGACCACGAGGTATCCAAGAATAGCGTCTCTGCTCTGCCCCAGAATCAGATAGGCCGTAAAAAGGAAATGGTGGTGATGTGGGGGACCAGCTGCCTGCACTCAAGTCCCTGCAACTTGTGTTTCTGTCCGAGTATGATTAAAAAACAAACTTTTCTATATGTTATCAGTACGTGGGAAGGGATGTGACTTGGAAACAGACCCGGCCCGTAATAGAGGGCTCTGGTCATGGTGGTGGGGCGGAGCTTGCACGGCGCACAGTATGTTCGTGGGATGGGTTAGAGGTCAAAAAAAAAAAATGTATGGGAGGGAGGGGGATTGAAGGGAAGTGAAGGGATGCAACTGTGGAAGGGGCAGTTCTGTGTAGTCATGACAACCAGCTGTGCCATTAGAACACACTCTGTTACTATAACAACAACACAAGGCAGCTGTCGTGTTTCAGCCAAACAACCGATGTGAGGAAACCTCCAGAAACGAGCAATCGAGAGACACAACGAGCCGAACTACAAATGTGAAGACAGAAACCTCCACATCACCTCAAACAGGAAGTGGAGGATACACGAAACAACAGAGACCACACACACACACACACACATACACACACAAAAACACAAACGTTTGTCCAGATCAGGTCTAGTTTATTGCCACATTAGGCTGGTTAACTTCTAGTACCTTCTACGTGTCTGGCTGAAACATAATTTGGTAGCACGCAGGCTTTAGGATTACAGTATAGCATCTGTAATCTAGTAAATCCCAGCATAGCAACAGCATAAAGTCACCTAAAGTAATATACCTGCTGTAGTGAAGGGACATTTCACCATAATTTATCATCATGGATACACACATTTCACCCGGTGTGTAGCGCTCTCTAGTCTATATTGTCTTGGTGTGAGTTGCATAGTTACAATCATCATCTACGCATTAATCTACAGGTGTTTACTTTCTGTTTTGTTTTTTATATTATTATAATCAAGAAGTTATATCAAAAAAACTAGTTAGTGAGAGCAAGGACATCCAGATTCAAAGACCCATGACAGGCATGACCCAGTGATGTGTGCCTGTGTGAGGATTGTCCGTCCTGTAGGTTAGCTAATTGAAGAAATCTACATAGTTTACTGCTGACTGCGTCCACCAAGCCGGCAGGTGTAGTAAGAAATTCTGGAAACCCTGTATGTCAGGGCTGGGGGGACAACAGGCCTCAAGGGCTGGTGTCCTGCATCAAGATGTGTCCTTGATCCAACAAAGCTGATTTAAATGGCTAAATTACTTGAAGTTCTCCGGAGGCCTGGTAATGAACTAATCCTTTGATTCAGGTGTGGCTGACCCAGGGTGAGATCTAAACCTGCAGGTTTTTGCTTTTCAAAAGGTGAGTTTCATTTAGTTTCATTTTATTAAAGAGTCATCGATCATCTCCAAAAACGGCGCAACTCAGACCAACTTTGATTCTGGGCTGAACTGTTCCTTTAACTACAGCAGCACAGCTAGCCAGCTGGATCAGTAGTGAGCCAACACCAGCCTAACAGAACAAAAGATCAGAGGCAAAGATAGAGAGGATGACAAATTTAGGGTGAAGAGAAGAAGAGACAGAAAGGAAGACGAGTGATGAGGAAAAGAAGGAAGAAGAAGAAGAAGATCAAAGAATGGCGACAGGAGGAGGGGCGTGATGGGAGGCTGGTTTGTTTCATGGACCTTTATAACGTGGTCTAGCCGAGTCAGACACACTCTGACAGCTGACACACACTCCTGCAGCTGCCCCTGCTCCTGGTGCTGAAACACACACGCATATATGTATACACACACACGCACACAGTTCAAAACACAGACACACACAATATTTGTCAGTAGATTTCTTTGTTGGTTTTTTTCTGTACACACCAAGTCATTTTTGTTGGGGTTAGTCCATGTAACCTCATGCTCTTGTCACATGACCAGTTAATTTCAATATTAGGTGGATCAGTCTGATTCTTCTGAGACACTAAAGGAAAAGCAGGCTTGCACAATATGGCCTTGACTCATGAAGGGAGGCTCTCGTGAGTCACTGCAATGACTAATGTGCTGTTAGTTTCATCAGAGGTAAAACGCTGGCTGCCTCTAATTGTCACCTTGCTTTGGATCATAAGTAAGAGTTTTAGTAAGTAAGCTTGCTCAAACCGGTTCTACCCATTTTAATTCCTGCTTTGCCTTTAAAACAAACATACGCTCGATAAATATGTTTTTTACTGCAGGCATGATCACTTAATCAGAAATAGATGAACAAAAAAATAAACATTATTCTCATGTATATCCAGATTACTCATCATGTGAATAATCTTTAGAGATGTCAAAAAATCCTGCATTTAAAAAAAGTCTTAAAATGAATTAAAGCTACCAGCAGGATGTTAATGTCACCTTCGAGTCTTTAACTCGGCATTAACAGCAGCAGCAAACATTCGTGTTGACGTTTCCGTCTCCGAGTCAGAATCGTTACAACCTTATTAAAGGCTTTGTCGTTTCCTGTGTCAGTCGTGTCCTGCTGCTTCATCAGTGCATCTACAGAGCCGGGATCAGTAGCGAGTGGTGCACTCCTCCTTGTTAGAGGCTCTCCTGACTTTGACGTGTGAGATTAGCAATAAACAGCACACAGACTACATCGGTGCGTCACAGCTCGACAATTACAAGACCTCGACTGGCCACGGTACATCTCTCTGGCTGGCAGGGACAGCACAGTGCAGTACAAGCGATGCACTGAAATGTTACCACAAATCAGACCAGAAGTCTGGTTTGTTGGTGTTAAGGACAGCAAAGCCTTCTAAAGTGACTAAAACACTTCAAGCCTGCAGGTTAGTATTCTCACAAGAGGGTGTACAGTGTTTTAGTTCAAATCATTCCTCTGATAATCTGCCAAATCAGGTCCAATCAAAATGCAGAACCCACTCCTTCTTCCAGATTTTGCCATTAATGGCTTAGTGTTAACTGCAGAATTTGATATTGTTTTATATTAGAGTATGTCCCAGCTGCAGTACCACCCCAGTCCAGCAGTGGCAGTGTGCTCTACCTGTCTCCCTCTCTGTTCCTCCTGAAGCTGGCGTCGCAGGGCATCTATCCTGGCACAGTGGTTGGCATAGAACTCACACAGAGACTGGCATGGGAAAGGGAGCAAAAGGCCAGTATAGGAAATAAAATAAAAGAGTAGAAAATATAGAAGGAAGGGTTTATTATGTGGAATAAACAAAGAGTAAAACAGGGAGAAAATGAATGCAAGAAATACAGGTGGAAGAAACGGGAACAAAATATAGACGAGGACAGCCAATAGAAGCAGAAAAGGCAGAAGGTGCATTGTGCCGGATGAGGCACAGCAGAGTGACAAGAGAAGATTTCAGGGAGAGGAAGTGGCGTAGAAAGGAAGGTGGAGGGAAGGATAGTCAAATATCGATTATGTCTCAGTGGCCTCTGCCTCTGTTTGCAAAGAATAACACCACTCAGAGACGGCTGCGTGTTCCTCTGCAGAGAAATGGTTACATACGCCGCTTATGCGTTTGCTCCTATGCTGCTAGGCTTTACCCAATCACTGCATCGTGGTTTTTACACTGAATCCAACTGAGAGTCAACTTTATTAGATTAGCTGCAAGAAAATCAGTTTACTGTGGTCTGTTTAGTCTCTGCTATCCTCCCTTTCTTCTCATTCTCCTCCTTGTTTAAGCAGACTGTTTCTCCCCTCTCTGACCTGTCTCGCTGTCCGGGGTAAATCCAGAGGAAATAAATAAGAAACGGGGACAAAAGGTGCTCTGGGACACGTAAACAGACTGCAGTGATCCAATTCCGGAGGAATAAAATCTTCATCTCTCTGTAGTAAACTGTGTGAAAGCTACGCGAAGCAGCTGGACTCAGTGTTCCTGCGTACACTCTCCAAAAACACGCCAATCAGCGTTAACACTGAAAACAACAGCAACATGAACACAAACAGAGAAGCAGTCAGGTATAAATAGAACATCAGTAAACATGGAAACTGTGACAAACCAAGCTGTGAGGATGTGGTCATGAGGGATGGACAGGCCGTGATTCAGTCAGAAAAACAGCTACTGCGTTAGAAATTACTTTGTTTGCATTTATCTGGACAGAAAACATGCAGCTACTTCACGTCTACGTTACAAGGAAATAAAATATGCTTCTCAGCACCAAAATTAGATTTTATTTACTCTTATAATCAACAGATTTAATAATGTTAGGTTTATTTAAATAGAATAGGCAGTTTTAACAGAGATATATATAAGGTGAATTGGAAAAAGCACGTTAATATCCTCACACTTGTGTGAAAACACCAATGGAGCGCAGCTTCCAAACAAAAATGAACAACAACAAGACAAATATCACAGTGTGCATCAAACGTCTCATTGTAACATAGTATTAGATTCACATCTGTTATTTTTATGCTTCTTTTTATGTTAAACTCTTTTAATTTATTAGGCAAACCACATAATACTGTGACCTGGCATTTCCTGGCTGGGTTTTTCCTGTGGGGTAATGACACGCGTGAGCACAACTGTTATACATTTTAGTATATTTTATGCTAGAATAAGTGAACCATGATATTAAATAATGGTTAAAATGTCTTTTACGTTGTCTCTTTTGGGGATGCCAACACGTACACAGGAAAAACCCTGCCCAGTATGTTTGTGGCTTTCCTGTCCTGCATGGTGTTGTTGATCATTTGTCTCTTTACCTTCAGCTGAGTGTTGAAAGCGTCTATTTCTAGCAGTTTGGCCCTCGTCTCTTTCTCCACAGCATCAAGCTGCTCTCTGAGCTGCTGTCTGCTCATCTCTTTCTGCTCGACAGCCTTCTGCAGGGACGAAAGACTATCACCTAAGTACACACACACACAGACAGCATGAGACAGCAGCAAGTTAATAAATCAAAGTTTCCAAGCTACGCAGTAATTAGCAGAACAGACAGTTAACAAGGTAAAACGTACGCACTCCTAATCCCTTTTAAAAATTGTAATATCTGAAACAAAACATTTACTTTGAACGTTTTTATCAGAAACAAAATATGGCATCACAACCAAGGTTAAAACATTTACCTTAAACTAAAAACTAGATGCTAAAAAACATTTGAGTTAACTAAAATGAAGATAAAAGCGCCACCCCTCAGCCTCCGAGTAGACCCACCTATGGTATCAGTTTCAAAATCGCGCCGTTATCGCGTTCACAAACTACAAACTTCCATAAGCCTTTTGCGACTGAGGGATAAAAACGCAACTGAAACAAGAAAATCTCCTCTGGAAACTGAAACTAAACTGAATTAAAAAGTGGGGAAAAAAAAGAAATTAAAAGTCGTAGCGACGAAATTTCAGCTGTTCCACAACAAGAATGAATGATAATGTTTGCATGTGAGCCGAGTGTCTGCGGTACTCACGGTGCAGACTGTTCTGCTGAACCTGTTTCAGCTGCTCGTTCAGACTCTGCTTATCAGGAATGAGCCTCCCCAACCACTGCTGGGAGTCCTGCACGCAGCCAGAAAGACCAGCAGAAAGGGTTAACACGTACACAGTAATGAGCCGGTCGTCAGTGGGGTCAGAACTGTATTCTTTTATTCATTAGCTGCTGGTTTTGTTTGCTTGGCACACCTGCAGCTGTTGTTGCAAAAGCGTGATTTCAGTGATGCGCGTCTCTCGGGTCTGGTTCGTCTGCTCCACCTCTTTCCTCTGATTCGACAGACGAAACCGAACATCCTTCAGTTTACCCTCCAACTGGCTCTTCTTGTCATTCTGGAGGAAACACACAGACAGAATAGATCACATTTAATACTTAAAAACAGTGAAATCCAAACTCGAGTCATGTTGATGGAAGATAAAATCTTTAATTTAGCTTTTTCTGTTGTGGAAAAAGAAAAAAGGTCTGGATTAGCTGCTCTAATCTGTGTGGATTCATGTTTGACCCCACGTTTCAGCCACTTTTCACAGATTTATTTTCATCTTCTATTCATCACTTGCTGAGTTTGATTCTTCATCAGAAGAGACCATTTAGCCTCATGAAAAACACGCCTCCACTTTACCAAATATCTCCTCAGGGCAGAAGAATGAGATGACACTTAACCTTAATCCTGTAGCTTTATTAGCAGTGATTAGTCTGATTTAATGAAAACATCAGTTCATAAATGCTGAAGTTTCCATCTTTTTCTTCCAAATTAGAACACTGAAAGGAAAAAAGTAGAATCCCAACTTTCTATTGTCACATTATCAGCTGTGTCTGACCTACTGACACTAACAGTCTGACAAAGAGGCAGGACAGTGATCAACCAGCAGCAGTCTGATGGTTTCGTGCAACGACGATTCTGAGAGTCAGTTACTTACTATAGATGGCAGACAGTTGGTGTCGTAAGCCACCGCCTCTGTTCAAAGATGGTCGTTCACAGTGGACATAGATGCTTCTATGAACAGAGACGGTGGCACCAACTGTCTGCCATCTATAATCCAGTTTTGAGTTCCCTTCCCAGACGCCTTAACGCCCACTCACACCCTGGGCCATCTGACCTCAGGAAATCACATGATAGGGTGGGGCCAGGTTTCACAACGAGCTCACCAGAAACCCTGGCTGATTGTGACCCACACCCGCTTTCACACCTTGGCTCATGTGATTAGAGGATCATCAGGGGGTCCTTTTGTCCCTCTTTGGGGGGTTACTCCCACTGGGTTTAAATCTGGGACTCTCCACCATTTGACCTTAGAACTGAAGAAGCTTCTTGAATGAGAGGTGAAACATCTTCAAGGAACTTAAAGTCCAGACGCTTTTCTTTCCAAGCTCCTTAGACTATGATGACCTGGATGACTGAGAACCTTCACAGACATACTGAGTATTTTTGATTACCAGAGCCTCCAGCTCAAACTCCAGCGTCTTCTTCCTGGCTTTGAGCAGAACTATGCTCTCCTGCTCTCGGTTTCTCTGAGTCAGAAGCTCCTGCCGCCGCTGACGCTCCCACTCCAGCTGACGCTGGCGCTCTAACTCTCTCTTAGCGGCCTGCCACACAGACACAGAAAGTTCTGTTTACGCTCAGGACGCAGTTTTATAAAGAAACTGCACAACAACACAAAAGACTGGAGGTTAAACATTATATACATATAGTACATCATACACTTGATTACACATGACTAGTTATCTGGTGCAGCGGTGTGAATCGGGCACTTTGCTGTGAGTGATTTTAGGGGGGGGGGGGGGGGGGGGGGGGTTGGTGTGCGCTTGTATGCAGCACTAATTACAAGTTTGCAGCAGTTATGCTTCAGCCCAGCTTTGGCTCTTTAATTAAAATGCAGATGTTCCCTCTGTCTCTCTATCATACCTCTCTCCTCTCTATCTCTTTGCGCCTCTCTTCTTCTCTGTGCCTCTCCAGCTCTCTCTGCTTCTCCAGCTGTTTTTCTAGTTCCTGTTGCCGTCTCCTCTCGTGCTCCAGACGCTCACGCTCCTGAAGCACAAACGTAGAGAAATGAGCTGGCAGAACAAACAAACCGGTATTTGTCACGCGTCACCCCGATGCGTTTCCGTATCCTCCAAGTTTCAAGAGTTGAATTAAATAATTTACTGACGCAGGAGATTGTAGCCAGAACTTTGAAAGCGCTGTTTATTTTACGGCCTCATAAAGAAGCCTTAAACCATGAGCAAATCAAATGTGTAGTGCACAGTGAAAAGAGCAAACCTTTCTCTCCTGCTCCTCCCTCTCCAGGGCAGCCAGCCTCTCCTGCTCTTTCCTCTGTTGCTCCTGCAGGGCCTGACGTCTTTTCTCCAACTCCAGATTCCCTCGCTCAAAGTTTTCCCTCTTCTTATCCTCAAATGTCACTGCAGGGAGACAAAGAGGACGTTTATGAAGTGGGCTATGATAGATGGTTTGCAAATTATTTAACTGAAACTGCTAGAACCATTTTAGATGAGAGGAAGAAGCTTGAAAACAGAGCCGACTACACAAGCACGGTTAGGTTCTGTCAGCATAATGAACACTGTGGCCACAAAAAGGTCAAAAAGAAAAACACAGGTCACATAATATTAGTTTATTACAAAATTACTGAAGGTTGCAGAAGCCAAAATAAGTCAATGATGTCTAAACGTCAGTAGCAGCTCAGGGTGAATCTAATTCCACTTTGACCAGTAATAAAACAGCGTGTACTCGCTGGTTAGGACGAATCACCTGGTAATTTCTTATCTTGGCTGGTCTCCGTCTCCTCCTCCATCTCCTCCTGGACGCTTTTCTGGTCCGACTGAACGCTGTCGCTGCGCACACGCCTTTCACACACAGGGACGAACAACGACCGATCAGATCTTTCAACCTTTATCATTTAAAATAAGCAATGCCGCACAAAACAATAATCGAGTATTGCATCTTTGCATTTAGCATGTAACAAGTGGTCAGCTGTAGGGGCACTGAAGGAAAAGAACTATTAAAGATCGAGGGGCAAATGCCAGAAACAAATATAAAATGTTTTAATTAAAGTCATAAATTTCAGAGTAATAAAAACCAAACCTGCAAGACATTTTTTTCCAGTGCAGGGATTGCAACACTTCACTTTGTAATGCTGAATCAGAATAAAACTCACATATTTGATCACCTGACATCATTAACTCCAAAGAAACCTTTTTGAAAATGAGAGCAAAGTTAATACTGACTGTCTATTTTTACTATTATGTGGTTATTATATGATTGTAAGGTCCCTGCACACAGACTCCAGCTGCACACAGAGACCAGTGTGGTTAGTTCAGGTCGAAGGAAAACTCATCGTCTGCCTTAATGACATGACTGGAGAGAGGTGGTGCTGGTGTTTCTTATGAGCTCATATGTGTGTAACAGTCTCATCAAGAAGTAATTGTTAAATACCAGTGCAGATTAGTATGACCATTAGGGGTGCAACGATATTCGCATCGATATTGAACCGTTCGATACAGTGCTTTCGGTTCGGTACGCATATGTATCGAACAATACAAAATTTTTAATTTATTTTATCAACTTTCCTTCTGACGATGCTGTCTGTGTTGAGCACTCAGTGGATCTGCGCTCGACAGTGCAGCCTAGGCGGAGTAGTCGAACGCAGATTCACTGAGCGCAGGGCAAGCTAGCGAGACAGAAGTTAAGCTGTCGTTGCAACATGGCAAATTGAACCTCCCCCACCCTCATTCAGATCTGGCGTTTGGAATTATTTTGGTTTTCATGTGACGTATGACCCTGAAGGTAAGCGAGTCATGGACTAAAGTAAAACAGTATGTTGGATGTGCCATGCAATGCTCAATTACATGGGTGGGAACTAGTGCGTTAGCACAGTTAGCTCGTTAACATGTTGGCCGTCCAGCCCCATGCACGGGGCGATCCGCGGTAGCTCGTTAACGGAGATTTGCTGTGTTGTGGCGTTAACGTCATTTCAGATTAACCTGACAGCACTAGTGGGAACACAACGAATATGACTGCACATTTACTCCGACATCATCCTAGTGCAAAGACAAGTGGAAGCAGACAAAAACAACAAGCACGCATGCTACAAACTTTACCAGAGTCATTTAGACAGCTGTTAGCACAGGATTCTCCTTATGGGGACCTGATATGTTTAATATGCTGCTGAGAATATAGCCCAGAAGAAGCGTATAGTATAGCTTTTATTTTGGAAAGAGACATTTCTCTGTAATAAACTCTCTTTTCCAAAGATGAGTGATTTCTCCATCAGATAGATTTATTATTTTAATTACTTTGTTGTTTCAGCAACATTAAATTTAAAAACTGTACTTTTGAGTTAAAATATATATTTATACTTTTAATAAATGACAAATTAAAAAGGCATGAACATTGTTTTTTGTATCGAAAAAATATCGAATCGTGACACCAAAGTACCGAACCGTGATTTTTGTGTATCGTTGCACCCCTAATGACCACATGTAACCTCTGTGCTCAGTTCTAGCTTCTTTTTTCTTTTTTTAAATGTTTGGAGGTTGATTTTTTGGTTCTTGTTTAAGTGACCAGCACATTGTCAGTAACATCCTCGTGTTTAGTTCAGCATTTACCTGAATGATGGTGGGAGGTATTCTGGAGGTAACACAGGGGGCAGCGGTAACCCTGACATAGCCATATCTATGAGGTGCATAGCTAAGATAAACTCCTCAGCTGTCAGTTTTCCATCCTGGTCAATATCTGAAAGACTCCTGAGGGGAAAAACATGAAAGGAAAAAGTCAGATTTAAAGGACTGCTGTTTTCTGTTCTGATATGGAGGGTTAAATTCAAGTGTACTCACCATATCGTGGCAAGCTGGGTCTGAGGAAGACTGGACTGCATCAGGATTGTGCGAGCCTGGGGACCTGAAACACAGATGTACATCAAATGTAGAGAAAGACACACACATTTACATGCAAACATAACAGAAACATGATGACAATCAACAGCATGTGAGTGTGTGTGAGTACCAGTGAGGTGTCCACTCATCATCTTGTCATGGGAGTTAAAAAGCTGTCTGTACTTCAGCCTGGAGGACTGAGGAACTGCCCAGTCAGCAGGGGGCTGAGCACTGGGAGGAGGACAACAGAATAAAAAGCAAGAATGAGAAACCAATGAGATTTTATAATTAAAGAAAAAACTACATGCTACGAAGGACTATAGGTTCAAGTGCACAGCAGACTTTTACATGAACGTAACAGCTAAATTCACCAAGTTCAGAATGGTGCAAACATTTGGATTGCTTGACCTACCCAGCAGCATCAAAGGACGAGCCCTTCTGCAGCTTGGTACTGGCCCGATTAAACGAAGAGGGAGCTGAGAGCAACAGAGAGGAGTGCATTTTAGGACTTGGTGAACTGCATGTGTTGTTGTGTAATTTTACTAAGAAGCCTCTAACTTAAAAACAAAATAGTGACCCGTGTCTTAGAAAAGCATTCATGCAGAGATAAGAGAGCGTGTGAATGTCTGAAATGTAAATACATTAAGCTTGTTATGTGTAAATACAAGCTTAGCGATGGAACGCATCACAAAGATGTGACGACAATGCTCTCCACTGTTACCTGGGTGGGAGAAGCCTGAGATAGGCTGTATTATGCCCGTGGGAGGAGCTCCGTTGGCAATGGGCTGTGGGAGGGGTGGCGGCGCAGACGAGACGAGTGGGGGCGAAACCCCGACGGGAAGAGGAGGCAAGGGGAGCGGGGGCACGCCGGGCAGAGGAGTAGCGATGGGTGCCATGGGAGGCATGCCTGAGTTAAAAACAGAGCGAGAAGACAAGATGATGCTGTCTGTACACACAGTGAAGGAGGCAGGACCATTATCACTATATATGAGTTAATTTAAAAGACAATTATTTATTACAAGTTATCTGCAGTATTTTTAAGAAATGAAGATGCCCCATGAACTGTCCTGACTCCAATGATGTGATCCAACTGCTTTTTCCTTGACACTTCTGAGCCCTCGTAACATCAAAGGTTCAGGAGATAAATTTGTGGCTGATCAAAACAGGTTTATATCAAATGAAATTTTCAATCAGCTCATCTTGTAGAAGAGATTCATTTAGTTTCTTTATAAATTGAATAAATACAGTAACAGGTATTGCTGATTCTCAGAAAAACGGGAAGGTGCTCACTTATTTTTCATGGAATTAGTTCAAGTGTCAGTCTTACCAAAACCAGTCTGTGGGGGTAAAGGTAGCGGGGGTTGTTTCATACTGGGAGGAAGCGATGGGGGCAGAGGGTGACCCTGTAGTTTCAGCTTGATGAGCTTCATTGCGATTGAGAACTCGTGGATATCCATTCGGCCATCGCTGTTCATGTCAGCCAGAGCCCTGCAGATTCACACAGAGCATGAGCACTTTAAAACATTAACGAGGGGTAAAATCTGACATGGATTAAAAACCACTGGTGCAAAAAAAAAAAAAAAAAAAAAACTTAGACAATAGTCTGCAACTTTTAAAGGAGAGTAATAAATGAGCTGACTAATTCCTGGCTATGTGACTCACCATATTTGGGCGAGGACGGGCGGGGGAAGCCCTGATTGGAGAAAGAAGTTCCTGGCCTGGTCACCTGACAGACAGACAGACAGACAGACAGAATGTGAGATCACCACAGAGCCCAGAGAATCTAAATGTAAACGACCTCTGACCTTTATTACAATGTCAACTAAATCATAAAATGCAGATAGTCAAACCTTATTGAAGTTTCTCTGAATCAGTAAAACATAATCTATGATATGAAATGGCTTCCAACTTTTCATTCTTGAACTAAAGCAGCTTTACATGACTCACAGTCCAAAACGTTGTTGGTTTTTTTGGTTTTCTTTTTCTCTTAAACTGGGACTCAAATTCCCGTTTTCCAACCCTGGGGTAGGGTCTGGGAGATAAGCCAATCATTGGTGAGCTATGGCTCTTGTGCAGGTACACAAGCAGAAGCAGGGCAGTGATCAGCGGGGTGTGATTGACATGTAGATGCTAAACAATGCCAAAGGGTTAGATCAAGGGTCCTGCAGACAACAATGGTCCAACTCCAGGAGGTGAGAAACTGCCTCCTGACGTTACTCGATTACAAAAACAAATAGATTAGAAGCTCTAGATAAACAGTAACAGGTTTTGTAGGCGGTGTTTCCTTAGCATGTTAATTAAGAAGCAACACAATGTGTAATAGTCAAACAACAGTGAGTCTGCCCCTTGATTCTTCATCTCCTCAGCTCATCCTCTGTCTGAAACAAGCTCTTTTCCTTCTCCCTTTAATGTTTCGGGTAAGCCTGGCACTTTGATCACTGTTCCCGAAAACTGTGACAGCAACTCAGCCATGTGACCGTTTTTCTCATGCCTGACTCAGGAAAAATAAATCATCACATCAGCACTGGAAGAGAAGCAGAAGTCATTGAAACAGGAAACAGTTTTATTTTTTTGGTTGCAACAATCTCCGTCTGCCTCATCACGGGAGTCTGTGCGCCTGCACTCTTACATCATTAAAGTGCACACAGAGACCGACCCGCTTGAAAAACTTGTGCGTCCAGTCTGACCAAAGCAACAGTTGTGAAGTTGCTTTTGGCACATGCTACCTGTTCTTAAGTACAACATCAACTGCCTGTGAGTCAACTGTCTTCTGATTTGCTGCCCGTCACAAACAGCTTGGGAAGAGCACGTGGGGTGGAGCTCTTTCGGTCAAAGATATCCACTCTCACTGACTCACACAGAGAAAGGAGAAACAGCTGCCTGAGAGTGACCGTTTAAAGCAGTCTGAAGCCTGAATGAAGCTTTGCCTCATTATGTGTTAAATTACAGTTAAAGTTTGTCTTTATTCTTCAAATAACAGCATTTAAGCAAATATCTGAACAGCTGTATTTGTGAGGCACATTGAGATTTTGAACTGGATGAATTTACTATTAAATTGCAGTCATGGCTCTAGTGGCTGTGATGATTTCTCCTAATGAAGTCCAGTTTTCTTTGATCCAACCACATTTCCCACAACGCACATCGAGCACTTAGGACATTTGACCCCTGGACAGCAAGTTCCCCACAGAGCCAATAATAAAACACGTGACACTGGCATTGTGCATGCCCCTATCACCCCTTACCCATGTTTGTGTGAGAGCGAGAGAGTGTTACCTGTGATGAAACCCCCAGCAGTCGGAGAGAGGCTGTGAAACTGCTGGTCATGTTTGGCTCTCTCGTCCACAGAGATCAGAAACACATCTGGACCTAACGCATCCATAAGAAACAACAAACACACACAGAGCCAGTTACAACCACAGAGGTCGAGCCCAAGTCAGATACAGACAGGAAGAAAAGGGAGGCTTGAGAGGAATGCATTAGTCATGAGTCTCACTTCCTGTTATATAGCTCCTATAAGGGTTGGACAGAGTGCCAGCTCAGAGATGAATGGATGAGGAACTGAGTGCGTAATTAACATGCGAATGCAACCAATTCATCAGCAGTTGACAGAAATAATGTGAGCTTCTCTCATCACTGAGTTTACTACTTAAAAAGCCATTTCTGCTTCACCAGCCCTCATGCTCTACCCTCAGCTATAAAGATGTTGTGATACAACGTGCTGGTGTTAACTGTGATACAGAAAATTATTTAACAAAGATAAGATAATCCAGTTCCAGCACAGTTACAGTGACAGGCGGTAACTTTGCAGTTTTGGTGGCTCTCTTCTCTTTACAGCCTTTCAGTTTCTGCCATTGTGCAGCCACAGCTTTTCTGAACACTTCACAGCTGACTAAAGTAAAGTGACCGCTGCTGATGGCATTCATGTTTCTACTGCTGAAGAACGTTACACAGTTCAGCAAACCCACGAAAATCCCACAGAGAGCCCCACAAGGGACAAAGTAATAATTCAAGGAAATTAAGAAAGAAGATAAAAGAAGGAACAGGGTGCAAAAGTTTTGTTATAACTATAAAAGACACCACACGATGAAAAAAAGAATATCTCATGTATTTGCACACTACATATATATGGTGTGTATGCCCTTTTTTTAATACTATACATTTAAAATACAAGAACAGGAATTTAAACTACACAATATCCATCTTTTCTTGCATAAATCCATATTTTCTGTAAATCGCACTACCTTTCTACCATTTGTCTTACTTCCATTTACTTGGAAGAGAAGGGAGTTAAATGTTTAGTGAGTCATTCTAGTTCATTGGAAAATGAAAGACAAATCACTGCGGACTGAAAGTCATTTCTCTGTAACTGTTGATAAAAATTATACTTGTCGGCTGTCTTTTGTGCTGGAAGCTTCTGCCACAACATTTCAACAGAAACACAACAATTATCCTGCTGGCAATGTGTTTTTTAATTCTCTTCTATTTTTATTAAAGAAAAAACTGTACAAACATTCATTCAGCCTCAAATGCTTCTAGCTGCAGAGATTTATTTCCAGCATGTTCCCCTGATGACAAAACGCAAGCAATGCTGGTCCTCATTCAGTGTAATGTGTTTTGGGTGACAGCTCACAGTCTATGGTCTGACAAATCTCAGTCTGTGTGCTTTTTAACTATTCGACTTAGTCTGCTTTTGCCTCCATCTCTTAGTTGTTGTGATGGGAGATCTGTCTCTTTGGCTACAATTTTAGAACAACTTGGTTGTTGTTTTCTTTGACAGGAGCTACATCCACTCATAGCCACTCAGCTACAGTGCTCCCCAAAACTATATTACCAGAAAAGTAAAATTAATTGTTTTACTACTTGGCATAAAATGGGCATAAAACAAATATATCTGAAAATATATGAACAATGTAAGTATCCAAAGTAGCAACAATATCAGCTTTGCTGTACGGCTAACACACTATTTAGAGGGCGTCATGTGAGAGACTTTATTCTACTTCAAAGATGTGGTTTGTCTGATGAACTCTTGATGTCATTTAGCTTGACTGAGAGAAAACGTTCACTATAGCTCTCTGTTAAGTCAACCACATGTAAATACTGACCTGTGAACGTGGTTGGGAACTGTGCCATGGTTCGCTCAGTCTTCTGCAGCTACACAACACCTGAAACAACACATTAAGAAAAACAGATGAAAGTTTTATCTGATCGAACCAACAAAACCTGTTCACCTCAACACTATTTCTCTAGTGAACCAGAAAAATGCTTTTATTGTGAAGGAGCCAGCCTCTGTGTGCGAGGTCAGCAACCCAGCAAGATGTTTAAAGGACAAAACAATGTCTGGTCAACAGCCAAAGGTGGTGACACAGTGGACAAACTCAGTGAGGGGGAAGCAATTTTCCAGTCCAGTCTGGAGCTCATTTTCCTCTCTGCTGTCTTTCTTTTGGGTCTCCATCCCAGTGATCCTTACACGCTTACACTTACTAACTTTTAAAGAAATTTATCTGGATGTTTTCAAATGTTATGTTTAAAAAAAAATCTCCAGTTGTCATCTGTTCAGACTGCATCCAGTCAGAGCACATTAGCTATGCTTGTGCATGTCAACAGGGCAGCAAACTTCTCTTCATGCAGAGCAGGCTGAGCCTGAGCGCAGTCACTTGTTTTCAGGACCACTTTGCTTCACCAGGGCTTCCGCGCATTTTAACAAGAACAGTTTTTAGAACATAATGCATGCAATTAAAACCTAGTTCACCTTCAAAAAACATAGAAGAAATTCATTGGTTTTATAAGACTAATCTACAGCTATCCTCCAGAGCTCCTCTGCTTCTAATGTCTTAGATGTAAAAGGCGTCTGGAGGTTGTTTAGTGGAGTTGCTGGAGTTAATGTTAGAGCAGAGCGGGGCGCCAGACTTTGGTGATAGTCCAGATCTGACTACACAATAACACTGAGCAATGACCCACACATAAAAATACCATCCATGGTAGTGTCTTGGTAGGTACGTTGCAGACTCACACCCACATGTTACAGCTGTGTATCGTCACAAGGAGTTAGTGTCAAAAAATGTGTGAAAAAACAGTAACGTTGGCCACTCATGTTCACAGTGTTGATCCTTTATTCTGCCTCTGATAAACAAGAAGACAGAAGTCATAATAGACAAAGAACGTCTTTGTAGTGAAGCGAAACAAGTTAATAAGAAAACTCTCAACTGAAGCCACTGTCTGTGCTTCTCATCAACGCTTTCTGAATATTAAATGTTTTCCTTGCTTTTTCCTTGACTTTATCCTCTTGTGTTCAAGCTGACCTTTCTACCAATCAGCACCCTGCACATGGCAGAGTACAGGCTTTTAGAGGATGTCACCCAAGCATGTTTCCCACAGATAACACTTGACTCATATTGGCCAGTGACAGTTGCTCAGGTATATTCTGTGATTTCAGTTAATTTCTCCATCCGTCTAATATGATGACATGATTGATTTACTAATGGAAAATCCCTTCACTCTCATTATGCACTGTAAAAATGACACGAAATATCGAGCTTGGTTCAAATGCTGCAAATTTGTCCAGTGAAATTACGCAGTCAGTGTAAACGGCTCCATTAAAAATGGGAGGTCGGAGAAATATTTTTAATGACAGAAATATTTGCACAGATTTTACACGCCTGGTGTGAAAAGGCCTTTATTTTGAAAGTTCAGTTGCTGTAACTAGCTAGTTCTAGTCCATCTTGCGTTCCCCTGCAGGCCAGCAGACGGGGTAGTTTTTGTGGTAATCGGACAACTTACACATTCTGGTTACAGTCCCATAATCGCTCTCTCTGCAAATTCAGAAACCAATGCAAAAAGATACCCACATACTATAAATTGTGCATTAGCTGAAGGTACTGCAATTATTTCTGAATAGTCTACACAGCTCGCATTAGTAGTTAATGGTTCCTTGTTGGTTTTATTATAGAACCAAGACACTTTGAGTCAGTGAGCTACAACTGTAACTTCATAAAAGCAATGTTAGCGTCAAATCTAAATAAATATTTTAAAGTCAGTATTTCTTACAGACAACACAGACAGAAAAGTTAGAAAAATAAATGTAACTTATATTTCCACCAGCACTCTCATCTCTTACAACAACAACAGCTCATGTGTCTGCATTAGCAAAGGCATGATAATCAGATCCAGACCTGCCTCCCACCCCATGTATCACAGCTAGCAGACAGCCCACAATAACAATGTGACATACATTGCAACAGACAAGGACTTAGGACGGGTGGATGAGTATATGTATGTGTGGGTTGTTGACCCTTTTACTGTGCCCAAGCTTCACGCACACAAGAAATTACCAAACAGTGAGGCCAAATTCTGTTTGAGAGTCCAAATCAAAAATTTGCAATTTTTCCATTTAGTCCCACAGGAATCGTGCCACGCATGATAGCTAGAGTTTATTACATTAAGTTCTCAGATGGAGACTCATCAGATTTCAAAACAGCATAAGGACAGATGGAATTTAGTCTACAGTGCTCAAACGAATCATAAAACTCAATACAAAGATGGTTTTCCAAAATCGCTCTGATATTGCTGTATCAATAAGACTGCTAAACCCTTCAGTATGAATCTGTCCTTGGCCGATTGAAGGGCTTGCTGTGGAGTGTGTGTGCCCCACTCTCATCAGAGTGGGAGGACAAAGTAACCAACTTAAGTAGGTCAGAGGAACAAAGCCCACCCCACACACACACGCACACACACACACACGCATGCACGCACACACATGTGGCTCGATATTACACGAAAGAATATTGAAGCAGCTGAGCACCTGCAAACATTTTTGCCTAGTTTAAACAACACACAGGGAGAAGTGATTAAACTTCTAGTCATCTACAGAAAAATGATAGCAAAACACAACAGTTTGGAGGTGATGCTCAACAGATGGTGCCATTTACAAAGAATGGAAACAGGAGCAGAAAGTGTGGGGCTTATAAACTGCTGAATTATTTTTACCTTCCAGCATCTCAAAATCTAGTGAATGAAAAGTCAAGTTGCATAAAGTCCTCACCACAGATTAAGCTGCTTGTGAAACAAACTGACGTTTGTGTACAAGAACCAGTTATACACAAAACCCAAGTAAGAACAAGAGGATCACACCCATCGTGACACTGGAGGAAAAAATAATAATAGCGCTGTCCAAACATTCGTACTCATCATGAACTTAGAAGAAGCTTGAATAGTTGTGACAGATTAAGGACAGCTATCACTCGACTCAGTAGGCATCTTAGAGGTGTGCCTTATTTTTTATTCTTATTTATCTTTATTGCATTGTAATTTAATAAACTGATAACAGGATAGTGGATGAACAAAAGCACTCGCTGGGCACACCTGAAATATCAGAACAAACAGTCACATGTCAACGTCGCAGATGTAGACATATTTAAGACACCACACGCAGCATGTTTTTATTAAAGGTCGGAGTGATTAATTATTTCATTGCAATTTTAAACACATTTTTTAAAACAATTTTGGGCATTTTCCTGCCAAACCTCAACTCTGTCACGTTTGATAGTCGTGGGTAAGATGCTAAAAGAGAAATATCGAACTATAGATCAAAGAACAGCTCCCAGTGAAAAGCCAAAGTCCATCACCAGTCTGACCTTTCAGAATAAAATAAACGATCATATCAGGATAAAGACATTTGTGCCTTCAGTCCTGAGCTAAAGCTGCAGGATGTTAAGGCAAACATATGGAGATGACATCAAATTCAAATAAATGCATCAGGAGACACATATTCAACGGCAAAGGCTCCTGATATGATCTTTAGGCCAGATCCCCCAGCTTACTTTATTCATCAGCACGCACAGCCTGAGTGTGACCTTTCCTTTGCAGAACTGTACGACAAAAACAGGCACAAATCTTTCTGAAACAATAGCAAGTACTGAACAGAAATTAATTTGAAGCCCTTTGTTGCATCGAATCTTTTGTCATATTTATCATGTGCAGTTAAGGGTTTAATGCTCTGTTTACCCCGTATATATATACACAGTAATTGTGGGATTAGTCTCCATAATTAGAGCACTGGGATGTAACTGGAGTCTGTTATCATGGCTTGTGGCAGATGACTGTGTAAGCCCCTCTGTCCCCCCCCCCCCCCCCCTCTCTCTCACACACACACACACACACACACACACACACACACACACACTAAAGGCTTCTGGTTGTCCCTCCCCCTCATTTTCCTGCTGAAGCTCCTGCATTACTGATGCTCCATCCACTCCGATATTCTTATGGCTGTGGACATCCTCTGAACTGTACTGTGCCTCGCAGAAAAAAAAAATGCTGCAATCTATGCTTATAGTTTCCAATTCCCCTCAAGCGCCTTTTCTACTTCTGTCTTAAAGTGAACATGTTGCTCTTAATCAGAGAAGTGAAAAAGCACCTTATGAACACAGCAGTTAAAAGAACTCCTGACACTGCATTCAGCACAGAGAAAATGAAATGAAGAGTAAATGCGATGTTCACTCACAGTATGAGATAACACATAATGAATGTCAGTTTTTTAAACATTTACTCTATGATCACTTCACATCACGCTGGATCAAAACTCAGTCAAATCAGACAACAGATTGCTCCACCTGTGATTGCAAACATTGTCAACACAATCTTCTCAATCAGCTCTCCTGTTTTACTTGTTGGTCTAACATGTGTCCACTTATGTCAACTAATCAGGATAACGCAGATCATTTGTTACCATTTTATATCGGTGCTCTTTGATACACCATTTTTAAACTTTTAGTGGGTCAAAAATTCATGTGACAGGAAACACATGGGGCGATCGTGGCTCAAGAGTTGGGAGTTCGCCTTGTAATCGGAAGGTTGCTGGTTCGAGCCCCGGCTTGGACAGTCTCAGTCGTTGTGTCCTTGGGCGAGACACTTCACCCGTTGCCTACTGGTGGTGGAGGGACCGGTCCGGTGGCGCCAGTGTCCGGGAGCCTCGCCTCTGTCAGTGCGCCCCAGGGTGTCTGTGGCTACAATGTAGCTGCCATCACCAGTGTGTGAATGTGTGTGTGAATGGATGGATGAATGAATGTGTAAAGCGCTTTGGGGTCCTTAGGAACTAGTAAAGCGCTATACAAATACAGACCATTTACCATAAATGTCACATTGTGGAAATGTCACCTGTTATTCACCCGATACTGTTGCGTCACTAATCAAGAGATTATTATTATAATTCTAATCATAATTATTATGATTATAATATCATCAAGTAGAATGTGAAGTTGTTTTCTCCAGTTAATATCACAGTACAATGTGATGCATTAGAAAACAGACTTCTTGTAGTTGAAAATCGAGGTCTGGAGCACGACTACCCATGTAACAGCGCCGCTATACTCGACGCTTTGTTTGTGTCCTGGGCTGATTTTGATGTCATTGCGCCACAATCTTCGCGCACCTCTCTAAGTAGTTTTCGAGGAAAAAACAACTTACCCACATTAATAATTAATATTTCCCTATATTTTTAAAAAAATAAAAACTCAGCAAATTACTAAACTGTAAAGAAAAGGACGAGCACATAAGAAGGAGAAGCAGAAGATCATTGAATGACAGAACTAAACCCTGATCTTAAGAACATTCATTTGTTATTTTGTTGTTGCATCCTGTCAGATGGCTTAACAGTGACAGTGTTGATATTAATAACTGCAGGCTCCTTGCATGAGTGCTCACACGCGACATACTCCCCCCACATATAAATAACATGTGCATTTTATCAAACACACACCAAGTCCAACCCCCTCCTTCCTCCTCTTCTCACTCACACGTGAAAGACACACCCGCTCTGAACACACCCTGTGCCACTGACCCCAAGCTCTGCATCCAACACGCTCTACCACATTTTTTATCACGTTGCTGTCAAGAGCTGAGGCTTGATAGGTGGCAGTACCCACTCCCACCCAGCACAAACACAAGATTACCAGAGCAGTGTCAGAGCAGATTATTTAATAATGTAATTATCTTGATAATTGTGTAACTCTGTAAATACAGTATCCTGTTTGAACGGGCCTAAAAGCACTATGTTAAAGTGCATTAGATTCTATAATGTGTTTCATTGATTAGAACTAGGAAAAGTTAAATAAATGTATCCACAGACATTTAAGCAACTACACTCTAAAAAGTAATTCATCAGGCCTTTTACCACCACTTGATTAAATCCATAGCTGCAACATAAAAATTCTAATTTATTGATTAAGATAGGCCTTCTAAGTTGCAAACTTTATTTTTTGGGTTGTGTTGAATTAATAATGTTGGTAATTACATTAAATTAATTTTATATGTAATTTGAAATTAAATCCCAATGTTAGTGGGTTCAAAATAAAATTCAAGTTGTAATTACTTAAAGAAATTGAATAGATAACTTATTTTTTTTCTTCTGATTTCAAATTCCCTCCCCTACCGACTTAACTAGCCCGGGCAAATTCACACATGTTGGGTTGCATGGTGCAAGCTTTTGTAAAAGACATTTCAAGGTAAGTAACATTTCATTTACAAATAACAGTTCTACCAAAGCAAAGCATTTGTGCTAGTCACCTGTAGTGGATTTGTGTATGATGTGATGCTCATACAGATAAGGAAATACTTTGCACTACCACATGTAGCTAATGCTAGCCATTCTAAACTTTAGCACAGCAGAGGATAAGACTTATAAAGTTTCATTTGAGTCTTCAGCTTCAGCTAGAGAGTGCAACTGTGGCTAGGAAAAGCGTGGTTAAAGTTTTGCTACACAGTGCAATCTAATTTCGATCTTAGGCTAATTTTGTTTTTCTTTTTACCAAAATTAGAAGCCTTTAAACTGTGAATAGTTTTGTCAGAGGGATAACCTAGAGGCTTCTTTTTTCCATCTGGCTCACCTATTTTATGTCTTTATAAAACTTGCATGACCTATACATTTTTTACAAAATGGGCTGGGAGTGAACAATGTGTAAATTCGAAACCTCTGCAAAAACAGGGTTGCTAAAACATTAGAGATTACACCACGGTTATGGTGGGGAAGTCTCCCTCGTCTTCACCAAGATTGTTTTTCTTCCCTCAAAACTTGGGGTAGCCTTAGATCACTTCTATCCTCTTTAAATAATGTATTAGAGCATTCATTAATGCAGTGTAGCTAATAGTCTGCAAGGTTTAATTCTTCTGTTTGTGTGGTCTACAGATAAAGGAGGAGTTCAAGAGAATAACCACTGTAAGCCTTGAATGGCTACACTTGACAATTGCACCCCAAAACTGATGGATGTCATTTTATCAAGGGGAGGAGCTAAGGGAGTGAGAATCAGGCAGATCAAGGACATGCTTCTTGAGGTAGGACAACCTTTAGACTTTGGGTAGCTTTGAAATGCACTTTGTTGTCAGTCACCCATGTATTTTATACTCATATTTTATTTTTTCTTAAATAGCACAAGACAATTGAAACAAGCAGAGAAGTAGCCATCTGCTGCCTTATCACTTTCCTTGGAGAGAAGGACGAGGACCTTTTCATGGAGTTTGGTGTAAGTAATTCAGCATTGTGTGTGTGTGTGTGTGTGTGTGTGTGTGTGTGTGTGTGTGTGTGTGTGTGTGTGTGTGTGTGTGTGTGTGTGTGTGTGTTCGTTCCATTGATCATCTGAATTCATTAAGATTCTATAATTCACTAACCTATTTTTTAAAATTTGCTTTACAAGGACACCGAAGAACTTAAGGCAGGTGATGAAAACTGCCATCATCAGTGACCGGTACACCCCTGGATCTAACCATAAGACTGCAACCATTGTGGTGGAGGAAACAAAAATCATGGAGGGCCAGAATTTCCCAAGGTGCTGTGTTTTGCTCATGGGCATAATATATGCTCTCAATCTGAGCTAATGCAAGGATCTGAAATATACTTTTGAAGTTGTTCAGAAGCTGTTCCTTGACCTTGATGGAACCATCATTATGTTAAAGATGTTGACTCTGTTTCAAAAATTGTTAACTGTTTTGAATCCTGTATGTGTAAAATTGATCTTAAAGGTGTTTGCTGCATTGTGTAATAGAAAGATGCAAGATCTTGTAAAGTTTGGTAGGCACTGAAAGTTAACATTTACTGAACACTTGCATGGAAGTATTACTGCAACAAAATGTTTTCTAAGTAGATTTTTTTTACCAATTGAACACATTTGTTTCTGTGGTGTTAAATACATAAAGGCATATTCTATAACTTGGCTGTGATGGTATAAATCTAAATTTCTGGTTTATTTTCACTTTTTAAATACAAAGTGTTGAAATGCCTACTGTTAAAAAATAAAAAAGTTATTTGATTAAAAAAATGTTGAATGAATTCCTTTCTTAAAAGCTATTACAATAAAAAAAGAGAAAGCTAAAATGATGATAATAATGATGAAAATCAGCAACTTAATATTTTAAGTAATGAACTTTAAAAAATTGTTTTTGTAATTGCTGTAATTGATTACATAACACTTAAAAATCATTTCAAATAATGTGGAAAAAGTAATTGGAGGAACATAATTTTTATGAGTAAACAACTTAAAAATATGTTTTTAAGCTACCAAATATTACGTAAATGGTAATTAAAATCACCTTTGATTATGGAGGATAATTTAATTCCCGTAACTCAATATAGTTTGTTGGTTCAATCTAATTTCAACATAAGTTATCATAACTCAAAAAGAGTAATGGAAACTGTTGCGTTAATTTTTTTTGTTGAGCTTAAACAATAGTTTTTAGAGTGTACCTACAAACCATTTTTTAACCTCAAGAACCAGCATCGTTCAAATATTTTGCAATATTTTATCAGCCTGAAACACAATGGCCCTGCTTACCTCATCGCACACTTTGGAACCGCTGATACAATCAAGAATAATGCTGGTTGATTTTAGTGCTGCCCAGCTTCAGTTGAAACTGTTATCAATATGCTGACTGCTCTGAATAATTTTAGTTGCCACTATATGAGCTCAGCTTGTGCCACATTATCTGGAGGGGGACCTGCTGCTGCTTCACTCTGGCTGTTGTGCTGGGTAAATTTAATAGGTACAGGGTCACATCTGACATCTATCGGTCTCCTACAGCTGCTCTTAGCTAAAACATTCTTGACCTGTTAGTTCTACTCTGTGTCTGTTTCTGTGGGTGTATTTCTTAAGAGTGGACTTCCCTATTTTTCCCCTTTTTTCTTTTTTTAAAAACCTGAGTTTTACTGTCTTGAGGAAACAGAAATCGGAATACATCAGCTGTGCTGTGAAGTAGAGCAGGGCGATATGACCAAAAATATTTATCACGATATACATTTGAAAATTTGCAATAACGATATAACTGACGATAATTGACGCTAGACAAAATACTTTACAACTCCTCAACTTTATTAGTGCAAAAAAAAAACCAACCCATCAATGTTTTTTCACTTAAACAAGCAGCTTTTTTTTAAGTGCATTAAAGTTATATAAAAAATTAACAGTGCAAATGCAAATTCCTTGCTGACAGCTTAACCAAAAGGCATTTCCAGTGGAAATTGGCCGACATATCCTGAGCATAACCATGTATAATATCCAAAAAACTTAAAACGAGTGTTATACACATAATACGTTAATATTATGTTGAAGCACAGTACGTATCACTTGGCGAGGCGCCTGACTACGGTAGCCGTAATGCTCCGACAATCATCGAGCATTGCGCCTTCGTAGCTTAGCAAAGTCGCACTAAAACATTTGACAGATTTTCGAGCGCCGCGCACATAAAATCGTTTTGAGGTCAGTAAACACAACCAGAATTCATACAGAAGGCACTGTCGATTTTCAGAAAAATCAAAGGATTGATTTTAAGTGCGCCGTATTTTCCAAAAAACACGGTAATAACGACGGCCCGCTAGCATGCGCTACCAAAAATAGTGCTTTGTTGTGTATCTGTTGTGTATCATTCTGCATCGCCGCCATGTGCGTATGTAAACAAAGGCACTGCGCATGCGCGTTTTACCCATATTCTATCGCGATATTTCATTTTCTTATCGTTGCCCAACATTACACCGGTATTACCGTGAACGTTATGATATAGCCCAGCCCTACTGTGAAGCCAGACTGACTCCATTATTTTTAAGTTGTGAAAGTGGAATCAGAGGACCACCATTCCCCATTTTTTGGAATTAAAGTTTATCCACCCGCTGGATTTATTTAGGCAATTTAATCATGGCACCAACAAGAAAAAAAATATTCAAACCAAAAACATTTCATTTCTTGAAAAAAAAAAAAAAGGCCCCTCCTGCTACCAGGGTCCTCATTGTTGCCTTCTCCCTGATTAGTAATGCTGCAAAAACTTTAAAATCTGAAGGCAAGACCAACTTCATCAGTGGTACAGCAACTAAAAAGGAAATACAACACTATTCTCACCATGTAGCTTCTTAAATTCTGAGTAGATTTGGAGCCTCACAATTTTGCCTCACTCAAGCTGCTCAAACACTTTTTATCCTGAGATTACTGTTAGTGCTGGTGCTGATTACCTGTTATTCTTGAAATGTGAAATAAAATCTCGTTAAACAATGATTACAAAGCAAGTGATGAACAACTGCGTCATTTGTCCTGTATGTTCATACTGTACATCCTGTATTGTTGTGAATAAACATGTAATAAGGCAATATCAGTGGCAACACCCAATGGGGCAGGGATAGCTCAGTAGGTAGAGTGGTGGCCCCATGATTGGAAGGTCGGGGGTTCGACTCCACTGAACGGCTACCCTGAGGTACCCCTGAGCAAGGTGCCGTCCCTACACACTGCTCCCCGGGCGCTGCACTGGTGGCTGCCCACTGTTTCACTGGGTGAATGGGTTAAATGCAGAGGAACTATTTCCCTATGGGGACTAACACGCACACTTTACTTTACGATGGCTGTGCAGGAGCTTTGAGCTCAAGCTGAAATTCTGACCCTGATACCAAGGTTGGAAATCTTATTTAGCACAAAACTGAGAAATTCCCATGTTACAGCAACCAAAGCAGTAAACAAAGCAGCGAAGGTAGTGAAATGAGAGAATAGAGATGTGTTGAGTTGCAGTTGCAGTATATACTTCCTATATCTGTCCTTCTTACACTGTTAACCGTCTTATCAGGTTAGCCAATGGTATTCTTTGTCATACGGTATGGCAGTATGACTATACAGGGTTTCATCACTGATACATGCATGTACACAGATAAGAAAAAACTCCCAGGTCTCTGGTAGAAGATCAAGTTTACCAAGATAAGCAGATTTGTTAAATGTTGAGTTGGGCTCCAGGTTATGGTTTCCATGTAATAGAATGCAGATTAACCACCTAATCTATCTTAAAACTTTGTCCTTGTTTGTGCACTATACTGTATTTTTTACCCTCTAAAAGTCCTGCAGTTAAAAAGAGTAAATAAAATAAAACAACCAACCCTGTTGAATGGAGCTCTGGGACACACTGGAACAAACTGTTATGCGATGCTGAGATTGATGTTTGGTTAATTATGGTGGGATAGACTCCCCTTGTTTTACAGTATTTTTGATGCATTGATGTCTCCTCCTCAACACCTTTTGAACTCTCGCAGCCCCGTAGAAATCCCACTTCCACTTTCACACCTCACTGTTGGGATGTTGTCTTCGCTGTAGTCTTCACCAGGTTAACGCCGAACATGCTAGATGACATCTAATGCTATCCACTGTTCGTCACACTTTCTAAGAAGTCACAGAAACTCTCCTTTGCCACATATCACTCATATATATCAACATACCACTCATTTGTCGGTCTGTTTGTGCACACACAATCACTTTTTTCAGCTCATCATTTAGAGTCACAATGAAAACACAGAGATAACTAAGAAAAGTCTGTTGTGTCCGAGTCATTTTTATAACCCTTCATGCAGTTAGGTTTATAGGAAACCACAGGTGTGGTATTTTAGTGACCACAGACATATTCACCTTTGTTGCACTGAGCTTCTTCTTTTTCGCTTTATAAGACAACCATACTGGTTCACCAATTACCACAATAGTTCACGTTCTTTCCATACAATAAATACACTGTTGTGAGCATTGTTTGTGACTGTTTCAAGCCCTGCCTTCTATCTACAGGAGAAGTCAGGGCTGTATGATATCATATATACATAAAGCACATTTTACAAAGAAATATAAAAAAGGCCCTCCTCTGTGGTAGTTGGGAGATATCTTGGCCAATCTGGTGCAGACAAAATAACCACTGGCAACACGAAGTGAGTGGATGATTTCTTAAAACAAACGACTGAAGCCAGAACCAATCAGGGAAAATATATTGAAATGATTGACTTATGATAGGGATAGGGACTCTAAATACACTTAGAAACAATCAGAGCCTTCGATGTCTACCACCAGTCCACCTCAGATTATCAATACCAATAAAGGAGCCCTCTGCATATGCCACTTTTAAGGCGCATCTCAAACAATGCTTTATCACAAACGAAGCATGTGATCATTTTAAACTCTTTTATTGTCTGATATGTTGTTTGTTTTGTTACATATCTTGACGTTTTTCTTTATCACATAGTTTTATGTGACCTGAACAGTCACAACTGAGGCAAGTTAGCAGTTTTGCTAAACTCTGGCTTGTTAGATCTTCTTGCACTGATGTTCATTAACATGCACTGTCCCTGTTAAATAAACACAGACCTGCCTAAAGCCAAAGTCCAGCACAGACACAGAGAGCAGTTTTAAAAAGATGCAAAACAGATCCTCTCTAGGTATAAGGTTACTCTGATGCATGGCTGCTCCTTTCTACATCTACCATCAGTCTCTGTTGTGAACTGATGGATTCCCTCGTAACTACTGAAAGACTGTTAGCTAGCATTACACAGCATGCTATTCAGTGAGTGCATTTTTGTAAATGTACAGTAATTAGTGCATGTCATTATGTTTTGTTCTGCTGAGGAGAGTTAGCTGTGGATCACATTTTTTGTCTCATGTTAATTTTGTGTGTCAGGTTAACACAGGTCCCCTACCAATAACGACCATTATTAAAATGCATTAGACAGACTTGAAACGCTACATCTGGCATTTTGTCTTTTTACAAGTCTCACGTTATTGAATTTAAATCCTATTACCTGAACATTATCACTGATTAGAACACGCGGAAATTACAATCCCAAACAAGTGTAATAGTGGATGCAGACCCAACAAGCACCAGCCATGAACTGAGTGAGAGTGCAAAGCAGAAATACAACAACACTTCCAAGCAATGTCCAGTTAGGTTAGCAAAAAATAACGTGCTCAGATTTCTTCCTTTCATTCTTAGCCCACTTTCTTCCAGTTTTCATAACAACATCAAAGCAGTACTGGCTAGATTTTCTTTTCTTTTTTTTTTAATCAACTCGGGAATGAAACAAGCTCCAGTCCTCCCACCTTCACGACGGCCACTCAGCATCCACGTTACCATGGAAACCAGACCGAGCCGACGAAGCCTAGTAAGCCCTGTCAATCAAAACGCTGATGTTACACCTTCTCTAATGCAGAGGGAGTGTGCTAAATTCTCTGGAAAACAGTAACAGGAAAGATTCGTTTGGCAATCCCTCCTCACTTCCTGCATCATCTCAGCTGGACTCGCTAAATGATGAAGTGTGTCGCTCAACACACACGGGCGATTTTAAGCCCTTTCAGATAGATTATAAAGCACTCGGAGCGTTGTTTTGACTGGACAAGCAGCTGTGGCTAAAATCCGGACTTATATCAGCAAAGGCTAGGCTTACTGAACAAACCTCCACCCTGAGAGCAGCTCTCTGACCTCGCACCGTCAGCACTGTCGTCTCATCATCTTACTCTCAGCCGATCCGGGTACTAGCGACACTCCATATAAACACAAGGAACACGTTTGTGAAATTAAACGTTAGGTCGCAGGCAGGCAATGCAGATGCAGTGATTTAACATTAGCATGCAGGCTAACTATTAACAGTGGGTGGGTAGCATCGTCTTAACAGTTTCCTTACGCTCCGATCTTGTTTCAATAACTAATATCACGCATTTCCTTAAATTCTTGAACATCTCATCACATCACTCATGGAGGCTGATAGGAGTACATCCCACGCCGGTAAAAAAAAAATCCATTTATTGCCTCTAAAGCTGTCAGTGCAGTTAGCGAGCAGGCTAACCAGTGATGAGCTAACGCCAGCCCGCTCAGGGACATTCTTTCACATCACCCACACTGCACTCGGCTCTTACCTCATAGTTCACTTTCCATCGTTGAATGCTGAATAAATTGGGCAGATGGGTGCTTATGTGACCACACAATGTGGTCTCTTCTCCCAAAATTTGCTGTTTTATCACTAAAACCCTTTCCGGTGAACCTCCCTTGGCTCTGGAATCCTGACCGACTGAGGGACAGCTGGAAAATGGGGTAACGCCACTGAGATATCGCGAGATGTTCTCTCACGGTAAATTACATCGACGCAATCTCGCGAGAACGGTTTTCTTGTCCGGATCACAGGGATTCTCTGCGAAATAAACGGATTAGTAGCGCTCCTGTTGGCAGCTGTTAATTAGAAAATACATACATTCATAAATTTTAAGAATAAATTAATAATAATTTTAAAAACTCTTAGCAATAATGTAAAATATGTAATGAATCACATAGATAAATAAATACGACATGGCTAAGATTTCATCCTTGCAGGCAACACATACAGAAAACCAACACCAAAATAAAATAGCCTTATTAAGTAGAATAAAACCGAGCTACAAAACAAATACTACTATAGTAATATCACTCAAGTGGAAATTACTAAAAACATAATATTTTGACCCTTTGACAAAAAATAGCTCATTGTTGTAAAATAAAATAAAGCAAAACTAGAACAGAATTGGTTTAATGTAGCAGAAAAATAAAATTAACTAAATAAATGCAGAAATTCATTCATTAAACTGAGGTTTTGCTAGTAATTCACTGGCTTTTGTTAAGGCATAAGTTTTTCTTAAAACAGTTTTAATTAACGTACTGTTTTCCTTCTTCTTGTATTATTATTATTATTATTATTATTATTATTATTATTATTATTATTATTATTATATACGAAATCGAACACCAATGATTCATTTCATATTACATGTCCAGTAGTGGGCGGTATTGTAGTCATAGAAAGAAAAAACAACGAAGAAGAGGAGGTCAGCTGATTGACTTTATCCATCCGATCCCGGCGGTTTGATTTTTCCTATATTAGACTCAGCTGTTATTTGAAGAGCACTAGTCCAGTCGGTCACGTTATAATATTTTGATATTCTGTGTTTGTGGATTTGATGAAAATCTGCAGCGTTATGAAAGGTCTGTACTGCCGAGCTGTCAGTGATGCTGAACCCAAGTTCGTTATCCAGGAAATGGTGAGTTTGAGGTTCCAGCTGAGCAACTACAGCACGTCAGTATTAAAGGAACTTATTAGAAAAGCAAATTAGCTGTGCAGGCTTAATCTGCATATTTAACTCCCTGCTGCTGATTAGTCTCAGTCAACTGAACAATCCCTGCTTCTCTGAATATGTATAACAACTAACTGTCTGTAAAAATGATTATTTAGCAGGTGTTTTTGCTCTTTCATAGTAAGCTGCATTAAAATGTTTAGAAGAAGATCATGTCAGATATATGCATGATTTATTTCTTAGTTAGTGTAAACATATTTTACGTTTCTGCTGTTTTTTTTGTGTTTATGACTTCTACCTTTGTCTTCATTGTTACACTGAGCGGCTTTGTGTGTTTCTCTCCAGACTCTCCCAGATGTCCTGAGCAGCCATCAGGTCAGAGTTCAGGTGAAGGCGTGTGGACTCAGCCCACTGGACCTTAAGGTACTAACAGTGTGAGACCTGTGGCTGAACATGTTTCCCGGTGGGTTAGTGTAGCTTAGTTATAGTGCATGTTAGTTCTGCCAAAACTGGAATTAATCCACACAGTCTATCCCAGCTCTCATAGGTCAAGAGGGCTGGACAGGTCCAGTCTGTAACGGGGCTAACACAGGGCGACAGATAACCATTTAAACTCACAGTCAAACCAGTTAACCTACCCCACGCATGTGTTTGGAGAAAGTCCGGAGTACACGGAGAGAACCCACTCAGACACTGGGAGAGCATGGAAGCTCTGCCAAAACATCCCCAGATAGATTCAAACCCAGGATGTTCTTGCTGCAAGGCAGAGCCACTGCACCACAGTGCCGCCAAGTAAAAGAATAAAACTACAAAAAGTAAGAAACATAATTGTTTCATAAGTGAACCATCCAAAAATAAATATAATGACTCAGGGCTTTACCTTATTTCACTCCGGCTCCAGGCTTTCCCATATAGGTAGTAGCTCATCGTAACTCCCATTAATGAGCTACAGTAGCCTACAGCAGGGCTTAATCTATTATTAACTGTGATTTTGTAAATGTGGAAGAGATTTCTAATCGTATTAAGAGGATGGACCTGATCTCAAAATGCTTTAAAATATTAATTAAAAAAAAACTACCTACCTGATGGGTTAGAAAAGCTGTTTGTTTAAAGCTGCTTGTTTGTTTGAGGCACACTCACAATGTGTTTAAAAACATCAAAAGAAGACATATTTGTGGTTTAATTTTTCTTTCTTGCTGCTTTTGTTGCCTCTGAACTGAAATAATTTGATAAATGCATCACTGATAATAACTCACTACTTTGCTGATGTCTATTACAGCTGTTCAGAGATGTCGGGATGCAGAGGGATTTAATCCCTGTCGGCAGAGAGGTGGCCGGGGTCGTCCTTCAAGGTTGCAAACAGACACAAATTTTGACTCTGAAATTAGCTTTATTGTTCAGAACAAATTCACACGTGTGTGTTTTCGTGCCGAGTGAGTAAGAGACCTTGTGATGCATCATTCACGGGTCTTAATTTTTGTGTCTGTTTCCTTGTTTGTTTGTTTTTTCCTGACAGTTGGTCCCAAGGTTACCTTGTTTCAGCCGGAGGACGAGGTTGTAGGTAGGGATGATTTTTTAAATGGCGAATGTGAGGTTTTCTGTAGGATTGCAACTTGGGAATTTCTATAAGTTTAAATCTTTTTAAGAATAAATACTTGTGTTTACAGACGTCTTTGATTGTTCATTGTTTCTGAACTGTGACTCAGTTTTCTAAGTTGGACATGTTTTAATATCAGATCTGACTGAAACCTTGAATGTTGTTAGATCATATTCAAGAAGATGTCATAACCAAAATAACTTTAACACACTTGGACTGGTTTTTAGGGTTAAACAAGTCCTAACTTGCACAAAAATAAAGACACTAACAGTCATTTAAAACCAAAAGAATTTGATAACCTTGACGACCCCGAGCTAACTCAGTGATGAAGGATGAGGTTTTTTTTGTCTCCTTAATGCACAGTCGGATTAACACTTTTTTTTCCCACTAAATTTTCAAAGTAAAATTTCCTTTTAACTATTGAATTGTTAGAAAAGATATTTCTCTGCTAGGGTAAATAGACATGGAGTCACTTCTTCTTACAAGCAAGTCTTAATTCATTGTACTGTAGTACAAAGAACTTAGAGATCTCTCTGAAGTCTGTTTGATTTCTCTAAACTTTATCTTTGTGAAAGCGGCTCCACATTTCCCATTTTCATCTTCCCTCTTCAGGTATCCTTCCCCTGGACTCCAGCTTCTCAGGACTCTGTGAGGTCATTGACACCGATGAATATTATTTAGGTGAGATGCACGCTCTCTCACATCTTTATTATGTGAATTTTCTTTTTCCTACTTTCATCTATCAGATTTTATGACATAGTAAACTTACTTCTAAATTCTTTTAGGTCTATGTTATGTTTTTTATTCTGACTCTTGACTTTACTAAATATCACAGCACTGACTCACCGATCATTTCAGAAAAAGGGTCACTCTGATCTAAAAGGTGAACCCGTTCTCGGCTCTGCTTCAAAGTCGACGGGCAGAATGTTTTTGTGTGTGTCCACCTTACCTCTGCACCGCATGAACTTTCAACTTTTTTGAATCAGAACTTTCAGATTGAAAGAAATGTAAAAGCACCTGAAGTGCACACACTGCCCTGATCCACCCCCATAGTCTCTGACTACATTTATAATCTTTGGAAAAGAACGGAGTGACAATCACCTTCTAGGCAGATGGATTTTAGAGCAACGTAAAGTTAAGAACTTTAAGAATCTTAAAAGTTGAAATCTTGTAAATAAAATCCTATAAAAAGCTGTTCAGTGAGCATTTTTGTGTTTCTGTGATCTCAAGTTCAGAAGCCAGAGAAGCTCAGCTCGGTGTGTGTGGCAGCAGCGCTGCGTGACGGCCTTTGCGCTTACACTGCTCTGCACACACATGCTCGTATGGCGGCCGGACACACGCTCCTGGTCACGGACGGAGCCAGCGTACGTAAAAACACTCAAAATATAAACTGTGTGCGACCTTGTAAAGCAAAGCTCTAGTTTGATTGCACTCACGAGTAATGATCTCATCCCTCTTGCTGCGAAGTCTTTTGGCCTCATGTGTATCCAGCTGGCTTGTTACCACGGGGCGAAGGTGCTGACGACGTCACACTCGCCACAGAATCACACTTTCCTTGAGCAGCTTCGGCCCAGCGTAGGTGCGTACCGACCCACGCTGACATTTCTGTAGCTCGCATTAAAAAACTTGATGATCATCTTTGAAATGTTCTCCAAAATCACATTTTGAGATACCGAAACTGGCCTTTTCTTGTCATTCCTTTCATATTCACATACTCTGCTTCCAACCTGTTTTCATCTCTGCATCCTGTCCTCTCCTCACCTTCATATTCTCCTCAGGTGTTCAGGATCCCTTAGTAGGTGAGCTCTTTTCCTCTCTTCCCCACTGACTTGCCTTGCTTCCTAGCTTGATTAGTAACATAACTGTCATTGGTGTTTGAGCTGTAATTCTATTTATGGGAAGATAAGCCATTAGTAATATTTTTTTTCTAGTTTTGCAGAAATAATTATTTCATCTAAAATCTGCTGCCATCATGTGGTCGTTAGTGAAAACTGCAGTTTGCAAATTAAATGTGATCAGAGTAGAATTACACACAACTCAGTCGGTTTCTTAGTTTTAAATGTTTTCTGAGCTGCAGTGACTCATTCTCTCATATATGTGTGTTTATGTGTGAAGCCAGAGTTATTCCAGTGTATAACAGCTCATCAGAACTGCTGTCGGCGGTTATGGAGGAGACGGGAGGACTGGGAGTGGATATCGTTGTTGACTCTGGAGGTAAAAAATAAAATTGCTTTTCCTCACATACTTGAAGTTTCTACACTATCTGGATGTCCAATCATGCAAAACTTCAGTTTTGCAGATGTTTACAGCCACTCAACAAGGCACCTTTGATGAGTTGTGATGGAATGACTAAAATATCTGTAACATAAAGACTTCCTGCCACAGCTCGTATATTGAGACTGTGTCGTGCACCTGTTTTATACGTCGTGGACACACCTGTGCTCCTCTCATGACTGTCCTCCATCCTTCATTGATGCATCCTTCAAGGTGCTGCAGTCAGACATCTGGTCACAGGCAGGATGAAGAGGCACAAATCAGACACATTAGAAAAGACCTTTGTGTATGTTTGTGTGTGTGTGTGTGTGTAGTTCATCTGCATGAAGGGGAGGAGGAAGTGGAGTCAGAAGAGAAGAAATTACTTCCACACAAACATGACATCATCAGTGTGCTGGGAGTGGGCGGCCACTGGGTTACATCCCACCAAGACCTGCAGGTGAGCTGGGGTCAGACTCAACAGCGGCATCATAAATTGATAACTTCATAGTTTATTATTACTATTTGAATAGAAATAACCTCTCTGGCTTTAAAGCATCTGAATGCAGCTCAGTCTGGTCTGTCTTCAGTATCACTTTCCTCACCTCTCTGTGTCTCTGTGTATTTGCAGTTGGACCCTCCAGATTGCAGATTACTTTATTTAAAATCAGCCTCTGTGTCCTTCCTAAACCCTGAAGTCTGGACAGCATCATCATCACAGCAAGGAAGATACCTCCGTATCCTGTTCTTGCAGCATATAATCTAAAACCTTAACTCTATAATGTGCATTTCTGAAGCCTTAACTGACTTTTGCAGATATTCTGAAGGATATCGTGGAGAAGATGTCAAGCGGAGTACTCAGGTAACCTCAAAATCTAGTTTAAGCAGTGCTGGATCACATTTCTCAGTGGGATCATACTATCTTAGATAAAGTACACAAATCCACATTTTAACACGAGGTCAACTTTCCAGTTTCCAGGATGCTCACATATGATTCCCACAAACATGCAGAAGTCCCAAGTCCAGCAGCTTAGACAATTTGTACATATGTTTGGAACATTACCAGAAGTGTGATGAAGTTTCACAGGGGACATATGTCCTCATTAGCCACTGATATTGAATTAGCTTTAATGGTGTATTTGTTTGGAATGAAGCCTATTTAAATGCACAAAAACAGTTTGTTTCACCTCTGTCTTCTTGTATGCTTTTTTTTTTTTTCTCCAGGCATTTAATTTGTTTATTGCTAAATCTTTACAAGCAGACATTAAATAAATTCTAACATATAGAAGGTAGGCCTTTCCCTTTCACATGTCCAAGGCAGACTTCTTCTATTTTTGACAGCTCTGGAATTTGCCTAATCTGTCTGGATCTGGATGAAATATCTCATTATTTTTAACATTAGACTTCTGCTGTAACAGCACTTGCAGAAGTTTAGTTTCCAGTTTAGTGCGGGGGTGTCAAACCTGCTTTGGGTGAAGAAGACTGGAACGATTGCTAATAGCCTACCATTCTTTTAAGGTTAAGAAGTAAATGTTTAATTTAATAAGCCTTTAGTTTAAAAGACAAATGACATGTTGGTACAGACCGTAGTTATTTCATGGATTTGGGGATTCAGATTGTTTTAAAATTAGACTGTAATGGGTCTCTGATCAAATTCACCTTGTGTCTCTCTGCAGGCCTCAGCCCGAGGAAGCAGTCCCCCTCTATGAAGCCACAGTTGCCATGGAGACTGTCCAGCGTCACCCAAAGACGAAGGCTGTTGTTCAGCTCTGACCTAACTAATCACATTATGCAGAGATAAAAGAAAACAGCTCAGCTGGATCACTTCTCTCTGCAGTGACACTGTTCCAATCAGTCACTGTTTACTTGTTAACACAGAACTATGATCTGTTTCAGGCCCAATAATATGATAACAACAGGAAAAAAGGCGCTCAATCATTACCTGCTTGAGTTTCAGAGTCACCTGGACAGTTTTACTTCACACTGCAGAAGAAACTCTTTTCCCAGAGCCAGTGATATCCATTAAAATCTGATCACTCTTCATCACCTAATGTTTGTTTAGAAATGCACAAGGTGTCATCTGACTCAATAAAATCATATTTCATTAAAAAACAAGGCCGCTTTTTTGTTTATTATGCAACAGATCTTTTGTTTGTTCGTTTCAGATCCATCTGTTTGTCAAAGGCAGCCAATCAGAAGAAAGTTGGCTTAAAGGGGTTTTAATAGACTTAAAACATCAAATTGAGGACCAAGTCCTAGTATGACAGAAACAGGGATTATATTGAATCATTCAAAGCTGCTCTAGTAGATTCCAACACTAAAAAGATGGAGTTGAAAATTGAAATATGTCCCTTTGAGCTGTAAATTACAACATAAACAGCAGCTGGGATATTTGGTGGCTTCATAAAATGTGTAATACAAAATCTAACTAATTAAAGCAAAAATAAATATATAAAATAGCGGATTTAAAACTGGAGATGCATCCTTTCTGTAGTAGTATTTTGCTTAGAGCAGTTAAGCTGGTGGTGATGAGAGCCTGTAACAGAGCATCCTATTGCTTTTCTCAGTCAACACACAGCACAGGAAACGCTTCAGCCAATCACTTGACTTCTTGCAGCAGCTGTCAGATCAGAGGGCCAATCAGATGTCAGTTCACAGCACCGAGTGGACTGTCATTATGTCTGAGTGATTCCTCCAGTGCCTTGAGGCAGCTTCCCAGGATGCACCTCTCTTCCTGCCGCAGTGACTTGACCACATTTAGCTGCTCCCTAATTGGCTGCTCACATTGTTGGAGGAGGTGTGAGACCTACACACACACACACACAGTGCAGGAGAAAAAAGGAATCAGGTGAGGTGCTGCAAAACAGGGACAGAGTTAAATTCATGCACATGTGCACACACCTTATCTAGTGCGCTGCATGTGTCTTGCAGTAGTCGCTGACAGAGACTCTTAGCCATCCGGACGCTCCACTGCTCTCTCTCCTCACACACCAGCTGGCCGAGCAACACTGCCTTCCACTGGTGGCTGTAAATTACACACACACATGTTCAGGCACACTCCACAGACAGAGAAACTGATCCAGATTGTGCATGGACGCCCAGATTTTGGAGCAAAACACATCGATGTACATGCATAAATGTGTGTTTAGGCTTACTACAGTGTTTGTGGCAACGACAACAGCCTGAGAGCCGTCATCAGCCTCCAACTGGGGCCGTCACTGGACACAGTGAGATTACTGGCAGGAAGGCAGGAAACATATGAAGGCATTTTTCCATTTTGCAGTTGTATCCGAGTTAAGTATTAGTCCTGTTTACAGCTGAATCATTAAGTATGTAAACCGAGTCTTACTGAAGGAAACTGTTCTCTCTGAGAAACTTGATCTTCTGAGTCAAACTTCTGTCGCCTCTTAAAACATCACAGAGCAGATCTGAGGGACCACAGTGAAACACACAAACATCAAGTTTTAAGCCAAACAGTTTTCCATATTTTCTCTTATATATCTAATGTTACACTGGCAGATGCAAATAATAAACATGTTTCCAAAGTTTTAAATAATGAGGTCGGTGTATGTGCAAGTAATCCCTCTAAGCAAAGGCTTAAGCTTCATAATACTGCTTTAAACACTCGTTTTAAATTTATTTTTTCCCCTGTTTGCTTTGTAGCAGTGAGAGGGGATGATGGCTGTTTGTGAGAGGTAGCCAATCAGAATGAACTTAAAAGAAGAATGAAGGAAGGGAAACAGCTTGTTTCAGATTACCAACATGTAAAGTAATGACCTATTTTAAGTCCAGGGAGTGTTCATAAAAGTTCATTAGCACTGTCATAAATATATCATGATCAATATATGTAAATATAAATTTGATTCGACGATAGGGCAAAAACTTCCCCATGATAAAACCTACTGCAGAGATTTACCTGTGTCCACATAGACCACACTGTGGGGATTGGCAGTGGTGACAAATCCGTACTCCAACAACAGCTGCTGGTTATCGTGGGAACCGTAGTTAATGAAGGCCTGCTGGTAGCGCAGAGTCCCAGACACACTCCTGATTTCATAACATCTTGTCACATCGTTAAAACCTGCTTTTACCTGACAAAAGAAATGCAGTCATACACTCTCAATCAGTACAACCAGCTCCGACTCAACAGCTACAGTATTCTTGCAGCATCACATTTACCTGCACGTCAGGGCGATGGTTGAGCAGATCCAGGAAGGGAGCTAAAGCATAATTATCAGGTCCTGACAGGAAGCTGCTTGAAGCATGGCTCATGAAGACGGTGCGTGTGTTGACACTACACCACGCCCACCTGGGAAAGGAGGAGGAGCTTAGTTAGAGATACTATTCTCATTCACTAATACTGTTATGTAAATGGTTCATTTGGTCAAAGATAAGGAAGGTGTACCTCAGCGCCTCATAGGTCAAAACATCCGCTGTGGGCTGACTCAGAACTGGCTGCAGGGACCTGAACCAGTGAACCAATCACAACGCGATCATTCACTTTTCACACAAGAAGACTAAACATCATTTGAACAATTACTTTTATTCTGATGCATTCAGCCAATTTTTAGAAAACGAGCTGATCCACAAGCGAGTACAAATCCCGGCCTTAACCGCACTCACCTGAAAAACTCCTGATTGGTGGAGTGCATTTCCTTCACTGCCTCCCTCTGCTCCAAGGCCCGCCTCCGCACACTGGCAGGTAAAAGAGCCATGACATCATCGCTGAAATAGGCGGGGCAGGTGTAAACTGTGGGCAGCACATTGATGTAAGGGAACCAATCAGAGGCCTCTCCTCTGTGCCGCTCACACACCAAGAAGATGCAGAGGGTCAGGAGGGGAGACAGACGAGGTTTCCAGCTGCAGAGAGAAAAAAACACACACCCAGAAACAGTTTGGTTTCATCTCATTCTGGCTAAAATACTCAGAGTCCATCAGCTGAATCCTTCTGTGTGCTGAGATAGTGTGAAGTACAGGCGCACAATTAACCTGGCACTGAGTCTGAACTTGTGTAAGCTTATGACGATCTAACACATACATAGTAGGAGTGCAACGATACTCGTATCGATATTGAACCGTTCGATACAGTGCTTTCGGTTCGCATATGTATCGAACAATACAAAATTTTAAATTTATTTTATCAACTTTTCTTCTGACGATGCTGTCTGTGTTGAGAGCTCAGTGGATCTGCGTTCGACTACTCCACCTAGGCTGCACTGTCGAGCGCAGATCCACTGAGCGCAGCACAAGCTAGCGAGACAGAAGCTAAGCTCTCCTTGCAACATGGCAAATTGAACCTCCCCCACCCTCATTCAGATCTGGGGCCTGTTCTTCGTACCTCGCTAAGTAAGTTAGCTGGATTAGATTGTTGACGATTTCGCGTGATCTTGGATCGTTCGGTTCCCCGAAGCTCATCCGGGACTTGCTGTCATAGCAACAGAGCCGTAAGCGTAAACCTGCTCGGGAGCAGGTTTACTTTATGTAAACAGGATTAGATCGCGGCCACGCAGGTATGTCCGCGTCATCATACGAAAGCAACAGCGATATTCCACCACTGTTTCACCATAAATAAATAACATCAATGTAACTAAAGACAATGCAGCACCTGATCCATTTATTGATTTCACACAGGTCATTTCCTAAAAAAGGGAAATGTACTATTAACATTCTATTACATGTATGTGATTATTACAGATTTAATTCATATTTCAGAGTAGCAATTGTAAATTACTTCGTGTAATCAAGATGAGAGACCACGGCTATAAAAGCGAAGGTGGATTTGGGAAGCCTGTCGCAGCCGTGTCCTGTCCGTATACGCGAGCAACCCATTGCGGAAGGTGCAAGATTGATAAGGAGAGTCCTCAGAATTCAGCGTATATTGCGGGATAGACAGGATCCTTTAGCTCAGCGCGACAGTGTGCTCATAGAGAGATATCGATTTTCCCGTGAGGGTATTATTCACTTAACCAACTTGTTGACGAGGGGGTGCAGGACCACCACCTGTCTTTTTTTCCTCTGCCCTTTTCTTGGTTGCTGTTATAAACAAACAGATTATTCCAGGGTCTCTTTCCAAGAGACTAAAAGCAATATAAGTGATAAATATTACCATTCTGTAGGATATTCTTATATTTCACTTTTACCTGTTCCCATGTTCTAGTGGGTCCTGTCGTGGCTCTAATGTGAAAGAGGATAAAATATAACATATTATAATATAATGTAATATAATATTGGATAATATAGTGTAATATAATAAATCTACCCTACCGCCTACTGGTGTTGGCCAGAGGGGCCGATGGCGCGATATGGCAGCCTGGCTTCTGTCAGTCTGCCCCAGGGCAGCTGTGGCTACAACCGTAGCTGCCTCCACCAGTGTGTGAATGTGAGAGTGAATGAATAGTGGCATTGTAAAGCGCTTTGGGTGCCTTGAAAAGCGCTATATAAATCCAATATATTATTATTATTATTATTAAATTACTTACGATTTTAATTTGTCAGCAACTTTCTGCCAGCCCTCTCTCCTTGCTTTTGCAGCCTTTGCAGTGTTCCCTTGCGTTCTGATTAAACTCTGAAACTCCTGAAATCCCTCACTCAGGAGTTCTTGCTCTGCTGCCGAAAAATACCGAGCCGAGCGCGCTCCTTCGACATTTTCGCCGACCAATCAGAGGGTTGCCGATCAATGTTTCTACTATCGATGCGTAGCCCCTTTTACGACACCCAGTGATCTCACATTACTGCGTCCAGCTGTACTAATCGTCAACGGAAGGTGTGTTCGGAGAACCGGATTAGCGAGCTCACGGTTAGCGCGATGGTTTGATCTTGGATGTGTCATTTGATCTTGGATGTAGTGAGCGACGTACGAAGAACGGGCCCCTGGCGTTTGGAACTATTTTGATCTTCATGTGAAGCATGACCCTGAAGGTAAGCGCGTCATGGACAAAAGTAAAACAGTATGTTGGATGTGCCATGCAATGCTCACTTACATTGGTGTGAACTAGTGCGTTAGCGCAGTTAGCTCGTTAACGTGTTGGCCGTCCAGCCCCACGCACGGGCGATCCGCGGTAGCTCGTTAACGGAGATTTGCCGTGTTGTGGCGTTAACGTCATTTCAGATTAACTCTGACAGCACTAGTGGGAACACAACGAATATGACTGCACATTTACGCCGACATCATCCTAGTGCAAAGACAAGTGGAAGCAGACAAAAACAACAAGCACTACCTGAGTCATTTAGACAGCCGTTAGCACGTGATTCTCCTTATGGGGACCTGATATGTTTAATATGCTGCTGAGAATATAGCCCAGAAGAAGCGTATAGTATAGCTTTTATTTTGGAAAGAGCCATTTCTCTGTAATAAACTCTCTTTTCCAAAGATGAGTGATTTCTCTTATCCCTTTGTTGTTTCAGCAACATGTAATTTAAAAACTGTACGTTTGAGTTAAAATATATATTTATAATTTTAATAAATGACAAATTAAAAAAGCATGAACATTTTTTTGTATCGAAAAAATATCGAATCGTGACACCAAAGTATCGAACCGAACTGTTAATTTTGTGTATGTTGCACCCCTAATACATAGATTAAATCCTGCATGCCATATAGAGGATGGAAATATTGGAATATGTTTACATTCTGTGTTTACCTCTTGATGTACCGTCCCAGGTAGCTGTGCAGAACGGTGGAGGTTGTGAGGAGGCACGACTCCGGCAGAGAAATAATCAGCTGACCGGGCTGCCACACAAACACCAACAGATAAAGCTTTAACATTCAAACGTCACTACAGGATCTACACTTGATCCTGTAACTAATTCCAAACAGTAACCAATTCAAATGTTTAAAAAAATGGTGACTACACAAATTACCTCACTAATCATATTTGTATTTTTTTATGAAGCAGCAGTTTAACTTATTTCTTTCTTATAAATTAAAAGGCAAAACACACATAAATAAATCATTAACTGCCTAACAGATCGAGCACAAAACCTATAAGAAAGCTATATAAACAATATACAGTTATTTCTTTATGAATAATATAAAACTTAATATTAAAATAACATTTTGTGCATATGTCAGCGTGTGCTTTGTGATGGTTTTAAATGTATGCTCGTGTTTCAGTTAGAATTCAGAATTACTGCAAATATCAGGCACGTGGTCACAAAGAAGGTGAACAAGTGGATGTTGAGTTTAACAAAATATGATCAAAGTTTAAAAAGTAATTTTAATAAACCATTAAATCATTTATTTTTAACATTATAACACTTTCATAACAACTTCAGCCTGTCAGCGACTTGCTATGTTTATTCCTTGAAGTTTCCACATTGTGATTTTCAGAATAAAATAACATTTTTGATTTTTTTTTTCTTCCTGAAGATGCAAAAAGTTCATAATATATGTTGATAAAAATGTGGCATTTAGGGAATCTGGATTACCTTGATGGTTCTGAGAGTCTGCAGTCCTCTGCCTGTGTCTGTATGAACCAAATGTACATGTGAATATCATGATTTAACACACAAACTGTCAGTGTAGGTAATGTCTCTGATTGGCCCAAGAAGATACCAACAGAAAACCTCCTCACAGTCATGCTCTATGAAACCATGCTGAAGATTCTGGCTTTAGGTGTCATACTTGGGTAGAGTATAAAACTGATTAGGGTGCTCCCGTACTTGGGAAATTGTGAAAATTTAAAAACTCTGGAATACAATAATGTGAAGTAGTTTGGAGGTCAGTTCATACAGAGTGTGTACTTCATGTCTATGTATTGTGAGAGGCTGTAACTCAGAAGACATTCATAGCATGATGGTAAAATCTGGCATGGCTTCAGTAAATATATTTAGTGTACAAAAAATCCTGATGAAGTCAGGTGGGAAGTTCTGAATGAACCTAACATCACCCAACAAACAATGGGCAGCTTTCCTTTTCGGGTTATATGATACTCCTGAGGATGTGGAAAACAATATAGGATGTGGTACCAGTGAAGAGAGCTGGCTGAAGCAGTGTGGAGGAAAATCCTCTGTGGTGAAGAAACTTCCAGAGCTTCACATGCTGCGGCTGGTGACACAGAGACACTGGAGAGACAGAGAGAGAGAGGGGCAGAGAGTCTGAGCTGAGCCAGCATGCAGCACTGAAACACTTTAAACTCAAGCAGTCAGCGTGTTTCTACCTGACCGGGCGCTGCTTTCGTGTTTCTGCCTCCTCTTCCGGGCAGTTCGTCCAGCTCTGTGACTGTGACCTCTCATGGTCTCTTTTTGTAGGTAAATACACGCTCATCTGGACAGCTCTCTCTATCGAAACACACAACATACGTAAGACTTTGTGAGTCTGAAGAGCACAAATAAACTGTAATCACTGTAACAGTTTTAACAATCACAAGGAACTACAAATGGACGATCAATTAAGAGGTTTTTTGTAGGGTGCTGGAGGACTACATGCCACATAAAAACCCTTCAGTGAGCCACAGCACTGATCTCTAATCTGTTCTGCTGTCGTTTATTTTTATCAGATGATCCTACAAACCTTCCTAAAAGTTGAACCAAAATATAGAGAAATGCCGAAATATTGTCCATATTAACGTGAAACTCCTCGCAGTACAGCTCATCCATAACCCAACCCACGTGTTCCACTTGTTTTTCCGGGGATGCGCACCGATCCTGCGCAGAACGCCGCCCTGCTTTTCTTCTTTTTCTGTTTTTTTTTTTTACAGTCGTGCATTTTCATGTGCAGCGCTTTTTGTCCTCTCTGCAGCCTCATTCAGGACCAAACCCCAGCTTCAGTAAGTGTGAGGCCTCCGCTACATCTTACAGTTTTCGTTTGTCAGCAGCTTGTTTGAATTTTAGCGGATTTAAGGAGGCGTCGGGCCGACCTGCAAACTGAAAGTCAGCGTTATGTAACAGAGAGAGAGACGCTGGTGAAAAGTCTTCTGATTTTCTTCGATCAAAGGCTTTCAAACGGGAAGTTTGGACAAATTATTAATTCCATGCTGTAATTTACAGTCGCGTGCTGTTTGTACATGCCTCGTAAAACCAGCGTGTTTGTATCGTTTGTATCTGGACTGACTGATCGCACTGTCTACACAGCTCCTTTAACTGCAAATACAACTAAACTTATTTAATCCACATTCTGCAGTGCATTTCAGAGCTGCAGTATGTGCATTCAATTCATTCCCCCCCCTGAAATTATTGGAGCAATATATGTGGATTTGTTTTCCCACTATCTTTCTCTCTGGAACTGGCTTTTTTTTTTTAACTTTATTTAACAAACAATGAGTATACAACATACGAACAGATGAAGTATACAAAACAACAACGTGAACACACAAAGCCAGGGGTAAAAAGAAAAAAGTAACAATTATAAGAATACATGCAAAAATTCACATATATATATTGTTTTGAGAGCCTTTTTGTTGGTGGAGTCTGATATTGATTGTATGTACAGTTCCACATCCTTAAAAAAATGACAGAAATATGGTGTTTTGTTAGTAAACTTACATTTATGGATAAAAAATTTAGCTAAAAGTATTAACAAATTTATCATAAAAAACATTTCTCATTCTTCTTGGGGAACTTAAAGAAACAGAATAAAACATTTTCCCATCGTAAAGAAAACTCCCTTAAAATATGGACAATGACAAAACTGCTAAATTCCTTCCAGAATCTCTGTGTAAAAGAACAGCACCAAGAAAGATGTGTCACAGTTTCTGGATGATCCCCACAGAAAGTACAATTAGTATTTATGTCCCTTTTAAATTTGACCATGTAGTGACTGGCTGGATAACATTTATGTAGAATTTTAAACGAGACTTTTTTCACCTTATTTACAATCAAATATTTATGGGGGATCATCCAGACTGTCTTCCACTTGATATCTGGAACAAATCGGTTCCAATAAGATATTATATATGGGAGAGAGCCGATATCTTCTTGGAATAAACTGCGTATTTTCTTATTGCTGTTACCAAGTTCCTGTGAAAAGTAGATTTTTCCTATTGGTGACTCAGCTGGATCAGGGAGAGTGACTGAGGTAGATATTGAGCTGTCAGTGTTTTTATATAACATTAAAGTCCCTGAGGGTATGGCACCAAGCACCATTGAGAATTCCTGAACACTGATTGGAAAATGATATAGTGCAATAAAGTCGTTGTAAATAAGTAGTTGTCCCTCTTTATTAACCAGCTGAGCCCCCAATAGGATCCCAGTTTGGACCCAAGTTTCCAGGAAAAGTGATTTATTTTTCTATAAAATATCTCTGTTGTTCCAGATAAGGTATTTGTGAGGTGAGAAGTTGTGTTTATAAATGAGGGTCCACGCTAAGAGGACCTGCTTATGGAAGGATGAAAGCTTTACAGGGAGTTTCTCAACATTGTAATTACAATTTAAAATAAAATTAAAGCCACCAAAATGAGAGAAAATACGATATGGTATAAAGTTCCAGATAGAGGTAGGGTTTTTAAGAAAATGTTTAGCCCAATTAATTTTGAAAGTGTTATTTAAAGTAGAAAAGTCTAAGACGTTAAGCCCACCTGATTCGTACTTATTCATCACAACAGTTTTTCTAATATAGTGCGTACGGTTTTCCATATAAAATTAAAGAGCATGCGGTCAATATCTTTACTAATTTTCTTATCCAGATGTAAGGAGAGAGCAGCATATGTTCATCGGGATATCCCTTCAGCTTTAGTAATTAACACTCTACCTTTCAAAGACAAGTCCCTTTGCAGCCACTGGTTGAACTTTTTTAGGATTTTCTGTATAATTGGAGTGAAGTTTGAAGAGCATCTTGATTTTTGGTCTTTGGATATTAACAGTCCCAAGTATGTGACTTCTTGTTTAACAGAAATATTACAGATCGTATTTGCAGGGCAGTCTTTAATTGCTAGTAACGCACACTTTTTTAAAATAAATTTTACCATGATCTAAAGTTGTATTTTTCTTAGATAACTTATGGTCCCAGTCCAGAGCAGGGCCCACCTATGAGTTTAACCACCACTTGTGTGGAGTTCAGACACTGATGCCTCTCTCTCTTTTTGTACAGACATGCCAATCCGAGTTGCCGTGGTAACTGGAAGTAACAAGGGCATCGGTCTGGCCACTGTCCGAGCGCTCTGCAAGCAGTTTGAAGGAGACGTTTACCTCACTGCCAGAAATGTGTAAGTGACTCACCTGGTGATACCTGGACCAAGTTGATGATGTATCTGCAGTTTAATCATCTCAACACTTTTGCATACCAAGAGCTTAAACAAAACTAAAGCTCGGTCAGAGCTAACAGGAACTGCATCTGTGGTTTGTTTGTTCATCCAAGCTTCTTGCTTCAGGCTCTGAGCACGCACACGGAGTGAAAAAGGGCATTTGATGCATCATTTGACTGTCCTTCTGCACACAGTTGACCAACTGATGTGCTGGGAGTTTTGACGTTCTAGTGATCTAGTGACCCTCGAGCTCTCGGCTAGCTATCGAGCTGGTGGGTAACAGACGTCTCCGAGAGGCCTCTCGGCCTGGGGCTCGGTCACTCAGGCACGGCTGGCTGCCGGCGGAGCTCACGGGCGCGTCACTGCAACTCCCCCTGGCTTCTGCTCCGCGGCTGCTGAGTGAGCCCTCATCTGGGACTCTCCTCAGCTCTTTCCGGGACAGTGGCGCAGCTGCCCCTCTGTTGGTCTTCCTTGGTCTCTTGTGTTCTGGGGGCCTCTGGATGTCTGGAGTTTTGATCTCCTCCATACCTGCTTCACGCCCTGGAGGCTGTGGCCCCCCCACACCCTCTAGCAGATCATTACATGAAGGAACCTTTTAAAAAAACAAAAAACCAAGCGCGTCCATGCTCACAGGTGTACACACGGGTGATCACACCCACAAACTACACCCTTTTTGGCTCCTACCTCAAAGCACACTGTGTTCTGTTGATCTTATGTGCTGCACAATAATGTTTAACATTTAGTATTTACTGTCATATTCCCATATATCATTGTGATGTTGTTTATTCTATTACTCTTGTTCTCTTCTGCTTGCTTTCTTTTTTCTTTCTCAACAGGTGATCCAGGTGATTGATATATGCTTTTTTTTTTTCTCTGCTCATTCTGTTGGTTTTTGTTTTTTGCCCTTCTCCCCCGTCCCTCTTCTCAGCTGTTTCTCTTTCCCTCTTTCTTTCTCCCCTTCTTTCCCCCAGTCCAGTCTGTCCCGTATTCAGCAAGTGAAAATAAAATAAACAATAAAAGGTGAATCAAATGGACCATTACGGCAAGGCTGGGATGGTCAGTTTGGTAAAGTAAATCCGTTGGGCATCTTTCTTTGCCTTTAGACAACAATTCTGATGCAAAAGAGCCAAACGGGACAGGCCAAAAAAAAAAGGAAAAAAAAAAAAAAAAAAAAAAAAACAGACGTCTCCGAAAACGTCGAAGCACTTTTGCAAATATGCAATATCTTGATAAACCGAGCAGATATTTGAAATTTACACACCCACATTGTCGACTGAAAATGTTAAAAGTTTATTTTGTGACCCAGACAGATTAATAAGAGTAATTTTAAAACATAGTAGCGGCCGCCATTGCCATTTGGCTGGGCCACGCTAGGAATTCTGGGATATGGTGGGCCACGAAGGACACACCCGACCCATCCTCCAAATTCGGAGAAATGCTGATGCATTTGTCGGCTGCATTCGGAGGAGTCTACGAATTTGGACAGCCTTCGGCGCGTCGCTGTGACGTAATTGGTCTACAAGTTTTTGGACACGACCAGAGCAATACGGGAAGAGTACGGCGTTATTTTTGTGCCACTATTCTGAGCGCACGTAAAAAAATGAGCGCACGTAAAAAAAGGTTTGCACCTTAGTTTGCGTCTTAGTTTGCACTTACACCTGCAAATTTTTTTACGTGCGCTCAGAATAGTGGCACAAAAATAACGCCAGAGGGAGAAGGCTGCAACCCATAATGCAGGGCTCTAGCGTGCGACCAAATTTTTCAGTGGTGCAACTAAAAAAAATCCTAGGTTGCACTGGTGCGACCAGCAGCTGTTCAAATAAAAAAGAACAGAAAAAAAGTCTCCGCAACTCTGAAAGTCTCTGTGTGGTCAACAACATACACACATTATGCCCCTATCGTGGTCTAAACCAATCAGTGATAGCCAGGGGCGGGACCTCTCTGATTGGCCGTGGTCCAGATATTTCTGTAGTCCTTCGTGTGTACATTTGAAAGTGCAGGTGGATGGAGAGAGGTGAGTAGTTTGAATAAAGCTCACAGATTCTGATGCGTCGATGGTCCGGACTTTGTGTTTACATCTTTTTTGCGCTCGATTCTGAGCTGCAGGTTTTCTCTCTCTCCAACCAAAATTCACTGAACCAGCAGCAAAAGAAGATCCAAACTACGCTTCAAATTTAATAAATATCGTTATTAATTCACTCTTACTTTTGCAGTTTTTCTTCCAAATCACACTTCATGTGCAGCTCTCTCTCTCTCTCTCTCTCTCTGTACTTCAAGAACAGTTTCCCATCTCAAATCTCTGTTTTCTGCATTATTCATTCACTTATTACCCACCAGTCTACTGTTGTTTGCAGTGCTGTCGACCGCTGTCTTTTTTTCCCTTTTTTTAACTTAAATGACCTCGGACAAGAAAGCCTAATTTCTGCTGTTCAATACTGAAGAAATTTATACTTTTTAAAATTATACAAAATTGCAGGATATTTTTAAGGTAATCTGCTAAAAAAAAAAGCCAGGCCAGGAAAATCTCCTTCATGTTTTTCTGTGTTTTATCCTCAGTTACATTGACACAAAGGCATCTGCTATGATGCTTATACCTCTGGTGAAGTCTCACAAGTGTCAATACTAATAAATTATCAAAATAATAATATTTCTGACTGTCTGAGGCGAAATCGAATCGAATCGGGACCTTGTGAATCGGAATTGAATGGATTATAGAAATCAGTGATAATACCCTGCCCTATTGAGTAGTCTAGACCTGACTGAAGTGGATGTAGCTGTGGGTAATAAGAAAAAATGAAAAGAACTGTTGATAACTTTTTTGTTAAGGTAAGGCCTGATCTGTCTGAAATTCATAGCCAGTGCTCTGACACGGTGCCATCAATCTTTGAATGCTGAAAAAGCACAGTGTATCCAGAAAACACATTATATGCTGCGATAAATGCACTGCCCAACTGTCCCCTCGTCCCATTGCCTTTCAGCGGCAGGTAGCAGCAAATAGGTCGTCAGAGGAGGCCGAGATGATGATTACGTTTAACATCGTCTACAACATTACCAAAGAGTGCCAAAGCACTTTAAGCACAAGCACCTTTTCAGTAATTTTTCTTTCTTGTAGAACTGTGCTCCAAATGAAGAACTTTGTGTTGACAAGATTGTTAGTTAATCATTTACAAATTAATATTGTCTGTATAGACAGCAATTCCCCCCCCCCCCCAAAAAAGTGCACATGTAAAACTGCGGGGTTAAGCGATGCGGTTGAAAAATTTGGGTGCGCCTAACTTTTGTGCTGATGTGCCTAAGATAAAAACATTAGGCGCACCAGTGCAACTGCGGCAGAAAGTTAATCTAAAGCCCTGCCATAATGGCAATGATCAGTGGCTTGTGGATCTGAGGGCAGTCCACAGTAACCTCCCTGAACAGGGACCAGTAACCATCACCGTGGCAGACATCCAAGAAAGGGTCTCCAGTGTTGGACTTGGTTCATGCCTACTGGCTGAAGAAGCTAACTTAACTCCATGAGCGCCTGGCAGCACAAATGAACCAGCTGCTAGTTGATGAGAGACACCCGGAATGGCTAACCGAAGGCTGGACAGTCCTGATGCTCAAGGACCCACAGAAGGGGCCGGTCCCATCCAACTACCAACCAATAACCTGCCTCAGTACCACGTGGAAGCTCCTGTTAGGCATCATAGCGGCTAAGATGAACAGGCACATGGGTCAATACATGAGTGGGGCACAGAAAGGGATTGGCAAGAATACCAGAGGCACAAAACACCAGCTTCTGGTGGACTGAGCAGTCGCCCAAGACTGCAAGACTAGGCTGACCAACCTGTGCACTGCCTGGCTTGATTACAAGAAGGCCTATGACTCAATGCCCCACACCTGGATCCTGGAATGCCTAGAACTATACGAGATCAACAGGACCCTAAGAGCCTTCATCAGGAACTCAATGGGGATGTGGCAGCCCATAGCACAAGTTACCATCAAGTGCAGGATCTACCAAGGAGATGCTCTGTCCCCACTGCTGTTCTCCATACGCCTGAACCCCCTCAGTGAGATCATTGACAAGACTGGCTACGGATACAGACTACGGAATGGCAAGGCATACATGGAATGCCATAACCAAATGGCCGGCATAGTGTACAGAAACATCTGTGCCGAATATAACCTGGAAGTCCTGAGGTCAAAATGGGAGACGTCCCCTAGGGTGGTGGAGAATGACCGAGCTAAGATCCTGTTTGACTTCCAGATACAGACAGACATAATGGTGGTAGCTAACCAACCGGACATAGTGGTGGTAGACAAACAGAAGAAGACGGCCGTAGTGATCGATGTAGAGGTTCCGAATAACAGCAACATCGGGAAGAAGGAACACGAGAAGCTCGAGAAATACCAAGGGCTCAGAGAAGAGCTCGAGAAAATGTGGAGGTCCCAGTGGTAATCGGAGCACTAGGTGCGGTGACTCCCAAACTAGGCGAGTGTTGATCCCAGGAACAACAACGGAGATCTCTGTCCAGAAGAGCGCAGTCCTAGGAACAGCTAAGATACTGCGCAGGACCCTCAACCTCCCAGGCCTCTGGTAGAGGACCCGAGCTTGAAGGATAGACCACCCGCAGGAGAGGGGGAATTTGTTTTGTTTGTTTTTTATTTAGAAAAACCTGGAGAAGGTGACACAGGTGCTGCTGAAGAGTCAAGTGAATATTTTCATGTTGGTACTTGGTATGCTCACGCTGCTATTTATCTCCAACGTGATGGGATGCACATTAGAGTAATGGGCTCTTCAATGCATTCCTGTGGGACACTGTCTCATACTCCCATGATGGAAATCACTGCAGTTTGAGGTCAGATGAAAGTGAATCTGTTTTTCAGCCATTTATGTGTTCAAGCCTATAAATTGGTTCAATAATTGAATATATTCATGCAGCAGGTATGTTACATCTTTAATGTAACTAAAGGAATGAGTGAAATGTTTTTACAGATGATTTCAACCTGAAATTGTGAACACGTCTTGCTGCACATTTGTTCCATTATATGTACAGTAAATGACCGTGGTAATGTGGCCAGGCCAGTGATGGAACTTCATCATGTTTCAGGGCCTTTGGGGACAAAATGAAGAGAGAGAGACTGAGAATCTCAGCTGGTATAAGGTGTAAACGATGAGATCGAAGACAAAGTGAATATAAATGAGGATGTTTTGCTCCTCTTGCAGAGGCCGTGGTGAGGCAGCGGTGAAGGCTCTGAACTCAGAGGGACTGAAGCCCCTGTTTCACCAGCTGGACATCGACGATCTGAACAGCATCAAAACCGCTGCTGAGTTCTTCAAACAGAAATACGGAGGAGTGGACGTCCTCATCAATAACGCTGCAATAGCTTTCAAAGGTAATTAACTTCTTGTGCTGATGTATATCATAGTGCTGTGGAGCTGCACACACTGATGTTGTAATGTTGACGGAGATCACGCTGTCTCCTCAGTGGCAGACACGACTCCGTTTGGCATCCAGGCGGAGGTGACTCTCAAGACAAACTTCTTCTCCACCAGAAACATGTGGACTGTCTTCAGTGAGATCATCAAACCTGGAGGTACAGCTGGACCCAGTCTGCATCATATTTTACTTGAAAGTTTGCATTTTTAATTGAGTGAGCGTACATGTCAGTAACTGATAATGAGAAACTTTTAGTTTTTAAATATATTAGACATCAATCAGGAAGAGTTGTTTGGAGTCTTCTTCTTGCTATGATGTCTGTATCCTAGCTGTATGCCAGTTCGCTTCTGCAGATGATAAAACTATGCATCTTCGATTATGCAGCCTCCCTTGCTATTTGTCCTCCAAATTAATTTTAAGACCTCCTTCAGCATGGCTTACTGAGATTTATTTCTGCCTGACAGGCAGGAGAGCAGAGGACAGATGAGAAGAATAGGCATTGGCTAAAGAAAGCAGGAAAGCTTTTTCACAGCAGCCATTCTGATACATCATAGCTACATAAACACGGGTCTAAAAAAACAAGAACACACATTTAACTGAACATCAGAAGTCCTCCTGGAGAACCTGCTCAAAGCTTATCCATCAGTCTCTGAAACAAACCTCAGATGGAAGCTGTTTGGAGTTTAAAGTTTAAAGGACTCTAAGAGCACGAAGGAGACAAACGTCCTGTTTGTTTTCCATCTTCAGATTCTTGTGTGTGTACGTCTGTGTGTTTTAGGTCGTGTGGTGAACGTCTCCAGCATGAACTGCGTCAGTGGTTTGAAGAAGTGCAACTTGGACCTCCAGCAATGTTTCCGCAACGAGAACATCACAGAGGAGGAGCTGGTGGAACTGATGCAACGATTTGTCGATGAGGCCAAGAAAGGCGAACATAAAGAGCGCGGCTGGCCTGACGGGGCCTATACAGTGTCTAAAATTGGATTGACCGTACGTTTGATTAATGTGTTCGCTGTTATTAACCAGAGACATGAACATTTGACCTGAAACCATATTATGAGACACTGATTATATTTGTGTGTGGATGTTTTTAAAGGTGCTGTCCGTGATTCATGCTCGTCGTCTGAGCAAGGAGAGACCGAATGATGGGGTAACTGAAATATATAACTAACAATGCAGAACTTCTATATTCAGTGGGGTTTTTGTCATGGTTTTATGTCCATTAAATCGTTGTTGCTAACATTTTGTTTTTAAATTTGATTCTTTTAAAAGATCCTTTTGAACGCCTGCTGCCCAGGATGGGTGCGCACTGACATGGCTGGACCAACTGCTCCCAAGTCACCAGACGAGGGCGCTGTCACACCGGTCTACCTGGCTTTGCTGCCATCTGGAGCCAAAGAGCCTCATGGAATGTATCTCTCGGACAAGGAAGTCCAGCCGTGGTGAAAGAGAGTTTAACATGAAAAATAATTTGCAAAGAAAGTTTGTCTCTGAAAAGACTGTTCAGAAGTGGTGATGAGCGTGTGAGACTCGCAGTGTTTCCACATCAGCGATAACAAAATGGGGTGAAATCGAAACTGTGAAACATTTAAAGAATGAAAGTCACCCAACAACAAAAAAACTGTAACATAAACTGACATTGCTAGACGGGAAGCTCTCATTAATTCACTTTAACAGCAGAAGTATGTACTCTAATTTTGATTTCATTAAGGACTATTTGCAACAATTTTCTCGCCCCTTTAGTGTTATAGCCATCACTGAAACTTGGTTCAATGTCGATAAAGGAATAGATTTTTGTTTGAATGGATATGATTTAAAATACATGAATAGATTAAATAAGGCGGGCGGCGGGGTTGCTATATATGTTCATAACTCTATAAAATATAATGTTGTAACAACTATGTCTATGGCTATTGATGGAATTTTGGAATGTTTGACTATTGAGATTATGAATGAAAAAAAGAGAAATGTTATAATAAGTTGTATATATCGGACACCCAGTTCAAGTATTGACACTTTTAATGAATGGATAGAAAAAACGTTTGCTTCGGTGAACCAAAAATTACTATTTATCTGTGGTGATTTTAACATTGATTTGCTAAATCCAACAAGGTTAAAAGCCATTGATGACTTTACTGACACAATGGCTTATCACTATATCCAACAATAACAAAGCCAAGCAGAATAACTTCACATAGCGCCACTATTATTGACAACATTTTTACTAATGTCATGGATTTCCAAATTAATAGTGGTCTGCTTGTCTGTGATATAACTGACCACTTACCAGTTTTTACTTTGTGTGACTGTGATTTAAAAAAAAATAGATACCAAGATCATGATAGCAAAGCGAACAATAAATGAAGAAGCAATTCATGCCTTCAATTTCGATTTAGCACAACAAGATTGGAGTTCGGTGTATGAAGAGTCAGATGTGGACAAGGCTTATGATAATTTTCTAGATATTTTTACTATGTGGTACAATAAACATTGTCCTGTAAACGAACACATGACAAAGAAAAAAAAGATAAAAAGTCCTTGGCTCACAAAAGGAATTATTAATGCTTGCAAAAAGAAAAACAATCTGTATAAACAGTTTATCAAAGTAAAAACAAAAGAAGTGGAACAAAGATATAAAGCATATAGAAATAAATTGACTGATATTATAAGAACGAGCAAACAACTTTATTATAGAAGAAGATTATATGAAAATAAAAACAATATAAAAGGAACTTGGGATGTGTTAAACAACTTAATTAAACAAGGATCTTCTGGAACATCATATCCTGAATATTTTACTGATGCAAATGGTGAAAATCACAACATGAGTAATATTGTCGATGGGTTCAATAAATTCTTCATAAATGTTGGCCCTGAACTAGCAGCGGACATCCCGTGTCATAAAAATGAAAATATCAGTAATATAAAATCAAATCCCTTTTCACTGTTCCTCTCAGCTACAAATGAGCAAGAAGTAATAAATATCACATTAAAATGTAAAAGTAAGTCTTCAATGGATTATCATGACATAAATATGTCTGTAGTTAAACAGGTTATTCTGAATATTGCTAGTCCCTTAACATATATCTGTAATTTATCATTTCAGTCCGGTTGTTTTCCAAAAAAAATGAAAATTGCGAAAGTAATACCACTATATAAAAGTAATGACAAACACAGTTTTACCAATTATAGGCCTATTTCTCTACTGCCTCAATTCTCAAAAATTCTAGAAAAACTTTTTAATTCAAGATTAGAAAAATTCCTTGAAAAACATCAAATAATAAATGTTGGTCAGTATGGTTTCAGAACGCAAAGAACCACTTCAATGGCGATAATTGAGGCAGTAGAAGAAATTACTGATACACTGGATAAAAATAAATATGCAGTTGGTATTTTTGTTGACCTCAAAAAGGCCTTCGACACAATCAATCACTCAATTTTACTGGATAAATTGGAAAGATATGGTATTCGAGGGAAAGCTGGTAACTGGTTAAAAAGTTACCTAACAGGTCGGGAACAATATGTTAGCATAGGGCATTACCATTCAGAGAAACTTGGTATTACATGTGGTGTTCCCCAAGGGTCAGTGTTGGGACCAAAACTTTTCAATGTATACATAAATGATATTTTTGATGTTTCTCAAGTACTTAAACTCATACTGTTCGCAGATGACACCAACATATTTTTCAGTAGCGATGATTATACTGATCTTGTAATGACTGTAAACAGAGAGCTAAAATTAATAAAAAAATGGATGGACATAAATAAATTATCATTAAATATAAATAAAACTAAAGCAATGTTTTTTGGTAATTTAAAATATAATATAGAATTACCAATTATCATTGAAGGTGTACCAATTGATAATGTGAGTGAAAACAAATTTTTGGGAGTTATAATTGATAACAAAATTTCATGGAAACCCCACGTCAGACACATAAAAACCAAAATTTCCAGAAGCCTCGCAGTTTTGAACAAAGTGAAACAATTCCTTGATAAAGATGCACTTCGTACTCTGTACTGTACCCTGGTTCTTCCATATCTTACATATTGTGTGGAAGTGTGGGGAAATGCATATAAAAATACAACTAATCCATTAGTCACAGTACAGAAACGAGCACTGCGTATTATTCACAAGGCTGGTTATCTAGATCATACTCACAAATTCTTTCTTCAGGCAAAGTTACTTAAATTCCAGGATCTGGTTAATTACAATACATCCATAATTTTTTATAAAGCTTTTACTAAACTTTTACCGGCAAATTTACAAACTAGATTTGAAATTCGAGAAAAGGTTTATAATGTGAGAGGCTTTGGAGAATTCAAATTACCCAGAACTCGAACAACCCGTAAAGGCTTTTGTGTGTCTGTATGTGGTGTGAAAATCTGGAACAGTCTGAGTTTACAATTGAAACAATGCAAAAATATTCATAGATTTAAATTTCTCTACAAACAGTTGGTCTGGTCACAGTATACTCAATGATGGGTTTTAGTGTGCTCTGTAATGTCTGTCCTCTTACCATTGCTGGTATGGATTCCAAAATAAAAAATAAAAAATAAAGTGTGCGTATGTATGTACATATATGTACTTGTGTGTGTAGATATATATGTATGTATATGTATGTGTGTCTGTTACTTGTAGTTATTACTGCCTGTTACCTGTGGTAATGCAATTTATAATTTATATATTCTGTATTCAGTTATGAAGGCTCTAATTGTTGGTTGCGAGCTGCCGCTTAGATGCTTGTATCTGCCCGGGGCTGTTGATGGGTCTGTATGCAATGATGGGCGTAGCTGTGGGAAGTTTATTGTTTTTTTTTGTTGATGAGTGAGTATAGGGGTGGGATTTAATAAGTTTTCTTCGTCCCACTCCTTTTTCAGGCAAGTTTTGTTTTTTGTTTTGTGTATTTTATGTTCAATATAGGTATTTGTTGTGCCTGAAAATGAATAAATAAATGAAATGAATGAATGAATTGCTAAAGCTCAGGGATGTTTTTTTTAGGACAGAGTTTAACTCTTATCCAAATATTTTGATAATAAAACCAAAATTGTTCATTTTATTCTCAGTGTGAAGGACCGAGCAGTGAAGGAAACTTAGGCACAGGTTAAAGTCCAAAAAAATGATTTTTTATTTAACCCAAAAAACATAATTGGTTAACTCATGCAAAAAGAATCAAAATCTTGGGCCCATAAAAGAGGTCAAACTAACAAAAACTCTACTCAAAGTTGACAACACTACTGATAACTCAAACAAACTGACCTAACTTAATGAGACAAAGGGGAAACTTAAATAGTGGCTGATCAGCCCACAAAAACAGGAGAAGGGGTAAAACACACAAAACCTAACTAAACCAAACATAATGAACTCCAATTCCTCCCCATGGTCCTGAGTTATGGTATGAACCAATTTGTAGTCTTCCTTTAAAGCTCGCTCTGCCCCTTTTCCACCTCTTGGCTCCTTAATCAAGGGACTGGAACAGCTGCAACTAAGGTAACTCAGAAAACAAAAAATTAATCATACATAACAGTGTAAACTAAAATGTGCGCACTTATTTTAGAATGCAGTGTTATGTGGATATGTGAATTAACTCTAAACCAAAACCAGTTATTTATTGTCCTGTAAATAAATTCCTATATTTAAAGAAAGAAATGTGAATGCAAGGTTACTTATAAGCCTCTACACTAACATGGTGATATTACCACTGTGTGGCTGTAAGTGCAGCCATCACACTCAGTAACAGTACAGTACTGTGTTATGTGTGTGTCTGCTAGCTGGAATGAATCAAAATGAAAGTGAATCCATGAAATGTTGAATTGTCGGCAAAGCCTTCAGTACATAACATTTTCATATCTTTGACATCATAAACTTGCCTTAACTGGATTAAGCTAATTGTTCAGAATTACTAGAATTTTATACAAAATGCTGTTTTTTTGTGTTTCTTTAAAATAAAACGTGGATCTCCAGTCAAAATACCAAATAAAGTGACTTCAAAACATAAGGTTGAGTGGTCTGAATGTTACAGTGTCCCTGTATTACACACCCAGAGTGCATCAGCCACTCCTCCACCATCTTCACCTTTTCTTTGGTTTGTCCAGTTTCCTCTTCACGTTTCTGTAAGGAAATCTGTCTCCAGCATCTCGGAGCTCTCGGATATTTTCTCTATAATAAGATTCTTTGGAACATTTTTGGCCATTTTGAGAATAAGCAAACCTGTAAAAGCTGATGCTCTGCACTTAACCAGCGTATAAACAATTGTCTGTTTAATCAGGACAGCAGCAGTTTTCAGCTGTATTAACAGAATAATTTTTTTCATTTTGGTTCAGTATTGAATGTTATTGTTATATGTGTACTTTTAATATTCAACTACCTGTTAGTTTATCATTGCTTTACATGCTGATAATGTTCAAAACTCCACCCAGCTTCCCTCCCACTATTTGCAGTATATCATTCATTGTCCTCTGCATCCCTCTCAGTGCTGCTACAGCTCCCTTCAGAATCACAACAGCAGTAAGTAAGAAACCTTTTTTATCTTTTGTTCCACATTTGGTAGCTGACTGTTTCTTAAAATCTTCTCATAATTCTGAGGAAATGGTTATATCTACAGTGGGGCAAAAAAGTATTTAGTCAGCCACCGATTGTGCAAGTTTCCCCACCTAACATGATGACAGAGGTCAGTAATTTGCACCAGAGGTACACTTCAACTGTGAGAGACAGAATGTGGAAAAAAAATAAAAAATCCATGAATTCACATGGTAGGATTTGTAAAGAATTTATTCGTAAATCAGGGTGGAAAATAAGTATTTGGTCAATAACAAAAATACAACTCAATACTTTGTAACATAACCTTTGTTGGCAATAACAGAGGTCAAACATTTACTATAGGTCTTTACCAGGTTTGCACACACAGTAGCTGGTATTTTGGCCCATTCCTCCATGCAGATCTTCTCGAGAGCAGTGATGTTTTGGGGCTGTCGCCGAGCAACACGGACTTTCAACTCCCGCCACAGATTTTCTATGGGGTTGAGGTCTGGAGACTGGCTAGGCCACTCCAGGACTTTCAAATGCTTCTTACGGAGCCACTCCTTTGTTGCCCGGGCGGTGTGTTTTGGATCATTGTCATGTTGGAAGACCCAGCCTCGTTTCATCTTCAAAGTTCTCACTGATGGAAGGAGGTTTTGGCTCAAAATCTCACGATACATGGCCCCATTCATTCTGTCCTTAACACGGATCAGTCGTCCTGTCCCCTTGGCAGAAAAACAGCCCCATAGCATGATGTTTCCACCCCCATGCTTCACAGTAGGTATGGTGTTCTTGGGATGCAACTCAGTATTCTTCGTCCTCCAAACACGACGAGTTGAGTTTATACCAAAAAGTTCTACTTTGGTTTCATCTGACCACATGACATTCTCCCAATCCTCTGCTGTATCATCCATGTGCTCTCTGGCAAACTTCAGACGGGCCTGGACATGCACTGGCTTCAGCAGCGGAACACGTCTGGCACTGCGGGATTTGATTCCCTGCCGTTGTAGTGTGTTACTGATGGTGACCTTTGTTACTTTGGTCCCAGCTCTCTGCAGGTCATTCACCAGGTCCCCCCGTGTGGTTCTGGGATCTTTGCTCACCGTTCTCATGATCATTTTGACCCCACGCGATGAGATCTTGCGTGGAGCCCCAGATCGAGGGAGATTATCAGTGGTCTTGTATGTCTTCCATTTTCTGATGATTGCTCCCACAGTTGATTTTTTCACACCAAGCTGCTTGCCTATTGTAGATTCACTCTTCCCAGTCCGAGGCTGGCGTGAGGTTCTGGGGGTTCACCGTCTCCGGGCTGGGGCCCTGGCTGGGCCTTGGGGGCTTGGGTCCTGGTTGGTGTGTCGTCGGGGTTGTGGGCGGGTGGGTGTATGGGGGCCCAGCCCTGGCGCGCGGTGCCGCCAGTGCATCGAGCCACCCGGGGGGCTCTTCAACTGGTGGGGGAGGCTGTTACATCTTGCAGGAGCTCTCCTCTCTCCAGGAACTCACTCTGTAGGAGGGGGAGATATAGGAGAGGTGGAGGAAGAACTCAGCCTGGGTGTCTATTGTCTTGTGTAGTCTGGAAGATGAGTGGATGACGGGGTGGGTGCAGTTTTCTCTGTGGGGCCGGGCGGCGCTGCTGAACTGGGCCCCGGTCCGGATGGGCCTGGGCCCCCTTGCCCTGGTGGGTTGCAGAGTATGGGGGTGCCTACTGGGTTCAGCTGGCCGCAGGGAGGGGCCTCCCTCTTCCCGCTGCACCACAATCACCCACACATGCAGGGCCTTGGGGTAAAGGTGTGTCACCAGGGTGCAGGGGAGGCATCCCCCCCTCTGTCCCCTTCTGGCTGCCTGTGCCTCAATTTTATCCCACAACTTAGACACTCACATTACTCACACTCTCATAACACATACATATAGGACCTCTGCTTCTCTCCACCCCAGGGAAGAAGGTAACACTACCTGGATCTGGGTGCAGTTTCCCCCTCCAGGGGCAGGGGTACCTAGACCTGGGGTATAGAGTACGCTTTCCGTACGCGTTCCGGGATAGTGGCGCGGCTCTTCCTTGGTCTCTTGTGCTCTGAGGGCCTCTGGATGTCTGGAGCCTGGATCTCCTCCATACTTGCTTCATGCCCTGGAGGACGGGGCTGTGGCTCCCCACACCCTCTAGCAGATCATTACATGAAGGAACCTTTTAAATACAAGCGCGTCCATGCTCACAGGTGTACAAACGGGTGCTCACACACACAAATGACACCCTTTTTGGCTCCTACCTCAAAGCACACTGTGCGCTGTCGATCTTACGTGCTGCACAATGATGTTTAATATTTAGTATTTACTGTTACATTCCCATAGATCATCGCGATGATGTTGTTTATTATATTGCTCTCTTTTTTTACTTGTTTTCTCTTTTTTCTTTCTCAACAGGTGATCCAGGTGATTGATAAATGTATTTTTTGTCTGTTTGTTTTGTTGGTTTTTGTTTTTTGCCCTTTATCACTGTTCCTCTTCCTCGCTGTTTTTCTTTCCCTACCTCTCTATCTTTCTCTTTCCCCCAGTCATCTCTGTCCCGTGTGTAGCAAGTGAAAGTAAAATAAAATAAACAACACCCCCCCCCCCAAAAAAAAAAAACAACAACAACAACAACAAAGAAACAGAAGTCCTCTGCAGAGCTGAATAATTAAACAAAACACCAGAAATACCACCCTTATTGCAGAACATGGTGGAAGTAGCATCATGGGTGTTGCTTTGGAGCAGCAGTGAACGGCAGTTCTTTGTATGCATTTTAGGTCGTGTGGTGAATATCTCCAGCAGCGTTTCCGCGTTTAACTGAAATCAAAGAAAATAAAATGCTTTTAATTAAGACTCATTTCGTGTCAAAACAATTAATGAACTTAAAAGTAAGGTTTTTAAAAGCACCTCATTTTAATAAATCTACAATGTAAATGTATTGTAAACTTGATCTTTGTGAAAGCGGCTCCACATTTCCCATTTTCATCTTCCCTCTTCAGGTATCCTTCCCCTGGACTCCAGCTTCTCGGGACTCTGTGAGGTCATTGACACCGATGAATATTATTTAGGTGAGATGCACGCTCTCTCACATCTTTATTATGTGAATTTTCTTTTTCCTACTTTCATCTATCAGATTTTATGACATAGTAAACTTACTTCTAAATTCTTTTAGGTCTATGTTATGTTTTTTATTCTGACTCTTGACTTTACTAAATATCACAGCACTGACTCACCGATCATTTCAGAAAAAGGGTCACTCTGATCTAAAAGGTGAACCCGTTCTCGGCTCTGCTTCAAAGTCGACGGGCAGAATGTTTTTGTGTGTGTCCACCTTACCTCTGCACCGCATGAACTTTCAACTTTTTTGAATCAGAACTTTCAGATTGAAAGAAATGTAAAAGCACCTGAAGTGCACACACTGCCCTGATCCACCCCCATAGTCTCTGACTACATTTATAATCTTTGGAAAAGAACGGAGTGGCGAAGGTGCTGACGACGTCACACTCGCCACAGAATCACACTTTCCTGGAGCAGCTTTGGCCCAGCGTAGGTGCGTACCGACCCACGCTGACATTTCTGTAGCTCGCATTGAAAAACTTGATGATGATCTTTGAAATGTTCTCCAAAATCACATTTTGAGATACCGAAACTGGCCTTTTCTTGTCATTCCTTGTCATGTTTTCTGAGCTGCAGTGACTCATTCTCTCATATGTGTGTTTATGTGTGAAGCCAGAGTTATTCCAGTGTATAACAGCTCATCAGAACTGCTGTCGGCGGTTATGGAGGAGGCGGGAGGACTGGGAGTGGATATCGTTGTTGACTCTGGAGGTAAAAAAATAAAATTGCTTTTCCTCACATCTTCTCCTTCTAGTTTAGATACTTGAAGTTTCTACACTATCTGGATGTCCAATCACGCAAAACTTCAGTTTTACAGATGTTTGCAGCCACTCAACAAGGCACCTTTGATGAGTTGTGATGGAATGACTAAAATATCTGTAATATAAAGACTTCCTGCCACAGCTTGTATATTGAGACTGTGTCGTGCACCTGTTTTATACGTCGTGGACACACCTGTGCTCCTCTCATGACTGTCCTCCATCCTTCATTGATGCATCCTTCAAGGTGCTGCAGTCAGACATCTGGTCACAGACAGGATGAAGAGGCACAAATCAGACACATTATAAAAGACATTTGTGTATGTTTGTGTGTGTGTGTGTGTGTGTGTGTGTGTGTGTGTGTGTGTAGTTTACTCAAATTACTTCCACACAAACATGACATCATCAGTGTGCTGGGAGTGGGCGGCCACTGGGTTACATCCCACCAAGACCTGCAGGTGAGCTGGGGTCAGACTCAACAGCGGCATCATAAATTGATAACTTCATAGTTTATTATTACTATTTGAACAGAAATAACCTCTCTGGCTTTAAAGCATCTGAATGCAGCTCAGCTAGGGGAGGGTCTGTGCTGACAGACGTGGGTTACTGACCTGATAGCCTGACTGCCTCTGGGTGGGTCCGAGGGTGGCGTGAGGTTCTGGGGGTTCACCGTCTCCGGGCTGGGGCCCTGGCTGGGCCTTGGGGGCTTGGGTCCTGGTTGGTGTGTCGTCGGGGTTGTGGGCGGGTGGGTGTATGGGTCTGTCTTCAGTATCACTTTCCTCACCTCTCTGTGTCTCGCAATTTGCAGTTGGATCCTCCAGATTGCAGATTACTTTATTTAAAATCAGCCTCTGTGTCCTTCCTCAACCCTGAAGTCTGGACAGCATCATCATCGCAGCAAGGAAGATACCTCCGTATCCTGTTCTTGCAGCATATAATCTAAAACCTTAACCCTGTAATGTGCATTTCTGAAGCCTTAACTGACTTTTGCAGATATTCTGAAGGATATCGTGGAGAAGATGTCATGATCCTACAAACCTTCCTAAAAGTTGAGAAATGCCTAAATATATAGAGAAATGCCGAAATATTGTCCTCCTCGCAGTACAGCTCATCCATAACCCAACCCACGTGTTCCACTTGTTTTTCCGGGGATGCGCACCGATCCTGCGCAGAACGCCGCCCTGCTTTTCTTCTTTTTCTGTTTTTTTTACAGTCGTACATTTTCATGTGCAGCGCTTTTTGTCCTCTCTGCAGCCTCATTCAGGACCAAACCCCAGCTTCAGTAAGTGTGAGGCCTCCGCTACATCTTACAGTTTTCGTTTGTCGGCAGCTTGTTTGAATTTTAGCGGATTTAAGGAGGCGTCGGGCCGACCTGCAAACTGAAAGTCAGCGTTATGTAAGAGAGAGAGAGACGCTGGTGAAAAGTCTTCTGATTTTCTTCGATCAAAGGCTTTTAAACGGGAAGTTTGGACAAATTATTAATTCCACGCTGTAATTTACAGTCACGTGCTGTTTGCACATGCCTCGTAAAACCAGTGTTGTCAATTTAGCGACTTTGACGCTATATTTAGCGAGTTTTCAGACCCCCTTCGCGACTTTTTTCCTGAAAAGCGACTAGCGACAAATCTGGCGACTTTTTCTGGTGTTATTAGAGACTTATTTATGACGGTTTTTTTTACGTGAACGAGGGTATCGCCCCTACTCTCAACAAGCAGCGGTTGCTGTCGTTGGCACCTCGCCCGCGCCAAAGCGCTCACAGGTGGAGGATGGTCCTCACGCAGCTGCTATCAGGGTAGGAGATGTTCACCTCTATGCGTCCAAACTGCAAATGAATCGCGCATGAGCGAAGCCGCTGCTCCCGCACTGACTAACGCAGTCAGTTCTTCACTGTTATGCTGTTTTGTGGATCACAAGGTTTAAAACTACTCATAAACACACACACACACACACACACACACAAAGTAACTCCACCAGAGTGCCTATTTCGGGTCACTTTTGCCGGTGCAAACCCGGATAAAGGTGCAGGGTTGGGATTGTGACATTAAAAAAAAACAAACAACAATTGCTAAAAGAAATTTAATTTGTAGTTCTAAATAAATTCTAAATGCATTTAAGACGTTTTTTACTCACTTTGTCTCTTCCACGATGTTATTTCTCTCTCCAACAACGTAGTTTACAATTAAACGAAACTTATTTAATCCACATTCTGCAGTGCATTTCAAAGCTGCAGTATGTGCATTCAATTCATTTCTCCCCTGAAACTATTGGAGCAATATATGTAGATTTGTTTTCCCACTATTTTTCTCTCTGGAACTGTCATCGTGACTCAGCAGGCTTCCGTTTTTCACTTTGACCTCTACGCACTTACAGAGCTGACTCACTTTATCTAAACGTAAGTCTGTTTGCCTCCTGTTGGTGTGTTTAACGCAGCGGTTGTCAAACCCTCTTTCACAAACAGAGAAAAACAGCCATGAAAAACTTTTGTTTGACATCCGCGAAACTGCTCATTTACCCGTGCAGCGCCCTACATGTACAATATCCAAGTAAGAAATACAGGAGATGAGTGATCTGGTTTACAATGAGGCACTGTTTCAATTCTGCTTTAAAAATATGCAGAACATCCCTTTATCCTAATTAAAGGGGGGGGGGGGAGAGGAGATGTGTGTATTCATGATCGTTTATGTTAATGAGAGTGTGGGGAGTGAGTTGGAGGGCGGGGTGGGGTGGGCTGCTTTTAACCATGTAAAGCACTTTGTGCTACATTTTTTGTATGAAGAGTGCTTTATAGATAAAGATTGATTGATAATAAGCTATTCCAGTATTTACTTCCTTAAACTGACAGTGCACTTTTTTCCCTCACTGATTTTTCCCCTTAGACTTCCACCAGGCCTGAAGCTGCACTTAGATGTAACATACATATTCACGGTTGGGCCAGTTATCCAACAGCTACAGATGAAAAACTGGGGAGAGAATTTAAAAACTAAAGCAGACAAACACTAAATTGAGAAGGAAATAGGCCATCTATAGTATCTGACACATAAAGGACACACTTGGAACAAAGGGACAGAAAACTCAGGCGGTGGCTGCCCTCCCATGCAACCACCGTGTCAGGGCAGGCACCCCAGCCTCAGTGAGCTAACTGTGCCTTCAGGCTGCAGCAACTAGGAAAACTGCACAGCCCAGAGAACCAAATAAAAGTCTACATTGGGGCTGGACTGTATGCCTGCACAGGGACACAGGAAAAAGTGACAGCACTGTGTAGCATAGAGTGGAGAAAAAGTCAAAAACACCTGCCAGAAAATTTTCGTGCAGGAACCCCCCCCCCCCCCCCCCCCCCCGCCTTTTTTTTTTTTAAACGTTTCCCACACAAATAAAAAATAAAACAACACAGATGATTGTGCTTAGCTGTGAGCACTGGGTCGTGATGCTGACATCTCAGTACATTCATGTCAGGCTGCAATTAAATGAATATTTTAGAGAATTCTTTAATTTTATCTGTTTGTACGATTTTTTTTTTAATATAATAAAAAAATCAAATTCAGCCTGATAATGTCGCTAAAACTTTATTTTTCTTAGATAGCCATTGCTCCCAGAGCAGGGCCCACCTCCAAGTTGAACCAACACTTGTGTGAACTCATGACTTCAGACACTGATGCCTCTCTCTCTTTGTACAGACATGTCAATCCGAGTTGCCGTGGTAACTGGAAGTAACAAGGGCATTGGTCTGGCCATTGTCCGAGCGCTCTGCAAGCAGTTTGAAGGAGACGTTTACCTCACTGCCAGAAATGTGTAAGTGACTCACCTGGTGACACCTGGACCAAGTTGATAAATGTTCACGTATCTGCAGTTTAATCATCTCAACACTTTTGCATACCCAGAGCTTAAACAAAACTAAAGCTCGGTCAGAGCTAACAGGAACTGCATCTGTGGTTTGTTTGTTCATCCAAGCTTCTTGCTTCAGGCTCTGAGCACGCACACGGGGGTAAAAAAGAACGTTTGATTATTTCAACCTGAAATTGTGAACACGTCTTGCTGCACATTTGTTCCATTATGTGTACAGCAAATGACCGTGGTAATGTGGCCAGGCCAGTGATGGAACTTCATCATGTTTCAGGGCCTTTGGGGACAAAATGAAGAGAGAGAGACTGAGAATCTCAGCTGGTATAAGGTGTAAATGATGAGATTGAAGACAAAGTGAATATAAATGAGGATGTTTTGCTCCTCTTGCAGAGGCCGTGGTGAGGCAGCGGTGAAGGCTCTGAACTCAGAGGGACTGAAGCCCCTGTTTCACCAGCTGGACATCGACGATCTGGACAGCATCAAAACCGCCGCTGAGTTCTTCAAACAGAAATACGGAGGAGTGGACGTCCTCATCAATAACGCTGGGATAGCTTTCAAAGGTAATTAACTTCTTGTGCTGATGTATATCATAGTGCTGTGGAGCTGCACACACTGTTGACGGAGATCACGCTGTCTCCTCAGTGGCAGACACGACTCCGTTTGGCACCCAGGCGGAGGTGACCCTCAAGACAAACTTCCTCTCCACCAGAAAGATGTGGACTGTCTTCAGTGAGATCATCAAGTCTGGAGGTACAGCTGGACCTAGGGCTGTGCGATATGACCAAAATCTCATATCCCGATAAAAGACCTCGACCGTCCCGATAACGATATAAATCATAAAAATTTTAAATTTTCTGTAAATTCTGTGAATCTCGGGCAGCTCGACTTGCGTGACGTGTTTCCAGCTGGGTGTCGTGTACCTGGAGTCGAGTGTTTTAACCGATGCATGAAACGATACATTTTTAGACATAAGTTGTAAAGGCCGCCGTTTTCTTTGTGAGTATTTATTTCACGGCGTGCTGCGGGGAAAAGCCTGTTCTAACGTTTGAGTCTAAGGTTTATTTTTTAGCACCTGGCGGCTCTTCTTTGTTCCTCATCCATAAACACTCTGCATACTTTTTCACGCGATTCAGTTTATTTTGAAAAGTTTCAACAGGATCTTGAGCTTTATTCTGAAAGGTTTATGTCGAAAATAAACAAGCGGACACGTGATGGTTTTACCGTCGTTGTTGCTAACGACAACGCATAAAAACAGTCGCTTGTCCGTCCTTAGTGTGGTTATATTAAATATAAGAGAAAGAGAGAACTTTAAGAAATTAATACAGCCACTACAGTGACCATCAGAACCATGAAAAAATATTGCCGTAAACAGTTTATTTTGCGACACCATGAAACAAATGATAGCGCAAAATGAAACGATAGATGTTTTTATATCGTCATCTGATATATATCGTTATATCGAACAGCCCTAGCTGGACCCAGTCTGCATCATATTTTACTTGAAAGTTTGCATTTTTAATTGAGTGAGCGTACATGTCAGTAACTGATAATGAGAAACTTTTAGTTTTTAAATATATTAGACATCAATCAGGAAGAGTTGTTTGGAGTCTTCTTCTTGATGATGTCTGTATCCTAGCTGTATGCCAGTTCGCTTCTTCAGATGATAAAACTATGCATCTTCGATTATGCAGCCTCCCTTGCTATTTGTCCTCCAAATTAATTTTAAGACCTCCTTCAGCATGGCTTACTGAGATTTATTTCTGCCTGACAGGCAGGAGAGCAGAGGACAGATGAGAAGAATAGGCATTGGCTAAAGAAAGCAGGAAAGCTTTTTCACAGCAGCCATTCTGATACATCATAGCTACATAAACACGGGTCTAAAAAAACAAGAACACACATTTAACTGAACATCAGAAGTCCTCCTGGAGAACCTGCTCAAAGCTTATCCATCAGTCTCTGAAACAAACCTCAGATGGAAGCTGTTTGGAGTTTAAAGTTTAAAGGACTCTAAGAGCACGAAGGAGACAAACGTCCTGTTTGTTTTCCATCTTCAGATTCTTGTGTGTGTACGTCTGTGTGTTTTAGGTCGTGTGGTGAACGTCTCCAGCATGGTTAGTGTCAGTGCTTTGAGCAAGTGCAGCCCGGACCTCCAGCAGCGTTTCCGCAACGAGAACATCACAGAGGAGGAGCTGGTGGAACTGATGCAACGATTTGTCGATGAGGCCAAGAAAGGCGAACATAAAGAGCGCGGCTGGCCTGACACGGCCTATGGAGTGTCTAAAATTGGAGTGACGGTACGTTTGATTAGTGCGTTCGCTGTTATTAAATCAGAGCCATGAAGATTTGACCTGAAACCATATTATAAGACACTGATTATATTTGTGTGTGGATGTTTTTAAAGGTGCTGTCCATGATTCATGCTCGTCGTCTGACCAAGGAGAGACCGAATGATGGGGTAACTGAAATATATAACTAACAATGCAGAACTTCTATATTCAGTGGGTTGTTTTTTTTTTTTTTTTGTGGTCTTGGGTCCATGAAATTAGGGGTGGGCGACAGAAACGATATAAATTTGGCCAACGATAGAGAATTGCGCTATCGCGATAGAGCGATAGCGCATGTTGATGATGTCATCAAGCTGCGCCTGTTTTGGTCAAAAGCATCGCAGCGGCTACAACCATTATCATCTGCAAATTATGGCGGGCGACAGTCACAGCAAAGAGATTAAGCACTTTTGAAGTATGGGGAAAGCCAAAAACTGTGCTTCCTCCACTTCCGTAACATTGATTCATTAATGTTGAATTCTCTCGCAGCTGTTCTATTCCCATAACTAACCTCGTATTGTGGATGAATGATCTCAGTTGTTCTCCTGACTGAAGTATGTATAGCATCCTGCTGTGCGATTGCATTTGTCCCAAACCACCAGAATCCCTCACGTTAACTTTTATCGAGTGGAAAAAAAAGTTGGCGTTCATCCTCCAGCTTCACTGTGCTAATGTTATGCTAACATAGCTGTGTCGCTAGCAATCACGTAGCACAACATTATATACCAGGTAGTCCAACTTCAGTAACCCTGCGAACGCCACTGCTGTTTAGTTTTCTGTCTTCATTTATGTTGGAAGTGGTAGTTTCAAAAATCTATCAGTCAGAACATGGTATGTCATGTTTAGGTGGAAACTAGCGAGCTAACTTCCTGTTAACTTCTAACTCCGTTAAATTTAATAAATTCTGTATTTACATATATCGCCCAGACCTACATTAAATCGTCGTTGCTAACAGATTTTGTTTTCATTTGATTCTTTTAAAAGATCCTGTTGAACGCCTGCTGCCCAGGATGGGTGCGCACTGACATGGCTGGACCAAAAGCTCCCAAGTCGCCAGACGAGGGCGCTGTCACGCCGGTCTACCTGGCTTTGCTGCCACCTGGAGCCAAAGAGCCTCATGGACAGTTTGTCTCTGAAAAGACTGTTCAGAAGTGGTGATGAGCGTGTGAAACTCAAAGCGATAACACAATTTGGTGAAATCGCAAAACTGTGAAACATTTAAAGAATGAAAGTCACCCAACATAACAAACAATCAGTAACATAAACTGACATTGCTAAAGCTCTGGGATGGGTTTTTTTTAGGACAGAGTTTAACTCTTATCCAAATAGTTTGGTAATAGAACCCAAATTGTTCGTTTTATTCTCAGTAACAGTACAGTACTGTGTGTGTGTCTGCTAGCTGGAACGAATCAAAATGAAAGTGAATCTTTGAAATGTTGAATTGTCGGCAAAGCCTTCAGTACATAACATTTTCATATCTTTGACTTCATATACTTGCCTTAACTGGATTAAGCTAATTGTTCAGAATTACTAGAATTCTATACAAAATGCTGTTTTTTTGTGTTTCTTTAAAATAAAACATGTGGATCTCCAGTCAAAATACCAAATAAAGTGACTTCAAAACATAAGGTTGAGTGGTCTGAATGTTACAGTGTCCCTGTATTACACACCCAGAGTGCATCAGCCACTCCTCCACCATCTTCACCTTTTCTTTGGTTTGTCCAGTTTCCTCTTCACGTTTCTGTAAGGAAATCTGTCTCCAGCATCTCGGAGCTCTCGGATATTTTCTCTATAATAAGATTCTTTGGAACATTTTTGGCCATTTTGAGAATAAGCAAACCTGTAAAAGCTGATGCTCTGCACTTAACCAGCGTATAAACAATTGTCTGTTTAATCAGGACAGCAGCAGTTTTCAGCTGTATTAACAGAATAATTTTTTTCATTTTGGTTCAGTATTGAATGTTATTGTTTTATGTGTACTTTTAATATTCAACTACCTGTTAGTTTATCATTGCTTTACATGCTGATAATGTTCAAAACTCCACCCAGCTTCCCTCCCACTATTTGCAGTATATCATTCATTGTCCTCTGCATCCCTCTCAGTGCTGCTACAGCTCCCTTCAGAATCACAACAGCAGTAAGTAAGAAACCTTTTTTATCTTTTGTTCCACATTTGGTAGCTGACTGTTTCTTAAAATCTTCTCATAATTCTGAGGAAATGGTTATATCCAAATATCCTCTTTTAAAATAAAAATGGACTGAAAACAGAGAGTACATTTTAATCATATCTCAACTTAAAAGTAGGTCTAATCATATTTTTACATGTTATAAAAAGATGTCCCAAATCGGTTTATTTTTTCTTGAAGTTTCATCAAGGCTGTCGTTCTTAACATTCAGGGGATTTCATAACATGTTTTCCTTTTTCGAATCTAATTTATGATCAAACTGATTTAATGCGATGCTATAATTCCACAGCCACATTTAAAACGGTTTCAAAAACATGAGTTTATATTAAAAATGAGTTTTATGATAAATTCTGCAAATTTTGATTTAATCCATCTTTAATTTCTTGTGTTTTTCATTGAAAATATATTTGGATTTGTCTGTTTTAACATGTCGTCATGACTCTGCAAGTCTTACAATCAGCCCTCTTACACTGCTGATAAGAGAACTGACCTACAACTAAGGAGCTATTCCATAAATATTCATACATGTTTTTTCTGATGTGGGAATACATGTGAATGCCTCAGCCTGATTCTCCTGATATTGTCCTGCAGCTTTATGTCCTCCAATCTGATAATCAGTGGCTCAACATGAAACTTCATACACTCATATCTCTCTTTCTGCATGTGCAGACATGTCGACCAAGGTTGCAGTGGTTACTGGCAGTAACAAAGGCATCGGTCTGGCCATCGTCCAAGCGCTCTGCAAGCAGTTCGATGGAGACGTTTACATCACCTCCAGAGATGTGTAAGTGACTCACCTGGTGACAACTGGACCTGGTTGATGTGAAGGCCTTCACGTGTAACTGTGGTTTTTATATCTAGACATTCACCTAACTCTGAAGTTTCACAGTGAGGTCCACAAATATTCAATTAACTGAGAAGTACATGAAACTTTTTTGGTCCTTTTGCAGAGGTCGGGGTGAGGAAGCAGTGAAGACTCTGAACTCAGAGGGACTCAAACCCAAGTTCCACCAGCTGGACATCAATGACTTGAACAGCATTAAAAACGTTGCTGCCTACTTTAAAGGGAAGTATGGAGGAGTGGACATTCTCATCAATAATGCTGGAACAGCATTCAAAGGTAGCATTAGAACTCTATAATAATACATATCATCCTGGATCAATGTATATGGTAGTTTAATACTGCAGCTATGAATTGAAGTGGATGGCGTTCACAGCATGTTAACTTTTTCCTTTCAGCGTCAGATCCAACTCCCTTAGGTGTTCAGGCAGAGGTGATCCTGACGACAAACTTTTTCGGAACTAGAGACACGTCGACACATTTCCTGCCAATGATCAGAGCTGGAGGTACAGATGCAGAGACTCTGGTGCTAAGTGCACAAAAAGTAAACAAAGGCATTCAGATTTGGTGTCACTCTAAGATGGGGTCACATGCATCCTGTTTGTTTGAATCAGTTTTAATTGTCATTGACATTAGTCTATCAGGAGTAATAAATATCCTATATATGTATCTCTCTCTCTCTCTCTGTGTCTGTCTATCTATCTATCTATCTATCTATCTATCTATCTATCTATCTATCTATCTATCTATCTATCTATCTATCTATCTATCTAGATATATAGATATATATAAACTGTTTCTATAATTTTGAGTGTTTCTAAAGTTCACTGATCTAGCTGTAAAATGGAAGCTGTATAGTTCTGCCTAAGCTGAGTAACCCAGACACCACTTTAACAAAAGTCCTCTGCAGAGCTGAATAATTGAATGAAACACCAGAAATACCACCCTTATTGTAGAACATGGTGGAAGTAGCATCATGGGTGTTGCTTTGGAGCAGCAGTGAACGGCAGTTCTTTGTATGTATTTTAGGTCGTGTGGTGAATATCTCCAGCATGCTTAGTGTCACGGGTTTAAAGCAATGCAGCCCAGAACTCCAGCAGCGTTTCCGCAGCGAGGACATCACAGAGGACGAGCTGGTGGCACTGATGAGAAAATTCCTCGATGATGCCAAGAAAGGCGAACACAAGCAGCATGGTTGGCCTGATATGGCATATTCAGTGTCTAAGATTGGAGTGACGGTACATTTACCCAGTTTTTCTTCAGGATGTTAGATTAGGAGGTTGACTAATGAACTGATTAACTGAATCAATTCAAGCCTTTTTTTTTCTCGGAGACTCTGATTATAAATATGGGTGTTTGTTTGTGTTTTAAGGTGCTGTCCATGATTCATGCTCGTCGTCTGTCTAAGGAGAGACCAAATGACAGGGTAACTAAAATAAGACAAGCTCTAATGAACTTACATACAAAGCCATCTCCGAACCTTTTGGAGTCCACTGAAACCTCATTTCTTATTCATGGACTCGTTGTTATTCGTTTTTCCAGATCCTCTTGAATGCCTGCTGTCCAGGATGGGTGCGCACTGACCTCACTTCACCAGATGCTCCCAAGTCACCAGACGAGGGCGCCATCACTCCTGTCTACCTGGCCCTGTTGCCTCCAGGAGCCAAAGAGCCTCAGGGAAAGTTTCTCTCCGACAAGGAAGTCCAGCCGTGGTGAAAGAGAGTTTAGTGTGTGATTCCACATGAAGAATTATTTGCAAGAGATTTAAGATTTAAGAAAAGTGATGTTCCAGGCATCAAATACACACACCATAGCATACCATAAAATAATCTGTGTTAAAGTGACAGTGTTCATGATGACTACTCAATTTGTGGCCTGTTTCTAAAACTGGATTCCTTCCTTTTTGATGTACAACTCAAACTTGCATTAACTGAAATCAAATAAAGTGCTTTTAATTAAGACTCATTTTGTGTCAAAACAATTCAACAACTTCAAAGTAAGGTTATTAAAAGCACACAATAGCAATAAATCTACATTGTAAATGTATTTTTCTAATATAAAATCATCCATACTATCATAGATCATCATAAAAAATATGATGAGGCTGGGGTTTTAGAAGTAATGCTGCAGCTGCATTTGGCACCATGAGACAGTTTTTGAGAGCATCTTGTCAAGTCACACTTGCATTTGTACCGCAGGGTTCAAGGTGTGTCTAAATTAAACCGCTACTTAAAGACATACAGCTGTCTAATGTCCAACCTTCCTCTTATTTGTAAAATTCTTGAAAGAGTAGTTATCAAACACCTGACTGATTAGTTGTAGAGGAATGGTCTATTTGAAAAGTTTCATCATAGCACAGAAACAGCACCAGTGAAGGTTGAGAATGACCTCGTGACCTCGGACAGTGAATTTGGTACTTGTCATGTTAGAACTCAATACAGCATTTGACACTTTTGACCTTCATATTGCACTTCAGAGATTAAAACAACACTGGTATTAAAGAAACTGCGGTGCACTGGGTCAAATCATATATATTAAACAGAGTACAATTTGTGCATATGAATGGGCTGTCTTCTGCACACATGAAAATTAATAATTGTGTTACACAGCACAGTTCTGTGATGGGACCATTACCATTTTCATTGCTATGTAGATGACATCCAGCTTTATCCATGAAGCCAGATGATACAAAGTAACAAGTTAAACTAGAGGCATGACTTAAAAACAAAAGGCTCTGTGGCGATCGTGGCTCAAGAGTTGGCAGTTCGTCTTGTAATCGGACGGTTGCCAGTTCGAGCTCTGGCTCGGCCAGTCTCGGTCGTTGTCCTTGGGCAACACACTTCACCCGTTGCCTACTGGTGGTGGTCAGAGGGCCCGGTGGCGCCAGTGTCCGGCAGCCTCGCCTCTATCAGTGCGCCCCAGGGCAGCTGTGGCTACAATGTAGCTGCCATCACCAGTGTGTGAATGTGTGGATGACTGAACGTTCCACCCCAGCTTTGGGGTCCTTAGGGACTAGTAAAGCGCTATACAAATACAGGCCACCTACCATTTACCTCTAATTTCCACCTTCTAAATTAAGATAACACTGACGTTATTGACCTTCAAATTTAACCAGATACTTACTTGGCTTTGAGTAACACTTTAAGGAATTCTGGACTAATTTTTGCACATTAAACAAATATGTAGTGCCTTTAGTCATTCACAGTTCCCACAACAGATCAGTAGAGTTGGCTGGTTCCTCTCCAGATGGTTTGAAACTTAGCAATTGCTCCTCGTTGTCTAACCAGTCAGGACAGCAGCAGTTTTCAGAGGTACTAACAAAAATTTTAAATGTATATTTTTTCATATTGTTCCAGTATTTATGTATGTATGTATTGCTTTAGGTGTACTTCACCTACCTATTAATATTCAACAACTTGCTAGTTTTTTATAGCTTTGCACACTGTTCAAAACTCCACCCAGCTTCTTTATCATTGTTTGTAGTATATAATAAGTAATTCATTGTCCTCTGCAGCGCTCTCAGTCCCGCTACAGCTTCGTTCCACATTACAATAGCAGCATAAGTAAGTAAGAAACATCCTTTTACTTTTGTTCCACATTTGTTAGTTGACTGGCTCTTTTGTAAATAAATCACATGACATGTCCTCCTTTATAGCTGGAATGTACTGAAACAGGCAGTTAAACCCTCAAAACAAACATTGTTGACATTAAATGTAAGATTTATGATGAATTCACAATTTTTCAATATTACTTATTATATATATTTTGAGTTCTTACTGTTTCGATGTATCATCATGACTCTGCAAATCTCACCGGTTTACAGCCCCCCCCCACACTGATAAGAGAACTGCCTTAAAGTTAAACAACTTTTTCATATACACGCTTCACACAGGTTATTTAATCATTGTACCCATTACACACTGTTCAGGTCAAAGGTGACCTGACATTTAACAGCAGTAATGGTATGATGTGAATGTGAAACTATACACGCCAACGCTGTGTGTATTTCTTATGGCACGATGGTGACAGAGTTCAGAGAAAGACTTAAGACTGTCAGATAAACTTTCTGTGTTCCCACCATATTTGATCAGGTTCTGAGGCACCTTTATCCAGCAGGTACATACTGGTCTTTGAAGGCAATGCAGGAATCTCAGAACAATGAAATAGCAAAACAACATAGGAATCAAAGACCTACAGAGGTCAGAGGGTGCCTGTTTTAAATTGTAGGGCCTTTCTGTGTTGTATTTGCATGTTCTCCCTTCAGGTATACTAGCTTCTTTCCACAGTGCAAAGGCATGCATGGCGCATTAATTATTCTAAACCGGCCATTTACAAAGGCAGAAAACAAACTAACAATATCAAATTAGCATCTATTTATTTATTTATTTAATTAACCCAGAGGTAACTGAGATTTAAAGAAGGTTCGTAAGAGGCGTTGAGGGGTGGATGTGGCTTCCTACTACTGCTTTGAATATAAAGACTACTTAGCTGTAAGATGGCTGAGTAGTAGTTATAGCTTAGCAATAACAAATGCTGCTTTTAACAGTTGAAGTGGTTATGCATGCTTAAATAACAAATCTCAGCAGTTTCAGAATGCTCCAGCCATTTTCACTTTTAATAAATCACATGTTTTATTATGTTTTCTCGTCTTAGGTAAAACAGGACATGATATCGTGTGATAACAGATGTCCAAAAGTATAAAAACCTCAAAAACGCACTCCCTTCTCTCTTTTGTCTGAAATGTTCATCACGGCGGATTCATCCATTTCTTCATGTCAGATCGCCTGTTGATATATTCTAAATTGATCAGTAGTTCAAAATTTGGCATATACATTTATTACAAGGGAAATGACTTGATCCACTTGATCTGACGGATTAAATATGAAACATATGTAAGGCTTAAAATGCATTATACATGCATATTCATTACTTTTGTATTCTGGGTTCTGTTGGTGTTTAGAGTTATTTCTATCTGTTTCTTTGTGCTCAGATGTATTCTAGCCTCCCCAATATCTCTTTGTATCTTCTCAAGTCTTTGTTTCTGTGTTATATGTTGTTGACTGAAGGTGAAAAATTAAATTTTCTAATTAATGGATCTTTAACCTGCCAGTTCCCAAGTACAGAGTTTGCTTGATTTCCAGCTGTGCACATGTAAGAAAAATGCATATAATCATGATATGAGGTTCCAAGTGGTTGACTGATAGCGATAGTGCAAAGTGAAGTGAACTGTGACCTAAAGCTGGCTCTTTTTTTTTTGGCTAATGTAATAATGTGATTACCCTGTGTGTTTAATAGTCACTTGTTTTCTTACTTCCAACCGGTCGCGGTAGATGGCCGTCCCTCTCGGTGTCTTCCTGTTAAAAGCGAGTTTTTCTTTCCCACTATTAAAAAGCGATCGCTCATAGGACGCCATCTGATTGTTGGATTTCGGTTTCTCTTTACTCCGTATTATTGTAGGGTCTCTACGTCACAATATAAAGCACCTTGAGGCAACTGCTGTGATTAGGCGCTATATAAATAAAACTGAAATGAATTGTATTAGATTTTTGTAAGGAAAATGTAGCTCAGACTGGATGCTCACGTAAAGTAGTCAAAGTCAATATATAATTATCTTTTGTTCTGCATTGTAGCTCTCTCTCTCTCTCTGTGCAGACATGTCGACCAAGGTTGCCGTGGTCACCGGCAGTAACAAAGGCATCGGTCTGGCCATCGTCCGAGCGCTTTGCAAGCAGTTCAATGGAGACGTTTACGTCACCTCCAGAGATGTGTAGGTATCTTTACCTGGTACCACCTGGACCGAGCCTGGGTCATGTGGGACAAATATAACTGCAGTCACATCCTTAACTGCAATCTATGTGGATTTAATAGCACTTGTGGACATTATTACAATATCCTTGAAGACTGTGTTTTAAGTTTTAAAGTTTTGGGGAAAATGTAATATTCATGTAAATATTCATGAATATTCACCAACTGCCAGAGTTAATGTCAACGTCAATGTCAATTTTATTTCTATAGCACATTTAAAACAACATAGTTGAACAAAGTGCTTTACAGCTTAGTTAATGAACAGAAAATACAATACACTGTGACAACATAAACAAAAAACTTAATGGTACACAAACTGAATTCTAATTAAAGGCCAAGGTGAAAAATTGAGTTTTAAGATGGAATTTTAAAGACTGTTTCAACTCTGAAGTATGAATATCGAGTGGCGAGTTATTCCAGAGTCCAGGGGCTGCAACAGCAAAGGCCCGATCCTCTCTAAGGTTTAATCGAGACTTTGGTTGTACTAAGAGCATCTGGCTCGATGATCTCAGTGCTCCTTTGAGGTTATACTGTATATGTTGAGGTGTTTGCTTAAACAGCTGAGTCCCATACCATTTAAAACTTTGAAAGTAAAAAGTAAAATAATCTGAAAATCAAATGGACAGGGAGCCAGTGCAAATTTGCTAAAGCTGGAGTGATGTGATCATTCCTCCTGACACCTGTTAAAAGACATGCTGCAGCATTTTGGACTAACTGCAAGTGATGGCGAGATGAATGTTCAAGACCCAAATAAAGAGAACTGCAGTAGTCGAGTCTAGTGGAGATGCAGGCATGAATACATTTTTCAAGGTCTTCTGAAGGAAGATAAGTTTCACTTTGACAATTTCACTGAACTGATAAAAATTGGTCTACACAATTGTGGACGCTTGCCTCTCTAATTTAAAAGCTCTATCTAAAAACACTCCAAGATTTCTTACAGTCTGGGAATGATGACAGGAAGGAGGACCGAGGGTATCTGTTAACTTATCCAAAGGGGTATGACTTCCAAAATCAATAACTTCAGTCTTATTTTCATTTAGGGTATAAAAGTTCTGCGTTAACTAGTCTTTAACATCATGTATACAGATAGTTAAACAGTGGGACAGACACATCCAATCCAATGGATGGCATCAGCATAACTGTGAAAGGGAATGTGTGGCATTTCTGATCGGCATGCATAAAAAAAAGTAACATTTTATGGAAAACCTTCACTTAGAATAAATATTAAACTCTACTTTACATTTTAATATTAGCACTTTACTTTGGTCAGTGCTAGCTGTTTTTAAAGTTCTTTAGAAATAAAGTTGGCTTGGCTTTATGGAAATGTAAGATCAAAAGGAAGAGAGAGTTAAAAAACCCACTGAGCACTGAAAGTAACAGTAAATGAAATGTTTTTGGTCCTTTTGCAGAGGTCGGGGTGAGGAAGCAGTGAAGACTCTGAACTCAGAGGGACTCAAACCCAAGTTCCACCAGCTGGACATCAATGACTTGAACAGCATTAAAAACGCTGCTGCCTACTTTAAAGGGAAGTATGATGGAGTGGACATTCTCATCAACAATGCTGGAACAGCATTCAAAGGTAGAATCATAAATATATACTGATGGATGTCGAACTGGATCCACATATACAATAATCTGAAACTGCAGCTATAAATTGAAATTGATGATTCAACACGTTATCTCTTTTCCTTTTAGCGTCAGACACAACTCCATTTGGTGTCCAGGCAGAGGTGACCCTGAGGACAAACTTCTTTGCCACCAGAGACGTGTTGACTCACTTCTTGCCACTCGTCAAAGCTGGAGGTACAGATGCAGAGCTCATTCCAGTCTACTGCTGCTCAAGTTTTTTTTGGGTTTTATTTTAATAAAAATATTCAGACTCCTTCAGATTCAGACTAACTGTAAAGCATGGTGGAAGTAGCATCATGCTAGGTGTTGCTTTGGAGCAACAGTGAGAGGTAATTACTACTGATGGTTTCCATAAAACCTAGAGGAAGGAATGGCATTAATTGTATGTGTTGTAGGCCGTGTGGTGAACGTCTCCAGCATGCTTAGCGCCAGCGGTTTGAAACAGTGCAGCCCAGAACTCCAGCAACGCTTCCACAGTGAGGACATCACAGAGGACGAGCTGGTGGCACTGATGCAACGATTTGTTGATGAGGCCAAGAAAGGAGAACACAAGCAAGGCGGCTGGCCTGATATGTCGTATGCAGTATCCAAAATTGGAGTGACGGTACAACTGAACACTTTGTCTTTAGATTTTTACCTGACGAGGTTGCAAAATATGCTCAAATAAATGAGCACAGTGGCACAGTGGTCAGCACTGTTACCTCACAGCAAGAAGGTCCTGAGTTCAATTCCACCATCAGGCCGGGGTCTTTCTGTGTGGAGTGTGCATGTTCTCCCCATGTTTCCGTGGGTTCTCCCCAGGTACTCCGGCTTCCTTCCAAAGACATGCAGTTTGTGGGGATACTGTAGGTTAATTGATTAATCTAAATTGCCCGTAAGAGTGAATGTTTGTCTGTCCCTGTGTGTTAGCCTTGTGACAGACTGCCAACCTGTCAAGGGTGTATCCCGCCTCTCGCCCTATGACAGCTGGGGTAGGCTCCAGCACCCCCCGCGACCCTGAAAAGGATAAGCAGAAGCAAATGGATGGGATGGATGTTGAAAAATGGAGGAATATTCAGATAGGGCAACTTGATCCCTAAACATTTGGAAAACTTCAAAGACAAATTTCAATTAAAATGCTTTTGCTTCAGTTTTAAATTCTTGAATCTCATTTATTATGTTTGTTTGTGTTTTAAGGTACTATCCATGATTCATGCTCGTCATCTGTCTAAGGAGAGACCAAAAGATGGGGTAACGGAAATTTATGATCTTAAAATCAAATTATAAACAACTGTCTTGATTCTTCTATGCTGTGCAGCAGACCAGTATGTTTTATTGATATAGTGCCAAATCACAACACCAGTTGTCTCAAGGCACTTTATATTGTAACGTAAAACAGTGTGAAAATAAATTAAACAGGACTTAATATGATATTATGTATTCTTAAAGATTTTGTTCTGTCTTTGAAGCCTCCCTTCTTATACTTGTTATTCTTTTTTTTACAGATCTTGATTAATGCATGCTGTCCAGGGTGGGTACGCACTGAGATCGCTGCGCCAGGTGCCCCAAAGTCACCAGATGAGGGCGCCATAACACCGGTCTACCTGGCCCTGCTTGCCCCCGGAGCCACTGAGCCTCATGGAAAGTATGTCTCCGATAAGGAAGTTCAACCATGGTGATAGAAAGTTGAATATCTAATGACATAAAAAAATAATGTACAAAAACAATGTAGTTATTTTATAAGTTTATACTTTTTCTTGCCAGAATGAAATTTGTAATATTTAAGGCCATAGTGTGATACATTAGATCTACAAACGCCCGTATCACACAGCTAAAACCAAAACGTTTTCCAGTTTAAATGTTTTGTTAGGTTAAATCCATCAATTTAAAAATGATGTTCTGATAACTGACAGTGTTCAACTGATGAAAACAAAACTTAGCTATATTTTTTTCTTACGTGTTTTAACATGTGAAAAGTAAACTTGCTGTTTCTGAATGAAGATATTTAAAAAAATAAAATAAAATGCTTGTTATTAAAACTTTACTGTGATTTTTTAAAACAATAAATTGACTTTAGGTTGAAAATGTTTTTGAAAGAACATAATAGGTTTATGGCTACAATGTAATTTTATTTATACAATATAAAATTACAACATTGTGAATAATTGTCAAAAAGCAGTGAGCTTGAGGTGTGAATCAGTTTTTAAAGCAACTTGTCTGGGGTGTAGAATAGGTCACACGTTGTACCCATGCTGTCGGTGTTTTGCTTATCGGGGCAATGTAGAGCAGAACCACAAAGGAAGCTAAAACATAAACATCCTGTCCTGACAAAATGCTGTTTGCTGGACAAAAGCACATACTCTGTTCTAAGCCTCATACTTTTATATGTCTGTAGTGCTAGAGATGCAGTCTTTGACCCTCTTGCTGAATGTGTAGTTGCAGCAGAGGATAGTGTCAAATGTGCAGAAACGCTTGCTGGTTTGCAAACTGCACAATGTGATCGGATCAATAGAACAAACTCTGGCTGCTTGTTTAGACGCGCAGAGAACTTTTTGATTTGCGTGACTTGACGGTTGACTCGAGTACAGCTGCAGAAATCAGGATCAAGATTAACTCAGCTCTGTCAAGTTCACATGAGAGTAACTGGGTGTGTCTGTTTCTTTAGTTTGTATAATTCAATGGTTGATGTTTAATCAGCAGGTTCTTACTCACATATTTAACTAAAAGAATATATATCACAGAATGGCAGCTCCAGAGGCCACAGAGATAAAGCAAACACTGTTTTGCCTTCATCTTTATAAATGCATCAGATTAACAGAAAGATACGTTAGTTTAAACTTCCACACCCCTCCACATAACCTGTACAACTTGCTTTTGTGCTGCGTGGGACTCACTTGAAAGAATGTTTAAAAGTGAAATGATTAGAGAAATGGGTGAGGCAGCAGCGACAGGCCTAAGCATTGTGCAGCATATCAGCGATGTATGTTTTTAAGGACAATGCAGTCATTAATACGGGCTAGCTTAAAGCAGTGGAATGAAAATTTGATGATGTGCTGTGCCCCGACTCTTTGCACGTTCAACTCGTGTGACCTTTTGATATGTGCAGCTGACGATGGGAACTAGACACCACTTTCATTTTCATTTCCTGCTAAGGTGCAGACGCATGCACGCAGGTGAGGTGGAGCAAATAATTCTTTGAAGTTATTTTCACTTAATAGAGCTTCCACTGTGTGACCTGATACCCTATAAACTTTATTTTAGATTCACACAAACACGTGCGCACACACACACACACACACACACACACACACACCCTTTGACAGCATGTCTGAACAGTTGGTGACTTATCAGATTGTAGCACCACAAAACAAAAATCTGCATGACAGAGAAACAGCAGGTTTCACTGCATGTATAACGTCCTGCAATGACAAAGTTTAGATTTATTCCCATGTTTTTCTATCAGTGGTTCCCTTAAAACTCTGCCCCTGGTTGGTTGAAGATCACAAAACACAAACTGCTGAATCTTAAGAGAACATCCTTTTGTTAATATCTACATGAAACAGCTTTCATTCTGATTCCCATTTAGTAAAGGAGGAACCATTCAAAACATTTAATAAACTCGCTAAATTACTGTTAATTAAAAATAAAAAGAGCTGCCTCAAAGCCACATTGCTACCCCATCTAAAGCGTCTTGTTTAAAGGACAAACAATGTCAATTAGTTGAGTTTACACTGCTAACACGTGTCAGTGAAAGCAGAAATAACTGAATAACTGGAATCAGTAAAAGAACTGGTTTTGTTTACTTAACTGTCCATGCAAAACATTTCAGAGATGGAGGAGGAAATAGATTTTTTCAAATTTAATTCCAAATCAAAGGTCTTCATAAGGAATTACTCAAACTCTGATTTCTTGAATATTTTTTTTAAAAAACTGATTAAACTTGATCTTGCATTAAAAATGTACCTGGCTCTGTTACCTGGGTCTTCCGTGTAGGCGCGGTATTACTGCGCAGTGCTCCCTCCTCCTTTGTCCCTCTGCGAGCGCTTCACTCCTGTGGTAATCTTCAGTCAGGACGACAGCTTCAGCCGCAGGTAAGAAACATCTGCAGCCTGATTAATATAACTGCGTTTTTTTTCCGTGTGGGCGAAGAACCAGTCCCCATTTAAAAGTTTGTCATTTTGATAATTAGGCAACAAACTTTTCCTGTTTTAATATCACACCACGTTAGTTCATCACGTTACAAAAGTCGTTATTTTGCAGAACTTGCCCGGTTAAAATCCGTTGTTATAGCAGGACAGAGTGGCTCTAATGTCAGACCGTCGGGTGGTGTTAGAATGAAAAAGGTGAGGTGGCCTGAGCAATTAATTAAAATACACGAGAGGTCTTTTAGGTTTTAATGGCAATTTGCTTCCACTTTGTTGAAACATAATCATTGTGCGTTCGTGTCTATGTGTGTGTGGTCCATCTAGAAGCCCCCTAATGTTGTACCAAGTGTCTTTACACAGTGACAAAATGCAGAAGAAAACCTTTATTTTTTGTAACAACGTCAAAACCCCAGAATGGGTTAGATCAGTCATGGATGCATGACTGTGTGTGTCTGCGTGTGTGATAGATCATCTGGTGTTATGCATTTCAGTCTGGGATGCTCTGTCTCTCCGGATTTGAGAAAGTACTAATAACAGGATGAATAATGTAAATGTTTTTAGTAACATAAAAAGAAAAAAGGAAACTATGTCCCAAAACAGGAAAAAGTCAGAACAACATGGAAAAACCCTAAAAAGAAATGCAAATGTTTTATCTACTTTTGCAGGCGTAGACATAGGCTGGACTTTATTATCGAATTATCTATTTATTATCTCCTAAACATTAGATCCTAGCAAATCTATATGTATGTGTGTATGTATGTATGTATGTATGTATGTGTGTGTGTGTGCCGCTGGATGGATTCTTTGGCCGTGTTTTGATGTGTGTGATCCCATAACGCTATTTGCACATTAATTATTGTTTCAACACTCGCCTGGGAGCGGCACTGTGAACCAGTGATACAGATAGTGGGAGAGAAGTGTTACTACCAGGAGGAGACTGTCAGGCAGACAGAGAGAAAGCACAGCAAAAAATTCTGGCACACCTTCACCTACTTCCAAGGTGCATGGAGAGGATGAAAGAATTCACAATGCAGGAACTCCAGCAACACTTAAGGGAAGATGAACAACTTTAATAATTGACCAACTTCATGACCCTGATGAAAGCCACAAGCCGAAACGCGTTGGTCAATTATTAAAGTTGTTCATCTTCCCTTAAGTGTTGCTGGAGTTCCTGCATTGAGGAAGACAGAGAGAGACAGAAACAGGAAGGTGTGTCTATGAGGACAGGTACATTAAACAAAGTACGAAGAATATGGATCTTATATGAAATATGACAAATCTCTGGCTGGTTAATTTTCCTCTGAATATCACATACTTCAAAGGTTTTATCGAAGCTGTATTGATTTGTATTATTCATTTCCCATCCAGAACTGTTCAGTGTACACACATGTACATGTCCTCTGTGTTATGTTTTAGTATTGAAGAAATAAAGAACTTGACACACCAAACACTTGTGTCCAGGCGTCTGTGTGACTGTGAGTGTCAGAAGTGGCCCAGATGTGTTTGGAGCTTTCAGACTACAAATTTGTCCATAGTTTGGCCTTCTACTAATGTTTGTATGAGTTAGCCAGCTTTATATAACTAGATCCTGCAGGTCATCTCTGAAAGCTAAAGTCAAAGACTTTAAGTACTGACAGCCTGAGTGTGGTTGCTTAAAAACCTGTTAGAATGATATTTATGCAGGATTATTGGAATTTATTTAGCCAGAAGTTTGTGTCACACCTGTAGGTCGTAACAGTCGTTACAGTGACTCTTTAAATCAGGGGTGTCAAACTCAAATACACAGTGGGCCAAAATTCAAAACTGGGACAAAGTCGCGGGCTAACGTTAATATTTATTGAAATATATTTATTCCTCCAGATATAAGAATGAATCTTTTCTTATGGACTCAAACACGTTTTGCTGAAAAACTGAATATGGAACAAGCAAAGCTTAATACTAAACAACATATATATTAGCTGTATAATACCAGTAGGCCAGCTCTAATAGTAATTTGGTATGGCTTCGCGGGCCAAATGTAATTAGGCTGCGGGCCAAATTTGGCACGCGGGCCAGAGTTTGACACCTATGCTTTAAATGATTGCTTTAGTTTGAAACTGTTGCTGTTGGGCTGGTTCTACAGCTGTAAACCACACTTATATGTATTATTAAACTGGAATAAAAATGTGTTTCTATAAGCAGCTTAGCAAATCCTTTAAGAGTACTTTTATTGCATTAGCCCTACCTAGTGTTAGCGGAGGTGACTCAGCAGTTATTTGGAAGGAGTGGACGTCCCTGGCCTTTCATAGAGTTTATTTGTCAGCTATTGATGAGTTTAATACTTTGTGTGTTTAAGATGTTACTTCACATGTTGCTCTCTTTGTGAACAGACATGTCAACCAGGGTTGCTGTGGTAACAGGTAGTAACAAGGGCATCGGCCTGGCCATCGTCCGAGCTCTCTGCAAGCAGTTTGAAGGAGACGTTTACCTCACTGCTAGAGATGTGTAAGCACCACAGCTGGTAACACCTGAACCACACTCATGTTTGCACCTGATTTTACTGCAAAATCATCTGTTTTACTTTATTGCTGTAAGGATATTTTTGGTTTATTTCCATGTATTTGATGTTTGCCTCTAACCTTTTCAAACACTTAAAAATCCTAAAAAAAGGCAATGAAAAAACCTCTACCCCTTGAAAACATAAAGTTACATCATTATTAATTTAAATCTGCAGAAAACAACTAATTAAAAACAAATATTTATCTCTAAATTACAAAACAATTGTAGGTATTAAGATGAAAAGATTAAAAGTGCTGAATCACAGTGACTCCTTCTGTTTAACAGTTTTGAATTCAGTGCAGATTGGCGACATCTGCTGGTCACATGTTGGTATTTGTTTTTGATATATATGAGTTTAGATTTTTTACGCTAGTTTGTAAAGTAATTGCATCTAGGAGCAGATTTGATTACATATTGCAGTTATTTTAAGACAGCAAGAAGAGCAAAGAGCACACACACATGCTGTTGTCCACACTAGGAAGCTGAGTGAGAAACAATAAACCAGCATGATTTTCCGAGGCAGACAGTAACGCTTTGTGTGTGTTGCAGCGGTCGGGGTGAGGACGCAGTGAAGGTTCTGTCCTCTGAGGGGCTGAAGGCCATGTTTCACCAGCTAGACATCAATGACTTGGACAGCATTAAAACTGCTGCTGCTTACTTTAAAGGGAAGTACGGCGGAGTGGACATTCTCATCAATAATGCTGGGATAGCATTCAAAGGTAGAATTAGATATATACATTGATTTTAACTGTATTGTGCACTACAGCCTCATACACAGGAAGTTCAATTACAACGTCTAGTACAACTGACACCACCACTATTTCTTTTTATCCCATGTGAAACATAAAGCTGCAACTTGCTGCGACCGATCTAGAATAAGAAAGTAGGTTGTGTGATGATTTTTTTTTTTTCCTCCCAGTTTCTATAACAGAAGGTTGTTTATGTGAGGAGGTTGTTGGCCTCTTGCACAACCATTTGTCTAGCTCCTTGCCTTTGACTAACCTGGTATGCTATGTAGAGCTGAGGCCCTGGGGTCTTCAAGCATGCAACCCTGCCCACTATCGAAAGCCAGGATGTTAATACTGCTGTGGCTTCTGTTTAGACACACTGGAAAAATACTGCTAAGATTGATGCTGCTGGAGCATCAATCTTGATCTAGAATTTAAAACAGTTTACACTTCAGCAGTCAAGATTAACCAAAGTTGTCCTTTTGTCCATTTTGGAAAGGATCCTAATCAAAGTGGGCACAGGAGGCAGGACGGTCAGTGGCTGTAAAGTCAAATGGACACACACAGATTTTGTACTAGAGACCTGAAAAGCTAAAACTAATTTATTATTCAATTGATTCTTTGTCAATATTTGAAAAATATTAAAGTATCCATAAACAAGAACCATTTGTCCTCCTGTGCTACATTTCCTTTCCCCCACTTTTAGGCCTTTTCATTGCGTAAATGATCAGAAAGCCGTTTGGCTGTGCTTGTAGCTCATCACACTCACCGTATATGGAGCAAAGAGTGACGTTTTAAGTTAGCAGCTAAAGTTAGCAGGCTGTGACTGTAGCCTGTATGGGTCCGATCTAAAGGGCACCAACACCACAAACATATTCAAGGGGCCCACTTCAGGGAGTCCAGTTAGCTGAGGTGAAGCCAAGCTGAAGCTAGCAGATCTGTCACTTAAAGTAGCTACGCCACATATTCCCCCAGCTGGGCTGAAGGGAAAATAGGTTGAGCATTTTAATGTGGGAGTCTGTGGGGACTGACTTGCTTTTAGAAGAAACCACCAGCGGCCATCAGAGGAGATGCAGGTTTTTACACCTCCGCATTAGCTTCAGGTTTTAGCCCTCAGGGCTGCACTTTCATTGTCACATGCACTTCCATCATCCATGTCTTTAAAAGTTCAGGGTTGCTGTGTATGTGTGACTACAGCTATACAATAATATAAGAAATGCTATGGTGCATATGTAAGTGAATTAATGTGTTGTAGTCTTCCTGAAAACCATCAGATATTCGCCCCTAACATCCACTGTGATGAAGAAGAGTCAGATAACGTAAACATTCTGAAAATTGTCCTGTAGCTCTGAACAAAAAGAGGATTTTTAATCAAATACAATTTATTTGATTAAAAATCCTCTTTTTAATTAAATAAAAAGATCTATAAATTATTAAGGCTGTGATGAATAAGGAGGTGACAACATGTGAACTTTTTTTTTCAGTGGCAGACAAAACTCCATTTGATGTCCAGGCCGAGGTGACCCTCAACACAAACTTCTTTGCCACCAGAGACATGTTGACTCACTTCCTGCCGATCGTTAAAGCTGGAGGTACGAACACGAGGCTGGATCCAATCTGCCGGTCGTGCCCGTCACTGCTGCTTGAATAAACAGCTTTGGTCAGCGTTTGATTAGAGGAGCAAGTTTGGCTTTGATTCAGACTATATTAATGACTGTGGATGTTCTAAAATGTTCTCTGTTGGCTCATCTTGAACATTTTATCTATAATTGGAAAGCGATATCTTTTTTTTGCCCTCAGGATGTGTGATCACAATTTGCGGAAAACAAAGCACGACAATAAGTAAACATACAGACACACTACAGCCAACTCGCATGTAATCTTTCCTGGAAGATGATGAGTTTGCTTGATGTGCTGTGAGAGATGCACATGAAGAGTTTGTTACCCTGTGTGTGTTTCAGGTCGTGTGGTGAATGTTTCCAGCTTTGTCAGTGCACTTACGTTGAACAAGTGCAGCTCGGAGCTCCAGCAGCGTTTCCGCAGTGAGGACCTCACAGAGGACGAGCTGGTGGCACTGATGCAGCAATTTGTCAGCGAAGCCAAGAAAGGCAAACACAAAGAAGGCGGCTGGCCCGATTCAGCATATGGAACATCTAAAGTCGGGGTGACGGTACGGCTGATGTGAAAATGAAGTTCATATCAACATGTAAAGAACCTGCTCTAAATCTTAATTGGCGTACTTCTTTGATTATGATTATGAATGTGTGTGTTTTCAGGCCCTGTCCATGATTCTTGCTCGTCAAGTTTCCAAGCAGAGACCAAATGATGGGGTAACTAATATTTAAAATCTTTAACGTTGCCAACAACATTATCTCCTAGTTTCTGCTTTGTTTCCTTTTTATTTTCTGTGTCTTTTATTCTTTTAACAGATCTTGCTGAACGCCTGCTGTCCAGGATGGGTGCGCACCGACATGGCTGGTGATAAAGCCCCCAAGTCACCAGAGGAGGGTGCTGTCACTCCAGTGTACCTGGCCCTGCTGCCACCCGGAGCCACAGAGCCTCACGGAAAATTTGTGTCTGACAAGCAAGTTCAGCCGTGGTGATGAGTGTGTGATTGTCAGCGTTTCCACCCAAACGACATGTCGAAGATCCATATTTAGAATAGATGAACCTGAATAACCCAGACACATTAATACAGCAACCTGAAGATGCCCTTTTTTCAAAACGATGCATTTTTAACAGTTTGAGTCTGTCAGTGTGCATGTGTGTATCTGCTGGATTATAACATATACAGTAATTAAACTTGTGTATGTGTAAGGGCTAATGTTTTTGATACAACACTTTGCCTGTGGCAGTATGAATGTTTGATCATTTTTTTACATGGAGGAAAGTAAATGTGCTTTGTGTATGAAATATGAATCTCCCGAAGAACTAATAGACAGTTTTCTGCAGCACAGGGCTTGTGCATTAACTGGTTATGAGCAGAATAGAAACATTAAATTTATTACAATGATATAGAAGAAATGCACATAAAACCGAAGACTTGTCTTCAGTTAAAAATAATGACATTTATTGTTAGCTGAGGATGAAAATGATTTTGTTATTCAGGTACATTTGTGCCATTATAAAGCATAAAAACTTAAGAAAACTTGATGGTGGAGAGGAAAGGAAGCCATTTTTTTCCTGCTCTTCCATCATCTCTTGAACCAGAAAGCCAACCATACAAGCAGCATGCAGATACAGATTATGATGTAAATATCATGTTGCTGTGAGGTCAGACTGGCAGCCCGTCCTGGATGTACCCCACCTCTCACACGACGACAGCTGGGATAGGCTCCAGCCTCCCGACAACCCTGAATTGAATAAGCAGAAGAAAATGAATGGATATAATATTGGAGCTTATATAATGAACTTGGAACAGAGTGCTCTGGCTCTTGCTGCAGTGGCATTCTGGGATATGACAATCAGATAATCAGCGAAAAGTAAACACAAAGCAATTTCCACAACCTCATCTCCAGCTAAAGGAGTTATCAGCCTCTGATAAGGATAATGACTTTTATTTTTGGACACTGGAAATGGCAACTAAAAACAACAACTGCCAATAAAAGTAAATAATTCACAGCAAAATGTCATAAGATGGCAGCATGAGCTGATTATTATGGACCAAAATGCTGGAATAAACAGGTGTTATGCATTTAAAGGGAAACTCGAAGCAGGAAGTTACAGAGCTCGGGGTTCACATAGTTACGAGGACCAACAATCAGCAGGTGTAAACAGAGACAATATATGCACAGGTCAGCTGGAGAGAGCAGACAAAATGAGACAGGGGGAGTAAATTTAACATTAAACTAAAAACAAAAAACTTTTTTTCATCTTTTCCCAGGATCTGCAGCTATGGGAAATAAATTTCTCATAAATAATACATTTAAGTCATGGCCCTTTAATACTCTTTGTTTTCAGCTCTGCAAGTTATTTCCCCCATTTCTGATTTTCCATTTGAAGGGTTCTTTCCAGTTCTTTATTATTAGCTTCAGTTCTGGTGTTTAAGCATTTGAAAGGCACTGGTCTGTTTCGTGCTTTAACTCACCAAACTGCTTGTTGCCTCCTGTAACTCAGCACTAAAATTCAAAACAGCTCAGACACTAAAAATTGTAGTTTGCCTTTGTGTCACCGTGCCACTATATTCATTTCTGCCAACATTTAGAAAACAGAACATTTTAAATGTAAAACCAGAGGCTTAAAATTTTAACAACATGGTTATTTGAACAGTTCTGTGCAAAAGGTGATTCCCAACATGGTATTAGCACAGTGTGCGTCCTTGTCCAACATTGCAGGACTAAAGAAATGAACAATTTCTAAAAGTCCTTAAGAAATAAGAAAACATCCAGCAAAGACCTGGCACGGGACCAGAGAGATGCAGCTGCCCCATCAGTTGATCCATCCACTCTTTACTGAATAATCATCAGAAAAGGATTCAGTGGGATGGCTGGCCGTTCTGGAAACAGAAAAGAAAGTCTGGAGATGCCAAATCACACAAGAACAGAACGTCAAACAAGGGAAAATGCATCTCATGTGGAGTAATAAATCCAACCGTGAAATTTGGGGTTTAAATAATCATCAATATGCGTCATCCAACAGTCTTTCCATCTCTTTTTGTACATTGTGTAGGGGCGTGGTCTGCAGTGCCGCTGCAGGGGAGGCGGACGCACCTGAGCGGCATGCGCAATCACGCCTCGCCGGTCGGCTTAAGGTCTGTGCTGGGTTCTGCTGCAGTTATTGTTGTTGATGTGTGTGTGTGGGGGAGTGTGGAAGCTGCAGCCTGTGTGTGAAAACGGCAACCGTAATAATAAAGAATGCTGGAAAGCATGAATGTGTGGACGTGTCCTGTCGTGGGTCTGTTACACGCATTTCAGTAAATCACTGCGCCCACAGGAAACTCTAAATTGGCTGTTTCAAGCGCCTTAGTCTAATGTTGGTGTTTAAAGACTTCTGGTAGGAAAAGGGTGGTGTGGTCTGAATTTGCTGCCAAAAGTCTGAGAGCAAAATAAAAGCGCAGCTTCATGGAGATGTCACGACACCTGCTGGTGATACTGCACATTTATTATTACCAACGCTTTATATTCAAAACGATGAGTATTAAGTGCGATGCTAAATGTGAACAAGAGCAAATCAGATAGGCTCCAAAGCAACAACACAGATATATGCGCAGTAAAGGTCAAGTCAAATGTAGCCTTGTAATTCTAATTCATGAGTACATTTATGTTCGGAGACACAACAACATGCACACAAAGGCAACAATAAATGACTCCCTGAAGCAACATTCACAGTGTTGACATGTTTATTGGGGCTGATGTAGCTGCGCAGCTGGAAAAGCAAAGCACACAGAAAGCCGAGCCTGAGGTCTTCTTCTCCCTTCACGTTATATTCAGTCTGTGAAACAAGCTTCACAGTAATGCTGATGTTCTCTTTTAACATGTCCGACTGCATGTAAAACAACCGCCTCACCGCAGATATTATTAAATATAACGCCAGTTTTCAAAGGACTGCAAAGTGATGCCAAGTGTATCATTTTTAATGCATGACTTTTTAGTTTTTAAGACCTCTAAATCATCACTGTGCCCCCAAAATAAATAATAATAATACATTCTTAAGCAATAAATTACACAAATATTTAAATGTTGCAGAAATGACACATATTAAAATTCAATATGGCAATATCAATATCTTTTTTAACCAGAAACTACCCAAATGCACAAGTTATTTTATTTTAACTTATTTTATTGTTTTTTAATAGTTTTCATTGCTGGATACAGTAGGTGTTTCAAAATGCTGTTTGTCTTACATAAAAACATACATTACATTTCATGTTTCCATATATCCTCCATAAATGGCCAAAGTTTAAGATTTCTTTAGCCTGAAAACATTTCATGCTGTCTTAAAATAACAGATAGATGTAATATCTACTGTGTATGCAAACCGCCCGCCGCCCCACTAATTCCCTTAAGTAATGCAAAAAAGGACCTTGGTGTCCTTTACAGCTATGATCCTGCGCCCATTAATAATTTATATGCCAGCTCAAAATTTCCGGAGGAAAAACAAAAAGATCACTCAGTACCAGCCCCGGTTCGTTGTCTGAGCTGTATTTTGTTACTACAACAGCTCTCTACAATAGGTGTTGAATATATACAATATTTACCTTTGGATTTTGGTATCTTTCACCACTCCTGGAATGAAATCTGACTGCTCAGAGTGTTTGTTTATACCAAATGCAAAGAACGTCAGAGAAGGAAATCTCATTCAGGTGGTTTCATATTGTTTGTGCGGAGATAAGAAGAGATTTCATACAAAATAATTCCTGTGGAAATCCAGATTTTTCTGCTTTATCGCATCCCTTTCTGCCTGGTTTAAGTCTCTGAGTCAATATCGCAGTAGACTGTGCAGTGTCGATGTAATCTCTGTGTGTATCTGTGTGTCTGTGTGTGTAAAAGTGTGGGAGTTGTAGTCCTGTCAGACAAGAGAAAAGCCCCGATTACTTTGTAGATAAAACCTAATCCAGGGAGCGAGAACGATAGAGAGATGGCCAAAGACCGGGGAGAGAAATAATCCTCTAATCCCTGCTGCCTGCCAATGGAAGCCCCATCACACGCTCACTTTGATAATCATAATGATCGTCATTGGTTGTAAGTGCTGCACAAGCGTTATAATTTCTTCATTGATCCTGCTGCCGGGAATTCCCTCAAAGCCGAAACACAATTTGTAGACTCGAGAGCTGAAGAGAAGGCAAGCGAGTTTCTTTTTGGTTTGTGAAGATGTTTCCTCTCATCCAAAAAGCTTCTTCAGTTCGAAAACAACCCAGAGAGAGTCCCAGGTTTTTAACCCCTGATTGTCATTGACCCAGTATTGATCACGTGAGTGTGAAACCAGTGTAAGATATCGCCATCATTGTGTGAACTATTGAGAGTGGGCGTTTAAACACCCGGGAAGGGATCTCAAGACTGCATTGTAGATGGCTGATAACTGGTGTCATAAACCTCAACCTCTGTTCAACGTCGGTCATTCGCAGTGGATTCCCAGCTGTTGAGGTGGCTCTCTTGTGTTGTGGGCTGATTGGTTTTTCCTGGGTAAACGCTCCAAGCACTCATCACTGCACTGCATAACATACATGTTGGTCTTTAGTTTGTGTTTGGGTGTTTTGTCCTTGGGATGAACGAGTTTTTGCCCGAGGTGCACAGGGACGTTAGGTTTCTCAGTCTGCCATGTAGGAGATTTTGTTTCCCCCGGCTGCTGTCTAAGGTTCTTTCCTGTACATCTTCACCAATTTAATGAAAGCCCAGTTAGGATAACCACATGTTTAAGGTGCTTTCTTAATTTCTGTCCCATTCTTGTCAGACAGAGGATTCTAGCTGCCCAACAGTCCTTGTTCTTCTTTGTTGTATTTTTCTTTTCATGATGTGTCAAATATTTTCAAATGATCACAGGTCTGGAGTACAGGCAGGCCAGTTCAGAGCCATGCTGTTATAATAGCTGCTGCCTGCAGTTTAGCATTGTCCTGCTGAAATATTCAAGGTCTTCCCTGAAAAAGATCCAAATGGGAGCATATTTTACTCTAAGACCCAACTATACCTTTCAGTGTTGCTGGCACTGGTGATGCCTTTCCAGATGTGCAAGCTGTCAGTGCCACTGGCATTAATGCACCTCTGTCCCATCAGAAATGCAGACTTTTTAACAGCAGGATGAAAACAAGCCTTTTTACATTTTTTAGTCTGGAGGACCCAGGCTCTTGTTTTCCCAAAAGTATTTCCACGATTGATTCGTTTTACTTCAGAACTATTTTCTACTTTGTCTCGGGCCATTTTCAGCCTTTTCCCTCGCACACGGAGAGTCCCTTAGAGTCTCTGAACCTTTTGAACAAGAAACTTTCAAACTAGAACAGAGAAATGAAAACTCCTGAAGACTCAGGAGTGATTATAAAAAGGTCATAATATTGCAAAACTAAAATGAGTCACAATAATAATAATAAAATCAACACAGGCACCCAAAGTAAAAACACAAGAATCCAGAACTCAAAACTGAAGAATCAAAGAAAGCAGAAACACAAACTGAAATATATTTCTTACTAAAAAAAAAAGACCAATCCCAGGGGATCATGACGACCGTATTTAAAAACAAGCAAACACATCCCCCAAACAACAACAACAATAACAACCATATTTAGCATTATTTTGTTTTTTACTTGACAGATTGGGGTAAATTGATTCAGATTGTATTACACTCCCTCTGTCACAGCTTTGATTTGAACTCCCATGTTTCATGTCTCTGTGCAGCAGTGCTCTCCAGGAGAGAATGAGGAAGAAACTCACTTAAACTTAAACTTAAAAAGTCTTAAAAAACTTAAAAAATGTCACCATGGAGACCAACATAACAGCAGCCCGACGTTCTCCTTTGAGCAACACATTACAGTGGGGTTCAAAGGTTTGACACCAAATCAAAAATCTGTCATGAACCTAGAAATAATCCATAAAATATGCACAATGAACAGAAACTATTTTAAGTTAAGTTTCTGCACCTCGATCAGGGATCAGATTTAAGCCAGTTTGGTTCTTTTGTGTGAGACATTTTCTTTGATCCTTCAACTGAAGCAGCATTCAGATGACAGCCAGGCTGACGTGATCACCTCATCAGGGTTGTACTTGTACAAATAAATACGGCTGTGCTTCAATTTTCCAGCAGACCATTACTAAGTACCACTGCGGATAAGCAAGTAGTAAAAGCATCAGAAGACAGACTCTGAAGTAGGGAAACTTAGATCCAAATCATCATTAGAGTGAAGATGGATAAGGAGTGTTGACTCTCACATTTAATTTATAGTCTAGAGCACATTTAAACATCAGAAGATGACCAAAAGCATTTTAGAGAAACAAATCTCCCCAAAACACGAAAAGCTGGTGTTTTGTTGAATATATATAAATATTTAGATTATTTGATTATTAAAATGTGTCTAGAATTCACAAATTTATGATGATTCATCTTATAAAGCATGACACACTGCTCTTATAAGCTGCCAGTATAGTATTTATATTGGTATTGGCATCAGTAATATTAGCCCTGTATTTACTTGATATTGAATTGATACCAACATTTGCAGCATTGCACAGAATGAATAGAAAATCTAAATAAACAAGATAAAAATAGCTGTAAACAAAACACAGCCAGGCAGAGTGAAGGAGACCACCATCAACAGCTGGAACCTTAACCAGTTATATGATTAATTTATGAAATAGTTAATCTATTAAATATAAATCAATTAAGAAAACATGAAATAAATTAATTAAATAATGTGAAATGACCTTATCTTGATGATAGCTAACTAGACTAATCTAACCTGGAGCTCCCAGCATGTCATCATGGTTTTTAATTCTGTCTTCATTTATAAGTTAGTGCACTAGCATGTAGAAAACAATTCTACAAATGCAGCAGTGAAAACAGGTTTAGAGCACTGGACACTATTTTACTCCATGTCCCAGTTGTGTAGAAAAGATGCACTGAAACAGATAAAAAGGACAGAAATATGAGAGTAAGATGTATATGTGAATGGATGTCTGTCTCTCTGCAGGTATAAATAATATATAAAATAATAAATACATCAGATTTATGAAATATTAAATAATAATCTGACATTCTGTCAGTGTAAATTACATATCTGTCGTGCTTCCTCCTGACAAAGTAAATTTAGCCATGTCACATGATGCCTAAGTCTCCTGAGCTGCACAAAAAATACATTGCTCTACATTTACTGTACTTTACGATGGTTTAACATTATTATACAGCTGACATGTCAATTCAAACAAACACTAATTGTTTAATTTAATTATTATTTGTACACTGCAGGGACCTGCGCATAGGGACTACACATGACATACAGCTTTTAACCATATATCTGGTACAGTATATTTATATTATTTATAAGATTTTACCTGCAAAATGAAATTAAACAAAATTAAATGAATAATGCACAATTTTCTGTCCCTCATGTGCCATCAAATGTCAAAAGTCATCCTTGAATCATTTCCCAGTAATTTGTGTGTTATTCATAATCAAATCAAATCAAAATTTATTTATATAGCACATTTTAAAGATCGAAGTACACCAAAGTGCTTTCCAGTAAAATCATGATACAGATAAAAAAATATCACAATATAAAATATAAATTACAGATATAAATAAAATAAATAAAATATAAAATAATTACATAATCTAAATGCAGAGCCAGATGTAAATTACCCTAATTAGCCTTGAATGCCAGGTTAAACAAATAAGTTTTTAGACGTGATTTAAAAGACTGAATGGAATCTGATGCGCGAATATGAAGAGGAAGAGTATTCCATAACCTGGGTGCAGCAACGGCAAAGGCACGGTCTCCTCTGGTCTTCAGCCGAGACCTAGGTTGCACTAAGAGCAGTTGGCCCGATGATCTTAGTGCTCTCTGAGGGCTATACAGACAGAGGAGATCAGCTAGGTAGTCAGGTGCCATATTGTTGAGGATTTTATAAGTAAACAATAAAATTTTAAAATCAATTCGGTATTTAATAGGAAGCCAGTGTAAGTTGGCCAGAACAGGGGTGATAGAGTCATACTTTCTAGTGCCGGTCAAGAGACGTGCTGCGGCATTTTGGACCAGCTGCAATCGCTGAAGAAGAGAAGATTGGAGGCCCAAGTAGAGAGAATTACAATAATCCAGTCTTGAAGTGATGAAAGCATGAATGAGTTTCTCCAGATCTTTGTGTGGTATATAAGGTTTAGCCTTAGAAATTAGGCGTAGTTGGTGAAAGCTGGTTTTTACCACAGCAGAAACCTGTTTATCTAGTTTGAAGGAACTATCCATGAAAACTCCAAGATTCCTAACAGCATCAGTGAGGTGGTTAGCAACAGGCCCGAGTGTGCCAGCCAGTTGTCCCAGAGGCATATTTCTATCAAAAACGATCATTTCTGTCTTCTTTTCATTTAAAGTAAGAAAGTTACGTGATAACCAGTCTTTGACATCCCTCAGACAATCAAACAGAGGATGTAGTGAAGATGAAACATCCCCAGTCAGGTGGAGGTAGATTTGAATATCATCAGAATAGCAGTGAAAAGAGACATTATGTTTTTCAAAAATGGAGCCCAAGGGCAGCATGTACAGGTAAAACAATACAGGACCCAATACCGAGCCCTGGAGCACACCACAGCGAAAAAGGGCAGAAGAAGAGGAATATTTTCCCATCATGACAGAGAATCAATACATCCTTAATGATACGAGAAGGAATAATGTCATGCAGAGAATTTGAGCTTCTCAGGTTATTAATTATTTCCTTTAAAGTCGAGAATGACACAGGTTCCAACTGTTGAAAAACTGTTGAACATTCGGAAACTGGGGCTTGATTTACTACCGGAGAATGTGGGGCCCTTAACACTGAGATTTTATCTATAAAATAATTAAGAAATTTTTCGCAGAGGGCCGGGGAGGCACCCATCGAAACATCAGAGCAGGGATTAACCACTGAGTTAAAGATTTTGAACAGAACTCGAGGATTATGACTATTAGTTGCAATAATGTTTGACAAAAAAGAAGTTTTTGCCATTTTGGCAGCCTTCTGAAATTTAGATCGGCTCATATGCAGGATGTCAACGGACACCTGAAGTTGATCTTTTTTCCATCTCCTCTCAGCTTGACGACATTCACGTCTAAGAGCGAGGGTGGATTCATTTAGCCAGAGTTGGCGAGAGGTTTTATGGCATTTAGTCTTTACTGGAGCCACAGTGTCCAAAATAGAAGAACATGTAGAAATAAAAGAGTTGACTACGCCATCAACCGAGAGAGGTGCATTACTGATGTCATCATAACAGACAGAGGCCGCAGAGAAAAGGGCAACAGCCTCAGAATTAATCAGACGCGATAGGCTCAGTGGACCCTCAGAGTTCAGTTCCATATTGCATAACTGAACATCAAACATAACTGGGAAATGGTCCGAAATCCCAGCATCATTGATGTCTGTGATGCAAATGTCCAGTCCATACGACAATACCAAGTCCAGCATATGGCCTTTAGTGTGGGTTGATTTTCTCACCCACTGAGTGATATTAAAAGAGTCAATAAGGGCAAGAAAGTCCTTAGCCAATAGGTCCGCCTCACAGCATATATGAATGTTAAAATCACCACAAATAAGAACACAATCATAATTTAAAAAGATAAATCCTAAAAGATCAGCAAATTCACGGATAAAATCCTTGTTGCGCTTCGGAGGTCGATACACCACCACACAGAGGCTCCGGGGGAACCGGACAGCTCCAGTAGTTGTACTTCGAAGCTGGAATACGAGGCAGGAGGCAGTTGTCGCACTCGGAATTTACTTCTAAAAACCGAGCCTAGACCTCCACTCCTAACTCTCCTAGGAGAGTTAAAGAAAGCACAATCCAGTGGAAGAAGTTCCGAAAAGGAAGAGGACTCACCGGGGCGAATCCAGGTCTCCGTTAGAAACAGGACGTCCAGTGACGCGAGAAAAAAGTCGTTTACAACGAAGGACTTGTTCACCAGTGACCTAGTGTTTAGCAGAGCCATTCGGAGCGTAGCCACGTTGACGCTACTAGGAGCACGTCCCAGCCGGCGAAGATTGCTGTGATCCACACCTCCTCCAGAGACCCGCTTCCAGCTCCATACACGTGGGCACTCAACTGGTAGGACCGAGTGGGCTTGCTGGCCAGCATAGCAAATCCATCGATGGCGACACAGTCTGAAAGTATACTGGGAGGGCCGCAAGATGTTTATGATGGAGCGGTAATTAATCACTTCATGTGCTTTTAAATAGGCTTTAATACGAACGCGAAAACCACTCCGTTTACCCCGTTTCCTATGTCGTTTCTTGTGTGGTGGAAAAAAAGGCAGGTAGTATGTGCAGGTGGAAGTATCCGTTCGAGACTGGGAAAAATTCCCTAAGTTCCAATATAGATCCGGCTTTTGATGATTCAAGGGTCGAAGATTTAAAAGAGTTTGTCGATCATAGGCAATTAGAGCAGTAACATCCGGAAAGCGTATAGAAAATAGTAAGGAAAGAGTAAACAACACTCAGGAAGACGGATCCAGAGACGGCTCGCCGTACACACTGGCGCCATCTTGTTTGTGCTCATAAGGCAATATTAGGATTATATTGTTGGAGTTCAGTATAATACAAAAATCATCTCCCTACATCACACTCGTGTTGTTTTAAGTCTTTAATATATGAAACAGCTCATGGACTGTTTGATTGTTTGCCTTATGAAAAAAGGCTGCAGGGCATCTGAGCCAAAATCCATTTGTAGGCAAGTTATTAATATTTACAACAACAAAATGAATGGATTTCTAGGACAATTCTTTATGAATATTTTATTACCTTCAGCTGCATTTGACTTTCTGACTTTTGCTGATGGTGTGTAAGAAAATGAGACAATGATCTAACTGCTTAATAATATTTCACAGGTAGTAAAGTTATTAGTCTCTGAAATGAATGAATGCCTGTAATAAATCAGAGGGCGGCTCCTCGTGAAGGCACAAACTTGTCACGAGTCTTGATCAGTGAATACAAAATGACGCCCAGTGGTTGCACCGACTCTAGTGATAATCTTTTCGCAGCCCGTTGTTGTTTTCTTGTGATCACTTCTTGTGAGGACACTGGCAGAAAAACCGCAGGACTATTTTACACTTAAACTTCTCAGGACTTTCTAAATGTTTCCTCATTTAATTGACACTTCTGCTGCTTATAGTTTGGGAATATTTAGGGCAGGATACACCCTCCGGCATCCTGCTTCTCCTTATTCAGAGGTCAGTTCCACCTCTCAACCGGATGAGCTAAATGAATCCTTCGCTCACTTTGAGGGACAGAATGACACCCCTCACAGAAGACTCCACCCACCCCAAAGACCAGGTGGTGCACACTGGATGATCTGATATCGTCGTGTTGGTGTTGTTCCCAGATCATCATGAAAATGTTGTTCCAGGTTCAACATTGCAAGTGACCAATCACATTGTTGTGACGTTATTATTTTGGGCGCCAAGCCATTCGTGCATTTATTAAATTCCAACGTTGCAAGGACAATATCAATTCTGCTTACCGTTTATTAAAGGGTTACGGTTAGGGTCAGGGTCCATTGATCGGCGGACAGAGGTGGTTTCTCGCAGCTTAAGTACAGTTTTTTGTTTTACGGCAGTTTTTCCCGAAGTCGCAAAAGTATGACGTCACAACATTCTGATTGGTCACTTGCAATGTTGATCCTGGAACAACATTTAGTATGATGATCTGGGAACAACACCAACACGACGATATCAGATCGTGCGGTGACACTATCCCCAGAGTGTGTAAAGGGGTGACCGTGGTTCAGGGGGTTCAAGGTTGCCGGTTCGATCCCCAGCTCTGTCTGTCTTGGTCGTTGTGTCCTTGGGCAAGACACTTCACCTGCCGCCTACTGGTGATGGCCAGAGGGGCCGATGGTGCGATATGGCAGCCTCGCTTCTGTCAGCCTGCCCCAGGGCAGCGGTGGCTACAACTGTAGCTGCCTCCACCAGTGTGTGAATGTGAGAGTGAATGAATTGTAAAGCACTTTGAGGGCCTCGAAAAGCAGTATATAAAGCAATCCATTATTATTATTATCAATACACGCAAAGCCCCCGGTCCTGATAACATCCCTCATGGATCCATTTCAGTTCGCATACCGATCAATCCGCTCGACCGATGATGCCCTTCACTCTTCCTCACACATCTAGAAACTAGAGACTCATATGTTAGAATGTTGTTCATAGACTTCAGTCCAGCATTCAACAAGATTGTTCCCCAGCAATCGTGCAGACAGTATGGGTCGGCAGCAACACCTCCAGCACAAGAACACTGACTATGGGGGCTCCCCAAGGATGTGTGTTGAGCCACCTGCTCTTCACTCTTCACTCTGCTGACTCACGACTGCACACCATCACACAGCTCCAACACTTTCATCAAGTTTGCAGACGACACAACTGTGGTCTGTCACATCAGCAACAATGATGAGATCTACTACATGAGTGAAGTTAACCATCTGGTCGAGTGGTGCAGCAACAACAACCTGTCCATGGATGTGGAGAAGACTAAGGAGATCATCACAGACTTCAGGACGACTCACACCCTGCACACCCCACTAACCATCAATGGTGCTGCTGTGGAGAGGGTAAGCAGCACCAAGTTCCTGCACGTCTTTGCACGTCTCAGAAGATCTCTCCTGGTCAAAAACACTGCATCACTGGTCAGTAAAGCCCAACAGCAACTCTACTTCCTCTATAAACTGAGGAGAGCGAGAGCCTCAACCCCATTTGAGCACCTTCTACAGAGGCACTGTTGAGAGTATCCTCACCAGCTGCATCACTGTGTGGTATGGCTCCTGCTGGAAAAAGCTACAATGAGCAGTGAGAGCAGCTGAGAGTATCGTGGGTGTTTCTTTCCCTCCCTCCAGGACATCTACTGCACCCGCCTCACCCTAAAAGCCCTCTGCAGTTCAGGTGACTCCACTCATCCGTCCAACAGCTTTTTGAGTTTGCTGCCATCGGGGAAGGAGACTGAAGAGCCTCGGGGTGAAAACCAGCAGACTGAGAGACAGCTTCGTCCATCAGGCTGTCAGGATGCTGAATCCTCTCCCTGCTCTGTCCTGACTCTCACACACACACGAACTATAGACCTTCATTCACCTCTTCCCTCTGCACCACCTACACATACACAGACGGACATAAAAAACTCTGACCCTCCACCATCACCCTTCACTGATTCAGCCACCCTACTTGCACATGAACTCTTGCCGATGCAGATTTATAATAAAGTGCCAGAAAAAAAAAAAACATGGCTCGTTATTATCATTGTTGTTTCCCTGAGTTGCTGATGACCAAATCATTTTACTGTGGCCACTTACTTTTACCAGTTGATTATAGAGACCTGACTCCTGTTTTGTAGCTCTCGTATATAATTAGCTTTTTATATGATACTCGCAAATCTGTAAAGGTTGCTGAAGCAATGACCTTTATCATCAATTAAAAGGAATGAGATAACTCCAATTTAAATGGGTGACTCAAATATGTCTGTGCAGCTATAGAGATGTGGTTACTCCCAGACAAACACTGGATGCAACTGCAGTCATATGAGTATGGGTATCTCCATAATGGTCTTCATTATGTGAATTGGCTAGAGTTGGCTCTGAAGAGGCTGCCTCTTGACTCTGACCCTGGTGTCAGGCTGATGAATATTATGTGAAGAGCTCAGGAGCTCTGAAAGCCAGCAAAGCTTCTGGGTGCATGTATTGTTTCAGTTAAATAAAAACAGTCAGTACTGTGCCACAAAGCAAGAAGGTCCTGGACGGCTGGAGCATCTATGTGCAGAGTTCATGTGTTCTCCCTGCACTGGTGTGGTTATCCAGCAGATACTCCAGCTTCCTCCCACAATCTAAAGCATGTTTGTTCAGCTTAAAATCATTTATAACCTTTTGTACTTTTGATAAACTGAAAAACTTGAGTTGATTGCACACACATCTCAACACCTATGAGTAATGAGCTGGGCTGACAAAGGCAAACCTCACAAAACTGTCACAGATCTGCTTTATATTAGAAGTCAGAGGTCAAATTTCCTCTTTCTCTCCTCTCTCAGGTGGAGAGGTGGGCCGGCCTGCTGGTGGCGTCTGCTGTCGCACCTGTTTTCTATCTCCTCATCAGCCTGCAGTCTTTAATGACCAGCTTGTGCTCCACTCTCTGCTGGAGACACTTTCACCTTCCCTGCTGAAAGGGTGACTGAAAAGCTCTACTGCTGATCCCGGTGCTCCTTTGGGAAACTTATCTCAAGCTTGCTGCTTTACTCACTTCCACAAGCTGGTCCTCTACCTGCAAAAGAAAATAGCTCACATATTACTCACTTGCCTCCCCTCTAACTATCTGCTGAAAGATTAAAAACCCAAATCTTGGACTCTAATTCCTCTTAATTATCAGAAAGCTCTGATAACACTTAACTCTGACTGGGGCAACTTGTCTCCTCTGCTCCCAGAGCTCCCTGCCTTGTTCCTGTAGAAAGTCTGCCGTTAAAGTTCTTTAAACTGCCTGTAAATCATGACAGACCGCCATTTTTTTGTCATTAGTTATTTTAATTTAAACTCAAAATATTCTGACCAGTGCTACATTTGGCCCGTTTCTCTTAGCAGAGCAGCAGTAAAGTCAGAGTCTGTGACATTGTTTCACAGTCCATGAACTTTCACTCATGCGTCCTCTGGGACAGTCTATATCAAGACATTAGCAGCTACTCTTAATTTGTGCACAGTTATGTGCTCTTGCGTTGTTTTATCTTTCACCAAAGAGTTTTTAGACTTAGATTTTTCAGCCACTGTACCGAGCTTCATTTGCTGCCCTTTGTTGGGAGAGACAGTGACAAACAAGGCAGCTTTATAATACATGGATTTTACTCCAAAGAGCTGCATTTTGAGCATAGAATGAAGTGCTGTGTGAATCTGTGTGGGAAAACAAGAGGCCAGTTTTTTCCATGACTTTATCATAGCCTATTCCCTCGTTTTCAGTTTTTATAATGCTGCTGCAGGACTCACATGATGGAACATGTGATGCTTTTATCCAACAATGATGAAGCTTTTTAACTTTGGTTTAAACTTTGGTCTCTGCCTTCTTGGGGCCTATAATAACGAAACCTTTCTGTCTTTTGAACCAAAGCAAAAATAATTTCACAGTTTATAACAAGAATTGTTTGGACACCAGTTTCCAGAATCATTGATTTCACTTCCAGAAAAATAAATGAAAGACCGTCAGTTGAAAAGTTTTGACCGCAGCATGTCTGCTGGATGAGCGGATAAGGACTGATCGATACTGAAGTGTTGGGAGGAAATGTACTGCCACAGCAATCATCCATAAAACCACAATTTAGTTTTTACACTTTGTATATGAGGGAAAATATATATATATCATTACCTAGGAGATTCAGTCTTTGTGGTTAGGTTATGCTAACTTGCCTGCATCATTTTTTAAGATTTGGGTGTGAGAGTTGGCAATAATCTAGCCAGAGAACCAGCTTAGGTATCCTGCCATCTTTCTCAAAGCTTCACCAAAGAGCCTTCAATATCTAAAAGATTCACCACCTCACATGTGTCTCTCAGATGGTTAATTTGGGTGCTGAAGTTAGATCTTTTTCTTTACTCCCTCCACTTTTCTCTTTTTCAAAAGAAAGTGGAGGCTTTGGAGCCCAACCTTTGATTCCCCACTCCCTTTCAGACTGACACAAAGCCCCCAAACCCGTTAACACTGAACACAGCCTTACATCCACTGCTTCCTGCGTTTATACGCCCCACCTAATGCATCTTTCACATGAACCTGTAGCTCAGTGATAAAGATCTAGCAACAACAGTTAAACCACAACAAATGAATTGACCTGAGTCAGAGAGCATCTTTCAGATCGCAGCTGCACTCAGTGAACAAAGGTTTTCTCTTCTAAAGATTAGCAGAAATAAAAAATATATAGGGAATATGTTTTGGAAATATAATTTATTCTGTCAGACAATTAACAAAGTAACTGCAAACAAAAACCCGTCAAAATAGAACAAAGGAGCAATACAAAAGGAGTCATACTTGTATAAAGACATTGGGGTGCTGACCCCAGTGGATGATAATCACACTGGATTGGTTTGCAGCTGAGTATGGAGTGACGTGGATGAGAATCAGGACCTCCGTAGCTCTCAGCAGGAAAAGGGTGTAGTGCCCAGAAATACTTCTCCCAGCCTGGGCTCTCTCCCTTAGCCAAATACATGCTCAACCGAGAGGGTCTCAGAATAGAGCTGCTGCCTCTCCAAAAGTTGAGGTGGTTCAGGCATCTGACTAGGATGCCTCCCAGGTGAGGTCTCTTGAGCTTGCCCAACTGTGAGATCCAGAACATGCTGGAGAGATCATGTCTCTCGCCTGGCTTGGGAATGCTTCTGTGTCCCAGCAGAGGAGTTAGAGGTGGTAGCTGGAGAGATGGAGGTCTGAGTAGCTTCACTGAGACTGCTTCCCCTGCAAGCCCAGACCTAGATCATGGCATAAGATTGATGAATGAAAGAGGGTTCAAATCCCCCCACTTAAATGTATGTAAGTGTTATTTAACAAAATTTTAAAGACGTTCATGCATCCAGGATATTGATAAAATAAATTATAACACTGGCAAAAGTTCCAGTATTAGCCAATCGTGATTTTACGATAAAAAAAAAAAACACATCAATTTATAAGCGTGTGAAGAACAAAAGATGCAAGGATCTACTTCAGTTTAAAGATGATTTGTCTAGAAAAGCACCAACAAAGCAGTTGTTGAATGCATGACCTGCTTAAATACATGCCTGATTAACTGGAATAGTTATGACTCTGAAAAATGATGCTGAAAAAATCCAGCATTCTCAGCTTTAGATAGAAAAATGCTGGATTTTGCTGGAACAGAGGCCCATCATATTGTCAGGTCTTTTATTAATAATGCTTCTGTTTCCACTGTAGCTCCCTGCACAGTTTAAAATACGAATTATAGATACCACTGTGACAGATTTGACATCACTATCGTTGGAGTTCACGCTGCATACCATTAGATGTCAGTAAAGCAGCGTATCGCGCCTCTGCAGGATTCTGCTCATGAAAGATACCTGTGCTGCATTTTAATATGCTGCAGCTGGTGTCTCCACATGATCCTCTGCTTACTCCAGTCTGTCTTGCTGTTAACTGGAGTCAAATTTTGCTAAATAAAAACCGACATTTCTCATGCAGTAACCCTGCACACGAGTCTAAACCTCAGGTGTTTGTTCTTGAATGACCTTCAGGGGAACGTGGCGTCCTCACCAGGATGGAAATGTAGGATTGGAGTCATTTTAGTTCAGTTGCCATTTGGAGGTATATTTTTTTGCTGCATGGTTCATTTTTGAATTTAGCTCATGCTAGGTTAAAGCTAAGGGTTAGTGATTAAATGTCAGATTAAATGCCATGTTTAAATGTCAGGGAAGCAATTCGAGCCCTGAAATGCAAGACAACAAAGTTAAAAACCTTGTTTTTATGCCATTTTGTCCCCACTGCTCTAAAACAAATGCACATGGAAGCAGTTTTCTCCCTTTCTCTGCTCTCGTGCAGGAGCATAAACATAACATCAAAGTCAGTAGCTGCTGCATGGGGGGGAGGTTTATGTTGAACCAAAATGATCTGTCAGCTCCAGAGACCTGTCCTCACAGGACCTGCTTCTTATTCTCCTGCTTTGTAATGGAAAGGACAGCGTGCTGACATCAGATAGAGCGGAGCATCTTTTGAGCCCTGAGATGTAGAAGCGAAAAAAATTACAACATCAGCAGGGGATACTCTTCTGTGTAAAACACACAGCAGGGAGCTGGCTTTTAGAGCACAAGATGTTTGAACACGACTGAGGCTGTGGGGGAAATGCCACAACCTAGTGGACGAACCAAAGAATTACATGTTTATTTGAATATTGCATAAAGCAGCTGTATTAGTAGATGTGTGTAAATAGCGACACTTTTATAACAGCACTACAGCATCTTAGTGGTGCTTTTCTACATCATGTGACTTTCACTGTTACATATAACAATAATTAATATAAAAGGCTGTGTTTGGTTTAGTTTGAATTGAAAGTGATGGCACACAATGAAATTTTACTTATTTTGATACACTGGCAATGTCATTATAGTTCTGAAAGGCAAATTCTTACACTTATTGTGTTTTTACAACGATAATTTTTATTATTAATCTTTGTTTTGTTCCATGTTTATTAGCTGCCATTCATCTCAAAAGATGAAGGCAGTCTAAGTTTGCATGCAAAGCAGGACATCTGTGGAGTTCTTTTATTATTAGAATTGATAATTTCATGCACCCACAGCTTTATTAAAGGTGACATTTTGCCTCTGGCCATGTCGCTTCTTTGTCACTGCTGTGACAGATTCTGTCTAAGATTAAATTTTGTCTTCTGAAAAAACAACAGCAAAACACTCGCGCTGGCAATGTTTTTAAACCTGAACAACTTTTATTTATTGTTTAAAACAAATGTGCAAATGCCCTAAGATGCAGGTGTTGGTTTTATCAGTATTGTTTTCTATAATAATATAGAAATGAGATAGATAGATATCTATCTATATACACTACTGCTAGTAATAATTATAATAAATAAATGTTTTGTGAAAGATGCCCTCTGCAGTCTTTTAGCTCTAGGAACACTTCCACATCAATGGGTATCTCCATTCTATATTTTCTATATATATATTCTATATTCTTGTCATCCTCCTTCCTCCCCCCCCCCCCGTCACTCTTTTGTGCCCCTGGTAGAATTAAAAACACACTACACTACCTAGAGCAACAAGATGTCATCAGTCTCCGTCAAAACCAAGGCAAAAGCTGTGTGGCTGAGCCGCAGCATAAAAGTGCAGTTCCTCGAATGGCCACTTGAGGCTGTCCCCGCAGACTCATGTGACAGTACCCAGTTTTACAGCAGGAACAAATGTGTCTGTGTGCTTTATTGATTCATTTTTACATTTTTATAGTGGTAATACTACACAGTGATAAGACTGGCGGGAGTCGCCAGTTCGATTCCCGCCTGGGGGTGGTATCAGTAAGGGTCCTGGCTAGACACCCCCCCCATGCTAAACCAAGCCCTGAGATCCTGCGTCCACGTCTGCAGCCTGTCTGCTGGGACACAAGCATTTCACTGCATGCTGTACTGTGCATGACTGTGTATGTGACAAATAAAATTTGAATGTAAACCGGACCTCTCAGCCGTGTTTGTGATGCATTGTCAATGCAGAACACAACACGGCTCCCAGGTTAAATGTTATTTTCAGTTAGCAGTTATCGTGTGGCAGTGTTGCAGGTACAGATGGATGCAGCTTTCTAACTAAGCTTACAGGCTTTAACTGATTACTTGACTGCATGCCCTCTCCTCCAAATGTGTTCTGCTGTTGCTTAAAATGGGTTGGTTGTGGTGGCTTTATAAATGTAGTAAATTACAACAGTACATTTTGAGGACACTGGGACTTTACAGATTTATGCAAAGTGACAGTCAAACAGAATATGGCTCTGGAAGAAAATCAAAGTTTACAAGCATAAATGTATGTTTACATTTGTTTTTTCATTTACTGGTCAGAACAGGTTAACCACTGAAACTCAGCTTTTTATTGGTTCTTGTTTAGCACAGTTAAATTTCTACATTTTAGTGTTAGATTTTACTTTTATTACAACACCGAGGGCATTTTTTTTCAGGGAATAGATTTTTTTTTTTGATTTATTGATTTTATTGATTAACATTCAAATTCAAATCTCAGTGAAAACAGTGAAAAAAAAAAAAAAAAAAAAAACAGACAGTGAAAACAGAACAAAAATCTACCATAAAGAAAGAAAGCATGAGACAAGGCTAATCAAAAGGTATTGGCTGAAGCATTTGCTTATTACGCCAACCCTTTTCACAAAATATCTTTTTGTATGCAGCTCCTGTACACAGGGCTTGAAGAAAATAATAAAACAAACAAACAAACAAACAAACAAACAAACAAACAAACAAACAAACAAACAAACAAACAAACAAAGAAACAAACAAACAAAGAAAAAAAAAAACCTTTCCACCTTAGATAAGTAACTACATCAAAGCAAAAGAATCAAGAGGTTGTTTTTTTTTCTCCTTTTTGCTCTTTTCATTCTTGATTTCTATATTTTTCTATTACTCTATTTTTAAACATGTTTTTAAACAAGGAAAATGAACTACACCTTTTTAAATCACTGTCATAACTATTCCACAGGTTAACTCCTCTAACAGAAACACATCTCTGCTTTATATTTGTCCTTATCTTGTTTTTTTTTTTAAAGAAATCTGTTCCCCTTAAGTCATATTGACTCTCTCTGACTTTGAACAGCTTCTGAGTACTGGGGCAAAGCAAGTTATTTTGTGCTTTATACATTATCTGTGCCATTTTATATTCAACTAAATCATAAAATTTCAGGGCATTCAGATTAATAAACAAAATGTTAGTTGGTTCTATATAGTTTGATTGGTTTATAATTCTTATAGCTTTTTTTTGTAACTTGAAAATATGAAGAGTGTTCGTTTTATATGCATTACCCCATATCTCCAGACAGTAAGTCATATATGGAAGCAACAGAGTACAATAAAGTGTGTATAATGTTTTTTTGTTCAGGACATGCTTTGTTTTATAGAGAATAGCAATGGTTTTTGACATTTTTGTTTTCACGTGGTTTATATGAGACTTCCAACTCAGCTTATCATCAATTATCACTCCAAGAAATTTATTTTCGTACACTCTTTCAATTTCAATTCCATTAACCCTGATTTTAGATACATTTTTCATTTGTCTAGTGCCAAAAATAATCAATTTTGTTTTCTTTATATTTAATGATAACTTATTTACATCAAACCAGTTTTTTAATATATTTAACTCCTTTTCCGCTGTAGTCAGAAGCTGTTCTAAGTTTTTACCTGAGCAGTACAGAGTGGTATCATCAGCAAACAATACACATTTTAACAGTTTGGAAACACTACATATGTCATTTATATATAATATAAATAATTTAGGGCCCAGCACAGAGCCCTGAGGAACACCACAAGTTACCTTCAACTGCTTAGATTTTACATTATTGAATTCGACATATTGATATCTTTCATCCAGGTAACTTTTCATCCACTTGTATGCTATCCCTCTTATGCCATATCTCTCTAGTTTATTCATTAATATAGAATGATCAATTGTATCAAACGCCTTTTTTAAGTCTATAAAAACACCAACAGTATATTCCTTATTATCTATTGCATTAGATATCCCTTCAACAAGATTTAAGAAGTTCAGAATGGGTAAACAAACATAACTTTATGAAGGCGTTTCTGTCACGCTCACGTACACATCGGTCTCAAGAAACATGAAACTCAAGAAGCTCCTCAGGGTTGACAAATTTAAATAATATGAAAAAACTACAGACATCCTCTACATTATCTTGGTTCACTTTCCAAGCCATTGAAGATTAAATTTTATTTCTAAACAGTTTTTTCCCTTTTAGCAGAGCTTTAATTAATTTTGCTACAAGTTTTTCGTCATTGATTTTGTTTTGTCTTCTTTGATTTGTAGTGCATGTTATAGAAAAACAGCTAAATGACACCTCTGGGGATTTGTGATTGTGTTGATCCTACCTGATGAAGATTAAATTGCGATTCATCAGGATCTGATCAGCACAGTGATAATAGCCACAACTCATGAATATAAACAATGTCAGTCATAATTGGAGGTTTTTTTTATGGATTTCAGTTCCAGTTTGGGATTAGGTGGACCTGATAAGTACAAAATCAAGCATTGCCAAACAGTCACACCCATCGAGCCATGTCAAAAACTGTGAAACAGTTCACTTTGTAAGCTTAGACACAGATTACAGATCACACAAATTTCTCAGCGCTGCTCGTTTCTCTGAGGTGGTGATAGAGCTACGTGGTAGCCGGGGGGCGGCCACAGCCTCCACAAACTGTGGCCGGCCCGATGCTTGACTGCACATGCAGATAGTGACAGCTTTGGACATCATGGAAACATGTGTATGATCCTATTTTATTCATTTCTATTAGCCTGGAGTACGCTTGGAGGGTTTGTTTCAATTTGTTTGAGGAGTTTGAGCAGAAAATCTAATTTCATTGACATTATCACTGCTGGAAAGTTGAAGTCTCTGTCCTGGTGTATCGCAAAGCTGGAGAGCCAGCTCGGGAGGGAAGCAATTGGGAACCCAAACATTACAGCCTGCTGCACCTCTTCTTCTTCCAGTTCTGAGGCAATAACGGACCTCTTTACACATCCTTTCATCAAATCCAGCATCCATTGCGATGCCTTTGAGGCGCTGTGGTTCTACAAATGTCTGCACAAAGCCTTGCATTCACCCCCTGATGACAACACATGACCCTTACACATTTACAGATGTGGAAACTAGAACGCAAGCAATTGTAAGGCCAGTTCGGGCTAAGCACACACAGTCACGGAACTGGAATTGCATGCAAGAGCTACTTTTCTGGGAGAATGTATTTGCAGACACACTTATCTGCATTTGTTCACACACAGTGGGACAAAATGTTCCATTAAATTGTAAGACCCAGTACAAGTGTCCACCCTAATATAAATACTCCAAGACTGACATGACCACACCTGTTTGCACTGCAGTAGTGCTCCGGTGTGAGTTCATAAGGCTCAGAATGATGGGAATAGAAACGTGACAGCTGGTCAACCTTTGCTCACCTCACCTACGGCCATGTACTAAAATTGCAAAAATAAGAACGATTCATCAATACAGCATCACAAAGGAGCTCCTGCTGCAATGTTTTCATACAGTAACAATTAAAAGTTAATGAGGAGAAAGTCTGGGAGAAACAGAGATAACTACAAGTGACACTTTTTATTAAATATTAAAGTAAAGTTCTTAAAACAGGGGCCAGATAAGGACAGAACAGATACCAAACAGGCTTCCTGCAAGTCTTTAAAAATCAAAAATCACAAACACATACACACAAACCCCCCCCCCCCCCAAACAACAAACACTCCCCTTGTAAAAGAGGGTAAAAGCCACCAGGCTTCATTCACTATAATAGTGCACACAAACAGCCTGAATGCTTCCCAAATGGCCCACTGGCTTCTAGCAGCACTTCCTTCTTCAGCTTTTGTTGCCCGGGCCTGATGAACAGGTGGGAACACCTGCGTCCGATCACCTGCTGCAGAAGGGGGAAGGGCAGTACACAAAACACACACATGCAGCTCTGCAGCGCACAAATGCACATATTTTCATGTATTATTAAATGTGCACGTTTTATCAAACACCATTATGTCGGTTGAGTGTATTATCAGCAGGAACACTTCCTCTCAGGGCCTGAAAAACCTATTACAGTGTGAATTCAGGGCAGAGGCTTTCATCTGTTGACGACTCTATTTCTGGGCTTGTGAGAGATTTTGAAGTGAGTCTCAGGCTGGGAACTTCTTCCCCACATAAAGTGAGTTTTTTTTAGGTGACCTGACTAGAACATTGGTTTGGATACTCAATAACATATTTAACTGATACTAAACAGTACATTTTTTCCAAGCCCATCAAACATGTTTAAAATGAAATATATGTTCATGTATATTTCGAGAGGACTGAAAATGTTGTTAAACTGCTCTGCAGAGCAAAACATCAAAGTGCCATCCTCCCTTACTTGGTGTTTTAAACTTGGACCTGATCTTGGCTGTGACTGTGGAGCTAATCAGATATCACTGTTGGTAGGCATTCTTTCAAAATGTGCCTGTGTTTTGAAAGGGGTGTAATAAGATGCCTGGGGGAGAAATCATACTGAGATGAGAGGGTGACTGATCAAGCAGCAATTTAAAAAATGATACTCCTCACCTCTTAGGAGTTTTGAGTTAAAAATATAACTTTATGAATTAATATAACACAAATAAAATCTGCACATATTGTTCCAGGGTTTCTGTGAGCAGTTGTACCGTACGTTATCTGTTTAGACATTTAATTGCTTGGGAGTTATTTGCAATTAGCCTCTAACGCCTGAGGAGAAATTCTGCGACCCCTTGAGAATCTGAAAAGTGAAAAATGGTAATTAAAGACTAAACAATTTCCATTACAACATACTGCGACTACTTGTGATGTCCAGCGTCCTCGATGTTTGCCGCTGTGGTTAAATACGTTTGTGACTTGCACCCATGTGTAATTTTTTTTTTGCCTGTCCCGTTTGGTTCTTTTGCCATCAGAATTATTGTCTAAATGCAAAGAAAGATGCCCAACGGATTTACTTTACCAAACGGACCATCCCAGCCTTGCCGTATTGGTCTATTTGATTCACCTTTGCTTTTATTGTTTATTTTATTTTCATTTGCTGAACACGGGACAGACTTGACTGGGGAAAAGAAACGGGAGAAAGAAAGAGGGAAAGAAAAAGAGCGAGGAAGAGGGACGGTGATAAAGGGCAAAAACCAAAAACCAACAAAACAAACAGACAAAAAATACATTTATCAATCACCTGGATCACCTGTTGAGAAAGAAAAAAGAGAAAACAAGCAAAAAGCATGAAGCAGGCATGGAGGAGATCCAGGCTCCAGACATCCAGAGGCCCCAAGAGCCTCAGAACCAAATTAACTCTGATGGAGTAAACTTAGAAACACTTGTGGTATGTTTTCCACACTTCAGTGAACACTGATGACTTTGCTAAAAAAGCAGACAAAACTGTTTTGGAGATTACCACGGTCGAGTTCTGGCTCACACGCCTCATATGGTTTGGGGACGATTATGCTGAGTCGCATGTCTCAGCGGCGCAACGTGTAGCTGACACCTCACACTGTCAAGACGCATCCTTGGGGCCACAGTGTCCTAATGGAAGAAAACATCTGCCTGTGTTATGTGGTGTATTATGGCTGAACCTTATAAGTTTCCCCCCCTCCCACTGAGATCTCTTTTGCACTGCCCTGCTCTTTGTGAAATATAGCTACAAAGCAGGAAAAACCTAAACATCAAGTAGCAGGAGGAAAAAATAAGATAAATGGCCACGACAGAGAACTGGATAAAATACATGAGCGACAAAAAAGAGGGGCAATTTCAATTTATATTCAGGGATTAAAATGGACAGGAATGATAGAGAACTGAGATCTTCACCAGCAATTATTTGCAAGATTGCTGTTGCTGTTAGCCGCCCCCCAATTACCTGCTTGCATTTGCCTCCTTGGAAGTGCACTCGTCAGCTACCTGTGGAAAACTCCAGCCAAGGTTGGATTCACCAGCCTGCCTCCTCTCTGCCCACAGACCATCTCCTCGACTCCATTCTCCAACAATACAAGTAAGACTGACACAGTTTATCAGACACATCTCTGTCAGTAATAGCTCTTTCTGGATGTCCTCTCTGCCGGAGCTTCGCATGCGAAACAACTGAACTCCCACCTCTTATCCATTAGTTCTTTAAAATTCACCAGTTGTCAGTAAACACCTTATATTTGCCAGCTGTTGCTTGAGTCTGCTCTCTGGGTCTGTTGTTAGCCACATGATGACAGGAATAGCTTCCAGCTCACAAATGCTTTCTTAGCGCTAAGAAAATGTCATCCCTTCACCTGCTTACACCTTCAGCACGCCATTTTTTGCAGACGGTAAAGCTGTGGTCAAAACTTAAGTGTCTAGCTGAAGGTGCAGGCTAGCACTACAGAACTCTATAACATTAAAACTTATTCATTCATAATAATATTTAGAACTGGCAGGTATGCTCACTCTCAAAGATGTCAAAAGAGAGGAAGAGATATTAGGTTAGGTCAGTTTAAATTTAGCTAAATTGAGTTTGTAGTCCAGCCAGTAGGTCACAGCTTCTGAGATCCACGCTTGTCATCCAGATATGTTCATAAGACGTTTCAAAAGTAGCATCAACAAACCAATCAGTGATACCACAGCAGCTATGTCAATCTTTTATATAGTCTGCTGGTTTAGTTTGTGGTTGAATAAGTCATGTTTTCCTGACCTTGGATAGATCCATCATATTCTATGGAAAATGCCATGAGGCTAACACAGGCTCTCAGAAAGATTGTGTGAAGGAGAGCAGGTACCCAGAGCCTAAAAATGCTTTGTGAACTGCTTATCCTCTTCATGGTCATAGGATGGCAAGAGCCCGGTATCACAGGGGAAGTAACTGGCAGTCTGTCCAGGCTGTACCTCCCCTGTCACAAATGCTATAAGATCTAATTTTCAGAATGTTGAATTGCTCATTTAAACAGAGAAGAGGAAAAAAGCAGCATTTGTTTGCTCTAATGCAACCCAGGTATCATCTGAAATTGTTGTTTCTGCCTTCTTAATTTCTTTACTGATGCCTTTTGTCGGTCTTGATCGCAGCAATACTGTTTAAAATTTGATCATTTAGCATTCCACAAACCATAATCAGACATAAATTGAATCTCATCTTAAAGAAAGTAAACAAGTGGAAGTCTGATACAATTAAAAATATCAGATGCTGACACCCTGCGGATACCAGGCTCGCCTTGTTTTTTCCACACGAAACATTATCTCATATGAATAATTTCAAGGACACTTTCATTACACATTAGAGGCTCTAACTGCACAACAATACACTGCAAATGCCTCCATTACATCTGCATCAAATAAAAGTAAATATGAAACATTAAATAATGCGCCAAGTAAGATGCATAATTTTGCAATTATCTTCATAGATCCAGCCTATACCACTTCGTAGTAAACGAGGCAGAATTCTATAGTAGATTAGTCAGGCAGTGTCTCATTTAGCTGACGATGATGGGCAGAAAATTACCCGTTTCACATACCTCCACTATTTATTTAGGCTGCTATTTCCACTCTGAAGAGCTTGATGATAGAAAAAGAAGATGAGTGAGTGTCTGCCATGCAGATAGTTGAGACGTGCTTTTATGCAAAGCTCCCTTTAGCCCACAGCTCTGACACACAGCCAGCATCTCACCTGGAAACTAGAAGCTCTGTGAGCGAGTTCAGCTTTAAAAGGGCTTTGCAATAATTTTTCTCCTGCTCCAGGTCCAAAAACTTTCTAATAAGATGTTGTATTTAAAAATAAAATACACAGTTTTAGGTTAAATGTCAGCTGTATGTGTTTCTAATATGTAATTTCTTTATTTACACAGATTGTTTGTTTATACGTTGTTATATCTGGAGAGATGTTGAGCATTGGGCAGCAGAAGAGAGCTGCTGCAATTTCTTTCAGGAATTGGGTCAGTTCCATTGAAGTCTTCAGTTAATTGTCAGATCAAGAATACTCTGTGGAGAAAAGCATCAGACTGGAGAGAGATTGTCGGCTCTCATTACAGTGCAACTAGGTCAATGGCAGTCAAGGAGCGTTAGTGAGGGATTGTACTGACTGCTGATGACCTCCACTGGGGGACTTAGACCAAACATGATATACTAATATGAAGATGAACAATGCCTGCACTCCTGCAAGGGCATCAGAGTTCCTGCAGTGGATGTGCGCACACACATGTTTAATGAGTCCGATGCAAGATTCATGTTGTCAGAGGAAATTGGAAAAAAAAGTTCAGCGTGCTGATGATGCTCTTTGATCAAAGTCAGAAAATACATGTGGGACAACATGTCTTATCTAACAGTTTCCTCCCATGGCTACTCCAATTTTCTTAAGTAATGTGTAAAACCTCTGGGATGGGGTTAAAAGGTAAACTTGCAGAGGCAACTAATCAGTGGTCCGACTAAAACTGGGCTCTCAGGTGGTTCAGTGGGAATTTAATCATTTTAAATAAATTCCACCATTTGTCAAACATATTAAACACACAATCAAAAAGTCATATAAATTTTAATTGAAGGAGAATCCCCTGTTTCCACAGCCAGGAAATGGGGCTGAAGAGCTTTTGTGGTGTTGAATATCCATTTCAGATTTGACAGTGATTTCTGTAAAGGTCCATAAAGAAGCCTCCGGCTTTCACATGTATTGATTTTTATTTAATTTTAGAGAGTTAAAGTTCTCCTGAAGCCTGGTTTGAAAGAATTAAAGGTGAGAAAAATATCGACTTCTTAGATTTCACCCACCTTTGGTTAAGGGGAATAATATAATCTTTGGACGCACAGTTTTTAAAAGACCACCCAATAGATGTGACACTCTTTCATACAAGGTTAAAATAAACATTGCTGAACATATTTTTCTGCATTATTAGAAGTGTGTACATGTACCTGTGTGCATCCAGAGAGGCCAAATGTTTTGACACATACTTGTCATCCTTCTGTTCAAAATGTCCACAGCCCTCAGGAGAAAAGCTTTTCATATCAAACACCTATCTGGGACAAATGTATGTAGTTTCATACATTTGAAATGATTTATGATTTATGTCCACGAAATGGACATAAATCATCCTTTTATCCATATCAATCCAAATGACTTTGAAACCAATCTAAGCATGTTTTTCATGCCACCTTAAAACCAAGAAAACTGAAGTTTGAAACAACCAAGAATCAGTTTGTTTTTCAGGTGAAAGACACATGAAACATGGAGGTAGACAACATGATGCCAACTAGGGCTGGGCTGTATCATACTGTTCACGGTAAAACCGGTATAATGTTGGGCAATGATAAGAACATGAAATATCGCGATAGAATATGGGTAAAACGCGCATGTGCAGTGTCTTTGTTTTCATACACACATGGCAGAAAAAGCATGGCGGCGACACAGAATGAGAAGGGCGAAAGCGGATCGTTGAATGAAACGGATGAACCAGAACTGGTTTGTAAAAATGCTGCAACTTCAGTGGTGTGGAACTGGTTTAGCTTTCGTCCGTCAGATACACAACAAAGCACAATTTTTGGTAGAGCATGCTAGCGGGCCATCGTTATTACCGTGTTTTTCTGAAAATAAGGCACACTTAAAATCAATCCTTTGATTTTCTGAAAAATCAACAGAGCCCCTTATAATCTGGTGCACCTTATGCATGAATTCTGGTTGTGCTTACTGACCTCGAACCGATTTTATGTCGTACACGGCGCTCAAAGATCTGTCAAAAAATGTTTTAGTACAACTTTGCTAAGCTACGAAGCCGCACCGCTTGATGGATTGTCGGAGCATTACGGCTATCGTAGGCAGGAGCCTTGCGGAGTGATACGTACTGTACTTCAACATAATATTAACGTATTGTGTGCGTATAACCTCTTTTTAAGTTTTGTGGATATTATACATGGTTATGCTGAGGATATGTCGGCCAGTTTCCACTGGAAATGCCTTTTGGTTAAACGGTCAGTGAGAAATTAGCATTTGCACTGTTAAATGTTTAAAATAACTTTAATGCACATAAAAAAACAGCTGCTTGTTTAAGTGAAAATAAATTGATAGGGTTTTTTTTTTTGCACTAATAAAGTTGTGGAGTTGTAAAGTATTTTGTCTCGTGTCAATTATATCATCAGTTATATCATTATCGCAAATTTTCAAATATATATCATGATAAATATTTTTGGCCATGCCCTGCCCTAATGCCAACCACAGGTTAGAAAAGCCTTTTTGAGAAGCTTCACCATTAGTTTTCTGGCCACCATCATGGTTTTCTGAAATGATTTGGAGTGTTAAGTTTAAAGTGGTTAGCAAGCATTTATAAGGGCCTTTCTCACACAGTGCAGAACCCTCTGCCCTCTGAAACCCTCCCTTTCTACATCTAAGATTTGTTTAACATGTGACATGTTTGTGGACTAATACAAACAGACTGGCAAATATAAAATCCATGAGTGGCTGTAAAAAAACATGAGATGGTACATGTGGGACACAGTGGCCAGCAAAAAGCCGATTCTGGGCCTGTCAGAGAACCAAGTGGTCAGTGCTGTGCAAGCTGCTTTTTATAGATTGTATGGATGCAATGCTGAAACACCGATAGCAGCTCTGCAGGTTCTCGGTGATACCAGCCTGCAGGGCTGTTTTGTTGCTCATTTAAAGGGGAGAACTACAATTTGTGACTATGGTCATTGTTAGGTTTGTAGCATAAACCTATTCGCTGGAACGTTAAGACAATATAATTACACTGCAAGCAAGACACAAGTAGGCAAAGTTCTTCATGTTACTCGTGCACGGGAGAGAACCGGACAACCGCTTGACTCCAGTTGGTCTCGTCCGTCCTCCTGTAACACTGCCCTTTTATTGAGGTTACATGAATATGCATAGGTTCATTAACATACGACGTCTACATACACAAAGAGTACCGTGTGTGTGTGTGTGTGTGTGTGTGTGTGTGTGTGTGTGTGTGTGTGTGTGTGTGTGTGTGTGTGTGTGTGTGTGGACTGCTGATCAAAGGGTCAAACATCCTTGGTCAGGAAGAGGGTAGCCTCCCCCTCACCCTAGATGGTTCATCCTAGATAACACGGTGAGGAAGTCCTGCAGTTCATCTAAACAAAGAGCACTTAGACTAGAACAGACGCAACTACGTTAATCCTACCATAAAACAATAAGACACGGTATGACCTCTCATGCTCCCAAAGTGCTGTCTAATACACACAAAGTTTGCAGACTATCAAGGATCAAAACCTCTACCAATCTACAACTAATTACAAAACTCTAAGCATATATAAGTAAATATTTCTAAGCATAAATGACAATCAACAATACAAATCTAACATTTCCCCCCTTTTTGACCTTTATGCCTGAAAAGTTCCCAGGTATGAATACCTCATGTCTGACAGTTTCAATGCAAACATTTTTATACTCAGCATATGTCAAATCACCCTAAATTACTGAAAAGGTACACAGTTTAATAAATGTATTAGCAGTTACCCCATTCATTGAGCTCATCTCATGGCAAACTGCATCTTACGAGCAAACAAAGAAATTGTTAATTTAATAGTGAAAATAAAAAAGTAACATTTTCAAAAACATCTCAGCTTGGTGGTGCTTCCTCCGGGTGTGCACATCACATGTCTCTCTGCAGAGTGGTTTAAGCTCTGCAGGGCGTCATGAATGTCTCTTCCAGTTGTTTCCATCACTGTCCATAGGACCAGAGTCCAAATGTATGTAGAATAGACATTCAAACATACCAGTTGGTTTTGTTGTTCGTCAACATGGGTCTCAGCTATTTCCAAGCTGCAGACCTCTCAGCACTCTAGTTTTATGGCCTCTTACCAGCCCCCATCACCTGACTTCAGACCTTCGTCTTGTGAGGGGGATATTTATGACTCCTTAATTGTCCACGCTCTGCAGAGAAACACCTCTGTGGAAAGGGTGCAGGGTTCAGTTGTCTTACTGCTGTTATGATCCCAGCAGCCTTCAGAGTGTCATCGTATGCACAGTATAGTGGCACAGCATTAGGTGATGTTCATAGGAAACTGCTGTCATCACCACCATAGCTTCTGGTTCCTGTGCTTTCATAGAATCATGATGTCATCCCCGAACTCCTTCTGCGCTGTCGATGGAGCTTGGCACGCTCCCCTCATCCCACGAGTTTTCATGTTCCAACGCTGCTGAAGGTTTAAGGCAGAGCACGTCGTACACCTTAGTTGTCTTCCTCAGCGTCAATATTGAATCTTTCATTTTATTTAAAATCTTGCTGTGGGAAGTCTCCTCTTGATTCCCTGGAAGCTTAGTAGCACAGCTCTCTGTGTGATGTCTGCTGTGCTGAAGATGATCTCTGATCCTCCTGAAGCCTCTCTCCTGGCCTCAGCTCCCATCTTGTGGACGATCCTCTCCTCTATTTTGCAGGCAGTTTCATGGTCCTTGCTGTGGCTCCAAGGTCTGATCTCATGATGGGCCCCAACCAGCTTGATCTTTGACCTCAACCACTGCCTGGCTGTCAGCTATGCCTGGAATGGTTCACGCTTCTCACTGGGCCTCTGAAGATTTCTCAGGAGATTACTGCTGCACCTGTATTCCCTTGCTAAGAAGAAAAACTTCTATTTGGAGAGCATGTCAACAATCATCAAACCACATTCTTTAGTTCAGTGAACTTCACTTATAGGCCATCAAAGCCTCATCTGAACATGGATGCACCACTTGCATAGGTTTAATATTTGTAAATAAAACGGCTAATCACACAAATCACTGCAACAATAATAGTAAACATTGTTTAATGTTAATCCTTGCACTCCACCTCTTGACGCATGGACATTCCCATGCGTCAACTCACCAAACCTGGATCCCTGTCTTAAAGAAAAAGATTAGCTAGATCATGTCCCAGGCAACATCAGGGCATCTCCTCTGGAGTAGCTCCGTAACCCTGCAATAAAAGATGTTAGCGTGTGTTGCATATTAAGTTTGCTTAACACCTGGCTCTCCCAGGAGCCTGCATACACACCATCATGGCCTGGAAAACAAAATCTGGAAGTAAAATCAAACTTCATACCTGTAAACAATTGTATCATAAGAGTAATAAGCATTCAACATCAGCAAGACAAGTGTCATGTGCAGGTTTTCTCAAATCAGTAACTACAACTATTACCCTAATTCACCTCAGACATGGATTATCCCATGTACTCTGTTAACATTAATGTAATCAGTGACTTCTCTTAAGCAAAGTCACTCCACTCATATATTATTATTATGGGTTCAAAAGTGGCCAGCAAATGAGCCCATAATAAACTATTCCATAAATACCGTAATCTCTTATTTGTTTTACCCATGTCACTTGTCCGCTTCAGCTGAATCTACCACAGCATTCTCAAAGAAACAAACATTAGCAATACACATTGACTGTGGTCAGACGGAGGTCAGACACAGGTCAACGGATTCTAGAGGTGCCATAAAACACCATTAAGTTAACACTCGCTGTGGAAACAGTAACACTGGTCCCATCACAGTATGTCTCAAACTATATTAATTTCTCCATCAACATATGCCTGTAACTACAGTTTTCTTCACACATAAACCCAGAAATCTCGTAGTAGAGAAACATTAGCCAGTATTCCTATAAATCACATGATCAAACACATGAAGAACCATAATGCTGTAAAAACGAAAATGCAAATGTTAGCGCTTGCGCAGGCGTATGCATACTTTGTCACAGATATCTCTGTGAGCACACAAGCTAGTGAATGACGCACACATAGTAAATTCACAGACACAGAAAATGGCATTTAAAATGTTAAATCATCACGCAACCTCGAGTGTTGCTGTCATCTTTCTGCTCCTGTAAAGGGAAGCACACACAGACTCATCTGCACCCCTGCCAGGCGGGGGTCAACTTCACACAGTCGTGTTACATCAGTAAAGTCTTGTCAGCTTTTGTCAGCTTTTACCAGTCAGTCAGTTTGTTTTCCTTTCACTCACTCACTCATTCATGCATTCATTCTTTCTTTCTTTGCTGATAGTGGAACCTATCGTCGCATTTAGTTTCCACTCTCAGCAAAATGACGTCATTTCAAAAAGAAAAAGAAGAACTTTAGTTTGGATTACATCGCTGAATCCTTTTGGACTGGGACTGTCATTTAATAATTGTCCCAAATAAGTGGCTTTCTCCAGAGTCCATTTAAATGTGGAGAACTCACTTGGCACAATTTTCTCGACGACGTGTAGCGCTTTTAATTCCCGACATGCAGATCTGCTTAAAGAACAGAGATTATCAAACAAAACTTTCAGTGCACTGTGAAAGTATCAAAATAAAAAGGCCTTGTTAAGTCATGACACAAGCTCCTCATCTCAGGAGGGTAAATCATACCATTAGCATGGTTTATCATACCATCATACTAATCGGCAGGCTCAACTTCACAACAAAAGAAAAATCATCAGCTAGATTCACTCCAAATCAACCATCAGCTGCACAACACACAACATAATCCTAATGTCTTATTAGCTATGAGTTTAATTACCAGGTCTGTGCTCTTCACTCATTTAGGCCACAGATCTATTTTATTCAATTTTCCTTTTCCCTTCATCATAAAACATGTGACATGCTGTCATGCACTTCACAAAACAGTCTGTTCTGACGTATTCAGAGTTGTGTATCTAAATACAGGATTCCCTCGCACATCAAAGCAGGAAACTCAGTGTTTTAGAGTCTCTACTCAACACACAACAACTCCAACACATCTCATTCACTCATACTAGAATTCAGTCACCTTTCATTAATCTAAAACCAATCAACTAATTTGCATATCAGCTATTAACCCACCAAGTTGACAGGACGACAGAAAAGCATGTTCAAAATAGTATCACAAAAGACAATTTCCCTCATACAGTAAATTACATGTGCTGCCTCAATCAAGCAGGAAGCTTCTCCCAATTTACCATTTTAACAACTAAATTTATTGTCTGATCACTGATTTATCAAACCAGGATCTTTTTCCCCACAAAAGTTAAACTGTTGTCCTGCAACCTGGAGAGTCAATTTTTTGCATTGGATAAATTCAGTATTTAATAACAAGTGTCTGCTAAATTGACACTATTTTAACACTGATGAAAGATAACAAGCTAATTTTCATTGCATGGGTTTGTGTTATTAGGCAGGTCTAATGCATGTCTGTGGAGCTGCATCTCCAGTAGAGCATGTTCTTAAAGCTGCCTTTCCTACACATTTCTCTGCTATTATTTAATCATTTCTTAACTAATGTGCTATGAGTCTTCATGAGTCATTTTGTGTTTGGAATTGTTAGTAGGGTTAATGCATGTTCTGCTTGTGTGTGTGTGTGATTTTGTATATGTTTCTATTTTCGCAATGTTTCAGACTCCGTCTCAATTTTCCAACTTAAGCAGTCAGTTTTCTTTTCCCCAGGTTTGCTAACCCAAATTTTGATTTCCCACATTAAATAATTCCTATGTGTTCTCACCTAGTCTTCTCACTCTGTTGTCCTCTCACTCTTTTGTCCTCTCCCTCTTCAACAGTCCCAGCAGTTCTCCTTCAGCTTTGTCCTGTCTAGTAGCTGAAGTGCTGCTGCTGCCTTCTTGGGCGACTTCTTAGCAGCTGCTGCCGGTTTCTTGGCTTTGGCCGCGGCGGGCTTCTTGGCTTTGCTCTCAGTAGCCTTGTTCATCTTGAAGGATCCGGAGGTCCTGGTGCCCTTGGTCTGCACCAGAGTGCCCTTCGCCACCAGGCTCTTGATGGCGGTCTTGACACGGGCCTTGTTCTTGTCCACATCGTAGCCTCCGGCAGCCAGAGCCTTCTTGAGAGCGGCCACAGACAGGCCGTTGCGCTCCTTGGAAGCGGCCACGGCTTTCACAATCAGCTCGCCCACGCTGAGGCCGACCTTCTTGGGCTTGGAAGTCATCGTCTTCTTCTTCTTGGCCTGAACCTCGGCGCAGGGCGCAGGGCGTGTTTATGATGGAGCCTTTCCCACCACAGCGCTGGCACGTTGAACGCATCATGAAGGGTCCATTTCTTTCATGTCGCTAGCCGCATGTGGCTTGCCCGAGTCACTCAGTCCTTTTTGAGCATTTCAACATGCTGCCGCCGCAGACCCTGGCCTCAGATCCAGCAAGTTTAGCGCGCTGATCTCCAAAAAAGTCCCGAAGGCCAGAAAGACGTCAAATAAGTGTCTCGTGCTGAGAACTCAAACAAAAACTCCTCTTCACGCTGCCATCTTGCTCGCCCCTCCGTGAAATTCAACCAATCAGACAGGAAGATGGGTTTGCTTTCTTCTTCTGCTGCTGTTTATCCACATTGCTGCTGCTTTGCTGGGACTTTTTGTGCTCAGGACTTGCTGCTGTCTCTTTATCATGTTATTGCTTTGGAGCTGCATTCCTTATCTTCAGGGAGGAGTGAGCTCGCTTGTGAGGTTGAGAAACACATGGCACTGTAAATAAGTCAGCCAGAAACTTGGCCTGCATGTTTCCAATGATGTTAAACTATAACTTTCTTCCGACTGTTGCATGTGGAAAATTGATACAGGTCTGCTTTTCACCTGAAAGTGACAAACTAAAACATGTTCATTATTATCATCACTGCTTAATCAACACACATCTCTCTCTCTCTCTCTCTCTCTCTCTGTCTGTGTTTGTGTGAACAATCCTTTCTTAAAAGCAGAAAATGACATTGTAGTTGTTTTTCGGCTGATCAACACAAAACCTTTTTTCCTATGATTATTTTTCTTTTTTTTTTTTTTTTTAAATAGCTGGTGACCTGCAAAATCACCGCTCTCACTCACAATCAGAGGCAATCACTTTTGCACAGTGCACAAAAACACTGTGATGTCAGACACATTCACACTCACTTTGTCATCTGCAAAAATAAATCACATGGCTGATGATATGTGCCATGGTGATCCATAAATATGATCACCAGTTTATTTAACTATTTTTCAACCCAACAAAACAAATAATCAAAAACATGATGCTGATGTTATGAACACTCTACACACAAGTCAAGATGCAGGAAAACTGCTCACGGAAACGCTGCACACTCCCTGTTTCCCCCTCTTTGAGTAGTTCCCAGACAGCTCTTGATCTGATAACGTGTAGCTTGCTCATCAGCTCAGAAAAAAAAACTGCAACGCAACATCACACAGTAGTTGCATGCTCTGCCCACAGCGGCAAAGTCTTACACTTTCATATTCAACTCAGCTTCTCCATCATGTACTTTTAGATGTTTCATACAGGGTTGAGCATATTAGTTGTTTTCACAGATGTGCTCTATATCTCAACAATGGCTCATAATAAGACGACAGTCTTCCACACAGGTCAAGTGCCTCTATGCACTTCATTAGTTTAAATATTTATCTATATCACTTCACCTCACATGTCATCGTACTGAATTTAAGCAACCACAAGCTTAATGTAGATTACTTTTAACAACTATCCACCTAAATTAAATCTATGGTCTGGCACACAGGCTGTTGTCGATCAGGGCAAGCTAAAGAATAAACATTGTGTCAGCAAGGGGTGGGGGGAAAGCCATTCACCAGAGCATATCTTAAGTGCTGCTGATGTGGGCTGGCCTTCTCCACAGCTCTCCAAGGCTGGTGTGTTTTCTGAAAACTTCTAACATTTGAATCTCTTCCATTTATAAGCCTGCGATTAACCGCACGGCTCAGGTCCGCGTGACCGCGCTCGCGTGAACCCGCGCAGCTGTGGAGCCGTCGCTCTCTCTCTCTTTTTTACATAAATACTTTGTGCTGCCAGGAGCAAAGTCCAGCACAAACGTCTGTCTCCCTCCGACTCACTCTTGGTTGCTTAGAAACCCATGATAACAACAACAGTCGGTGTCACAGACCACATGTTCTGCTCCGCACACACTCACACACAACAACAACAACGACAACGACAACGACGACAACGACAACAACAACGACGACAATGACAACAACACAAAATAGGCCTACTGTCCAGCACAATCTGGACCCCGCGGAACTTCTCAACACCCCACTGAGCGGTGGAGAACTCACTACAGTACCCCACACAGCGGTCTGTATTTCGCCCCACTAAGACGGCGAACCAAAAAAAGTTCGAACTGCGCAACTCTGCGACTTAATGCTTCTGTACAAAAAACCCCACTGAGCGGCCTTGTACATCGCCCCACTTAGACGGCGAATTTTAGCCCCACTGAGCGGCCACGGACAACGCCCCACTGAGCGGCGAAGACGTACAGTTATAGAGTTGGACTCTAAACTTACTCGGTGTTGCTTAGCGTGTAATATCAGCCTCGAATCCCGCCAATCGCCATTCATCGAGGAGAAAAGACATACAGCGAATCCACAGGAACTTCCTGGCTGACGTCAGTCTTTCAGCGTGTCCCTCCTCCCCTCGGTGAACGCGATTCCAGGGCTCTGGCATCGAAGGACCAATTAATGTTAGGTTTGTAGCATAAACCTATTCGCTGGAACGTTAAGACAATATAATTACACTGCAAGCAAGACACAAGTAGGCAAAGTTCTTCATGTTACTCGTGCACGGGAGAGAACCGGACAACCGCTTGACTCCAGTTGGTCTCGTCCGTCCTCCTGTAACACTGCCCTTTTATTGAGGTTACATGAATATGCATAGGTTCATTAACATACGACGTCTACATACACAAAGAGTACCGTGTGTGTGTGTGTGTGTGTGTGTGTGTGTGTGTGTGTGTGTGTGTGGACTGCTGATCAAAGGGTCAAACATCCTTGGTCAGGAAGAGGGTAGCCTCCCCCTCACCCTAGATGGTTCATCCTAGATAACACGGTGAGGAAGTCCTGCAGTTCATCTAAACAAAGAGCACTTAGACTAGAACAGACGCAACTACGTTAATCCTACCATAAAACAATAAGACACGGTATGACCTCTCATGCTCCCAAAGTGCTGTCTAATACACACAAAGTTTGCAGACTATCAAGGATCAAAACCTCTACCAATCTACAACTAATTACAAAACTCTAAGCATATATAAGTAAATATTTCTAAGCATAAATGACAATCAACAATACAAATCTAACAGTCATGAGTGAATTGATCATAATTCATGAATCAGAATCAGAATCAGAATCAGAATACTTTATTCATCCCGAGGGAAATTAGTGAGACTGCATGAGATGCTCCAAGAAGATCTATTTTCAGTTAATCTGTTTCTATTTCATGTAGTTTCAGTGACACTGGGACTATTGAGTGATGATTGGTTTGCACTTTAGGGCTGAGAGTTGCTGTCAGAACAATTTATCATCAGATCTAGGTGAACGGAGGACACGGGCAACTTATTGCTAACAGCCTGCATCTCTTTGTGTGGTCTCATTTCCCTCCTGGTCATCGGTGTTATTTGATATTCCAGGTGTAAAATAATCCCAGATTCAGTCGCTGGAAGGAAAATCAGCAGCGCTCTGAATCCTGACCACCAGGATCAATGCTCACTAATGTATATTATTTCTCTGCACACACGCGCGCACACACACACACAGACAGACAGACAGACAGACAGACAGACAGACAGACACACACACACACGGTTGGCGTATTATACTTGTCAGGAGCATACACATGGTTTAGATCATAACCGGCTGCATTTATTCCCCCCCTGCTACTAATCTTTAATTACTCAGTGTCACATCATACCCTAATCTAAATGTAATCCTAATTAAACTTTAAGGACTACTCTGGTGGTTTTAGCCCATTAATTATAAACCAGATACATTTAACATTGTGGCAAATTAAGTCTAGGCGGCCATTTGTTTCTACTGGTGTCAGGGCAGAGTAAAATCAACTTTCAGACCTGAAACTTGCAAGCGCAGCTGTTACATTTTAAAACATAGCTCATTCTTGAAGTTGGGTAGAGTATATGTGGAAAAATAATGTGAACCCCAAGGTCTAGTTACTAGTTTCTTCAGAGTATTTTGATGATGCACTGGAGAGAACTACAGATGAGAGTCAGTGCACCTGAAGATCCATCACCGGCCTATGTACAAGACAGAAACTGAAGACTCTTAATGGACCACTACGACCTGTGAGGCCAGGATTATACATGATTGTGAACATGCACGTTGCTGTTCACAATCTGAACAATTTGTCTGTTGGTTCATGGCCGTTTTGTTTTGACAGTTTTTTCTGACAGTGAAAAGGACATGTCACCCTGCAAACCAGAAAATTGATGCTTTAACCCAAACCATGATTTTTTTTTCTAAACCTAAAACATTAGTTTTATTGCCTAACCCTGATCTAGTGGGTTTTAATGATCATTAATAACAAAATTAAAGTAACACAACCAATCTGTCCCTGGGGTCTGACAAAGAAAAATAATGTAATAGATTAAGGGTCCTGTCTGTTTCACAAATACACCCTTGCTGTAGGGACACATGTAGATGTTACATCAGAAGACCTAATATTGACATACTGACTAACTCATTACATTTACATTTATTTGTAATACTACGTTACTAGTTTTGTTCAGCTGTGTTTTAAATAAATGGTAAAAGTCAGCAACAAGTTAACTTAGCTTAAACTTTGGTTACTTTAACAGCTTGAGATTTTTTTTTTTTTTTTTGCAAAAACAATGTTGGGGGTGTCAACCCTTCACTCCATGGATTGTATCTGCTGACTGCAAACACTGACTGAGCCCAGCTGGAACAAACTATCAGTGGTCACGATCATTATCAGCCTGACAGTCGTTATGTGTGTGGTCAGCTTAAGTGTACCGTAATAATCAACGTGCTGACGGCATGTATGTTTGAAATCCACGACAAAGCTAGCAGTAACCAAAACACTAAGACAGTGCAAGACAGCTTTGTCTGTCATCAGTCATATATGACAGAGATTCATGGTAAATGGTAAATGGCCTGCATGTGTATAGCGCTTTACTCAGTCCCTAAGGACCCCAAAGCGCTTTACACTACATTCAGTCATTCACCCATTCACACACACATTCACACACTGGTGATGGCAAGCTACGTTGTAGCCACAGCTGCCCTGGGGCGCACTGACAGAGGCGAGGCTGCCGGACACTGGCGCCACCGGGCCCTCTGACCATTCATATGCTGTAGACCTTCTGTATTATTGTGATAGTAATAAAAGTGACATGACAAATATGTAATGTCAGACTCACAGTTGCCCCATACGGGCACCAAAAGGACATGTTAGCTGGGAAACTGTCCTACACAGAGAGCTTATCATAGAATTAATTTACACAGATGATTCCTGGAGTCTATAGATGAAAAAACAGAGTGATTAAAAAACTGATTGTGACCTTTTGGTCTGTCATTCATTCCCCAAGAGAATTGTTGACGTTACACATGAAAATGAGTTGGTTAGTCTACAGCAAAATATCAGCTGTAATGCACAGTTCAATTCAGTTCAATTTTCAATCCAGTTTTATTTATATAATGCCAAAACACAACAACGATCACCACAAGACACTTAATACTGTAAGGTAAAGACCCTACAATAGCACAGAGAAACTCCAGCAATCATATGGGCCCCTTTGAGAAAGCACTTTGGCAACAGTGGGAAGAAAAACAAACAAACTCCCTTTTAACAGGAAGAAACCTCCAACTGAACAAGGCTCAGGGAAGGGCGGGGCCATCTGCTGCAACTGGTTGGGGGTGAGGGGAGGAAGATGCCACCCACCAAGTATCTGGCTTTTAGGGCCAAGTACAATAACCTCAGTGTTAGCTGAATTTAGAAGCAGGAAGTTTGAGGTCATTCAGGTCTTTGTCTTTAAGATATTCCCGGTGTTTATCTAATTGGTGTGTGTTATCTGGCTTCATGGATAGATAAAGTTGTGTGTCATCTGCATAGCAGTGAAAATGTTTGCTATGGCTTCTACTAGGATATTTATAATTAGAGCCATTTGTATTTCTTATAGCTAATTTGTTATATTTTGTAACCTTGTAATATATTGTTATTGCTCTTGCCTGGGACGAGCATGTATGATGTAAACAAAACTGCATCTAGCACAGAACCCTGTGGAACACCTCATTAACATGAATAAGTTGGAGTCTATCAGATAGACATGAGCCACTTTAATACCTGCAAAATTCTCTAATCTCTAATAAAATAGTGTAGTCGGTAGTATCAAATGCTGCACTGAGGGCTAAAGCATGTACAGCACTGCTGTTTCATATCAAGACAATCAAATGCAAGTTCAAACTTATTGTTGGTTTCATGTTGACAGATTTGAGAGAGTTCACAGACCACCTGTTGATCAGATCATCGTCATATTTCCTGAAGGTTTGCTTGGAGCGTAATAGAAACAGCTACAACTTGGCTATGAATCTGGTGATAGTGCATAAAATTAGCCCTGGGATTTTGGATAATGTCAACTAAAATATTTTGTTATGCTTGTGTTTCGATCATTGACAGTATAAACACTGACATAGCTGATTTGAACAGTTAGGTTTGAATAACTTTTCATTGACTGAACTCTCATTAAAAGGCCACAACAGAGCGACGGCTGTTGTCGCTTAAAGATTTCTAGTGCTACAGAAGTTTACTGTAAAACAGCCAACTGCCCTGCACAGACCTCTGTAAATACTTTCCTCCTTTTGGTATCACTTAATCAGTATGACCTGAAATGAGCAAGTCAATTTTTTACATTTTGGTCATTGTAAATTTCATAAAGGATGATAGCAGGGATATCCTCAATAAACATCTGATTTTACAGTCAGATTTGGCACTCGCTGATCACATCTAGTTTCAAAGCACCAAGAGGCTTCAAAATGGGACTTCACAAATCAATGGGGTCCATCTTTCGTCTTATATACAAATCTCAAAATTGCATATCTCTTGAAAATGCTCCTGTTCTGTAAAAATGTAAACAGAACCCTTTAAGACAGTTTCATCAACATCATTGTCTGGAAAAAATTCAGAAGCTGGATTACTATGATAATACAGTAGACAATAAACTGAGTCAAATATTCAGTTTTTAATAAACAGTGTAATGGTAGTGACTTGAGCTTGAACTGAAGTTTGTACTTTTTAATGCTGCTTTGCGACGCTGACTAAATAGATAAATTGGATGTAAGAAAAATCTCAGTTATTTCATCAGCAATTATTTATATAACCAAGGACATACAGACATCAGACAGCAATTCACTGAAAGTCACGATCGCATATCTTTTAGTACTTGGAGCACACACCCACATTCACACAGTCTGACTCGTATTAAAAAAACCTCCCTCTACAGTGGTAGTCTTCCCACGGTCTTCATACTTCAGTTCAGACACAGAGGAGCTTGATTTAATAAGAAATAGACAAAAGTGACGACTAATGATCTGGAAGATCTCATATGGAGTAACAGGTCTAATTTACTGCATATCAAACAGACCGCAGATCTGCCTTTTCCAAAGATCCTCGCTCTTGTAATGCCATAAGAACATTCACTTACTGCCCCGCTTTGGGAGGGTACATCAGGGTTAGGATGTGTGCGGTGAGCTTCAGAATATATCTTTCAATACTGCAGGAATCATCCCGTGCCAGAAGGGAAGAAAGTAAAGTCAAAGCTCAGTCAAAAATAACATCGAAATGACATTTAGAAATGATTACTGGTTGTTTAAAAATTAATGAACAGAGAAGTTGGCTGGCTGAACACAGGGGAATGAATTACAGTAGACAAACTCTGTAGCTTACAAGCAGGCAGTGGGTTGTTTGCAGTGGAAAATAAGGACCACACCAGCATCTAAAATGAACCAAATAACATTTTCAGCTTTGCTTATGTGCTGTTTAATGGGTTGCAGCTAAAAATTCAAGGCCAGGTGCACAACAAAATGTTTTCTGATGTTTCCACATTAGATAAAAAGGCAACTTTAGCAGGAAAGCTAAAGTGTTTTTTCTTCTTCTTCTTTGGGCTTTGTAGCTGGCTGCTGTCTGGCTCAAATTGGCTGTTTTCCAAAGATGGAACAAACATGTCCAACAGGAAGCTGAAATTTGAGTCTTGTCAAGGACCATTTTTAAGGTTTGCTTTCACTCGCTGAACATTGGTCTGCACCAAGCACACAAACTACTCATTCGGGGTTAAGAAAACCTTGTGAAAACGCGCCCTTTTGCAGCATTAAACATGTGAGAAAGTTCAGTTTTCAAGGTTGTTGTGCTGCCATGTTTGCCACATCTAAAGATGAAAACACCAGCCCTCATTTTAGATGATGTTGTTAATACTACTGCTGCTGTCTCCAAGCTTGAAAACAGAACTAAAGTGTTAATAACGGCTCGCACAAACTGCCTATTGAGTCATTTTCTCGGGGAAGACTGTTTCAGTAGAGCAGTGACCTTATCGCTTTGGCAAATATGGTTTAGAATAAAGTCAACATCTTCAAGAAACTCAGAGGTTCAGTTGCTTTTCTTTTCTACATACATGAAGAGAGAGAGAGTATGCATAGTATGCAAACGGCTACCAAACAGCCATCATAATTCGCCATACAATGAGAACAGGACAAATAAAGAATTGACAATGACTAATTAATATTGTGCTGAACACACGCTCTTTTCTGGAATATTCTCACTAATTTATTTATTTATAATCACCTCTGTTAATCCTTGATATTTATAATTGAGTGATATGTATATATTAGTGCTATTTCTTAAATGTGTAAAATCTGTAACATAAGGTATTGTTTGGAGTTTAGTCTGTTACTGTTACTATTTTTACCATTTCTTCTTGGAGCAACTGTAACGCACATAGTTTCTTTAGGGATTAATAAAGTATTCTGATTCTGATTGTTTCAGGATGACCTGCCATGATCCAATGATACATCTGCTTACTTGCATCTTTTGCTTGTTTCTCTTCCTCTTCTCGGGCGACCGAGGCTCAGGGGGTTGGGAAGCGCATCTGCAACCGGAAGGTCGCCAGGCTCTCTGTCCTGGTTGTTGTGTCCTTGGGCAAGACACTTTCCCCTACGCCTACTGGTGTTGGCCAGAGGGGCCGATGGCGCGATATGGCAGCCTCGCTTCTGTCAGTCTGCCCCAGGGCAGCTGTGGCTACAATCGTAGCTTGCCTCCACCAGTGTATGAATGTGAGAGTGAATGAATAGTGGCATTGTAAAGCGCTTTGGGTGCCTTGAAAAGCGCTATATAAATCCAATCCATTATTATTATTAACTGAGCACCTGATGGCTTTGAACTTTTCTTGTCCATCTTCCATTGGTTTTAATTTTGCACTCCAGTATGAACACCCACCCTCCATCACCACAACATAACCTAATAGACCTACACCTTAGTTCACAGATTTGCTTTGGGGTGCATTTCTGGGATTTCGCACAACCCAGGGTTCAAATCATGAATACATAATGGGCTTGGATTTACAACATTATGAATGAAATGTGCTCTATTTGGAAGCAGCCGGTCCTCTTTCGACGGGTTGTGTGTGAGACTTTAAATCATCAAACTCTAAATTATAAATTTTAAATTGTTATTGATCCCTTTACCTCTAGTCCTAAAGTGTATATTTATTTTCTTACTCTTCTTATATTTATTGTTTGTTTACTTGCACTACTGTACTGTAGGTAGCGGAGATGACAATAAAGTTTACTTTGACTTCAGCAGCGTGCAGGCTCACCGAGGGCTCTCGCGCTCACTTTTCGTGTATAGAATTTTGAAAAAAACATTGGTGCAAATTATAAGTCTGTATCACAATGTCTGGTGTTTTCATGTTTGTTGGTTTGTTTTAATTTTGTTTTATTTTGCGAGTTGGTTATTAGATGCTGCTCCAGCCAGCCAGAGAATCCCCCGCCGCCCCGCCCTCTCCTCTCTGTGCAGCAAGCAGCAGGCGCACCTCGCAAACGGAGGGCGCCCTTACTCCCAACAAACCCAATCGGTGCCTACGACATTCCCGATATGCGCTGGCATGATGTCGGGGCAGCATGAGTACGAGTATTTATTTATTTCTTTTTTTGCCGATGCCCGTGATGCCGCCCCGGGCAACCGCCCGTGTCGCCCATATGAAAAAACGCTACTGACTTGGAGCATCATACTCAAAAAATGTGTGGCTGTAATTGCAAAAGTGCTTCACTGCACTACGCAAAGGCTGTGAATATTCATGCAGATTAAAAGAAATGTTTTTTTTAAATAAATTTGCAAGAATTTCAAAAATAATTTCATCTCTTTTAGAATAATGCGGTAACATGAAAAATGCAGAACAAGTGAAGCTCTGTGGATACTTTGTGGACGGACTATAAAATGTGCGCATTCTGCTATTGCACGGTTACTAATTGGTTAAAGATTTATGAAATATTCCCCAACGGCATGCATTAGTTAGTTAGTTAGCAGGTGGTTTGGGCGATTGAAGTGGACACAATCAGGAGGTCAGAAGCTGACAGATATTCTCTGCTGCTGCTCACTTCATGGCTGAAATAATAAAAATGGTGGTGGTTGGCGCTGTGATTTTCTTAATATTCACAAAAGGGTGTCGTACTGTAGTACAGTGAAAACTAATTCAAAAATATAATATGTGGAAATGTATTTGTTTCGATCCCTTTGATCAAATGAAAAATATTTTCTTATATGAAATGTTCATACTAGAAAATGTAGATCCACAGGATATCATTCATTCTGGGCTACGTTGCGAGTAGGGATGGGTATTGATAAGATTTTCACGATTCCGATTCCATTTTCGATTCTGTTTAACGATTCGATTCTTTATCGATTCTTTTTAAAAGAGGAGAACACTAAGGTCGATTAGCTTAGAACTTAGTTTTATATCTTCTCTTTGAACAAGATAGAAATTTAGGAGTAACATGGCCTTACAAACCCAGCAGTGAGATCTTAAGAGATCCACAGCCTACGGCTCTTTAATGGGGTGTCACAGGGTCCCCAGGAAAAAAAATGTAAATGTAAAATAATAAAATAAATATTCTTCTGTAGCAAAGTATAACATAAATTATTCTGTAGCAGTTACACAAGAATATCCAGTAATGTCCCTGCCTACAATTAAACACATTCACTTATCGAAAATTGGGGGCATCTGCTGTGGCAAATGGGTTCAAGCCTTTGACCACAAACTTAGTCACTACTCGGTGACATTCGTCTATCCTGGCCTGAAAAGAGACGCTACCGGTAGACTGCAGCGAGAACTGCCAGCATCTGAGCCAGACTCTGTCTGTCTCTCTCATCATGGTCGCCTAAATGCACAGTAATGGCAGGTTTTGTAATAAGACAGATCGCGCTAACATAATATGCACTGTTAGTTGATTATTTACCTGCTGCATTAACGGGAGAGGACGTGCAAACGTTACCGCTGCTGCTGGGACGAGATTCACGAGTCTGGAGCGGAATTAAAAACACGACATTCATTTAAGGTCATTGCGTGTTTTGTGAGCAAATGCTTTTGCATATTCGTAGTGTTTCCTCCCTTGAAACGAAATATCTACTTTGCAAGTTGCCCTGTTGTCATCCGTTCTCGTAAAGTATAACCAAACTTTTGAGCGTTTGAGCCGCTTAGGTGCTGTGTTTCCTGCCAGGTAAATGACGCTCCGCAATGTGGTGACATCATTCGGGGTGACGGGAACCGATAAGGGAATCGTTTGCAAAAGTGGCAAACAATTCCAAGGAATCGAAACAGTGGGAACCGGTTTTCAACAAGAACTGGGTTTCGATACCCATCCCTACTTGCGAGTCAGTCCTATGAAAGCAGAAGAATAGCATCTCTTATATCAATTGGATGCTAGAGGTACTGCCTTAAGAGCTATCATTCTTTCCTGTAATGACTGCTGTGGGCTGCTCTTCTTCTTCATGGAATATCATTGTTTAAAATCACAAATAGCAATATGAGTTGTTGTCGTAGTTTTCTCCTACTGAAAGATCAATAAAGTACACGAACAGCACAGCATGGGGGAAGTTAAAGTTAAAAATGCAATTTTGCTTTGCTACTCGTGAGGCTGAGCAGCCAACGCATCAACACAAACCCTGACTGCTGCATTTAGAAATCAAACCTTAAAAATCTGAGGAAGTGAAAACACGTTTGCAGCATCAGCTGACTCGGAGGTCTTACCTCCTGTCCACAGATGCTTCCACAGCTATAGCTTGACCCCAGCTCAGGTGGATCTCCAGGGATCTCTTTGGCTGTCACATCTCATCTCATCACAGCCTGGTTGGCCCATATGTTCCTGTGGCTGGTGTCCTCCTCTCTGTCACCTTTGTGTCCCACGCTGCCCCTCTGAAACTGGAAACCAGAGTGTATTCCATACGGGACGCATGTAACCAGCAGAGGCAGTGGCTATTTTAAGGACTGGTCATATTTGGAAAGAAAAATAATCAATTTCTGTTTATTTAAGCACATTTGTGGGACAGAAACGTTTCTGTTAGCTTGCTGAGACTGGACTGGGTGACAAAAAAACCAAAAAAAAAACAAAACATATCTCATAAATAATCCATTCATAATTGAACACCCCAAATTTGATAATTTCTTACTTTATATTTAATTCATCTGTACAAAAAGGTTTTGGATGTTTATTTGAATTCAAAAATGAAAGCAGTGCTGACACATTTCAAGCTTTGGAACAAGGGTTGCACATCACGATGCCGTAAGTCTGCAGAGTACAGCGAATCTCAACCACCAAATCCATTTATCTTCTATTGCTTTTCACGTTGTGTCGGATGCAAGTTGTATTTCCATGCCTCCTTGGCATCTTTCCTCCTGCTTCTGTTTGTGCTCTTGCCTTTGGCTGATGGATTGAAAGGCTGGTGAGGCCTGAACCAAATAGATTTCTGTTCTGGACTGAGATGGTTTATTGAGTGGATTTTTCTACCTGCTGGGAAGCTGTCAATATGCCAAAATCTGAAAGACTTCCTTTTGATTTGTTACTCTATTCCATTCAACCTGTTAGAGGACAAAAGGTCACGTGTGTGTAGTTTGTCAGCGTTGATATACACATGCGGATGTAATGTTTTTGGTGCAGCAGTTGCGAACAGGGGGAAAAGCAGTTCCATTTTAATCTATAATACACTGTTTTGGCAACAGTAAAGCAAAAGAATGCTGAAGGGTTTGGCCTGGCGAATGAATAACTGAATATTAAGATGCTAATTAATTATTCTCCTTTTGAAATAAAGTCCAATGTTTCACTTTAAAAGGAAAGTCCAAACAGACAATATAATTGCAAAACTGCTTTGCGTCTTGGCATTTCGAGAGGCCAAAGGTTAAGGCAGAAGTTAAAGAAGGATTTTTTTTTCGAGTCTAGACGTGATAGATATTGATTATCCATGTGTGCCATTTAAGGTGGAAATTGTAAGGACAAAAGATTTAGAGGCCTATGGCAGCAGTGGAGCCTTGTTGGTTCATGTCGCGGGTATCCCTGTATTTAGTTTTTGTTTTAGATGCAGGAGTGCCATTTTCAAATGCCAAGTGAAAACTTTTCGGTTGCACATTTTCTAAACAATGTTGCTTCATCTTCATTACGTTTGAGACAAAGTAACCAGCTGAGATCTTTCACAGCGACTTTAGCGCATCTTTCCCTCGTAGACTTGAGAATTTTGATCTTATCGAAAGCCTGGATTCCCAAACCTAACCTTTTTTTTCCTCCACTGTCACTTTTAAGTTGAAAGTTTTGCTCTCATATTTTGGCACTTCAGTCTTTCATTTAAAGCGTTATGAATACCCCAGCTGTGCTCTTCATACAATGTTTTGCTTCTTTCCACAAATCCGAGGCCGTACACTGTAAGCGTAATAATGGAGCAACACCCAAAGGACACCCAAAAACTAAATCCAAACAGAATAAAAATGGCCCAGAAAGTCCAAAAAACCTCCTGGTTGATTAGAAAAAGAGAAAATGGAACTGATGGCATTGATCCTAAGGTCAGTTTCTGTGATGCAGCAGAAAACAGTGAAGTGTGAATCCTTCTTGATTTGAAACATTGCCTGCTCTAATGATTCGTGGCTGCTGTTATCTCACACTGATGAGAACACTGGAGAAATGGGTTCACACAGAATAATGCTTTGAGGCTTTCTTAATCACAGTAGGAGATATTTTTTAAAGTCTCTTTGCCCAGCAAGAAAACAGAAAGCGTAGCCAAATGCATGACTTGCGAATAAAAAAAAAAAAAAAGTTAAATAATAATTTAAAAAGGTCATAAAGTTACTCCAGGGCAGTAGGATCAGGTTTGAAATAGACGAGTCGAGCTTGTTCATCCAATCCAAACAGACCCAGACAGAGAGAGCTCCAACCCTGGATGCCTGTCAGCGCCGTGTTGCTCTGCCAGTTAATGAGCAACCGTGGTTCAAAATAGCAGCAATCATTTTTCACTTATTTTTTTCTGCACATCACAGTTTCCACTCTGTGTCAGCTCCAAAAACCCAATTTGCTCTTGTGACATATCACATGATCAGAGCTGTCAGGTAGACATTTATTTACAGAAACACGCACACCTCCCCTCCACAGACCTGTGGCGATACAACCAGACTCGGTATAATTTAAGTCTGGGTGTAAGTTTAGCTGCGACTTACCACAAACTAAATTAAACTTTAGCTGATTTTAACAGGTTCACTCTGTATTCTTTTGGTAAAACATCAGCAGCACAGCTTTAGGCCCCATGTAATAACTTTCCCTATCTTTCTAAAGACTGAGAAAAACAATAGTCAGTTAAAACTGCGCTGTTAATTCTGGGCTTTTCATTTCATCTCATGGATTAACTAAAGAGAGGATCCAAATGCAGGACACTGGAGTGAGATAAACCAAAATCTAGCTCAGAGGTAGGCAACTCCAGGCCTTGACTGTCGGTGTCCTGCAGGTCTTAGATGTGTCCTTGATCCAACACAGCTGATTCAAATGGCTTAATGACCTCCTCAACATGTCTTGAAGTTCTCCAGAGACCTGGGAATAAACAACATAAGCATTTGATTTAGTGTGTTGACACTAAAACCTACAGGACACTGGCACTCGAGGCCTGGAGCTGCCTACCTCTGATCTAGCTGATAGAAAATGAAAGAAAAAATCTTAAAATCAAAAGTCCCGTTCGAAATAAAACAGGAATGTAAAAGGGGCACAGGAAAACAAACAAAAAAGTCAAACTATACACGCCGTATTTACCCAGGGCATCAATTAGCAGAGGCTCCACTTGCCACCAGACAAGGCAGGCAGCTGCAAGGAGCCCCAGGCCAGTGGGAGCCCCCCGAGTGCTGAGAAACTTTAAGCTACAGCAGTGGCAATGTGCAAAGTTTGCAGTAAGAGTTGGAGAGGCCCGACCTCCCTAAGGTGGCTCCACCTGACGCCACTAACTGCCATCGTGGCGAGCGGTATTAATAATTCTGTTTAAACAAACCTAATGACTGATGGCAGTGAATGAAAATGAAGTGGAGTTATCCCCCCAAGAAAAGAGGAAGATGAGTGAAGCAGATAATAACAATGAAATAAATATACAGCTAAGCTGCTAGAGCAACATAGCTCCCAGCGGTATCATATTATTTATTTTACTTTCACATTCAGAGCAGCCTGGTGTGTCCATCTCTGCTGGATGTCATGAAAAAACAAACAAACATCCACTCTAGAAAATAAACTCAATTGAACTGAAACAGAAAAAATGTCAAATTAAAACAGCTAAAAACACAAAACTGTGACTGAATGGAATAATTTGTGTTTCTTTACCTTGGTCCTCATCAAAGGATGAATGCTGGCACTAAAGGACATACTCCTCTCTCCTCCAGACTTTATCCTTAAAAGCCAGGACTGACTGGGCAAAAGTCTAATCGCACTGCTCAGCGGATCCCCAGATCTGTTTTTGTGCTGAGGTTGAGTTTTGAAGGGATTAATCAATAGGAACCTGTTTGAGGATGGAACATTTACAAATAGATCTAATCATAGATCTATTCATCTAGACACCATATATGTAAACACTGCACACATAAAGGCATAAACATGTGAAGCAGACCACTTAAAGCATGTACAGGAACCAAGAACACCACAAATAAAATCATTTGACTCCAAGTTTGTTAGTGTGGAGGATAAATTCTGCATTAATGAAATCAGTCATCAAATGACCCTCATATCTTGGAACCACAGTGTTTACAGTTTGATAAGTCAGTACTCTTTATGCAGCCATTTCCTGACTGCACAACCATGTTTTCAGTCATCTTTGTAGATTGTCTTCTTTGCTGTGTTTTGCAATACTGTAAAACCGTGGTAATGTGGGAGCAGGCAAACAAACAGAAAGACGGAAAGGCATATCATCCTGCTTCTATGTCGGCATCTCTGCAGCTGTAGTGATGGCGTATGCTCACTGTAAGAGGCTAGAACTCAATTTTTTCATGCTCAGTAATAGATTTTAGAGGGCTGAGGAATCAAAACCATTTGTCATCGTCGACAGTTGTGCCAGTACTAAAAGCAAGAAACCTCCTGACACACTGGACTGACTTATGAGCTTGTGGGTCTTTTGGGGAAGACAAAAAAACTCATTTCTCCAGCTCATTCTCTGAATCTTTGGTTGCTGTTTTTAACCTCTTAGTCCTCAGACATCTAGAGTTAAAACTCGGCAGAGCAAATGAATGTTGCAGTTATCTCTGGAAAGCTGTTCTTTCCCTCATGTCCAGATTTACTGCAGAAGCACGGCACCCTTTTCTTTTACTCAGTTCAAATGTAAAACCCATTTTTTAAGTTTTCCAAGTCCTATTTTCTTTTCTTTTATATTAATATTCTTTTGTTTTTGGCACAGTATGATTACCCTAACCCAGTGGGCCGATCAACCAGAGGCTCTAAACACCAAATTTCTGCTGGTTTCTGGTTAATACTATTGGAAATATGTAAAAAAGGAAAGATCTTCAAAAGTATTCCTTCCTTTTTTGGGCACAAATGTAAATAGGTATACTGAACTATAATGTAGCTCATTAGATTGATGATTTTCTTTCTAATAATTTCGGCATTTCGACGGCCACCACGTGGTGTTTGTGGAGCCAGCAGACTTGGTTTGGTTAAAACGCAGACACACATCTGCTCATAAATTATTTCACATTTCACTCTCCAAATCTGAAGCACGGACCTCTTGGATGATACCACACAGCAGACTAGACAAAAATGCTCCAAAGGCACTAACAGCACACACGCAGTGAACAAGTCCAGGTTAATGACTTGAAGCAGCAGAGGTGAGGCCTAACCGACACCTATCGGCTCCACCTGCCTCTGCTGGGACGCCTGTCAATCAACTCTAGTATCCAGAAAAATTATTCAGTTTTTTGGCACTTCCGTGTCAGCTTCTGAGGAAAAATAAGATAAAATGAAGATGGACGGATCAAAGTACATTTATCTGTGAGGCATTTGGTGTCATTTCGTTCGAGACCCTAGAAGACATCACGTTAAAAGGTTTGGAAGTTTGCCTTCGTTTTCGCTTCTCCTTCAGTTTTAGTTGTATAACGGCAGTTCACAAACACACACAGAAACAGACAGAAAGAGAGTGAAGAGCAACCTGGAGCTGTTAGAAAACAGTCTTCTCAAAGCACTTTCAAATGTCACGTAAAGACCCTGCAATATTAAAGACAGAACTCAACAAAAGAGAGCTTTTGTTTCCTCAAATATGTCATTTAAAGGAAAGAACCATAACAAGAAAAAATAAAAGAGAACTAGAGGAAGCAGATCAAAAGTGAAATAAAGATTAATTAAAACGGAATAAATAAGGTAATAAAAAAACGACCATGAATAAGGTATTTAAAAAAATATTTAAAGCCAGTATTTTTTCCTCTTATAAGTGCTTTCAGCATTGAAGTATAGATATATACCGATGATTAAATGTGGCCTATTAAAACACACTCACACTGATACATGGTCTTAAATGTTTGGTGCAGGTGCCAGTGAGCAAGCACAGGAACACACCTGGAGTGAAACTAAAGCAGAATGTACCAGAACCTGCCAAACAAATGCAGGTGTAACCAGTCACACCACTGTCAGCAGGCCTGCATTACAATAATTGGATCGCATTAGTTCCCCACGTGGGAATGCTAGCATTTCTAACTGGGTGGTCAGAGAATATTTGGGTAGAGACTTTTAGGTGGAGTGCTGTGGGAACAGAAAGAGATTATTTAAATGCTGTGAGAATGGCTTAATGAATACCTGGCGACCAGTGTCTTTAATGAAAGCAGCAGGAAATTACAGAGGTGAAGGAAGAAAAGCCAAATAAGTAGCTGGAAACCCGGTGCCACAAAAAGCAACAGTAGGAAGCTGCTAAATTGAGGTGGCTTTGGCCCGAGTTACAAACTGGAAATTGTGAGAAAACACTGAAGTAACACACTGTGGAGAATGAGAGCGAACCAGTGTGTCTACCTAGACTTCACTTTTAAATTAGCTTCATTACTTTAGCCTAAAATGTTGAATCTTTTTTAAACCCACAGGTCAAATTTCCATGTGCCGCTGCAAAGCTCGAACTGGCCAATATGTTGGTGCACTTAATGGGACACTGTGTACATACAGAGGGAGGTAATGGGGTTTGAGCAGGGGCCCAGGGTCCATTTTTCCTCTCAGGTCTTCTGGAGTTAATACAGTAATGTGTGTTATAAAGAGCTGGCACATTGTAGTTTCCAGGCAACAAGAGTAAGTGTTTCCTCCTCTCAATGCGCTTCTTTAGAAATCTCTGTGTCAAGGTTATCATTACCTGCATAGCTCTCCTCTCCTGCTTTGCCAGAGGAGATGTGTTGTGTTTCTAGAATATTTCTCAAAGTGCAATTTCACCTGTTTGCAGTCATGAAAAAAAGCACCCGAGTGCTGCGGTGACAGCTGATCCCGCAGGCTGCCCGAATCAAAGATTAACGGCTGTTGAACTTCCATGGAGGAGTTGTAGTCTGAAAAGTGAAAGTTTACTGCTTTAAAATGTTGATTGCTTGAAAGTCAGTCATTTGCAACACCTCTGTATATGGTATAATAAACCATGATATTAAATGTGCCGTCCTCTGCTCCTACATACCGTACCTCAGAGAAACAGGAATGATCCCTTTTATCGGGTCGGCAAGTGTTGGTATATTCAAAGAGACTTAAAGACTGGAAACAAGAAAAAAAATAATTCTCATGCTGCTGCCTGGGTTTTGCGCCTAGTAACAAGTTGCTTTAAATATAGGAGAATGATTGTGATCATTAGTATGTGCAGAAAGCATCTTGGCAACAAGAAAGCTGGAAGAAAAATGTGTGGTCCACCTGCCACTTCACAGCTGCATGGAATGACTGCATGGAAAATGACTGTTTAATCATTCAATGCAATGCCTCACAAAACACGTGGCTTTCTTTTGTGTAGCCTGGCATTGTCTCACAGAAGCACTGTGTGGGATGGTGTCTTCAATATCTACAACTAATTTGAAAAAGGATACATTTTTTTAATGCTTTCATTATGAAAATGTCAGCAGTTAACTGATCTTGAAACACATTAGTTACATGTTTGCTTGCAACAAATTGAATTTATTTAGCTCAAAAATCTAAACTATACATTAAAATCATCCACATCATCAATAGACTCCTTTGTTTTTGTCTTTTACTGAGCGATGGTATTTATCCTCTGAAACTCTCTATTTTAGCTCGTCTTGGTTGGCTCCCTCTCACCTACCTCTCAGATTCAGAACTTACTGCTTCTGAGCACAGCTTCCCCGTTTTGCAAGTGCCAGAATTAAACTTCAGGCCGAGCGAGTAACACAATTTCTTGGTCTCGATTGGAATGGTAATTTCTCTAATCCATCTGGACATGTTGGATCCAGAATAGCAGACAACACAAACATCGGCAGCTACAACAGGAGCAGTCTGAGAATGAAGGACCGAAAATGTCTTTCACACCACGCACGAACTGAGTCCCCGGATCCAGAATATTTCCATATGCATTACTTTGTGAAAGATAATATCTCCCTGTCTTTCTTTGTTAAGTTTCATGTGCATTTGTGAAGCTGTGATGCTCTGTGGGATAGATTAGGGAGCAAGGGAACGTTTGGTCCTCAAAGTTGATGTTAGAAGCAGGAAAAATGGGCAAGTTTAAGGATTTGATTGAGTTTGACAAAAGGCCAACTGTGAAGGCTACAGGACTGGGTCAGAGCATCTCCAAAACTGCAGGTCTTATAGAGTGTTTCCGCTCTGCGGGATTCAGTATGTCTTAAAAGTGGTCCAAGGAAGAAATGGTGGTGAACCCTGTCTCGGGTGTCCAAGAATCACTGATGCCTGTGGGGACTGAACACTCAAAAAAATGAATGAGGTGGATTGTTCAGTGTATATTAATTATTTATTTTCATTTTACTTAAAATATATGTTTTTGTTAAGTTAACATATGTTTTTCTAATCAAGTCTACGTAATTGTGTCTATTATTCAACGTACATAATACTAATGTGTTACTTGATCGCATAACATTTAAGTTAAGTCAATTAGGATCGATATACCTTGTATATCCACAAGGTGGCAGTAATGCAAAAACAGTTGTAATGAAACCGCGCAGAACAAGAAGGTTTCACGGCTTGTGCCTGCTCATGCGCAAGACTTCAAATTTAACTGAAAAAGGCTGTTTTGGCGCCAAGCTGCTGTTTCTTTGAGAGGTAAGACCACTTTTTTCTTTGACTATGTTGTGTAGTATCTATATGTCCAGCATGGTTATATTTTGCGTTTGTCTTACAAGACATGTTATATCGTTTGCGTGTGCTTGTTTTACATTAGTTTTACTGGGTCCTGGACATGCTTATTTTGTGGACTGTGTAAGAAACATTTTTATTGTTTTTTGTTTTATTAAGGGATTAGCTACAGGGGTTCATGGGGTTATTCTTTCAAGGGGTTATTTTTCCATTTGCTTTCTTGGGATTCCTTTTCTGTAATCCGAGAGTCGGAAATATCGAATAGGATAGCAAGGATAGCATAAAGTGACATTTAAAATCCAAAAAGTCAAGGGCGAAAGCCACTGTGACACCATTGTTCTGCTCTATCAGTAATCTGTATTATGTAAAAATGGTCTGTAAATACAGCATGTTTCCTAGCGGAGTTATACATATCAATGTAGTTATAAATTACAGTTTGTGAAAGTACACACTTAATTTTTTTAATAAAATTATTCAAGACATATGAGTGGACAGACAATGGAGGTCGACAGACCTGGTGATAATTGCTTCTATAGAAAGTTAGCACATGGCAGTGTCAATCTCTTGCTTTTCTTCTGAGTAGTATTTTATTTAGTTGTAATTCAAACAATAATTTGCTTCTTGAAATTAAGTAATGAATTTCTTGTTTTACTTTATAAATCTCAGATCCTGCCTTTACCTGCTCCCTCCTATACTGATGTGGTGTATGTGGTATTGCTGAGCTTGTATGTGGTATGTGAACTGTTATACTTTTAAAAACAAAACTGTTTTATAAGTTAAGTTTTCTTTTGTGACCCATCCCATGCCCCTGTTATTTCTTCTCCACATCTGAACCATGGTAAAGGTTGCAGTTCAAGGGCCTGAGGCATGAAATTCTTTTCAGATCAGCTGTGATCAATATTTTTTGGAACTTGATAAATAACAATAAAAGCTGTAATGGCTCCATTAGCATTTTGTGTAAATGTTTGTGTTAAAATTATAGCTTTAATGAGGTCTTACTACATTAGTTTTAGTTTGTATATGTGTACATATAGTATGTATATTTACAGTACAGTATGTTGTGTTTGTTGACATATTTTCAGGTGGAAGCAGAATATGTGAGGATTACTACTGCTGCACATGTTCCAAGGCTTTTTACACAACTTGACCAATACACTGACCAGCTCATAAAAGTCTTCAAGAAAAAAGGAGGCGTTGCAGGGAAGAAAATTAGACAAACTTTGGCCCCAGCCACACAGGTGCGTTATTCTGTTGGTAGCAAAATATTATGGCTAATAAGATCATTTTCAAATTTAAACAGCTAGTGTATGGTAGCTGCACAGTGCACTTACATTTATATTAAGCAAGACAAATTTTGGTGCTCAAAACGTTGGAAAATTTAAATTACCTAAACATATGTAAAATCTGATCCCTTGATTTAGGTTAAACCAGAAGTGAATGTTTTTATGTTATGTTTTGAATGCAAAAAAGATGATGTATTAGTTTGTCTTTACCTCCATTATGGACATATATAATGTGGTGGAAACCCTGCCCAACAGGTTAACTATTCATGTCCATGTGATGATTAGTTGGTCTTGTGTACATGTCTATCTGTGCAGTGGATATGTCATTCATTTTGCGTATAATGTGAGTTTCTGTCATCCTAAAGTATATCTGTTTTCTCTTCCTGTATCTCTGCCACTCTCTACAGAAGGAAACCATTGAAAAGGGGAGGGAGTGTGTCCTCAGGGCACTACCTTTTTACCTGAATGAAGACCCAAGCATCCTCTTCAAAGAATAATTGGTTGGTAATTTTAGTTTAGTTTTTTATCTGTATTAAACCAAATTTTGAATAACTAATGTTGTTGCATGTTGTAATGTTGTTGTTGTTGTAATTTGCATGGAACCTGTTTAAATGTTTTGGGAAATCTTCTTGTATACCCAAACTATTTATATTTATCGTTGAATCTGTAGTCTAAAATAGTGGCGCACTGGGGTGCATGTTCCTAATATTGTGTTTACGTCATTAAAGGGTAGCTTTGGCCCTTTTTCTTTCTTTTTTTAAAACTGGATGCCATTTTTCTATGTTTTTGTGTCTAAGCTACAGCTGTTCAGAGGGAGCTGGAACAAATTACCCTTGCTATCTTTACCATCGAAAGAGCTGATGCCAGCACTCCTCCAGCCGATGTGGGTGTAAGCGCCAGACGTCTGCTTTATATTTTTATTTACGATTGAGTTCATGTTTGTTTTATAATTCATAGCTTCATTACATAAGTCATCTTTTCAGGATTAATAAATGTGAAAATATATGTGTTTACATAAAGTAATTTTAAGTCACTGTTTTGGGATTGGAACCTAAAAGGGGGTACCTCTCACTTTAATTATGTAAGTGCAATAGTAGCATGAAACCCTGTGTGAGAGGGAAGGGGAGGAGCATGGACAGAGAGGTTAGGAGTCTCACGGTTTTCTGACCGTGTGCACAGCTAGTTCTGGATAACTGCTATTTTTTGGAACTTTCATGCTTTTTAGGAAGGAGTTCATTGTTACATCTTCCGTTTGTAATAAATAAACAGTCTTCAAATCATAATGCAACTGGAAGCATTTCTTTTGGAAACCAGGAACACGCGTCAGCCATAGACTCTTCTTTTTTGAACTTGGTTTATTGGAAATTACCCTACAGTGGGTATAACCATCTAGTGTGTCCTGCATGACCTGGAAGACCTGGCCTCTGCATGTGCACTCTTAATGGGTGGGATATATGCACTGAATCTCAGTTAACCTCAAGACTGAAAGCTAAGAGACAATCAAAAGTATTGAGATTTAAAGGATTTAATTGAGAGATGATACTGCACCAGAAATGTTGAAGGGTGGTGTGTATATTAGCGTTCAAGGCATATTGTTATGAGGTGGAAATATGTTCATATTCAGTTTGTGTTACATTGTGTGCATTGTAAAGGTAATTGCAATACATACTAAAATTAAGGGTAAGTTAGGAGGTTGATCTGATATCCTCGTGTTGGTGTTGTTCCCAGATCATCATACTAAATGTTGTTCCAGGATCAACATTGCAAGTGACCAATCAGAATGTTGTGACGTCATACTTTTGCGACTTCGGGAAAAACCGGCGTAAAACAAAAAACTGTACTTAAGCTGCGTGAAACCGCCTCTGTCCGCCGATCAACTGACCCTAACCCTAACCGTAACCCTTTAATAAACAGTAAGCAGAATTGATATTGTCCTTGCAACATTGGAATTTCATAAATGCACGAATGGCTTGGCGCGCAAAAGAATAACGTCACAACAATGTGACAACATTTTCATGATTGTCTGGGAACAACACCAACACGAGGATATCAGATCATCCAAGTTGGGAATGCAGGATGAATGTATATTTTGTGGACTTTTAAAGACGAACAATTGTTTCCATGTTAAAATGTTTCCATCTGAAGTTTTTTGCCCAAACACTGGTAAAATAAATGTTGACAGTGGCGAGTGTTAAATGGTTACTGCTGTGCTGTTGCAAAAAAACTGAACGCTGACAAGCTGTTTTATTGTTAGACCATAATGTTGGCATGTTTTGTTAAAGTTTTATTTGGGATGGTGATGTAATTTTCTTTGATTGCTAATATCAGTGGACTATTTATTATTATTATTATTATTATTATTATTATTATTGTTGTTGTTGTTGTTGTTGTTACATTTTTTTTTTTTTTTTTTAAATTGTGGCTGTTGAGGTGGACACTTCACTTTGCATTGTTAAAGGAAAGCACTTCATTGGCATTGTGTTACTGGACTGACCCTAAGCAATCATTGCAAATAGCAACTTTGCTATCCATTTTAGACACTAAAAGAAAAAAACACTCACAGACCTTACTAGCATCACATGTGCATAACTCAAGTGTCATCTTATCAATGTGTTATGTGATCTTCAATGCGGTTTTTTTTCTTCTATTTCTGGTAGATACAGACATTTAATTTAAAGTCTTGATGTTGCATCTCCCTACATACTGTTAATTACTAACCCTAATGAGCTGTTGTGTTTTATTTTGGACTGGGTTTACACAAATGCTCACTGAATGTGTTGGCAATAAAATAAATTTAAAAAAATAAGTTGGATGTACTTAATTCATTTGTGTGGAACCTGTTGACAAAATAGATTTATGTAAAACTAATTAATAAAGCACAAGGTGGCTGAAAATATAATATTTGAATTAATCTAACTTAAATTTAACATTTTACTGCCACAAATAAGAAATGTGTTGAAGTAACTAATCTAAACTATCTAACCTGAAAATATATCATCTATGTTCATACAACATAACTTGATTTAGTTAGTCTTAAATATGTCTTGTTAATCTTAAGTAGTTTTTTTAAATTAGATGAACTAAAGATTTTTGCTTTAAACTTAACATAATTCAATTTCGTGGAACCTGTTGACAAAATAATTTTAATTAAAGTCAACGTTTCATTTTTTTGAGTGAAGGCTGGCCCCTGTGGTCCGATCCAGCAGTTGAGTTACTGCAGCTCACTTTGCTGTAAAACGTAATGTTGGGTCTGATAGAAAGTTATCAGAAAACACAATGCATCATAGCTCGTTGTGTATGAGGCTGCATAGCCACAGACCTGTCAGAGTGCCCATGCTGACCCCTGTTCACTGCCGAAAATGCCAACAATGGGCACGTGAGCATCAGAACTGGACCACAGAGCACCAGTGGCCTGGTTTAATTAACATCTAATTTACATGGATGCATGTGCATCGCTTACCTGGGGAACACTTGACACCAAGATACACTATGGAAAGAATTCAAGCGGGCGAGAGGCAGTATGATGGTTTGGGCAATGTTCTGCTGCGAAACCATGAACCCTGCTATGTTACATACCGCCTATCCTAAGCATTGTTGCAGGTGATGCACATTCTCTGTGGGTTGTTGCCTCTTCCACCAGGATAATGCACACTGCCACAGAGAAAAATGGTTCAGGAATGGTTTAAGAAGCACAGCAATGGCTTTGAGGTGCTGACTTGACCTCCAAATTCCAAGAATCTCAATCCAGCATCTGTGGGATGTGCTAGACAAACAAGTCTGTCACCTTGCAACTTAGGGGACTTACAGGATCTGCTGCTAACATTCGGTGCCAGACACCACAGCACCTTCAGGGGTCTTGTGGAGTTCATGCCTTGATGGGTCGCAGCTGTTTTGTCAGCAAAAGAGAGACCGACACAATATTATACCAGATCAGTGTATATGACAGAAAATAAGAAATCATAACAGGTACTCTTTAACCCTCATCTTAGAAGCCTGCAGTCTATATATAACATTATGGAGTGATTCTTTTTCAAGTACAAGATGGCATTTCTGTGAATTAAAGAAAAAACCCATTTATGACCATCATCCAGTCAGATGATACAGAAATCTTCATGTAAACAAACATTTACACTCATGAACACTGAGAATGACCTCTGTAATGTCCTCTGCCTCTAACGCCTTGCTAGAGTCGACATTCAGACTAAACTCCTCTTCAAAATGACCACGCAGACAAGAGGGTTTGACTTCACTCCCTTTACTTAGGCCAGTTGAAGTAGGGTAAAACTGAGAAACAACATGACATGAAATGCTCTTAGAAACCATAGATGAGGAGAAATACACAATAACAGTACAATGACTTGTTTAGCCGAAAGCGTTAGCTAATTCCCTCTTTACAAACGTTTCTATTAAGCAAACACTGCAATCACATTTCTTCAAGTAGATTGTTCATTAGTAAAGATGGAACAGAATTACATACCGACAATGCCCTTAAAGACCGTCTTAAGGGAGACAAATGCCACTACAGCAGCGGACGGGAGAACGGGAGAAGTCCTTTCCCCAAACAATAACATGCGCTTTCTGATGACATCATAGAACAGAGACGGATTTGAGCACGTTACACCAGGTCATGCCAAAAGGGGGCACTAAAGAGTAACTTTCTCAGGGAAAATCTATTTAAACAGAATACGGTTACATGGTGACAGAACACTCCCCGTCTGAAACTCAGCAGGTTTCACCTATTAATATGACAAGGTCAAACACATTTCAGTCATCTGGAGGAATGAGCAAGATCATCTCATTCACGGGTCGGACGTAAAGCTTTGGTCCCTCTTTCTTAATGACCTTCACTTGCACTTTGCGCACCCTTCCGTCTTTACTGGGATACACATCGACGATGATACCTAAGGGCCAGTCGTTCCTGCTACACTGACTGTCCTTAAGAAGCACCACACTTCCTTGCTTAAGGTTTGGCCGGTCAGAAGTCCACTTTGTTCGACACTGTAGTGTTGACAGATACTGTTTCCGCCACCTGTCCCAAAATGTGTTAGACAAGCTTTGGACCCTGCGCCACTGTTGCTTCAATAGGTCTTTATGTCCAAAATCTCCTTCTGGTACTGGGCATGGACCTACTTTCTGAGTAAGCAATGAAGCTGGTGTAAGAATGAAAGGATCTGTAGGATCATTTGACACGGGCACCAATGGTCGACTGTTCACTATGGCCGAGACCTCAGCCATGAATGTTGTGAGTACCTCATGCGTGAGTTTGGAGGAGCCCATCTGAAGAAGCATCGAGTCCAGGATACGACGTGTGATGCCGATCATCCTTTCCCACGCTCCTCCCATATGAGAGGAATGTGGTGTGTTGAAGGTCCACGTACATCCGTGTTCTGACAGAAACCTCTCCATGTGTTTCCCATCAAGATTCGAGGGAATCCCCATATCCTTGCAAGCTCTGGTGAAATTAGTACCCTGGTCGGAGCGTATGCTTTTCAAAGGTCCTCGAATCGCCATAAACCTTCTGAATGAGTTTATGAAACTGGAGGCATCCAATGACTCAATTACCTCAATGTGTATAGCTCTGACACACAGACAGGTAAAGAGGACAGCCCACCTCTTACTTTCGGCGTGGCCTCCTCTCGTGCGACGGGCTGATACAGACCAGGGCCCGAACACATCAATGCCGACGTTGCTAAAGGGTGGTTCCATGCTGAGCCTGTCAGGTGGCAAGTCTGCCATCTTTTGGACTTCACACCTCCCTCTCAGCCTTCGACAAGTGACACACTCGAAAACGAGTCTATTAATGCATCTCCTGCCACCAACGATCCAGTAACCTGCAGCTCGGACAGCCCCTTCAGTGAAAAGACGTCCTTGGTGACGTACCTGCTCATGAAGGTGACGCACTATGAGAGTGGTTACGTGATGCCGTCCAGGCAGGACCAGTGGCCGTTTCTCGTGGAATCCTATTTTTGCCTCAATGAGGCGACCCCCGATCCTTAACAGCCCGTCTGAGTCAATGAAAGGATCCAGGGCAACGAGTGGGCTGCTCTTGGGAATGTTGGCGTTTGATGCAAGACACTCCAGTTCTTTCCTATAGACCTCTTGTTGAACTGCTTTGATAATGACTAGCTTACTCTGTTCAAGAATATCCCTGGTTGGGGGTGTGCTGCACTGGTGCCAACCCTCACATTTCTGAGCGACACACTCCGTTCCTTTTTTGAAGCTCTGAACAATGTGAATAAGGGTACCAAGAGCCCTTATGAGGGAACCCCAGCATGAGAAGCGATTGAACCGCCCAGAGCCGAGATGTTTGAGGACAGTGACCGACAGTGTTGTGACTTGAGGCCTGATTTCACTGTCTTGATCTGGTTCCAAAAGGTCAAACCTCTGTACCACCGGTGACGCCCCTTCAAGTCGAGACAAGAATGCCGGTCCAGAGAACCATATTGTGTTCTCAAGGTGGTCTGCTGTGATAGACCGTGAGGCGATGTCTGCGGGGTTGTCTTCTGAGCAGACATATCGCCACTGCTGTGGCGTAGTGCTTCGTCTGATCCTCTGGACTCGGTTGCTCACGTATACATAAAACCTTCTCTTCTCATTGTAGATATATCCGAGCACCACCTTACTGTCTGTGTAGTAGGTGACTGCATCAAATACAATGTCTATTTCGGAGGTGATGACCTCAGACAGAGTTACTGCCATGACTGCTGCACAAAGCTCCAACCGAGGTATAGTATGCTCTGGACGTGGGGCCAGTTTGGCTTTACTTGCAACCAATCTAGTGCAGCATCCCCCATCTGCATCCACAGTCTTCAAGTAGGCAACGGCAGCTACTGCTTTCTCTGAGGCATCTGAGAAGACACAGAGTTCTGTTAACTTGACAGTAGATGGTGACATGTTTGAGTATGGTCGGGGGATCCTCAGATGTCTTAACTCCTGCAGAGAATCTCTCCAACTTTCCCACACCTTTTCCTTTTCTGCTGGTAATGGGGTGTCCCAATCTGAAGATTGTGAGGCCAGTTCTCGAAGCAGCAGTTTCCCTTGAATTGTCACGGGGGAGACGAATCCTAGAGGATCGTACAGGCTGTTCACCGTTGAGAGAACTCCTCGTTGAGTGAATGCCTTTCTCTCGTCCTGGACGCGGTAAGTAAAACAGTCTGAATCCAAGTCCCAGTACAGCCCAAGGCTACGCTGCATTGGTAGAGTGTCAGCAGTAAGGTCCAAATCTTTCAGGTCTGTGGCATGATCTTCACTGGGAAAGGCCTTCATGACCTCCTTGCTGTTCGAAGCCAGCTTATGCAGCCTAAGGTTAGAGCGAGCCAGCATTTTTTGAGTTCTTTTGAGCAGGTCGATAGCTGCGTCTGTTGTGGGCAAGGACTTTAACCCGTCATCTACGTAAAAGTCACGAGTGACAAACTGTTCTACGTCCTCCCCATACTCCTTCCGGCCTTCCTGTGCTGCACGTCTAAGACAGTAGATAGCCACAGCCGGCGAAGGACTATTTCCAAAGACGTGCACGTTCATACGGAACTCCATAATCTCTTTCTCTGGGTTGTTCTCTTTAAACCAGAGGAACCTGAGGAAGTTCCGGTCTTCAGGACGCACCTTGAAACAATGAAACATCTGTTGCACGTCCACAGTGAAGGCGATCTGTTCTTTCCGAAACCGAAGGAGGACTCCTACCAGGGTGTTGTTGAGGTCTGGTCCCGTTAGGAGTACTTGGTTCAGAGACAAACCTTTGTGCTGGGCACTGGAGTCGAAGACGACTCTTATTTGGGAGGGCTTCTTGGGATGGTAAACCCCAAAACAAGGTAGGTACCAATGCTCCTCATTAGGCTTCAGAGGTGGGGCTTCTTCAGCGTGCCCATTCTGAAAGATCTTTGCCATGAACGAGACAAACTCTTCCTTCATTTTAGGCTTCCTTCTGAAGGACCGCTGTAGAGATTTGAGACGTTCAAGTGCTTGCTCGTGGTTATGAGGGAGCTTTGGTCGTAGAGATCTGAAAGGCAGAGGAGCCACCCACCTGTTTTCTTGGTCCTTATAGACCTCTTGCTCCATGATGTGGATGAACTGTCCGTCCTCTGTTGAAGGAGCTTCTTTGTCGTCGTCCTTTGTTGTCTGGAACACATTACAGTCTAAGGTGGCCCATTTCTCACTAGCAGGGAGATGTTTGCATGTTAGGGGAAATGAGGGGGAGCTATCACTACTATACTTCTCTTTTACATAGTAATCGTTTGGGCATGGCTGAAAGAGAGAAGGACGTCCATTTTTCAGTACGTTAGTGTAGCAAGAGCTGATAACCGTAGGTCTGTGGACATCTCCAATGCACACATCTCCTACAATAACCCAACCCAGATCCAACTTCTGGGCATAGGGTGCGTTTTGTGGGCCATTCACTTGTCTTCTGACCTTATGAACTCTGATGATATCTCTGCCTAGCAAGAGCAGGATGGAAGCTTGGGAGTCCAGCTTTGGAATGTGTTTTGCAAGGGCCTTCAAATGACTGTGGTTTAATGCTACCTCTGGTGTTGGTATTTCTGCGCGGTTATTTGGGATCTCGTTGCATTCAATCAGTGACGGCAAAGAGAGTGTGACACTCCCGTTAATGGGTTCGATCACAAAGCCACGTGCTTGTCTGCCTTCTGTCTCTTGTGTTCCGGCACATGTCTTCAAAGTGTATGGTGAAGGAGGCCCTGCAATGTTGAATAGGTCGAAAAACTCGGTACGTGCAAGTGATCTGTTGCTCTGATCATCTAATATTGTGTATACCGTAACTGCAGCTTCAGGGCAGTCGGTTGGGTACACCCTGGTCAGACATATTTTTGAGCAGGAACGCCCTGCGGGATAATTTCCGCAGACCTCAGTACATGCTGTGGAAACATCACCTTCATTCAGGTTGGAATTTCCCTCCCCGCCCTGATCTGGTGCGGAATGTGCTGTGTTGGTGGACCATGGGGCAGATCCAGGGTGGAGGGCTGCAATGTGGCTCTTGCTTCCACACTCTGAGCAGGAGATGTCGTCTTCACAATTCCTTGCCAAATGTGTGGCTCTGCAGCACCTGTAACATATTCCGTACCTTTTTAAGAGTGCTTTCCTTTCTTCCATTGGCTTCTCTCTAAACCCGCGACACCTGGGTAAGGGGTGGGGTTTGTTGTGTAGCGGGCAGCGCTCTGCTGGATCATCTCTAGTGGATGACTCGCTTCCAGATTGGGTGCGAAACGATGCAGTCCTTGTACCGTTGAAAAGGGGCCGAGGATCCGGCGAGACCCTCGTTTTAAAAACTGCCACAGCTTTGTGACCTTCGGCTTTAGACGATTGCTTACTGCCTAATAACTCACTACTGTATGCTGTCTGTGTGAGGCCAGGGTCGTTGCGCATCCGTGCTTCCCGACACACAAAGTCTACAAAGAAACCGAATGGGGGATAGGGAGCCCCGCGATCTTCTTTGTACTTAAAGCCTAAAGAAAGCCATTTTTCCTGGAGATAAAATGGCAGCTTCTGGACGACAGGGGTAACACCACGAGGGGTATCCAGATAACTAAGCCCAAGCAAGTCACCATCTTCTTTGGCAGCCTGTATCTCCGACAGCAAGTCTCCCAGCTCTCTTAGTTTACGACCATCTCTGTTTGGAATCTTGGGAAAGTTGTCTAATCTTTTCAAAAAGGCACCCTCGATGACCTCTGGTGCACCGTAGCACTCATTAAGCCTGTCCCACATAGCTCTGAGTCCGTTAGCTGGTTGGTTCGCATACACGGATCGTATTCGTCTGGCATGTTCAGCTGAGTCCTTACCTAGCCATTTCACGAGGAGGTCAAGCTGTTCACTTGGTGAGAGGTTGAGACCTCTGATGGCATTCATAAACGATGCTTTCCAGGCTCTGTAGCATTCGGGACGGTCGTTGAAGTGAAGGAGCCCTGTAGTCACCAGTTCACGTCGAGCCATAAATCTAACAAGGTCTGACATGTTCTGCTCCATTTCTAGTGGAGTGTACAGTGGGCCCCTTTCCCGGCATGTGGTCTCATGTGGGTGACCGGAGTTGTCTGGGGTTGTGATATACGCCGCGCCGGTGTAGCCGCTGTCCAGAGGCTGTCGTGCATAATTGACCGTTGGTTCTTGTTTAGGGGTGTAGGTCTCACTTTGATCAGCTTTGCCTGGGAAATGATCCTTTAGATTTGCTATTATGGGTGTGGTTTGGGTTTGGATGTGTGGTGTCGCAACTGGCTTGAGGCTTGGTCGAAAATGTACATCAGATCCTGGCGTAAAGATCTTGGAGTAGGAGTCTATGGTCGGTGAATGCTGAAGGAGTTTCGTCTCCGTGTTATCATTGGAGGTTTCTAGAATGGGCGTGGTTTGGCTGCCGTGTGAGGCACCCTTCACATATTCTCTTGTGTGCGTTACTGGGTCGTCAGCAGGAACATCTATCTCACTAAGACCCTCGCCATCATCTTGGATCGCTGCAGCCTCCAAAACTTCTGCTTTTGCTTCTGCAGCTGCAGCCCTTTTTTCCATGCGTACTTTATCTAATGACGCTTCAAGACGTATTTTTCGAAGCTGCATAGAAGCTTCCAGTTCCGCTTGCTGCAGCTTCAGATCGTTCTCTTTATCCACAAATGCTGCTTCAGCCTTAGCCGCCTCAGCTTCTGCACGTGCTTGTGCAGCGGCTGCCTTACTTGCAGCTGAGCTCCTGGTATGCCTGGAGGAGCCAGATATATTAGATCTGGTTTTCATTGATGCGCTGGTTCTCTGCGACATGTTGCTGTTGATTGGATTTCTTCCTACATCTGAGCTGTTTCCGGAGGATAGCTCTAATTGCTGTCCAGTTCCCCACGAGACTGGTCTTTGAGAGGCTGTCGTTTTACTGTAATGTCCTCTGCCTCTAACGCCTTGCTAGAGTCGACATTCAGACTAAACTCCTCTTCAAAATGACCACGCAGACAAGAGGGTTTGACTTCACTCCCTTTACTTAGGCCAGTTGAAGTAGGGTAAAACTGAGAAACAACATGACATGAAATGCTCTTAGAAACCATAGATGAGGAGAAATACACAATAACAGTACAATGACTTGTTTAGCCGAAAGCGTTAGCTAATTCCCTCTTTACAAACGTTTCTATTAAGCAAACACTGCAATCACATTTCTTCAAGTAGATTGTTCATTAGTAAAGATGGAACAGAATTACATACCGACAATGCCCTTAAAGACCGTCTTAAGGGAGACAAATGCCACTACAGCAGCGGACGGGAGAACGGGAGAAGTCCTTTCCCCAAACAATAACATGCGCTTTCTGATGACATCATAGAACAGAGACGGATTTGAGCACGTTACACCAGGTCATGCCAAAAGGGGGCACTAAAGAGTAACTTTCTCAGGGAAAATCTATTTAAACAGAATACGGTTACATGGTGACAGAACAACCTCTTCATGGGAGTAGCATTTATTACTACTTGTTATGAAGAATAAAGATGAGCAGACTGACTGAACAGAACTATAGTCAACCACTTACCTCATCGACTTCCTTTCAGACGAGGGAACAAAGTGAGATCACACATCGCAGGCCATCTCTCAATGCATAAAGAGCGGCCGGCCCGGCCTCGAGGCTTCCTCATACAAAAATACGAAACGCCCGAGACACCCAGAGGTCAGGTCATCACACTCCAAAAGGCCTACAGCGAGCATGACCTTCCAGACCTCATAATGCAAAAATCCATAGCAGGAAAAAAATTAAATGTAGCTCATATATTATACATAGGTATAGTTGGGCTGCACGAAAAATTCTGATCCAGGGAAGACACTGCAGTGAATATCGATTCAAGACAGAGAAGAATTTAATAACTTTGATTTAATAACACATTACTGTTGTATGACAGTTGTGTTACAGCATTTTAATTACAACATTCAAATTATGCATCAAGTTTATATATTTTACATTAAAATACAAGAAGTGATGAAACAACTGTTCTGTATAATGTGGACTTTCATCATTTTTCTCCTTTTATCATAGATTTTCTACGACTAGTGAATATGTCTGGAACTCTTTAACCATCTAACATAGTGGCTGTGATCAGATCATGAACACATTATGGTTTAAAGAGACATAATCAGTGAGGCCAAGTGTCATAGTTAGAGTGCTCCTTTTGTTGGCTAATTTTACATTTTTTCAAGTCAGTTCTTATGTGATTATAGATTAATATAAAGTTAAAGAAAGAGTTGTGAAAATGTGGTAACTTTGTTGGATTAAACCATGAAATCTCAGGGAAAAAAGCCCCAAGACATCCTACAGCTAAATTTATGGCGGGTATTTGGCTGACTGGTGAATCTCGTTATTAAACGAAGGGCTGTTATTCTATTTTTGGCTCTGCGGGGAAAGAAAAAAAATCCAATTACAGCAGCAAGATATTGTGATGATATATTTTGTTGCTTTTTATTAAGACTATTAAGAATGTGAAATCGATTGCAATACTGACTTCATGTTTCTGCATTTTATTGCTCTATTTTAAAAAAATGAACTTTTAAATGCTTTCTGGTTCAAGGACACTCGATTGAGAGATGGCTTTATTTGCAGGGGGATGCTGTATGTTTCAAAACAATGTCTTAAAATGTGCCACTGTTTTGCTGTAGATTCAATAAGAATTAGATTCAATTTGCAATGAGTCTTGCAAATGTATTACTATTAAATATATGCATAGTGTATTTTGTTGTGTACAATAGCTTAAAAGTTGAAAAAGCCATCACATCAGTGCGCAGTTGAAATGATTGTGTGATCTCATGAAGCCCGGTTTAAACCTGTCACGCTGTGATGCCGACATGATGTCACACTGCTGATTCAGACGATGGCACTAGTCTTTACTATGCCGTCTGATGAGGCCTCCTGGGCAGTGAGAGTCATCTTCTTTAAAGTAGACATCCCCTGTCGCCTGTCCGGCGTGCTGACAGAGTGGTTCTCCGGCATGTTTACGCCACGGGAGCTGTTGGCATCGCAAAGCTGTCACTGACATCTCTGCCTCTTCCTACGTCTCCTGCTTCTGTTGGGACTTAATGATGTGGCAAAAGGAAAAAAAAAGGAGAGGGCAGAGGCAGATGGAAAACAAAGTCCTCACAGCAGAGAACTGTCTAGCAGTGCTTACTACACATCCTGTGAGCTGATCCAAACCATTGTGTCTGCACTTGTGCCGACACTGTCATTTGTCTTATTGTTGAAAGCAGCAAGACTGTTTGGAAAACAGTGAAGTGAGTAAAGATGTTTCTCTCCAATGATCTTTGCTTAGTTTAAGCAGAAAATTACACTTCTAAAAATACCCCAATGAGGCTGTGTAGGTATGATGACAAGTACTATAGACCATCAAATACGTGGGTTCATATATTTGTAACATATGCTCCAAAATGACACACACCGAGTGTGTTTAGATGGGACACCTGGAGCTCCTTTCTTAATTTTTCTTTCTTTTAGAGCAATAAGTTAGTGTTTGGATGAAAGCTAGTTTGTTATTTGCGTCCATAAACCAGTCACCTCCTTTAAACTGAAGCACAAACTTACCATACAGCAATCCAAACCAACGATACAGAGAAAGTGGACACATCCAGTTTGATTTAAAAGTGTGATGGTGAGGCCTAGAAGATGCTGATTGGCCCTAGCAAGCTTGGTGCGAACAGCTGTCAGTCAAAGAAGCCACATTCTTCCCAGGTCCAACCAGGTGAACCAGTTTGAGAAAAATTAACCCTCCTTAGCATTATTATGAAAAGAGAAACTATCCACAGAGGCCAAATCTATTCATCTTTAAATTTTACACTAGGTTGTAATCATGCTGCTTTATGCTGCAATATTTTTTAACATGGAAGTCTCTGGGGATTTATTCACTTTTGTCTCAAGTGGGCACTGGAGAAACTAGTTTTTGTACTTCATTTGCAGCTTGACCCTTGGGTCATAAGTAATGGGTTAGAAGTGAGACCAGTCCAAGCCATGCTGTGCACCAAGGCAACGATGCCTGAGGAAATCTAGGGCATACCTCTGACATATCGGGCGCTTTGACAAAACACTAGAGAATAAAGATTGGATAAAGCACCCTACATGAACAGGGCAACCCTAACTGCATGGTGTACACCTGACATTTGGTAGTCCTTGTTCTATGAGGTCCACTTGAACTTTGAAGGGTCTCCCCAAACACAACGAGTAACAAGTAGGGGAATAATTTATGTGCTGCAGCACCAAGACTGCAGAAAAGAAGGCTGCCTGTAATGACAGAGCTTTGCTTTCTTGATCAATCTAACTACCCCAGCCTTCTGTGTACCTCTATATCACACTTGTTACCTCTTTGCATGCGTTATAAGTACCATGGCCCCTAGATGGTGCCCAAACATGCATTCTGTCATTTTGGGGCATTTGCTTAAATAGCTGATGCTGTCTAACAAAGTCAGAGAGAAAACAATACACTGCTTGCATAAATTACTTTTGTGGTTGTCAGTGTTTTGCGAGGACAGCCTCCATTATTAGATGAAAGCAGAAAACTAAAATGTTCTTGCTGTCCTTTAGAATTCTTTGGGTGTTTCTAGCAATGTAGGCTTCTTGTAGCATTATGTAGTTAGCTTTCTGATAAATGAACCAGTCTTGTCTCCAGTTTAGGAATCGGCCACAGGGAATGAATCCGCTGCAGGCCCATCATCACCATCTTCTCACATTACTGAGGATGTCACACAAGCTGAGCCCATAAAGCAGAAACCAGAAGTAATTTCAGGCAGTCATTTGCAGCAGTTCACACTGAAACGTCAGCTGAAAGGAGAGATTTCCATTACAGGTATTATGCAGTTTTGTTACTGAATATTTGGAATGATGAGGGCTTGGATACAAAAGTAGATTGCTGCAGTAAAATGTTAAATACCAAGCAATGACTTTTAAAGCCTAATCAGTTTGATCAGTGGTTTTGATCAGTTTTTTATTGTGTCCACTACTATTATAGATTCCCATAATCCTTCAGGCTTCAGGGTCATTTCATCCACCTGGATACTGCAGTTATGGAAGCGGCCAATTAGAATCAGCCAACTGGCTGACTACAGATGCCTGAATAGGCACTAACTAACTTAGTCGTTAAAATAGACCTCTCCACTATGTTATCCTATATCTTGTAATAAATGGATTATACGGTGGTCTTTTCCTGTTTCATATGTTAGGCTATCCCCTTTGGAAAAAACATCTTGGTAATTCCTCGCATTGCCGGAAACCCAAACGAAACACGCAATAAGAGGCTCTAATGTAAGCGTCCTGTTAATGTTGGTAGCGTCAGTTATGCAACGGACCTGGAGCCAGCACAACAGAGCCAGCAGTGCTTGGAAATTCCGACACCTCTTCACATCTGACCGTGCAATGCAGACTCTGTTTGCCAGCAGCCAAGCTGCTCTCAGCATTGAAAGACTCCATCCTAAAGGAACACCTGGCAGTAAGTTCTTTTTAAAAAACTAATGTTAGCCTACAGCAACCACCTTGTCTCAGTTGTGGTAGCTGGCTGGGTCATTTGCCACTTCAGTATCTTTGATGTACTATTGCTGTGTGATTTATTACTATTAATGAAGGCTGTGTTACAACCTGCTACCTGCAAATAAACATGTGCATTTCTGAAAACAGACAGAAAGAAAACATATTAGAAACAGTTTATATTAGAAATAGTTTTCTATATGACAACAATGCAAAAAGTGCAGCCTTACCTAATGTCCAGCCTACTTTACTCAGTTTATATTAAGATTTAAAAATCTAGTTGTTATTGCTTTTAGAACTGCACATGATTATTGGCAGCTAGCAGGCTGTCAATGCTATCCATGAAGTCTATTAGTCTGCGGTCGATGAACTAACCTCAGCTAACGCCAGCTAACAATGTTAGCTCACAGCAATAGTACATTAGATAGTTGTAAAAAGGATAACAATATATTAAGTAATCCAAAGTATTCAGAATACGTGTACTGACATTTAGTAACTTAACAGAATATGTTACAAACTACATTTTGGGTCATGTATTCTGTAATCTGTAGTGGAATACATTTTAAAAGTAACTTTCCCAACACTGCCTGTGAATAGATGCTACTTGCTGACTAAGTTTGCTAATGTTAGATGAAAACGCTCCACCCACTTGTCTAAATATGGCAACTTCTTACTCCAAAAACCCCTAACATGGCATCAATGAAACTGATAACACTGAGACTTTAAAATGCAGATCCTAAAACCAGTAGGTCATGACAAGGAGGCTAGAGTGGTCTGTATGTATTACGATCGGGTCTGCCATGGACCAGAGGAACATTTTAGTGGCTGTATCTGTATAAAGGGAACTTTTTTAGGTTTTATTTTGCTACTTTGTGTTTGCTAGAGTCTGGAAAAGGATTACTGTGTGACTGTGCTTCATGAAAAAAAAAAAGAAGCAAGAAGACCCAAAAATGTTTCATGCGATTGTAAATCCTATAACTGGAAAGTATCTGACAGCGATTATGTTGAGCGGGAAAAAAAGGTGTGAGATGTAAAAACCAAATCCTTTTTAATCTTCTACCCAAAACCAACCATTTATTATGTGGAGCGTGCTGGCACTGCCTAATGGCATTGGCAATACAAAAAATTCTTGATGTGAGGACTTAGTTGTAGTGAAAAGCACCAATTATAAAATCTTGATATTGGTGCGAGCTGCTGTCTGCTTTTAAAAATGCTTTGGTTGTAATCATAACATTAAAAACCTGCACTCTGTTTATTTTAATGCCCAATATTTGAACCTGAAGAAATATTCTTTTAGCTACAGTATATAAGCATTAAGCAAGTTTCATCTTGTTCGTGCTAAGAATGAAATGATAAAAAAAACATATTTAATGGACGAAAAGCTACACAGACCAGCAGCTACCAAAAGAAATATCTACTGTAAAAGATGTACTGCTGAAATGCACATATTTCTTTCTGTAATGGAATAAACATAATGAATGTTAGTTTTTTTTCTAACATTCCCATTTTTTTTAGATGTCTTGCTCTTTTATATATATAAGTACAATTGACTGCAAGGTTAAAAAAGGACATTGCATTTTTAGTAAAAGCTGCTGCAAATGAAATCAGATTTTTGCATATTTATTTTACATCTGACTGTTTACTTTTCTTGGATGTCCCTTTTAGCCTGAGCGTCGTATTATTTTATTATTTTTTCAGGCATATCTGCCAAACATGCTAATGAATTTGGTTTGGTGGCAAAGCTGCAAGACCAAATGTGCTTTTTGTTAGCAAAGAGCATGAACAGCATTGTAGTTGATATTGACGTGCTTCTTTCGAGTTTTTAATTCACTTCTAAACACTGTGTAAGAGTTGTACATGGCTAAACATTGAGTTTTTTTTCTCTGACCATCATGTTTTGCCTCTTGGCGCAAATTACATCTCTTCAACCAGCAATGTAATATTAAGCATTGATTCCCCCCCTCTATGCCCCATCAACCATCAAGTTTCCTGCGATGATTTAGGATTTCCCAGCTTTCTTTTGAACTTCCAGGCCTATAACAAAATGCCTTCAGATCGTTATTAGCCTGGTGATCCTGCATTTTCAAATTCTGCCTGTGGCTGCTTCAGCAATTGAAACCACATCTTCTTTTTCTTATGAGAAATGGTGTTTTATGTGATTTTACAAGCTGCAGAGAAGCTACCTACTCCCTGAGCATGTGGCAATACATGGAGGAGAAGAAGAGGCGAGGGAAATTTCCAGGCGAGGTGATCAGAGGACATGAGGGAGCATGAAGAGCACCGGGGACATGAATGGAGGATGTGGAGAGCAGACAGCGGGAGGGGGCGAGTGAGGAGAACGCAAGAAAAGAGATCGATGAGCTTTGAGGAGGAAGGAAATGCGAGCAGAGGAAAGGAGGAATCAAAGACACACAAGAGGTCGTGATGCTAATCCAATAAGATCCCTGGAGACTCCTGCCAATGTCACCGTCAGAGCACTTGAGGAGGACAGAGGCCTCATGTGCAGCAGTAAAGGGGAAACAAAATGGTGGGGAAGACAAAGCTTCAGCACTGACAACCACTAACAGAAGAACTACTTTAAAGCAATTACTATTAGTTTTGTGCAAGAAAAACATTCACGTTGTTATTTGAAATGAAAAAAAAAAGAGTGTATAAAGTGGAGTAGACACATAATTTATAAAGAAAAGAGAAAAAAGTCTTCCTTAATCACTCAGCTTCATGAAAACCAAAAAACAAATCCCAATAAATCAGGATGCACTTTCTCCAGGGTCAAAAGCATCTTTGCACTTGAATCACTTTTGATGCATTGCTTTATTATGAAGTTTGTCCCAAACACAAACAGAGTCTGTTAAACTGAGAAACTTAAATGAAACCCCTTAAGGAGGGACCAGTGATAGATTAGCTAATCGCAATGATCCATCAGTCCTGACAAGCTTTTGCCGATAAAAACAAAGAGAGAGAATATTGTTAGAAGTGATTCAAACATCTTTCCCCCTTAGCTTTACTTCTGGAAAATCCTGCTATCCTCTGATTTGCTCAGCACTCATACTGTCATATTTATACTCTAGTATTCTGACTGCACTGGGTATTGTGTTTTTATTATTATTATTATTACAAAGCTGTTTATGCCAATTGGTTGGAACATCTGGGGATGTCATGCGTTGCCGGTGCCTGGCACTGGGACACTGCAGCAGGTCCTTTGGGTCCAGAGGGTTGCTGGTTGCGTCCTGGTATGGCTGATGAATGACGGTCACAAAATTTGTCAATATTGTTGCTTGAATTTCCAATCAACAGTATTTTTGTCCCATTTGGATTAAAATTTCATAAATGAGCAAAAGAGGAGAATTTGCAACCTGCAAAGAACCATTCTAGTTAAAAGACTGACTGACAGTCTTCTCAGTGGCAGAAATGTAATTAAGAGGACCACAGTCTTCAGATGCGTTGAGCTTAAAGGTTAGCAATTTAGCGCAAACGTGCTAATATTCAATCAAGCCACACTAACGATCAGGAAGCGCCGTGTGGCTGGCAGGCTTTGGACCCAGTATGCAGGAGTCAAGAGGCAAAATGTGACTGAATCACAAAGATATGAGACACTTGGAAACTAGGCAAAATCACATAACATGGAGAAAGGAACACACGACAATGACGGAAGGACGTGACATGGGACAGTGGGAAACCAACGCAATAAATACACAGCAGGTGATGTGACAAAGGGAGAACCAATGGGAAACACGGCAGGGAAAAATCAGGGGTAACGAGACAGGGGAAGCAAACAGAACATAATACAGAGGGATTATCATAACAGAACACTGGGATGAGGACTACAACACACTATTTTGACAAAGACACAAAGACAGGCCTAAGTTAACACAGGGGAGTTGAGAACACTGGGTTAGAACTGAACTATAAAGCAATAAGGGACTAAATACACTACAGGAATGACTAAAGGACCTGTGTTATTAGTAAGGTTATAAAACAATAGTGAATGAATGAAACCTGTCAGTGAGCCAGTAATTTCTCTTCTGTCTCTTAAGTGTCAGACTGTTGAACCAGCATCCACTGGCACCTCCCCTCAGCTCATTAGCAGTCCTTTTATCTTACATCCAGATGTTCAGCATCACTCTTCACCTCTGCTCCTCCACCAGTGTTGACTGCATCGAGGGATATTCCTGTGTAGCTCATAGTGAATGAAAAATACTGTGTGACAGTACAGACAGATATGGACTCAACTGTTTTTCCTTCAGGGTTTCCTTTTTTTCTCAAACGATTCGGGTCCTGTTAGCTAAATAGCTAAATCACTCCCCTCCAAGATGAGGCAGTGGCACAGTCATTTGATTATCTTTTGGGTATATATCCATTGATCTGTGGCTGGACCTCCTTTTCTTCAGTCTTCTCCTGCTCAAGCTTGTCAGGGTGGTCTCAAGGCTGCAAGGAGGCAAACGCTCTCCATTGTGGAGTGGTTATGTCCCAGCTGACTCATTTTAATAAGGAGCACTAGCTCTCATCTGAGCTCCTCCCAAAAGACTGCTCTCTTCACCCCATCTCCAAGCCAGAACCCAAACACCCTTATGAGGAAGCTCATTTTGCCAGTTTTCTTAGTCTTATTCTTTTGGTCACTACCAACAGTTTGTGGCCTCATGTGAGGACCGTGATGTAGAATGACGTGTTAACTGCCTTAAAAATCCCTCTTTGCCACAATGGAAATGTTCTTATCGCTGCAAACACCACTTTTTAAAAAGATGACACATCGATGAAAAGACGTGTGAATGAATCATCACTGAGCTTGCAGCATTAAAGCCATTAAACTCTCAAAAAAGAATTTTAGAGGAGTGTGTGAAATTCACCACAGACAAATTACATGGTGAGGAAAGATGTGCATGATTTTTGGTTAAACAAAACAAAATGTCCCAAAGAGAGAGAGAGAGAGAAAAATGTATCAAATGTAGAGAGACTTCAGAGAGCTGCAGACGGTACAGAGATGCGAGCAGGTTTGTGGGCTTGTAAATTTTAAATGTAATACTTTGTATTTGACTGGCTAAAGCGGTGCATCACAGGGCTCTGAAATATGACCAAACGCCCCCCGTGGCAGGAGGAGCCTCTTCTGCAGGAAAGTAGTGCTCTCATTAAAATGAATGAGAAGAAGAAAATGACAAAGAGGAGATGAAAAAGTGGGGAGAGAAGGCGTGCTTAGCTCTAATCTTAAAGCCCAGCAGACTCCTGATCTAAGGGCAGGACATAAGTCTCCTCTGGGTTTTAAAATAGAGGAGAGAGGCTCTGACAGAGACTGGTATTTTGTGCGAGGGAGACTGTGTGTGTGTGTACAGTGTGTTTAAACGCATGCATCGAGCTGCACTTCATGTGTATCTGCAGAGCTGCTTTAATTTCACTGTGACTCTTCTGTGCTTTTTAGCTATTGAGAACAGTGAATGTTTCACTTAAAGCTGCGCACTTCAAAATGAATCCGTTTCACCAGCCTAAAATGCAGGGCTGTGTTAGAATATCACACCACGCTTGGATACTGCTATTTCCTTTTTTAAGACACACAACTCGCTAGTTTCGTTTTTGTCATTTTCTGTTCTGTGCCGAATGTGACTTCATTATCTTCAGCCACGAAGAAGACTTCAACCGGGCGGCTGTCGTACTACCAAATCGATTAGTGCATTAATCCACATCACATTACTGTTGTCTGGTCATACACAACTTTGAAATGGAGAACAGCAGGAGTTTTGTCTCTTCTGCTGTAAACAAACTGCCTCATTACCACTGATGTATACATCCAGAGCCATCTGTCTGGGTGCATTCATGGTAACATAAAAGGCATGGGGGATACACATAGGTATAGGAATGTGAAAAACAATGTTTTCACAGATACAATAAGTGCACCCTTACTTAGCAAGAGTCACCATCTCTGTTAAAGCAGATAATTTGGCGGCTTCCTGGTTGGGAACATTAAAAACAGGAGCGAATAACAATCCATCCTAAAGTCCAACAGTGCAATGCTCGGAAAAAAGGCACAAATTCCAACAGCTGCAGCTAAGATTCTGTAGATTTCAGTTAGCACGTTAATTACATCAACATAGTAAAATCAGAAGACGACTGAACAAGTATGGTGTCTCTGGAAGCATTTCGAGAACCCCCCCCCCCCCCCCCCATTTTCTCTTAAAAAAAGTTAGATTTGCAAAATTGCAGCTCATACCAATCGTCAGCATGCTGGTGAGAGGCTGAGGAGTTGGGCTTGTTTTGGAGCCAAACGACCTGCCACCATGCACCTCAGTAGGAATTCAATGTTTAGTTGCTTGATCGAAGTGAACTTTTCATTTTGTATAGCTTTGTTTCAACCGCAGGGACAGCTCCATAGCAACCTTTGAAACATTTGAGAAAAAGTTGGTGTATTGATGATATTTCTGAACTGAATGGTTCATAGCAAAAAAAAAGTGAACATTTCTGCTAGAATAAAACCCAGTGGGTGCCATTTGAAGTCAGTTAATTAGTTGAGGTAGCCTCTCAGATTGTTTTGCACCCCAAAAGTTCCTGCACGGGAATTCGTAATGTTGCTAACTGGTCAGTCAGTACTTTTATGGTTAGGGTAGTGATAAGCTGCCATGTGCTACTTCCAAATGTGTGATGCTGGCTTCTTTGGTTCCCACTGCAGCTGGATTCCATTCTGGTTTTCATCTGCATTTAAATGTATGAATATTTTTAAAAGAAGATTTTGTCAGTTGTGCTTTAAAACTACAGAAGAAATTTTACCATTGCTGAATTGTTAGAAAAGTCCATCTTGAGACAACGGCTTTAGTGCTGTAGAAATACAGATAAAAATCAGAAGCCATCTTTACTTATAGGCAGCACCATTGTAGTTCCTTTTCTTCTTGCTTTGGTCATGCATCCAGAGTCTTCTGTTTGTCTAATTCGGGGTTGTGGTGGGGGGCTGGAGCCTGTTCTAGCTGCCATAGGGTGAGAGGCAGGGGGCACCATGGCTATTTTGCAAGTCTGTCAGCCCAGTTGGTGCTGACAATCTTTTGATTTCAAAAATAACCACAAGTTTTGCAAATAAAATAATTACCAAGTGATTAATTTCTCTGAGTAACTTCACAGCAGCACAATTATTCATTTGGGAATGTGATAAACTAAATAAATCCAGTGAGAACGACTCTGTGGGCAGAAGCCAAGTTGTTCACAAAAGAAGTGAGAGAACAATGGTACAAACGAGCACAACTCATTTCATTATGCATTTTTATATTTTTCACTGTGTGTTAAAAATCATAAATGATGTGTTAACTCCCAGAATAAGTGCCTTGAGCACCGATTAAAATTCATGCTGCAGTACAAGCTGTTTACTCTCGTTAATGAATTGCGGTTCAAATGGAGGATTTAACCACCATGAGACTGTGTGGAGTCAGCAGACATGTTCGTGGTTTTAAAGTTCACGATTTTGTCCCGATGCCAAGGCTTTAGGTTTTCTCGTGGAGCTTTAAATAAGCGGCGATGCCTTTGTGTCACTTTCTAAAGTTCTGCTCTGAAGTTTCTGCTCGTTCACAGCTGAGAGTAGAAGAAATCCAGGTGATACACTTTGCTTTAACTTTCCAATCTTGAGTCTGAGATTCTTAAACTGCCATCATCAAGGATTACCCAGAAAGAGACGCTAATATGGATTTATTCCCGAGCCTTTTTTGTGTGAATGATATTGGAATAGCAATTGGTTACTTGATTGTTTGCACAAAAAACTCTGTTATCGCTGCATGTATATAAGAAAACCTTCAGGAAAGTTGATTAAGTCATTTTCTTTGTGGTAGCACACAACAGCGCTGGCTGCCCGAAGGTGTCTGCTAGGTGATGGGATTCACTCGCCCAAGAATATTATTATTGATTTTGATTTTGAGCTACGGCCTACTGAATGCACCAACTTGTTTTTTCAACAGCAAACAGCAGTAGTGGGAGCTATCGTTCAGCTCTAATGACATCATTTGGCAGGGATGCCTTCTCTCCCTTGAACGGGTGGTGTAAATATATTTATTTATCTCTTTCATAGGCAAGTTCGAGAGGGGAGAGGAGATTACCTGTCGAGATTATGCCTGATGATTAATGTTTGTTTGGGCGCTGCAAGATAATGCGCATTTGATTTAATGACTAAAATAAATCGCTTCTTTGCAACTTGCAACTTCAAATAGCTGTTTGGGAAGCAAGGGAGTTTATGGAGGAATAAAATGTCTGAATTTCTAAACAGCAGAAAGATTAAAAGACAGAAATTCACTAAATAGCCTTATGCTTCATGTATTATTGACAGTAATGTCTTCTTTATGGTCATGAAAAAATATAAATGATTAATGACAATGAGAAAAAATATGCTTGAATAATGTATGCTATTAAGTGTACAATTAGAAGGCTTTTGTACAACTGGGAAATGTTAGGTTGATGTCTGTAGTGAGTTCATGTATGTCTTGGCGAATAACGAATAATATTTTCATGTTTAAAATTCCCCTCGAGGCAAACTGAGCGTGTTATTGATTTCACCTTTTAAACCATAAACAATTCAAACAATCTTATAGTAAAACGATGGCGTCCAGTGTTCCAGTGTATCCAAAGAACAACCATTAGCTGTGCACATTTGCCTTCTTCTTCTTTTTTTTTGTTTTTGCCATTTTCTTCAATAAAAAAAAAAAAAAAAGAAGTTCCTGAAATCAAATATTTGTTGGATTTAAATGTAGTTCAACAAATGCACCACACGGAAGACCCGCTGCTTAAAATGTGGATCGCACCTGAAGAAGGGTGCCATAAAATAAAAGGGAGGTAAGGGGTAACTTCTCATACAAATATGAAACGCATCACCTCATGTTAGTTCCAGCAGCAGAGCCTGAAGCTAGTTCCCATCAGTGTTCCCATGTTCTTATGACTATTCCCTCTGTGGTGTGTTTGTGCCACATTAGTGACATTTATATTAAGTGAGCTGCAGTTAGCGCAGAATACCAGAAATGATGGACCACAGCCCTGCATCGGGCCTCCAGTTATCCCCCATCCTCCTCTTGTGAGAGGCAAACTACTAATAAATGAATCACTCCAGCTGTTTTATTTCATGGTGACTGTGCAGCAGGGAGCTGAAGAGCTTTCACCATAGCAACACAAACAAATCTGATATCAGTGACATGCGTTCAGGATGTGCGTTTTCAGAAAAACAAAATCTCATCATTGCAGTTAATACTTTTCCATCAAGACCACCGTGATAAAAAAAAAAGTGTATCTTGTATATAGAAATGAAACATTGATGTAAAGCAACAGAGTTACATACAACTGTCACCTGCTGCACAGAGAATCATTTTGGTGAACACCCCTGAGATGAAGGAAACTGTGTGCACCAACTTAAACTGTGGGTCTGTTACCCGGATAACAGACTCTGAAACTCACCTGAGCCCTGGGGTATATCGCCATGGTAACCTATGCTGCAGATCAGCAGGTTTGTAATCACTGCCTATTGGCCAATCATCCATCCGTTCTCTTCCGCTTATCCCTTTCAGGGTCGCGGGGGACGGAGCCTATCCCAGCTGTCTGTCCCAGTGGGGATAGATTACCTGGAAACTTTGAATTGCCCGTGGGTGTGAATGTGAGTGCGAATGGTTGTCTGTGTCTATGTGTTAGCCCAGCGACAGACTGGCGACCTGTCCAGGGTGTACCCTTCCTCTTGCCCCAAGACAGCTGGGATAGGCTCCAGCACCCCCACGACCCAGTCGACCAATCAGTTATGCAGAAATAGCATCACTAGTTCTCTAACATCCCTCAGAACTCTGTGTGGATGCGAGGAGGGTCTTTGTGCTTCCATGAAGAGCATCAGTATTAAATATGGACTCCTATTCTTTGATTGATTGATTTATTTTTTGGTTGCAAAAAGTTTTACTATCATTTTATCGCATTGATGCTGATATAGGATTGATATATGATTCTATAACAGGACACACAATTGTTCATGTGGATTTCGCTTTTTCTCGTAGAGTAAGCCTACATTTGAATTTTGTGTTGAATTCATTCTTTATACTCAGACTGTGTTTTAATGATAGAGTCTGTTTACTCACACAGTCTGCAGTTTTTGCTGGCGTTCTTTCCTGGTTTTAATTCACGCTGCTGCTTTATCTTTGGCAGCGTTCTTGCTTTCATCCTGTATTATATGTTTAGCCTTTTTATATTTTTTCTGATGATATAGTTTCCTTTTCTTTTAAGAAACAAAATAAGCTTTGTTGTTATCAGCGCACTTATCAATAATAGTGATTGATCAGATGCAAATGCGCAGGGGAAACTCTTGGTTGACATCAGCTTTGTATGACTACCATGAATGCTGATGTTAGGTGAATTCTGACAGTGCAAAGATATCCCAGGTTATGTTCAACAGGTTTTGTAGTACAGGGCCCTGGTGGCTGGCAGTGTTCCTCCAACAAAATGATTTTCTCTGTGACTCCTCCCCTCCTCCTGCAGCTGAAGCAGCTGTCTGAGACTTTCTTTCCTCACTGCAAGTTATTCAGCAGACATTTACATCTTTACAAATGAATAAACATTTATCAAGTTGTGATCGGTCACACTGATGGAAAAATGCTGGTGTCTTGTTAGAGGTGATGTGAATACCTGAGTAAAGATGAAACTTAAACAACTTTAAGATTCAGAAACTGGACTACATTTAGTTTTTTAAAATCCAGGCTGCAGACGGCCTGCATTTTTTACGACTGCATTTCATATTCACCCACTGAAACTGTCATGGAGCAAGGGTTGTTGTGTTGTTGTATTTTTGAGAACACACACAATCCTTCTGTTGTGAAACCTCCATGGGAAATGCAAAGAACAGTTGTATTTGTTGTCATCTTTCGTCCACCTGCCCTTATTCAGTATCTCTGATTTCTTTCAGAATTTTTTCTTCATTGAAGCCACAGTTCAGATAGAATAATTACAGCATGTGATTCTAACATTCACATGTAGATGTTGAGAAGGACAGCCTTAACGATGTATTTGAGTTATAATTGGAATAAACTGGCTTCTCTCAAAATACAAATATACTGGACACTGTGGTTCCTCTGAAAAAGCGACCAATCAGTGATGTTTGACTCCTTGCTATTGCATCCCACGATTCATAAGCTAATTTAGATGACCTTCATTTTGGCCTAGAAAAATAGTTTGTTGCCCTATAAAAAAAAATCGATAAAGTTTGAACATTTTATTGTTTGTCACTGAGAGGAAAACAAGAACGACCCCGGGTTTCTTTTTGGCATTGTGTCCAGGCTCATAAAGAGTCAGAGCTCTGTTCAGCTGAGTATTCCTCTAACTTTAACAAGCAATGACTTTTAAAATTTTCCTTACAAATACAATTTAACCATTAAAAAAATCACAGAAATCCAACAGATGTCTCATTAAGAACAGCAACTTTAATAACTGAAGATATTTATTTAGGCTCTCTCCTTTCCTTCCTCTTAGCTTCAACATGTTCTTTAGACTTTTTTGCTACAAGACTATTAAACTTACTGTTAATACCACAATTTTAAATATGATTGATTTGTCACTATTAACAGGATACATAGCAGAGAATATCAAGTTAGCTGTAATTAAACCGCTACACTTGCTCGATCCAGCTGTCTTGAGGAAGTATACACAGATTTCTTAGCTTCATTATATTTGAAAAATTGTTTTCACAACTCGGTGACCATTTTCAGAGGAATGGTTTATTCTACGGGTGTCAGTAAAGATTTAGAGGGCCCTGACAGTGGACTCATCAGAGCAGCATTCAGTACTCAGTGTGCCAGTGGGGAGACTTCTTCTTGCACAGAGGTCAGTTATGGTTCTGTGCTAAGATCAGTACTTTTTATACATGCTTCCTTTTGGTTGAATATAAATACTCTATTTTCACTGCAGATGATACACAGTTTTATGTATATATGATATATCTTAAAGACACAAATGACCTGGATGATCTGTCATTTTGTTCTCTTATATTCATACAAAGCTGAGGATATTTTATTTGGCTATAAATATCTCAAAAACATGTAGTCTAACCTGTAATTTACTCTGGGTAATGTTACCTTAGCCTCCAACAACACAGGATATCCTTCAGTCTATACATTAAACAAACATGTACCGTTTTCTTTCATTTGAAAATGATCTCTAGGCAGGACTCTCGTCATTCATTTTTATCTGGTAATTAAAAAAAATTGCTTAAAAAACCTTCAGTTAATTCAGAATTCTGCAGTGAGACTACTGATGTGAAAGAGGCCATATCTCACCCATACTGGCTTCCCCACATGAGCTCCCTGTTAAATCATATGTGAATTTAAAACCCTTCCCCTCACATATAGTCTTAAATAATCACACCCCATTAGAAATGACTGAAAGATTTATTAGGCTGTGTTATATGAATGAACCAGAATTGCATTCCAGCCATGTGTTTATATAGAAGGCGAAAGACTCGTATGTACATCCTTGGTCACAGGTCCTTACCTGTCCACTTGCAAGCCTCCTCTCTACTCCACATGCATTTTAGGAAATTGGCATCCTGAGACTGATTTCTGGGTCACAGACAGAAGGACGGGGCACAGAGGAGGCACAAATTAGTGAAATGAGAAAAGCATTTGGTCTCACAGCTTCCTTGATGATGGCTTTCTTTCACTTATGTGTACACGCACGATTAACTCTAGCCAGCTTCTCTGGAACATAAATTAATTAACAGAGGTTTAGACTGAGTTTGTTAAACCTGCCTTCTGGAATAAGGCACCAGTCCAACAGCATTAAATGCTTTGCAAAGCTTTAAGTAGCGTCAGGTGGATAAAATAACCTTAAATAGACCTTATAACACCTTTTGCGTCATGCACAGCGTGGAGCTTCATCAGTGCATTTGTGACTCATGACAAGTAAAGTGAGTCAGGACCAGAAAAAGACAGATGCATGAATTGGTCAAAACACAGAATAAAGTCAGAAAATCCAAGGTTTAATAAACAAACTATAGCTACTAGTTCTGAAACAAACAGAATAAAACAGTTCCAAACAAAAAACAGCTCATGTAGAAGACTTAAAGGGGTTGACAAAAAGCAAGGAAAGCTGAGAATGCGCAGCAAGAGAGTACAAAGATGTACTACAAAGACAAGCTACAGGGGATATGTATATACTGTAAGACTAATTCATGCTAGTTGCTGCAGGTAAGTGATGAAGCTCTAACTGCACATTGCATTTCATCTCTTAATGCTTAAAACACTTGTCAGCTGTAGAACGCTTGATTGTAAGTCTGACTTTAGCACAATATTCCCAAATTAGTTGAAATACATAATAAATGGTTCCACATTTCTCCAAAAGCATGTTGAATGAGGAGGTTCAGGCTTGTATCATGTGTGCATATTGTACATCTTTCATACTTTTTATATGAAAAGTACAAAATTGCACATTCACACCTAGTGACAATTTGGATTATCCAATTAACCTATCCCCACAAGCTGCATGTCTTTGGATGGTGGGAGGAAGCCGGAGTACCCAGAGAGAACCCACGCAAACACGGGGAGAACATGCAAACTCCACACAGAAAGACCCCGGTCTGATGGTGGAATTGAACTCAGGACCTTCTTGCTGTGCGGCAACAGTGCTAACCACCGTGCCACCGTGCTGCCCATAGGTTAATTGGATAATCCAAATTGTCACCAGGTGTGAATGTGCGAGTGAATGTGAGTGCGAATGGTTGTCTGTCCCTGTGTGTTGGCCCTGCGACAGACTGGCGACCTGTCCAGGGTGTACCCCGCCTCTCGCCCTATGACAGCTGGGATAGGCTCCAGCGCCCCCCGCGACCCTGAAAAGGACAAGCGGAAGCGAATGGATGGAAGTACAAAATTGTGGTTTTGTTGTTAAAAATGTATAAAAATGTATACTGATACTTTAGGATTATAGATTATTATCCTTTTCATTACATTCTATCAAGATTTCTTTTAAATGCTCTTTCTTAGTTATATTGTCATGATAACTGGCAAAGAGACAAATGACTACATGCACACAGAGAGGAGCTAATAATTGGAGTGGAACCCCCCGAAAGTAAACCAACTGAGGCACATAAGAAAAGCTTACCAAAGGTAAATGGTGACAAGTAGTGACACTGATCTTACTGAAAACAGTAGCAAATATAGAGGAGAACAGAAGGCAGAAATAGCTGGAAATACCCCCAAACTCAGACATATTACACAGCAAATACTTTACAAAAACCCTGAACCATCATATGAGACAGAAACATGAGACACGGGCAAGAGGTAAACATTAAACTGACTGCAGACGCGATCCGACAGCGTTACATAAGTTTTTTTCTGCCATCTCCACTTCTTCCTACACTTTATTATTAGCTTTTTTCTTTTACCATCAGTAGGGATTTATATGTCATCTCCAGTCAGTACTTTACATCTGCTACACTAATGTTTTACCTCAAGAAGTCTGTAAGCTTCATTTCCACCACCTCGCACTATGTATGTGGATAAATGAACGTTAGCACTTCACAAATCCTGAGAGCCACACTCTCTAAAAAAAGACTTTGTGCAGGTGGAGTGATAGCACGTGCTGAGCCTGCACTGTAGAAACGTTCCCGTTCCTCCTCTACACTGCATTTGAAAGACACTATCAGCCTAATTACAAAGTTTAATAGTCAGTCCTGCCTGTGTGAATTAGCAAAATTTGTTAAATGAGATCATTTGCTGCTCTTGGGGAGCCATTGGTGTATTTTATTGCCATGCAGAAGTTGGCAGAATTTGGAAAAATCATGAGAATCTGAGTGCACCCGAGAGCACATGAGCTCATTACGTCAATTGTATTAAGGCTGTCCTTTAAAATGTCTTTAAAAATGTATAAATTCCACCATTTCTAGTTTTGCACAAGCTCTTAATAACAGAGAAGAGGATCTTAAGGCGTCAGGTTATCTTTCTAAAATCACCAAATATCACAGATTTCAATAAGTAAAAGTGAACAACCTTTAACATTGCCTGCTTCTCCTTTGTAACCAGTATTTTCTATTTTTAATTAAAACATGCAAATATCCTAATACCTCAAACATTCAACACCGAAACTAAAGAAAGAAGGATGTTGTCATTAAGTCAGCACCGCCACAAACAGATCCGCTGTACAGACATTAGCGTTTCAATATTCTTTAAGGAATTATTTTTTGGCATTATTCTGCATTTCTAATCCCTGCACAGCAACTAATCATATGTATCTGGAGCATGTGAGGCTTCCACAGCTGCATTGTAGATCCAAAGTCCTGACTCCAATTCTTCTCTCCAACCTCTCCTTATCCAAAGAACACTTTGCTGTTTCCCAGCAAAACACAACACTGCTCACTGCTCAATACATTTACACAAGATCACTTGGGAACAAAAGAGTACAATCCAAGGTCTTTTACCGCTGGCCTCTAAAAAGCTGTTGAAGGATAAATGCAATTTCCCCTTTGCACTTTCAGTTTTTCAAGGTGTTTGAAGCTCAGTTTGAGTTTTATTTAGTAGCAAAAGTTCAAAATGCAAACAGCATCAGAATAACAAAGAACAAGGGGTGCATGGACAAGAAAAATTCCAAGAAAGGCTCATTTATCGCCTGGGCCTAAGAAACAATATCAAAGAAAGGGAGATGCATGGACTGCATTGCAGCACAGTGCTAATTGAAAGCAAACAAATCTTGATTTTTACAACCACAGCCTGAAGAAGAAAACAGTCACTTTAGACACAGAGCCTCTATTTCTCTTTTCTTTTGATCAGCCCAACCTGACGAGTCAGGTGGCTTCCTTACCAGGTAGCCACCAGGTTCTCCATGAGTTTAACCTCTCTGCTTTCACCAAGTTAGGCGTTCATGGCTCCAAAAACGAGTAAAAGAAACCTCTGTATTTATATTTTTGCAATATACTGGGATATTTACCTGACCATTAACAGCAATTAGTTTATCAATTATTATTAATTAATACATTATGAAGGATTAAAATTTAGGGAAAAAAAACAGGCAGCTGTAGCTGTCTGCTGAGTGTTGTTTGTTCCTTTTGGAGCATTAATATGTCAAATATGACTTTTAATTTGCATGTTAATTAGGACTAATTGGTAAGTGTCTGTCCATCGCTTAGATGGTGTATGGGTGCAGTTTGCTAAACAATGTAGTGTTAGGTGTTAAATTGGTGCTATATCATCTCATCCAATCATGTTTTCTTCTGGCTCAAAAACCAGCACCAGCTGCAAAAATCCTCAAATTTAAGCTTAAAAAGGAGCACTTCACGCACACACTCCATCCAGCTTTTATATGCAGTCTCTGGGCTCTACCTTAAACTATTGATTTATATCTATTGATCTATCTATCTATTGATTTAGATGAAGATAGTGAGGTTTTCATTAATGCCTCTGAAACCTGTAAATCTGTATAGTTTAGGCTGTTGCCTCTCCCTATCCCTGCATGGGTTTACCTGCCTTCCTCCCACAGTGCAAAGAGGGAAATGTTTGGTTGTTTTGGAGATTATAACAGGCCATAAGTGAGCGGTAGATAAAGTGTAAAGAATAAAACACTGTCTGGATGTATGGTTAAATGGGCCCTGTAATCTAAAGTGCTTTGAGTGGTCAGTAAAACTAGAAAAGTGTAATATTTATGCCAGTTCATTTTGTCTTTGGGCTCTTAGCTCTGATAAAATAAATACGGCATCATAATAAGTAAATCTGTCATTGATGCAAAATATGTGTAGCAACAGAAATGATCAGCAGCTCATGCTGGTCAAGTTCAGATTGCAACATAATTACTTAATCATTATAGGAAAGAAATACTAGAAGGGAAATCTAAATTGTTTTATTTGTGGCCACACACACAAACTTGTTTTCATATCTTAATGAGAACATCTCATTGACATACATCATTCCCAAGCTGCTTACCCTAACCCTAACTATCAGAAATGAATGCCTAACCCTAACACTCAGACTAAACCTAGCCATAACCTAATTGTAACCCTGATACTAAAACCACAGTTTGAGCCTCAAACATGCCTTCAAACTTGTGGGGACTGACATTTTGTCCCCAGAAGGGCTATTGGTCCCCACAAGTATAGTAGCCAATTTACTGTCCTCACAAAGATGTCTAAACATGTGTACACACACACACACACACACACACACACACACACACACACACACACACACACACACACACACACACACACACACACACACACACACACACACACACACACACACACACAATGAAGTCAATGAAAGAAAAATGTGGCAACACGCCGAGTTCTTCTATATTTAATTAGAAACTCAGGAAAGAGACAAACGTGGAAACTGGAGCACTTTAGTGAGGCTGGACTTGTGGCGTCTTACATTCTCTGCATATTTTAATTGGCTTTAATCAAGACTCTCAGTGTTTTGAGGTGCATAGACAAATGTACGTATCACTGCAGCACCACCATATTCAAAATCCCAATTTTGTCAGCCCCATTTATTTATTCTGCTGATCTGTAAAAATGAAAGCGTCTTTGAATTATTGAACCAAAAAGGTGGAGAAAATCATGTTTTACTGTATATTTCCGCTACCAGCTGTCACGCTTTGCTGAGCCGTTTTAAAGCATCTACTCTTCTGAAAGAAAACCGAATCTCCAATGGAAATCTTGCCTAGCCCTCTGGATGTTATTGCAATTAAACACCAAAAAACAGCTCACAGGAACAGATGGTCAAAAAGTATGCAATCAATCATTAATCATCACTTGGCTTCTGATTTGTCTTATTTTGAATACGAGATTCCTAAAGCTCTCAAAAAAGGAGAAAAAAGGATTATCAAAAAGGATTTGCCCCCAGCAGTCAAGTCTATCTCCAAATTTCTTATTTATTATTAAGTTTTTCCTGTCAACATCGATGTTTTATTAACAAAAAACACAACTTTGAGAAATTTGAGTCAGGTTTTGGAGCACTGCACCAGGACTGAAACATTTTTCTCCTCCTTACTGCTGCCGCTCTAATACTTTTAGTCTCAGGGCGCCATTTTAAACCGTAGACCGTGGAATTCGACTTAATATCCCGAACGGTGATTTGTTACCACAGACTCTGGTCTCAAATGGTCCAGATCCCACCTTGCTGTTAGGCAACTTTTTGTTGTTCCAGGGACTCCATCATCCTCTGCAGTCTGAGTGTGTGGTTTCCCCTGTGGGCTCTTCCCTACATTCATAATGGAAACAGGACAACACTTGTGCTTTACACTCTGTTACTTCTTGAAAGGCAAAATAACTGCTGGCAGTTTTGCTTTGTAATTATACATCATGAACTTTGGCATAAAATGTATAGAAATGTTTTAAAAGAATAATCTAAAAATAAGGACAGAATATTACTGCAATTAAACACATTACAAAAAATGTCATTCTGTTGGTTAATTGCTAGATTAATGCAATTAAATTAAATTTCAATTAAACGTAACATCTAGGTGCCGTTTGAACCCGAGTTGTTTCTTCACATCTTATAGACAACAAACATTTTAATGAGCAGAAGATTGAATCCTAATGAATTGTCCTTCTGTTGCATCACAGACAGCTATATAATTCTAATTACAATCATAATTGTTCAATTTGACCTAAAAATATTATTTTAAAAAGCTTTTTTTCTACCACCATCTTTGCTGCTGCGTAATTCTGTGATCAGACAGTTACTGAACTCCACTTAAACAAAACACAGCTTCCAGCACGCCTGCTGTTTTTATATTGCTTCTTGAAAACCCCATTCTGACCATTTGCATTACAGCATTTGTGATGTGTGTTTCAACTCATTTCCTCCTAAAGAGACCCTGCAAGTTCAAGTTCACTCTGGGAAAAGCACCCACCACATCCAGAACATATTCACAGCGCTTCACTTGTTCCACATTTTGTCATGTTGCAGCCTTATTTCAAAATGGAGAAAAGTCATTTTTGCCTCCAGATTCTACACATAAAACCGACAATGAGTGGAAAGTGAAAAACTTTCTGAACTTCTTAGAAATGTATTGTATAAAAAGTATCCAAACAAGACTGTAGCCTGGGAAACGAGACGCAAGTTGGGATCAGATGCAGCTGGAAAAAGCTAAGGCGAGGCAGTCAGGAAATACAACCACATTAACATGGAAACATTAAGATGGAGAAAGAAAGCAAAGAAGACAGGAGGAAGCTTTAGAGTGACAACAAAACCAAGAGATATAATGACCGTATGACTTTCAGGGAACAGCAGTTCATCCTGAGCAGAACTGCAAGCTAGAGAGAGAACTAGGGGTGGGTTTAAAAAAAATCAGTTTCCCGATTCAAATCAATTTTAATTTGAATACTGTGATATTGATTTATTAAATCCTGAGATCAATTTTTAAATACAAAAGTTTTTGTAAGAACAGCTAAGACAGCAAACGATTAAAGAGCAGGTAAATAAATTAAATTAATTTAAATTAAATATTTTTAATCTACAAGGTTTAGAGGTTAAGAGTTAAGAGTTTGTGAACTAAAAATCAGGAATGTGGGATACTGTTTGTCCGTGATCTGGACAGCCCAGCGCGTGCTCCAGATGCAGGGGAAACTAATTCTGCTTGGCACTGCTGTTGTGCAGGTGAAACCAAAGGCAAGATATGCTTCATCATATGTTCTAGACTTTGGCTTGAAAGGAAGTTAGTTTGGAAACATATTTGGTGATGCTTCATCTGCTGTACATTTTAATTTTTTTTAACACTGGTGAGCCAGACGATGCACCTTTAATGCAGCGTTGAACCATCATTAGTTTCTGGAACTTCAAAGATTTCCTCTGTCCAAGCAGAATTCTGATTAACTTTAATTCAATAATGTATAACACACATCCCAATTCTTTGTTTACGGATAGGAGGGCATATGTTTTATATGCAAAAGATGTACCATCTGTTATGCAGCATGTACTTTCATAATGCCAGACAGAGTAAAATAAAACATAAATCTGTACTTTTGATTATTTTATTGCCGAATATCTTAAAATAGTCCTGAACAAGAAAAAAGATAAATTAAACAGGATTTAGATTTGAAATGAGTTACTAGCTATTGAAAAAAAAGAGTTGAGAGTAGAATTTGTTCTTTTTATTCATAAACCTTAAGAGGTAAAAATGATGCTGTATTTTGTTCTTTTGTTAAAATGTGTTACTTCTAAAATGTAGATTCATATTTTTTGTTCTCTTTTTCCTTCTTGAATGAATATAACAGGCTGCGGCAAACTTGTTTGATCTGGATTTATGTCTAAATGCCACCAGGGTTTCAAGAAATTGATCCTATTCATATGACATCCTGCACTTTTAATCTAATATATGGATCTGAGTTTCTGTAATAATAAAGTAGATCTTTAAAAGAGTTTCCAGCACCTGCATCTGCTTAGCAGCTTTCCTGCTCATCAGGAGGAATTGAGCGCTCACTGCTTGAGATGTGCAAGGCTTTGCTTTTCATTTGTGATGTTTTTCAAACTGAGAATTTAAAAGTATTTTGCTCAAACAAATTAACTTGGATGGCGGCACCGCATCGACAAATAAAGCAAGAAAAAAGAAAAAACACAGGTACGCTGTAATTCATATGAAATATTGAAAGTGAATACGCTGAAACACTTAACATGTTGCCTCACACTACGTACTGAGATGCTGTGATTGCCGTACCACAAACACTGTCATTTAGGCATTATGCAAGCGTGCTTTACTGTATCTGCCCTGCAAGCACTCATTATAGGCTGCTATGTTCCTGAAACCATGTGAAGATTAGTTGATCTGCACATGCAAATGGATTTGCTCCTGGTTGGTCCTGACACCAGAAAATGGAGCTGGCAAATTAAAGTAAAATTCTGCATAGTCTGTCTTGAATGACGGGCTAATCTTAGCTCTCTGTGCACATTTGTGGGTGTTGGAATATGATCTTTCTTTTTCCAGATATGCTTAGATGATTGTTTTTTTTAATCCTACCACATTTTCAAATAAACGAATTGAAATCAATTTAATTTTTTAATTTAAACTGGAAAAAGGTAAAGGCCGCAGATTATTAATTATTAGTAACATGTGTTATGAAATTATTGGTGGACTCCATCTTTCAAGGGTAAGAACAGCCAAAAGGCTTGAAAGAAACAAACTGCAACAACTGGGGCTGAAATACTTAGCCAAAGTGGAAGTGCCAGAAACTGCACTCCTCTGGCTCCAAAAGTCTCTTCAGACTTCCATGTTAAAAAGCTCAACTTTAGATCAGCTATAACAGGTATCTATCCATTCATTGTCTGCCGCTTATCCTTTTCAGGTTGCGAGGAGGGGCTGGAGCCTATCCCAGCTGTCTTGGGGCCAAGAGGCCCAGGTCGCCAGTCTGAATGTGAGTGCAAAGACATTCGCATTCACATTCACACCTATGGGCAATTTAGAGTTTCCAATTAACCTATCCCCATTGCACAACTCCCACCACTGCATGTCTTTGGAGGAAGCCCAGGGAGAATATCCAAACTCCACACAGAAAGACCGCGACCTGATGGTGGAATTGAACTCGGCACCTTCTTCAGTGCTAACCACGGTGCCACCGTGCTGCCATATAACAGGTAAAAACAGGTTAAAAAAAGTGTGGTGGTCTCTGTAGGTAGTTTGGTCCTTCATGAGAGGGTCACTTCTTTTATAACTCACCAGCTAAATTTCAAACATGAGGAATGTTTTGCTATTCTTGTCTGCTGGAGCAGTTGTTCTCAAACATTTCACAATGAGTACCACCTCATAAAATATATGGCCAGTACCACCCTTATGACCGACATTAAAGTACAGTAGTATAGGCCTATTTAACACAATATACAGTTTACACAAGACAATTTTAAATCTGACATGATGTTTTTTATTTTAACTGTCATAAACAGGATGTGACAAGTGGTGGTAATAACAACCGTAGTGCATTAAAACATTCACAGCAGGTGGGATATCTGGTCTTTAAGTGATGAACCATGCTTTCGGGTCCAAAATACTCTGCGTTTGTTAAGGCTGTTGTGTTTTTAACATGTTTCAATGCTTGTTCTACTGAATCTAAACAAGCCCCTTGAAAAAAAAGAAAAGAAACGCAGCACATCATTATATGCTAAGCTAGCCCAACTTCAGTAAGACGTAAGAACGTCACTGCTGGTTAGTTTTCTGTCTTCATTTATATTTATGTTGTATATTTATAAATGAATGTTGTATATGTTGTATATTTACATTTATGTTGGAAGTGATAGCAGAGCTGTACATTTTAATTTTTCTGAAATTCCTCAGTCAGATCATGGTATATTATTTAGTCGCATTAAAGAAAAACAACTTCCTGCATGCCACTAGAGGGAGCTCATGCACCTCCAGTGGTACACGTACCGCAGTTTCGGAATGAGTGTGCTAGAGGATTCTAGCTGCTCACAAAGTCCTGGTCTTCATATCTTTGGTTTCATGATGCTCCAAACGGTCTCAGTCGGTGAAAGGTCAGGACTTCAGGCAGGTCATTTCAGCACCTGGACTTTTCGAAGTCAGGTTGTTACAATAAAGTCAGATGTGGTTTCTGAAATATGAAAGGCCTTCCCTGAAAAAGGCATAGAATCGGAGATGATGTTGCTCTTAAACCTTTATATACCTTTCTGTACTGGAGGCACTTTTCCAGATGTTGTTCCAGATTGGCAAGCTGCCAATTCCAAAGCCATTATTGTTCCTTGCATCCAGAGATTTCTACAGATTCTCTGACACGTTTGGTAACATTGTGTACTGGGGGCCTCTGGATGTCTGGAGTTTTGATCTCCTCCATACCTGCTTCATGCCCTGGAGGACGGGGCTGTGGCCCCCCCACACCCTCTAGCAGATTATTACATGAAGGAACCTTTAAAAAAAACAAAAAACAAGCGCGTCCATGCTCACAGGTGTACACACGGGTGATCACACCCACAAACTACACCCTTTTTGGCTCCTACCTCAAAGCACACTGTGTTCTGTTGATCTTATGTGCTGCACAATAATGTTTAATATTTAGTATTTACTGTCATATTCCCATATATCATTGTGATGTTGTTTATTCTATTACTCTTGTTCTCTTCTGCTTGCTTTCTTTTTTCTTTCTCAGCAGGTGATCCAGGTGATCGATATATGCATTTTTTTTTCTCTGCTCATTCTGTTGGTTTTTGTTTTTTGCCCTTCTCCCCCGTCCCTCTTCTCAGCTGTTTCTCTTTCCCTCTTTCTTTCTCCCCTTCTTTCCCCCAGTCAAGTCTGTCCCGTATTCAGTAAGTGAAAATAAAATAAACAATAAAAGGTGAATCAAATGGACCATTACGGCAAGGCTGGGATGGTCAATTTGGTAAAGTAAATCCGTTGGGCATCTTTCTTTGCCTTTAGACAACAATTCTGATGGCAAAAGAGCCAAACGGGACAGGCAAAAAAAAACACCCCCCCCCCCCCCCCCCCCAAAAAAAAAAAACAAACAAACCATTGTGTACTGTGGATGAGGAGATGTTCAAAGTCATTATTTTCCATTAAGAAACACTATTATGACATTTTTTGCAATTTATAAATGCAGGTTTGTTGCAGATTGGAGAACCCCTGCCCATCTTTACTTCTGACAAACTGTGTCTCTCTAAGATGCTCTTTTTATACCCATCATGTTACTGACCTGTTAATTAACCTTATTAGATGCAAAATGTTCATCCTGCTCTTTCGTTTTAACACTGGTTACTTTTTCAGCCTTTTGTTGCCAACATCTATCATATGTGTTGCTGGCATAGAATTTAAAATGAGCTAATATTTTACAGAAAATAGTACATCAGTTTAAACATTTGATATGTTTTCTATGTTCTGTTGTGAATACAGAAATCATTTCATTCTGTTTTTCTTTTACATAGTGTTCCAACTTTTTTTGGAATTGCGATTGTACATATTAGGAAAGGCACTGACACACACACATACACTCTTTCCTATAGTGATTACCCAGCCCACAGCCCACTGTCGCTATAAGGATTAGCTCTTCTGTCACCATCCAGGATCTTGTGCTTTAAAGAGGGAAACAGCCTGAATTACAGCCAAGCTGACAGTATGCACTTCATAGCTCCTATTTCACTGTCTCAGACTCTCTGTATATATCTCTGACTTGATCCAGTTCAAACCACCTTCGGGAGCAAAGTCTCATTGCTCTATATTTAAGTGTGCTTGTTATCTAGATGTGTAGCTATCCATGCTGCAGGAGTTTGTGTAAGGATAGGAGGGCATATGGCTGGAAGAGTAAAGAAAGAGATGTTGACACGCAAGCATTTAAAACAGACACGCACGCACACACACACACACACACACACACACACACACACACACACACACACACACACACACACACACACACACACACACACACACACTCACACACTATCTATCCATAAAAATGCAAACAAACACTGTCAGTGAACTGGCATGCAGTTCAGATGAGGTCTGATGGGCTTGGCTGGGCTGGCAGTCGAGTGCTTTGGGAGGATCAAACTATAGCTCTTATCTCTCTGGCCTGATGGTCTAACCTCTATTCCCTGCCATCAGTCGCACACATACACACTCAGGCACACACTCAAACACACTCTCAGGCACACACACACAAACAGGCACTGTACTGATTGTGTTAACTACCTCACTTTTAGCCACCTGACTGAATACAGCTGAAGTAGCTAAACTGCAGCAGAGAGCATAAATCTGTGCATCTGTTAAGGGAAAAGAGACGTCTTTCTGCAGGCACTCGTAGGCAGTTTCTGTGTTAGAAACAAAAAAACTGCACCCCGCCTGCATAGGTGTCCGGCTTGTAGCATGAAGAGGAATTGTATTCCAATAAATCATCTGCTTAAACTCAGACTTTGAATCATAAATGATTTTATGGATTCATTAAAAACAAATGTAGTTATACTGTATATAAAAGCAGTGCTATGAGTAATTGCTCTTACAAAGTCTGATTCTGCGAGCCTTGGGTATTAGTGATTCATGTGCCTTAGGACATGCAGTACTGAAATGATCAGCTAATGCTTGCAAGCTTGATCATAAACCTCGTAAATAAGAGGTCCATATCACCACCATCTCCCCATGTACTCTGGCATCACTGTTTGAAGACATGCATGTGTGACTGACACAGAAACAACAATTCTTCAATTCCTGGACTCCACGTGCTCTATCTCCAGCCTCGGTGGTGCTCGTCTCATATTGTGAGAGTGCACCTTGTACAGTTCTGTCTCTCTGTTATAGGATCCACAGTGGATCCTACTACATGACAATATCTCCCCCCGAGCTGTTGTCCTGGCTCTTCCTTGCCATAGCATGTGTGTGTATATATAGTATATATTGCATATATTATATATAATGTTCCCCCCCCCCACACACCATCTTCGTTGAGGAGCATGTCAGGTTACATTTCACTGTGTGTTATACTTTGCATGTGACGAATACAGAACCTTGAACCTTAGCTGTGAAACGTTTAAGATTTTGGAGTTAAAGATTTTGATGGCATATGGTGAACAAGGCATTGTTGCCAAAGAAAAATAAAGAGAAATATGAATTCTTTACAGCACATGGTTAAATGTAGTCTTTGCATACACCTAATTAAACTTTAAATGCATTTTGACTCTAATGAAGAGAGGTGATAAACTCTCTAAATCTTTGAGTAATAAAAAGAAAGTCAATCAAGTTTTTCTAATCAAATAAACGCCCTCATTTCTATTACTTTGCTGCTTCTCATGACTAGCACAATGTGAAGTTATGCAGCAAGCGACCTTCAGTTGCTAGGAAAACCATTTAAAGATGTTCAGAGAGGAGCAGAGACGTCTCCATTAAATTAGTTTTTCCCTCTCTTCTGTTGTATAATTGCTTATGCTCAGATGTACATTGTGCTGAAGTACCTGCATGCCAAAAGTAATTACAGTTTTCTCAAGGTGCAGTAATAACTCTTATAGAAGTGTCAGTTAAATGGAAATGCCTGTTTGTCATCAGGCCATGACTTACTGCTCTTTGAACCTCCAAAGCTTTGCCGTTTTTTTTTTAAAATTTTGAAACATTTCATAAATGTTGTAAAAACTGGTATTTGATGCAGAGTCCAGTTGCATGGCTCCGATAAGAAGTCAAATTTACACAGTGCTGTCAGACTTTAACCTGATAACAGCTCACAGTGAAGCTAGCAATCAGACAAATGAAGAAATCCACGTTTTTTTTCTGCCTCCACATTCCAAGCCATTAGCACTTTCTATGGGTAAAGAAATTATAGTTGGACATTCGTGTCAAACAGCCAAAACTTCAGAGAAAAATAGAAAAGAACCTTTTTGAGGGTTTAGTTGGAACATAAGCCTTCAAATAAACAAAAGGAACAAAGAATTAAAGCAAGCTGGATATAGACAATTTTTTTCTATGTGTGAATTAGATTTAGCCATGCCATTCAGGCATTTATTAAAAGAAAAAATGGAAAAGGATCCCCATTGTGAGAAATTTGAAAAGTGCACGCTGAAAGAGTTCAAATTTCTTTGAATTTAGTCTAATGAATCAGACCTCTCAGGAGCGCTGGTCATGTGTACGGGAAAGTGTCGTGGAGAGACACGAGGCTAACAAAAAATACTGCATGTTTGGTTGTCGTTAACATTGTTAAGGGTTTTCATGTTGAGTGTTTTCATGCGTGTTGTCCGAGCTCAGGCTCAAAGCAGCCTGTGAAACAGTCATGAAAAGGTGCTGTGCTGACTGTCATGCAAAAAAGCGACTTTATAAGTAAATTTATTTTTAGAATAGTTATAAACAGAAGTAAGTTTTATGTTGGGAGCACATAGACAAAGCAGGGATGCATCACCATGGCAACCAAAAAACAGTGCTTGAAAAGAATTGGAGTTATTGTAGTTTTAAGTAGACCTAACCCAGTAGTTTTAAAACAGCTACATCTTACTCCCTAATGCAGTTTGAATTAATAACACAATAAAAAAGAAACACAAACGATGTGTGAAAATCTTTGAAGTGTGTGACTTGAACTGTTAAACTGGAGTCTCTGCTGCAAACTGCAAAATGATTTCCACCAACAACAAAACCACCAAATGTGGATTCCCCCCCCCCCCCCCCCCCCCCCCTTTTTAGAATGTGGGAAATATGTCAGTGTGATTCATACACATGAGAATCTGTGTCTGGAAACACAAAGTAATAGATTACAGGTCATGGTTGGTTCATATGTACTACAGTTAGACTAGCAAAACTCTAAAAGCAGGTCATCATTTCCTTGTTTTAGAGATTCTGATGGCTTTAAAGCCACGTTGAAGAAGAAGATGTGTATCTTACTTCTTCTGTGCAAAGTTCAAGATTTAGTTCACTTTAATAATTAAGTTGCATTTATTCCTGAGTCTGATATACTTTATTTAAAATGGGTTTGATATTAAATTTTCGATTCTATTTCATTTTGGTAGGTTTTATATAAGTTTGCAGTTGTGTCACACGAATTTGAATGAATCCCGACACATTCCCATCCACATGGCGCTTTTCTCCGCCTGAAAAACAAATTCCTGTGCTTTCCCACAGTGGTGAACATTTTTCTGAGGGTTGTTGGCTTAATTTATAAAAATGGCTGTAGCTGTCCATCTACAGCCAGGAAACGGCACTGCATTTTAAAACATTTTGGTATTCAGTGCACAGAAAACCAGGAGCTCCACAAAATAAAGTGCTTCATGAATGCTGATCCCAGATGTCTTCAAGCTGGTGAAGTTGTGAAAAGGTCAAAAGTAACACTGCCAGTGTAAACCCTCAGAGTGATGTTATCCAGCATGCATCTACGGGCAGGTTGCTGTCTTTCAAGCAATCAATCAAAACAACAGTTATTTTGGAAAAGTCTTTACCAGAATTGCAACCATTGTTTTTATACTTTGTGACACCAGAGACATTTGGCTGTAACTTCATACAGAGATTCAAAAGCTTCCAATTCATAGGATACAACATAGAGACATTTATTTCTTGTTTCAATACCAAAACCATGTGGTTGTCCCTCCCATCAGCCCCAGAAAGCAGCATTGTTCATTAATAACCAAAAAAATGGAAAACAAAACAAACATCCACTCCCGTAGAGCCCCGTAGCCCACTGTCCTTCTCAGTCCTTCTGTTCATTCGTTCAAGCAACCAAATAATAATTCACAGGCGAGCGTGTGTGCATATGAGTGTGAAAATATAATTTGTAATAAAAACAAAAATAATCTAGACTGGTTTCCAACACTGGCCAAACTGGAGTCAGTATCTCCACAATCTGCCCTCCCAAATCCGAGTGGCTCCAAATGAAACCCTAGTTTTTCCTTGTCTCGTCCCTCGTGGCTTCCCAGCACAGACACACACACGCGCACACACAAAGCTGGGGAGTTTTTGTTTTGCGTCGTAAATCCTCAAAGTGTTTTTGATTACCACAGACGGCTGCGTTGTAATTCTTGGCTGGGTAACAGTTTTTCAAAAGGCAAAGGGGGGTGAAATTGGTGTGGTGGCTCCTTTTTCTCGTTGGTCGTTTTTGATTCCGCGCAGGCTCGCAGAATCCGATTCACGACTCGCGGACGTGCGGCGGGACATTAATGGAGTTCTTCATCGAGCCAGAACCAAAATGTGAGAATACAAAACCAAGAGAACGAAAAAAACAAACAAAAATAGTTACATCATTCCTGTGTTCTTCAACTTTACTTGGTCACTTTTGAATTCCATATATTTATATCCATATATATTTATATATATATATTTATATATTCTTTTTACAATTAAAAACACCATGGATCTGACAGACTATTTGGTTTCTTTTTGTCTAAGTAGAAGTGTTTCTCTTGTTTGGTAAATAAATGCATGTGAATATTTTTTTTTTCTTTTTCCATACTGTCAGTCGGTGTAAAGGCGGCCACTCGAGAAGTGTTTGTATGCTCGTGTACATACAGTATGCATATCATCAGCACATTTCGGATTATCCATGATATTACATTTTTCTTTTTTGTTTTTTAATTCAGCATTTTCATTCTCATCCCACAGATGCAGAACACCAGAGTCTGTCAAACAGTGTAAAACAGTAAGTGAATGTCCTAAATCGTGCCCTCTCATTGGCCGGTTTGGCCCAGGTCTCTGTGTGATAGGCTGGGGCTGAGTAGCTGGGTCTGCGTGGGTCCGTTACAGCTCAGCGCCCCGGCACTTCCTCCGTTAACGTTCAGGAAGCAAACAGTTTCTCTGGCTTCCACCAGTGCAACCGTTGAGGTGCCGGTGAAGACTCCGCCCCCCTCCTGCTTCCTGTGAGCCAGCGCCAACGCCCTGAGTTGCTCCTGTGCCTCTTCGAGCAGCAGGGCCACCTCATCCTGCTGCCGTCCAATGGCAGACGAGCAGGAAGATGAAAACAACGGGGCGTGCGCTGCCTTTTCATTCTTCTCCTCCTTGCAAGGCATGGCCCCACAGGTGACTGACATCGTTGTGGTCGCTGGGGTGGTTTGCATGCAAGACACCTCATTGTCATGGTGACACTGCACAGATGGAATGATGGGAATAGAGCAGGAGCGGAACGGGGGAGGTGGGGAGTGGCTTTGACGGCGTCCCGGCCTTCTCAGGCTGCGAGTGGTGGGATTGGGTTCAGATGGAGGACACAGATGTGCGCGTACCTCCACGCAGCCGCTCCAAGGCGATGGCGACAATGCCTGCATCGCAGGAGCTTGCATATGTAGGAAGGTGTCATCACACTGGTTCTCTCCCTGCACTTGGACACTAGAGAAGAAGGAAAATGGGGAATGAAGACAAACAAGACAGAGACAAAAAAGGAAAAGGAAAGGAGTGAAGGTTATTCAGCTGGATAAAAACTTCCACACTTCACTTGGAGAAGTCATCGTGTCTCGGGTGTGTTTTCAACTCAATCGCTTTTTCAAACTCCCACGTTGAAGCCCTGACAGAATACACACAGGCGCAGCTCTCCGCCCTCTGCCATCTCACAGGCTAACCACGGATGCGGAGGTGGAAGAAGATGAGTCTGACATTTTTCTTTCATCTCTTTATATCCAAGTCTGCACACACGCACTCAAAAAAACCCTCAACTCCTTTACATAAGTAAGGAGGTAACAGAGAGTTCATTTTTTAATTATTGATTTTAATGACTGTGTTTGTGTTGGAGAGTGTGTGTTTAAGGTGGCGAGCTTTTCTCAAGGACAACTGAGGCAGTCACATCATGTGTGCTAATTTTTCCTCCTTAAAAAAAGCAGAAAGTGGTTTTCGGTCAAGATCGTTCACTTTGAAAAGCTTTTGTGCACATAAAGTGCAAAACAGCACTCACGTTTTTAAATCAGCACCATAATACTCAGTGCCTGCTTCTCCTTCCTCACCCCTCAGATTTGAATGTTTTCACAAATCTGACTTGTGCTGCTTTACCTGTCAACATCCCGTGTATAGTACTGTATGTTCAAATGGCGCTGCTGGGTAAATCAGTATTTCAGTCCATTTCCATTTCTGTGCTCTACTGATTTAGTCTGTCTGTTCCCGTTAGCCTTAGCTTGTTTGTCCTCGTGCTCAGCCTAGCCAAATTATACCTTTCATTGTGTGCCCGCTACTCTTTCACAATCAGTGGCGGCATTTACATGAACACAAGAAACCAGGTTACAGGCAGAGATCGGCTCACGGAGTAAAAAACACTGCTGTCTGGAGTGTTATTTATTTATTTGTTGTCAGAGCATTCAAAGTAAAAGGTGCGGTGAGACAGCAACGTAACAGGAGCCACTGCTTTTACCTTCCTCACAGTGAGAATACAGAACAGTTTTAACTTTGGGGTGTGAAAGCTGACTGCCAAAAGAGACCGAAACCATCAGTATTTGTGTCATTTTCAAGTCTGGCTTGATGCAAAGATGCACTGCTGTCACTTATCCTGTTGCACTGCTCCAACAGCAATACTGATGAACATTTGCTAATACACAGACATATAAAAGGCTCATTGCATTTTCATATTCATGTGAAGCAGGTTCGATGCAAGGTTATAGATGCGTGAGACGTTTTTGGAAGAGAGGGAAAGGAAGACGGAGATACCACTGTCGTTTGGAGTGCCCCAAAATTTGGTTGCTGCAAAGACAAAGTTGATATTGGGCTGATACAACTCTTGGTAATAGTTAGGAAAGGCTTATGATTGAAGATATTAAAATAAAATCATGATTATTTGTGATAATTGTGATTTGTGATTCACCTGTGATTGCTAACTGAAGCTCTGGCACAGAACTCACAGAGATCAGTCCACAAACATGACTTACACCCTTATATGTTTGTAAATGCTGGCACTGGGTGGAAATCATGAACTTTGAAGTAGAAACCGATTGCTAGCTTACAGTTACATGGTGAAAAAATGAAACCTAACTAATATTTAGTCAGCAATAAGGTGCAAAAAGATGGATCTAAGCACCAGAGAATGTTGGACGTCTTTGAAGGTGTAAGTTTGACACTTTGGCTGTCACCCTGTCCATATGCTAATGCACATACCTGCTATAGTTGGTAAATAACTCTATACATTACAAGGCAAAACATCCTGCTGTAAAAGCTAATACTTGGGTGTAATAACTGAGAGCATAAACATGTTAGCAAAATATTTACTGACACCACAAATCGAGTAAGAAGTAGGGTCATTTTCTCACAGACTTGTACGCAATCTTTTTGCAATCAGAGGATTTGTTTGTCTTCTTTATATAGACATAAAAATCTCGCTTATGCAGAAAGCGGGCACTAACCTGCCTGTATCAGCTCAATAAAGGCAATAACTGCTTATTAAACCACTACTGTTATTCCACACTTTTATCTCCATTGTAACTTTAGCCTCTACTTTCTTTGTGTCAATTATGGCGAGCGTCTGTATGGAAAATGAATAAAAGTGTGGAGAAGTCAGATTTTTTGTGCAACAGTATAGGCACTTGGGTCTTGTTATTCTGTCTTTCTTGAACATAAACGCTTTCGTCCTCTTTCCAGGACTGACCATTCCCCTCAGCATTATCAGTGTTTAAATTCAGCTGTAATCAAGAGCAGAGCTTCATTATCTTTGTGTAATAATTCATAATCCTTTGCCAAGCCAAGCCTTTATTGCCATGTTCAGATTAAACTTGGGGTCCCTCTTCCTTATGATACCCTCATCACACACGCTTCTGCTCTCCATCAAAGTGTGCAAAAATAGCGGTGGGTGGAGAAGGTGCCTTTTCAGACTCAAAGGAAATCGCATCCTTGTTTTATCTCCGCAGTGTTTTTCCGAGACATGAAAACCTCTCCGAAAACGACAGCGGAGGTTTAGTGGGCCCACAGAGAGGATCCTGCAAGCGATAAGAGAGGATGATGCGAGGGTGCTAATTCCCAAGATAACATTCACAGACAAATCTCTCTTTTGATGGGCTGAAACACAATCAGATTGCAAAAGTCTATGAAGCACAGTTCAAATATAGACCCCGGAGCGAAGCGGCAGCAGCTACGGGGGAATTACAGAGAGATTGTGTGCAAGTGAGGTGAGATAAGTGACCAGCCTTTTATCTTTAATGGGAGCTCATTACATGTACAAGTGTTAACAGTCATTTTCATTAATCTATTGCCCTACAGATCATTTCTTAATATATCCCTTGTTTCTGTTGATAAATTCAGAATACGATCCCTTTTGTTAAACGACGCAGTCATCTTACAACACTGAGAAACGTACAAAGAAGGAGCATGCGTGCATTTTATTTGCAGGTAGGTGTGCACGCCTACTCATCAAGACTTAAAAAAGCAGTGTTTTCTCTAATTGAAGGTTGTGCATATACGACAAATCGAGAGGAGGGGAAATCCAGCATGTCCCACAGAAAAAGAAAACAAATAAATTCATGCAACTTCTCTCCGTCATCCATTTTGTTGAGATAACACTAGGTTTCCCAGAGAGGTGTGAAAAGAAACGAGCAGCCTTTCTTTAAAACATTTCCAAACTGTCACATTGTCTTCTCTTTCATGACTTTTTACTTCTTTGCTGCCGTTTTCTTAAAGGTTACTGCATTTAAAAAAAACAAACTACTTGTATCCCGAAGCTTATGCCTCTCTATCTCACTCAGACTCTAAGCAGCAATGGCCAAATGTCTCCATGGCAACCCAGACAACCGTATTATGGGAGAGCGATGCTGCTGTCTGTCGGTCCACCTGCTCTTATGTGAAATCTTACATTAGGTGGCGAGTAAGCGAGTAGGTGAGCGAGTGCGTGCAGGTCAGTGACTCAGTCTGAATACATGCGTTTGAGCATGTGAGTACTAAGTGTGAGACTGAGTAAGCGAGTAAGCATGACCTCCTGTATATTTTGCACAACCTGCTCACGTGTTCGTACCCGAACTATGTGGGATTTTCATGCAGCATCTGTGAAAGCATGCATGAGTGTGCGTTTCCATGACAGGGAGTTGGAATGCAGTGCAGTGGAGCGCACGGATATTCTCTGGACAAGGGCAGAAGGATTTGAGCCAAGTTTGAGCACCAAAGGGTACGTAAGCTCTTAGTTTGTTTTTCTGCACATGAACATTGGACTACTTCGAAAAAATCAACCCAGGATATTTCCCCAGTTATCCTTTCCTCATGACCAGAGATGGGCAGTTCCTGTAATCCGATTACTTTTTTCAAGTAACGAGTAAAGTAAGGGATTACTATTGCAAAAACGGTAATTAGATTACCGTTACTTTCCTGTAGGAACGCTGCGTTACTGAGTTACTCAAACCGTGATTTTTTTGCGAGAATGTCTCACGACAGTGACGTAAACGAGTGTGACGTTCGTGACAAGAGCTGTGTGCAGATCAACAATGGATAATATATCGAGTGCAGGAGTGCGCTACCACGTAATGGGAAACTCACAGAGAAACTCGCGGACTCTTCCACTGACCGCTGCGGCTCACCTGCACCAGGGTAAACCTCCGCCTGCCCCACTCCTGCTTTACAGGTGAAAATAGAGCAAAAGGACCGCTAGTCTTTGACTTTATTTATTTTCTGCTGTGTTTTACTTGCATCTATTTGAAAGACTGAGTGTAAAAACAAAAAAATATTTTATTTATGTGCTGGAATGTGCAGAAAATAGGTTTAAATGTTAAACTAATTTCTTCCAGTCAGAGAATGTTGCACATAATGTAATTTTTGCTTGATGCATAAAGTTAAAAGATTAAAACTAATAAAACAAGTTAAAAAAAGAGACTTTTCCATTTGATTACATTTTGTATGATGGATTATGCAGAAAAAGTAGAATTGGGCTGAAAGATCTATCGCTTTATCACCTCTTCAGGTTGTAAATCGTGTTTTTAAAAAGTAACTCAGTAACTAAGTAACCGATTACTTTTGAAAATAAGTAATCAGTAAAGTAATGGGATTACTTTTTTTGGGGGGGAGTAATCAGTAATTAGTTACTGATTACTTTTTTCAAGTAACTTGACCAACACTGCTCATGACACTACAGTAAGTACTTTGTGTGATTTAGGTGATGAACTGCCTGCAAAGAGCATGCAGGAGACACATAAATGGCAAATGTAGATTGGCCGGTATCAGTGGATTCAGACATTATGTGGGCTTTGTCTTTAACCTGCCAGTACTATTGTACACACTAACATATATATGAAAGGGAGAGCTACAGCATCTTCTATATGTGCAGCAAATGCACTCGGATTCTTCTTCTTTCAGCTCCTCTGGCTCTATCTCACCTTATCCCCTAGCATCCTCTTCTGGTCCTGCTTCCCCATTCAAATATTATGCCCCATACTCTGATGTTGGCCCGCCTAAACTAATGCTTAACTCAATTTAAGCTTAAACGTAGATCCAGCAGAATGCACATCACAACCAGTGGGAGCCCTTTGATAACCAAGATAAACTTGAAGCTGATGAAATTTGGACCAATCCAAGTCTGGTTTGCCAGGGTTTGTTTCTCACAGACTGCTTGGGCTAAAAAGAGGAATTATTTGGCCCAATCAGAGAGTCCTTACCAGGCTTACCAGAGCTACCACAGAAGCCTTGAGCTAACATATGAGCTGATTGGTTTGTGATCAGAGAACACTTGAGCTCATGTGGGCACTTTTGTTCTGACCAGACAGTTACTTCACTTTAAATCTAGGACGCCACTGATTAATCTGCTGACTGAGCACGTAATGGTTAATTTTAAAGGGGATTCCAGTACAGCCATATCCAGGCTGAGAGCTCTTACTGTGTTATCTGTTGTTGTTGAAGAATGTAGATAATTTTAAAAAATGGTAATAAAAATGGTTTAAGATTGCACTTCAGCAAATGCAATGGCTCTCTAGCATGCATCAACAGTCTCTTCAAACGTGTTCGGTTATTAAGACCTGGACTATAAATCTTGGTCCTTGCATATTGTTTATAAAGCTGAATTCTCTGTAAAATATCCTGTTACAAGTTTCTGGTTATGTAGCAGATCTGTACAATTTGTTTAAAGTCATCTTGTAAGTTCGGAAAATGTTGAACACAATAAAGGAAAACTGGTTGTAAAATGAAGACTTCATAGCCTAACCAAACTGGGTCAGTTGTCTTGTTTTAGCCATCAGTATATCAATCCACAGCTAGCTGAAATAGTTCTGGTGGTTATTACGGTGGGTTTGCTGCATTCCTTCAATTAAACAACTGAATTCTATAAGAATAACTATGATTATTTACATTAATTTAACAAAAAAGTAACTGATTCCGTTAAATTCGTGTTTGACATTTTCATTTCTGGTGGTGGACTTTAGGATTTGCAGGAAACACTTGAGTTGACCCGAGAGCCATTTGAATGGGACATTTGATTAAGGACACACTTATGCAGCTCAACAGTCGCTCTTTAGCGATGTTCATGCAAATGATGTGTAAATAAAGCTTCAGGAGCAGGGGGAGCTCACCTCCAATGCACATCACTGAATTTTTATACGCTGTTATATGAGTGAGAGCTTTTTGTCCAGCTGTGTCCATCTCCTCTGCCTCTTTATTTTAGTATGCATGTAGGTCATGCAGAGATTAATCCTGAGCTGGGACTGTTGGGACCTGAATGCCTGAAGTGAAGCTTGCCAGTCCAGGTGGGTAAAGCAGTGACTCATGATTCCCCCCTCAAAAAAAATGGGTCAGAGCACAGCATCTTTCACACCGAATAAATTTCTGCTAATCATTCGCTCTGGCTGCTAAGCACATACAGTTTCATCTGAGACATGTAACACAGGAGGGTTACATTTGAAATCTGTGATTTACCTGACAGAGTACGACAAGATGCAGATGTCCAGTCTGAATCTAGTCCTTAAAAGCACGGACCAGGTGAAATGTTTCCCTTGAACTTGTGCCACAGTGCTGCAGACCACGACATAATGTGATCTCGTTTTTATCTTTTCTCAGCAGAGTGGAAACAAAATGGATGAAGGGGAGAAAAGTACAAAAAAGAAAGAAAATGCTGGCTTTTAAAAATATAAAAACAGAATTGACTTTGAAATATTCGCTCTTGAAAACTGTCTGTCTGTAGCACGGCTGCATTTTTCAGTTAATGATTTTTTTATTGAAATGACTCAGCATTTGGAAGATACAGAATGAAAGAAATCTAAAAAAAAACCTCCAAACAAACCCAAGAATGAGGTGTCAATAAAATCTCCAGCCATCCTCGATCTTGAAGCAATCCTTACACCTAAAACCTGTCATACTCTACAGGCCTCAGTTCATGACGGTACAATTAGAAGACAAGTGAACATGCTTGTTTTAAAGGGCTGACAGGAGAAACCTCTCTCTAAAGAACACAGCAGCACATGTGTGTCTGAACTAACCGCAAGACTCGTGGAACAATGTCCTTTGGAAAGATGGGACTAAAGTGGAAATGTCTGGCCATAATGCACTGTGCATCGTCTGGAGAAAACTAAACACAGTTTAACTCAAAACATCTTTTATATTTTAGATTCTTCAAAAAAGCCACGCTTTGCTTTGATTACTGCTTTGCACACTCTTGGCATTCTCTCGATGAGCTTCAAGGATTTTCCAGAGATGCTGAGCACTTGGCCCTTTTGCCTTCACTCTGCTCATCCCAAACCATCTCCACTGGGTTTAGGTCAGGTGACTGTGCAGGCCAGGCCTTCTGGTGTAGTACTCCATCACTCTCCTTCATTGTCCTGTTGAAGAATAAACGATGGTCCAACTAAGCAGGATGGGATGGCATGTTGCTGCAGGATGCTGTGGTAGCCATGCTGGTTCAGTGCGTCTTCAAGTTTTGAATAAATCCCCAAGAGTGTCACCAGCAAAGCATCCCCACAAGATCACACCTCCCCCTCCATGCTTCACGGTAGGAACCATGCATGCAGAGACTATCCCTTCACCTTTTCTGCACTGCGAAAAGACATGGCGGGTGGAATCAGAGATCTCAAATTTGGACTCATCAGACCAAAGCACAGATTTCCACTGGTTTAATGTCCATTCTTTCTGTTTCTTGGCCCAGACTAATCTCTTCTGTTTGTTGCTTTTCCTTAGTAGTGGTTTCCTGCAGCTATCTGACCATAAAGCTGTATTTGTGCAGTTTCCTCTGAACAGTTGATGTAGAGATGTGTCTGGATCTCTGTTTGGCATTATCTGTAATTTCTGACGCTGGTGACTCGGATTAATTTATCTTCAGCAGCAGAGGTGACTCTTGGTCTTCCTTTCCTGGGGCGTCCTCGTGTGAGCCAGTTTTGTCATAGCGCTTGATGGTTTTTGTGACTGCACTTGGGGAATTTACTGTAGTTTAGTTCAGTTCTTATAGTAATGATGGACTGCTGTCGTTTCTCTTTACTTAGCTGATTGGCTCTTGCCATAACAGTTGTCAAATAGGGCTGTCAGCTGTGTACCAACCTGACTTGTGACAACACAACTGCTGGTCCCAACCCCATTTAGAAGGCAATAATTTCCACAAATGAACCCTGACAAGGCACACCTGTGATGTGAAACGATTTCAGGTGACATCATCATGAAGCTTACTGAGAGAAGGCCAAAGCTGGCCAGTGCTACTTTGAAGAATATAAATTATAAAACATATATGGAGTTATCATTTTTTTCTTTGCTACATAACTCCATATATCTTGCATATATTTGATGTCTTCAGTATGTACCTCCAACTTTTAGTAATAAAATTAAAGAAAAACCATTAAATGTGAAGGTGTGTTCAAACGTTTGACTGGTAGTGTCTATATATATATTTATTCTTTTATGTGGATTAACATTTTTCATTTGCAGGTATCTACCTTCAGTAAATTCTTACCCTCTTTGTGCTTCTGCTTCCTTCTCAGATGAATCCACTTCCTGAAGGTGCTGGTAGGCGGGGCCAGAATACTTGGAAACTCCAATTGGGTTTAATCTTCCTTTGGGTATGGGTGGAGTCCGGCGAGGAGCTGACCAATGGGCTGCCCGCATTCTCTGGTCAGGGCTGTGAGACAGGGAACTGCTTCTGAGGAAGATAAAAGAAGTTAAATTAATTTAAAAAGAGTATTTGTGCTGTTTAATTAGATTTTTGCAGTTACGTGTGCTGGCATGTTACTCTGTAATGTTATGCTAGCAGTGCACATTGATTCTTACAGCTCTGTTTTGATCACGGCTCATTTTAAATTTGCTTCTTTCAGCTGGCGTGTTGCTAATGCTCATTTCCAGCTCTAGTTGCTAAATTGGTAACCCTAGAGTTTATTTATTTACTAGCTGCTCATATGTCAGTCAACTCTCATTTGCCATTGCTTTAAGTACTTGTCTTGAACTTGGGAAAAGTTTAACTTAAAACTTGCCTACTTCAGCTTACTAGCAGCGAGTTCATCCATTGGTCCTAGCAGAACATCCATGTACAGTATTGCTTTGCAGCAAGCTCTTGCTCTTCTGGCCCAGAAACACCTTTCTATGTTTCTTGCTCTCTCTTGTTCACCTCATAAGTGAAAAAGCCAGGACACGTTCTCTTGCTTCTAACAGTCTTTCTGAGCACATTCATCATCTTTAACTTCATGTATATGCTGATTATGTCATGTGGCTCCACCCCCATTTGCTGGCTGAACCTTTAAATATTCACTGTTGATCACTACCAAAGCGCCGATCTTTATAGTTGTGTGATGAAAGTGTGAAAAGTGAGAATTAAAAATTGATAAAAAAAGCTCCCTGTGCTGAAGTTCCAGGGTCTCCAAAATGATTACTACAGAAGGTCATGTAGCAGAAAAAGGATATGTGCTCGGAGTTTCATCAGAAGAAAAAAGAGGAAAAAAACACCTTTGAAGAAACTTGCTTTACTCAAGAAGCAAATTCCCTCTTCATGCTGCTCTTGTATTTTGAGTTTAGCTTTAACGTTTTTTCTTTTTTTTGTCCAAACACCATTTCAAGCTTTCATTCATAAAACGCTGCAGTTTTAAAGGCTAGATTTTCCTCTAAAAATGGGCTTCTTGGCTGTAACAACTGGAAGCTTACAGTCAGACTTTTAATAGTGCTGGCAGAGTTTTCTATAAAGGCTTTTATGTGAGATAAATCCTGCAACACTGAATTAGTCTTGGGCTGTTTTTTTCCCAGCTATTTTAGACTGTGGTGTCCCAGAACACTCTGGGATCCCGACAATAGCCTCTAACTCTCTCCCTGAGCTGATGAGGTTGCAAAAAACAAACCCTGATTGGTTTCTAATAAAATCATTTGTGGTAAGAGGAACCAAGTAATGTTTTTCTTCACAGAGAACAACCACATATAGAGAAAAAGGAGGGAGGAAAGTCTTGCAGGAGTTTAGCCAAAAGGTTAGACAGGTGGACTTTGTGGTTGGAAGGTTGTCTGATCCTATTTCTGGTTTGTCTGGGAAAATCTCATCTCAACTACTGCTTGAATCCACTTGAAGAAAGGAGATTAACCTCCAGCTGCTCCTGGAGTTGCTTAGCAGTAACAGGTAGAAATCCATGTGTGCACTGACAGGCGGATGCCTTTAACTGAACTGCCATAGTGAAGAGAAGGCCAAAAATAAAAGCATTACACATGATGTTTGACGATTTCCAACTGGGTCAGTGTTTAAAAGGGGTTGAGTTTAGATTTAATGATAAATTGAAAGTCTTTTTCACACACATGCTGACATGAAATCTGCTATTAAATCAGTGCTTCGTTTACCGAAATTCCCTTGAACTGTGAAATCAAAATACCGGCAAATGGTCTAATGTATAAACTCAATCTGCAGGAGCTCCCTGCAAAGTGCTGTGAATGTGTTTGCTCGTGTGTACTGTAACAGAAAAAAACAGCTTTGGCAAGGATCTGAATGTGAACTCTCAGAAGCAGACACTCCTGTGTGCATGTTTGAGTGTATTCCTGCTGACGAACATGCCAAAATCCCAGGCAGCTCTGACACACCGCTGAACGCTGTGAGGAAAGACCGACTGGGATATACACGTCTGCGCTGGCTTGTGTTCTTCTGATTTTATCTCTGTCTCATCTCCTCTGTGTTCATGACTGTTATGGATATGCTTATTAATGTGTTTATAGCTATAATTATAATTACTATCATTCTTCTATAAATCAGCAATTAGCTTTGTCTGCACTGTAATGTGGATAATTCAATTTCTCTCTTCACTGAGTCTATGCTGATTACAGGAAAGGACATTGAAGTTGCCCATTGTTGCTATATTCTGCATTATTACCGTTTCCTGCAGTGAACAGAGGGGGAGTACAACATAAAGCCTGGATGTCTCTGCATGTGCAATTAAATGTCATACCTGTGATGTTTTACTGTGCCTCTGGAGCTTCTGGGTGGCGCAGTCGTGATGCTGCAGTGTGAAAAGCTGGACTCGCAGACGTTTCCCTGGCGAGACTGGGATGGCCGTTTGCAGCACTGGGGAAACAGAAGAGAAAAAGCAAAATAAATGCAAAATATTAGGACGAATCCTTCACATGCATTTTAACATATGATGTTAAAGTTTGCTCAGACTGAATCTGCTCCTTTCTAATCATAATATATTTAGATTTTTTTAGACGAGGAGTGTCTTCTGCCTCGATTGTGGGGGCTGATCGTGAAAGAGTCAATTTATGCTGTTTCCGTCTTCTCCCACCTTTCACAACACAGTTCTTTCCTGACTGAGGTGTATTGTGCTGTGTGGAGAACAGAGGGAGGTGGCTGCTATCTTGATGAATTCAAGAGCACAAAGGCATCTGGTTGTGCCACAGCTCTTCAAGCAACAATGAACTGTGTCACAGATACCCTTGATTTCTGAATATTTTATGTTGCAACAAGGCAAAAAAGATAAAAAAAAATAAGGCAAGATGGATTGCTGCATTGTGATTGTATGCATAACTAAGATGATTCAGGGTCTCGGGGTTATCCCTTAGTTATGCTGCTGTGGACTCCTGCAGGATTTCATGTCATACACTGAGCACTTCTTCTCCACTCACCTCTCCTCCCTCCCAACATGTTTATATACCCCTGCAGCATGTGCAGGGATCATAGGAGATCGTAGTATTTTGAGGCCTTTACTTCACATTATAAAAAGCCTGAATTGACTTTAAGTGAATATTATAGGTAAAAGGCAGAAATTCTAATAACTTTATTTTTTATTTAATCACTAGTTTATCTTCTGTGCATTTATAACCTAGGGTACAGTCACACTAGTTTAAAGAGTGGTCGAATACTGAGGCATGACCGAAATTATTGCTACCATGTGATCTCCCTGCTTTGGGAAGCGCGATCAGGTCTGAAACCACTTGCAGTCAGCTGCTGTGTTCAAACCAGCTGTGCTGAGGCAGCAACAGAACGGCAATAAGATCGAGTGTGTCTACTATCAGTTCTTGATTGAAATAGGTCAAGTTGTCACACACATGCAATCTTTTTGCAATAAGACAGTAAATAACTGATAATCTGTTGTCATCTCCATCAGATGTGTAGAGCGAAGCTTTCAGGAGCCACACATCAGGTATCAGCCTAGACTGAGTTTTACACATTTTTTTCTCTTTGAAAATAGTGTGACAGTTCAGATAAATCAGAGGAGGCCAAAAAAGAATCGGTATGTAGTATGTTTATGATTCAGGGGTGTTAGAAATTTAAATTGTTATAAACTATTCCTCCATGTAAACCTGACATCTAGTTTTAGAAGCCAACATAATGTATGTGGAAGAACATTGGCATTATTTACTGTAAGGTTCCGAGTTGTTGGTGTGTTGGTGCGGTTACTGTGCCACATGTATAAATGCATACATCGTTCCATGTTTTTCTGCAGTGTGTGAAACTGCGATTTGGAATTATGCACCAGCTCAGCATTTCTGCAGAAACGATATGCGCACAGTTTGTTGGCTTTGCAACTGATGGCGCAGCTCCTGCAATGGGCCGATGGACAGGAACAGCCAGATTCTTGGGTGAAAAGGTCAACCCAACCTTGACAGTCATTCACTGCCATTGAGAGTTAGAACTTGCAGTTTTACATCATGTAAAATGAAAGAGAAAGTTTCAGAGCTGAATCATGTTTGTTAACTCTCAAAAGTCCAAATTACTCCTAAAAGTCAGCTGCTGTTCTCAGAAAAGCTCCATCCTTGTATGGAGATTTACAAACGTGAGCTTAAAAAAGAAGAAGAAAAAGAAAAAATAGCGATGTCTGCAGAAAAAGAGAAAAAAATCATCTGTGGAATGTTTCCTTAGGATTCTGCTATAAAGAAATAAACAACATTGCACTAAACTGACAGCACAAAGCATTTTTACATCATTTCATATTAAAAATTGAAGTTAAGTGGCACAGCTGGTCAAATGCCGCCACTTGAATGGGGGATTTAATTCTGGCATGTTAAACCATTTGTACTATTGTGTTTGATTGAGAGTGTCTGAAGAAGAAAGTGTGAGGCTGGGAATACTGCACAATATTACGAACCCAGAAATTATGAGTTATTCAGATGCGATACACTAACACAGTCCCATAGCTGCAAACATGACAAATGTGTTATATAATGGTGCATATGGAGGGAAGTAATAGAAAAACAGGGATGTTGCTCCGTGTATGCACACTGCTGAGAAAAGACATGGATGGGAAAAAAAACAAGGAAATCATGGATCTGAGGTACAATATCCAACTCTTGGTCCTGGGGGAGCAGGAGAGCATCCTAGCTGTCATGAATGAGAGGTGGGGTACACCCTGTACAGTTGGACTGTCCATCACAGGACTAATACAGATAGACCACAACTCACAGCTACACCTACGGCTAATTTAAAAACCACCAGACCAGATCTCGGGTATGTGGGAGGAAATGCGCACAGGGAGAAGATTCAAACTCGACAGTGACTCCAATGCAAAGAGGAGATTTGTACCCAAAACCTTGATGACATGAGCCCACTGTGTTACCCACTGAAAGCACTGATGTCTAAACAATATATTCAAATTATACACTGAGGCGATATAGACAATTTGTTCCTGTATTTAGTGTAATTCAGGCATTTGCAATTACAATAATTCATCTCTCATCATTAATAAGGTAATAAGCTGAACACACAATCAGCTGCCCATCACCTTAGTACAGTGTTTACAGTACTGTAAAGGATTTTACATTTACTAACAGGTGAGTGTGTACATTTTCCTTTGTGGTTTTCTTTGTGAGACAAAAGAAAATCCCTGGCTAGCTTTTAGTTCAGATTGTTACTCCAGGGGAAATTAATAAGCTTGTTGTTGGCATGCAATGAAATAAAATCCATACACTCAGAAATAAATGTACTCTAGGGCAAGCAACTCCTGGACAATGTAGTCAGTGTACTCAAGCTAATGGCAAAGAGGTGTTTTCAGTAACATAGAAGTACTTGGAGTTACTTTTCTCAGTAGGCAACATTATTGACTTACTTCCAGTGTGTCTGCACTGTCGGGTGTGTGTATCGTTCTGTTCTGTCTGGTGTTGCACTGTCTTTGTTTTATTTTTTTGTAATTTTTGCACATTTATGTAACCCTGTGTTGATGTTATATGTCATATGTAGCACCATGGTCTTAGAGGAACGTTGTCTCACTTCACTGTGTACTAAACCACTGCACATGGTTGGAATGGCAATACAGCCACTTTACTTGACTTAACATTACTTTTTACAACATTAAGACTCAATGATTCCACTATTCATATAAATAATTACACTCATGGAGAGATGGACAGTGGGCAACACACTGCCCAATATAAGACGTTGAAGACGTTTCTCCTCTCATCCGAGGAGCTTCTTCAGTTCTAAGAGCATTTGGTGACAAAGGTCACTCTTTCGAGGATGCCAATGTTCTCATCTTGGACAGAGAAGACAGACGGTTTGAAAGAGGAGTGAAAGAAGCCATCTATGTCCAGTGTGAATGACCATCTTTGAACAGAGGCGGGGGTTTATGTCACCCACTGCCTGCCATCTATAATCCAGTTTTGAGTTCCCTTCTCAGACGCCTTAACGCCCACTCACACCCTGGGCCATCTGACCTCAGGAAATTGCATGATGGGGGGGGCTCACTGTGGTTCACACCTTGACTCATGTGATTAGGTAGAGGATCAATAGGGGGTCCATGACCGTCTTGGGGGGACACTCCCATAGGGCTTAAAATCTGGGACTCTCCACCAATTGCTCTTAGAACTGAAGAAGCTTCTCAGATGAAACGTCTTCAAGAAACGTAAAGAAGTCCAGAAGCTTTTTTTCCAAGCAAATAACTGCAAAGTAATGTTTAATAAAGGTAATACAAAATTAACTTAAAATATGGGTGGCTGTAGCTCAGGTGGTAGAGCAGGTCATCTACTGATCGGAAGGTTGGTGGTTCGATTCCCGGCTTCCCCTAGTCTGCATGCCAAATATCCTTGGGCAAGATACTAACCCGAAATTGCTCTCCGATGCATTCATCGGAGTGTGAATGTCAGTTGTGCTGGTGTGAATGGGTGAATGCACAAGTTGTGTAAAGCGCTTTGAGTGCTCAGAAGAGTGGAAAAGCGCTATATAAGAACCAGTCCATTTACAAAATTAACTTAAAATATTATTTTTCTCAGTAGCACTGAAGCAAAATTGTTTCTTTTTAAAGTACATTAATATTCTAATGTAAAATGTTATTTTTAAAAGTAATGTTAGCCATCACTGGTCTGCTCTTTGTGCTATTTTGCCATTTTTTTGTTGGCTTAGTGAAGAAGTCGTCTTGGTGGTATTTGACCAAATTTACCACGTCCTTCAGTTTGTCCACTATCCATTCGTCCTGCGTAACTCCAACACATCTCTCAGTTTACTGCTTTCTCTTTCTTTTGCTTTCTCATCCACATTGATCCCTTATCCCCTCTTTCTATCTTGCAGCCTTCATGGCAGGATGTCTAAATTAGCTCTATCACTGTACTATGTGGGTCTCAGGTTCTTTCTTTTAACTCTCCTTCTGCTCGTTCCACCTCTGGAGGGACAGATATGCAATAAAACAAAGCAGTTCTTTGATTCGACACTTCACAATGCGCTTGACAAAGCAAACTCAGTCAGCTACATGGCAGCTGCGAACTCCTGAAAAGAACACAGGACAGCACAAGAAAGTGCTTTGAGCTTTAAACTTTAAAAGGCTTAAAGATGCAAGAGGACTGCTGATTTGATTTCTTATCTATAACACATACGTATCAGTGGTTTGGATCTATCTGGTGGTGACAGTTTTCTCTCCTCAGCATTATCTCGCCATCGTCTAGACAGTAACTTCCACACTTTTGTAACTTAAGTAAGCGAGACCTACTTTTGTGCAATTCTTTCCCCCAACTTACTTTTATGTCTTCTACAGTTTGATGTCTGACTAACAAGACTGTCACAGACACAGTCCCTTTAGTGGACCCTCTCCAGGACACCAGTCTCGTTAGCATCACAGATGCTGCCATGGTGATGTGACCATGCAGACAGTGGAAAACCTCATTTGTACCTCAAAAGCCACGACACACTTTCTATAATTATTGAAGTCGTGTCATACTTTATATAGGCTACCATCTGAACTAAAGTGGGCGCATCAGATGATCAGAGTATGTTCAGTGAATATTATCAAAATGTATTTGCAAACAATTTAAACTTTTATCACTGGGCTACACTTACTACCATAAAATAATGCAGAAAATCAGAGTGCTCGCTTGATTCATGGCCTCTGTAAAAGGAGGATATTTCTTAGGGCATTGCTACCTTAAGCTAGACAATATATATTGACCATATAGGCTCGTGAACACAGAACCGTGGTATCTGATGTTTGGTTTCCAAAATAATAATAATGGATACTTTATTGATCCCCATGGGGAAATTACTTGTTTTTCTCTGCATTTGACCCATTCACTCAGTGAAGCAGTGGGCAGCCCACTAAGCAGGCGCCCGGGGAGCAGTGTGTAGGGACGGTACCTTGCTCAGGGGTACCTCAGGGTAGCCGTTAAGTGGATTCGAACCGCCGACCTTCCGATCATGGGGCGACCACTTTACCTACTGAGCTATCCCTGCCCCTAAAAGCTAAGAATGTCACAGAAAAATGGCTTCAAAATGGGACTTCACAAACCAGCGGGTAATATGTCCATCTTTTATATGCAGTGGCATGCTCCAGGGTTTGTCAAGCTTCATAAAATCATGTTTCGGCCTCTGCTACTTTGATTGGTTTGCTGTAAATCTTTAAACAATCTGCAACTGCGATAGTAAATCAAAGGACTTCCCCTGTGTTTTGCCCTCATGGAATGAAATAAAAAAATGAAACGATTTCTAAGAAACGATGAGTTAAAACCAAATCGTCATGTAGCTGTATCACAGGCTCTGCTCTCGTTTTGACACCGTGTACATCCGAGTCGCTAATTGATGCAGAAACTACCAGTGAGAAATTATTCTTTCCCCGGCCACTTAAATCAGGAAATCAGATCATTTAAGAGTGGGGAAATCGCACCAGTGACCTGTTAATTAATTCAGTGGATGAAACTGTATCCACCTGTGCTAGTCATAACTAAAGGAATGCCCAAGGTAAGTCATAGGAAATGCTTTACTTTTCCAGTAACACACAAAGTATTGCGTTAAATGAATTTACCCGTTCGCTGCCTAGCAGCTCAAAGAGAGGAAAGTGCCTTCGATCTGTTAATGCCGACTCTGCGAGGTTCAGCAGCCACTTTTTTTCAGTCTGAAAATAGATTTAAGCTTAAGAAAGATCGCCTGACGAAAAACTGGAAACTGTGTGCATGCGTCATCCAGCAATACTGACTGTTTATAGAGGTCATCAATATAAATGTAATATTTTTTTGCACAGCTGCAGGCAAAGAAACTCTTTAGCTCCACAAACGTGAGCAGATACAACCAGCAAAAGTAATCATGGCTTTGACAGTGACTCTGCGCCCAGTCTGGACGCTCGTGGTGCGTGGAGCACATAAAACAGCTACGTGTGTGCGTGAGCGAGCGCACATGTACTTTAATAGATGTTTTAATCTCTAAGATAGGCACTATATGCCTCTAGAATTTTTCTTTTCATCTTTTTAAACACTGACAAACTATGTGGACTGAACCAGAGATGGTTTTATGATTCGCGCAGCCATCATGGAGTCTTTAACTGTTTCACAGCTAAACACATGCACTCCAGTCTCAGAAATACGCTTAGCATAGCGGGCTCAGTACAGCACCGCTCATGATGAAGTCAGGGCAGTTTTAATTATGCGGAAATGGCAGACGGACTCTGTGGGACACCTCAAGAATTCATGATAGGGTGGTAAAACCTGATTGATAGAGAAAGACTGACTCGCTCAGAGCTGCTCTTTAGTTCACTGCTTAATCAAATACTTCCAACAAAGGGCCCTGCGGTGCTAATCAGAAGTGTTCATTTTCTATTGCTGGCCACTGCTGGAATGTTCTGCCGACTTTGGCGTGACCCACATGATCACAGGGGTCTAGATCTACTTGTAGCTACTGCAAAATGAGATGAAAAGTACGAATCTAAATGAAAGTTGGGTATAATAATAAAACGAAAATGTGTCTGTGTAGTGAAAAAATGACACAGAAATGAATGTGTGTGTGGCTGTTTTGTGTGTGTGTAAGATCCTAATACACCATTGACCCCATGCTTGTTGCTCTCCTTTCAGAAATTTTAGTAATTGATTGCCTGCAGACAGAAATCAATGTGATTCTGGGTGCGTAGGCACAAAATAAACAAATGCTGCTCATTTGCATGCAAGTTCCCCAAAGACTGTTGTAGAATTTAAATAAATAAAAGAAGATTTCAAAGCAACATTTATGCACTAAAGATCCGCCTTGTTTTTCCACCACAAAACATTTTTTGGAGTCAGTAAACAATAATCAGTAAGGAAAATAAAAGCCAAAGTGCTTATTTTAAATAATTTTCTGTACAAATTTATGCAATGTGCATGTGATATTCGATTATAGTCTACTTTTTTCAATTCTTTGCAGAAAAGATCATTAATTATTGCAAAATAACACAATAATAATTGAAGTGCACCATAAGAGGGAGGCAATAATGGTCATTTACACTTCAATCACTATCCGTTAAATGACAAAGACATCTTTAAAGGCACTGTCAACAACACACGTGTTTTAGTAAAAAGAGCGTTGCTACTAATCTGGTGTCTCTCATCAATAAGACGAGCGAGTGTGGGCTTCTTAACTAGAACAAGAAAAAGCTTTTTTCTCAATACAACATGATATTTCAAAACTAGATGTGAAGCAGTGTAGTTTAGACAAGCTTAATGCCTCAGTGACAATCAATGAGCAGCTGTGTTGTCGATAAACTAGGCTGTGGCTGAATATGTTAGGTGATGTGACATTTAATGTGATGTCCCTGCATGCACTGGACCATTTATATTATCATGTATCAGAGTGATGTTGGAAAAAATAGGTAAGTGAAAAAAGATAAAGCAAAGTGGAAATTCTGAGATAAAGAACAGTGACCCACTTAAAGTTTGAATGAAGCTTCTATAAACGAGAAGAAAAAGGAATACAACATTCCTGCTGTTGACTTCCATAAAACAAAAGGAGATAAGAAAGTAAAAAGATAACAAAAATGTCCTTAAATAGCTACACAGCTGAAAATCAGAACGGAGTTTCAAGTCATAAGTATGCAGACAAAATATTCAAGTTTCCCAGACTCGTTTCTGATCTATATAACTGATCTGTTTTCCTGTGCCTTCTCTCTCATCGGGTCGATAAACACAGAAATCTATTTGCATTTGTTTTCAGTAACTCTGACATTTAGGTTGAAAGTGAAATGAAATGTGATGTACTTCTAATGGCTGCACAATTTCCAACAATACCTCAGTTATTTGTCTGAAATATTAATGTTGCTCTTTGAGATTAAAATAATATTGACTGTTTTTTGGGCATATTTTGTGCAATGCAGTTATGCTGGAGGCTGGACTTTTGCTATTCCTCTGATCATTACATTAGTTTGGGAAGCCAGTATGTTTGTCCTCGACAGACCTCTTACCTTGAAGGTAATTTGAGGAGACGCACCTGACACACCATCTTTACAAACTCCAGATTTTTCAGATTGCTTTCAAACTCTGGTTAAGTCTGTCTCCGAGCCATGTCTTACACTCTTGAATCGTCTGAACTGAAACTGAAGGTGGAGGCTTCGGGCAAGAGTGTCAATGTGTTGACATTTATTTGAGGCTGACATTAAAACTAAAATGAAACAATCAAAATGTGATTGATATGTAGACGTTCAGCTTTAAAAGTCTTTAAAAACATTCAGGAATGGTTGATACATTTCGGATTTACACACCTATTTTTTCATAAGGAGATCAAAGGTCTGGAGTTGAAAGAAAGAAAAGAGACAAAGGGAACCATGCAGTCAACAAATCAACAAGTTGGGACGATATTAAAATGCAGTCGCAAGCTTGGGAACACCAAAACATCTGGGAGACCACGAAGCAGCCAAGTGGATGTTTTAGATTAGATTTGTTTGAGGAGGTAAGCGTAACATAATAGCATTAATAATATAATTGCTCTACCTTACAATGTAAAGTACCTTGAGATAAGTTTTGTTGTGATTTTGTGCTATAAAACTGATAAAACTGAATTAAATTGGTTGTACAAGCCAAGGTTTTACCCTAAGATGGTGCTTTATCCTTTACAACAGCGGCCCAAACCTTTTTTGCACCATGGACGGGCTTATTTTCACGGACCGACCTTTAAGGTATACAGCTTCATTCTGATTGGATCTCGTGTCTCCAGGACATTTTCATTTCGTTTTTATTTTTCGATGAAAGTGTCGATACAAAAAAATCAGAATCTCAATTTCTGCATTTCAAATCAAGTATGACACTATTATGCTCGCAAAACTACTCATTTGTTTAACAGATTCATCTGAAATTTTAAATATGCCATAACAGACAAAGGAAATTTTCTCTGTTGCTGTCAAAATTTAGATGACAATATTGATACCATGCTGGTGACTGTATGGTAAATATAAGGTTGTAGCCACAAGTTACCATAGCTTACTTTTCCAAAGTCTAAGTATTACTTTAGGTCTCTTTTAAAACGTCAGATAAAATATGGACAACTTTGCATTTTTGGTGTCAAAAACTAGTGCAGTGCAACTGTGGCTTCTGGGGTCAAAACCAAAGATGTATCCAGATATAGTTGGTATGTTTGACATCTATCTTATTTTTTTTGTCAACCCGTTTTGCAAAACTCCCTTCTTTGGCATTACAGGTGAAGATATTATATTTCAAGCTTTTTAATGAAATAACAACCGCTGATGTATTTTTTTCAGAGGACAGTCTTTGCAATGATGACAAATCAGGATAAATCTGTCAGCTGTATCACGAACTGCCAGCATGAAATGTGTATTAATTTCAGTGGAGTGGACAAAATATTTGGAACCATTTAAATATAATGCAGTCTGGTGGAGCGCTACCAGCACCCATTATGACCTATGCAATAAAGATAAGAAAATCACAAGCTGGAAACACAGTAATTCATGGTATAGATGTTGTACTGGAATATGTTAGATCTCATAGGTGTACCTAATGAAGTGCCTGAGGGATTTACATGATTAAACTGTAAAAAATGCTTAAGGTTAATTTATGCAGATTGGTGTAGAAATACACACAAGGACAGTCTCCCAGGAGCAACATTCATGTTAAGGTAATTTTCATGTCCATGCCAGCTACTCCCGGACGCACATTTGGGAGCGCGATGACACAGAGCACTGAGGAGATGATGAATGACACTGGCAGCCAGCAGCATGCTCCCAAACCACTGAACGATTGCTCTCAAGAAGACCTGTAAGCCTCCTGCAAGTGGCCAGGTGGAGACAGCAATACATACTTATTCACATGCACAAATTGCAGGCAGCCATAAATCTAATGGTAATCCTCTGCGGTGTCGTGTGTGAGGTGTGTGTCTGCTCAGTGATAATAACTTTAGGGAGCAGACATCTCATTTTGAATATTTGTTGATTTTCAGATTAAGATTTATGTTTTAATGTTTGTTGACTCCTGCTAATGCCAACTAATTTACTGAAAAATAATAACCAACCCCTGAAGCCCAAGGCTATATTTTAAAATTCCTACCTAAAAAAAACAACAACATCCAGAAATTCAGCCAGGGACGGCTTTATAACTGTTACAAAAAACTCTGGCCTCTATGGGTGAGATAAAAAAAAAAAGCTACCACAACAATGATAAACGAACGATTTATATTAAAACACGAGCCTGCATTTGAATTTCCAGCTTTAACAAATTTTTTTGGAAGAGAGCTGGATGTTGCTACATTCATTGTAAGAAGTAATCTCTCACAAGTACAGCCTCATGTTTACTCTTTCATAAATCCGTAACTAAAAGTAATGAGGTAAGTAAATAAGAGAATGTATTGCTTTAAATGATGATCAGTTTTTAGATTTGCTGATGTTCAACTGGCCAATGCCATCTGCATTATCCTGTCTTGTAAACCTATATTGCTCCTATAGAAAAATTCCAGGTTGCAGTGCACATGTGAAAACGAGCCAACAGTCTTCACAAAACAGGAGCACCGGGAGTTCTGCATGAGGTCAGTTTTCCATGTGTTTACATGTATAAGCACCAAAAAAAAAAAGAAGAGAAAAAACATCTCATGTACTCACCTCATGAATTTGCAGGTTGGTGTTAGAGGCCCTCATTTTGGCTTCTAGGGCATTATGGGAACTAGTAGTGTAGTTTTTCAAACTGCGACTCTCCTTCAGGTGGGCCTGGAGTTTTTCTCTGCGCCTCCTAAACATAAAGGAAAAAAATATACAACTGAGATAAAAAGTTATTGGATCCAGTTGAGTGCTTTAAGAAGTAGCGTTTATTGGCTGAGTTTCAGCTGAGTTGTATCTGGACGTAACAGTGATGCATTAAATTCATCTTTAAGACAGGAAGATTAACACGAGACTGAACAAGTGAACCTGCTGATTGCATCTCATATCATCCAGGCTACTTCTGCACTTACAATCAGATTTAAATGCAGACGTGTGTTCTGCATTATGATATAGACTTTTGAAAACTCAAAACGTTGAGTGTAGAATGGATGGAGGGACCACCGCTGAATTTTGTGCTTAAGTACAGGCTGTTAGCACATAGAGCGATGCTAATGCTAGCAAGCTAGTCAAAAGCTGCTGATTTTTACATCGTCTTACTGCTTTTACTGAAGTTGAATTTATTAGGCTAATATGTATGTTTAGAGACTCAGTGAGATGCAAATATTTTCAATTTGGGTAGCCTAATGGTTTCATATTATTTAAAAAAAAACCTTTGATTTCTAGAGAGTAAGTGCTGCTATTAGCTAAATGAATGCGGATCATGTTTACGCTTCCAGATTTTTATCCCACTGAATCAGCATCTAATGTTAGTGAATACTCGTATGTGTTTATACAGCTATAAATACATAATAATAGGAGGCACTGACATTTCAGGGTTGCTCCAATCCGTCCAAGTGATGTTCACTTTAAATTTAGCTTCTATATGACAATCTAATAACGTATGCATGTTGACCGAAACTGTTAACAGGTTTTATTCCTAGCAGCAATATTCAAATGCCCAACAATATGCCTCTCATAAACACTAGCACACGTGGTATATTCATGCACAGTGTAACCTTTGTCAGTCTCCAGAGTAAATCATATACACCATCATAAGTTCTATACAGCACTGAATACATATATTCAGTGCTGGCATTTCCTTATTAAAGGTCAGACAAACAAAAGTGAAGGCTAACTGACAGTTTTCAGGTCATTTTTGTTATATCTTTTGATTTGAATCCGTGGTTCCAAACAGATTCAGCTCCATCTCTCACTCTGGTATTGATTTTTCGAAATGTATCGATTAATTTTTACATCACTTGAGATTAGTGGATCCTGAAAGGGTTTTCTGTTAACACTGCTTTGGAGTTGTTTGACTGCTGGCTAAAAAGGCCTTTAACCTCCCATAGTTGCTTCCACTCAAAAATCCATACCAGTTCCTCTTTAGCGTGATATTAGCGTGAGGTTTTCTTCCAGTACAACCTGTATCGAGTTCCTCAGTGTCATAATTATGTTTTGCACTCATTATCTTGAGATTAGCAAGTCTCACTTGTAACCAGTCTATAATTTTGCTCTAATTAATTCAAAACTGGAGCTTTGGCACAAACAGCTAATTATAACCAGTTTGAAAAATGATGTCTGCTCCCTTGCCTTTGTTTCAGAAATGCAGATCTCACCGAGTAGTGTTCTACAGGTCTCCTCTCAGACAACAAACTAAACATATGTAGCTGCTAATTGCAGCCAGAGATGTGAGAATTTTTAGGTCTCTTTTCTCCAGCCAGTCGAATCCAACAGTGATCTCAAGAGTTCTCAGAAACATTATGTGCAGCAGCATTTTCAATATTGTATTTAGGACGGAACAAAGGAGGGACAGATTTAAGTCCAAGTTTATACAGAAGAAACTCCACCAACTGAATTTATGAGCGTGGCTTACTTTTTAAAGTATCCCTACCATCCTTTGCGATTCCTAAAATAATCTATTTTCTTCCCTCTCCAACCAAGACACTGGCTCCCTGGTGAAGGAGAGTTGGTTTCTAAGATTTCCCTGGAGAAGGATGAGTGGAAGAAACTGAGCTTCCTGAGAAGCTCTCTACCAGTAATATAATTTTACCTGATTTCTCTGTGATCGGTGATTAAAACAAACTAATAGACGTTTATATAATGACACTTGACATGAAGTTTGGATTTGTTATTAATCTCTGTCTCTCTTCCACAGCATGTCTTTGTCCTGTCTTTCTTCTCTCACCCCAACTGGTCATAGCAGATGACCGATGAGCCTGGTTCTCCATTAGAGGTTTCTTCCTGTTAAAATGGGAGTTTTTCTTTCCCACTGTTGCCAAAGTGCTTGCTCACAGGGCTCATATGATTGTTGGGTTTTTCTCTGTATGTATTATTGCAGGGTCTACCTTACAATATAAACGTCTTGATGCATGCTCAATCATCCAGCTAAGTAAATCTCCAAAAGTTGATTCTGTTCATCTGGACGTAGCGTTTTCTGTGGGAGAAACGCTCCGTCACTCATCCAAGTGACTTCTTCAGTCTCAGCTGACTGCAGGTTTACCCAATCTTAGAAACAGTACATTTGCATAATGACTGAAACCAGCCCACTAAAGGAACAATGGGCTGGGAAAACGCTACGTCCAGATGAACAGAATCAACTTTTGGAGACTTACCGGTACAATATAAAGTGCCTTGAGGCGAATGTTGTTGTGATTTGGCGCTCTATAAATAAAATTGAATTGACTCCATTTAATAGTTTCTGCATAGATATGTAGAACTGTGACTATTCATTTGAGATGTGTTCTCCTTACATTAGTAAAAAAAATTGAATATTACAAAGAATATCTTTATAACATTCTTTGCAAATACACTGAAGGACTAAAGTCATTGACAGCCACATTAATTAGTTTGACCCTAATCTTGCAGCTGACTACATGACAAAAGGTTTAGAGGTAATCAAGTTAGAGAAAGCGGGATAATTACAGCTGGAGTAGCTGAAGGATGTGAGCCGATTTTGTCCATTCATCTGAAAGAACCTCTTTTGGTTTGCTATTCTGACCAGTAGACATTAAAAATCTACTTGATTTTTTACACCACTTACCCAAGCATGTGCAATTAGACTGACCTGGAGCACAAAAGCTCTGTATCACAACTTCATTGTGTTGTGCCAGGGGTATGCTCATTACCAGATGCAGCTGATGAAGCCTTTACTTGTCCTTTGTCAGACACTCTGCTGAATGACAGTGACGTAATGAAGTGTTTACAAACTGCCGCATGCTAAGCTTCTATCCTCTCCACCTCTGAGGCCTTTAATTATATTTTCTTAGAAGGAGGCTGTGACATTTGGTACACACTAGTTTTGGAAAAGTGTTTACTTAATAGGAACGGTCCATTATCTCTTCTAAAGCCTTCCCGCAATCTGCTCGTTTGCTTGCCGTTTTAGGATCCAAAAGGGTATCAGTGCTCTTTGTCATAGAAGCATATGCTTTTGCTGCCATGAAATACAAAAATCTCAAACATCCAGCTCTGTAGGTTTGTTGATAGATGTGCCATATATCACCCTGCATCCCTCACTGTTTGTGCAAAAGAGAAAATTTGGCTTTGTTATCTCAGGGTGGCGTTACAAAACTTATAATAAAATCATGCTCAATATCCACCAAAAGCACCAAATATTTGCAACCAGCCTGATCTCCTGAATGAGTCACTGACACGCAGCTAATACTAATTCTTGGCATTTCATATAAATTCTACTCTACTATACTTCTTATTCAGCAGGTTCATAATCCTTAAAGTATCTGATGGTTGGAATGGCTTTTTATGCCTTTATTGCAGAACGCAAGTAGAGAGCAATAAGGAGACTTAACTCCTAAATATTCTGCTACCCTTGTTTCTCCAAAGAAGGATAATTAGAAAAAAACAACTAAGTACACCAGGAAAATTATGTCTGCATTAGAGGACTTCTTTACATTCACATCCTCTGCAAACACACACACATGCAGGAGTCTCTTGTTGCAAGGCAACAGTGCTGACTACTGATAAATCATGCTGACTTTTTGCATTTAGTCCCAATGCAAGCAGTATTTTAAAGCGAGGCAACTTAAAAACCTATGGAGATAATCTGCCTGATAAAAGAAATTGCTTCTGATGAAGTTATTTAAAGAAGAAAAGTTTGACTCCTTGTTAAAAATTCTCAGCACTGCTTCCACTCCACTGTCACCGCACGGTATGGATTAGTTCACTGTCAGCGTATGTGTGCTGGGGAATGACTCAGCATTGTGGCATACCACACTATGACTCGCTTCATGACTAGTGGTGATGTAACACAATCTTGCTCCTGTCCACACACATCAGATCCAAGGTTAGCCCTGAGAAAACGACTTCAGCAGAAATGAAAACAGTCTGCTGGTGTCAAACTGCACATCACATACAGTATGTGCATTTAAAGACCACAGAAGGTCAAACAGCCACGTTAAGTAACGTTGAGCAAAACATATTTTGTATGAGGTGGGACTTAAAGGGTACAGAGCTCAAGGCGATCTATTCTAAAGTTTTTGTGTTAAGTCTGACTTTTACCAAGGAGACTGAAGCCCACCTCCATTTACAGACCACGAGTTCATTTTTAAAAAAAATATATTTTAGTCCTGCTTATTTATTACATATTTGCCATCATTGTTTTACTTGAAGCACCTTTTGTGCAATTAAAAAATATAAACATGTCAGTGCACATAATGTTGCAGAATGGTTAAATATTGATGTTGCCATCTTATGATAGATTGGAGTTTGGTACACTCCGCTTTAACTGAGTAGCAAAATCAGGACATTAGAGTAACTAGATAAAAACATGACTTTATAATGAGTGTGTAAAATAAGCTCGTAGACTGTCGTTGTTGTTTTTTTAAGGTTAAATGTTGATTATGAAGTGGTGAGTTTCACAACACTCATGGAATAGAGTTAATGTTAACTTTTAAAGGACAATAAAGCAGATAAGTCAGCAGTGATGGATATTACAATGTAAAACACACTCTATGTCTCTCTGTTATTGTTTTAGCATGAAGTGGGAAACATTTGTCTTTCATGTAGCTGCACTTTTATCGGGATCTTTTTTCTCGGTGTGAGAAAACCTTTGACTTTATCTTTATTCAGGTCACTCAGATCCGCTCCCTTGCTCCTTCATCCCAATCTGTATGCATCTTCTCCAATGAACAAGCAAGTTCCCTGACTCAATTATGGATTCACTGAAAGCGCCTGTCCATCATCGCTTGATCCGATTATCTTGTTGTCAGGCTGCTCACTCACTCACATCATTATATTACTGAGGAAAGCCTATGGAATTACAGTGCCATCTATCATAGCTTGCTCCATAGTCCACATACTCTGAATGGCATACTGCCATTAGAACCAGATGTTTAACCCATACTGCTGAGATTCCCTTCACAAGGGATATATATATATATATATATATATATATATATATATATATATATATATATATATATATATATATATATATATATATATATATATATATATATGACTATTCATTTACCAATTACTGTGAACACATATTAACTTCAACCCTGCAGAAAACAGGCAGAGAGCAGAGAAAGGCTTAAGTCACATGAGCTGACCTTTGGGTGATAATAGGCTATGAATATGTGTATAATGAGCTTTACAAATTGTTGCAAATACCTGGTCTGGGATTTCATCCAAGATGCAGGATGCCTCAACATGTTGCCTCAGTTTTCACTAAATTTAAATATGTCTTTGTTTACATGTGGTCTGACCACACCCAATAGGGCTTATTTCCACATGTAGTAATAATATATTGATTCAGGGACCAGTGGCAGAATGTAGCAGCAGTAATATTACTTAAAAGTTTGAATGTCAGTCATTGTAGACACTTTCAAATCAAAGGAAAATCATGAAAAAAATCGAAATTGCTGGTTATGGTGAAATTTCATGTCACTACAGCTAATTTACTTGTCAACATATTAAAGGGGAAATGCTGTCACTCTAGGAGCTGAGTAATAATTCAACTGCAGTTCTTGTAATTTCAGTCTTTCCAGTGTAGAACTGAACTAAATTTATCTGTGCTGAATACCCACCATGAGCTCTAACCTCAGTCGTTTTTGTGTCACGAAGCCACTGAAACACTCTTTATGATATGCAGAGTGCCGCTTCACAGAGGAGAGACTGACAAAATGTCATAGTGGTTCCTGTTTTTCTGTTGTGTTGGACATCAACTACATTGTTCACAAAAACAATCAGCAATATCACTTATAAATATACATTTTGCTTTCTTAAATAATTAAGAATCAAGTGACCAAGTACCATTTTCAAGTTGTAGCAGCCAATAATCAAAAACAAGCTCACCTGAATTATCAGCAGTAATTGTTTTTTATAACTCAGGAAAACTGAGGACTCCTGCAATGTTTCCATTTGGATATTTGTCAGTGAGCATATAAATGCATTAAGTAGCAACATATTCACAGCTTGCCAAATACTGTGAAAGTTCTCTGCTTAGCATCCAGGAAACCAGTGTTATTAATGACACGCATAGTTACTGACTGAGCTGCAGCTGCACCCCTGTGCATGCTTGCACTGCCTGCGCCAGCTAGCAACAGCCAAAATGCTGATGAGCCATAATAGACAGTATAAAAGACAGAGATTGCTTCCAGGGCTGAAAAGTGAAACTAATGCAGAAGTGACTAAAACCTGCATGCTTTAATGGCTAGCAGGGGGTAGGACGTCTGGTTGCATAAAGACTTCTACTTGTGCAGAAGTCTAGGATAAATAGCTTCATGAACTCAATCTCTAATTTTTTGTCATATTCAGTGAAAGATTACGTTAGGTGAAAATGATTGTGCACACAAGTGTATGATCTTAACAGTTTTTAGCCACCCTTTTAATGGTATACAAGGACAAGGGCTAAGAGAGAGATGCTGTAAAACCTTGACAGGATGAGACTTTCTGCAGAAAACTTGGAAGAAAAGCTTTTTTTTTTTTTCCATTTTCAATTTCTTCTACTTCTATACCAGTGGTGATGTTTTGTCCGAGTGGTGACATCTAGCATTCGAGAGTTTATTACAGCAAGTCTAGCAAACTTCAAGTGTCAAGGTGATAGGGCCCTGGTGACATCATAGATGGCACACAACACAACCAGTGGATGCTCTGTGTTTGGAAGATTACATCGCTTCATCAGTGCAGCATCAATTTCTTTCAAACTCTCTGAAACTAAATGGAAATCCCTTCATGTACTGAATGTCCCGCTGATGCAAGACAATTTGTCCATTTTGAGCTGGTGGGCTTCCAAAGATAACGGCATGCTTCCCTGTTATTGTTATTGCTAGCAAAATATGATTTGAGTCCACATCAGATTTTCATTTTATTTCTGTGAAGTTTGTGTTAGTCTGTTTGCAATGGGAACCAGAACTTTTATTGGCTTAGTGATTAGTGATCTCCATTTTTAAATTAGTGCTGGCTAGTCTGGCTTTTTGTTGCGTGTCATGAGGAAAGCAAAGGAGAAGCATTAAGCCAAGGCATTTGGGACCTCGGCTCAATGCACAAATGCAACAGTTTGTGGGGCAAATATGACCCGAGTCTTTAACAGAAATGAAATCAAGTCTAGAGGCTGTTAGATGCAACAAAGAGGGTTGAAGAAAGTCTGATTTTTGATGTTACTTAACAAACCATTCACACATTAGTGATAAAGAGAGCTTGAATACATTAAAAATAACACCTGTTCGTCTCCATCTGTTACGTAGTCTGCTCGCTGTTTGTACTGAAACATAATTCCTAGGAAGATAATGCTTAGAGGTGGAGATTCACACATTATTTGTGCAATTATGAAATAACCTGTCGCCTCTAGTTTGAAGTTTGTAGATTTTAATGCTCGCTGGCAGTGCACTGCAATCTGTTTAAAGTTTACTTAGTGACAGTTCATTTACAACAAGCAGTTTTACACGACTTTCTTCTTTCTCAAAGAAAGATTTGTTCACTGATCCACTTTGTTGTTGAAGTGTTGTTCCCAGATCTCAGCATTTAACTGCGCGAGTGCAATTTGAATATTACCTACAGGAAGTAAGTAATAAGCTAGTAAGTATGCTGAATTGAAAAAGATTTGAATTGTAGTTTTAACAGCCATCTGTAGACTTTATGTGCGGTGTTGTGAGTTTATTTTCTCACTTGTTGCGGCAGTAGAGGGCCATGCACAGCGTTCCCAGGAGGCTAATTGCCATGGCGATGGATGTGATTGACAGCACCTGTCTCTTATACACCTCTTTGCTCTCTGTGGAGAAATAAACAGAGGAAGAAGTCACATTAATGTTTGAACAACAGACCCTCGGGGAAATAAAGCTATAGATCATGCACGTGTTTGCTGATACGTGTTTATGCGAGAGACCAAGGAAGGGAGAGGAAACAGTGGGCTGTGCATCTGTGCGAGTGTGTATATCTGCAGACATCCCACAGTCAATATTCACACAGTCCTCACCCTAACGCAGAATTAAACATGGGTTTGAGATTTGCACTTACCCATTTTTAATTTCTAACGGTGTTGTTTACAGCACCCAAACAGCCATTTTAAATCATTGAACAAGCAGTTGTGGTGCAACAGCTCTCTTAGGCTTTTTTGTATCTGTCTTGCAGATTCTTACAAGTGTAATTACTTTTGCGTAAACCAAATAAAATTGAAATAAAACAGCAATAAACAAACACGCTTTTACAACTCCCCAGCAACACTTGCTATTCTTAGTTACCACACAGCCTTTCGGCTCATTTTATCAGCTCTCCCACATAGAGTAATGGTCCGACAGACACAAGACACTGCTTTTGAAATGGATGCCACATGTAATGGAGCCTGAATACATGGAGACAAGAAGAGTTATGGTGCGGAGGAACGCCATTAGTGGAGAAAAATGGAAGCTGTCTTGTTTGTTCCGAACAAGTAAATCATAGTTGCCTTCAGATACATTAATAGGCAATCAATCAAGTTTTATTTAGCAAGGCTCAGACCTTGGAAAACAATGACGATGACAGGTGTTGAGGTTTTACGTTGAGGTGATTGAGACAAATTTTCACCATGGATGGGCACGAATGGCCACTTTAGCGCAAAAAAAATAATCACCACTCACAAAAATCACAGCCGCGAGCTGAGGAATAAAACCGCAACACAGCTGCAGCCACTACGTTTTGCTCAAGGGCATCCTGACAGCAGTCAGCGAGGGAGAGTGTTACTAATTCACAACCACATCAATATTTTTAAGCCTGTCAGGGAATTTAAAACAGGGATCTCTCGGTCCAAGCATTTCACAGCAGCCTTTAAGCTATTGTGTACCCCACAGAAATCGCACAACCGGTCGTACATGCAATATATCATTTATAATCCCTAAAAATAACAGATGTTGCAGAACCTATTAGTGTCTTTTCGGTACATTTTTCCCTTCTCCTCTGTGCCATTATTTCTCTCCCTCCATCTATGTCTAAATTATGTCCGGGGCCAGTGCTGTTTAGATGCTGCTAATCAGGCTGCAACAGATTTGCTCATTGGCTACAATTATGTCAGTAGAGGGAGCTGGGGCACATTCGGTTGGCTGCAGGGACGGCAGAGCAACAGACACGGAGGCAGGAGACCAAGACGAAAAGCAAAGGTGAGGAAAAATCAACCAGCCAGGTGCTAGTAAGGAAGGAAGATGGATTTTTATCTGATAAATCCAGCGTATTGACTGATCTGGCTGCCACTGTTTAGCCTTTTCAGAATTTACAACATGCCTGAAGAAAACTGGGTGGTAATTAATGTGTGTAGGGACAGAAATATATGAATACATGCATTCACAGCTACGAGTTGAGTAGAGAAATGGGCAAAACTTCAGTATATCACACACTGTCTGGCTTATATTTACATATGCATACAGCATTTCAAGTATTTGGTTAGTCATAAATATGTTTTTGGCTTGTCCAAGGTCACGCAATACCTTAGATTCCCCTCCCACGTGCTTATTTGGTCACACTAGCTGTACACACACACACACACAACAAAAAAACACCCTCTCGTGATATGAATTAATCATATGGCTCATGAGAGGGAAAGTATGTTCATGTTCCATCTGTGGAGCCGTGAGGTCACATCTTCTATTACTTTCCACTTGAAACCTCCACTTCTGCACTGCAGAGCCCTGCCGGCCACTTATTCACAGCCACATTATAGAGAAATATGATCAATATTTTACACTAAAAGTGGCAGCGGCAGTAATATAGAAGGGCTGCTGTGACCTTTTTTGTATGTAGTCATATACATTCATAGCGTGTTTACAGCTGCTATACACTCCGCACAGTTGAGTGTGCCAGAAAGATAAGCCGGTAAGAAATGGAGAAAGAGTTGGAGAAATACAATTTAAGTGGGCTTATGTGAAATAACTGAATGGGAAAATAAAAATGAAAAACTGTGCGCATTTCCTACTTAAAAACAAAACAACTCAGATTTTGTGTGCCGACTCTTTCAATCATTATCCAAAATGATTGAGTTGAGCTTCATTATGAGAAATGACCAGCTTTCTGTTACATCATACAACATGCACACCTATGTCCTGAAGAGCATGGATGCTCAAAATAAGCACAAACAATTACAGTGCAATCAAATAGCGGGTGAGAGCACAGTCACAGACACTCACACACAGAGGAGACTAAAGTCTGGCGACAGAGAGAGGTGGCATTTTGACAGCATATCTCTCAGGCATACTGACTCTGAGCCCTGATGAGATGGCTGAAGTCTGCCTGGTGGAGTTCATGACATATAAACAGAAACAGTGGACAATAAAATGCACTTGGCAGTTCTCCAGCACACACATTTCCATCAGTAGTGGCCCTCTCCTTTGGAGTGCTTTTGAGCCAAGTCCATTAGGATCGACTCAGTTTTCCCCTCAAAAATCACTGAAAGTTAAAAAAAACCAAACAAACAAAAAAAGCTCTTGTGCATTAAGAGATTTCAATTTTTTTTCTATCCAGGCAGTGTTTGCACATTGAATCTTACCCTTATTTTAGTGACAAAGGGTGCCAGATTAGTGAGTAATTCAAGGATTTTAATCTAATACCAAACATATGGACAAGTCAGGCAGCTGGCAGGCACCGACACTGTCAAGGACTGTTACAGATATTAGGTGAAAGACTATTCAGTTGTATTTCATTTGTACAATTATGGAATAAACTGTGGCCTGGAGTTTGAAGGTAGTAGAATTTAATGCTGATTGGCAGCACATTGGATTCAGTTCAAAGTTTATATTGTTGCAGAATTTGGATGATTGATTGGTCAAACAGTCAGTGTTGGCATACTAGCATAGAAGCTACTGATCAACCAGGTTTTGAGACTACCAGAAATGGAGGTAATAGAAAGGATGGACTCGGCCCCTTTGATGTTACTCATTGTTTGTAGACTTTTGCTGTGAAGCCTCAACTCTGCTGTTATGTTGTTATGTTGCTGGAAAGAGAAGTGACCATAATTGCATGAAAAGTTCCAATGCAAGTTATCAGCAAAGGCTAGCAAATATGACTGAGAATGTGCATCTAGACACTGTATGGTAGCATTGCACATCGAGCTAATAGTGCTAAGTACAATAAAAATAAAATACTAGAATTTCTCTCATGAGAACTGGAGCACTAACTTCTTAGATGAACTGATGGGACAGTTAACGATGCAACAAACCATAATGTTTGTCAGACAAAACTCCAAAAGACACCAATACCACAAACAGGGTTTAGCAATGCAGTTCAGCAGCTTGAATTTTCAGACCCCCTAGGGCAGTGTTTCGCAACCACTGGATGTGCCGCGAGAAATGATCAGGTGTGCGGTGAAAGATTATCCACCTGATTGGTACTCTAATCCAGCCGTCCCCAACCTTTTGTGTGCCACGGACCGGTTTACGTCTGACAATATTTTCACTGACTGGCCTTTAAGGTGTTGCGGATAAATATAACAAAATAAAACCAGTACAGGTGACAAAATAAGAAGATTTATTCACAACACATGGGAAAAGACCCAGGGAAACCGAGTTAATGATAAACATCATTGAAAAATAACAATAAAAACCCTGAAAACCATACATTTTACATCCGAGCCTCAACTCTCGTGGCCCGGTACCAGTCTGTGGCCCAGGGGTTGGGGACCGCTGCTGTAATTGACCAGCGTGAGTAATGGGCAGAACAATTATATTCTTTTCCACTAGAGGGCAGTACAACTTCTTACTCCAATTAAACGGGTTACCAACTGCCAGTAAAACAGAAGAAGACGAAGAAGAAATGACATGGTCATGCTGCAAGTGAGACAACACAGCATGTCATAGCAAAAGATAAGTGTTTCAAAAAGAAAAAGTAGTCAGTCTGACCTGAGTCCTGGAGAACATTCGGACCCAGATGAAGGCTCGTGCATGAGTGAGAAAAAAAAAAGGTATACTGGGGACAAAGCGAGCCAATTCCGCTATACCGGCTTCACGGAGAAAAATGATCAATATGCTTTTTGCGACATTTTTGTTTGGTGGTGTGCTGTGTGATTTTCTAATGGGAAATATGTGCCATGGCTGCAAATGGTTGGGAAACACCGCTCTCGAGGCCTTCACCTGTTCCATTTTAAGCCTTAATAAAACCCCTGTACATGGGACATAGGAGTCGATGGAGACCGACTCGCAGTGGCCATTCAAGCAACTGTTTTGGCATTGGTTCTTGGCTTCATCTAAAACAGGTAAAATGGTACCAACCTTGAGACAAAGCTGCAGACTGTTCACCAACAATACAATCAGAACAAACAATGAAAAAGAAAACAGTGATTTAAATACGTTTAACACACAACTGTAGATTGATTCATTTTCAAAAGCCCAAATAAATTCTGATATTTAAAGGTTCAGCCCTATGAGAATGCTGTTTTGATCCTTTAAAGGTAGTATTTGGTTCCATAATGATGAGATTAAAAAAAACCTTTTTTATATCATAATGTACATTATGCAGTTCCATTTTGATTCTTAAGTCTTGATAACAAATTTGTCTTCATCTTATGCTCCACATTGTTTTATCAAGTTAGATCATTTATTACGAGTCCATGTCAATGACAGCTCGGTTGCCCATTGTCACGGGCCGAGACGGTTACATAAAGTGCACAAGAAGAGTTTGTTACTGTCAAAGCGCGGCATATAAAGATGAGCATTCTGATACCAACGATGCTCTGTTTATCACATGCCCCCAGTCTAGGCCATGATAAATGTCATGATCATTAAAGACTGACATGGATGGATGAATGGAAGGAGTGACATAAGAAAAAGCAAAGATCAAAGGATGCAGACAGAGTGTGGGATTATGTTGCCATTTCTCCGCAGCTCTGAGCATTAGAATTTCCATGTGCCGCAGCACAGACTGCTGATGGTGGATAAAACCTTTATTATGCAGGCCTGCCGTGCTAGAGTAAACATGCTCTCTTGGCTGGTCACGGTTCTTTCCTCTATTACTTGGATAGCTTTATTCACCCATTTACAGACTGAATCTATTTAGGTGACTGGAGATATTGTTATCGCTGGCAATTTTCTTTCTTTCTATCACTTTTTTTTCTTGCTTCTCATAATATTCTCTCCTGTCCCACAGCCCGGAAGATGTTACTGTAGCTCAGTATGTGCTGGTAGTAGCCATTCTTCTGTGTGCTGCCTGCCGTTTGGCTTCTTACTGGCACTAAAAGGAGAGAGCTCATCGCCCCGGCTTTTCCTGGCTGGTCCTTCTAGTGTGGCATGAAATTGATTTTAACAAGCACTTTGTTTGGATCCACCATCAAGCACCACAGATTCTTTAACCCTTCAAATTCTCATGCCCCAGTGCCTGAATGCTATGTTTTTGTCTGCCTGTTTTTGGTTTGGTTGGTTTACGGATAGATTTGCATAACAATTTTACTAAAGGCTGACTTCAGCACAACTAAAGGATAATTAACTTTGATGAATCTGGATGCAGAAGCTTTTTGGATGCATTATTCATCAGTGTCAGATGACGATAGCAAATAACAGGGCCAATTCTCCCATGGCAATTTTCTTAAAAAATAATGGGACATAATACGGAGTATTTATTTATTTTTTTATTACTAAAAATTCTCTAATCCTGAACCTATAGGAAAAAAAGGTAATGTTTCTAGAAGCAACACCGATTTATTCAAAAAGAGCCAAGTTGCACCACGAGGAATTCAAAACCCTTCACAGAAAATCTCAGTATAATAAAAATAAATGAAATTGTGATAGAAAAGGGATCTCTGGGAAGACACCGGAGTGATTGCAGTTTATAAATTCCTCTCTGTCTTTCTTCCCTTGTGTTACTTATCTCCTTTCTCTTCTGTCATACCAAACAACTCGGGCTTAATATTTAGCATTCTCAGTGCATTTTAGTTCTCGGCTTACCAAAGTTGAGTGAGTGATTTAAAAAGTTTTTCTACCTCGCCAGTTTCTATCACGATGTGAAGTAAATGACAGAAAGAAACAAATGCGTCCAGCTAGGTCTGTTCGCCTTTGCTAACCAGCCTCCTTCCAGCACAATCACTCGACGAACCCTCTGGAAGGAAATTGAAAATCAACATGACTTAAAATACATCTACTGCCCTTCAAAAGTAGCTGCTTGTAACACTTTCTTCAAACATTGATTTACAAGTCAGTGCAAAAGCTTCCAGTCACAGCTCAGTCATATTAGAAATATTGATGACCACATGACTGACTGACTGGATGCTGTCAAATTTGTCAACTTCTGCCAAGTAACCAGAAAATATATTAAGAGGAAAACTGGATCAAAGAATTCCTGAAGGTGGTCTCGGCTCAGGGCTTCAGGCTGTGATGTCCTCGGAGGAGAGATTTCTCCTTTTAACCCCAGAAACTGAGTCTCTTGGAGGGGAGAAGTTCATTCTCTATAAAACAGACTTAATAAACTGATCCGTAAGGCCAGCAATGTTGTGGGGATGGAGCTGGACTCCCTCAAGGTGGTGTCGGAGAGGCGGATGCTGTCCAAGATAAAGACAATGTTGGATAACACCTCCCACCCACTCCATGACATGTTGGTCAGTCACAGGAGCTCGTTCAGTGAGAGACTGAGATTACCGAAAAGCACCACTGAACGACACAGGAAATCATTCCTGCCTGTGGCCATCTCCCTGTACAACGCATCCACTTAACACACTGTTTGCTGCTACAACTACACATGTTTCTTTTCCAAATATTTATTTATAAGTGACTTATGTATGTATGTATGTATATATATGTATATATTGTACTATTCTTAGTTAGCGTATTGTCTGTCTTGTCTTAATGTTGGTTTAAAATGGAGCACTGTAACAAAAAATAATTTCCCCCAGGGATCAATAAAGTATTCTGATTCTGATTCTGATTCTGATTCTGAACAGGCACAAAGCTTCAAGTTATCTGTAAAACTAACCACAACTGGGTTAAGATAAGATAACCTTTATTATCCCACACGTGGGAAATTTGTTTTGCTACAACAGAAAGTGGACAGTGCAATGTTATATAGCAAAATATATATAGCAAAAATTAAAACATCCATCCATCCATCCATCTTCATCCGCTTTAACCGGGGCCGGGTTGCGGGGGCAGCAGCCTAAGCAAAGAGGCCCAGACCTCCCTCTCCCCAGCCACTTCCTCCAGCTTATCCGGGGGAACACCAAGGCGTTCCCGGGCCAGCCGAGAGATATAATCTCTCCAGCGTGTCCTGGGTCTGCCCCGGGGCCTCCTCCCGGTGGGACATGCCTGGAACACCTCACCCAGCAGGCGCCCAGGGGGCATCCTTGTCAGATGCCCGAACCACCTCAGCTGGCTCCTTTCGATGTGGAGCAGCAGCTGCTCTACTCTGAGCCCCTCCCGGATGTCCGAACTTCTCACCCTATCTCTAAGGGAGAGGCCAGCCACCCTTCGGAGGAAGCTCATTTCTGCTGCTTGTATCCGCGATCTCGTTCTTTCGGTCACTACCCACAGCTCGTGGCCATAGGTGAGGGTAGGGACGTAGATCGACCGGTAAATTGAGAGCTTCGCTTTTACACTCAGCTCCCTCTTCACCACGACGGACCGGTGCAGCGTCTGCATTACTGCAGCTGCAGCCCCAATCCGTCTGTCGATTTCCAGCTCCCTTCTCCCATCACTCGCGAACAAGACCCCGAGATACTTGAACTCCTCCACTTGGGGCAGGAACTCATCCCCGACCCGGAGTGGTCACCCTTTTCCGGCTGAGAACCATGGCCTCAGATTTGGAGGTGCTGATCCTCATTCCCGCTGCTTCACACTCGGCTGCGAACCTTTCCAGTGCGAGCTGGAGGCCCTCACCCAATGAAGCCAACAAAATTAAACCCCACATGTTAATATTTACTTGTTTGTATGGCAAAGAATGCCAAGTTTGACCAACACATTCTCATCTTTGGAGTCAAGTACTGCCGTTCTGTCAGCAGCTGCTGGCATCACAGAGACACGCTGGCAGAGGCAACATTGGACACAAAGAGATAAAAGTTCTCTTTTAAAAGAGTGACAAAGTCTGCCTGAGGGGCGGCAGTTTCAAAGTCATGGGTTTGTGAGTCAGACCCTGTCATGTTTGGGTGATTTGTGTTTTGCACTCATGGATTTCTTTTACTTTTGCTCACTTTTTACATTTGTTTTCAGTCGCTGGTAACATTTATGGTCGGGAATAAATGTGTCGCTTCTCGACAGTTGTCAAATGATGCTTACGGCTACCCCATGTGTTTAAATGTGACTTCGTTGCTGTTTATAGTGATGCCAGTGACATCTGGTGTAGGTTGGGGCCCAAGATTACATTTTTTTTAATCTCATCTCAAACACTAATGTCTTCATGCTAGAGCTCCCTGCAATCCCTCAAACCTTTTACTTGAATGTTAAATTTACTCCAAACTAAAAATCTGTTTATTTATTATTAAGGGCGAGTTTCTCAGCAGCAACTGAGATTGGTCCTTTTTAATCCTCAGATCAGAGCCTTTTTGGTCAAATGGTATCTATAAATCATCCTGTTGTTGATGCAATGTGTCTTAGAGTGAAATAACGATTTGCTATCACTTGCTATTGACAGAAAGGATGGGGCAGTTCAAGTGACAGTTTGTAGTTTAATCTACTATGTAAAGTATATTTTCTCACTTGCATTAATGACAATAATCTGTGACAAAGAGCATTACAGTAGGTCTGTGCATTTCTTTCCTTCAAAGAGCTTCCAAAGGCACAGACACTGACACACCAGGATTGAGTGTGGGAGGTTCTTATCTAGCCGCTGCTTAACACAATGCTGGGGGAAGACGTTGGCAGGACTAGAGACGTCAGCTCGGCAATGAAAATGTGGCAGCCTGAACAATGTTGCAGAAGCATAAAACCTCTCGCTGAATATAAATGGGGAAACCTGCAAGATAGCTCTGTAGAAAATATCATCTGTCACTGCCAAGTTTGCATAGTCTAAGCAGGTTTTCTAAAAAAAGCTTTACTTCGTTTGACTGCTTAGGCAGCGATCGGGCAGCTGAAAGAGATGCAGCAGTGCTTGTTCTTGTGAAATTTGACTTTGAGCATGTAGATGCTGTAAAGCCAGGCAAGAGGAAGAGCATTTTCCTTGATACTACAGAGTTTTTTTTTAACCTAAAGAGGACACATTTTGAGAGAGAGTGAGGGGCTCTGGTTAACAAGTTTCATGTCGTTAACTAGCGCTTCTCAGCTGTGATACCCGACACAGAGTCCGCGAGAGCCAAAACCGGGAGCGAGCAGCTTGGCGAAGACGAGGTGGAGCCGCTGGCATCTATCCTTCACAGCCTCGCAGCGTGTGCATGGGAAACGCACACTAACATTCAACACACAATCGCTGGAAGGATCTCATCAAACTCACATTAGGGCTTCAGACACACACTTTGAGCATGTGCCATGCATGCGCACACATACCCACACATACTAATGAGGAGTGCGACTGGTAACGGTGCCAACATCACAAAAACTCCCTCACTGCACCCTGCACGCCTCTCTGTTCTCACTGTTTCCAAGGAGACTGCAGCACATTGGTATTCTGGTGGGACACTTCATGAGCAATTGTGAGAAAAAGAGAGAGATAGTGCAAGAGAGAGAAAGAAAGCAGAAAGATAGAAATGGTGCGGGGAGTAAAGATACGTAAGTACATATGTGTAAGGAGGATAAAAACAGATTAAGACAGCGTGTAAAATACAGTGCAGCACGCACGGTTGACGGCAGCTAATATGTTAATGTATAACTATAGATATATTTGTATTCACCACAGCTTTCCTGATTACATTTCAAATTATGTCACAGTGCCATATGTAATTAGACACATCCAACTTATGCCGTTTGCTGGCTGTTATGAACAATTTGTTCTGTATCTGAGCCCTCAGAGTGTATTGTTTATCCAATATGAAAAGCGGTGATGTTTACAGTTATGACTCAGACAGATGCAAGACAAGAAAAGCTTCCTTACCCATAAACTCGATGCCCAAGTGATCTGTTGTTTCACGCAGCAGGACGGAAGAAGGAGAGAGAGAGAGAAAAGAAAACAGCTTTTATTAAGAATTGCGTACAATAGCATTGTGTGTTATGTGTGTAAGTCATCTGTTGTCACAAGAGGTCAGAAGACACATGTTAGTAAAATTACACAATAAATGACACACATGCGTGAGGACCCTCAGAGATAATAATGCTGGATCTGAACTAACCTCGTGCTTAAAGGCCCAGAACTCTTTCAGTCGGGTTCACGCTATGAACAACGCAGTTGTTTGAAAAAGTTGTTATATCCTCTCCCATGCACAAATCAAGAATTATTAACATTTGAACAGATGTCTGATGACAGTGTTGTGGGCTTTGCTTGTGTTTCCTGCACCCTGTCAGTCAAATCGGATCAAACCACAGACCAAAGGAATCACAGTAACTGGGATCCTAAGCGATAAACTTGGCTCAGAGATTTGAATCTGTCAGTATCATTTTATACTTTACTCGGTTTACTCGGTGGAGAAAGAACACTTCAGTAGCCTCACATGTAAGTGGTGTTATTTACTGTCATTTTGTACCAATGAGAACCAAACCAAGCAGAGATCTTAGCAGAACTACTACAGCTCACACTGTTCCAGCTCTCAGGCTTTCCTTCCAGACTAATATTTTCTTCATCACTTCATTCAGATAAAATGCTTTCTAATCTTTTACCTACAGCTCAGATTTCTGACCTTGACATTTCTGCAGACACAAGTAAAATCGACAGATGCTGGAAAAAGGCTTCAAGGCCACCAATAGAATCCACTCGTTACAAAGAAGAGAGAAAAAAAATCACTATCAGTGTTCATCCACAGCCTAAAACTGTCTAGTTTTGACTCTGAACAAACACATTTTGTCTTCACCAAATTGCGATCACAAATATAGAAAAGTGTGACTTAAATCTTTCCTGCCTGTTGGCATCTGGCTTTACAATTGGTCCCTCTAAAGCAGCGGTCCCCAACTCCCGGGCCTCGGGTCCGTGAGTCGTTTGGTACCGGGCCGCGAGAGTTGAGGCTCAGGTGTGAAATGTATGGTTTTCAGGGTTTTTATCGGTTTTCAGCGTTATTTTGTTATCGTTTTTATCATTAACTCAGTTTTCCTGGGTCTTTTCACGTGTGTTATGAATAAATCTTCTTTTTTTCGGTACCGGTACTAGTTTTATTTTGTTGTATTTATCCGCGACACCTTAAAGGCCGGTCTGTGAAAATATTGTCGGGCATAAACCGGTCCGTGGCGCAAAAACCACGGTCCGTGGTTGGGGACCGCTGCTCTAAAGTACACAATGCAATACTTGCACCCCCTTAAAATCACATCCTCTACAGAGAAAATTACAAAGTCAATATAAGAGGGGGCACCTCAGTGTCAACTATATATATTTAATTTTGTGTAATACATTGGGATATTTATAATTAGAGGCATTTGTATTTATTTTGTAACTTTGTTTAGTTAATTGAGTTAATTAGTTCATTAATTATTCTATTATCTAATCATAGTTAGAAAATGTTAACCAATAAGACACAAATCAATTAAACTTTTCAACATTTCAGTCATTAGTGTTGATTTCTACCAAAGTACTGACTTGGCAGTAGTACCAAACCCAGGTCTAGTAACTTCAGCTGTTTTATATGTTACACGATGCACTGATAGAACTTATTAAATACAATGTTTGATTGGCTTTTATTTACTTTAAATCGCTCACGCTGTTTTCATAACACTAACCAAAGTACTTTCCTGACTCTAACCACTCAATCCATTCAAAACCAAACAGTTCTGTACCAGTCATGCTGCACTTAAGTATAAACTAGAGAAACAAATTAGCTGTATCAGAGTGTATTTAGATGAAAAATGCACATTTAAACACATAAAAATATCACAGCCAACCAGCACACCTGCGAACTCATCGAAATGAATAATAAATTGAGGATGAAATTCATTCACAAACTTGAGCTCAGCCACGGTTACAGCAGATCAGCGGATCCTGCTGCCAACCCCCATCTGCTACTGGCTCAGCTGATACAGCTGACACATGCAGATGGTAAATATCACGTTAATAAAACCAATTCAAGCTTCTTTCGCCTCCTCACAGTCGACTTCACAGAAGTGGAAATTTCAAGATTAGAGTTGAAAATGTCTTTTGAGAAAAAAGTCGAAATGTGGAAATTATTGTTGTTGTTTCAGGACAAACTGCCATGGCTGCCATACCTTCTATACGGTCCTCATCTCAGTACTAGAAATCAAGGAAGAGGCATGAGGAGAGAGGATTTGAGGCAGGAGGCATTAACAAAATGAGACATCCTTGCTTCTGAGCTGTCATTTTAAGACAGTGTCAGTGTAGAATGAGGAGTGCACAGCTTCTTAATCGGTTCATTGTGGGGTTTTTAAGACTACTACTGTTATTTATGATCTCTGTCAGATGAGCATGACAGTGTTCATGAAAACAAACCGTTTATATTCAATTCCCAGTGTGACACAGTGTGACAAGAATGCACACATAATATATTTTTCTTCCTTTAGTCATCACACCCACAAATGTTGAAGGGTAGAGATGATTTCCTTTGATAACCAACACAACCAGTGAACAATAAACACATGTATTTGTAAAATCCTTCTACCACCATGCTTTAAAGATTCCAGCTGTTTGGCACAGCTGTTTTGTATGACATGGTTGAAAAGACTTTCTCAAGGTGCACCTGGTCATCCTCGATATCCTCGTCTTACAACTCTTCTCTCTATTGATTGCTCCCGTCTCCAGATACATTTTAGAGCCCGATCCCGATATCCATCTTAAGACCTAAGCACAAGAGCATCACAGAGGGTACCTAACGTCTCCTTTGTATACAGCTGTGAAGTCCAAGAGCACTTTAGCACATGGCTTTACACACTTTACTGACTATCTAAAGGGATGGAGACTGCATGTGTTTTTAAATATATTCAAAGCTCTTTTCTTATAGCAAGAATGACAGGTACCTCATTCTCTCTAGTATTTTTGTCATGTTTCTTTACTAAATAAAACTTGAAAAACAAGAATGTACAAGCATGGTTTTTGATAAAACATGCTGCATTCCTGTAATTTTATGTCACCTTTCATCCTGTAACCCTCAAGGAGTCTTCTTTGTATACAGTTTTCTTTTAATGCCTGTGTGGCATCCCTTAGTAGTGTAACAACGCTGTGAACTGAGGGTAAATGCATATGGTAAAGTCTGCAGAAATGCAGACTTACGAAAGTGTGCATGAAGGGCTCGAAATGTTTCTTGTGGTGCCCTTGCACACTTTGACAATGGTACAGCCCTCAATAACTTACTGTAACAGTGACTCAGTGTGGACACTGAGACTGAGCTGACGAGATGAGACGTTCTTGAAGGTGATTCACAGAGTGAATGAGGACAGAGGATAGAGGAGACAGGAAGGCAAGGAACAGAGAAATGAGAAAAGCCCTCTCTCCATGCGTGTCTGTCTGGGTGAAGTTCCTGAAACTGACCAATCAACTGGCACATCTGAAACTCATCCTCTCATTAAGATCCAGCAGTATTTGAACCTTAAATTTCAGCCTGTTCAGTCCTTCTACATGGCACTGACACTGCAGCTGAACTAGCTGTAGTCTCTAGTCACAGTTTGCAGTCAAGTTGTCTCAAAGTTATGCCTTCTTTCTGTGTCATGGGTTGCTCTCCATTGCTCATCAGTGTGCCAATTGCCTTGCACGCTTTCCACCATCATCTCTTCCTGGATAAAGCCTGCCTGTCTGACTCTCTGCTCCAATCAACGCCCACCAGCCAGCCTTTCTCTACGCTCTTCCCACTGGTTCTCCTGCCAGCTCTAACCAGCCGTGTACCAAGCCTCGTCTGCTTCCACTCCAAACTATCGCTACTGATGCAACTTCTCACCAAAGGTGGCCAGTGTTGCAGGATTCCATTAGTAGTAAAATAATACAAAAAGATCTGTTATTTTTAACCATTTCTGTTTCTTATTTACAACTTTGTGCTTTTAAAGAGCAGAATTTCTTATTTCATCCCTAAAAATCGGTTCATGACTTCCGTGAAAAAAAACCCACTGCACAAATAGTCAAGTAAAATGACACCTCTGATTAGATCCAATTTCAAATGATCACTCTCACACTGCCACATATTATACAAGGATAACAGACAGGAAAAACTCCTGTCACCGACTAGTAGACATAATCTGAAGGAAGTGCAGATGTCTGTGGTGTTACCGATGGCTTCTCTCGCACTGACAGTGACTTTATCTCCTCAGTGGCCCTGTCCTACATCTTAGAGTGGGTGAGCTGGTCTTTCTAATGCGAAAATCTCTGTCCAATCTGCCCCCAGTCTTATCGGGCAATGTTAGCACAGATGTAAGCGGATCATTTTTCACTTTGCCGGTGACCCAGAGACCTCTCTCCAATGCCTTCTTGATTTCTCCTTTCAAAAAAGCCTGTGATGCAGGACATGAGGAGGTGAACGAGATAAACAGTGCAGTAAAAGCTTTTGGAATAAGCTGCATTTTACCAAATATTTGGCAACTGTTTTTAATTCCCAATTTGACATCAGAGAGGTTTATTTATATATTTATTCATTGATTTTATTAAAAAAATGCACAATGTTTTTCTTTATTTGCAATTCTGGTAGACAGTTAATCTCCATTTCTTTCTATAATGACACACGTGCACGTATATTTTTAGCATCAGTGACCTCGCTGATATCTGCACAGCTACAAGAAAATGATGGTGTGATCTGTTCTTTGAAATTCTGCACTTTTTCATCCCTTTGGGTAGAGCTATAAGCGCTGTTGCTGGGTTGGAAACTCAATTTCCCATGGAGCTCAAAGAGAAGAGACTAACACTAAAGCTGCCAAGGTTTGGGATTTCATTTTCTGTATAGCTTGGTTGGTAGAGTATATATCAGCACCGGCACTGTCAGGATATAAGACTTAGTTCCCACTGGGGCTGGCTATACTCAAGATGTATGCACTTCTGCTACTGTAAACCACATTAGCTGGAAGAACCCACAAGGTGTTGTAAGTTAAATACTAGAGCAGGGCGATATGACCAAAAATATTTATCACGTTATACATTTGAAAATTTGCGATAACGACATAACTGACGATATAATTGACACTAGAAAAAATACTTTACAACTCCACAACTTTAGTGCAAAAAACCCCATCAATGTATGTTCACTTAAACAAGCAGCTGTTTTTTTATGTGCATTAAAGTTATATAAAAATGTAACAATGCAAATTCCTCGCTGACAGTTTAACCAAAAGGCATTTCCAGTGGAAACTGGCCGACATATCCTCAGCATAACCATGTATAATATCCACAAAACTTAAAAAGAGGTTAAACACACAATACGGTAATATTGTGTTGAAGCACAGTACGTATCACTCCGCGAGGCTCTTGCCTACGATAGCTGTAATGCTCCGACAATCCATCAAGCGGTGCGGCTTCGTAGCTTAGCAAAGTCGCACTAAAACATTTGACAGATTTTCGAGCGCCGTGTACGACATAAAATCATTTCGAGGTCAGTAAGCACAACCAGAGTTCATACATAAGGCACACGGAATTATAAGGGGCTCTGTCGATTTTCAGAAAAATCAAAGGATTGATTTTAAGTATGTTGTATTTTCCAAACAACACGGTAATAGCGACGGCCTGCTAGCATGCTCTACCAAAAATAATGCTTTGTGTGACGGACGAAGGCTAAACCAGTTCCACATCACTGAAGCTGCAGCATTTTTACAAACCAATTCTGGTTCATCTGTTTCATTTAACGATCCGCTTTCGCTCTTCTCATTCTGTGTCGCCGCCATGTGCGTATGTAAACAAAGGCACTGCGCATGCGCGCTTTACCCATATTCTATCACGATATGTCATTTTCCTATTGTTGCCCAAAATTACACCGGTATTACCGTGAACGGTATGATATAGCCCAGCCCTAATAAATACTATGCTCTGCAGGAACGGCCGCACCTGATGTCACATCTGATCGGAACAAGACATCTTTTCATTCATTCATTCATTCATTCATTCATTCATTCATTCAAAAAAAAGTAATCTCTAAGAAGCATTATCAAAGAGAGGAGCTTAAATACACACAATCAAAAAATGTTGCAGATGTGGAAGAATTGTGAGGCTCCAAAACGTTGGCCCCCTGTTGTAGTGTGAGAGAAACTCACAGTTGACCGTTGTAATAACCTTTCATATAAAGATAATTGGATACATTTTCTGATCTTTAGCTTTCAGTGTGATGGCTGCTACAACCTGCACCTACTAACCAAACAACAGAAATGAAGAAACTTCTAGCTGGTATCATCATAACACATGTAACAAATGCAATGCAAAGAGAGATTGCTGCAATCTCTAGATTGAGTTTGTAATATTATCTTACAATTGATAAGATGCAAATCACAAAACACAACTTGCAAAAATCTTACAACGTAGAGACGCTGAAGTACAACTTCCATATTTGAGGACAGGGAAAAGAGGATGTGAAGGACATCCAGAATATTTTGTTTGATGAAATGGTCAAAACTGCAAATGAAGGCTGACAGCTGAAAGTACTGATTCTGAGGAGGAAACAAGAAACAAGACAAAATCCATTTCTAATTTTGTTCCCAATGATAGCATTTTGCAAAAATATGATATATACAGTGTATAAAAGGTGAATCAGCTTTAAGATAAAATAAAAATCATTTTTAGTAGAGGCAAAAAAAATGCCACAGTGCAGGTGCTTCTTATTTTCAAGAGTATTATTTAAACACAGCCAAAGCTGCTGCCAAACCACAATTAGGACGAGTATTTTTTTCTATAATTGAAAAACCAATGTATTCGTTTAATTCTGCTCAAGTGCTGTTGAAAACAAAAATGAGACAATGTCCTTCAAGCTTTTAGTCCTTTTCATTTGTTGTCTCCTGGGAAAATAAACCAAGCATCCCCCCCCTCCCCGAAAAACGTAAGAAAGTGGAAACTCCCCACTGTGTGTGTGTGTTTGCAGCCTGAGGAGTAGGCAGGTGTGGGTGGCAGGGAGTCTTCAGCATGTTGCCCTACTTCCTCTCCCTGTGGGCACTCATATGTTGACAGGGATGGTGTGTGTGTGTGTGTGTGTGTGTGTGTGTGTGTGTGTGTGTGTGTGTGTGTGTGTGTGTGTGTGTGTGTGTATTTCCACCTCTGGAGTGAGCTTGACAATGGAAGACAGATTAGCTGACCTCCACAGGGACACACACACACACACAAACACACACAGTTGTTTTACAGACTGCATTAATTTGAATTCACTACCATATACATCATAAGGCATTAAAATAATGTAAAGAATAGATTTAGGGTTGCTGATTAATTAAGCACAGGACATAACGGGGCATGAACTCCACGTACACAAAAGAGGAGTGCAATCAGAGTATCTTTTATTCCTGACTGAAACATGATGAGCATAGCCTGGCTGTCTATTCTCCTCTCGTAAAAGCGGTGACCATGGTTGGGTCCTTGCTGTTGAAAAAAAAAATCCAAATGTAGCCTTTATCAAAGTAGTGAAAGTAAAAGTGAGTTAAGAGAAAAAAAAATGATAATAGGATTTTTAATCAAAAGGAGAAAAAAGTCAAAATGAACTCTTCTAGAGTTACTCATCTTGTGATGGATGCAGATTAAAAGCTGTAATACTGTCTGACTGAATTTAACTCATTAGGGCACTTTAATTGACGGTTTTAGGATGTATCTGCAGGACTACCTAATTTTCTTCACATCTTAGCCACTGATGAGGGAAATGTCTCTATTTCCAGTCATGTTTATTGTTGAGCTTGTGACATGTTTAAGGTTGTTTCACTTCTATGAATACTTCGCAAAAGGTCGGGGACTTTGCTGATGTAAAACTGATTGCAATGTGGCTTATCTTCTTTTTAAGGTCATGTTGAGCAGCTCTGTGCCACTTCCAGTGCAGCTGCTATTTTAAGATCTGACCACTTGCACTTGTCCATCTGTGATGTGGGCTGGATTTCTTTTACTGTGTCAGAATGGTGACCCCACACTCTGAATATCATTTTGGGAAAAACAACATGTCGTGAAGTCATGACGAATCAAATCTGGTAGCAACGTAGGATGGTGAGAATTTTTTCGGTGTGAAAAAAATAGTTTTTTCAGTGTGCTGTGTGCAGAGTGACACAAACTACAAATTTGTGTGATGCAAATATTTCGTGTCAGATTCTTCAGGAAATAATACTGCAGCATTAACAGTCTGCCACTGGGGGACGAAGGAAGTATGCCCCTGGTCACGCTCCACAGCTGAGTGCTACCTTTGGGGTTGGACACTGGGAACTCTTTCACTGAAAACTGCTGTTTAGTATCTGGGTCATGACTGGAGACCATGCTCTTATCACGACTGATAATCCTCAGCATGAAAATTGATGTTGATGTCTGCTCCCTGCAAGCAGCGACTGTCAAGTTAGAAGTTTATGATGAAATCGCGAAAGCAGAAGTGGATGAGCTTACTAAAAAAGAAAGTGTAAGGGGTGCACAAGAACAACGTCAGCAAAAGGGAGATTGGAGTTTTGCTTTGTTCTTTTAATTTTTAGCATTAACTTAGTAAATTTAGTAGATTTAGCATCTAGCACTTTCTGTTTCAGTTCGTTAAGAATGTGCCATTAAGGAAACAAGACATTACTCCAGAACAAGTAGCGACGGTCTTTCCTAAATAGAGACGATACTCATGCTGCAGTTTGTCCATCTGCACTCCAGTAGACACAATATCACAATCTTCATCGTTCTTATTTCCCTCTGTCAGATAAAAAAATGAATTGTTCACAGATGGGCTTGAGGGAGCGAGTGCATCATATTCATATCTCAGACTGACTGATAGCTTCACTCTCCATGTGTGCAGAACAGAGAATACGTTACATGCTATTTCCAATTAGGGCTCAGCACTCTTTAGAGAGCAGGAAGTAAATTGATATTTGACAGATGGCGGCTCTGTAGGACTGGAGGGAAAGTAAATGATGACACTGCCTTGTCCACTATTCAGCTTTGATGAAATTCAGTATGGATAAGCCACATAATCATGTGATGCAACAGAGAATCTGGGTTTCTCAATTTGGGACTCTCTTGCTTTGCATTACACAATATTATGTCATTTACAAGTTTTTGCAGGTGTGTTTATGCGCGTTCTGTGAGATAAAAGCCTATTCTTGTGCAAAGAAGTAAACACAAAATCTATTCTTTAATGTACTTAATATAAAATTCTATATTTGTAATATTAATAGAAAAGAAAAACTTCAAAAAAGCTACTTTGAATTTAATAAAAAATAAAAAACAAAAACAACCCCCATAAATAAATATATAAAAGATGGACATATTCATTGTTTTTTTTAGCACCATCACCGCTATCTTTTTAAAAAGTTTTGTTCAGAAGTGACAACATTTAGATTAAAGGGCGGAGTGCTGATGCTAACTTGCAAGTTAGCAAGCTGCATCCGTAGACACTGTGATGTCAAAGTGTGAAATATCTGCTAATTGATGGCATATTAATAACTTACAAGAATTTCAGTCATCAAAACTGGAGCACATACTTGGACAAGTTGTTGGTTTGGTTAACCACCAAACTAGCTATGTTAATATTGCTTAACTACCAGTGCGTAAGTTTTAGAATTTACATGGGTAAGTTACATATATGTAAAATCCTCTAAAATGACTTTGTTCTGCTAACGTCATTGCTAAAACTGGACATTTTAACATAGAAGTCTAGGGGAATTGACTAGCGCTTGCTCTTAAAACACAACATTGTCAGCAACTGGGAAAATAATAGCATTCAGTCTAAAAGTGGTTTACTTGTTTTTTTCAAATTGCTTTCACACATTGCTTCAGATCACAAGTCTGCCCTGGGCTGATGGGAGGCATCCTGTTCGCTCGCTGCAGCCTGACAGATTAACGGCCGTGAGTGGAGGGTGTTTAAACATCAGCGGACTATCCGCTGAATTCCAGTCTTTGTTGAATTTAAATCCAATCTTTCACTGACCTGCTTTATCGTTTCATCATTTGTTCTCCCCGCCTCGTACCCCCTCTTCTTTTGTTGTTTTTACCCAAAGTGGTTGCTATAGTAACAAGGTATGTGCATCTTCAAAAGTGGCGGAAAGTCTTTCATCTGAGCAGTCTGCTCTGCATCCATAAAGAAGAGTGGTCCAAACAATAGGCTGGGGCTGGGGTTGCTTATTTTATGCCTTAAACACACTCAGCGAAAACTATGCACGACTGAGCAATAAAACCAAAAGTCTTGAGTCGTTTTCATTTGACCAAATTGTATGACCTGAATTATCACAAAACCCATAAAGCTGCCGAGCTATTTAACATCCTTTAGCTCACTGTTTTGGTTTAACATTTAGTTCAGCACTCTCATGAATTAACCCAACAGCTGTTTCACTCAGCAAGAGCTGATTTTTAACTAACAGACTGTGTGTATGTCACATTGAAACCAGCGATTGCATGGCAAAGCTGCATTTCTAATGCCTCTGAATTTGCATTCTTGGCCAAAGCCTTAATAAAACAAACAACCTGCAACAATCACTCACACACCTTTATGTTTCAGTAAAATGCAAACTGGTGTCTCTGTATATATTATATTTTTGAGTACAGGGGGAAAAATGACACCTTCATTCTCATGTGCTATAAGGAGCAAAACTGACTTTTATACCAGGCTGTAAACATGCTTATTTCTGCAGCTGGCTTTTGAGTCACTTTTGGAGCCTTTAGTGGCCACTCAGGGAACTACAGTTTGTGCAGTTGCTACACTGGCTTCATTTTTAGAGCCAAATAATATCCTTTTTTTAAACTTTTCAAACTGCTTTCTTTCTAGCATCTATCCTTGTCTTTTCCTGAGAAATGTATTACTTTGAAAGCTTCTGTTGGGCAGCATGGTGGAGGAGTGATTAGCACTGTTACCACACCTCTACAGTCTAGCCGGAGCATTTCTGTTCTCCTGTTCTGTCAGCATCAGTGCTCTCTGCGTACTCCTCCCACAGGCCAAAGGCATTTCATTAGAGAGGTTGGGCTAATTGGCGATTCTAATTTGCCCACATGTGTGAACGTGAGCGTGTCTCTGTGTTAGCTCTGTGACAGACTGGCGATCTGTCCAGGGCGTACCCTGGCTCTTGTCCTATGGTAGCTGGGATAGGCTCCAGCCCCACTGTGAATGAAATGGAAAAGCAGAAAAACACGAAGGGATAAAAAAGAATAACTATAGATCAAGAACACGGCAGCTTCAGATAACCAGTATCAGATGGAAATTCTTCACTATTTCAACTGTCAGACTCATCCAAACTGTTATTTTTGGTTGGGAATGCTTGTCACGCACCTCAAATAATATACAAAATGAATAGAAAAATCAGGTGAGATCTTGTTTCAGTGAATAATATATTAAAAATAATTCCCTATCCCTTCATTAATGCTGGAATGTGGCTAGTAAAGGGAATAAAGAATGCTCATTCTCTATAAACTGCACATTTTTCACCAGTCTAAACACAGTAGTGCTTTGTCCTTGCATTTGTGTTTAGCTGATGGAATTGCAGTCTTCGCTTTCATTCGACAGTGACCTCCCTCAAATTTGTACCCTGCGTACAGCATTAAAACAAAGTGACACAAAACGAGACAGAGAGGTCCAACCATAGGAGACAACAGCTTTTAAATGACGTTACTTTTGTTGCGAGGACTTGGGTTGAAATCACTTTCACTCTCAAAATTGGTTGACTGAGCCCTTTTTGAGTTGCAGAAGGACAAATTGTACACCAGGGATGTTTTTTGAAAGCCTTGAAGTTAAATGGGCCTGAAGTGTATTCACAAAGAGAACTGTTTATAAAAGCTGGAGAAAAAGTTATGCACATCCTTCCTTCACTACAGAACAAATTCTAAATGTCAAAAAATGCTGTTTAATCCAAAGTTTGAACATTTCGCATGGTGATGGGACTTTGTATTATTTAGACACTCAGTAATTGGTCCAATCTGTTAAGGCCGCTGTGCATCATCTGTGCTGTTCAACTCATCAAAATGAAGACATAAATAGTCAGCAAAACTTCTGAGTCACCGCGGGAACGCCTACAGGGAGCTGTCAGTCATCACTGGGGTCGCATCACTGACAACGCATCTTCCTCTCTAGCCCCCAGATTATAATGTACAAATCCAACCCTTGAATTACATGTTTGAAGATTCACTTTTAAATATTCCATAACACCATGTACCCTTTATATATTGTTTACTGCCATTTGTCTTCAACGGATGATATTTCCTGTTATTTTGTAATTTTTTGTGTGATTTATCTCTTTGATGTTTTCCCTTTTCATCCACATGTATCCTTGCTTGTTCTTTTTCATAGTTCCTTTCCCAATAAGGCTAGGAAAATAACCTATTCAGCTGCGGGCTGAAAGTGTAGGTGGAAGGAGTGACTCCACAGGTTATGGAAGTGGAACATTAAAAGGAAGAGAATTATAGCTCTAGAAAAAGAGTTGATGATTTGGGTCTGTTATTCAAAAAAGCATGATGTAATGTGTTGCATTCTGGTTTTATTGAGGCTCGTGACGGTACAAAAAAATCGATCCCTCTGCTTCCTTCTTTTTGTGTGACTGTTAAAAGTCATTTTAAAACTGTGATGTGTTCTTTCACAGACTTGATCTGCTTGGGCTGTCTGGTTCAGAGGGTGAGGCATATAAGGAGTGAAACAAAGAAGAAGATTTAGAGTTGTGGTTGTGGTGTCAATTTAAATTATTACCACCCATATCACAGAGAAATTCGGGTGCTGTCTAAAATGCAAATAAAAATGCAGCACAATGGTTTTAAATTCTTGTAAATCCAGATTTTATTTACGACAGAAGAAATAAAGCATCCGAGGTTTAAACTTAGACATTTAAAAAACTAGCTCATCTTTGAATTTGACGGTAACAACATGTCTCAAAGTTGGAATGGGGCCATATTTACCCCTCTGTAGCATCCTCGCTTCTTTTAACAACAGTCCATAAATGTTTGGGATCTAAAGAGATCAGCTGCTGGACTTTTGGGAGAGGAATGTTGTCCCATTGTTGTCTGATATGGAATTCTACCTGCTCAACAGTCATATTTTTCTCTTCATAATATAAAATGCTTTGAGGCGCTACATAAATAAATCAAATTGAATGATGCCACAAATGTTTTCAACAGGTGAAACTTCTGGACCTCAAGAAATTCGGGATGGAGACTCTTCTATGATGTCATGCTGTTGTAATAATTGCAGTATCCATATGTGCAAGCTGGCAACTGAAAACAAGCTGGATGGTCTCTCTTCTCTTTAGTCCAGCCATGTTTTTACAGAAGAATTTCACATTCTGTTTTGTGACTACAGATGACAGTTGTCCACTTTTCCTCAGTCCATTAGGCTTTGGTCCAGAGAAGAAGGCTGTGTTTCTGGATCATATGACCACATTGCATGGCTGAGCGAACTGTAGGTGCAGTTTTTTTTTACAGATTGATAAACCGCTGTCACAAACTCTCCTCTCTCACATGCTTGTTTCATTTGTAATCATATTACTCACCTGTTGCTAGTTAATCCCAAATTTTTTGAGACATTTTGCCGCCATCAATTCAAAATGAGCGAATATTTGTCATGAAATGTGATGTTTAAACATTGGATGCATTTCTTATATTTTATTGTGAATAAAATATGAGTTTATGAGATTTGCAAGTCATTGCATTCTGTTTTTGTTTCCACTTCCACAATCCCAACTTTTTTTGGAATTGGGGTTACATATTCTCTATGGTGTTAAAAATAAAAAACTTCAAAGGTAAGTATCTCTGAACGACCTCTCCTCAGACTTTCAAATTAATGAGTTGGCTTTCAAGTTAACTTTGTCCTAGTATAACTCACAAAACTGACGATATTTCTTTTTTATTATGAAAGATTTGTGAGGAATTCAAATTTAGCTCCCATTGCATCAGCATCCAGGCTGCTGAAAACCTGTCAAAGAGATTAATTTTATTTTGATATGATATTATATGCCAATTAGTCACCATGTAAATTGCCGTTCCCTAATTATTCTGTAATTTATCACTATTAAACATCACACAATTTTAAATGGCAGAAATATGAGCTATATTTCCCCTCAGTGAATTTACAAGCGTGTACTGTTGTCTTAAATAATCCAAGCTTTTATTTGCACTCTCATCAAGAGACTTGGAGTGCAAGGATGGCAACAAAAAATAAACATACCAATTAAAACTCAAACCAAACAAAAAATATAATTTTTGAAGACTCAGTCTGTACCATAAATTATAATCTTTGCAGATATTAAATTAAAATCAACACCTTTAAAAAGTTATCATGTGTGCTGATTAAATCACAGTTGTAGAAAAGTGAAAGGAGCAAGTGAGTTAGCCAGTATTTAGATGTAGCAATGCAAGGTTGGTAAGTGTTTTTGGAAACTATAAGGAAGGAATAAGAAGAGGGTGGCTCGCTGGCAGGCATCACAGGGATGAATGAGTAAGAGAGGAGGAGGTAGGGAAGAGTAAGCAGTTCCCACAAGCACTGAAATAAAGGAGGAGGCAGGGGTGGAGGAGGATGAAAGAGGCAGGCAAGAGATGTCAAAAGTGAGTTTGGGTAGTTCTGGTAAGTGATAGGGAGAGTTTAAGTTTTAAGGGCATAGTGAGCGAGAGCAAGAGTGAGAGAAAGAGAAGGGAAGGAACAGGAGAAGGTGGAAGAGAGTGGGATGGAGACAGACAGAGGGCAAGCCATGATTCAGCAGGGCAAGGCACATGTCATACACTTAAGTCACATAGAGTTTCGTGACTGTCACCCCCCCTCTCTCTCTATGTCTATCATCTCTTTCACTCTCTATTTCATTACCCAGAAATAAGTTGAAATGGCAGATAAATAACCAATTCCGCTACTCTCCACTTGGGCTTTTTAAGATATGCTGATCCAAACTATGTGAGAGGCTGCTTATACGGAAGGTAGATAGTATAGCTCTTCAGGAAGTTGGTGAAGCCTTTGGATTCATGAGGGATTTTTGTCCATGAAATTTCCATTTGGGAGCAAATAATAAAAGTGTGCACTTACATCATTCAGATTTCCACACACACGTAAATGGTCTGGCCTTTAGATAACACTTGTTTTTCCTTTGGAATACAAAAAAGGTTTTAGCACAAAGCCACATTCAGCCATTCATACAGAAAGCTGGATGCAGGGTTCAGTATTCTGGCAAACTCCACTCATACTCACGGACTGGAGAAGCCAGGGACTGATCCATCAATCTTCTGACCTGCACTATCTCTAAAGCCACAGCTGCTGTCCAAGCTACTGGCCAACCAGCTAGAGCAAATTTCTCTAGTCTTGCTCAAGTAGATGAGTTACTGGAGGGTCTGGGGTCTAGGGATCAAACCTTTGGACCACTCACTCGACCACCTAAGCCAAACATTTATTTTGACTCCCAGTGTTTCAAACTGAACTTGGATCCAGGCATCCTAATTGTTCAGGCGTGTCTGATTTTATCCAGCTATTTAAATGATTTAAGTGAGCTGACTAGTATGTCAACGGTCCCAGCAATCCCTCCCAGTAATTGATATTCCAATTACTTTGCCAGTTGAAAATATAGATATATAGAAGGCTGCAACATGAGCTAATGGAAGTTAATGTAATAGGAAACATGGAAAAGCAAAAGTTAGCTCAACAATAGTCCAGGTTTATAACTAAATACAACTGAACTGAAGCATAACCATCAAACCAAAAGTAAGTAATTTAGTACCATCAGTGTTACAATACTGCTAATATTGCCTGTGCAGCAAATGAGTAGAACTTTAACTGCTGAGAAGAGGAAAGTCTCCAACTTTTTACACTTAGAGGCTATTATCTTATAATGGTACATCCTCAAGTTGTGCGTTCAAAGGTTAACAGATTTGTATTAAAATGATATAAGGATACAAGGAAGGAGGGTAAAAAATCTTGGGATAACAGAAGTTACTTTTATTCCCACTTGCCATTTAGTATCATTCTGCCTTTTGTTGCAGTGCATTTTAATATGGCCATATGACCTGTGCACTGATCCCCGATCAGTCCTTTTGTTCTTGGTAGTTTAATGACTACAAGAGCCACATCCAGGTGAAGCAAAAAGCAGGAAGCACATCTTAATATACCCATGAGCTAATCTTCATTCATGCTAAGCAGAAAGGGTGTAATGAATTCAGTCTTATAATCAGAACGAAAGAGGGAATAAGACAGAAACAAAGAGGAATATAGTGAGAAAGAAAGTGGCTCCAATTTAGAGCAGATAACTTTAAATGAGGAGTCCATTGTTTGTCCATAGAAGCGAACAGCAACTCTAATGTTATTTCTTTGGCTTTTTATTAGGGTGCATACTTCAGTTAGTTACACGTTCAGTTTCTCTATTATTTTTAACTGATGAAATGGAGCAGTTTTGTTCCAGGGATACAAAAGTGAAGCAAACTGGGAAACCAGTCATATATATATACAGCATAGTAGGGATTTATTTTTTACTATGGCCAAATCAATGGTGGTAAATGTATTTAAACAGCAACATTATGCTATGTAAAAACACTTTATCATGCTTCTTGCAATTCCTATCATTGAAAGTGTAATCAAATTTGACTCTAAAAACACAAAATTTGACCCAGAAACTACTTAAAATGAAAAATAATAAAGATGCACATGATTGCAAAACTGGTCTGAAAAATATAAGTATGAATAACTTACTGCATTTCTGCATTTAGTTTTTAAATTTTCACATAAACAGAAATTACCAACTAGAATTGACTTAAACTTCTTAGATTCAATTAGAGGCCGAGTTACATAAGAGAGCTGCATTTCTGTTCTCCCTCATAAATAAGCCAAAGCAAATCAATTGGGCTTGGCCTTAATTATTCTTGGTATATTTGGTCGTACATAATGTGAACTGCACTTAGTGATACCTCGTACTATTGATTAATCATAGGCAGGGAGAAGCATTCAAAGATTCTGTGTAAGTGACGGCAAAAAAGTGAGATTCAAATTGTTGAAACAAACAGGATCCCGCTGACAGAAAATGACACCAACCTCAGTTGTTAAGCGGTAAAGCTTTCAAAAAGGAGCATTAAAAAGCCATTTGGAGAGGCCAATTTCAAGTAATTTTGTTCTACTATCTCCCTCATCCAACTGTTCCATCACAGAGGTCTGCTCACCATTAGCACGTTCTCCACCTGCATTTGTGGAAAGTTGTCATAATCGTTTAAATCGCTGCGGCAGCTAGGAAGGCTTTAGATGAGACAGTTGTTTAAAATCACCAAAGCTGTCTGGTTTATTACACACACACACACACACACACACACACACACACACACACACACACACACACACACACACACACACACACACACACACACACACACACACAGCTACTTGTCTTAATATTAATAGTAAGTGAATTAAACAGGTACTTTTCTGCCATTATCACACTCATACACACTGTATATGGGGAATTCTATCATTATTACAAATTAGGTAATTATTTTGTTTAAAAACACAAAATAAACAAAAATACTCCCAGAGGTCCTTTGTATAAGCAGCTTATCATATATGTATTGTCAAGTGACCTCTCCTGGCTCTGTCAGTCATTTCAACTCACACTCTAGGAACAACCCCCTTAGGTAGCTCTAGTAATTATGGCAAACTATGACAAAGCGCGCCCTCTAATTTACTTAGAGTACTTAATTTTACCAAAACAATGAACTCGATCCCCTTCTTAAAACGAATCGAACCTTTACTGCAGCACTGTCACATCCTGAATGTCTTGCATATTTTTGAGCAATGATTTTTGAAAGTTGCATTAGTCCTTTTGGCGGTATCGTTGAGAACGTAGTATTACCTTTTTGGTTATTAGGATAGAAGACTCGATGGCATAAACATAGCTGGTTATTAATGATATTTTTGGAGTCTCATATCTTCTAGTTTCTATAGCAGAGGAGCCAGAAATATAGCCTGTAGGCGAGATATGGCCTGCCAAAGCATCCAGTCCACACCACTGGATTGCTTTGCAAAAAGAGAAAAAGAGAAAATTGCAGAGGGTTGATGGATAGTCTTTGGATTAAATTTTGCAGTATAATGGATTTGCATTTACAGAATGCTTTTCTAGTCTTATTTGCCAGTTTTCATCAGGAAGAACTGTTTTCAAATTCATTAAGAATGGATCACGCCATGAATTTGGTTCTCCAAATAAATTATTTCATCTGAGGCAGAGATCTGAATCATTGTCAGACAGACATCAGACATTACCCGTGTGCTGCCACAGGATACCAAAGGTATAAACCAAGAAACCATCACATAGAGTTTCTCTAGTTTTTAGTGATGACAGCAGACTCACTGAGAGCAGAAAATCTGCTTTTCTATGAGTGGCTTATTAAATGTGTAAATATGTTGTGATATGTGTCGACTACAGAATGTCCCTCCACTTTTTTTACTGCTTGCCATCCCTGTCCATGGCAATAGACTGGCGGAAGATAAATTGGGCTCAGCAATCAGTATCCATTAAGCTTCACTGCAGTAGTCGATTTTGCATTTGCCACAGAGTTCACCCACAAAGGGAGGAATATAAAGTTAGAGGACAATAAAGCTTCATGTGTTTTCTGCCCATTTAAAAGGAGATGAATGCAGAATGCTTTCTGTCATTGTAAGCAGAGGGAAATAAAAAGAGAGATTCAGCGATTACTGTTGATTCTAATGTTAGATACCGAGCGTAACGCATGCGATTAACTGATCAGGCCATCACTCATGTGCAAATCGATACTTTCAGACTTTACCTCTCTTCTAAATTAATTCCCCGTTAATTGTGTCTAATGATATGGCCCAGTAATGTGAGCTCTACTATATTATTCATTCATTACCTTCACCAGCCGCAGCCCACAGGAACAGCAGCCATGTTAATCCTGTTCTGTGACATTTCTGTGGTTCTTGAAAGCAGTTTAACAGGCGGTGTGTTCTAATGTGCTGTGCTTTGTGGTGAACCAGGTGGAGACTGAGAAATGGATGAGATTCAAGTGAGCCAGGATTGGCCCGAGTGGTCAATGAGGCACACCTGCAGCTAATTAACCCCTGTCTATATTCGTGTGTTTCATTAGGAGCTGACAGGCGAAGGCTATTAGCAGCGAACTGCCAACGCCCTGCTGAGGACCTGGACCCAAGCAGCCATGCTATAAATGACACTCCCACTTTGGGCTCTGAAAAAAGAAACTTCACGTGTGTGCAGGTGAACTCCTCCACAAAATATCAGCACTGAATCTACCTGCCTCGAAATAATCTGCTGGATATTTTCAATGAGAAAGTGAAATGGATAAACACATTTCGGCTATGTCCTGCATCACCTTGTCTCCCTGCAAGGAGGTTATTTTGTCATGCAGCAAGCAACACCGTCAGACAGTTTGCAAAACTTGGCAAGCTCGTGTAGAGGACAGAGCTCTGCTGAGAATTTACAGCCACCATCTAAATATACTTTACCCATACTGTCTTCTCATTTTTCCAAGTGCTCAGTGGCAGAGAAGTGCAACTTGGATAGTGCAGTCGAATCATGAGGAATGCAATCTTTGATGAGTAAAGGATCATTTGTAAGATAACTCACAAATGTTGCATAATTTCTGTGATTAAGGACCACGATTTTCTACCATGCACGACCAGCCTTTGGTTGCTGCAGTGCTTGGCAAAGTTGCTTGTGCCCTTGCAGCTAAAAGAACAAACCAAGCCTTCAGTGCTGGAACCAGAGTATAGAAATTAATGAGGTCCAGAATTTTCATCTTGATGTGTCACCTTTAATTTTTTTATTTTTCTGACTTAAGTTCAAAAACTGGACAAGGCTTTTATTTCACAGTTTCCCCCCCTTCCCTCTGGGGCAGTGTGATAGTGTCTTGGTTAGTCCTGTGAGGGGCCGTTCTGTGTGGTCGCTCTGTGTCTGTGCTTCCTCCCACAGTCTAAAGACATGCATACGGTTAGGTTAATTGGTGATTTTTAATTGGCTGTAGGTGTGAATGTAAGCATGAATAGTTTGTCTCCATGTTAGCCCTGCAACAGATTGGCAACCTGTCCAGGGGCTACCCTCTCTCTTCCCCATAACAGCTGGGCTCCAGCCCCCTTGTGACCCTAAAAAGAAAAAAAAAGGCTCTGCTCCTACTGAGCCTCAGATTTCCTCCTCATGCCTAAATCAACCAATTATCATTCCTCAGGCACTGAGGCATTGTACAGCAAGTCATAACTTTGTAGAATTCCCGTTGAACCTTTTCAAAGAAAAGACCACCTAGAGGATCACTGGATTCATGCCTGACCTATTCTGAAAAAAAAAAAGGTAGAAAATTGCTAAGGTCCATACTTCATAGCTGATCACAGGCATGTGCTGGAGCTACACAGACTCATTCTGTTTGACTGAATGCTATCTTACTCTGGTGCCATGTGAATAGACAGACATCAAGATAAAAGACAAAATGAGATCAAAGCATTGCCACCCTCAAAGCATGGCGATGCCCGACTCTCACCTGGTCTAAAAGCTGGAGTTAGGTACCAGTTCAGCCATATTACTGATTTATAGAAACCTTTTAATTTTCGCAAAATGAAGAAATTTGGATTCTGTGCTATCAGAAGTATTGTCTGTGAAGGTTCTCAGTCATCCAGGTCATCGTAGTCAAAGGAGCTTGCAAAGAAAAGCATCTGGACTTCTTTAAGTTGCTTGAAGACGTTTCACCTGTCATCCGAGAAGCTTCTTCAGTTCTAAGGTCAAATGGCGGAGAGTCCCAGATTTAAACCCAGTGGGAGTTTCCCCCCAAAGAGGGACAGAAGGACCCCCCTGATGATCCTCTAATCACCTGAACCAAGGTGTGAAAACAGGTGTGGGTCACAATCAGCCAGGGTTTCTGGTGGGCTCATAGTGAAACCTGGCCCTACACTATCATGTGATTTCCTGAGGTCCGATGGCCCAGGATGTGATTGGGCGTTAAGGCGTCTGGGGAGGGAACTCAGAACTGGATTATGGATGGCAGATATCTTTGAACAGAGGCTGTGGTTTACGACACCAACTGTCTGCCATCTATAATCCAGTTTTGAGTTCCCTCCCCAGACGCCTTAACCAGCTTTAGGGGCGATCGTGGCTCAAGAGTTGGGAGTTCGCCTTGTAATCGGAAGGTTGCCGGTTTGAGCCCCAGCTTGGACAGTCTCGGTCGTTGTGTCCTTGGGCAAGACACTTCACCTGTTGCCTACTGGTGGTGTTCAGAGGGCCCGGTGGCGCCAGTGTTCGGCAGCCTCGCCTCAGTCAGTGAGCCCCAGGGTGGCTGTGGCTACAATGCACAGTGTGTGAATGTGTGGATGACTGGTTGTGTAAAGCGCTTTGGGGTCCTTAGGGACTAGTAAAGCGCTATACAAATACAGGTCATTTACCAGGCCTTAACGCACATCCTGGGCCATCTGACCTCAGGAAATCGCATGATAAGGTGGGGTCAGGTTTCATAATGAGCTCACCCGAAACCCTGGCTGATTGGGACCCGCACCCATTTTCACACCTTGGCTCAGGTGATTAGAGGATCATCAGGGGGTCCTTTTGTCCCTCTTTGGGGGGGAAACTCCCACTGGGTTTAAATCTGGGACTCTCCGCCATTTGACCTTAGAACTGAAGAAGCTTCCCAGATGAGAGGTGAAACGTCTTCAAGCAACTTAAAGAAGTCCAGACGCTTTTCTTTAAGAAGTATTCTGAGACCAGAAGAAAAACTGTCGGATTGATGCTAAAGTGTAATGTGATTATATGATAGTCTGTCATAATTGCAACTTTTGAACACAGAGTACAGATTGGGCTCTGATGACATGACACTATGACGTGCGAGTCTCACTAGACTGCATGCCTCAGACTCGTGCTGCTGCCACCTGCTTTCATCTGCTTTTTAGGTGAGGCACAGTTCATTTTGGACGTGCTCAAAATCCCACAAGGACACCTCAGATTCTACAATAAGCTATTTCAGTTTCCAGTGCGTCTTTCCTTAAACGATAAACATTATTTGCTATATTCTGTTGTTCACTTTTTTTCTCTGTTCTTACGATCTCCTTTTTCTCTGCAGTGCACAGTAAGTTCGCATCTGTTGTGCTGCTTCCAGCAGGGCCTAGGTCTCTGATGAGAGCGAGGGTGAAGCTGTGGAGCCCTGCTGAGGAGCAACACCACTGCCGCCTGTTCCCTCTTTATGTTTGAGTCATGATATGGTGAACTCCTGCAGACTGGTGACTCATTTAATCAGGAAAAATGCAGGTGGAACTAATTATAATAATGACAACATGTCGGTGTGACAGGAAGCTATTCCAGAGAGCCAACACCGTGTGTGGAACTGTGGGCCGCAGTCAACAAAGCCACTTTTTACATATGAAGAATATTTCACTTTCTATAGCTACAGGAGACGTACAGCATTTGTCAGTTAACATGTTATAACATTTACTACATAAAATGACACTTACATTAGTAACCAACAAACGTAGCTCAGCTTTATATTTACTCTGGTGCTGGTTTGGATCCATGGAAGTGGACCTTCTTTTTTTAATTTGAGTGTAATTGCTGCCTGATTATTGAAGGATAACAACAGAAGCTCATAGATTATTGCGCTATTTGTAATCCCATGCAGCTTCTTGCATGTATGCACAAACAAACACACAGTGAGAGGGGGAGATGCTGAAAATTACAAATGTGCAAGATGGATTCTTTTCATCTGGTTTCAAAGACACCTGCTGTCAAAAAGAGGATTCTTTTGTTGTCTTTAATGGGTAGTCTAGATGTGAATGTGGCCATTTTCTTCACTCCAGACAAATGCCAATTAAAAGTAGTCTGTGCCTCAGAAGTAGAGATCCATACAAAGCAAGCGATATCTTTTTAAAAAATATTTTCAGGTAAAATATATCACATCCTTTAGCCAAGATTCAAAGGCTTTTAATCTGCTTCTCTATACAACTTTCCTAACTTTCTCATCTTAAGCGCTAGACTCGATCAGACCCCCTCAGACTTTGGTATTGTGAAGCTGTCAGTCATGCAGACTTGACATTTCTTTGTCCATATTGTGGTAGGATATGGATTTACCTTCCCACAATGAGTCAGTGTAATAAGGAGGGCTGATACCAGAGCTATTGCTGGTATCAGTACTCGTTTCCTCCTTGTCTTTCATATGGTGTAAATTCAACAGGGTGCCTCGTGAGACTCCACTTTGCACTTTCTGAAACTGTGTGACAATGCCAGGAAGGGGACTCAAGCATGCAGAAACATGAATGCAAAAATGTAAGGCACAGTTCACCCTTTAAAAACACAAACCTTCACTTAAAGAAATGTGCCAGCTTCACTTGAGAAGAGTAAACCAAGGATGTGGTAGAAGCGTTGTATGCGCTAACTGTTCTGCTTTCTTAGACATTTACTGCTCTATGTTTTTCGAGCTAGTCATCTATACTGCCTGTTCTATAATGTAACGCCTACAAAGAACGACTTTAATCATCTAGAGCTGGAGCAACATTGCATCTTATTGCAATGACCATATCTGAACAGGCAATATTAAAATCACCTACAGGTGACAGATCATTCAGGACTGATTTCAGCCCAGTGGAAACACACATTGCTTTCCTTTCAGAGCTAGCATTTTTAGTTTCTTTTAATGATATTGATCTGAGAAGACCCATATTAGAAAAGAAGCCTTCTTCCTGAATCCCAGTGGGAGCAGAAGATGACAAATTACTTTGCGATTGCCTGTATATAAATATGTGTCTGGTCTTATTTTAACTGAACACAGAAGTTTGTGTTTTCGTGTCTAACTTCTAGGAAAACCAAATGACCATTGCTTCTGAAACATTCACTGGGGGCTATGGAGCCTTAGATTGAAATACCATTCATGCGTAGTTCTTTTATAAAATACTGCATATGTACATTTGATGAGCGATTTTCAGTTTGTGGTCTCTTTTTGTTCGCAGATATTTCCACGGCGGTGAACAAACACCATTCATCACAAGCTCAGCAGATCGTTATTGTAGCCACAATTATACAAGGTGACTCATATTTTTGTTGCCTCAACAGTTGGTCAGTGATAAAAGCTGGAAGCTTAAAGAAATCACACGTTTTATGTTTCCTTTATATCTTACGGATTGAAACATGCAGTATGATGTGAAATACAGGGTTGTATTCTTTTGGAAATTGGACTTGCATGATTACTGCACTGTTATTGTCTGTGGTGCGCACAAACCTGCAAAGCATGAAATCAGATCTCATAAAGATAGTGTGAAGTAAATTTGTTCTCTGGTTTAACTCAGTAAATCTTTCTCACTGCGTCTGTGGGGTGTGATATGATGCATGTGCTATAGATGAAAATATGCTGATTCTGAGTCTCCCTTACAACGCTGTAAAACTACAGCGTCTTGGCTCCCGGGCCTTCAGTTCAGAAGCTTTCGATATGTTTTTCAATGTGGCCAGAACAATAATTGAAAGGCCATGTAGATCATGGAAGCAGTAAAGAAGGAGATTAATGTAAGGAAGCCAGAAGAGATTAAAACTATTTAAAGAAAATATGGTCTGGGTCTCATCTGTGGTTGTTCCTGAATACTGTAAAAGTTCTTCAGGATACGTAGTGCCAAACTGCAACCTTCCAGTTTGAACAACAAAAGCTTTGTTGACAATGAAGAGAGTTTGAACTCAATTTCTTGAGCAATGAAAAGATTTGACATACTGCATGTAAGGATGGCAACAAAAAGCCTTTGTTGCTCTTTGACAGATTCGGGAGAAACCTAAATAAATCTCTGATCTCAAAGACATCCTGTCAAACAAGTTGGGTGACAAGCACAGTGTTAAGCCATGCCAGCATTTAGAGAACTAAATGTGCATCAGTGAGTCACGTATAAGCTGTGCTCAGCCTCCATATAGTTTGGAAGTTTTGCCTTTATTCTTTTAGACTTGGCTAAGTTGGGCTCCTCATTACACCACATATTTTTTTAAACCCTGTATTTTCCAAGTTCTCCCACATATTTTAAGAAATCGTGACTGCCAGGTGCTATCATTTCTCTGCCAGAGAAAATATTAAAGCATCTCACATCCCTTTGTGACCTTGTCCTGTACCCACCTGGGAATGGGTGTGCACAACATCCACATTCCTTATTTTGAAATGGTTATACTGTTGCCATTTATTTCATACGACACTGAAAGGCTGACTTTTTTCAGCTTGTAGTATTTTTACACCAGGACAGAGCCAAACGAGCAAAATTCTCTGTCAGCCCACTCCCCATTCCCACTGACTTACAGACAATATTCTAGATAATTGTTTCCTGTTTGCCCATCTCTAGACTGAAACAATGAAATTCCAAGGAATAAAATATTATTCCAGCATATTTTGCGTCTTTTGATAATTTGAAAAGAGTTTACATTATAATTCTCTGGGTTTGCATTTTGAGCTGCATGTGGCTGCTTTTAAGTGGTTACCCACAGTTTTAAATGGTTTAGCTTGAAGCTGTTATATAAAAATTTAACTTAGAAGAAATGAGAATGTGCTGCATTTCTACGTTTTATCTAACAGCAAAAGTAATATTTCTACTTTTGACTACTGAGCAAAATAAATCAATCTGGCAGCTCTTACTCTCAAAGCTTCCCCAGTGTTTTGATGTATCGTCGCTTAAATTATAATGATAATTAACTTAATCATATCGACATATTAATAAAGATGTTGTACATGATCTTTTACCTCCTTCCTCTACAGGTTATCTATTAAATGTAACCCTGGCTGATGCCATTTCTTATATTCCATTTGATTACGCATCCATTATTCAATACTTTATAATACAACTTATGATTGTGCCCGTTTCCTTCAGAAGACAAAATTTCTTCCTCATTGGCTGCCTTGTGATTTTGCTTGTATAGTCACTGGAGTCACGGCACTCCTTTCATCCTTGGAGACCCTGAGACAGTGCGATAGCCCTCCTCACAAGACGTGCACTTTCATCCGGCCTCTCTCCTCCTCGTTCGTGCCCGTCCTTCATTTCCACCGAGACCCCAGCTTGCCAGAGGTCCTTGGCAGCGTTTGTCTGCCCTGCTGGTGAACCTTTTTAGCTGGCGCAATTCAAACCTCAGTCCATCTGAGGCCCTGCCACTTAGTGTTAGGAGATGAGTTGGACAGAAAACTGTAGGCAGGGGAGAAGGGATAAGGTCTGATGCTTGGACAAGATGCGTGGTGAGCAAAAGATGGCACGGAGGAGGTTAGCAAGAGACAGATGGGGGCGAGAGGGCTGTCTGGAGGGAAATTTGGAAGAGGGAACAGGGATGTCAACACTGAGGCAAGCTCGAGCACGAGACACAGAGGTAACCTGAGAAATTAGGATTTGATTAACTACAAGCAAAGGAGTCAAGGAGAGTGATGCTGTGACAAGATTATCTAAGGGTTGAGGAAAGAAGAAAGGCCACAATCTGCCACTCTTCTTTTCCAACTTTGCACTTACCAACTTTTTGAGGAGAACGTAGTTGAATAAAACAGGGAAAAGAAAGAAAAAAGATGGTGTTACTGAAAAAAGAAATCCATTGCCTAGACAACATTGTAGAGAACAGAAAACAGAGATGTGTCAAAAATGGGTCCGCTGGCTGAAAAAGAAATAGAAACTGTTGAGAATGACCTGAAAGCAGGACAATCTTTTTTTTTCTCCTTTAGAAAAGGAATTGAGGACAGGCACAGAATTGGAGAAAGTAGCAAAAATAGATGAAAAAGATCAGAAGTGAATGATGGAGTAGTGCAGGTTAAAGCAAACAGAAAGGTGTGGGGGAGGTGGGAGTTTTTATTTTATTTATTTATTTTTATTTTTTGTGTGTGTTTGTCTTTGCCAGAATAATTTAGAAACATTTTTTTAAAAGGACCCTGTTTTCCTTTTTCATAGTGCTGGATTAATTTAATTTGAGGTCTCTCAATGCACAATAATGGCTTGGTAATGCTTAGACAATTTGTATGGAAATTCACCTCGCTATTATCACAGAGAGAAATAGTAGGTGAGATAAGAAAACCAATTTGAAGCTATGGTTACCGTGTGGTTCTTTGTTAGGTAAAAGTTCGGTTTTTCTCACCTAAATGCTAATTCCTTCACCCCTGGAGGACATTATGTCCTACAAGTATTTTTTCTAAAGAACAAAAAGGGCATGCAGTTTTTTCTCTGAAAGTACAAAAAAGATTCACGAATCACTCTTATGCACAGTTTTACTCATGGACAGGTGCAAGTCTGACATCTGACCTCAACCTGCTTGAACATGCATGTCACTGGCAAGAGAGAGAAAGAAAAAAAAACCCAAAACAGAAATAAACCTGAACATCCAATCCCCAATTAATTAACTGACTGAATTCGTTTCACAGCTTAGTAATATTATTTCTAGCAAAACTTCTGGTGAGTTTCGGAGCACTTGTTAACTTCCATCTATTATATGGAGATAAATTACAAGTATTTTTTGTATATTCGTCTCCCGTTGTGTAGTTAATAGACCTTTTAGCATGTACTATTAATAATACTAATAGTGCATGCTAAAAAGTAATATGAATATTGTAAATAATATTAATTTTAAACGTGTACCAAATTCTCCGAGACTTTTCTGGAAGCTTTTATTAAATTTACAGGTAGTGTACAGATCAAAGGGGTAATTATCAAAATACCATCAAATAAGTTTGTTCTCTTAGTACAAGTACCTGCTGCAGTATCCCCCCCTCCTCCTCTTTGTTTCAGAGAACAATGGTGCTATGAACATCATGTCTAATGTGCCTTCAGTTGGATCAACAAAGCAGAATGACAATCAGGAGCTGTTTTTCTCTGACATTTGACAAATTGCTTAGCTAAGTGATGGGGGTGGTAACATTTCTTAGCTACCAATACATTCAGGTCAGTAGGTTGGTGTACAAACAAAGCGATGGGTGTCACTTCAGTGAACACTGCTGTTGTTCTAACAAGGACAATTACCCTAATACTCATTTGGAATTAAAAACCTCATTACAGAGACTTAATTAATGATCTGGAAAGTAAAGGATATTAACAAATAGCGAGCAATAATGCTGCATTCGCCACATCTAATCAACATGTCTCATTCTCCTTTGCAATCAAGTATAACACTTCATATTCCTAACAGGGAATTTAGATTTTAATAACACTGCAGTGAGTCTCCTTTGTTGGACATTGGGTCATTGGATGTCTATGGGGTAAAAATTCCAAGGCGTATCTCTGTCCATTTATGGTAAATAGTGCTATTACAGCATGGTGCTTGTTAGTAAAAAAGTCACAGATAAGCTATTGTACTGCCACAACGTTAGTGCCCGCGTGACAAGGTTGCATATTTTTTGGAATGAGCTGAGGAGACCTGGGAAATTAATATGGAATAGATAGTGAGGAGTAAGGACATAAGTTAGGGCAATTTGTGTTCTTCCCTCAACTGTGTGACATTGAGAGCACCGTGTGTTTGGGAGATAAAGAAATGAGAGAAGTGACATTAGTCTGACTCAGAGAGGATATTTGAGAAGGCACTGAAGAGAGGAGAAAATGAAAAGGTAATAGGAGGACAGATTATGAGTTTGTGTAAAGAAAGTGCAGCGAACATTAGAAGGAAGGACAGCCAAGGCTGGAATGCTGAATATTCTATAAATTATTGCTACCTAAACATAAAAAGAAGGAACACTGTTGAACTACTGGTGATTGTTGTCAAGAATGTGGAATATGTTGATATCTGGCTTTCATCTATCTTTCTCAGCGTCTTCACCTGTCTAAAATCAAAAAATTAGAAAACATTGTCTGAATCTGACGAGGAATCATATTGTATCATATTTCTAAGCCCACAGCCCTGCTGGAATTCAAAGCAGGAGGTCAAACTCACCTGGAAACAAAGTAATCAGTGCAAGTAGAATAATAGCTGCTAAGATTAAAAGAAATCTACTTTATACAATGCATGTGCATTTCAGGGTACAAACTAAATGTAATATCCAGATATATTTTCGCTCAAGGGGAAAAGCCCTTCCATGATTGCTTTGCTGCTGCCATGATTAATAACACCTCTGAAGGAATATGATATATGCTTGTATGACAAGTTTTAAATGTAAACTGTCAAACACACTGAAAAGATTCCTATTTTTACTCTGTATGAACCATACTGACACAGTATGTCTGGTTTGCATAGCAGACCAAGGAGCGGCAGCAAGGACATGCTCAGTAACTCTCAATATATGCTAGTGAATATTTCATTTTTCCTTTTGGGTTTTTGATGTAGATCAATAGTCTGAAAAATAGATCTTATGGACCCAGACCCTTTCAGAATGAGCTTTCTTTCTCTCGTGTTCACTTCTTTATTATACGTTTGAGTTTATGGACTTATTGTATCATAGATCTAGACACACTGTATCCACTGGAGGTTAAAAAAAAGAAAAGAAAAACAAAGTGCGTCTTACTTGGGTCCGACAGGATGGAGTCAGTCTTGGGCAGAAACTGGTCACAGCGGATTCCTTGGTATCCTTCTCGACACCTGATGGAAACAGGAACATAATTATTAGTCAAGTAATCAAAAACTCTAGCTGGGAAACTACGCAAATGACCTTTATACATTCAATTAATTTAAGAGGGCCTATTATGTTTTTGCTTATTTTTATATGTAGTCGACACATGTAAAAGTAATCCCAGTGGCTTTTCCTGTAGATATCACTGATATGGTTAATTTAGTGACAACCTATAAGAGGAGAGAGTTGTCTTTAAAGTTTGGTGGAAAGGAGCTGAAATGGTTCGTTTCAGACATACATGAACACAGTGGAAACACCACTGTTCAGTATAACACACACACACACACACACACACACACACACACACACACACACACACACACACACACACACACACACACACACACACACAATAAAGACTGATTTTAAACCGTGAATCATGGATAGCTACTCTCACTGAGTCACAAAACAAAAGAGTTAGAAATGAACATAACATCTCCCCTCATGTCGCAGGTTCGGTCACTATTTTTCTTGGTGATGTGAGCTTTTCTTGTTGCTCTAGTTTCTTCATCAGCCACATTGTGCAAGTCATCTCATTCAAAACTTTAGCATCACTATGTCTTGATGCATGCTCAATCATCCAGGTGAGGAAATCCCAAAAACTTAATTACGTTCATCTGGATGTAACATTTTCAATGAGAGAAACGTTTCAGTGGGAAACCAAACAACCTCTGGGTAAGTGGTTGGCACAACACAGAGGAGCTAACTCATCAGGCCAGGACTCTGCAGTCTATTCACACCTACAGGCCAGTGGACACTCTTTCAATGATGAGGATGTAACATCCTGGACAGGGAGGAACGCTGGTTTGAGCGCGGAGTCAAGGAGGCCATTTACGTGAAAAGGGAAAGACCATCTCTGAATCGAGGAGGGGCCTAAGGGTAACCATCATACAATTCTGTGACTGCAGCCATTCCCCAACTCTCTGTGAATGGTACTCATGGTCTTTGATTGGTGGTTGTTGACCAATGGTCATGACAATTAGCATATCAAGATGAAGATAATCAAGAAACTGACCTCATAGCTCATTGTTAGTCAGTGGTGCTAGTTTCAGTCATTGTGCAAAGGTACTGTTTAAAAGGTTGGGGAAACCTGCAGTCACCTGAGACTAAAGAAGCCACTTGGACGATGATGAAATATTTCTCCAACTGAAAACGCTACGTCCAGATGAACAGAAGTATCTACTATGTTCCTTCATCTGGGACTAAAAATAATTCTGCATGCTCATTTTTGTTTTTTAGATCTTTTCTACAGTTCTCTTCTTACTTAAAATGATGTAAACATAAGAGCTACAAAGAGAGTACAGCCTCCTCATCAAAGGAAGCAAACTGACAAGAAGAAATTATTGGTGGGGTGATCTTTAGGGGCAGAACTCTCTACTAGCAAAAATGTGTCCTAGGCAAAATCACAATGGGTGCTGCAGAAGAAAAGGTGGATCCAGCGTGCATTGACCTTTTTCACAGCTAATGACTTTCAGTTTCCTTGTTTGGTCAGAGGAACATCATTAGATGCACCATGCAATGAATAAAATGCAGAATTTCTCCTACAAAGGCAAAGTGCAAGAGCATTGTTGAAATGCATATGAACTTTCCAATGACATTGAATCTGCTGTGATATTTTTCTCCTTGCGTGTGCTAAATTAACTGAAGACACATTCCATGGTTTCTGGATAGCCCTCAGACTTTTAAAGAAATTTAAACTGTTGAATATGATTGGCACATTAGTGAGAGTACCAGTCTGGCAATGATCATTAAGCAGCTAATGAATTCTGAAATGTGCTTGGGCTGCCCTTCAGAAAGTATCCCAAGAAAAGACAGGATGTATTTTTAATTAATTTTAGCTCAATAACCATCTCCTTATCAACACATGGAAGTGTAGCGTTGTCTTACAGAACAGATAGAAAGCACAGAGACTTCAATGAGGGCGTGAGGCCTAACTGGGTGTCGCACTTGGCTGGAATATCAATTTTGCCTCTGGCCAAATGCACTCTGCTTCCTTCTTGCAGAAAATACACATCTCATCCATGCAAAACATTAACTAAGAAACAGACATAGTGATGCTGCTTTAAATTTGACCACACTATTACTTAAAAATTGATAAATCTTCTAATAATTCTTTTTCATTATGCCTTAATTTTCATCTCTACTCCACCTGTATCCCTATGTCTCACCAGATTACCCTTGCAGCTTTGTTTCACAGAATCAATCTGCATCCGGTCTGACAAGCTGACAGCAGAGCAAAAATACTGATGCCTGCAAGTGAAATCTGAGAGAACATCTTTGTCCAACCAGACAAAACACTGGAGCTCTGCATAGACATCAAGCTTACAAGAACTGGAATGTGGCATATTAAAGATTTTTGCTTGGAGCAGAATGACGATAGCAAGCCTGTTTTGTGATTTTCAGTTCTTTAATCAATTAGAGTGGGGTGATTCGCCTGCGCATGCTGCTGGTACATATGTCTTTACTTTTGGAAATAAGTAAAGACATAGCAGTGTTGTGGCAATGAATGCAAACTTTGAATGAAACTCGTATGTATATACAAAAAAAATGCTTAAATCTTGAACTGGTTTGAAAATGGAGTTAAAGTACTTTGGGTGGAGCTGTGACTCACTGATACACAGCTCGCTCATGCAGGTTTTGAGTGTATTGTCAAGTGACACTCTGAAAACTAAAAAAATGCTTGATTTTTGGAGGAGCTTCTCACAGCTGTAAGGCATTAGAAGAAATTGGTGGTGGTGAGATCCTGACACTTTTTATCAATCACTTGACATACTGTCAATCTGCCTTTTTCAGGTTCACAGTCGGAAAAAGCACAGGTGTAATGCGAAGTTTCTAAGCACACTGCAGGCTTCACAGCAGACACTGTGTGAAGTCTATACTTATAAACATTCAGCAGCTCAGCTTTATCAGAACTACTGGTACTGCCACGAGGGGAATGTGGACCGGCATGTGATGATTATGTGCAGGCCCTAACAATCCGAGTGATTTTATTCAACCATGGATTAAAAAAAAATGATAGAATTCTGTGAAGACTGCCAAACATGGCATGCTTATATGCTCTATAATGGATCGACACTTTTTTTTTTATACGAATTGCTCAAAGTAATGCAAAATATGCCAAAGTAAGTGGTGTGGTCTAGTAACAGATGCTCAACTGCCATCTAGTCCAGCAGGGGGGTTGGAAGGCTTGGGGGAGGGAGCCAGTGTGAGAAATCTCCACATAACTGTGCTTGCCATTGCTGTCACTGTTAGCACGGTGGCAGCAGTGCTGTTCCTGTCTCGCTTTTAGTGCTGCTGTGTATGCTGAATAGCCCTCACCAATACGTGAAACTCTTTTGTGCATTTTCACAAATACAGTTAGTTTAAACCAGTTCAGCATATCGTGACTATGTTATGAGGAACTGAGCTGAGCAAAATTTACATGAAATCAATATAGGAATGTTGTAATGCTACAGTCAAGTCTAAGGAAAACGCTGGCTGGAGACCACGGTATGATCAAAATGACTGCAATCATGTGCAATTTAATTGGAATTTCATTGCCTCCAAAATGGCTGCTTCCAACGCAGGGACCAGGTCTGCAAGCACACGCACTCTGTTGCTATCTTCAAAGCAACTTTGATGCATCAAGAAAGCAATGAAACAGCAATGAGACAGTCAGTCTGTCTGCAGTTGGATCTGTTTGTGATAAATCAGCAGAAATTGCAAACCCGTGGCTGTGAGTTGCTGTATATATACATGGAAACTCTCATTCATACATTCAGAGTCTAACCAAAACCTCATAGGTTTGAAACAAAAATTCATCCATGCACCTGTTGCAGGACAGTGATTTAACTCCAAAAATGACATACAGGTGCTTGGCAACTTCTCTTTTATATATGAATATAACCTGTTGGTAACTGGTTAAGTCTTGTATCACATAAGGAGACATCACGAGGCCTCAAAGATCCCATTGTTTGTCAAGGCAACAGTTTTGCCACCTCTCCTCCAAGTTTGTTGTTCTCAGCTTTTAGCATCTCAGTGTGTGATGCCAAATATGTTCTGTGTGGGAGCGGGAGAACAAAACAAACACAAACAAATACAGTTGCTTTGTTTTAAAGATGAGATCTAAATCAGGCTTCAAAAGTTTGACGAAATTCATTTTAAATGATAAACGTTTCCACAACTTTATATAACGTTGCCGGGGCAGATGTAGGTGAGCGTGATTTCACTGGCTGTTCTTTATACTACTGCTTTGTCAAAGTGGCTGGCAGATATGCCAAGGTGTACCTTGGCAAATCCCTGATGCACTGGGTAATGGCAATGGTAAGAAGGGTCTCATTCACAAATTGTCACATATGGATGATTATTCAGGACCGCTTTAAGCACACATGTGTCACTGGTTAAGTGTCAAATAGTTAAAGACATGACCTTTTCCTAAACCTAATCAAGTAGTCTGGTGCCTAAAGCTCAACATACAGCCAACAGCTTATTAACTGTGAAACAGCAACTTGCAAGAAAATGCCGTTATTTGATGCCCAAGGAGAAAACCAAGTTAGCATATGAAACTCCGGCTAGACGAAGCCTAACTCAAATCAAACATTTCAGTAAAAGTATATCATGTCAACAGGTCACTTACACCACAGATGGACATTTTCTCTTTACCAAACATCCCTCCATGGTGCTAAGCCGACTAAACTTCGACGAGAGGCAACCTTTGTCAACCCAACTGATGTGAAGAAAGATAATTAAAAGAAAGGAGGCTTAACATGGTGACAGTGCCCGTGTTTCATGCTCATTAGGTGGAACAGGGGAAGCAAGAGTGAATGCTAGCCACTGTTAAAACATACTTAAAAAGGCAAGAGAGAAGACAATACGCACAATTATGCACAGTTGAACAGACAAAGCATCCCAGTTAAATGGCCAGGAGCACCATAAACAGCTGCAATATCCTTCTGTATCATGTTTAGGACTGTGCAGTTTATGAAGTTCTTGTATCCCTCAAACTCTGTTTTTTGTTTGCCTATGCCGTTTGCTGCTGAGATAAAAACACTTCAAAGTGTTGCCTTATGAAGCTCAGAGGAGTGAATATGAGAATGGATGAGAGACTGTGGGAGGGTATTGAAGAGTTCCATGCCTTCTAATTAACACCACAGTCATTAATTAAAAGAAAACAGGAAGCAAGTACATGCATGCATGTGTGTAAGCACATGTGTTTCTCTCTGAAGTGTACAAAGCAACACAAAGCCTGGGATAAATATAAATATGCCGCCCAGAGGATGATGAATTTCTGTAAAGGGAAGTGTGAAAACACATGAACTGGTGACTAAAGACATGGATCCAGTGTGAGAAAAGCAGTTTAGAAGTTAAGTATTTGTGGAAAACTTTAACAGAAGAATAGAAGTGTTATTACAGCATACCTGGTATTATTTTCTCTGGGTGTGATGGTCCTGATGAGAACACCAGAAACTACCAGGAAGCTGTGAGTACTTTGGCAGGTATTATGTTTGACTGTTTGGATGTCTGTGGAAATATTTTGTCAGTGCTATAACAAAGTAACCATGCATGATACTGTCATAACACTTTAGTGGTGTGCACCAGAAATCACAGGTAGAGTTGTGTTTCAGCATGGCTTTAGTCTGACCCTATAATACTGATTGAAAGGAAAGGAATTAGGGGCAAGCAGCTGAGTTCGTCAATGATTATGTCCAAGAACTCTTTTGGCATGATCCAGTCCACAGTGACTAAAAGAAATGCATGAAAAACCCTCTTCTATTGTATTTAGATACCAAAGATGCACCATGATTTTATTTTTAAAAGGCTGAGAGGACCCCAGAGACCCAGCAGCCACGGTCAATAACAGCCCCGGTGCAGAGAGCGCCCTCCGAGGAAACACTGGAGATATGACGCAATACGATATATACAGGGTAAAATGATAAAATAAATAAGAACAGGATACAATATAAATATAAATATAAATAGAGTAAGAAGATTAAAAAATGAATAAGAATAAAATCAATAAATATTAGGTAAATCCTAAATTAATAATAGAATAACAGGATAGAATAAATAAGCATAAAAAATAAATAAACGCTAAGTAAAAGCTAAATTAAAAAGGTGGGTCTTGAGCCTGTTCTTAAAAACATGTACGTTCTCTGCGGCCCTGAGCTCCTCCGGCAGGCTGTTCCACAGACGAGGACCATACCACTGAAAAGCTGCCTCTCCGTGAGTATGTGTCCTGACTTTAGGGACAATCAAAAGGCCAGTACCAGAGGACCTCAGGGTCCGCGAGGGTTCGTATGGTAAAAGCAGATCTGAGAGATAAGAAGGCCCAAGACCATTAAGACATTTAAAAACCAATAAAAGAACTTTAAAATCGATCCTGAAACACACGGGGAGCCAATGCAGCGATTCTAAAACCGGTGTAATGTGGGCCCGCCCTCTGGTCTTCGTCAGCACACGAGCTGCCGAGTTTTGCAAGAGTTGTAAAGTTGAAATATTCTTCTTAGGAAGACCAGAGAGCAGGGCATTACAGTAATCAATGCGACTGGTAATAAAAGCATGCATCAGCATCTCCGTGTTGGCCCGAGAAAGAATAGGGCGGACTCTGGCTATATTTTTTAGATGATAAAATCCAATTTTGGTTACATGTTTAACATGTGGGATAAAACCAAGCTCAGAGTCAAAAATAACACCCAGATATAATCTCTCCAGCATGTCCTGGGTCTGCCCCGGGGCCTCCTCCCAGTGGGAGATGCCCGGAACACCAACCCCAGGAGGCGCCTAGGAGGCATCCTTGTCAGATGCCCGAACCACCTCAGCTGAGGCCAGCCACCCTTCAGAGCAAGCTCATTTCCGCCGCTTGTATCCACGATCTCATTCTTTCCGTCACTACCCACAGCTCATGGCCATTCGCTTTTACACTCAGCTCCCTCTTCACCACGACGGACCGGTGCAGCGTCCGCATCACTGCAGCCACCGCACCAATCCGTCTGTCGATCTCCGGCTCCCTTCTCCCGTCACTCGCGAACAAGACCCCGAGATACTTGAACTCCTCCACTTGGGGCAGGAACTCATCCCCGACCTGGAGTGGGCACTCCACCCTTTTCCGGCTGAGAACCATGGCCTCAGATTTGGAGGTGCTGATCCTCATTCCCGCTGCTTCACACTCGGCTGCGAACTGTTCCAGTGCGAGCTGGAGGCCCTCACCCGATGAGGCCAACAGAATCACATCATCCGCGAAAAGCAGAGATGACACTCTGAAGCCACTGAAGTGAAAGGCAATGCAAACTAAGCTCTTGCAACGGTTGTATAGGGATCAAATGGCCCGTAGCAATGGGCCAGACACCCCATACTCCCGCAGCACCTCCCACAGGACACCCCAAGGGACATGGTCGAATGCCTTCTCCAAGTCCGCAAAACACATGTAGACTGTTTGGGCAAACTCCCATGCACCCTCAAGTATCCTTGAGAGGATAAAGAGCTGGTCCAGTGTTCCGCGACCAGGACGAAAACCGCATTGTTCCTCCTGTTTCCGAGGTTCGACTAGTGGACGAACTCTCCTTTCCAGCACCCTGGCATAGACTTTCCCAGGGAGGCTGAGGAGTGTGATCCCCCTGTAGTTGGAACACACCCTCTGGTCCCCCTTCTTAAAGATGGGGACCACCACCCCGGTCTGCCAGTCCAGGGGTACTGCCCCTGGACTCCACGCAACATTGTAGAGGCGTGTCAACCAGGACAGCTCTACAACGTCCAGCTGGTAAAAAAGACTTAAATATTTAAACTCTTTCACATCTGTTTGACTTGGTCTACATAGTTTGGCTTTTTGACATTTAGTCTTAGTCAAAGGCAAGTTGGATTATATTCAAGATCGTCCTGCGGATTTTACCATTTTGTCTATTGCAGACAATATTGCTGCAGAATATGAAAAAAAAAAGCTTTTGGTTAATGTCCAAAAACGCAAAATAAAGAACAGAAAAAAAGAAAAAAATGACAAAAAAGGAGGTAACATTTAGAGAAGGATAAGGGTGGGCGACTAGGTTTTTCCATTGTACTGCATTTGGACGACTCCTACATATTCTTGGTTGCTTTGTGTTTAACAATGCTTAGAATAGATGACAACTGCCTACTGAGTCTGCTAGTACATAAGAGTGCACCTACTGGTCATATCTATGCGACTGATTACAATTAGTATCAGCCAACTAATGAGACAGCATCCAAATCAACTGTTGTGGCTGATGAGGGACACACAAATATCTTGTATTTCAAAGTATATGAAGGCATTTTGGAAGGAAGAAATTGTTTAGAGATCAGATTGAGCTCCACTAAGGCCTCCACTTAGTACATACTAATGATTATTAAATATATGTAAACAAGGACTGTGACAACAGGCCAATTATTTGGTCACCATTAACCCAAAATTAAATTGCCTGTGCTGTCTAATAAACAGGAGGCACATAGTCCATTTACTGCTCAAGATACTCCTGTGTCTCCTCTGTGATTGTGTAATTGTGGTCTGATGCAATTCCAGTTTAATTTCTGAAAATTGCCTTTACAGAGATATAATTACTAAATGAGCTTTTGGAGCAGGCCTCAAATTTCTAAGGTGAAGAGGAGCATGTTCCTTTTGCAAGCATTTCCAAAGCCAGTTCAACTGGATGACTTCTGATAGCAGCTCATTTCAGTGAGAAAATCAATCATTGCATTTTCTTTTCTGCATATGTCACGTATATGTAAGTTTGCAGCTTCTAGCTGTTCAGTGCTTCCAGTTGCCGAGCTTCTCTGACATGTATCACACTGAAAGTTACATACAGGCCATGCTGCAAACCCTTGCTTCCGTCTCACCATCACTCCTCTGAAACCTCACTTACATCCCGACTCATTCACGAGAGACAAGAGGTTACTTAATAATGCAAAGCTCTTACTGATCACTGGCCCTCAAATAAAAAACAACAACAAAGAAAGCCAATTTCTTTCATTTCTCTCACCTTGGTCCTCCTCTATCTTCCTTTACGTACCATATTCTCTAATAAAAGCACTCTGACGAATTTAATGAAATCTTTATACACATTAATTACATATAATATATCCATGCAATGAATACAATGTGACATTGATCTTTATGTCAAACATTCCTACTGTCAAACACAGAAGTCATGAAGCCATTGTCAAAGAATTAAGTTAATTAAAAGTATATTAATTACTTCTATGTTGTTCAAAAGCTTATATGTTGACTAGAATACGAAATGTACAAGTCACATTTGTAACTAGGACAGGCAGATTTTTTTTATTGCCTATTGCTACGTTTTTCTGAACTGGCTGTTACAAATAATTGAAACAAGTAAACATGTCAGCTGAAGCCACTGTGATTCCAAACTGACAGCAGGTGTCATACTCCATGATGGAAAAAACAAAACGAAAATTGATTCACAGAAAACTAACCTTTTTATACTCAGCAGACAATTTCTGAGGTATTTTTGTCATCATAACCATGATCTTTCACTAACCAGACACAATCAGGAGGGAACGAGTGAAGAGAAAAGACCATAAACAGAGCGATAATGCATAGATTTGCCCAAATTATAGGAGGAACACCTCAGGTTGGTGAAGTCTTCCCTGTTCACTTCAGCTCTTCTGGAAATACCATTAACAGTGAGATAAGGCTCGAATCCAACCCTTATCTTTTTCTTATTTTGCCCCCCTCTCTGTTTTACACACTCTCTCTTTGAATTTCTCCCTTTTTAAATATTAACACTTTATCACTTAGACCACTTATCTCTGTGCATAATGATTCCCTCTTAGTCACATTGATTAGATGTTAGATTTTTTTTCATACAGTCAAGAATAAGATTCAGGGGATATCGCTTTTACTTATCTTGATGCCAAAGGGGTATCAAGGTACTTGGATTAAACAATTTAATGGCTATCACCGACTTTGACAGGCAACAAGTTTTTACCTCTAGCAACCTGTACTCTATGCACAGATATCCGTTAAATTGAATAGGTAAGGAAGTTTATGCTATAGTTTTCCTTTTTTTTTTTTCAAAAATTTGATCTGGAAGTACTTTGGTCTGCACACAGTTTCATCATGACCATAAGCATCTTGTGGATGAAATAAAATGCTGATTACAAGTTGTTATTTAGGTTATACCAAGGACAAGAGAAATGTTACAAACAGTATGGTCATCCAATTATGAAGGAACCAAGTATACCCTACACTATTGGCAACCAGCTGTACCTATAAATGGAAATCAAAAGACTTCAATCAGACAACACTCAAATGCACCATGCCCTAGAAGCTCTGACCGGACCTGACCTTTTCAGGCCTTTACCTCAGCACCAACCTCTGGGGATGAACAATGAAATCAGCAAGGAGCTAGCCAATAGCTGGTTGCTAGGCAGCTACTTGGCTCACTAAAGTTGTTGAACTAGCTTCTTTCATGTGTTCATGGTGAAGCTGCCTTGCAGAGGATTTTAAATGGAATGATGTGATGGAAAAAAAAAGTCTAATGGGAATTTTAAAAAAACATTATTGATATTCATCTTCTTTTTTTTTTTTTTTAATACCAGAACGGTATTTGTTTACAATGATTTTTCTTTTTGGCATATCATCTTTATTCTAGACAATCATTTTCCATCTTGAGTGTTCTTTATTTTTTGCCTGAGATTCTGGAGTGCCCTTTGGAAAATTAACACAAGGGAAACAATGGCTTAGCTAATAATGTACCACATGGGTGACAGTTTTATCACATCCCAATTTCAGAAAAATTAGCAAAACACCCAAATGCCAGAGGAGGATTTATGCAAGAGAGCGTGCAGTTTATGTTGAAGAACAACGGTCTCGTGAAAGCTTTGACCTTTGGACAAAATTAAGTAGCACAAAAGTCCGTCAGGGTAATCGTATAATTAAACTTACCCCTTTTCCCTTCTGTTTCCGATGATTTTTTTTGTCCCTTTAGAAATATTTTCTCACTTAAGAGTCACTCCCTTGTGCTGATCCTGCTAGAGGGCATGTTTAAGAAGGCGTTTGCCAAGGATAATACTACACAAAGGAATTTCAAATTATAACCTTCTGGAAACTGGCAGCCACTTCATCTCCCAAATGTTGATGGTGGGATTTAAAATTCTTATGCATGTAAAATGTAATTTCACTGCTTGAACAATGCGCCATTCCTTATTGGAACACACAAAACGGGTTCAAAGGATGATTAGAAACATCAACAGTGCTACTGCGAACATCTTTGAAGGCGGCTGAAAATAGATTAGAAATAACTGAAGTGAAAAAAAATGTGTATAAAGATGTTGTTTTTCGGTGTATAGATAAAGTATAATCGCTTTGTAGTTTTTATGTTAAAGTTTTGTTGCAACTTTCACAGCAAAGTAAAAAGACACTGAATCCAGGCAGAATCCGGGCAGCACGGTGGCACAGTGGTTAGCACTGTTGCCTCACAGCAAGAAGGTCCTGAGTTCAATTCCACCATCAGGCCGGGGTCTTTCTGTGTGGAGTTTGCATGTTCTCCCCGTGTTTGCGTGGGTTCTCTCCGGGTACTCCGGCTTCCTCCCACCGTCCAAAGACATGCAGCTTGTGGGGATAGGTTAATTGGATAATCCAAATTGCCACTAGGTGTGAATGTGCGAGTGAATGTGAGTGTGAATGGTTGTCTGTCCCTATGTGTTAGCCCTGCGACAGACTGGTGACCTGTCCAGGGTGTACCCCGCCTTTCGCCCTATGACAGCTGGGATAGGCTCCAGCGCCCCCCGCGACCCTGAAAAGGATAAGCGAATGGATGGATGGATGGATGGATGGATGAACCACCAAATGATGAAAATTTTAAATGTAATTTCTTATTTATGATTACTGACTACATTTGGTTTGCACAACGGAATCTGTTTCGGCTGTACTTGATGTGATATCATTACTTCCAATATCCTTTTGTAGTTGTCTTTGCTTCGGTTTTCAAATAATTTGTGAAAAGCCACCGAAAGCAAAAACATGCTCTGTGATTCATTGTGTCATTATTTGTGACCCAACTCACTCGAGTGCAAGACCAGCTGAATTCAAATGAAGGAAAAAGCTGGCTACAGCAAAAGCTGGTTACATGGTGCACTTGAAAGCAGCATCACAGAGCCTGCAAACCAATTATTTTTAGAGAGAAGTAGTCTGTTTGAAACACAGGAAATGGCAAAACAAATGCTGCCAAGACAAAACAGATGCTGTAATGTTTCACCTAGCAAACAGGGGTTCCTGTCAGGGAAAGGTGTGCATTTTGGAAACAGTCCTTAATTCAAACCTTTCCCTGAATGTTCTTAAATGCTGTAAAACTCGATTTGAGGGAAAAAAAACTCTCTGAAATGGAATTCAAATTTGTCTTCTGATGGATTTCTGTTCTCTAACTTGGGCCTCCATTTTCAGTATTATGTAACCCAGCCTTAGAAAGCACCACGGAGATTGTTGCAAATGATTAGTCATAAAATCTGAAATGTTTTCATATTTTATAGATATGAAGAGTCCACATAAAGCCCAGATACCCCCAAGTTCTATGAGCGAATTTGAGTTTAATCAAAACAAACCCTACGGCAGAAAGGGATTATATTACAGGGCATTACCAATTTTTAGAGGATTATTTCCCCCCTACTGATGATGAAGGACTTTGAAGTAAACATTTAGCTAAAAGAAAAATGTTCAAATCCTATCAAAAGTCCATCTGTTTCCTGAACTGCCTCGCTTCCTTCCATCCATTTTCTTCCACTTAATCAAAGTCAGGTTGCAGTGCCGCCATACTAAGCAGGGTATACCAGATGTCCTTTTACACAACACGATATTCCAGCTCCTCCTGGAGAACCCTGGCACACTAGCAGGCCTGATGAAATTTCTAATCTCTCTAGTGAGTTCTGGGTCTACCCCATGGTGTCCTCCCAACTGGGCATGTCCTCCAAGAGGAGGAGCCCAGCAGGCATATTGATGGCCAACAATATCAGCTGGCTTCTTTGATGTGAGGGAGGACCAATTCTTGGAGTTCCTCGTCTCGTCTTTGAGGCTGAGCCCGAACACCCAACCGAGATGGCTTATTTCAACCTCTGACATCCATGAAATTAATCTTTCTGTCACAACATGACATTTTCAGGGCAAAATATTAAATGATAATAATGTATATCCATAGATTTTTTTAAATAGCAAGAATGCGGTATTATTTGTGGATAAATGGTAGAGAGTTGGTAAATTTGTATGAACAAATCCCACATGCACACAGCAGGGGAGCAGCTAACATCATGTTACCAACAAGAGTAGACAAATAATGATAACTGATGAATAATAAAGTTCTCAACACTTCAACCAGTGCTTACCTCAGCAACATAACACCAGCCTCATTGCATCTGTGTGAGTGACTGGGATGCACTTCTACTGGTTAGAGATGTAGCTTCAGCAACAGAAAAGTATGCCATTAGGGATGGTTACTTTCAGCCATACATCTGCACATAAACTGAGGCTGCAGTACAGTCTGAAAGGGAAGATAGCCGCACTAAACTGAAAAGCGCATCTCCAGCCATGACTTGACTGGTACGTGCAATTTTTTAAAATATTCAAGTTATCTTCAAAAATGATAGAAAAACAAACAAAGCCTACTTGGACTGTAGGCGGTCTTGTAAATCGAAAGCTTTGCCTTCACATCACTACCAGTGCAGCAACAATCTTCCTGCCAATCTCACGCTCCACCTTCCCATCACTGGTGAACAAGATCCGCAGATACTCGGAGTCCTTCACACGGGGCAGCAGCTCTCCCAGAGAGAGCAATCCAATCCTTAGCCAGTGTTACACTTGACAGGTGATTATTTTCAACTGATTGCTTTGGTTCTGCTGTTTGTGAAAATATACAAAAATATGCATCTCTGAGGACTAAAATTTCTCTAACCAAACAAAATACAAATTAAATGTAAATCGGCATTAAGCGAAAGTTGATAAGGACTGATACAAAGCAAATGTGCCAGCTCAAAGATAGATTAGGGTAATATGAAGAAAAAAGATGCCTATTCTGCCAGTTGTGATATCAGATAATACATGATCACACAAGGAAACTTGGTATTCACAGCAGAAAAGAGTGGAATGTGATTTGCATTCATTCAAACCTAAAGTGATGACCTTTGCTGTTCTCTTGTGTTACCCTCTGTATGAACTCTCAAACAAAGGCAGGATTGCTTTCATGGACAGAGACATGAATTGTTGAGTACATCTTCAACAGGAAGAAGAGAATCAAAGGTATGAAAAAAGGCTCAGTTCAGCTTTGTGGTGCTGTCTAGAATGAATCCTGATGACACAATTGTGCTATAGACAAATATGGGATGTGGATTGGAAAATTAAATATTTTAGAGGCCTAGCCCCCAAAGTTCAATGCATGACCTGGTCTTTGACCTCATATACTGAAATGGTTGCTAGATGAGATAAAAAGCTCCTGTGTATTTAAAGAATATAGCTCATATGAGTCTTTATCACTGGTGAGCTGAAGTGGAGGCTTGCTGTATCTGGTATACAGATATAGTATCCTCGTCATCATCTTCTAAGAACTGGTCTATGCAACATTCACAGTCGACTGTGGGTTTCTAAGGGACACATTTCAGCATTTATTTATTATTTTGAAATGTGCATGTCAGTTTTTTTTTAAATATTACTAGTAAATTTCTATTAGACATTGAATGTTAACAACATTATTTTGGACAAAGTTGTTAAAGGGCATATCACAGCCATTCTTTACCAGGTATCCTGAGGAGAAAATTAAACAAAATCCATATTTTATACAAAAGCTCTCACGTCAAGTTGCTAGTGAGGCTCTTGAGGGGAACATGAGAACTGGCATTACAGTGCTTTGAACTAACTCTGCCCTTCAGACTGTATCTGTACAGATGGATTTCCAATTATGTTAATACCATAACAAGGGTTACTTTGTCTAATTGGAAAAAGACTAAGAAAATGATAAGAACAGAACAGATAAACACAAGACAGAAACAGGAGGTCAGTTTTTGAATTGAGTGAGCTCGGATCCTCTTTTATGTGAAGCATGTATCAGCCACTCTCATAATGAATGAAAGGGTCTAGAATAAAAGAAGACATTTTGTATAATTTGAACAAGTCTTTTTATCCTCATTGTTTTTAATTCTGAACAGCTATGCATTATATTTTACAAAAAGACTGTAGCCAATAAAGAGAAGAGCAAGTAAAAGAAAACAGCTGCAACAACAAAAGCAAAAGTAAACCTCGTGAAAATGTGTTGTCAACAGCATTCTTTAATGTAACGAGGACAAGAAAAAAGGCAAAAGGAAATAATTACTAGACTCCAGGAGCAGCCGTTTACACAAGACTTCCGCTGTGCCGCAGGACTGGCAACTTGTAGCGCTTTTTGTGACCCAAAAAAGGCCTCTGAAAAATATGCTGCCTAAAGTTTCATCAAAGAAAAAAGGAAATGGATGCCAGAGCAAATGCACTACTGCTTCCATTAAAGGGGGTTATAAGTGCTGCCCAATCGTTGTCCTGCTAGAAATAAGTGCAAGCATTCAACACCAATCACCACAATGTTTTACTACAGGGATCGTGCAGAATTAAAGGAATTGCACCACACTGGTTTGAATCTGTCAATCTATATCATAGACTCCAATTGATTCATGTAAATTAAACAGATATGTAGCATTGCCTCCTTTACAGTGGTTTGCAAAAATATTCGGCCCCCTTGAACTTTCCCACATTCGGTCACATTACAGCCACAAACATGAATCAATTTGATTGGAAGTCCACGTGAAAGACCAACACAAAGTGGTGCACACATGGGAAGTGGAATGAAAATCATACATGATTCCAAACATTTTTTACAAATAAATAACTGCAAAATGTAAAATCCATGTAAAAAATGTTTGGAATCATGTATGATTTTCATTCCACTTCCCATGTGTGCACCACTTTGTGTTGGTCTTTCACGTGGACTTCCAATCAAATTGATTCATGTTTGTGGCTGTAATGTGACCGAATGTGGGAAAGTTCAAGGGGGGCAAATACTTTTGCAAGCCACTGTAAAGATACTTTGTGCAGCATTGCTACAATTAAAAATATCCTCTATCTCAGAGTGATGCTGAAAAACTAATTTAGATATTTTATTAAAACTCATTTTCATCAGGTTGAAAAGCCTTCAGAATGGCACAGTGAGAGCACTGACAGGGACTAGAAAGAGACACTTTTCTCCTATATTTGCTTATCTTCATTTGCTCCCAGTTAAATCCAGAATTAAATTTGAAATCCTTCTCCTCACATGCAAGGTGTTACTTGTGGTTCCTAATGTATTGGAAAGTAGAATGAGAGGCAAAGCCTTCGGTGATCAGGCCCCTCTCCTATGGAACTGGCGAGACAAACACTCTCACTACTTTTAAGATTAGGCTGAAAAGTTTTCTTGTTGGTCAAACCTATAGGTGGGGCTGGATCAGGTGACCCTGAGCCATCACATTGTTATGTAGGCCTAGGCTGATGCAGGCCTATCCATGATGCCTGGGACTTTCTTCTTCACTCAACTATTTTCACCACTATTTCATTTAGAGGTTCAAACCAGCATTAGTAATTAACATCTAGTTTTCTCTTCAGTAGTTTTTGCCCTGTCTCTCTCTGCAGTCTTTCCCCTCATCCACAGCTCATCACAGCAGATGGCTGCCCCTCCCTGAGCCCACTTCTGTTGGAAGTTTCAGCCTGTTAAAAAGGAGTGTTTTCTTTTCCACTGTCACCAAGTACTTGAACATAATGGACTGTCTGGCCCCCTATGAGTCAGCACTATCTAATATTGCAGGCTGTTTACCTTCAAGGTGTTTTATATTGTAAAACACCTCAGTACTGCTATGTGATTTGGTGCTATATAAATAAAACTGAATGAACTGAATAAAGAGTTAGCAGAGAGTCTCACATTATTATTTCACAAACTCGAGCCACCAGGTAAAGTATTAACTGCAAAAATATAATTACAAATGTACTTCTTTCCCCTCAACACATGTAAATCCATATCTGTTTTAGGATTTAAATGTTGTTTTTTGTTTTTGCTGTAATACCTTGAAAAAGGGAGTAAAATCTGCCAAATCACATCTTTGGTAATAAGAGAAAAGATTTTTTGTTACTGCAGAAATTGACAGGAAACATTTGCTAACATTTCATCTTTATACTATGTAGCACCTGCACACCAGCTGTTTTTTAATAAGTGTTTTTTCATTAGTGGGTGTTTTTCCCCCCTATTAATATTAATGTCGATATAGAAATAAGGAGTTTCAGTAGTGTGCTAGTCTAACACCTATGTGTAAGTAATCCATATTTGGCATCGCAAAACCAGCATGGGTTTGATTAATTTTATTAATAACTCATTCATTGTTCATATCAGAGCTTCCCAAAGTGTGTGTGTGTGTGTGTGTGTGTGGGGGGGGGGGGGCAGAGCCATTGCAGGGGGGGACGCGGTATGAAAAGGGAAAAAAAAAACTGCTAGCACGGGGCGCCCACACAAACGCAAAGCAGGAGATGAAGCATCGCTGAATATGTTTCCAAACCAACTTCATTCTAAGCCAAAGACTAGAAAATATGGTGAAGCAAATCTTCCCTTTGGCTTCACCTGCACAAGTGCCGAGGTAGGTCTCCCCTGCAGGATTGGTTTTCCCTTCGTGGGGAGCAGCGTTGGGCTGTTTAAATCACGGACAAACAGAATCCTACATTCTTGATTCTTAGTTCACAAACACTTGTTGTAATGACTAACTACTCCTGACATTTTGGAGATGTTAGCTCTTTATACAGTAAAGTTACAGTGGGATACAAATAACATCAGGCTGATCCTGCCACGATTTGTCCCCTCGGTTCAAATCATGGACAAACAGGATCCCACAGCTGTTTATGTTTTTAAACCTATTTTGCACAGAGAGGCATTTTTTGAAAAATGTATTGACAGCAATGTTGAATATTATTACACAGGAAAAAAAAAACAACTACACGTAAAATAATTACACCGTGACGCCTCTGCCTTTGTAAATGGAGGGAAAGTAACTGCGTGTGTATATGTAAGCGTGTAAAACCTGCAGATAGTCAGATTAACAGTATTTTGTCTCTATCTGCCATTCTGCAATTCATCTCATGTGACGTGACGTGAAAAAAGGCACATACCTTTGACGCTGTGACGAACTCTGTATTCCTCGTCCACACGTAAACGCAAAAAAGGAGTTTTAAGAAATCTCCGTTTTCGGTGATTCGAAACGCCGTTTACGTGGACGAAACAGCTGCGTTTTCAAAAATACCCGTGTAGGTGCGGACGTAGCCTAAAAGAGTTAGTAGTTTATTTTATCACTACCTGTAATTTATTGCAGATTACTTGTATTTCCTTAATTGTTTACTAAATGTTTGAGGTGTGAAATAAACTGCAATGAACATTTTTCTTGTAAAACAAAGGGGGGCCTAGCAAAAAAAGTTTGGGGACCACTGGTTTATATGAACATTCATTTCTTAAATCCTAGACTTTTTTTGGAATTACCACCTCCGAGGCGTAATGACAACAACAACAGACCAGACGAGATTTGATTAACTGACGCGTCCACCAAAAACAGACCTCAGTACAGCAACGTTGTACATGTAAATTGGAGAAAACTGTTGCTGTATAATACTCATGTCATTGAAACTACTCAGTGGTGCATCTAACAAATCTGTCACAACAAAAATGAAGTACAACAATGAGACAATCCATTCAAGTGATAGTGGGGCTACATTTTACATTCTCTTAACTTATAAATATAAAAGAAAAAAAAACTTGTCTGCCCAGGCTGTGTTTCAGATTTATCACAATTCTTCAATATTTTAGGGTCTATACTTGTGATTTTTTTTTAATGGTTGTAATTTGTTACAGAGTTTGAGTAATAATTATCTCCATGGATACTGGAGCTACGCGAGCAGTAGTTTTACAGTTCTAAAAGTACATCTTGATGTGTTATTTCAGAATGACAGGCCAATGTTTTAGTGTGGAAAAGAAGGAATAGTCAGAGAGAGAAAAAAAAAAAGAAGGCTTAGTATATAAAGGCAGACATATGTGATATGGATTCATAAAAACATGCCATCTCCTGTAATTACACAAGAGTATGTGTGCATTTGTGAGACTATAAAAGAAAAAAGAGTGCAGGGGTGGCAGCTGTAGTATTAATTAGGCAGGTGAGATGAGTGGACTGCATCATTACATTGGCAATTAGAGTGCAGTCTATTTTTCTAGCATGCCTCTGGCTCTGAGGAAGAAAGAAGTGGAAATGGAGAACTAGTTGGGAGACAGAGTGATGTATCAAGGAATAGATTGAGAAAAGCTGCCGGGAGAGAGATTTAAAGGGAGAAGGGGGTGTTATGTGCTTGCAAGTCATGAAAAGGATTTATCGCTAATCCCTCCAGTGATAGTCAGCTTCCATGATCTCCACCACCTTACCAGTCAGTCACAGAACAATGTGATATGGTAATATAATGCGGCCGATGTGACACATTTCCTAGATATGCCTTTCCTTTCGGTGCATTGATGTCATCTTGCAGTTGGGTGATGGATGACTTAAACTCTTGTAGAAATGAACAGATGCATTTGGATGCAACACCCCATTGTAATACACAGCAATTCATTTCCCCCTCTGGTGTGCACACAAATACACTCCGTAAAAGAGTCATATACAAGATGCTAAGAAGTTCCTGGTAATTGCTGAAAATAAGAAGTAATGAGACCAAGAATACTGCAAAAGTAGGGCACACCCGTCTTTTACCTGGATAATGAAAGGGCTCCCAGCGTGACTCTTGAGCTAACAAGTGCTCTACTATGGGATCACATGTTAAACAATGCTAATGTCTGTGAAGGTTCTCAGTCATCCAGGTCATCATAGTCTAAGGAGCTTGGAAAGAAAAGCATCTGGACGTTTCTGAAGTTTCACCTCTCATCTAAGAAGCTTCTTCAGTTCTAAGAGCAATTGGTGGAGAGTCCCAGATTTTAAGCCCTATGGGACAGTCCCCAAAAGGGTCATGAACCCCCTATTGATCCTCTTCCTAATCCCACGAGCCAAGGTGTAAAAACGGGTGTGGGTCACAAACAGCCAAGGTTTCTGAACCCATTGTGAAACCTAGCCCCACCCTATCATGTGATTTCCTGAGGTGAAATGGCCCAGAATGTGAGTTAAGGCCTCTGGGAAGGGATCTCAAAACTGAATTATAAATGGCAGACAGTTTGTTGATGTTAAACAATGCTAATATTTTACATTTGGATGAATTTCCAGATCACATTTGATTTTTCATTGCATTATCCAATTTTGTGACTAGAAAACCCAATCAAATTAAAAAAACAAACAAACACACACACTAGTTATTATTCCTTCCTTATTTTCTTTCTTGTTTCAACTCCATTTTCAGTGTCAAAGCTTTTAAAGAAAGTAGAAATCCAACCGCAGTGGGCATTCCTATGGGAAAACTGTTGGACACGAAATGAGCTTTTTGTCAAGCATTTAGATGCATTTCAGTCACTCAGAAATGTGTTGCTGGGGTCTGAACAAGCTCTTCTCCTTGGGGGATCCATGGTTTGGATGAACAGGCCTGTGCCGTGATGTCTATGCTGGTCAGGCATTACAGTGAGTGGGACAGAAAGCTGGAGGGAGTTGGCCGCAGTGACTTTGGTTCTGTCACACCAAGGTCTCCACTCTAACTCCACTATAATGAGCCTGTCAGCACGGTGTGAGCCATAGGAGATAGGCTGCCCCCCATCAACCCAGTTTCACAGTCAAGGATGAGTAACTCTCTCTCTCTTTCACCGTGTGTGTGTGTGTGTGTGTGTGCACGTACACTAGAATTGTTTATGGTCTGGTTGTTTTTCTGAGCTTTCCCAGTAAACCTGTTGTCATCTTTGCAGGTGATGAGTGCTTTTATCTGTGAAAAAAGGTGCTCACTTGACCTTCATCATGATCCAGACCTGTCATACAAATATTCAGCTTACTGATACTGAGTCATGCTTTCAAGCAAGACCATTGCTGCTAAAATAATGTTACTAACTGACTGGTTAAAGGAAACAAAATACCTAGTAAGAAACTTGTTCTTTAACCTTCTAAGACCTGGCATCCACATATGTGGACATCACATTTTAGGTTGTTTAGGCCAAAATACAAAATTTTGCTGTAAATGAGCCTGATATCCACTTACAAGGACATTATACTGCAACTGTTCTGTCCTCACGTGTGGATCTAATGTTTCGCAGAAACAAAAAAAAAAATCTCATATGTATATATATATATATATATGTATATACGTATATACATATATATATATATATATATATGTATATACGTATATACATATATATATATATGTATATACGTATATATATATATATATATATGGCAACCCTTCGTGGTTGCCATGAGCAGCTGGATAGCGTAGTGGTTAGACTACACGCCTTTGGAACAGAGGATCGCAAGTTCGATTCCTGCCTGGGGCGTCTGTATCCAGTAAGGGTCCTAAGGCTAGACCCCCTATGCTAAGCAAGCCTACCGCAGACATGAGCGAGACAGATAAATATGAAGGCATGCCGGCTCGGACGGATCAACAAGGTCCGCGTCAGGTGTTGAGGAACCAGGGCACCCTGACGAAAAGTGGGCTACTGGAACAAGAAGGCATCGGTGGGCAAGGGACGAAAACAGGGCGTTGTTGGAATGCTACTACGCAAGTAACCCCGGCGGAAGGGGCTACATGAATAGGATGAGGGACCTATGGATTCTTCGATACCCAACATCCACAATGACGGCGAAACAACTAGTAGCTCAGTGTTCCAACATTCGAAAGAAGGGACTGCTCTCACAGCTAGAGATTGACGAGGTACAACACAAATGCTACGGCAAGGAGGAGTCAGGACGCCAGGTCAGGGGGGAGATATCATCACCCCCACCCGAGATTGGGTACATAGCCCCAAGTGCGATAGGAGAAGGATCGTTGAGTGCGAGAGGAACTGACCTGAAAAATAGGATCATGGCCAAGCTTGAAACCTGGATCCCCCGTAGCCGGTTACCAAGATTACCCTCAGAAGGTCTGCTAGATGATGTTAATGCAGCACTACGGGCAATACCTACAACCACGATTACAGACACTAACAAGCTGATCTACAATACGGCATCAGTGAGATGCTTGGCTACAAGTTGAACAGCCACAAGGGGCAGTACCCTCCATGGAGAAGGAGGCTAGAGGGCAAGATCAAAGTAGCACGGAGGGAGGTTAGCCAACTAACGGAGTTGCAGAAAGGTGAGACAAATAAGGTGCATAAGAAATACAGCAAGCTGTCCATACCTGAGGCCTTGGAAACTGCCAAGCAAAGACTCACAGCCTTGGCCAGCCGCTTGAGGAGGTACACCAGAGAGATAGAAGGCAGGAGAATAAACCAGCTGTTCTCCACAGAACCAGCAAGGGAACAATAAGAGAACAGCACCACCAAGGCTGGAGATGGAGCAATACTGGAAGAGCATATGGGAGAAGGATGCAACCCATAACGGCAATGCTCAGTGGCTAGAGGATCTGAGGGCAGACCACAGCGACCTCCCTGAACAAGGTCCAGTAACCATCACAGTGGCAGATATCCAAGAAAGGGTCTCCAGTATGAAGAGTTGGACAGCACCAGGGCCCGACATGGTTCACGCCTACTGGCTGAAGAAGCTGACTGCACTCCACGAGCGTCTGGCAGCACAAATGAACCAGCTGCTAGTTAACGAGAGACACCCGGAATGGCTAACTGAAGGCCGGACGGTCCTGGACCCCAAGAAGGGACCGGTCCCCTCCAACTACCGACCAATAACCTGCCTCAGTACTACATGGAAGCTCCTGTCAGGCATCATATCGGCTAAGATGAACAGGCACATGGGTCAATACATGAGCGGGACACAGAAAGGAATTGGCAAGAATACCAGAGGCGCAAAACACCAGCTACTGGTAGACAGAACAATCAGCCGAGACTGCAAGACCAGACTGACCAACCTGTGCACTGCCTGGATTGATTACAAGAAGGCCTATGACTCAATGCCCCACAGCTGGATACTGGAATGCCTAGAATTGTACAAGATCAATGGGACCCTAAGAGCCTTCATCAGGAACTCAATGGGGATGTGGCGTACAACACTAGAGGCCAACTCCAAGCCCATAGCACAAGTCACCATCAAGTGCGGGATCTACCAAGGAGATGCTCTGTCCCCACTGCTGTTCTGCATAGGCCTGAACCCCCTCAGTGAGATCATTAACAAGACTGGCTACGGATACTGACTACGGAACGGAGCAGTTGTCAGCCACCTCCTGTACATGGATGACATCAAGCTGTATGCCAAGAGTGAACGAGACATCGATTCACTGATCCACACTACCAGGCTATACAGCAATGACATTGGAGTCAGCTGAATGGTAAGAACAAGATCCGGGCCATCAACACGTACGCCCTGCCCGTGATCAGGTACCCTGCTGGGGTAATAGGCTGGCCAAAGGAGGAGATAGAAGCCACTGACATAAAGACAAGAAAGCTCCTTACCATGCATGGAGGGTTTCACCCCAAGTCCAGCACCCTGAGGCTGTACGCTAAGCGGAAGGAAGGGGGCCGGGGACTGGTGAGTGTCAGCACCACAGTCCAGGATGAGACAACGAACATCCAAGAATACATTGGGAAGATGGCCCCAACTGACCGAGTGCTCAGTGAATACCTCAGGCAGCAGAAACCCAAGAAAGAGGAGGGAGACGAGGAACCATCATGGAAGGACAGGCCCCTGCACGGTATGTACCACCGGCAGATAGAGGAGGTGGCTGATATCCAGAAATCCTACCAGTGGCTGGACAAAGCTGGACTGAAAGACAGCACAGAGGCACTAATCATGGCAGCACAAGAACAAGCTCTGAGCACAAGATCCATAGAGGCTGGGGTCTATCACACCAGGCAAGACCCCAGGTGCAGGCTGTGTAAAGATGCCCCAGAGACAATCCAGCACATAACAGCAGGGTGCAAGATGCTAGCAGGCAAGGCATACATGGAACGCCATAACCAAGTGGCCGGCATAGTGTACAGGAACATCTGTGCCGAGTATAACCTGGAAGTCCCGAGGTCAAAATGGGAGATGCCCCCAAGGGTGGTGGAGAATGACCGAGCTAAGATCCCGTGGGACTTCCAGATACAGACGGACAAAATGGTGGTGGCTAACCAACCGGACATAGTGGTGGTAGACAAACAGAAGAAGACGGCCGTAGTGATCGATGTAGCGGTTCCAAATGACAGCAATATCAGGAAGAAGGAACACGAGAAGCTGGAGAAATACCAAGGGCTCAGAGAAGGGCTCGAGAGGATGTGGAGGGTGAAGGTAACGGTGGTCCCCGTGGTAATCGGAGCACTAGGTGCGGTGACTCCCAAGCTAGGCGAGTGGCTCCAGCAGATCCCGGGAATAACATCGGAGATCTCTGTCCAGAAGAGCGCAGTCCTGGGAACAGCTAAGATACTGCGCAGGACCCTCAAGCTCCCAGGCCTCTGGTAGAGGACCCGAGCTTGAAGGATAAACCGCCCGCAGGGGCGTGCTGGGTAAAAAAAAAAAAAAAAAAATATATATATATATATATATATATATATATATGAGAGAGAGAGAGACTGTTTACACAAATTTACAAGTGTGTTGTGTCATAATTCCCTTGAACCTTGAACTTTAGCTTTGAGCCAACAACGAAGTCCAATGTCTACCAGTCATGAAAGCACTCACTTTTCTCAGGGTGCAACACACTGCCTAGGCTCAGGGTACCCTCACTTGTTAGCCAGCTAGTTAGCTGATAAGCATGGATGTTTATGTCAGTCTACATTGTCAGGTGATACTACAACCAAACCAGCTAAATAAGTGTAGATGAAATGATAAGTTTTCTCTTCTGTAGTGGGAAATTTGACATTAAATAAAAAGTTTTTACATTTACTTCACTGCTGAGTAAAAGAACAAAATGTAGCAAGTCATTATGACTCTTATGATTTCAGAAAATGTCTACAAATTGGAAAAGGACAAACGACTCCCTACATTGTACTTGCTGGTGCTGTGTTCGTGTGTGTGTGACTGTGTGTGTGTCTGCTGTTTGCCTGAGCTCAAGCCTGTCTGCGTGTGTATGTGTTTTGCTATAAAGCCTCCCTGATCCAGTGTTAACTGCTCTCATAAACAAGCACCTGCCAGATGTGAGCCTCTGCCACAGAGGACTACTAGTGTCTGGCTGTGAGTGGAATCCATAACCAGAGGTGTCCTCTGCTCAGTGCATCCTTTTGTCTCAGACTGATAAGGAAAGTCTAAAGCTAAATACAACTGACCTTCTGCTAAAGCTCAAGCTTTAGTTTCCTCAATAGAAATATTTCACCGCCTGTGGAAAGACAGATATAAAGATGGGCAGATACATAGGCAGGCAGGGAAAAAAAAATGAAAAAAGGAGAGAGTTGTCAGTCCTCAACCAGGAGAAATGTAAACAACAGCAGTGAAGTCTGTTCATGTAGAAAGGCCAATATGTGCTTTCAAGAGGGTTTGAAAGTTTGAAAGCTTTGCGTTAAAACCACCTTGCACATCCAGAGCGTACACTGGCAAACCACACTTCCAAAAGTGGAGAAATTCCACAACCACCCCCACCTCCTGCAGTAAAGTGTTGACGGGTGTAAAAATGGACAGATTTTACATTTCCCTGGCAAATCCTGTCGCCTACATTTATCAAATTGTCACCTCTGGCTGTGTCCACATAAAGGGCTGGACTACACGGGCTGCATCTGTGTTGGCAGTGATGGGAGTGGGCTGATCACATAAATGGGACCAAACTTTGGACTACTGTCCCAATAAAAACCAGAGCAAATCTGCACGAGTAGACAAATATCCCCTACTCTTGACATCAAGTGGCCCAAATGCTATTCAGAACGTAGCAGGCGATATTGCACAATATTTTATTTCCCCTGCAGCCCGTCACATGCCCTAAAATTTACTTTCTTTTGATTGCTGCTTTACTTTAACAACAATCTTTTTGTACCACATCCACAGAGGGTCATCATTCTAAAACAAGCATATATGAGTTTGGTTTGGGGCGTTAGGTTTGATCAAAGTTATGCTTGTATAATTTTTTTTTTTTATTGGAGAATTAGATTTTTTTAATAATATTACGTGCTCTGGAGTGGCAACTACAAAAGATAGGTATATGGAATATTTGTAGTTTTTATGTACAGATTAGCATTTAAGCAATAACACTATCACAAAGACTGCTCTCCTCAAGGAAGCACCCTGATTTGTACAAACTGTTCTTAACAACCATTGTTGTATGAACTCTTTTAACCTAAAACCATTGTAAAAATATATAATCAGCCTGTAACCAAGATCCTGTCCGAGAACCTAAGCAAATAGTTTTGGTCCCTATGTTGACCAAATGAAACAGCGAGTGAATTCTTACTATAGCTGACAATCTGGGAGGTTATTTGCTAGTCTGCTTGCCTTTTGGATCAATAATAATAATAATAATAATAAATTTTATTTATGAGCGCCTTTCAAGTCACCCAAGGACACTTTACAATAGGATAAAACACTTAGTAAAACAATGGCAGAATAAGAACAATAAAACAAAAGCACAAGATAAAATTAACAAACAGTGGATTCACAGTGAATATGCAGATTTGAACAGATGAGTTTTGAGTTGGGATTTAAACTGGGGGAGAGAACCAATGTTTCTTATTTCTGGGGACAGAGAGCTCCACAGCCTGGGAGCAGAGCAGCTGAAAGCTCTGCTTCCCATGGTGGTGAGGCGGAAGGAAGGTACAGCAAGCTGGATAGAAGAAGATCGAAGTGAACGGGCAGAACTGGTAGTGGTTAACAGATCAGAAAGGTAAGGAGGAGCGAGGTTATGAATGGCCTTGAAGGTGAGCAGAAGAAGTTTGAATACTGTCCGGAATTTCACAGGGAGCCAGTGAAGTTCCTGAAGAATCAATCAATCAATCAATCAGTCTTTATTTATAAAGCACTTTTCATACAAAAAATGTGGCACAAAGTGCTTTACATAGTTAACTCATTCACTGCCATTGACGTCTATAGACGTCAATTACGTTTTTCAATGGGAGGGGCCAGAATACAACCTCGGGCAGCTTGTCAGTGAATTTTATTTTTTCATATATTTGTAAATAAATTGTTTTGATAAAACATAACCTTTCTCAGTGTTATTTCTGTTTTATAGAAGTGAAAAACTATTTTATATGTTAGAGGTGTCACAAAGCAAGAAATATTAGTGTCAAAGGCACTTTTCTGCTTGAAATGTATTTTTCACAAAAAGCTCGTTTTCTCCCTTTTTGTGGTCAAAACAGGCATTTTTGGTGGAACCCACCTCTCTTCTACAGCTGATTACTAAAGAATGGAAAATGGTAGAAACAAGCTTTTTTTTTGGATGAAAGAAGAGAGTCTGTTCTTCATTTTGGTAGGTTCAGCGTTTATATGATCATAACACACAGTTTTCTGTGGCTCTTCAAAAATGAGTAAAAATGCTCAAAAACCCTGGCAGTGGGGAGTTACCTGATTTGAAAATGGCTGGCAGTGAATGAGTTAAAAGCAGCCCACCCCACCCTCCCCACACTCTCATTAACATAAATGATGTGAATACACACATATCCCCCCCCCCCCCCCCCACCCACACACACACACACACACACACACACACACACACACACACACGCGCACACTTAAAGAGTAAAAATTGGGCTGGGTTCACATGAGCCAAGTGAGGAAACACTATAACAGGGAGCCGTCTGCACCGGGAGCCGGTCACAGACCGCAGCCTCCAGGCTGGGCACACAGCAGGAGGGAGGCAAAGGAGCCCCCCAGCCAGCCACCCTGAATAGGGGTGATGTGCTGGTAGGAGGGGGTTCTGGTGATAATGCAAGCAGCAGAGTTCTGAACCAGTTGAAGCTTATGGAGGGATTTTTGGGGGAGACCATGCAGAAGAGAATTGCAGTAGTCAATACGGGAGGTAACAAGACTGTGGACAAGAATGGACGTAGACTGGGTGGAAAGAGAAGGAAGCAATCTGTTAATGTTACGTAGATGGAAGTAGGCAGAATGGGTGAGATTATTGATGTGAGATTTATAGGAAAGTGAACTGTCTAAGATGACACCAAGGCTCTTAACCTGAGGAGAAGGGAAAACTGTGACCAGCTTCTCAGTGCTTCTTCCCCAGCCAGGATATTTGCATTGTTGTAAAGCATTATTTGTGCAAAGCTAATAAAATCCATTAGATGGAATCAAAAGTTTTTTAAACATCACTTCACAAACTGGAGAAGAAACTACTTCTTTAGCTAAATTATTAAAAGCCACACTGGATTTTGTGCAAACTCCACATGTTGATGATTAATTTGACAGAGATGCTTTTAGAGACACATGGTTTAACAAGATAGTCTAACAAGAAATATCAAGAGGTTCATTTTGTCTCCTTTAATAATCTAAAAAATGTGTTTTTATAACTCAGGTACTACTCACAATATTAAATTCTGTCTCATATCAGTTCTCTCTAAACACTATGTGTCTGACTTGTATTGCGCAGTGAGTTGGCACCTGGGACACCTAAATACTCTTTAGTTTCAGTATTTTGTGATAATGCTCTCTGAGCTGCATGGGGGGAGAGACTGTGCAACACTGTGCTTCGCTGTTGGAAAGACATATAATTTCATTTCAGTGATGAACAGTGAGAGTATGAAGTGCAGGGAAATGACAACTGTTATTACACAGAATATCTCACCCACATGTGAATACACACCACTTCACACATGAAAAGCTGTCACATGTGTGGAGTAGAATAATATACACGCGTGCACCTACGCTAAAATTATCCAGTATGTGTTAGAAGATCTGTTGAGCCGATCCCAGATGTAACTTTGCCAAAGTTACCATGACAATGAACGTGCACGAGTTCGATAATTCAGACTGCTCACGTCTCCCCAAGTGCTGCACGCTGTCATGACAACATATCCGGTTAAACAGTATTCTTGTTTTGTTATGCAGCCTCTGTGGGCTGTTTATGAATCATTCACAGCTATTTATGACCCTTTGAAAAGCAAGTCACGGCTAATTTAGGGCAGAACGCCCCACACTCATTGGTTGTAAATGTGTTATTGTGGCATGCATGGAGAGATATTCTAATATAATAGGCTGGTTAGTGGAAGTGTGCCAGAGTTGCATGGTAAAGTATTCTGGCAGTGAAAATGGGCTTTTCTGTCACATAACGGTTAGACAGGTTGCCTTTGAAAAGGCCTGGTGTTAGAATTTCCTGCTGCCATGAAACACACACCGAAACAGGCACGCTGTACAGCTTCAGGGTGAACAAGACAGATTGCTGTATTTTTGCGAGCTGGATGAAGAAAGACAAATAAAAAAGATTGAACAAAAACAATATTCGGCGATCTAGCTTTCTAAAAATAATTGGCACTAAATGGCATTCCTTGTTGAAGCCTATAGACTGGTCCTCATCATCCAGGCCTCAGGCCCAATCTAACACTGTATACTCCATGTCAATAACCCATTCCCAGCCCGAGTTGCCCTTCAGTGTAACAGATTTAACTCGATACCATGTGAAAACAGAATAAGAGACAGATCTAGTTTCGGTTTCACACAATCTTCAGGTTTAATTATCCCTTTGGCACGAGCACTGCAGTCATTATTTCTATGGCTGCAAGCACCGAGTCGGGGAAGATTTTCTCTTTCAAATTCCTAAATTCCTGAGTGAACTTTTGACCCAGCCTGTCGGTAATTGGGCTGCTTATCAACACAAGTGTCATACTAAGGTGTTTCCCTGCTCAACAGGATGCTAACAGTCATTAAAAATATTTGGAGGAAAAAAAAGGAGTTTATGACAGCAGTCATTAATTTTAATTTAAGGAAACAACCATGATTTGGACTGTGCAAGAGTTGAATTGATTGCTTTATACTGTAAAGTAAATGAGAGTTAAAGACTGACAGATAATTTTGGGGAGTGATTGATAATCTGTTGCGTGGGGGAATTCTCTTTTATTTGACATGCAAGATCCAAACACATAGAATATGTGCACAGTATTATCATGCCTAACACAAACATGATGATTAGCATTCAAGTGAGTCTACAGAGACTTTGCAGTTGTAAGTGGCATGTTGACTGCAATCAGAAACATAATTATAAATTTTCACACCAATCTGTCACATTCTTGAAGGTTAGAGTGGTGACGGTTGGCCAGACAACGATCGTTCAAAACACACCTCCGCCCCCCTCGAATACAGCGTCCTTCTCGCACTGTCTCTTTTTCTTCCTTGACTGTAACCTCAACAGGCACATAATTACACACGACTCCTCCGCTCACAACCTTGGTGCTATTTCTGATTCATCTGTCTGTAACACATATCAAGGCCACCGCCAACACAGCTTTTTAATTTCCCACCTGGGCAGTGTCCAAAGTCTGTGGTTTCTTTGGAAACAATATCCTAATACACACATTTATGTCATCCCAAATTGTTTTCCTCTGCCTAAATCAGCTAGCAAAGAGCAGCAAATATGACAGATGGCATGAGCAAATTATTTCATTTCTGCACGGCCTGCAGATTCTTATTTTAACTTACATATTGTTAACTCTGCCTTCATACACAGGCAACATCATTAGTCCACAAACAGAGTGTGTTGCTATGTGCCTTTTAAGTCTGATATAATTAGCCGATCCTGGCTTCAAATGCTGTTTCAGTTCCCAAAGGCAAACGTAAACAGAAGTACCATACAGGTTTAAAAAAATGAAACTCACTTAACTCAGGAAGTAATCATTTAAACTGTTCTCAAGCAAAACATCCCGGCATCCATGACAAAGAGGATTTATGAGGCTGAGCAGAGATTCAGAGTTCAGTATGCTAGCTAGCTAGTAGACAACTTGTATAAATCATTTTCTAGCTGAGATATTGAAAACTATACCAAGTCATCACTAGTCCAGCACAGCAGTACAAAACAATGCCCTGTTCAAGTTTAAGGGTCAGGGTTCAACTGCTCTCAAGAGGTCAGTCAGTTAGTTAATATAGAAAGATGGATGTGCCCATTGTGAAGTTACTAAAGCTCTGTGTTTTCAGCATTACCATTTTGGTGTATTTGATTGTGACATGGAGCAGCGCTGCATGCTCGTTGGATAAAAATCCCTCAAAGAAGTCAGGAGGTGGTCACTGATTAAGGATAGCAAGGGATATTTTCCTGTTAAAAAATGATACACAACACCTGTTGTTACCACTTTGACAGAGACGTGCCGATCTGTCTGTATGTCTCGGTAAAATGTCATTTCTATACACAAAAAGTCTTGTGTCTCCTTACTTAAATAATTTTGTAGGTTTAGCTTAAAGGGTTGCTGCACATGAACAGTACAAACATAAAATTGGACAGGGGTGGATCGGCAAATTAAAAGCTTTATGGGACTTGAGTCGTTTCAAAAAACAACAGATCCAACTCTCACTGCGGTGGAGACTTGGATTCAGAAACTGTATTATTCACTTTCAATGTGTTGCTGCTTAACGAGACTGGCACCTTCTCGTCTCTGGAGTAATTAGGTTGCAGAGCTTTTTCTATTCACACGTTCTTTATCGGAATGTGGAAAAGGTTACTTTTATCACCTCATTTAATACCAGGATTAGAACATATGAGTTCATTATAACCACCAGAGTGATTAAACACCAACCAAGATGATGCAGTTATGAGCTGCTATTGATGAGCTGCTTAGAAGTAGGGTATCAAATAATGTAAATGTCAGCACTCTGCTTAATCTTAATTCTTTTTCTTTCTTTTTTTTACATAAATACTTGAAATAAGGCAATATAATTCTAAAAATAATATTTGTACATACTTCCAAACAGCAGCAAAACAAGCAACAAAAAATTGGATGCTTCTTACCAAAATATCAGAACTGGGGAAAAAAGAGAAAATCTAAACCCGATTCCTCCTGTCAAATTAAATGAAATCCTTAGCTTCTATTCGAGGATATACTGTTATGTCATTTTTATTGAAAAGATACTGTACTTTCTAAAATATCATTATTACTTACTTTTGTCAGTTCAAGAGGGACAATTATTCTTGCCTGAAGGGTTTAAATTCCCTAATGGGCTTGTAAGAAGTGACAGACATATGTTTCTATAGCTTATTATAGAAAATACCATAAGTGTTACTATGGAAACTACAGTGAGACCTCACCCCTTTCTGTCCGTACAGTAAAGACACGTCTACCATAGGCTGGAGACATCAAAGGCCATGTTCCTCTCTCTCCAAACTCAACATTTGATGGGCCAAAACAAAAACAAACAAACAAACAAAAATCAATAGCATAGTCTCTGTTAAAGTTTCTGAGGCTATAAGAAATTCTCCTAATTGCGTTATATGCTGGAGGTGCAACAATGAACGTTATGTGTTTGAGCTGTTACTGCTGCTGAGCTGGGGTTATTTTTGTTTTAGACTGCTCTTCCCTATTTTTCACAGAGCACAGATCACTTTAGGATCTCTTTAGAAATTCCACTGCAGACCTCATGACACATTTCCAATATATGCTGTCTTCAGTTTAATGAAAAAAGAAAAGTCGTCAATTGAACCAATCCAGATATTTTAGCCAGAGCACAATCTAGTAATTAGGAAATGTGGTTTAAAATAAACCAGAGAAAATAATGAAACAAGCAATCAATCAATTAATCAATACTTTTTCTGGCTTTCTTAGATCTTTTGATCTCCTTTTTTTTTCGTGGGTCTCTACCTTGCTCTGTTTGTCCATCGGTCTCTTGGTTTTATTTATGTCTGCCTTCTCTGAAATAACCTCCATGGCTAATGATCTGCCATGACCTCAGCAATCTTTAATTGAATAATAAATGAGCAGATCTTATCCAAGGCTCATCTGCAGCAGACTGAACACACACAAACAAACACACACACAATGCATCCTCCAAGGTAACGCATGAAGACCAAACTCTGACTTGGTGTTAAATTTCCAAAGGTTTTAAAGTCATATATTGTATTTGTGCTACTTATGGGAACTTAAACTAACTATAACAAAATGTTTACTTGACTGAAATTCTTTTCAATCTCCACAACTCAGTATTTGCTATACTGCCAATAATTGCTGAACACACACAAAATAATTACCAAAATGTTAAGGGTTCAATATTGAGGAAGGGTACAAGAGGTGATCGAAGAATAACCACACTGATCCGGCCGGGTGAAGTCAAACGATGATTTTAATGCACGCGTGGGAAGATCAATAATGTTTGATGAAAAACTTCAGAAAAATATCATTTTCCCTTATTTCAAGCTCTGATAAACATGCGGGCTGCCCAGAATTCCATGGTTAGCTTAACTAGCTGATCAGGACAGCTGATTATCAAATGTGTGAAGGATAGAAAGGATTAGATACTTTCTCAAGGTACAGTGGGGCAAAAAAGTATTTAGTCAGCCACCGATTGTGCAAGTTCCCCCACTTAAAATGATGACAGAGGTCAGTAATTTGCACCAGAGGTACACTTCAACTGTGAGAGACAGAATGTGAAAAAAAAATCCATGAATTCACATGGTAGGATTTGTAAAGAATTTATTCGTAAATTAGGGTGGAAAATAAGTATTTGGTCACCTCAAACAAGGAAAATCTCTGGCTCTCACAGACCTGTAACGTCTTCTGTAAGAAGCTTTTCTGTCCCCCACTCGTTACCTGTATGAATGGCACCTGTTTGAACTCATCATCTGTATAAAAGACACCTGTCCACAGCCTCAAACAGTCAGACTCCAAACCCCGCCATGGCCAAGACCAAAGAGCTTTCGAAGGACACCAGGAAAAGTATTGTAGACCTGCACCAGACTGGGAAGAGTGAATCTACAATAAGCAAGCAGCTTGGTGTGAAAAAATCAACTGTGGGAGCAATCATCAGAAAATGGAAGACATACAAGACCACTGATAATCTCCCTCGATCTGGGGCTCCACGCAAGATCTCAAAATGATCATGAGAACGGTGGGCAAAGATCCCAGAACCACACGGGGGGACCTGGTGAATGACCTGCAGAGAGCTGGGACCAAAGTAACAAAGGTCACCATCAGTAACACACTACAACGGCAGGGAATCAAATCCCGCAGTGCCAGACGTGTTCCGCTGCTGAAGCCAGTGCATGTCCAGGCCCGTCTGAAGTTTGCCAGAGAGCACATGGATGATACAGCAGAGGATTGGGAGAATGTCATGTGGTCAGATGAAACCAAAGTAGAACTTTTTGGTATAAACTCAACTCGTCGTGTTTGGAGGACGAAGAATACTGAGTTGCATCCCAAGAACACCATACCTACTGTGAAGCATGGGGGTGGAAACATCATGCTATGGGGCTGTTTTTCTGCCAAGGGGACAGGACGACTGATCCGTGTTAAGGACAGAATGAATGGGGCCATGTATCGTGAGATTTTGAGCCAAAACCTCCTTCCATCAGTGAGAACTTTGAAGATGAAACGAGGCTGGGTCTTCCAACATGACAATGATCCAAAACACACCGCCCGGGCAACAAAGGAGTGGCTCCGTAAGAAGCATTTGAAAGTCCTGGAGTGGCCTAGCCAGTCTCCAGACCTCAACCCCATAGAAAATCTGTGGCGGGAGTTGAAAGTCCGTGTTGCTCGGCGACAGCCCCAAAACATCACTGCTCTCGAGAAGATCTGCATGGAGGAATGGGCCAAAATACCAGCTACTGTGTGTGCAAACCAGGTAAAGACCTATAGTAAACGTCTGACCTCTGTTATTGCCAACAAAGGTTATGTTACAAAGTATTGAGTTGTATTTTTGTTATTGACCAAATACTTATTTTCCACCCTGATTTACCAATAAATTCTTTACAAATCCTACCATGTGGATTTATGGATTTTTTTTTCACATTCTGTCTCTCACAGTTGAAGTGTACCTCTGGTGCAAATTACTGACCTCTGTCATCATTTTAAGTGGGGGAACTTGCACAATCGGTGGCTGACTAAATACTTTTTTGCCCCACTGTAGACCAAAGCAAAGACCAAAGAAGAGTAATTACTTAGATTTATGTTTTGTTTTATTTCCACTACCTAACCTCAGGTAGGTCAACAAGACAGTTTCCTACCACTAACACCAGAATAACATCAAGGATAACTAGACTCACTACTGGTTAGTGAAATCCCATCTTTGGGAATATTTGGCATCGCCATCGTAATGTCTTGAAACCAGCTAGAACCTGAAAAGTGGGCCTGACAGAAAAACTGAGGTGCTTTGCACATTCATAATTGTCAAGGTTAACCAATGCTAAAGCTTGACGTTCTTCGTGTTTCTCTGGTTACCACTATGTGAAGTGTGATTTACAGAATAAACACACTAGTGAGCAAGATCATGAACTTATCAGGAAAATGTTTACTGACATCATATATGGAGCTGTTTTCCAGTAGAGGTCTATACAATCAAGAGAATGTAGTCAACATAGACCTGAAAAATGGGAATGAAAACGCCCTATAAAAGAGTCACACTTGAGCAAACACATCTTTATAATTATTCCTCCAAGTGAATGAGGCTACTGCAGGCTGACTTGGATCTGAAAGTGTAACTTGAGTGTGCAAGTGCAAAGGGTGGCCGAGTACACGGTGGTCCTTGGTGGGCGAGTTTCTGTGGCAACTTGATTACACAAATCTCTCAGTAAGTAAGATGGAAGCTGCACAATTAACTTGAACAACTGAGGAGCAAATAATTCCCATAAAGAGTGATCTCACTTAGCATCAAGGTCAAGAAAAAAATGCTGGTGACCGTGTGTAGGTTATGAATATGGAAAGTTGTTAGAGAAAGACATGAGAGGAAGAGAGAGAAACTGTGGCCAGTCCAGCACAACGATCCAAGGACTGGGGGAGGAAGCTGTTTTATCAGAGCTGTTCAGAGCCCAAATTACAGCCCCATAACCATGCTCCCACTCCCTGATCAACTTAATGGGCAGACTGGGGCTCTAGGCCCTCTGCCATCCTCATGCGCGTCCACACATGCATGATTACACATGCACGCACGGTTTCACACACAGTATGTACACATATAACTGAATCAAGCCACTGGAAGCCAAAGATATCAAGGAGGGATGGTGGTGGTAGTACTGGGGGTAAGATGACAAAGACCGAGAGGAAGAGAGCGTGTGTGTGTATGTGTGTGTGTGTGTCTGTGTGTGTGTGGGATTTGGACGAGGAGGATGAGCCGCCAGCTGCTGGGAGGTTTGGCATGGATATGACAGAGCAAGGCTAGCCATGGGGCGTGACAGCATCTACACAGTCCCCATACAAACAAGTACACATTCACACACACACACACAGACACACACACACACACACACACACAGTGCATGCTCACAGGCAAGAACACAACACATCAATCCATGACTGCCAAGCAGCAGGAATGCTCCTTCGCTTGTTACACTGTGAGTGCTAAGTGACCTGCATGTTTAATGTGCGAGGGTGCCTGTTAGTGTTTTGACCAACGCTGGAAACACTTCTGAAGTGGACAACTCTGAACTGACGTACAAATCACAAAAAGTTGTTAAGCTATGCAAAGGCAACTTTTAAAGATGGATTGTGATTTAAAAATCACAAAACATTTATTTTAGCAAATTTAGAACAGAATTACCAATCCAAAATAATTACAACCTACAGTCAATTTAAGAAAAAAAATCACTCTTTTTGTTTAAATTTCAGTTTTACTAGAAAATGCATTTTAGTCTGGGATCAAACGAATAGGCTGAAACTTCAAAACAACAACAACAAAAAGTAATGTGCACTATTATCTAAAATTTTAAGCTTCCTTTTGTAAAGGAAGCTTTGGCCGGCCGTTTGGCGCATGACATGTGGCGGAGCACCCTGCTACAGAACTCCGCCAGTTCGAACCCCCCACGAACTCAATGCCACGGCCCTGCGCGGGGGGCGGGGAAGTGCACTCGCGTTTCCTTTTCTAGGGGCAGGGATAGCTCAGTAGGTAAAGTGGTCGCCCCATGATCGGAAGGTCGGCGGTTCGAATCCACTTAACGGCTACCCTGAGGTACCCCTGAGCAAGGTACCGTCCCTACACACTGCTCCCCGGGCGCCTGCTTAGTGGGCTGCCCACTGCTTCACTGAGTGAATGGGTCAAATGCAGAGAAAAACAAGTATCCATTATTATTATTATTATTATTATTATTATTATTATTATTATTATTATTAAACACAGTTGCTTTGTTAGTTGATCCTAGCGACAATGATGTTAATGTGGCACAATGGAAATTGTCATCCACTTACCAACAAAAATAAAAGAATTTCACAAGTACTGTTAACTTTCCCATCCTGCAAGTGACTGGTGGCAGGACTGGACAGGAACAGATCATTTTCATACTCTCACATTGTGAGTTTAAATGGTTGACGGTGTCACAGGTTTGTTTTACTTGGTGCTTTGGTTTAGTCTCTATACATACTTGGCTGGACAGTGAAATTAGACTTAGGCAAAGTTATTTGGGTTAAATTATGCTATTTAACATATTCACCCAGCATGTTAAAGAGCAACTCTAACCTTTTATGCTACCTAATGCATCTAAATGTGACTCAGACGTGACAAGAGCTGAATGAGACCCATCTTACCGCTGATATAATGTGTTGTGGAATTGCACCACTGACAAATAATACCTTCTGAATATCTCTGAGTTGCCAGCAGTGTTGACAAAACATCAAATATTTGAAAGCCTAAAAATAAGAGTGGGCTAAACACTGTGAACCAAAATTGCTTTGAATGCAAATGCAGCAAAGGTTTCTTATGTCTGGTATTCACTGGAATCACATCAGTCCTCCACTGGCATCTGGCACAGCACCAGAAGGCAGGAAAACTATACACTTTCATTAAACTGGATCCAACTAATCATGTATGAAGGTTATAGTATATTAAATGGCCATGAGTGGTAAACCCCCAAAGTAATTGGGCCACTTAACCTCTCCTTGGTGTTTTTTTAAATTATTATTATTTAATGTATAATGGCATTTCACTTTAACAATTTCCACCATCAAGCATTGGGCCTTGAAATAAATGGCATCCCTTATAATTCTTTTTTTTCCCTCCCACATCAGCCCTGTAGATTGGATTTATTTATCGCTGCCTTTGTCACTGTCTGTTGTTTTGCTTTCTCATTTTCTATGCGGCTGTTTGGAACCCAAGTCGAGAAACACAAGGTCTCGGGGGAACTGCATTTTTTTCCCTCCATACTCTTTCATATTTCTTCTTTCTCTTTCTCTGCCTGTCTCTACAGTGCTGTTAAACTCCCCAGCAACCTTCACATGGTTGCCATAGTAACCACATATCCACCCTCACTTTGTGCATGAATGTGTGTTTGTGTACGTAAATTCTGGATTCAGAATATGAGTATGTGAACGTGTGTGTGTAAAAGACCTCAGCAAAAGTACTACTTTTCTAATATGTCACATCTCTCAACACACACACATATGCGCAGACACACACACACACTCATAAAGAGGTAATTCCAGTATCCACTAAAAAAGAAAGTTTATACTTATCTGCATTCATATCTTCCCCTGTTTTTATTCACGGTGCTACGCCCTCACTGCTTCCATAGAACTTAAGAGGGTAAGTAGCACCCAGGCGCTGCTAATCAAATCCAAGCTGGTCTCGACACAATGCAAAGGAGGAAACACGTCAGCAAGGAGCTTAGAGAAGCAACTTTTGCTGCCGGGAAGGTTTAAAGACCATTTCAAAACAATTTCAAGTCTATGACATTCTGCAGTGAGAAAGATCTACATGTGGCGCTAAGACGGTGCTAATGGTCCTAGGAGTGGATGTTGTAGCAAGTTAATTACACGATCAAACTGTGCAATGCTCATAATGCAAAACCTCTGATCTGACAGGCCTTAGTTAGCATGTTAACTGTTAAAATATATGAAAGAAAAGTAGGGAAAAAAGGTATGGCAGGAAAAATGCTCTTCTCTCTAAAAATAACATAGCAGAATGGTTTTGGTTTGCAAAGTTGCACCTGAACATACCACAACACTCCTAGAAAAATGTGTTTTGGATGGAAGAGTCCAAAGTGGAGAAGATGAATAGCATATCAGCATAAACACCTCACACCAACTGTCAAGCACAGGTGTGGACATGTAATGATTTGGGCTTATTTCACACTCACAGCACCTGTGCAGCAAGCTGACCATGAACTCCTTTGTATAGCACAGTATTTGAGAGTCAAATGTAATGGTTTGTATGTATGGAGGTATGTATTTGGAGAATAACCTCAAGCGCAGCAGTAAATCTAAAACAGAATAAATAGATAAAGGTGTTGCCTTGGCCCAATCAAAGTCCAGACCACAACTCCAAAATGCTGTGGTGGTACCCTAAGAGAGCTGTGCATAAACTGATTCCTGCAAAACTCAATGTGGGTTCTGGTTCTACTCTGGGGTCTCCTCACAGTTGGGCATTCCCTGTACACCCTCAAAGTGAGGCACCCTAACCACGTGCAACATCAACCACCTCAACTGGCTCAGGAGTACAGCATTTTGGTTTAGTTTTTACTAAACATACATTGACACAATGTAACATGTCAACCATTGGTATTCATTTGAGGTTGTATTCATAATTTTTTTCAGAACAGCTGATTTATTCTTATCATGTCTTTTACAAATTTGAATTATAAGAGTATATGAAAAAGATGGTAGCAAAATATTAAATTTAAGTCTCCAGAACAAGATTTTTATTTGCAGTCAATAAATATATATTTATATTTTTTCATCTACCCCAGAGTAAAAATTCCTAACTGCTGTCTGAAGTCATAATGCATTTCTGATACTAGTGCCAGAAATGCAGTAAATCAGAAGCCAGATGGTGTACAGTGATTTATGTGCTTAGTCTGCAGTATTATTTCAAATGTCACAAATATAATTCATCCACTGTGTGTTGCATACTTCTGCTTCCTGATGTCTTATAGTGGTATCAATAACATCACAGAACAATAAAGATATGATATACCAGAAATCTGCAATATTTGAATTGCCATGTATTGTAAAAATGGAATATGTTCAGGTGCAATAACAGCACAAAGACAGAGGGATTCATGAATTATTCAAACACATACACTGTTTACATTCAGAGGTTTTCACCTTGACACTATGACACCATCACACATCCTCTGATGTATCTGTGTTTTGCATAAAAAACAAAGTGCTCTAAACGCACTGACACTTAACTCCAAATTAGCCTGAATTAATCTGTCGTTGTCAGATTTAAGTGTAATTAGAGAACCATGTCTATAAACAAATCAAGAATCTAAACAAATCCATGACTTTGTGTAGAAAAACTGACCCAAAGCAAAGAGTTTGAGGAAAGAGTAAGGTTTAAGCTCCAAAGCAAACTGGATAGATTTAGAAAATGCTCCATTTCTGGATAAGCTAAGCAAACTTTAAATATCTAGGATATAACAATAGAAGCTTCGGACTATTGGTGACTTTATTTTGGAAGAATTTTTGCTACTTGATTTTTTTCCCACGTAATTACAAGGTCAACAACAAACCTTTGTTTTGGCAGACATTTTTACACCTAAATCCCTTCCTGTTGCAGCCCTCCCATTTATCCATCAAAGGCCCAGCAGTTGAGGCATACCAGCTGATTTTCCTTATTTTTCTGTTTTCTTCATAAATAATGTGGGAAGGGGTTGTACCCTTGATGTTGGGGCTAGATAGAAGAATGCTCTTAAATTCGTTTGACAGTGTTATTCAGAAACAGTGAGCATAAGGTACATTATATTCACAAAGAAATAACCTCTGAGAGCTCCCTGCTTGTTTCGCCAAAAGCCCCATATTTCTTAAATCTCCACATCTGCATTGATGAACTGGGCTGATCCCTAAACTAAATGCCGCTGGGTACCATAGCTCAGAAAGGAGACATACTGTATTATTTATATGGACAAATGTTCAGCGAGGGCCTCTCTGGGTATTATGTTGAGATTGTGCTCTCTAGCTATCAGGCGAAGGGCAATAAAATCAAAAGAAGGGTCACTATTTATTTATTTAAATTTATAGTAACACAAACTAGTCGGGGTGTTCATGTCACTACTGCACTAAAATCCTTTTGCAACATACAAACCACCAGCAAAATAAAATGTGTAGAGCAAGAAATTTTTACCAGAAGGTACTTCAAAAGTGATCGTGTTTATTGCCGCTTAATGCATAAGTTATGTTCTTATTTGGTATTGTTTTAATTATTTAAAGGCACATCTGATATTAATTTCATGGACCTCATAGGCATCCCTGTTTGCATGTTATTGTGTCATCCGTGTTGTGACTTCAGAGAGGAATGACATTTCATGAATGAGAACACATTTCACCCAGCTCGCAGAAACAAACCACATCAAAAACAACATATATATGTAATGCAAGTACTGTATATCACAGGCCTTATCATATCATGCAGTGATACCTGCACTACCTAAGCTGAATACGATTAGCTTATCCCATTATCATATGATATACACATTTATATCACAAGCATATCACACATGCTCACATCACTGGCTCAAACCCCCATCACCAACACAGAAGAGTGTGCTTGCCAGTGGCATCTTCTCTTATCCTGTCGCACAGATGCAGAACATTAAAGGAGTTCACTGATCCGGCCCCAGGACGCAAAACATGCTCAGCCAATGGGATTATCAGGAGGCATCAAGTGATGGCAGCACACAGATCATGTTACAGAGATGTAAATCATGAAAATCCAAAGTGTGTTTCTATGTGTGTGTTCCTTGATGTGAACTTGATGTGTGTAGAAGGTTATTAAACTACACAACTGTGGGGCTTATGCACAAGTGTCAGATTATTATTTGCATGGAAATGGCAACAAGAAATGCCACGAACTTTTTCCTCTTTGCTTCACCCAGCATTGTACTACACGATTCGATAATTTAAATTTTTTGTGTGTCACCTTAGAGCCAGCCAACCAAACATGGTTGAGCTATGGATTAAGGTGTCATGTCTGGATACATGGATGTGTATATGTGTGTGTGTTTGTACCCTTTCAAATCTCCTACTACATAATTTTTTAAAATAGTAGCCCTTGTGGATTCAAAAATATTGATATGTAAATTTTATATGTGCCACAGTTACTGCACTGCACATGAGCTGCTACTTTCCTTCCCCTCAGTTAGTGTGTCAATCCTGTATTGCATAACTATCTGGAATGTGCCAGCTCTAATTAACCAGGTCAAATTCCTGCATCTGCTGTATCCTACTCAGCAAATTAAAAGCCCTCTCTTCCTTCTACTCAGGGATAAAATCCAGTGCATCTCTCTTTGAGTGGTATGCCTGCTGAAGCTGCTGCTGCTACTGTTTTCATGCTATATTTTTATGTTTTCAGATGTATTTCACAACTGTGACCTAAAAAGCAGGTTTTAAAACTCTGTTGTCTTTGAAAAATAGGTTTTACGATTGGAAAAACCAGCACTGTGGTACGGTGGTTAGCACTGTTGCCTGACAGCAGGAAGATCCTTGGTTTAAATGCAGGCTGGGGCCTTTCTGTGTGGAGTATGCATATTCACTCAATGCTTGCATGAGTTTCTTTTGGGCAGTTTCTTCCCGCAGTCCAAAAAACAGACTTGGCTTAGCTTAACTGGTGATTCTAAATTTGTTGTAGGTGTGCCAGAGCATGGACAATAAAATGATGCAGACAATGACTATCGCAAAGATGACTTAAACACACACACACACACACACACACACACACACACACACACACACACACACACACACACACACACACACACACACACACACACAACATGATTATACTTTAAATAATCCAGTGTTGGGTATTATTCTGTGTTACTTGCTTGCAAACCTACCAGAGAACAGCTGCTGAAGAAGCCAACGGTGTTTCCCTTAATTCAGCACCATGGACAGCTACTCCATCAAGCAGTAGAAGTAATACAATGCCATCATAACTGCTCCATTGCTCTCCACTGTGGTGCTTTCTGATTCATTTAAGTCAGGATCACCAATGGCCCATGATAGACTAACATGACATGCAACAGTTGACTTTATGAAGTGACTCAGATGATCATAATGATAATAATAATGTAGCATTCCATGAATTCCCTATGTGTGCGTGTGTGTGTGTGTGTTTGATCTCCTGAACTTAGATATGCTTTTGATCTTTCTTTTTATCTATGATAAGTATCATATTTAGATATCGTACACAGTTTAAACACCAGCGATCACTGTGTAATACAAGATTATGTAATTGTTTGATTAAAAGTTGTTTCATGGTTCTTACTAACCTGATTTCCCAAATTTTACATGATGCGTGTGATAATCTGGTTAGTGTGCAGAAAGATGGGAAGTAGCCCAGAGGAGTCTGATTTAAATCAGAAAATAAAGAAGTGAAATGAGGGGTTTTCATTGTGTTTTTCCCAGTTTATTTCATTGATAAATCTTCTTAAAAGAATTTACTCCAGGCTCTTTTTCTAGCTCTATGCTGCTATTAATATATGAAGCACTTCAAATCCATTTCACTCAAATATTGAGCCATTGTAAATTTAACACTGTAATTCATCACAGTGACAAGTGTTCCAAGTCGACTACTTGGGTTTTATTGCCTCTAATTTCCAGTTTCATGAAAGATAACTTGCTCAGTTCAGATCTGGTGCTAATCAAATTATTAGTCTTCCTGTAAGCATACTGAACGTTAAACCAATCAACATGGTGATTACAATCATTTGCATGGTTTCTGTTCAAAAGGTTGGCACCACAAATAGCAACCAAGCAACTGGAGAAACAGAAGTCAAAGCTACAATTAGCTACAATTATTGTCATTCTTCTGTGAAAATTAGTTAACAGTGAAGAAAAGAACTTACAGCAACATCAGGTCTTTGCTTTAATGTTATTATCCGGTCGTTAAGTCTGACGTCACTAGCCATGTCTGGGCTTAAACTCCGCTGCAGGTCCATATATCAAACGATCACTATGGCATTACTGAGAGTTGAAAAACTGTCTAAAGTCTTTCATCTTTAATAAAATGATCAGCGTTCTGCTTTACCAGGTTTAACATCCAGGCATCCATGAAAACGGAATTTATGACATTTAACGGAGTTAGAAGTTAGCAGGGAGTTAGCTCGCTAGCTTCTATCTAAATACAATATAGCATGTCCTGACTGCGGGGTTTTGGAAACAAATTAAAACGTACAGCTCTGCTATCACTTCCAACATAAATGAAGACAGAAAACTAAACAGCAGTGACGTTTGTAGGGTTACTGAAGTTACTGAAGCACTAACAAAGTTGCTAGCATGGCTGCTATTGACTGCAGGCCTTGACAGTATGTTAGTGTATCTTATTAAAAGTTCATGATATGTTAAATAACGTTGCCATGTCATAATCTTTTATAGGCTAAATGTGTGGGTTTACTGCATATATATTTGTCTCTCAAGTGGTGGTTTTAGTTTGGCCAGTGTTACAGTATAGTACTCGTTAATGGGCACTTATTTAGTTGGACAACCTGCTTTTGTGAGTACTGAGATATTCTCATCATCAAAGTACATCTATTAGCTTTTCTTGGGAACTTACTGAGGATATGAATAGATCACAAGATTCCCATACACTCAAAAGCCATCTGCTCTTTTTTAATCTTAAGTACAACAGTGAATACGCAAGTGACCCAATAAAATGCACACCACAATGCTGGGACATGTACACATGACAAGCTGTATAACATCTTAACATCATAACATCATAACACAAGTATATACAGAAGAGCTTTTGTACTGAAGGTACAAGGCAGTTGTAGCTCATGATAAAACGCAGCACTTAAGAGCACATACATTGTCAATGTGTCAAGTGTGGCTGTAAGGATTTTCTAACACAAGAGAAAATAATTTGCATATAGACTCCATGAATCATTAATGAGATTAATTGATGCTGCTATTCATTAATGAGGCAGGGACGCCGAACAAGGTTTGACACGTCAGAGTGTCATGGCATGAAAGTGGATTAGTCTTGTCTAAGAAGCCAGGACACCGTTATTTTGTGTACTAAGTACCATTTAATACTGGGGAAAACACACAGGCTTAACTGTGTGCAAATGCGCATTTGACTTTGTGGCATTGTATCACTTGGACGTGTGTGGCCGCGTGTGAGCAGCCAGGATTAGTGCTGACAAATGTGATTTCAGGTAAATATAAATGTGACAGCATTTTATAAAAATGACTTGACTGAGCAGCAAAAACAAGGCATTCCGCCATGCATGTTTGCCCAAGTAACTAAAGACAGTAGATAAGGCAGCATTTCAATCAATCAATCAATCAATCAATCAATCAATCAATCAATCAATCAATCAATCAAGGCTTTATTCGCCACGTGCAGGTTGCCCTGCAGTGAAATAGGACCCCCATTTCACTGCAGGGGCATTTTACTAGGGATGCACTCAACCTGTATGTTGGCCTGTATTTACTACTCCAGAGCTACCATAGCCTGCAGGGCCACTGCAAACATACAACTTTTTTTTGCATGTTTGCAATTCACTTGACCACAACTGCGAGATGTGGTCATGTGACTTGACACATTTGAAATACTCCCAAGTGCTTCTTTTCCTCGCTTGCTCTTGGCCTCATTATGTTTGGTTCAAAAAATGATGTCATCAGTTTGATTAATATCATCATCTCTTCACGTGTGTCTTCACAGTTCGACTTTTTCATGGCCTGTTTGTGTTGTTATTGTGATGCTTTTTCTACAGTATTTATTCATGTTAATGATTCTTGTCTTCTGCACATTTACTGTATTTCTTTGCATTTCTCGGAAGAGGGATGAGGTCAAGAGATTTCCCTGTATATCTAAAAAGCCCTTTCCATTTAAAAACTGGATACTTTTATCTGTGCCAGCACAATCCAAAAATGACCCAAATTCCTTAATCCTGAAAACTTTTCATACTTGCAACTGAAGCTAATTTCTAAGTATTGTGCATCTGCTTTATGCTTCCCTTAGTGTAAGTCTGTATGCATCAGTATTTGTCATCTGAATTAGCAATTTAAACTGACTCACAATGGCAGGATAAGGTTAAAACTGTAAATTACCAATGTTATATGTAATCACACTTCATGAACCTTCTTCTGCAAGAAAAGCCAAAGCAGGCAACAGCGGCACAGATTCCAGTAAGGACAGTCATCATACACTGGCCTGTAGGCCCAAAGAAAGAGCACAGGTGCATCGTACAGTTGTGCATTCTTCCAATATTTCAAAAATGGATAGAGGAGGTGAACACTGAGATCATTCTTGTCACGTCTCCCCGGATGTCTTCTGCTTCTAACCTCTATCTGCCTTAACTCTACCCCTTAAGTTCACGTCCTTTTTTGCTCCCAATTCCTCTCTTCTTTTAGACTTTCTCAACTGAATAATTCAAGGCAAGGAGCAACCTCTGATCAGACAAAAGAAAAGAAGGTTTTTATTTCCAAGGGGTAATAAATAGTTAAGGAGTGTGTGTGTGTGTGTGTGTGTGTGTGTGTGTGTGTGTGTGTGTGTGTGTGGGGGGGGGGGGGGGGGGTATTTCTAGTCAGGGTTATTCTTAAAATGAGAGTATGAGTATTTTAACGACATTGTTAAATGGGGATTTTTTTTCTCTCTTGTCCTCACTTGCCGTAGCCATTGTATCTAATCAGCAGAGATCCTCAGTATTAAGCTTAATCATCACTCAAAATACAAAGTTCAAACTTTAAAGACTAGAAATTGCCAAATGCATTATGTCCTGTATAACAATAAATCCACGAAAGCAAAGTCACAAAAAATACTGAATAGAAAACTAATATTAGGCTTAGATGATTTTCTTTTCATTGAAATGAATGTAATTACTTTAATGCCACAAATGAATGCTGTCAGGTGTGTGTAAAATTATCATCAAGCACGTGTACGTGTGTGTGTGTGTGTGTGTGTGTGTGTGTGTGTGTGTGTGTGTGTGTGTGTGTGTCTGCAGTCACCAACCTGTTATGTATACATAGACATCTTTAATTTGAAACATCTATAAATGTAAATCATTTTTAATCAAGTTTTCAGGTTATACTTTGTTTCCACATAAAAGCATACGTTTAAGACATTTAAGGTACAAAATGTATTAACAAGAACATAAGGTTGAAATATTTTTTCTCTTTCTTTTGCATCATGGAATATGTCTGAATCTCTATTCAGTGACAAAAAAATCAGTCACCAAGGCTGAGACCTGCCCTTCTGTTACAACTGAAAAACCATCAGAAAATAGTTGCTTTCCCAAAATGTATGAATTTGTACTGCTGAGACTTTGGGTTTCAGCCCTTTCATTGTGGCACATATTTGGAAGTTATGAATGTATAAATGAAATCTCTTATAAAACTATTAAGATTTTTGCTGTCAGTAAAATTGTAGTGAGGCACAGATCAATGAAACAGTTTAAGATAACTTTTCAAGATGTGTTTTCTAAGAGGCATGGAGGCTTCAGCAACTATGAGAAGAAAGACACCTGAAACCACAATGAAAAGTCTGACTGAGCCTCTGAAGTCCTCCACAAAGATAAGAGAACCTGTTAGAAACCAAACCATCTGACCAGCACTCCATCAGTCAGGCCTTTATTGGGCTAGAGCAGGGGTGGGCAACTCCAGGCCTCGAGGGCCGGTGTCCCTGCAGGTTTTATATGTGTCCTTGAACCAACACAGCTGATTTAAATGGCTAAATTAGCTCCTCAACATGTCCTGAAGTTCTCCAGAGGCCTGGTAACGAACTAATCATGTGATTCAGGTGTGTTGACCCAAGGTGAGATCTAAAACCTGCAGGACACCGGCCCTCGAGGCCTGGAATTGCCCACCCCTGGGCTAGAGAGAAGAAGACTCTTGAGTAAACAAGCAATGACAGCCTACTTTGAGTTAAGTATTTAAAGGACGCCACGAGTAAGGAGGTGGAGGTGGTTGTTGACTTACTATTAATCCTGTGCATCATCACATGAGCCAAGATGTGAAACAAGGTGTGGGTCATTACTATGGTGAAGCAGTGTGGTTGCATGATGAGTTTCTTTCTTGGTGGTGGAGATTTGCAGACTGGTCAGAAATGAAAGAAGAATGAGTTCAGCCCAAGTATACAGCCTAACTTTGGAGGGATGACTTCAGGATAAGCTTCTGACTGTCATTGAGTGACACCAAGCCAAAGCTCAGCCATAACCCCCATCAAAAATCCCTTCAGGACAACTGATGTTGGCAGGTCACTGATACTTCTCATCATTATTAGGGTACCATTATGAAGACTGGGATAAACGACCCAAGTCCAGGTTTGCAAAGCTTAAAGAGGCTTTACAACTGGCTACTGTGTAACTGCTGCCAACAGGAATTTTATAAACCATTTAATTCAGGTTCTAAATATAGTTTTGTGAATAACCATTTTCAGATTTTGATTAATAACACATTTTTTAAACAAGTCTAAGCATGTGCAGGTTTAAAATGAAAACATTTAAAAACCACATGTTTTATATATTTGCTCAGCCATGTCATCCACCATGAATTGCCTCAACACCTGACTAATTCTTGTCACATTCAATCAGATAATATCAGCAGAGATTTACAGTGTATTGCAATGAAAACCACAGATGCAGTTTGTTCTTTCAAGCTTCCTTTTCAGTTTTTGTCATGATGAGCACCTACTTTTGTTAAACCTGTTTAAGTCAGGAGGTCACATTTTTTTCCACATGCCTTTAAATTCCCAGTTATGCCCCATAATTTTCTGTGCCAGTAGACATAAATGGAAGGTGAGCTGTCAGTGCAGACATGGTCACAGCTCAAACATTTCTGAGACGCTATTTTGCAAACATCAGCTGCAGTCAGAATCTTCATCAATTAACTCATATGAATGAATATTCAGAGGCACTTTGCATATCTTTACATAAATCCATAACAACTGCTCTCCTCCCAGAGCATCTTTACGACTGTCTCTCAACTTTGTAACCAATTACAAAGCATTTCCACACTGAACATTTCCACAGCAGACATCGAGCTCACTGACAGCATCAAACTTTTCTGCTCCTCAGCACAGAGACAGCATCAGCAATCCTCATCCGTGACTTGATGTCAATCTGAATAAAACTGATTTGTGATTGTTGCATTCATTATCTTTAAAAAGGGAGGGAGTGAGAGCGACACGGCACGTCAGGTGGCGTAGTGTTTTCAAGCTGATGAAAAATCCTTTGGGATGTTTGGACGAGAGGCAGCAGAGTAGGTGAGCTAGACCAATCTCCTTCGCAGCAGGAGTCCTATTACATGGCATTTTGTGTCTTTCTCTTTATATGTGTGCAAGTATGAGTACAAGAGTTATAACAGCTTTTACATATGTGTACAAAAGCTCACACACAACCAATCCAATTCCCTATTCCTTTTTGCATAAATTGAGCTGAGCTCACTACAGAGAGAATTGTAGATTATTGCATGACTTGCAGTGAGAAGCTGGAGTCGGGAAAAAAAAGAGTAAATGTCATCATATAAATGGTATTATTATGTGTGGATCATGGTTTTGTTGAGTTTTGGATTTTCAAGTCTGTTTTAGACACAGAAATATTAAACCACATGACTCTAGCAATCCCACTATTATCTCAAACAGCATGTTAGTTGTTCTAACTTCCTGTCAAGGAAAGATGGTGGTTTTGACATCATTACTTCTCAATGTTTGGCTACGTAGCAGAGCATTCTCATCCCAGGTTGTTAGATACTCCCATTGCTTCTGATATACAGTGCCTTAACACACTGGCTAATATTATCTGGTAACAGACAATGGTAGTATGTGATACCAATGTGTTACAGTGCCAGTCAGGATCATTAGATAACTACTTTTTAGCAGTTTGACTACATGTTTTTATAGTGAAGTGACAGGAATGACAACCACTGCTGAATGGCTCTGATCAGGACTACTTCCAAAACACATTGTTAGCAAACACAGTTTATAGTTACAAAGCTGAAAATCTACCACCTATAATCAGGACCCAGAAACATCACATTTCTGGACATTTTAATACTGGGCTTAGGACAAGTAGAAAAGATCTCAATATTTTGATCCCAAAATCGTTTTTGGAAATTGTGGAATCCTGCAGGGTCTGAAATGGGACGTCATTTTATTATTTACTGCAAAAATCAATCATCAAGTTCACTGTACAAAGTATCTTTGTTTAAAACATGTTGGGTGTGATGTGCAATGTGCTAACAGATTTTCACACTAATTAATCCCATTAACTGGCAATGCTGGCATGACGTACAGTCTCACCACCCCCACTAAACCTTTTCCTCATCCCTTCTATGCTTTTGCATGGCGTCTGTATAGCTCAGGCATGTCCATGAACCATTCCCATCCCCTGAAGGGTCTCATTAGGTCAGTCATCCGACATTTGATTTATTGACCTCTTGTAAGGTATCAAATGCTTTCTGTATGTGCCTCAAAGCTGGGGGTCAACTTAATCAGCTGGCTGGAGGGATTGGGTTTATCAGCGAGGCACAACGGGGTTATGATGAATCTAACAAAACCTTTTCCTATCTTCTATAAAGTGCTACGAGACAGACAAACAGCTTCTAAAAAAATGTTACAGGGAATCATAATAATCTTGCTAACAACATCCAAACAAATGACGGTCTAATAAAATGCTACAGTGACAGCCAGATGTGGGTCAGATTAGTAGTTTTCACAAGAGCTTGGATTTATATTCGAGGAATTTATTTGGGGCATTATTTTGAAAATCACCCTGGGTGCTCTAAATGAAATTGTAAATCCATGGTAATCTGCAGGTCATGCATAGCAGTTGACATTTCAGGGCTATGTACCTTGAAATGGCTGGATTCTTATAACTGGGATGTAAGCCTGTGATTTCACTGAAGCTGTTCTGCCCACCAGCCTTCAGTCATAAAAAAAAATGGTGAAAACCAAGCTCCATTTCTGCTTGACTGTAGTCATCTGGATTTTATTTTATTTATTTAAAAAAAAATAAATACATAAACATGTGTATTACTCCATTCATTTATTCACTTAAAAGTACTGTAGGCAAATAAAATGGAGAAACCAACATTGAGGGGATCTGTTGGCTCTTTGACACTGGAGGGAACATTATCCCTCCATGATTTAGAGCCACTTGCATCTTTAGAGTTAAAGGTCACTGCAGACCGGTATAAAATTGCTCCGAGTCATCAACTTCATGTTATGATGAAACATTCAAAAAGAAGGGCCCTCTTCCAACATGACAAAGCCCATATCAATGAAGCATGAGAGAGCACTGAATGGTTTGATGCGTGTTAAAATGATGTGAATCATATGCTATGACTTTAACACTCTTAAACTAGTTGTGCTACACATATTGGATGAACTTGTTAGGCTCTGCTCCCACCATCATCATCAAAGCAGTAAATGAGGGAATATCTTTTTTGAGAATAATAGCATTTATCCTCTCACTGGTGACTCTGAGAATCAGTGCCAAGGTGGACTAAAGCTGCTTTGGCAGGATGTGCTGCTTAACTCCATGCTAAGAAGCTCAAACTATAAATACAAACAGAAGGAACAATGGCTACAAAATACAGCTAACAAAGATGTGCGACCTCCATGTACATCACCTGTACATCATGCCTCTTTGATAAGTGATGGGTAATGCATGTCTTCATCAAGCATAGTCCTCTTAGCTCCTCTGAAAAGGGCCTTTTCTCTGTCCTTCAGTTGCACTGTAGGAATTAAAACATCCCTACAGATTGCAAAGAAAGATTGATTTCCATGTCACAGGCAGGAGGGTAGAGGGTGGAGGACGTGCAAAAGAGTGAAATGAGAAAAGCCCATAAGCCCAGAGAGAAGCAAGTGAGTAACATAAGGAAAAGATGAACACTAACAACCAAAATAATTAAAATAACCCACAACAATCATATTTATAGGTCACTTTGTTTTCCTTTTATTTGTCATAGAGTGAGTTTTCTTAATAATCAGCTCACCAGAAACCAAACATCTCACCCCAAGACTCCAACATTAAAAAATGCTTTCCCTTTTATTGGACACTTTGCTGATGTTCAATAAAACAGGCGGAATAATAAGAAACGAAATGGCACAAGATGCATGCAAATAAAAAAACAAAGAGCGGTAATTATAAACTACAATATTCCTCAGATTTGGTTTCAGTTTGGATCTTAAACTAATACAGTGACTTTGTATTTGTTTGAGTGAAAAACATGGAGAATACATTGAGTGCAAGAGAGATGAAATACTGCACTGATAAGATGGAGTAACTGTCTTCTTCCCACTGTGCCAATATAGAATATTTGAATTTGAAAGCAGGACAGAAAGGCGCTGGGGGAGGAGAGTGGTATTGCTTTATACCATTTACTATTTTTGTATCCCTGCAAGCTCTGTAGACATAAATAACACAAAGGAGAAAAAAAAAAAAACATCGACATAAAGCTATAGGCAAAGACACCCATGGAAAGATCGGCACTCGGGGCTCAGTTTATATGCCTAAACAAGAAGAGAGCGACAGTGAGGGAGACCGTATAATCGTGGACGAAGATAAAGTGTTTCATGAGCAGGGTGATAAAGTGCATATTAAATTAGCCTTAGCTCTATCGATCGCTGCACTGCACCAGAAATGGATGCCTTGCATATCAGAGAGATTCAATTATACTCATATAATCAGCTTCAATTCCTAACGGAGCGCGAGTCGGACGGGAGCAACGGGTGAAAGGAGGGGAGGAAACGAAGGACATATATGGAATATTTTACAGTGACAAAATAAATCTCGAGCAGGGAAAGTTTTAAAAAATATCTGTCGGTTTCAAAGTGAATTACCAAACGACAGAAAAACACTCTGCTTCCATTTGTGCCCTTTCTGACTATACTTCCTATTTTTGCAAACTTGCTCTTTTAACTTCCCCTTCCTTTATTCTTTCTTCCAAAGCTCATTTCCTCTCATTACTAATTCATTAGTCATATTTATTGAAGGGGTTCACTCTGAGGGGGATCAATGTCTTATTTACACATTTAGACAATCTATGGACTGAGCTGCGATTAACTGGCCTATAAAACCTTTACCAATACCGCCATAAATCTGCCATCAGGGACATTTGCCTCCTGATAATGTGCATCTCAATGAAAACCAAGAAATAAAATGTCTTATTGGTACAAGAAGAATTGAGTATTTGCAAGCCATATATATGCAACAGGGGTACACTATATGAGGCAATTACCATACAAAACATTGCACCATTTGTTATTTTAAAGACATTGTGGAAGTATTGTATTTAAACTGTACTAGGAAATTAAGCTATACGTGTTGTGTTACGTCCGAGGGAAACTAAACCTCCTTTTGGTCAATTTTTAATAGACAATAAAGCGCTAAATAACTTCATTAGTGGATAATGAATCATTTAATAACAGTGTGCCAGCTATTTTTAAAAGATCATTTTGGAACATTTAGATGTTCTGTATTTTAGATTTGATAAAATTGTAGCCATAAATCTCATGAAATAAAGTAACAGACAGTTAATGAAAGGTTTATACAAACATCAATAAAGATGAAAGTTTCCAATGTTAAAAATAGAAATTGGAAAAAGGAAATTTGGACCAAATTTGCAATTTAACATTTTGGTAATGATAAAACTTTTTTTCTTCATATGAAAAGTCTAACATTTAATTGGTAGGTCAATCGTTTCTCCCACCCGGGAAACTCCAAAGCCTCTTCTATTCAAGGCTGTTAACTATAAAGTGCGACAGCTAAGGTTGCCTTATTAAAAGTGCTGCAGCTTGATGTTTGGTTCCACTGAGGTCAAACTGTGCTGCATTGGAAACCAAAGCTGTACAAGCCTGCGCTTGGCCACCTCAATTTGAAGTGCAACATTCAAATCCATTTACTTACTTTTTACTTTACTTTTTTAACACAACACTGTCTGTTTATTTGTTTGCTCTTAATTTCAGTGACTGAATTGCTGTCATGACAAATTAGTGTTAATATGTTCTGACTGTGAAACTCTTATATCATTTTTGCATCCATTAAATGTGTCACACAAAACATATTACCCAAGACAAACCGAGTACGCTCTGGCACACACATCTGTCCACTTATTTGCATGCAGCTCATATACTGCAGTGAAACAAATCCATATTACTCTGAGTAAACACTGTAAATGAACGAAACGGTCAGGTATAATTGGCAAGACACGCTTGTTGGAGTTCTGTTGAAATCACGGTGGGGAACAATAAAAAACACACAGGTTCATTTTCTCCTGGTTTGCTATAGGGTTTAGATTTGGCATCAGTTTAAAATCAAAATAATCAAACGACAAGTATCATTAGTGCTGAAATTATATTCATGCTTTTTTCCTTCCTCAGACTCCAATCCTCTCTTTTGGCTCTGCAACTGAATTCAATTACTCTCATGCTCCCATATAATCACTTTTCATCCCTAAGGCTCGACAGTTTCCCTGGCCTGACAGAAAAAAGGCCTAATTACTCTCTGACCTTGACACTCGTTCTCATTTTCTCTCTCTTTCTCACTCCTCCTTCGTGACCACTCTTTCACTCTCCTCTGTTCCACAGCAGGAAAACACCTGTTCAAAGGTGTGAACTCTGGACATACTGACAACATGGCAACATTTGTACCTTTGGCTTTCAAGCCTACTTCAACGGTTGGACATGAACATGCACTGACACACACAAACACACTCGTTTCGTATCTTAGTGAGGACATCTCATTGACATAATGCTTTCTCTAGCCGCTTACCCGAACCCTAACCATCAAAAACGAATGCCTAACTTTAACACCCAGCCTAAACCTAACCATAACCCTATTGTAACCCTGACACTAAAACCTCATTTTGAGGCTCAAAAATGCCTTCCAACGCGTCGGGACGGGTATTTTGTCCTCATAAGGGCTGTTGGGCCCCACAAGTATAGTAGCATACAAATTCTCTATCCTCACAAAGATTTCTAAACATGTACACACACACACAGACTAGTCTTACCATATAGGCTTCTAACGTCAGATCTTAATTTTCTGAAATTTCATACCACAGACATAGATGCTCTTATAGTAATTTAAGCAGGTTTCAGGCAGCAAAAGCTTTTTTCTTTTAAAGAAAGAGAGTGAGAGGGGGAGACCAGGCACTTTACCTTGTTTCTGTATTTCTTTGGCTTCGCTGTTAAACATGAAGAACAAGGAAGAATTCAAACAGTGCTCACTGCAGTCATGCCTCCTGCACCCTGTAATCTTCTTTTCCGTGTTATATTTAATGTAAAGGAGAAAGCCCAGTAAATGGTTGATTATTTGTAGAAAGGAACACCTTTCGTCTTGGTGTTGTTGACACTGAAGCTGTGATGAGCAGTGTATGAAGACCAAAGGTTAACAGTTCAGTTATAACATGTAAAAAACAACAATCTGGAAAATATTAAAATAAATGTGTCATAAGTGTTAAAGATGATAAGAAAACCAATGAGAAGAAAAAGGACAAGATATAATTTAAATAATTAAGCACCAATAAGAATGAGAAGAGGAACAAGAGCTGTAATTATTTAACAATTCCTGGAAATATTGCCCTCGCAATTAATGCTGCGCAACAGTTTGCTTTGCAGAATTTCTTGGACATCGGATGACTCTTTAACTCACTTCACTTATTGGATATACTGTTAAATGACCCTTAATGTTTTAAAATGTCTCTCAACTTTGGATAATTGTCTTCATAGCCAAACTGGATATGAAGCATAACGATTCTGTTACGAACCAAAAACTCACTCCCTTCCTCATTAGGCATGTGTCACATTCTTGCAGGCATTTTATGCGAAGGCATGCATTTATGCAGGCAAAGGAGCAGAAAGGTGTGTTATTGTGCAAAGGCAAAGAAGTGACCTCCTCACCGACCAATATGCTGTAAATATCACTGCACAGCCACTCGGGAGGTCTATGCATAATGTATACAACCACACACCTTTTTTTTTTTTTTGTCAGTTGAGGGGACATTGTTCTGCTTTTAACTTTTTCACTGGCAATTTTACTGCAACATATTCTTGTTTTATGATGAAACATTGTGTCAGTTGTGTCATTTGACTTATGTGGAGCACCTAATTATCCGATAAATATAATAAATACTCTGGTAACCTTTGTATTATAATATGCTTCTGTTTTCCCTTCTCCACTCAAACCCCAACACATCACAGCAGACGGCTGCCCCTCCCTGGGACTGGTTCTGCCAAAGGTCTCCTCTTTATGCTATTACAGAGCAAACCCCAGAGTCTTTACCTTAAATTATATAGAAGGGAGCGTTTGTGAATTAATGCTATACAAATAAAACTGAATTAAAGTGAAAGGAATAGAAATGCAGTATGTGGAAGTGGGCAGCTGGGAAACAGGTAAGTGGAGTTTTCCCAGCGTGCCAAAGCACAAAAGCATGCACCAGTTCATTAGCAACTAGTGTTTGCACTTATGTAGAAAACAGCAATTTCACATACTAATCACTCAAAGTTAAGCCTTGCAACCAGCATTAGTATAAACCTCACCCTGGCAGTAACTTTAATATAATCTACAGCTTAAGTCTAAACTTTAAAATCTGTTAACAGAGGAAGTTGTATTTTTTAACCAATTGTCCACCATCAGTTAAGCAATCAGTCCTATGTCCCAATAAACTAGCAAATTAAAATGACAAGAAAAAAGGGGGAAAATTGCAAATAGGCAGTTCATTTGTCTGATTGACTGCCCACTTCTTTTACCCACGTTATCAACGTTACCCCATAATTCTAACCCAGACCAAAAATCTACCTCTGTATTTAATATGATTGGATTTATTATGATTAGAGTTGGTGCCCAGAAAATAGGCAAATTAGTTTAATGACTATTTAGAACTAGAGCCCACCACACTTTATGTGGAGTTGAAAAATAAAGGCAAACAACCTGAAAAATGTATTTTGAAACATTTGCAAATAAACAAGAACTGCAATAATGACATAAGTCACTGGCCAAGCATCTTAAAACCCCAAGGGGATGTTATTTACACTCACTGCATAAAGGCTTTGCTTGCTTTTTAGTACAAAGATACTATAAGCAGTGTGAATCCACTCAAACACATAAGCAGCGTGGTTCACAGGGATAACTCCATTCAGAGTGATTTAAGGCAGGGCAATTATTTTCCAGAGAGATATTTTCATTCCCTAGTTTGATTTTACTCTTCAGATTAATTTTACTGTCAGTATGCTCACTATTTTCGACACACAGAGTAGGATCACACATATTTCACCGTATCACACTCTCTGGAGAGCATGAATAAAGGCGAAAAACAGCCTCCTGACTGAGTCCGAGGAGACTTACTCTAGTGTGGGTCTGTGTCAATATTTTCAAAAGGGGCAGAGAAGTCAGTCGTGCCTCTGATCTTGCTTCAGGCATTTTTGCTTCAAATCATGTAAACTTGCTTTGCAGCGTGTTTTGCATAATTTTGGAAACACCTCCTCAAAGTTAGCAAAGCAGTTACCAAGCATACTAATCACTGATGGTGGCACTACAGCAAAGGTGCCCTTTACAGACGATAGGTGCTTCATTACCGGACTGACAGCTTCGCTTCATATCATGGTCTGATTAAGAAGTTATGAAGATAAAAACAAATTAATCTCTACAATGTAAATGTCTGCCCATATCATCCTACATCACAATGGTTTCCACACTGTCATGGATGGATGGATGGATGGATGTGTGCGTGTGAAAAAACAAACAGTGTACATACATCTTGATTGCCAAAACATTTTGTAAACACATCTTGTTCTTTCCACTGTGCTGAACTTGGCCAAGGTCCTCATTCTTTAATTACCTCTCCAAGATTGACCGGCTGACCTGATGTAGGTTGTACTCCCAGAATTTTCTTCCATATACACACAACCCACCACACACACTCGCACACACACACATATTCAGGTGCAGTCTCTGCTGCTCTTTCCTGTATTTCATATTAACATGACCTCAATGACATTACTTCTTTCCAGGCACTGCACCGAAATGATAATTCCCAGGTCTGATTTTGTTGCTAGACATTATGAGTTTGCATCAAAGGAAAACTAACTAAAATCCTAAAAGTTTAGCTATAGTTTTGTAGTTTTTACACCTCAGCCATAAAAGGTTGATGGGGTAAACTGACGGGGTGGGTGACATGGACAACCACGTTTGTGAATGCAATAACTTGAGAGCGAGGAAATGTAGGAATTTCAAGTTAATACCATAGCTCTATCTACTACAAATTTCAGATGAGTTTGATTCTGAGTGACCTCAGCCCCAAGGTCAAAGGGTTTTTTTTGGAAATCTTGTGACAAGAATAAAACGAGAACAAGGCAATGTAGCAGTTTTAAATTGATAGCACAGGTGTATGTTCTAAAAGTTTGAGCAGGCATTAGACCATGACCTCAGGAGGTCAAGTTTTCTGAAAATCCTATAAATGTGATAACTTGAGAACAAGGTGACACAGAACTTTGAAATTCAGACAAGAGCTAAACCTACTAGGAGGAAGAGGTACCACTGGCCACTGCCAGTATTGTTTTTATTAGAAAACAATTGATTTTAGAATGAAAATGCTTAATTCATAAAAAGAAAAGATGAGCTCCTTCATTGTAAAGCAAAAATATTAAAAATGTCAAACTGATTTACATCTTCAAATCAGTCCCGTGAGTGACAGATGATGACAGGAAGTCGTTACCAAAAGGCAACACTGAGAGCAAACAGCCACAAAAGTTACTATACAGCTTAATTATGTTTGGAAACTGTGTTAAATTGCGGTGCTTCATAAAACATTGTTTAAAGGATAAAAAACAGGCAGCGATTTTTGTTTTCATTTGCATTTAAACACAATCTGTCTGTCATTCTGATGCAGAATATTTATTTACATTCAGAAGTGGAAACGATTCAGGGCTACATTGATGGTATGGCGACGTTCTACTAAAATAGAATCAGAGCATCCCATAAAAACAAACAAAAAACAAACAAATATGAGTTAGTTCATTTTTGTCCCTGTAAACCAAACATTGAGTTAGGCTTTGCATGGTATGAACTTGCACACACAATGAAAGAATTTCGGCAACCCCAGAAAAAAAAAATCTGCTAAATTAGCACAAACTGTTGAAAATGGATATTTGCTCTGGCTCACTACAGTTTAAATCTCTCATCTACTGTGTTTCTAGTACAGCATAATTTTAAAAATAGGACTATTTACACCTATTTTTCTAACCTTAGCTGTGCGTATCATTTGGTGGTTTCACTTACTACCCCTATAAGCACCTGGCCACAACATAACTTAAGCAACATAACTTAAAAAGTTCAGTCATCCAGGTCATCGTCTTCTAAGGAGCTTCTAAGTTTCCTTGAAGATGTTCCCTCTCTCAGCCGAGAAGCTTCTTCAGTACTAAGAGCAACTAGTGGAGAGTAAGTAAGTAAATAAGTACGTAAAACTTTATAGCATCTTTCTAGATAAAAGATCAAAAAGTGCTTCACACAAGGATAACAAAGCATAAAACAAAACAGACAACAGTTAACAAAATGCAATTCTAAAAAGATGTGTTTTTAGTTGTTTTTTGAAAGAAGCTACTGAGTCCAGAGATCTTATGCTCAGTGGGAGAGAGTTCCACAGTCTGGGAGCCACAGTGGCAAAAGCTCTGTCTCCCTTAGTTCTCAGCTTTGTATAATGAATGACAAGTAGACCCTGGTCACATGACCTAAGAGCCCTGCTAGGAACATAAGGCTGTAGAAGTTCAATGATGTAGGCAGGAGCTTGACCATAGAGAGCTCTACAAGTCAGTACCAGAATCTTGAAGTAGACTCTGAATGCGACGAGGAGCAAATGCAGCTGTATTAGCAACAGTGTCACATGTGAGTACTTCGATGTTTTGGTCAGAATCATTTTGAACAATCTGCAGACGCTCCAGGGAGTTTTTGTTTAAACATGTAAACAGTGAATTACAGTAGTCCAGTCTTGATGAAATGAAAGCATGAATGACAATCTCCAGTTCAGTGCAAGATACAAAGGGGCTTAGTTTGGAAATGTTTCTTAAGTGATAAAAGCAGGACCGAACCAAAGATTTGACGTGAACATCCAAAGTGAGAGACGGGTCGAAGATTACCCCGAGGTTCCTGATGGATGATTTCACAAATGTTGCAAGACGACCAAGAGCATTCATTGTCTTAGGTACGTGTCTGTCAGGAGCACATATGAGGACTTCAGTCTTTCCTTCGTTAAGTTGGAGGAAGTTGTCAGCCATCCAAACTTTAACTGATTCTAAGCACTCATTCAAAATCTGCAGCTTAGAAACATCTTAGGGCTTGAAAGAAATGTATAACTGAATATCGTCGGCGTAGCAGTGGTAGCAACTGTCCTCAAAGGGGCTCAAAATATGCTGGAGGGGAAGTAGATATATTAAGAACAATAAAGGCCCCAGCACAGAGCCTTGTGACACACCATAGGACAGGGACGTGGAAGATGACCTGTATTTAGAAACTGCCACAAAAAAGTAACGTTCATACAGATATGAAGAGAACCACTCTAAGGCAGATCCAGTTACACCAACCCAGTATTTCAGCCTTTCAAGTAGGATGTGATGGTCAACGGTGTCAAATGCCGATGTGAGATCCAACATCACCAGAACAGAACATTTTCCTGCATCGTTTTCCATCAAAATGTCACTGGAGACCCTAAGAAGGGCTGTTTCAGTAGAATGAGTTCTACGAAAGCCAGACTGAAATTAGTTGAGAATATTATTTTTCTCTAAAACTGCTGTGAGCTGCTTAGCCACAACCTTTTCTAAAATCTTAGCAGTAAGTCCTTTAAGCCCTATGGGAGTGTATCTAGGAGGTTCATGGACCCCCTTTTGATCCTCTACCTAATCACACGAGCCAAGGTGTGACTCGTGTCTGCCATCTATAATCCAGTTTTGAGATCAGAAGCCTTAACGCCCACTCACTTCCTGGGCCATTTGACCTCAGCAAATCACATGATAGGATTTCCCACCTTGGCTCATGTGATTAGGCAGAAGATCAACAGGGGGTCCACAACTTCTTCAGGACACTCCCATAGGGCTTAAAATCTGCGACTCTCCACCAATGGCTCTTAGAACTGAAGAAGCTTCTTGGATGAGAGGTGAAACGTCTTCAAGGAAACTTTAAGAAGACCAGACACTTTTCTTTCCAAGCTCCTTTGACTGTCTTATTCCTACAAGCCGCCCACCCCCGCCAAAACCCCCCTGATATATAAGATAAACGACATATGAAGGGAAATGTTTTTTATGCGTTGGGTAGAATTGCTGGTATGGTTTGTGTTTATTAGTCTGCTAAAAGTTAGGTGTCACTGTAAATCAATGCAAAGGAGTTTTGACTTTATGCTATGATGAATGATGAAACAGGGCTAATGAGAATCATCTCTCCCACAATGAATTTGCCCCTATGCATAGATTACAAGTTCTCACCGGATGCTTGATGAGTTTTAAAATTATTTGGCCTTTATCGCCAACAGATCAAAACAATCACACAGCTATTGGTGATTCTAGGTTAATGTGTCATCAAATGCTCACCACTACCACCATAAAAACGGCCAAATGAGAAAATATGAAGAATGATCCTTCCAAAACAGACTTGGACAATCAATGTCAATGAGCAATTAAAATGGCACACAGTGACCAGACAACACGTATGTTTGTTGGTCACTTTCTGTACATGTACACTGTGTGTATGGATTACCAACAGAGCCAAGGAATGGGGAAAGAGACACTAAAATTAGCTGACAGAAGAGTCAAAAAGGATGAATTAGTCTTCAGTAACCCTTGGATCACACATATTTCTAATTAGTAAGTCACTTCTAGGATAAAGATGGTGTGCATAAGAGTGATTTTGACTAAAATGTGTAAGCATGTGTGACATTGTAATATTATTTTTGCAACCAGATGTTTATATTGTCACACTGGGAACCATTAGCTGCCACCCATGTGAGCTCTCCTGTCAGCATTAGCTGATTTATAACACATATCAAAGCAAATCTTCTGACTTGTGCACAGCGCTGCTCCATCTGCAATGCTCATCGATCTGCCCTTTGTATCTCCATAAGCCAGAGTGCTGTACACTAATAGAGGAAGTATAAAGTAACTTTGTGACCTTAATAAAACCTTCAGTTTTTCTTATAGTCTGTTACGGACTCTTGAATCAAGCGGGTGAGCTGCACATTGACATGCCATAAAAGCAAACATCCAAACCTGCACTAGACGCTTAAAGTCTTTCCAACACCCACATGGACTTCCGTCTCTCCCTTCTTGATTCTGTTCAGTCTGCATGATACTGTGACACTAGTTCTCACATGAAAATGGCAGTCCCCTTCCATCTCAGGAGTATGACAGAAAGGGTTTGGAAGTACACAAGTGAAAAGAGGAAGAATTCATGTAGTGTGTAAAATTGAAAAAAAGACAGGTAAGGTTGAGAGGTTATGCTGGAGCTAGGAGAAAGATTTGGTTTGAGCAATTTTCAAGGGATGTGTTGAAAATGTCACCAAAAAGTTTCGACTGGAAGAAAAACAGAAGAAAAATCTGCCTCCACAAAAAGCCGAAGGTCATTTTATTTTAACAATAGAATTTGTCAGCAAGACGTACTGTGGGGAAGTTGAGACAGACTTGAAAAAAAAAGCTTAATGAACTGTTGCAAGGTCTTAATATTTAGTAACTTGAAAATTTGATAATTAGCAAGTCCCCCACCGGCCCCTTCAACAAAGCAGTAACAGTAAAACGTTTGGCACAACAAAGGCTTTAGGTTGTATCCACAGCTGACATTTCTGAGGGTTTTGTTCTCACTGTTTCACAATGCAAAGGCTGTGCTGCAGTTCCATTGGATACTGAAGGTATGATGAAGCACTCTCTCTTCTTTTACAAAATATTCACTGCAGTCCCACTGCAGAAATACAGTAATTTACAACCAGGACAGGACATCTGAGTGCAGCTAATAACATCAGGAGAGTGCATCCCATGTTAGTTCAGTGGGAGCCAGGTGGCCATCTGTGTAGCAATAAGATAATGCTCTCTAGAGCTGAATGTGAAGACTATGCAAAAATAGTTTATTTTGGGAGGTTAACATGGCAGATATTAGATCAATGAGCATATTTTTGCATTTGCTCTTTTATTATGCAGCGAAAGAAAGATGTATTTATCATGGGATATATCACAGAAGACTCATCAACCATGACTTTGTACTGATGATTAATGCACAAAGAAGTAGTTTATAATCATCAAAATTATTAAAGTTAAAATACCTTAAGTTTAGAAAGTCACTGGCTTATCTGTTAGGTGAGTGCTAAACTGTTTAATAATAAAAGTCATTATTAGATGTGAAAAACTATGTTACAGATTGGACGTACAGCAGTACAATTTATAGCTGGTACTCAAAGGTGACCACAAATGTTGTTTGGCAATATATTGGCTATAAATTTAAATGCTATTCTCAGTAGTGTCATTTTATATTTAGTCTAATAATAATTGCAGGAAGAAAAAAAAAATACACCAATCACAAGCCAACAGTTTTTAGAAGCACACTGCGCCTGCACATTAATGCCACTGTGTGCTCTCTTTGAGAGACAATTAATGTTGTAGAGTGTCAGTATGAGATAATATTTTTAACAAGGACTAGCCACTGGAGCCACAGCATGAAAAAGGGAGCGAAACACCAAGCATGTAAAGAAAACCCTGTGTGTAACAAAAACTTAATAGGCTTCTGTTTTTTGGCTCAGAATAGCTTCTAAACACACAGAGAAACTCATAAGGGAACACAGACTTGTTAAATGTCCCAGTAGGATGTTTTTGGCAACTGTGCCCCAATTTCATTCCACATTTTCATTATTTTTTTTTCACATTAAAATACATTCAGGCTGAGGAACTAACAAAAGTAAGCAACTCTGAGATGTCAACATGAAGACCAAACTTGTCCCATGTCCCATGACTAGCCATGCAATTGGGGAGCCAATGTTAAAAAACTGATTATGGATGGCAGACAAAATATATCGTTTTTTTCTGTTTGGATTTTGCATGTTCTCCCCCATATCTGTGTGGAAAAACAGGATTCTAAATGGGCTGTAGGTGTGAAGGTGAGTGTGAATGGTTGTCTGTCTCTCTGTGTTAGCCTTGCGACAGATTGGGCTAACACAGAGAGGTGACTGTGCAGGGTGTACACCCTGCCTCTCGCTCTGCAGTAGCTGGGATAGGCTCCAGTCCAACTGTGACTCAGAATTTTCTTCTGCTTTTGTATGTGTCCCATTGTGTCCAAAAGTTTTAGACTTTTGGACTTGTTGGGGATTAAGGCACAACAAAAGAGTCTTAATGCAGGTAAGTAAATCCCAAAAAGTTGATTCTTTCCATCTGGACGAAACGTTTTCAGTGGGAGAAAGAGCCAAATGTTCACTCATCCAAGTGACTTCTTCAGTATAAAGAAGTCAGATGAACAGAATCAACTTTTTGGGACTAAATAAACAACTCAAAATACCACTTGGCCCAAATAAAATTCACATTTTTTTATTGCTGGTCTTTGGTGATTTATATTTATATGAATATTTCTGATGTGAGCTGCTTAGTTTTGGAGACATTAACTGTAGACATGCCTCCATTCCTCTTGAATATGATAGCACTAACTGGCACTCTCGTAGTGCTCATTCCACTCTCAAAGTCTTAAAAAAATGAATAAAAGAGAGTGAGCCCAGCCCAGTCTCACAACAGTTTGTGGAACAGTCATAAGAAAGTAATCCATATTTCATGTTGACTTCCATTAATTCCTATGTTTTTTTCATGATATCAAGCACAGATTTGTAAGTAATGCCCTTCAATAGGAAATAGGTTTCATGTGAGAAACATATTTTGTTTTGGAGAAAAAAAAGCAGGAGGTGTTACCATGGCAACCAGGAAAACAAAGTTTTATAATATGTGGCTGGCTTATAATTTAAACCAAAGTAAATAGTTTAATGTCTAAGGCTAACCAAGTTGCACCTAATGCCTACAGTTAACCCTAACCAAGTGATATAGTTACTACCAACTACCAACTATAACCACTACACATGAGAATGGATTGATAGAAACAACTTGGTAGATTATAGGTCGTGACTATATCACTATATCACAAATTGGTGAGTTTTTACTTTTATTTTTTTAAATTACTAAATATTTAAAGTGTTGTTTGTATCTATGATGTCATATGTGAAATCGATGTATCGATGTGTGAGAAAATAGGTTGATCTCCAGTGAATGAGAAGCACTGGACTTATACAGGGAGGACTGTCAGTATCCATTAGGATCACGGCCATTATGTCCTCTCCTCTGTTCTCTCTAGCCGTTGTACTCCAAATCTCTCTGGAAATACTTTTTCCTTCTTCCACTTACATCAGCGAGGTGTTCAAGGCTGCACCTACACTCACCTCTATCCCTAACAAGCTGAAAACAGACAAATGGATGTCAGGTACGGAACAGCATGACATCTCCTGACAGATGCTGCGTTCAACCTATGGCCTTCACGACCACAGCTTGAAGAGGCAAAACCTCCTTTATGCCCAGTCTCAGCCTGGAGTAAAGAATTGTGGGGTTGCAACCCTGAAATAGCATGCTCACTCTTGGTCAATAACAAACAGCGCTGCAGTAAACCAAAGAAGAAAAACAATGGCTCCATTATTAGCCATGTTTCTCAGGCACATGATGATCTTTTTATAGTCAGAAGTGTTTATACACATATAACAATCACACTTAAAGTCTCTCTCTCTCTCTCTGTCTCTCTCCCTAACACACCTATATACATATTCATGTGCACATTCTAATAAAATTGAAAATGAATGAGAAACATATTAAATGCAGATTAGGAAAGACCGATTACAAATCATATGGAATGACGGTTTCATTTATTGATTAAACTGAATCCAATTATTTCTGCATATTTCATCATTTTTAGGTTTTATTAATATTACTCCAAGAAGTCTGCAAGTTTTGGTACTCGGTATTCCCATTTCATGACTCAAATTCAATACAAAACAATTCGTGAGTAAGCAGACTGATTCATCTTTGAGATTTATCTGTGATAATTCAATAATAGCAATAATATAATGTTACATGACTGAATAATTTCCCCCAGGGATCAATAAAGTATTCTGATTCTGATTCTGATTCTGATTCTGAAAGTGTTGCTGCTGTCATTAGTATGTTTTGGAATGTAAGTCATTTTATCCAATTATCACAATGTCAGAGGAATTTTCCTGTCATTGAACCAAAAGATCCCCCACAGTATGTGAATTTGTAGAAAGATTCGTGAGACAAACTCCTTTTTTAATCCCTGATGTATTTTAAAAATATACTGCTATTAAAAACTAACCATATCAAACATAATATGGCTCATTCTCCACAAGTCACACAGGCTCCAATATTACAATATCCAGTCTAACCAAACTATAAAAGTTTCACATCTTCCCTCTGAAACATCAGTGTCATTGCTGCCTTGCATCACTGTCTGCTGTTTCAGCCATTCCAGCAAATACTTCTAGGCTCAGAAGGAATCTTTATTCCTCCTGAGCCTTTTTCATTACTCCCCAAATGTATGTTAATCTGTAGAGAATGATGGGAGATGATTTGGGGCAATAGAATATTTTCTGCTGGAGTTCTGATCATTTAAATAGTTGAGTGAGTTGTCTCACTGAACCAAAATAACATTTTACTATTTAAACGACCGTGCGATCGTGGCTCAAGAGTTGGCAGTTCGTCTTGTAATCGGAAGGTTGCCGGTTCGAGCCCCGGCTCGGACAGTCTCGGTCGTTGTGTCCTTGGGCAAGACACTTCACCTACCGCCTACTGGTGATGGCCAGAGGGGCCGATGGCACGATATGGCAGCCTCGCTTCCATCAGTCTGCCCCAGGACAGCTGTGGCTACAACTGTAGCTTGCCTCCACCAGTGTGAATGAATGAATAGTGGAATTGTAAAGCACTTTGAAGGTCTCGAAAAGCGCTATATAAGTGCAATCCATTATTAAACCTTTCATTGCATTAGTAGAGAGAGTTGACGGACGCCTGACAGGAATTGGGATGCAGTGAATTGTAGCATTCTACTAGATCCAGATGGATGCGCATCAACTTTGGGCTAAATGTACTTCAGCTTTCAGGCCCCTCTTCTGTGGGGTTTTCTCTATGTTATTGTAGGATCTCTGTGAATGTAAAGCACCCTGAGGCAACTGCTGTTGTGGTTTGGAGCTATAAATGGTAAATGGTAAATGGCCTGTATTTATATAGCGCTTTACTAGTCCCTAAGGACCCCAAAGCGCTTTACATATCCAGTCATCCACCCATTCACACACACATTCACACACTGGTGATGGCAAGCTACATTGTAGCCACAGCCACCCTGGGGCGCACTGACAGAGGCGAGGCTGCCGGACACTGGCGCCACCGGGCCCTCTGACCACCACCAGTAGGCAACGGGTGAAGTGTCTTGCCCAAGGACACAACGACCAAGACTGTCCAAGCCGGGGCTCGAACCGGCAACCTTCCGATTACAAGGCGAACGCCCAACTCTTGAGCCACGATCGCCCGTGGAATAAAACTGTAAAACTATAACCAGTGTGTTGGTTTTACAGACTTACTTATATACACATTCCTGCTGTTTGGCAATGCATGAATGGGGTTTTCTGTTTTCAAGATGTCCATATTTGGTATGGGAGCAAACATACACTCAAATTATGAGCTAACGCTTGGTGCTTTCTTGTGTACTGTAACATCCATAAGTGTGCACACAAATGGTTTTCTTTTGTGATGAGAGAATCAGTCAGTACTGGGTGAACTCATTATAACGTCCATTGTTAGACCTACCTAAGCTTAAAGGCGTGCACATACAATGTAGGTAGAGACTCATAGCAGGGCAAAAATAACTGCTGGAGATAATGTTGTGAAGTGGGAAATAATTAAAGTGTTATTTCCACAACCAAAACCGGGAATGCCCCCCTGTGACCAACTGTCAGCTCCAGGGCAATCACTCTGCCTTTTTGAGGATGGAGTTTAAGCCTAACAACAGGCAGGTGCAGCTGGAATGAGTTCAGCCTCACTCCAGCACAAACAATAAGGAGCTGCGCTACTTTAAGCTTCACCAGTTGGCTCTGCACTGGGCACCAGTTCCAAAGAGGATCTAAAAAAAATGCTGCTTTCGAGTGCCACACAGTCGCATCTCACACCTGAGTTCTTCTACTCCCACTGCAATCCTTCCTCCACAGTTTGCACCTGTGCTTCAGTCTAAGAATGCAAAGATAATAAAATATAAAAAGGCACTATTTATTAAACTGAATCTTTTATATAAAATCCCGAGATAACTGAATACGGAGCATATCTTTTATACTATGACCCGAGATAGTTTACCGGGAGACAGAATAGTTTAACATGGGATATTTTTAACCTGACTAAAAATGTGTGTGATATATCACTGAATAAAGCCCCGGAAGTGACTTTCAGCTAGTAGGTCACACAGTTCAAGAGCTACACTGCCCAGCCAGGTCAGAACAAAAGTGTGCCCTATTGTTATCCCTTTAATTCACTCTCAAATGGAGACAAGTGCCCTTGTGGGCCCCCTTGTGGCTACAGGCACCCCAAGCAGGCGGTTAGTTAGCTTATGCATTGGGTCAGGTCTAATAACACTGCTTCAGAGGTGATTTCTGGCTTTTCAGAAAATACTTAATTGCCAGTAAGTGGAGAAAAAGCATGTTTAAAAGAGAATTAAATTGTCAAATTGACCATTAGCCGAGTGTCAGTGTTACAGTGACCTTCACCAGATTCTCTTCTTGACAAGATGGGAAAACATAAAAAATCCATGAACACATAATGAGGTGCATGAGGGAGCCGCCGTATGCAGGGACTATGCATGAGCCCTCTCAAGGTTTGTAAAGCATCTGAGTGTGGGTGTTTTGCCATAGGGTTCATGCATTGCATGTGTGATTACATGTGTAATCAAGCCTCGCTATTCTGAAAATATCCTGACTGAGGGCTGCTTCTTGTTAGTCAGAGAAGGAGACAGACATGTCTGGGCTTAGGGCGCTGCTGCCATTTCAGAGTGAAGTGCACTACAGTGAAAACACACATCAGCAGGCTGGTATAGCTCCCAGGTAGCACTGGGACTCCAGACCTGCTTAACATTGCAGGCACAGCTTGTCTTCAGTTATTCTTTTTTTTCTATTCTCCCTCTCTGTCGCTTGCAATCTCCGTCTCTATGTTCCATATTCCTGCCTTTCTACTTTCCTCAGCAATTCCTTATGTAAATATATATTTTACAACACCTTTTGCTTTTTGTGTTCATTATAAAAGTTCTTTTTCGATGGCGTACATGCTGATATTCACCTCGATACCTGAGTTCAGGTACAGGCAGGGTAAATTACAGTGTCTTTGGTGCCAACTTAAAACTTTCCCTATAATTATAAAATAATTATAATAAATACATTATAATCAATAGTCCCATGCCTTGTTCGCCTGTTTATTCAGAGTTCTCCCATCCTGCATAAAGGGGCAAAGCAAATTCAGAGTTTGGAGGGAAAAGAAGGTTCATTTGCATACATTTGCATCCTATTACCACATCAAACCTGCTGACTTGAAAGGGATGCCTTGATTAGGAACACCACCAAATTATTGTATGTCTACATCCTCATCCACTCCTCCACCCCACCCATACCTCTTACTATCTCCTTTCACTCTGAGTTTTGTTACTGTGCGCTACACATCTTGTGAGTTTTTGTGCATCATTATCGAGGATAACGCTGCAATATTCTTCAAGCTTTGATGTGCCAAACACTTCCTGTAACCCCATCTCTGTCTCTCGCCTTTATTTTTCTGCCTCTTGCTTTTGTCTCGCGCCATGAGGTCATGACTCTCCTTTTTCTCCTTCCTCAGTGTATCCCTGACAGCCTTGACAGAGCTGTCAGACATGTATGATATCTGGACGTACGTTTGTGTGTTGTGTGTCCGAACACACCTTTGAAATGCTTATACCCCTTTTACTGCCTATGACCGAATGAGGCAAATGGCATCATAGTAAGTTATGAGCCTCCGAATGATGAGTCTGTGTCGGTGTTGGAATAAAAATGTGATCCTATTTCAGCTCACTGATTTATATCACTGATTCTTATAATGAAAAACATCCTGGCTGTCACTCACGTCAAAGCACGAAACAGAAACGGTGCATACCAGAAGGAAAGTCGATTAGGATTTTTGTCACAGCAGACAGAAATTCATGCAAACTAAACCCCAAAATTCAAGTCATGATGCTTATTTTTCATTTTTTATGTAATTACCTTAACTATAAACCTCATGTCTCTCAAGTCTAGGCACCAAATCTCAAGTGTTTTTTAAAGTGGGTTTAAACAGTGGATCTTTACAAAAATCACTGTGTTGTGCATCCCAAAAAGTGTTTGTTTCATGCATGTGCTATCTATGCTAATTTTACCAACTTTCTATCATTTTTGAGTTGGGTGACACATGTCATTTTACTGCAAAGCAATACTCTAGTGCAGTATTTTGAAAAGAAAAAGATTTTAAAAAATACAATAGTGTCACCCAAGAATTAAAGTATTTAAAGCATTTTTACCCAATCGCTTCAGGATATTCTTCATCTACCTTCAAACTACCTTTAAAATGTCTTTTTGATTAATGATCATAATTTGTGTAAGTGCTATTACTCATAACAGTGTTGAATTTGACAATTATTTCAAGCTTTCAAGTGTTTCTGCGCTCTCACAGTGCAGATCCCAGTTCATGATTCCCCATCACTGTCATAACAGATTCAACAACAAACACAACTGTGTAGATTCTTTTCCAGAAACAGTTTTTACCAATACATTCACATAATTCATATTATGTTTATGATAAACAGACTCCACATTCTTACATACTCATTCCCACCCACACATGCGTGCACATGCGTGCATGCACAGTGCATGTGTACAGTATGTTCACCAAAGAGGCTTAATTGGATACTTTGTGCTGTTTACCAAACTAAGTGACAACTAATGCAATTGCACAATTAAAGTTGGTAAATCTTTCTAATTGAGACAAACAAAACCATCAATACAAATCAATAAGACGCTCAGAAGTTGCTGAGACTAAGAAATGGCACTGAGAAGACAGCTTGAGAAAACTCACAACCACTGGAAATAACACCAATCAGACATAATTCTATAATTACCATCCAAATCTGAGCACGTCATCGTGCTCTTCAGCAAAAGCTTCAAATGGACATAAGATGCTTGCACAATGTGCATTAGAGTCCTAAAGGTCTGGTTTTGATATAAATAGGCTGAATATAGCAAGGTGAGCATGTCTGCATCTTGTGAATATGTGTCTGGTTGGGTTTCCATCAGTACATGTATACTATCCCTGGGTTGCTCAGTGTGATGCTGAGCGCTGTAAAGCAAAACCATAAATAAATGCCGACTGGGGATTTTACACCAACGAAAACAAGCTAGTTTTGAATGTTTTATTTTAGTTTTAGCCACAATATGAAGCTTGATGGTAGCTGATTGAGCTGCCAAGTGATAATCAAGCCTTCATTGTGTGCTAATTTAATCAGCAAACAGTGACACACTAACATTTGGCCACTACCGCTCTCTGTTCAGCCCCTCTCAGTCACCATGTCACCCAAAAAGCCCTTTTATTGCTTGTTTCCTGGTCCAAAATTGTCTTCTTTCCAGCTTCTGCTTTTCATTCCCAGGCACGTTGAGCGCTCCTCTTTGCATCTTGGAGGATTCGCTCACCAAAAGCGGTGCCTTCTAGCCACAATATGTGGTCTCTTATCTGTTTAATTTTCTCCCACCTCGAAAGCATGCCATGGCATCAGCCTTGTTTATTACTGTCAGAAAGACACCAGTGGAACTCCCACTGGTGTGCCATTATTATCGCACAGATGGCGAAGAGGGTTTAGAGAAATCGACAAAGCAAAAGAGAAGGAGAGGGGGAAGGAGAGAACAGAGAGAGGGAGGGCCGTCTGAAGAAAGAAAAGGGAAGAAAGATGGAGAAGAAGTGACTAAGAAAAAGAAGGATTTTCTTTTTTTATCAGCATCCGAGCGGTTTGTGAATTTAATTAGCAGTACAGATTTTTTTGTTTCTCTAATGACAAAATACTTTGACATTGCTTTGTTTATAACAAATATTCTCTGTAGTGAGCATCTGACACACCTTTATCCAGTCAAGGTAAATCCCTGCTGACAGAAACAATATTTCCCAGAATGCACTGACCTCTATATACACACTCGTTGACTCCTGACAAACTCACAGTTGGAATGTGATGTCGGAGGGTATCTTGGGATAACTCTCACATGTGTCCTTTTTTGTGTGACTGATTGCATTAAGGGTTTTTTCCAAATGCCCAGAGCAAAGAGTTCAGGGCAGCGGAATGTGACATTGACTAAAGTCTCATGAGCTTTGAGTATGAAATGCTTTCTGGAGTTAGTGAGCACTGGTTGAAAAATGGCTGAAAAGCAGAGGATTATCAAACATTATTTATAACCGTTGGCTCAACAGCATTTAAATGCCACTTGAAACACTGTTTGAATATTTGGAAAAAAATGTTTAAACCAAACCACGCTTGCTAACACTGGAAATGAGACAAAAATCTGATGTGAAGCAAAAAATCCCGTGCTGTCGATGGTCGATATTTTACTACAAGGTAACGGGCAGAAGATGCAAAGGTTTCACTCAGGGGAAACAAATTCTGCATAATGATCAGGCATCAAAATAAAGTAACATATTTGTAAAAACAACAAAGAATGTATAACATTGTGTCACATCACATTTTAATGGATACTCGTTAATGCAAACCTGTTTCCTGATGTGTTGTCATCATAAAGAGTCAAAGCCAGTCTATTAAATGCTGCTACAGATGCAGAGATACACACAAGGTGTCCCTGGCATTGATGCCATAACACACCAGGCACAGCAACCTTTTAACGAGCAACACAGTCCACATTTAAAGGCTGTAATTATCAAATGGGAACACTCACCTTTTAATTATGCTTTTACTTGCTGGTTAATTAGTTGGATAGATTGAGGAAAGCATTTTGGTTTGACTTAAAACATTCCCCATCAAACTGTGTTTATATGTGAGCACATGGTTCTTTACCTCATGTCTATCTTTATCCCCATCACCCAGTGCATCGCGATAACAAACCCAAAGGACAGTTTGTGCAGTTTGCTGAAAACATTCTTTTTTTCCCAATTTATGCTATATTTAAAAACATATATAGTGAACATGACATGACACTGGAATTCTGACACAAATGTGTCACACGGCTGTGTTTTTCCATATACATTTTAATCAGCTTGTTTACTGGCAGCTTAAATGTGTGTTATGGCTGCTATATTTTCAATTTCATGCATGCTTCTTGTTAATTGGCTTGTAAGTGTGTGTATGTGTGCATGAGGAGGGAAAGTAAAGTCATCTATTCCCCTGTGCAGCCGCTCCTCGCACCTGTGCAGCCCAAGTCAATCTAGTGGGGCTGATCCATGGCTGAATGCTTTGGAAAAGCCTAAGGTCACCCAGGAAAAGACAAGACTGGAGTCCACAGAGATAGGAGGGAAGATGAGGAGGATTGTCAGTAAGAGAAGGAGGATTACACTCCAGAAAGCAGTGGAGCCTTACCCCTCCCATCTCGTTCTTCACGTCGTGCAGGAAACACAGGAATCCTTGGCGAATGGGCGCTACAAAATATTCTATTCGTTCTTTTCATACTGTTTTATCTAAACTTTAGACGCGGCCTCCATTGCATGTTTGTACCTGCACAACATATCAGCTCAAGGGTCATTTAATTAAGTGTGAAATAAATAAATAAATGAATAAATGATGAAATAATGAAATGCTCAAGTTTACAACTGTGGAGAGGTTCTTGTGTGGCCTTTCACTCTCAATGATGAAGCAAAAAAACAGATATCAAACAAATAAAATCTGAAACATCAGTACCCTTTATATCAGTACTCTTTGTCTTGAATAATGTTTTAAAGCTACACGGCTGTTTAGTTTTTCAATTCAGTGCTCTTGAGCAATGTGCTCCACATTCATTCAATCCAAAAAAGACCCCTGAGCAAAAAAGTGCAAATTAAAAGCCAGCAAGCCCCCTTCCATCATGTTTAGTGTTTTTAAAAAAGGTTTACAATGGGTCCCAAAGTAAGATTTTACATTGCTCAAAAACACCCTCACTGAATGAGAGGTCGACTGTATGACCCGCAACACACACTGAACCAACATCGTAGCTGGCGGTACGCAAGCAGCGCCAGGGTTCGTGCGTGATATATCTGGTTCCAACCTCCAGAGAGTATCTGTGTCACTGTCCTGTCTCATTGGCTCGGGCTCTGGAAGGATCTCTTCTAAACCCACACCATCTCTACTTGCCAGGTGAGATTTCCTTCCTGATGCTTTGGAATAGCTTCTCAACAGAGGGCAGTGAGGCGGGCTTAGCTAACTAGGCACAAGGACACAGTTTTTGCCTGGTCACTCTGGCAGAAGGAAATAAATACTAAACTGTCCAGAAACCAAATTCATTGCATGCAACTCTGAAGACAGAATAAATAAACTGTTCCAAGAAAGAAGCGGTGAAGTGCAATTTCCTGGATCGCTGGCTCAGTAGGAATCAGCGTATAGCAGAATCGTTACTCGGGGCCAACAGTTCTCTCTAAAATCAGAGGATAAGAATAAAGAGATAAATGACTGTAAAAGTGTTTAGGAAAAATGGTCAGAAAGATATTTAAACAGACATTGTTTGAAGCAGTAATTACACCAAAGCTATTATTAGACCTTTGGTCCTCTTCAGAAAAAAAATCACACTTAGCTCAAAAAGTAATTAATCAAATTCAGTATCACATACTTTTAAAACTCAATGCATTGGCCTCTTGCCATGTTCTTAAAATATTATCTTAGCACAGTGACTAATTTCCTGGTTAGCTGAGCACTAATGAATGCCTGACTATGTTGCCCAAAGCATGGAGCACTGGCATGTATGCACGGTGGGTCTCTGTGTGAGAGGACGAGCAGTCCTTATGACTCACATCTCCTTCTGACTCTGCAGCCATCCCATAAGGATGGCAAACGCGAGCGTTGCACACAGTGTCAGCGCTAAACAATGCTCCCGGGGACAATCTACACCTGTTTTACAGCTGGCTGGGAATGCCACTTGATACTCGTCGGAGGAAATCATTGCAAAAAGGATCAGGTTTCGTCTTACTAACAAAAAATGATTAATTCAGTGGCAAATAATGCCACAAACCGGCTCAATTTATCCCCATTTACTGTCTGAATTGATCACACTTTTATAAGTGGATTTGTCTCAATTTGTTGTAAACACAAACTGAATCAGATTATGCATTGATCTCACGCCTGCGGTGAAATTCATCATTCTTTTGTTGATGATGATAAATTAATGTCTCAAAGCGAGTAAGCTGAAACAAAATGTATCCTCTTTTATATGGTTTGTAATATTTAAAGGCCTCACTCAGGAAGTAGATCAACTTCTGAAGTATTCCCATGAAGCATTATCTTAGTCTAACCAGTTCCTAAATATTAAAGATGATCCTTTCTAAACTCCAAATGTTATCTTTTAAGCAACACACTTAGTTTTACTGCTTTGTCATACCAGCTGTTATTCAGATCCAGAGTGAATGTCGTATTGCTCGATGGTCCATACAATTCCTTTAGAAAGCTCGCTGCCACGCGATTAAGCTCTCTGCTGTTCTCTACCTCACAAGCATTAACATTAGCAGGCAGCCTGATCAAGGCAGTCCCGGCATACATTACAACCCTCCTCTCTTTAACAGCTGAGCTTGTCCACAGATTATTGGGTTGTCATGGCAACAGAAGCGAGCCGGGGAGGACAACAGTCCTCCCCCATCTCCAACTCCTCATCCACCTACACCTTGGTCTTTCTCACCCATTTTCTCTTTTCTGTGCTTTTCTTATCATAGTTCAAGCTACAACACTGTTCTTGTAATAAAAGAGGAAAAAAAACAGATTGTTCTGGGCTTGGTGGAGTTTTTACTAAACCTCACAGTGCATAATCAACTGAAAACTACAGAAGTGGCTAACCAATTTAGGGCAACCTCTAATATCTGAACCATATTTTATATGGCAAATAACCTATTCCAGAAAAAAATTAACCCCCCTTCCCAAAAAACAGCATAATTTATCTGTAAAGTCCAAATCCTGCTGTCTGATTCTCCGTAGCTCTGTTGACCCCATAAGCATGATAACAGTCCATTTGTTGGCCGAAATCTGTGAGTCTAAACTGTAACTGCCTGCAGATGTTCAACTTGAGACCGGCTACTGATTACTGGCCAGCAGCATGCAAGCAGACTTGTAAACAGAAAATAACAAATTTCCCATGTGAGATGACTTCTCACAGTATTGTGGTTTGTTGTTTTTGTGTAAGAGACCGAGTGCATGTGTGGTGTTCAAATGCACAATGACCACTGCATCTCATATTCATTTTGATCTTATTTTTCCAGCTTAGCGAGTCTTCCATTGCTTGAGTAGAATCCCTCCTCATTTGTGGATGCTCACATGCACACTTTCACATGCGTATGGCTGTATAGTCATAGCTCAGGGCTGGAAAACACACTCTTTGAAAAGGAGGTCGGATGGAAGTCCGGAGGTTAGATTTTGGAAGAAGTTGTTCTGGGACTTAATTAGTAAAAGGCCCCACATTTAAAGGGGCTAAATGCCCACGAGCTCTACTCTCAAATCTGGGACAAATAAGGTGCACGTAGATATTAATATAATGCTCATAGACACATAGCAGGAAGACAAAGATGCAAGAATCTTTTGATAAAGTACGTCAAATAAAGAAGCAGTCCCTACAGATGCTGCTACAATATCAAATACATTACATTCACTGGATTTTTTTCTTAGCTTACCCCTTCACAGTGGGTGGCAGTTGCCAGCATAGATTCACAGCATTTATAGTCATTGGTGCGCACGTTCAGTATCTCACAAACCTTCCTTAACCAGTAGATCATTCAATATGCGACTACCTGCAGAGCTTTTGGGGCAGGAGGAGGTGAAACCAGGAAGAAGCATACTTAGCCGTTGTTGAGAAATTAGTAGTATTTGTTTAACACTAAACAGCAGAGTGGATTAGAGGAGAGTGTGCTGCCTTTTTAGGTCTTGACCTCTAAGACTCCAATCATTTGTTCACGTTAACCACTGTGAATAAAAGCTTCTATCTTTAAAGAAAGAAAGAGAATCATCTTGCGAACCTCTCGATGAGGTGATCTGAGTGTTTGGCAGGGAGATTCGTTCTCTAACTTGTTGCATATTTTATTATATTTGGTGTAGGGCTGGGCCATATCATACCATTCACAGTAATACTGGTATAATGTTAGGCAATGATAAGAAAATTAAATATCGCGATAGAATATGGTTAAAACATGCATTCGCAGTACCTTTGTTTTCATACGCACATGGTGGAAAAGCATGGCAGCGACGGAGAATGAGATGGGTGAAAGCAGATAGTTGAATGAAACGGATGAACCAGAATTGGTTTGTAAAAATGTGCAACTTCAGTGGTTGTGGAACTGGTTTGGCTTTCGTCTATCAGATACACACCAAAGCACAATGTTTGACAGAGCATGCTAGCGGGCGGTCGTTATTACCGTGTTTTTCGGAAAATACAGCACACTTAAAATCAATCCTTTGATTTTCTGAAAAATCGACAGAGCCCCTTATAATCTGGTGCACCTCATGTATGAATTCTGGTTGTGCTTACTGACCCCGAACCGATGTTATGTGGTACACGGCGCTCAAAGATCTGTCAAAAAATGTTTTAGTACGAAGCTATGAAGCCATACCACTTGATTGATTGTTGGAGCATTACGGCTACCCTAGTCAGTAATATGGACTTTGCTTTAACATAATATTACCGTATTGTGTGTGTATAACCTCTTTTTAAGTTATGTGGATATTATACATCGTTATGCTGAGGATATGTCGGCCAATTTCCACTGGAAATATCTTTTAGTTAAACTGTCAGCAAGGAATTTGCATTTGCACTGTTAAGTTTTTTATATAGCTTTAATGCATATAAAAAAACTGCTGCTTGTTCAAGTGAAAATACATTAACCCTTTAAGACCTACCATAGAGCCAAGTCCGCCAGAGCTTATATTATATTTTTACATTTTTTAGTGCCATTTTTGGGAGCATTTGAAGTTGCTATACATCAATACAATCATTATAGCCCAAATTTTAATAATATGTCTGCATTAAGTGCATAGTAATTACATAAATTGCAAAAAAGTGCAATAAACTACAAAAAATTGAAAATCGTTTTGGTTTTTTTTAACATATATTTCTAGTTAGAGAAATTTAAGAAGCTTATCCCTCAAAACTGTAAATACAAAAAAGTTGCACAAAATAGTTTCCCACCACAGGAAATTTATTTTGAGTGTCTTCATAGTTTTTTTTTTTTTAAATACACCAATTTTTATATAATGCAGGAAAAACGAAAATAAATATTATAATGCAAATTTGCAAAAAAACAGCATATGCATCAAAATAAACTATTTCCAGCAGTGCAATTTGAGTTCTAAGCATCCCAGGAACGATACAGAAAGTCATAAAGTCAAACATAACTTTTAAAAACACCAGTATAGTCTTATAAGGCCCTGAAGGTAAAAAAAAAAAAAAAAAAACTACATTTCCGCGAAAATGATTTCACTTCCAGTTCCAGGCAGGTAATGGCGGACATGCGGTAGTTTGCGCTGATGTCTATTCTGAGGTAGGAAGTGTTACGAACAGCTGCTCGGATCAGCAAAGCGTGTTTCTGGAATATTATGTTTTTGTTGCTGCAAGTGGTTAATATGCAATTTCTTTCAAAGCTATATGTGGAAGGAAACCGTGACCGAGGACAAGCTGATGGCATAAGATGTAAGTACAACTCCTCCGGTTTCATATGCAAAAAAAATTATTGCGCTAGCTTATGTGGTTGCAGTTCTACCAGGATTTAAAAATAGTTACGCAAACCGACCGGCTTTAAAGGTTTAATGGGGGGGGTTGCACTAATAAAGTTGTGGAGTTGTAAAGTATCTTGTCTCGTGTCAATTATATCGTCAGTTATATCGTTATCGCAAATTTTCAAATGTGTATCGTGATAAATATTTTTGGCCATATTGCTCTGCCCTAATTTGGTGTATAGCTGCGTCACACATATTTACACCAGATATGCACCACTGAACAAAACCTAACCCATCTATCCTTTAGAAAAGAGACAGGAAAAACTGCCTATTTTGTATGCATGTCCTTTAACTGATTATCACTTTTAATATATGTAGCATGATGATATACCAAGTATCTAATCCAAAGTATACAGCTAAATGTCAGAACAACAAACCATATACCGAGCAGACACAACATAAATCTCTGGAGAATGGATGCAGGAAAGAGAACATAAGAAAAGGAAAGAAGCAGAGGTATTTCAATAAATTATCACTTACTTGCAGTGTTTGTGAGGCCCGCTGAGTGTCTCGATGACAAAGCATTCGCCACCATTTAGGCAGTAGGCCAAGTCCTTCTCATGACAGGGCTTGAAATGCTCCGAGTGTAGCGGAGGGACAGTTGGAGATGCTGCAGAACAAACAAAGAAAATCTTGTCAGTCACAAGCACGGTGTCCTTCCTTCACCCTGTAGGGAGTTTTTCAAAAGCTCAGTTTTTACCCAACTAAAACAAGAATAAGCTAAGTTTACTAAAATACCTGTGTACACGTAGAGAGGACCTCATTTTCACTCGCCGTGTCTTCAAATAAATCATGGTTTTATCTTGAACTACAGTAGAAAAATACCAGAATTGTTTGGCGCCAGCCAAGGATGCATAAGAACAGTTTGTCTGTGCCTACAGACAAACCTGACGCACATTGTGGATAAAACCAACATGCGATTGTTTGTTTAGACCCTGCGATGTCACAAGCAAAAGATGGATGGAGGACAGGTAATAATCTGTCTCTTTATGATTAATACTCTATAGTTGCAGTAATGCTGTTGGAGAACATCAGTTCTTCCAGTGATTTATCACAACTTGCGTGAGTGATTGTGCATAGTACACAAATCTAAGGGAATCTGCTCGATGTATATTAATAAATGACCTCCTAATTGAAATTCACTAGCTGGACCGACGTCCTCATCTTAGGTTTGACAGCGTTTTAGTAGGTAAAAGTGAATGCTTTGACATGAATTGAGCTGCGGTTTGGGGAAGGCCTCGAAGGGAACTGGCGATGGCTCCCGGGCCTGGCAGATCCCCATGCACTACATAGAAATGAAGAAGTTAAAGAATTGAGAACAAGGGAGGGAGGGGCACGTAAACGAGAATGAACAGCTTGCAGAACAGGGGGAACCTATATAGATGACAACCAGAAGGAGCGTGTTTGGAGGCGTGGTCCTGCTCCTGAAATTCCGATACATAATCTCCAGTTAATAACAAACAGTTTCTCAAGAGAAAGAAAAATGCACTATCAATGAAATAATGGTGTTATGGGCATTTTATTGCTGGTTGAGGATAAGATCAGCATTGATTAGAAAGCCTGTGATGGAGCCGATCAAGCTTTCAGATGCAGGGAGAAATCTGATCTGCAGATTTATTAATACCAGACTGGGCTCCTGACTCTTTCCTTTGTGCTTACAAATGAAAAATGAGTCTGCTAAGGGCTCTCATTAGCAGAATCCCAGCTATGTTTTTCTTAAAGTAGCTAGATGAACTGTGATGAACCAGAACACTATGCTTCAGTGATTAAAATCAGTTTTACTTAGAGGATGCTGTTACTTCCACAAGAGTACTGATCACTGTATTAGGTTGTTCTTTAATGATGTGTGGAAGATACATCCAAGTGAACTGAAGATTTTTCAATCAAGAAATGAGGAGAGGGGAGGACTGTGGAGGTGAGTTAGAGGTGAGTTATTTTTGTATGGGCTCAGATCCCTTAATCAGCAGTATGAGGCACCACAGGATTGAGTGGTGGGTTGGCTTATGAGACGCTAGGTGCTGATCAGACCCCAGGGATATTCTGCAACCACTGATAATTAGCAGATGAGAGACTGGTTTAAAGTTAGTAGTTGAACCGGGAACTAAGGAAAGGGGTAAACTGAGGTTTCCAGTAGCTTGGACAACATGGCGATATGCGCTCAACGCCGGATCCGAGGCTGACATGAAAAGCACGTACAGAGTAATGAATTATTTACAAATAAATAAATATTTCTGAATATCTGTTTCAGTTTAAATACCGACCTGTTATTACCTGGGTTGACAGGATTTGAAGTTTGCTATTTGAAGTTTGGATACACTACAATTTAGTTTAGAGTTGTCTAAACTAAATTGTAGTGTATCCAATTTAACAACTACCCAGCTTTGGGTAAAATATGAAAAAAATTACCATGACTGGTTTCAGATGGTTTTCAAATTTTAGCTTTAAAAATCCACACATAATGATGATAGCGATTAGTATTAAGAGAAAAGAACAAAAAGGGGGAAAAGGTTTCAGCTTGAGCTTGAAAACAATTGGTGCTACGGACAAAAGTTAGAGTTCTCTAATCATCCAGGGAGGTCTTCTTAACCCTGACAGTGAAGCTGTCACTTCCTCTAAAACAACAAAACAATGCAAACAGTGGTTGTACCCAGTGGCATGACCAAAGCCTTAACCAATACCAGTTAGTGTCGAAGTTTCTGGCTCTGTGGCTAAGATCTAAAAAAGTCACCAGTGTCATTTGAATAATCTGGGAAATATAATAAACACATATTGTTCAATCATGGCAACTAACATTAAGTTTCAACAGCAGGTTTAGGGAGAGAGAACATATGCAGGAAAGAAAGCAGCATTATTTTGCTGTTCGCATCCTGTGGATTCACAAGGTAACGGTGAGAATGAATTCATTCTGAAAACAGCATTTCAACTAGACAAGGACAAATAGAGAGATTAAGAGAAGCCATGATTGTAAGAGAATTCACAATAACTATCTCCTTGGGTATGTCCAGACATAGATGCCTCGCCTTCCAGTGGAGCACATCCTGCCCACAGAGACATTAAAACAAAGGCCTGAACCACAAAACGGTGCTGAATCTTTCTTTGCACTCAGTCTGCAACACTAGATCTTTTTTGAAACAAAGGATTTTCTTCCACACACGATTTCATGCTTGGACTGGGTTATGCTGTTTTGTTAGTCTTTGCGATAAGTGACAGAAGCGCCATTTGTCATCGTCTCCCTTTGTTTTTTTTGTTGACAGAGTTGTCACAATGCACTGTAGGTTGTTTAGCTTAACACTCGTCACCTGTCAGCTCAGACACTGTATGCACTCAAAGAATTGTATCATTCTAAAGAATGCCAGAGTAGACTGAAAACAGTAATTTCAGTCTGCTGGAAATATCAATGCAAGTTTAAAAACATAGCCCGCAGACATCAGGCGTCAATCACTACAGAAGAAAACAGTCCAATTTACTCCACTATGATGTGAAGAGAAGGTTGGAGAGGCCCCGAAAGGATCAATAAACCATTGGGTGCTGGATAACACAACCCTCCAATTCAACTCGTCTTTTCCTTCCTTTGTCTCCTTCTCTCCTTCTCTCCTTCTCACTGATTACAAGCAAGAAATGAGGAAGGAATAAGAAAGCTGCTGATTTTCACCTCTGCATCAAAGCGCTGCTTGATTGTGGAGTAGAGGAAGCTGTAGCCATTTATGTAATAGTTACAGAATTAATGATGGAAAAAAGAGCAATCAGGGTCCTTTCTGAACTTCTAACTATGACACAGATGTCTTCAGTAGACACTTCAAGATGAGAAGAGATTAGCTAGAAGGATATCAAACCACCAGTAAGGGCAGGTGATGCAGTATTCATGATTTCATTTTTGTTCTACGACTTTGGAAATCCAGATCAACAGGGGGGGGGGGGGGGGACATATACTGAAGGAATTTCAGAAGTTCAGCTTGTCTACTTCAAATAATACTAATAATTCTAATATTGCTACTTTAACACTATAAATTTCATCACCATGTATGTTTTATGCAAAGTAAGACATTGCTGCTACAGAGATTTGTAGCCATATTCGCAAAACAAAATGCTCCCAGTGATGAAACTCTAAGAAAAGTCTAAGAATTATGAATCCTTCAAAAAATTCCCCCTACACTTAAGGCTAGACTTTGTTAACAGTAATACCAGCTCAGAACAGGAAGTAGAATTCTTAAGAGGGTAAAGAGTTTAAGCAGAAGAGAGAAACTGTTAAGACCTCCTGCTGTTGCATTTTAATCCCCAGTCTATCCCTTTGGAGTAATATTTAAGTGTGGTTGAGCTGGAGAGTAGCATCTTTGTAAGGATGTACATAATCAAAAAATGATCCTATATAAAAGTGGAGGGGCAATAGAGTAAAAAGTCAGACTTTGGAATTTTGTGCCCAGGTGTTGTTATTTTTCCTGTACGGATCTTGTACTTTCATTCACATCTTTTTACTCAGAATAACTTTATGTTAGGAGGCAAGCTTATTCTATTAGCTTCACTTATATCGTCTTCACCTAAGTCTCTAAGGCGATCCTGCACATTAAACATTATGCTAAATCACGATGCTCAACCATCAGCAGTGAGTAAAATCTCTCTCCCAAGCCATTTTCCCTTTTTTGTTTATTTGTTGTGTATTCCATATAAGTTTGGCACAGGTAGGATAATTTCTCATACTTGAACCACCATTCCCTCTGTCTTTTAACAGCAAGTGCTGACATAGGCTAAAAATAGGCCCTTGGGTATGTGGTCAGCAGCCACTTATTAAGTAGTTCAAATATTTCCCTTCAAAATGAGAAACGATGAGAGGGCACTTTCAGGACATAAGCACCACTATTAGCCCTAAAATCCCTTCAATATGGATGTGTTGGCCTCCAATCCAAATTAAATTCCTTCCTTTTTATATTCATAAGGTAATGGTCAAACAAAGTTATGTTTGCAGACCTCATTTACAGCTCTTTTCCCTCACTACTGTTATAGAAAACATGCCATGCCATATTGGATAGTTCATTTTTTGTGTGACATGCAAAGACATGTAAAACAGAGCTACATACCAAACCATAAATGAAAGAAAGAAACTCAGACGTTCTCCTCATTGTTACAATAAATTTGAATAAATTCATATATAATATTGCTTAGTGCAGGCGGTTCAGTTGGTTAAATTGTCAACAATTCTGCAGTCTAGACAGAACAGAGCATCTCCAAAGTGTTGCAAATGAAAACACAAATTCTCTCTTTGCTGCTGTTGCAAAACTTTTCTGAATGCATTATCTGAAAAAGAGAAATGCCAGCTATACAAAAATCTGCTTAAGCTATATTCAAGTCATAATTTATCAGGCACTTACAGTTATCAACAAAGCACTGATTAGGGAATAATCTGTGTTATCTTTGTAATGTGATGTGGTGAGCATGCATTGCTAGTGAAGGCAGTAGTTATATAACCATATATAACTGTCTGAATGCACCCGGGGCAATCTTCCTCGACCTATATTATGGTTAGCATTAGTTAGCTGATATGTAACATTCTTTGGCAATATTTAATCACTCTTGACACTGTCTACCCTCATGTGTTTTCCACCATATGCATCTGTACCAATACCTAGATGTGGCTGTTGTGGGTGAAGCACAGAGGTCCCATGAGGAGGCCTGTAATAGTGTACTTCCTGGCTGACAATTCTCCTAAGTGGCAGACCAACAGCTTGCCAGCAAGGCATTCATGCTAACTGATAGCAAAGGTCTCGGGCAAGCTGCTTCTACCCTGCCTGATTATTGATTTGTGCTGGGAGTGGAAATAGTCAGAAACAGGGACTACACAAAAAAGACTAACAAAAATGGATACATGGGGTTTTCTATTGTAGAACGGAGGGTTACTGAATGTAACAGGTAGTAGTAACACAGTTCTTTTACACTGTTAAAGGTATCGTTAGGCAACTTCATCAGTCAGCAGTCAGAGACAAGAGTACTGCTGCTGTCCTGTTTCTACTGGACACTCTAGAGGACTTTGTTGTTTGAGTTGGAGGACGTTGCTCTAGAGAACTGACTCATGACATTACTGGGCTTGACAAGTGTCAGTATGCCTTTATAAGTCTGGTGTGTGCTAATGATATTTTATACTATATTTTCTTTTTTGTTTTAAACAAATTTCCACAAAATGAACATAGGTATATAAGCAGTTGTCAAGAAGAAAAAGTAAACATAAATTTTACTTTTGAAACTGGTTCCATAACTTGGAGTCACTGCTTGTGATAATTGAATCAGTGAAGCTGATATTTAGATTATGTTCACACTCCCTGTTTAAAACAGATGAGAGTATTTATTCATTCAATGCCTAGGCGGTGTCTTTAATTGATAACACACAGCGTACGCCATCTGATGGCTCATACACTGCGCATTTATGAAAAAACCATCTGAAAGGTGTTAAAGACAAATAAAAAAGAACCATGCATGAAGACTCAGATGGTTCTGTTCCTCCAACAGATGTTGATTTATGGAGTCATTTACATCGCTCTCGACAGATCATACAAAACTGTCTATGTCTTAAACTTTAGACATAGTTTTCACTGCAGTCAAAAATATATACCATGATATGCTATACCTCTACTGAGGCTCAAAGCACCGTGGGGGAGTGAGGAGTGAAATTTCCATTTAGAAACCTAATGTTGATTGAAGTGCTGCTGTAACCACTATCTCTGCTTTCAAATGATAGAAAGAAAATGCAGACTCTTGTTCCTTTTTTAAAATCCTGTATACCTGTGTATGATTATGACTAATTGACCATTTGTGTTCCCAGTTGTCTTCCTCTTCAACATGATTCGATTCACCATCACGCTACCGTCATTCATGTCAAGTTCCTCCGCAAAGTGTTATGAAATTGCTCTGGTAAGTAAAACTGGTCATTCAGCCGCTGCCTGTTTTAGTAAAATCTAAAAATCTAGTAAAAATACAAGCTTTTGTCATAGCTGGCAGAAACTTCTGGGTTATTTCAATCAATTTGAAGTCTTCCTAATCAAAAAAGCACTTTTCAAACACACTGCAGGCATGCTCAGCAAACAATCCTTCAAACAGTAGTCAAAAGAACAAATATTTCTTCTTTGCTCCCACCTCTTTTTTCATTCCATTCAGCTGTTCTTGTCCTGCTTACTGCCTATCTGACCATCTGTAGCCCATCAGTTCATCACTTCAACAACAAAGACACTAGAAATGTGTCCTCTCTTTTTTGGGAAAATTACATAAAATCTTAATTTCTTTATTCATCTTCAACAGACAATGAAAAACAACTGAACTATATGTTTGTATTTAAAACAAAGAGAAGAGTCACTCCTGTGAGGTCAACACACTGCAAGTACTGCAATTATTGCTGGATACGCTAAATCACTTATCCAGCTCATGTGTTGGACAGCTTGGTTTTTTATGTTTTGATCATAAAAATGTTTACAATGTTTAAAATATGTGCACATCTGGGATAGACTGATGCTTAAAATGTACAAAATACACAATAACGCAGTTTAATGAAGGACTTTTTTGTGGTCTTGGCAGTTCTTCAATAATCACGGGTTTAGTATACCAAGCTAATTGGGCTAAATCGAAAATACCCACAACGACCGACCAGTGCATGCTGGGCCTGGCTAAATTCTAAAACACCAACAGCCGACCTCCCAGCTGTGTTTTTAACAATTACCTTGTGCAAGGAACCTCTATGCAAAACCTTCCAGTTTTATTTATTAACTCAACAACCTCTCATGACTTCAAACAACTCATTCTGCTCAGTGGCTGAGAACTTTGAACACAATGAGAGAAACAAGCCAAATGGACTGGTTATAATCTGCATTCAGAGCAAAGGCAAAGAGAAGCTGATCCAAGAGGACTACATGGAGCGAAGTGCTCACAGTGCAACATCTAAATAACCTGTTTTAGCTCTCTTTCCAGAGGAGACACAAATCACCAGTGTGTTCTGTAGCAATGTAACACTTTGCACACACAATGCTGTGTGTAAAAACTGTGCCAACTCTCTGTTTGACTCCATGTTTGTGGCAGAAACTGCTGTCAAGTCTGTATTGTTGACATCTATGTGTTGTCTGACTTAGCGGACTGCTGCATGAATTCCATGAGCACACTCTGTGTTTGTTGTCGTTGTTCGTTTGGCTTTTTCTTCTTCTGCGATTAATTGTAACCAGTTTTAAAATGGTAACATTTTAAACGCACTGTTTCTAAATTAGCAGCGCATGTGTGTTTCTGTCAGGAAATATGAGCTCAACAGCTTTAATGGAGTGAATGATGCATGAGTTAACATTGTACTTGATTAATGCATTATCCACCCACTGTAATGCTAACTGCATGACACACACAGGTTTAGAAGGAGGCAGAAAGAAGCAAATATTTTTTTAGCATTATGACAAAGTAATCCAAAGCTTTACCAAGGAGATCCTTTACATATTGTGATAAATGATTTAACCTATGTTAGCATACATAAATGAACTGATATTAGACACAAGTGGTGCAAACAAGCTTCTTTTGAAGGGTGGGTAGGGACTCCATTTGTAATAGGGTGAGGAATTCAGTCCTTCAGTAGGAACTTGAAGTAGAGCTGCTACTACTCCACATCAAAAGGAGCCAGTTGGGTGGTTTAGGTATTTGACTGGGATGCCTCCTGGGCGCCTCCTAGGTGAGGTGTTTTGAGCATGTAAAGGAGACCCCAGGCAGAAACAGGACACGCTGGAGAGGCTGTGTGTCATGGCTGCTTTGGAAACTTCACGGTCTCTGTCTGGATAAGCGAGCAACAAGGGTGATCTGTGCTCCTCTGCTTAGACTGCCTCCCTGTGACCCAGACTTGTGCTGGTTGAGCAGCAGAAAATGTTTAACAGCTAATCAGCTAACAGAGTATCAAGTCCTAATAGCTGGCTAGTTCTTGTTTCTTTTTAACATTCAAGATGTTTTTATACAGTTTGACAGCAACAGGCTAAAAAGATGCATTAGCTAACCTGACAGTTGTAGTTTGTCTACAAAAATGACAATGCTTAGCCTCAGCAGGCTTCCAATACTTTGGCAGAAGCTCTGCTCATTATCAAGCTTGCCATGACATTGACGTTCAACACATTTCTCAAATTCAGTTTCTTGACACTGTTCTCATAGCTTGAGTATAGCTGTGGTGGTGGTAAGATATCATTATTGCACAGCATGATCCAATAAAGATAACAGCACACCTCACTTCTCTCCCACTCATTCTCGCTCTTATGGAGCAGCTGTCCAAAAAAATATCCACCAAGTCATCTTCACTGATAGCAAAGCTCTTTGAGATAAGAGCACCAGTCTGTGATGTGATGTGTCTCTTTAAAATTGCTTTGAATGGCTCCATTGCTGATGCTTTGGATTGGATTTAATAGCTTTTGTGTGGCAGGTAAACAAATTGGATGAAAATCTCAAGTTAAGATGAAAGTCAAGTTAAGCTTCTCCATGCATACATCTGTGTGAGTGTGTGTGCATGTGTGTAACTCATCAATCAGTAACAGTAGCATATGTAACAGTGCTTCTTGTTAGTGCAACTTTGATTAATATATAGTGTATAGTACATATGCTACTGTCTATGATGACACTGAATTTCCATTCATGATCCCTCATATGAAGTAAATGCACAGCAGCTGTCTCCTTCAGTCCAGCGCTTGTGTGTATCTGCATGTGAATGTTAATTAGTGTATGCACGTGTGTGCGTGCATTTCAATTTGTCTGTCTATGTGGAGTCTTGAGTGTTGCACAGAGGCAGCAGAGCAAAGCCACACTGCTCACTGCATTGCAGATACTTGGCCCTGTGTGGCATGGCACAGATAGATGTGTGTGAGCAGGCCTCCGTGCTCTGACTGTACAGCCAAACAAAAACAAAATGGCAGTGTGTCAAGATAGCTCTGCGGTCAACAACAGGCTAATCATGGAAATCTGATACTACCTGTTTCCTCCCGCTCTCCCTCAGTCTTTCCTCGCACGGGCTCGTACAGTCACATAAACACACACTCCAGTAGCTCATTTTAAGTGCACCTGCTCTGTGCAGATAGGCCCGCTATACCTCTGCTAATCTGTCCGTGTGTCAGTCAGCCCTGCCTGGCCAATAAAGTCCCCCCAATGCTTCATGTTCTCTGTTCAGATCGCATTCACAGGACACCTCCAGGCTTTGCCAAATAAATAGTGCTAAGTATCAGGCCTCATCCCGTCCCCTGGCCATCTGGCTCAATAACAGAGAAATTCATTACTCTCCAGGTGATAGCTTCAGCACACTCTCTCTGGATTGACTTTGTATCCCTGCAGGCTTCATTCTGACACTGGAGATTATAATCACAACCTGGCTGCTAATGTGAATGTGAATGCTGAAGCCACTGCTGTTGCTCATACCAACAGTTCATGTCTGTCTGACATTATCATCCCTACAAATTCTGCTTGCACTGCAACAAAAAGGTACCTCTCTCCCTCTGTGTCTATATGTGTGTGTGTGTGTGTGTGTATATATATATATATATATATATATATATATATATATATATATATATATATATATATATATATATATATATATATATATATACACACACACCTACACATATACATACACACACAGTGCAGTGCTGATGAAAGTATCACCCGGTAGGGTTAGAGTGAATGGATTATATTACATCGGGAACCCTCCTAATCCCTTATCCAATCGGTTCAGCTTTAGCTTTCCACCATAAATAAATAAATAAATGTATAAATTATACACCTGAAATTAAAACCCATGTTTACTATGTACAGGATATGATTAACTGTTCCCTTTTTGCAAACAGAGGTGAGGTCAAAGAGGAATTTGTTATAATCATCATAATATATATATATATATATATATATATATATATATATATATATATATATATATTATATATTAGGGGTGCAACGATACACAAAATTCACGGTTCGGTTCGGTTCGATACTTTGGTGTCACGGTTCGATATTTTTTCGATACAAAAAAATGTTCATGCCTTTTTAATTTGTCATTTATTAAAATTATAAATATATATTTTAACTCAAAAGTACAGTTTTTAAATTTAATGTTGCTGAAACGAAAAAATAAATCTGATCGAGAAATCACTCATCTTTGGAAAAGAGAGTTTATTACAGAGAAATGGCTCTTTCCAAAATAAAAGCTATACTATACGCTTCTTCTGGGCTATATTCTCAGCAGCATATTAAACATATCAGGTCCCCATAAGGAGGATCACGTGCTAACAGCTGTAGCTCGTAGTATTAATAATACTGTTATCTCTGTAAAAATAACTTGGTGGGGATTTGGGGGTGATTTTTTTTCCTGGCTTCAAATAGGATACACTTTATGGGTGTTGTAGGTTTTATCCAGCTTTACCAAAATACTTAATGTTCACACACACTTAGATTGCTTTATTCGTGTACAGTGCATCCCCCCTCTCACAAACTCAGATTTGCATAGGAGGAAGCCCCCATCCATAAAAGCATGGAAATGCTCATCAGTGATTTATGGTGCAGGTTCTGCAGGCATAGGTTACTTCTCTCTATCTGCTCTGTCCAGTTCTAAGTGACCCTTGAGCGCCGTCACAGAGTTTGCTAACTTGCTCATTTATATGTAGCAAGTTAGCAATTCAGGCTAGTGTTCCATATGGTTTCCCATGAAAACTATGAATATTATAGTTGTTGCTTTATATGTGAACAAATAAATTACAGAAATGTTTATGCATATGCATTCATGGATAGAAACATGTTTAAATCTGAAAGAATCTTATATAAATGCTTGTCTTGGGTATGGAAAAATAAAAGACCAAACATTCCCACACTATATGTACGACCCTTGCTTAAGACATAAACCTAAACAGGTGATTTAATCCCATTATCAACAGCTGCAGTGTATGCTGGCAGAACTATTTTTTATCATCTCAATCACATTTTAGAATTTGCTCTTTGTCATGTCACTTGGGAGTATACAGTGGTGTGCAAGTACCCATAATAAGACTATTTATATGCTGGCAAAGCCCACAGCTCTGCTGAATAAAGCATCCCAATAATGTTTACATTTATTTAGTAAAATCTTCACATAGATGCTGGCACTTCATACACCATTTGACAATAGCACCAGGTGGTGAAAAACATCATTTAAAACAAGCGTAATTCATGGCATATGTCAGGTAACATTAATATTTGAAACCCCATTAATACAAAATGTGTTCTGTCAGTTCCACCTCACGGGAATTTAAATTTCTCTTCATGTGCATATAATTAATGTGCATTTCATAAGGTTCTTTCTCACCTTACATATAGAATCATTTGAAGGTATTTTTCGATTTATTTGTTAATTAGATGTGATCAGCTGATGCAACCATCACCGTGTAAACTGACTTTGGTTTCATGGAAGCAGCATAGTATTCAGCAAGTATTCTGAAAATTTTCTGTCCTAATTCTACATTTCTCCACTAATCATACTGGAACAATCCTAAAAGAGTATTTAGACGTATAATATTCAACTCGTTAGAGAACTTAAAGAGTGATTTTATCAAGTTATATTTTAGAACAACAGTGTTGGAACTTCTTATTCTTATTCATGGAGCATTCAAATTAACTTGACAATATGAATAGTTTACTGTTCCTTAGAGACTCTTAGTAAGGTTTTACAGAAAATCCAAATACTGATCTTCTGATGATGCCTGAGCATACACAAATGAGCTATGGGAGAACATAATTTCAGCAATATGCACATAAAGAAGGAGAGAGTACATGCAGAGAGCTAAATAACTGTAACTTAATATTTTTCACTGTACTGGCAAACATGATCCCTACGAGGTCTCTTTGAGTGAAAAACTTAATTTGTAGTTTTTGCAGTAGAGCTACATTGGAGCCAACAAATACAAACTTTATGCAGGTTGAGGCTGACAGTATGCCTTGTACTGAATAAGAGCAGCCTTACCCTGCGAATGCTTTCAGTTTAACTTCATCAATTTCAACAACAAATTTTATATTAATAAAATAATAGGTTGAACTTTGGTTACAACTGCATATTAAAGTGGTAATATTAGGATAACAAGGCAGAAACAAGAACGTAATAATGTGGTCATTTCTAAGTTATTACCACTCAGTTACTAAAGTAATAACAGTTAATAACCAAGTAACAAGAGTGGTAACAAGAGTGGTAACAGTTGAATAATATTACACTAATGTTTATGTAACTGGATAATAAGGGTCCAAAAAACTAGAGGTAAAAATATGAAAATAAAAACATTCCCATGAAGCAAAACCAAGTAGTAATATTAGCATACCATGGTAACAATAAGCAAATCTGCTAGAAATATGAAGGCCATGTCTTTGAATTTTCACATTTTTATGGAGTTTAAATTGTAATAATATTATAATAACGAGATAATACTGGCTATTTTAGCATATTTGGTTAGTATTACTATGTTATAATGTGAAAAGGTTACCTTAGGTTCCCAACATTCCCAACTAGTTTAATGCTCTGGATTAATAAATGGAAACTTGCTAGTTTCTGTTTAATAAGCAGGAACTAGAGCTGCAAAATGCAAAACTAGTATATAAATTTCAGTGTAATATTACTTTACTGTAACCACTGTTGTTACCATAATATTACTGGATATTAACATTATTAAGTGTAATTACATTCTTAGTTCTGCTTTGTTACCCTACTATTACAACTTTATTAGCAAACTGTAATAGAAAGTGCTACCAAACGATACTTATATTTTCCTAACTTCTACAACTTGTATGTTCAATTTTTTCCTTTAGTCTAGCGTGTCCTCTAAGTGATAATATCAGTCATTTGTCCTCCCATCTGATACAATCCATGTAAGCATGCCTATAATGACATAAGGATGATTGTACTTCAAGATGTGATAAAAATCACAGGGAGTACCCAACGTTTGACTTGGAAAAAGGAGTTTGTCTGTTCCGGCGGTATTTTTACACATCGCTTTCTTTTTGCATCAAAAGATCATGTATTGGATTAAAACCCAAAAATGGAATTTGCAGTGTTAAAAATGTCCATTAGAATGTTACATTTTCTAAGAAAGAACTGAGCTGAGTCTTTCCTTATCTGAAAAGCAATGCCAGTGCATTCAGCTATTCTCACAGCTTCTACATGTCACTTGCTTTAAAATGTAACTTTAGATCCTAAAAAGGTCTATTAATGGAAGCCTTGTCTCAGAAGGGTTTAGATATAGATATGATTTTTATTGAATTTTTCCATCTATATGAGGTTTTTCTCACAGTCATCATGGATAACTTGTCAACACACAGAATAAAGTGTTACCAGTGACATGCCATCAAACATTAATTAACAGGGACTAACAATGATAACTTGACATGAAACGATATCGCAGAGAGTGCAAAAATGCAACATTTAAAGAGAAAAAGACTGTTAAACAGGACACGATTCATGTCTTCTACGTGTACACACACACAAACTGACACACACACAGATGGTATGATCAGTTTGTTAGCCCCCACCACTACCCTTACATGGAATGCAGAGTGAGTTTCCTTAATTAAGTTGAGAAGAAGCTATTACTTTTGGGACAGACTCAATTGTCCTCGCTCTGTGGCACCAGTGGCTGTGGGCTTCTAATCACATCATACAAAAAGAGAGAGGGAGATAGAGAGAGGAAGCGTGACTGCTTGTCTGCCAACAATTAACCCTTCATCTAAGACTTCCTACTGTTAATATGGTCTTTGAGGAGAGCGACTTTCAGTTTAATTCAGTTGGAAAAGAGTCTTTAAAATATTCACAAGATCACATGCTGCACTAGAGAGGTAGATTATTTAAGGATCATTTCCTTTATGGCCTTAAAGCTGTATATTTTTTGCCTATTATTATTATATTATTAACTTTTGTGCAGAAAGAAAGTCATGCAACAAGTAAAAACATAAGTGTTCCTTTGAGGTTTGTATTTCTGACCATAAAATTAATGTTACTGTAATCGCTTTCTGGCTCAGTTTTCTTCTCCACCATCTCATGGAAAACTTGTATTTAATGTTTCAATTCCTGCAACAGAGTGGTTTACCTTTTTTTCTGGCAGATGTTGATGCCAGCTGCCTGTTGTTGCTGCTTCCGGTCCGGGGACCTCATGTAACCCTCAGCATAGCTCATCCAACCTTTAATCTAATCAGTCAGAATAAGTGCAAACACCTGTGTAGGTTGGTAAGCTGGCACAACATAATGATTAATCAAGTCTCGTTAGGCTCTTTGGGATAGTGCTGACCTGACGGGAAATATTAGCTTTGCTATCACTGACTGAACTTTAGCCAGAAGTGTTAACAAACTTGACATTTTCAGTCCACAGACAAGAGACCAAAATAAAATTTTGCACCATGTGATGGAGTGTTGATGTAAGGAATGAAGAGAATTCAACAGTGAGGGCAATGCTGCGGCATGATAATGAACTGAAATCACAGAAACTCAGGAAGGTATCAAAAGCAAACAAGTTGCTACAGCTATGATGGTGTTTTCCAACTAAATATGCAATAAAATGCTGTTCTTAGAAATGTGCAATTAAAAACATAATCTACCAGAAATTACATTTTGAAAACAAATCAAGCACTTGAGCACAGAGCGTTTCAGAAAAACCCAATGTGGCAATTATAACAACTGTATGAAAACAGAGAATAACAAATTGCCCATGTCTTTGAAAAGGTTTTCATTTGTTGCTTAGCAACTAACTGAACACATGACCGACATTTCCCCTGTACATTTGGTGAATGCCACCAAATCTTTGAACACTGATGCTCCCCATAGGACATGGGGACTCCATTGTGTGTTGCTTACTGCAGACTGGGGTCACTGGGAGGCTGTATAGGTTTATTAAGTATTAGTCTTAAAGCAGAGTGTTGCAGTCCCCTGATGGCTTTCTGTTCTTCTGCAATTGCAATAATGTATTTGCTGTAGTGACAAAAACCACACTACCAGCTTTAACCCCACTGGAAGAAGAAATGCACCATTCTGTGTTTCTTTTCCTTCTTTTTCCCTTGTTTGTTTATGCCACATCTGCATGAATATTAACTTGATTTGGACTCAATCAACAGTAAATAAACACTATTTATAACATCTGTTAACCATGACTGCAGTTTGCTCCCGGGTTGGCCACAGCACAATGCAAGGCAAGTGGAAAAACCAACATGACAGTGAGTTAATCTGTTTTCCATGGAGTCCAAATTCTACAAAACACCACAAGTCTCAAACATGGAAGCATAACATATGTAGCCTGAGGTCATGACAAAAGATAGCTAAACACACTGAACTAAATATCTATTATTTTCTCAAAGGCATGTCACCTGCTGAAATCTCAATCATATGTCAGAGAAGAGCAACAGAAAGTTAATCTCACACTTTAGGTTTTTATTTTATTTCTTCTTTTGTGCAACTCTGTCCTGTCTCTCTCTCTTTTGTTCTGTGTTTAATCTCTATCTTGCTGGTTCATGTATTTTTTCCATGAATGTCCCTCTCTGAGGACAGAATTGTGAATCAAAACAATAGGTGAGCATTTACTAGCAGCTTTAGTGTATTAAGCTATACACTAAATTACATGACAAGCATAGTAACAACGTGGTACAGAAGTCCAAGCTGCTGCATGAGCATGTAAAACAAGCAGGGACATTTGGTTTCATACTTTGACATGTGATGGTTCCATAACAGAAGGACCAGTCCAAATGTCTGACTTCTATAATAGAAATGAAATGCAGTGGGTGAGTGCTTTCTTTGAAGTGTAATGGATTAAGGAATGTTGAGAAAGTAATACAGCAGACAGACAGAAACCAAATCCACCTTGAATTTAAATAGATATCATCCTTTATAACTTCAAAGATGTTTTTTTTCCTTTACCCAAAAAGAAGTGAATTAACCAGAAACAGTTGCCACAATTTTTTTTTTTGACAAATCATCTATCAGTTTGTCAAATATACATTATATCCCACAGAGTCCATAGGAGACACATTAAGGCATCTGGACAAATGATGCTTGCACCAGATGTGATACAAAAGTCATCAGCTGGGCTTCACATCAGTTACTGCATGTTTTGAGTGGTCCAGATGTCTCAGCACACTTGGCATCTGGCCCAGGTAAAGGAGGAATCAAATTCACCCTGAGATAATGGCATCAGTTAGGACCAACTGTGGCCCACAGAAAGCTGTAGATGTGGAACTTTACAAATCAGATATGTGACATATATTTATTACTTCAAGTAATTTTGTGTACCAAGATAAAGTCAGGCATATAGAACACAGTACAGTGACATCTATGTCATATATAGATAAATAAAGTATTTTTTGGGTAAACGTTTAAATATTATCAGTGTTACGAGGAAAATAAACAGACTTTGCACAGTATTAGCAGTAGCTTTAAATGCACAGCAGCAGCTAATCAGTTCAAAAATATGTTTACTAAACACAAAACAATTCATAATGCTTTATAGTTTACCTAAGGAAATACCTTATACATTTATAGTTTTACTGAATAAAAAATTTCAGGCTATTATATTTATTAATGGGTTGGTTTTTTTTTTACTGTATTATGCTGAAAAGTGAAAGGAAGAGTATGGAAATGCATATATGCAAAGGAAGAACATATTGATTGGTATAAACAAGCAAAAAATAAAAAAAAATAAAACAAGAAAAACCTGTGTGGCCCAGACAGAAAATGACACGCTCTATAATCTTGGGCAGTTCAGTGTAGATCAGCTCAGCCAAAACCCATTTTAGTTTCTGGATGTATTTTCCATTTTCTAAATGCACTACTAGCTTTCAGAGTGCAGGACAGATGCATTATCTTAATATGGGCTATAAAATTCAATGAAGCAATGACTTGGTACAGCAATCGCTCACTGTGGTCGGACAACAGACAGATGTCATTTTAAGTACCCTGTACAGGAAGTAGGTCATACTGTGGTGGGATATTGCTTTGTTTTATACAGCTTTTTCAAATTGTTGTTAATGAGGTATGCCAGTTTGGGGAATTGCTGAGCCGTGTCATCATCCAAACTGTTACTCAGTGGTTAAGCATGAAAAAGCTCAAGATGTGAGTGGCTGCATAATAAAGGTATTATTGTATTAAATTGTATTAAAATCTGCTAATTAATCTTGATCTTTTGAATGTTTCACAACAGAAATCAGACTAAAACAAACAGATAAACACCTGGAAACGTGCAAAATTTTGTGGTCAAGAACACAATACAGTGACCAATGATGATATGTTGTATAAGCTGACAAGTCAAGACTCTGTCCTCTTTTCTACCCAAGTTTTACTTTGATGATAGGCTCTTGATTTCTTAGTGTTTGTCACACCGACCCATTCTCATTCGGGGAGCATCAAGAACTGCCATTTTGTCAAAGCTGCTGGCATCTCTGAGACACCGAAGGGCACAAGGTGTCCTTGACAGTGAAACACAGCAACAGACAGTTTCCACTTTAAAATAACGATGAAGTCAATGTCAGGAGTCTGTTTTGGTGAATCAGAGTACATTTGGATCATCATTGTGGTTTTTTTTAAGCTTTCTTTTCGGCTTTTTTGCTGTTTAGTTTTGAGTTGACTTGAGTTTTACTTGGAATAAAAATACTTGGTTATGGTTTGAGCATTTTGATATGGATTACAATACCTCGTTTCTTTACATTAATGCTGCACAAATTAAAAAAAAAAAAAAAAACGTTAAAAATTCCTCCAAAAAAGCTGCGCCAAAAGGTGCCCAGAGGGTTGTGACAGCTCTTCTACCTTGGCCGAGCCTGCTGAATTCTTTCACCTATTGTTTTTCTGTATTGCCTTGCAGGTTCCTGGTAAGTAGAGTTAATCAGTGCAACTGGGAGTACCTAGCCAGTCTGCCTGGAGCATTTAAAAGTTGGTAGCATCAGCTTTAACTCCTCCATTCAACCCAGTACGATGCCATCTGTTTGGCTTGCTTCAGTCTTGTTATTTTAGGTTTTCCAACACTGAGGATTGTGTCAGTTTTTCTCATTTCACCTGCCTATTTGTAAACAATTAATTCCCTTCTCCTTTCTGTGTAATTTCCCAGTCTCCAAATGCAGTCCCCACAGAATCCTGAGCTCCCTCTTTTATGACCACAACTATTGTGAAACACAAAACAACCAAATAATCACTCCAAGTGCACACAAATATACAAACTTCCTGTCTTGCACATCCTTTGCTTCTTCTTCTCTCTCTGCTTTTTTACTGACTCTATACACACACTAAGAAACACACACCTTGTCTTTGATCCTAGCCAGCAAAGGGAGGCACCAGGTGGAGGAGATCCATCACAGTGACAGAGGCGGCGTGCTGAAGCGGTAGCAGAACAGTCATGTGTGGCTGTGTCTTTGCCTTTTGAAACAACCTTGTCAGTCATTCATACAGGAGACACACAAGCCCTGTGAGGCACTGTGTGATTTTATTCACATGCATTTTTTAAATCTTTTGTTAAAACACATCAGTGCTTCAGAAAATGGACCAAAGGAAATTTATTCCTTTGGCAGCCTTGTATAACAGAAAGCATACATGCTTTGCTGTTATAAACCCTACTATCCGTCAAGAGGTGCCTTATTTTGCATTAAATGATACACTAGTAAGTAGTTTTTCTCTACCCTTAAGCTGTGACCATAAACAGGGCTCATGCTGACAAATCTGATATGTGACACATAATTTCACCTTTATTGTCACGCTCTCATTCTATGCAAACATTTCTCCCATCTTAACAGGAACCTTTAAAGCTCCTTATGATCACCAAACTGATTATGTTAAGCAGCTTTTTTTTCTTCAACCAGGGTAGAATCTGAACATTGAGCTTTTTTCACATTTCAAGACCAACATTCGTCCATAAACGTTGCTAAGAAAAGTAGCCACTTACCAGAAATTATACATCAGTAGGTACAGTGGGGCAAAAAAGTATTTAGTCAGCCACCGATTGTGCAAGTTCCCCCACTTAAAATGATGACAGAGGTCAGTAATTTGCACCAGAGGTACACTTCAACTGTGAGAGACAGAATGTGAAAAAAAAAATCCATGAATCCACATGGTAGGATTTGTAAAGAATTTATTCGTAAATCAGGGTGGAAAATAAGTATTTGGTCACCTCAAACAAGGAAAATCTCTGGCTCTCACAGACCTGTAACGTCTTCTGTAAGAAGCTTTTCTGTCCCCCACTCGTTACCTGTATGAATGGCACCTGTTTGAACTCATCATCTGTATAAAAGACACCTGTCCACAGCCTCAAACAGTCAGACTCCAAACTCCGCCATGGCCAAGACCAAAGAGCTTTCGAAGGACACCAGGAAAAGTATTGTAGACCTGCACCAGACTGGGAAGAGTGAATCTACAATAGGCAAGCAGCTTGGTGTGAAAAAATCAACTGTGGGAGCAATCATCAGAAAATGGAAGACATACAAGACCACTGATAATCTCCCTCGATCTGGGGCTCCACGCAAGGTCTCATCCCGTGGGGTCAAAATGATCATGAGAACGGTGAGCAAAGATCCCAGAACCACACGGGGGGACCTGGTGAATGACCTGCAGAGAGCTGGGACCAAAGTAACAAAGGTCACCATCAGTAACACACTACAACGGCAGGGAATCAAATCCCGCAGTGCCAGACGTGTTCCGCTGCTGAAGCCAGTGCATGTCCAGGCCCGTCTGAAGTTTGCCAGAGAGCACATGGATGATACAGCAGAGGATTGGGAGAATGTCATGTGGTCAGATGAAACCAAAGTAGAACTTTTTGGTATAAACTCAACTCGTCGTGTTTGGAGGAAGAAGAATACTGAGTTGCATCCCAAGAACACCATACCTACTGTGAAGCATGGGGGTGGAAACATCATGCTATGGGGCTGTTTTTCTGCCAAGGGGACAGGACGACTGATCCGTGTTAAGGACAGAATGAATGGGGCCATGTATCGTGAGATTTTGAGCCAAAACCTCCTTCCATCAGTGAGAACTTTGAAGATGAAACGAGGCTGGGTCTTCCAACATGACAAAGATCCAAAACACACCGCCCGGGCAACAAAGGAGTGGCTCCGTAAGAAGCATTTGAAAGTCCTGGAGTGGCCTAGCCAGTCTCCAGACCTCAACCCCATAGAAAATCTGTGGCGGGAGTTGAAAGTCCGTGTTGCTCGGCGACAGCCCCAAAACATCACTGCTCTCGAGAAGATCTGCATGGAGGAATGGGCCAAAATACCAGCTACTGTGTGTGCAAACCTGGTAAAGACCTATAGTAAACGTTTGACCTCTGTTATTGCCAACAAAGGTTATGTTACAAAGTATTGAGTTGTATTTTTGTTATTGACCAAATACTTATTTTCCACCCTGATTTACGAATAAATTCTTTACAAATCCTACCATGTGGATTCATGGATTTTTTTTTCACATTCTGTCTCTCACAGTTGAAGTGTACCTCTGGTGCAAATTACTGACCTCTGTCATCATTTTAGGTGGGGGAACTTGCACAATTGGTGGCTGACTAAATACTTTTTTGCCCCACTGTACTTTTTGATTTGTTGCACAGCAGTCAATCCCGACTTGGTATTGAATCCCAAGCTCCACAGCTGGGGACATTTTTTAACTGTTTGTGGTTTATTGTATCAGTAATGTGATCATAGATCTTTTTATTTATTATTTTATTATTTTTTATTCATCTGAATAAGAATAACCCCTAGAAGAGTTTACTGCAAGATTTAAATATAATAGCAAACCAACAGTAATATTAGCAAGCAACATTTCTACTATAAGCATTAATAGTTGTATAATTATCATTTAAAGTAAAAGTATAACTGTAAATCCAGAGACATCATCTCTTCAGTGTGTCCTGGTTCTGCATGGAGTTCCAGAAGTATCCTGGTCCAATTCCAAAACCACCTCAGCTGTGTCATTTCAAAACTGAGAAGTACCAGCTGTACTCTGAGGCCCTCCTGAATGAGCTCCTCGCCCCATCTCTAAGGCTGTGCACAGACACCCTTCACAGGTGATCTTATTCTTTCAGTCATGACACAGAGCTCCGGACCATAGGGAAGGTTAGGAAGTCTGATCAGCTGTCAGACCAAGTCCTCTGTCACTGCCTCTCTCCTTTCACTTGTGAATGAATACCATGATACTTAAAGGCAGTTAGCAACTAATTCCAAACCCAGAACAATGAATATGAAATGCGTTTTTAATAAGGTTACTCCACCCTTTTCAAACTGACTGCCATGGCCTCAGCCTTGGAGGGCCTAATTCTCGCCCCAGCCACTTTACACTCAGCTGCAAATCACCACATTGCAAGGTGAAGGTCATGACTCAATGAAGCCAAGTGAACCACAGCATCTGTCAAAAACAGAGACAAGATCCTGAGGCAGTTGAACCCAACAACTCAACCAAGAAATTCTATCCATAGACAATATCAACATAATGAGTGACAAACAGCAGCTCTGGCTGAGGTCAACACCCACCCAAACAACTGGGATTTGTTGCTGGCAACATAATCGAACTCCCATTATACTAGTACGAGGACTGACAAAATATATAAACAACGAAATAAAAACTACAGACAGTCATAGCACATAATTACCCTTACGCTTTCATAAGGGGATGCTAGCGTTTGATCGGATCAGAGAGTTGTTACCTTCCTGTTTTTAGCCAAGCTTTGGAATGTCACATCAGCTTTTGATGGTCTTCACTCCTAGGATGGTCATTGCTGTTTGGATTGAGGTTTGTAATGTTGCAGCATCAGGTTTCCTTTTTATGTGTGGTATAAATAAGACATTTATCTGTAGCTCTGACGTCAAAGCCAGTCTTTTAATAATTACTCATATAGATGATAACGAAGTTTTTCTTCTTTCAAATGAAAAGGCCCCTATTTCCCTTGATACTGTGATAGACTTAATTTAGGACTAATGACAATCAATAACTGACTAAATAGCATAATTTATTAAAACTTCACAGTAGAATTGACTATTTTTAATTACGATCCCACGGAAAACCAAGAAAATCTGTATTTTAAAAAGTAATTAAACAGAAAAGGAAATTGATTGATTGGCAAACTAATAAAAAAGTGGAACTATCTAAAAAAAATGAAGCACCTATTAGATATGGAAATATCTATATATATCTCTAGGTTCTGCACAAACCCAGTCAGTGAGATGAAAAAGTAAAAAAGTAAAAAAAGTACCAGAATTTAAAGTTTACAATAGGGAAAGTATGTATTATCATTATTACATGTCCATGCTTCACTGCCACCCCCCCACCCCACCCCCACACCCAAATTGCTAGGTGCCCACAAGATATTAACCAAGTCATTGTTGGTAATTCATAGTTATATACTGAGCATTCATTCACATGCACTCTTTATACCAGCATAAGGGGAAAGGTGATATGGAGTAGACCAGGGGGGCTATCCTACAGTGGACCAGCAGGCCGTTACACACTTTAATCTGGGATGACAATGCATTACGTTCTCAGCAAGCAGAGCTTCCTGGGTTTTAAATTATAACACCTGTAAATAATTCACCTGCCCTGGTTCTGAAAAGGTTAATGAGGTAATTCAACATGCACATGGACAGCATTAAAGCACATCAACATTGTTCAGACTGAGGGACCTCCTTATCCCGACCTAAGGCAATGGATGTCCGGCAGATTCGTCATTCCTACAGATGGAAAGAAGGACTGACTTATCTTCCTCGTGACGGGAACATAGAAGATGAATTTGATTCATGTTACATTAGCTCCAGCTACAGAGCATTTACAACCATCCACTGGTTATTTCCTGCTATTGGCTGGTTGCACCTGTTCCTCTTCTTTCGTTCCATGTCAGTGGAGGTGACATCAACTTTCCCTTTTTTAAAGACACACACATTATCATTATAAATTCCATCAAAAGTAGCCTTAAAAACCATGTGGAGCTCCTGAGATAATACGTCAACACAGTCCAAAAATGTAAAGTTCCAGACCATGAAGCAGAGACAGACAGCAGGGAAAATAAAACAAACCAGTAAGTCCTTTTCTTTATACTGGTTGAAGTTCTGGGTTTCCATAAGTGAACCATGTTCTACATAATATGTAATCTCCCAATTTCCTTGAAGCCTACATTGATTATTCTTAGTTGACATGGGCAGTGGTTGTAGCGCAAGTATATTTAAATGAACGAGGGGGAATTTTACAAAAAAAGTTCAAATAGTTAAGGATTTAAAGGATCTGCAGTGTGTGGATTGTTCAAGAAATCGAATCACATGTGAAATATTTAGGCTATGTGACTGTAACCTCTTCATATCAAAATCCCTCGACATTAGATTGTCCAGATTCGAGAGAGCTTCTGCAGCAGCTATCCCTAATAAAATTCATTCAGGTGTGTTTCATTTGCGTTCCACAAAGCAGCTTCACTGTCTGAAGATTATGTATTTGCTGACTGCGAGGAGGGGATCATTTCAGAGGCCACTGCTTGCTGGTGTGGAAAATCACTGTTAAAAATTCTGCATCGAGAAGCAAAATAAACACGCAGACATCCATCAATTACCTTTTCTTTGGGGATTTTTCCCCCCCTGCTCAGTGGTAGAATGGAGGTATCATTTTCATAGCACAAGCGAATGCCTCATTTTTTTTTTTTCCATATAGCGTGGCTTTAGAATGCATCTGATTTCTGAAGAGCATTTGCGATCATCCATTTCCATCTATGTCTCACAATCGCCCTTGCTCCTAGTTTTCCAAATAAATATGAAGATGATGATTGATATTTTTTTTCAGAAGGAGACATAGTGATGGTTGGATCACAGATAAATAAAATACTAACTTGACAGTGGCACGACAAGCCTAACAAGAAAAGTATCGGCTTCAAGTGCAAAAAGAAATGCTTAAAATCAAAATATTCAGTTTGGTGTTCCTTTTGTAAGAAATTGTAACATCTAATTTAGTTGTCAGAATTTCAAAATGCAGTTCCCTTAAATTTTCCTTCACTTTGCTTCGGAATTGTTTATTATAATTTATACATTAGTGTTAATAATGGCACAGATTCTGATATATAGTGTTTTTCTTCCTTAGAAGTACGGGAAACTGTATGAACGTTGTATATGTTTGTAATTCCAGTGTGATGTGCTTCATCAGGCAACATGCATGCCTTACCTAATCATGACCCCATGTCTAGGTTGGTGCTACAGCAGCAGAGGACTTTTGCAACTTTCATCTAGTTTAATTAAGTACATTTCGTTTAAACAGCTACATTCTTCTTTTATTTTTACTTATTCATTTGTTTTTTGCTCTCTTGTTTTCAGCAAATACATCTATTCTGGAACCACAGGGCCAAAGAAAAGCAAAGCTCACTGTAAGTCATCATGGTGCAAAATTTGGCGTCTCTTTATCAGTGGTTTTCAAACAATATTTTTCTTTTTCCAGTTACTGTACCAAACCAGCGCACACTCGCCCCCAGATGGGTGTGGTCACTGCAAAGTTGACCCTGATCCAAAATGTGTCAGTCAAGCCAAATGGTTAACAGTCTAAACATACAGAAATGGATGTCACAGTAATGCAGTAGTGACCAATGTCACTTCACAACTGGATCATCAGCTGACTGTGGCCTCTCTGTGCAGTGTTTGCATGTTCTCCCTGTGTCTGCGTGGGTCCTGTCCAAAGTTCCCTCTAATTTTTCATGTGTCTGAGCGAACACACAAACTCCCTGAGCGGACACTTGAACCACAGTGAGCAACAGCAATAAAGCTCTGACTTGTATTATGAGTCTGTGGTCTGGGAGAGAGTCTTGACTCTCTTGTGAAAGACTTGTGTACATTATTGCTATTATAAGCTATCCATGACTGAGATAAGAATAAATAACACTTATATACACACAGAGTCCCTTTTTCACTCCAGGCAACTGAGGATAGTGTGATACAATGAGACCACAGCTTCAGCAAGCAGTGCCATCTGTAGGTTCAGCCACTGCAGGCTGGAGATAATAGCTTTTTCTCTTTTTTTTTTTTGAAGGCATCTGAAAGGCCAATTATGCTGAGATGTTATCAGTCAGCGTCTCTTACAGAACAATGGCTTGTGTCAGATATCCACATGTGTGCAATAAACCCCGGCACACATGCGTGGAGGTATGTGGCCACACGCATAAAATACACACACCGGATACATATCTGATAGGATTTAATTGAATATTCCCCACCACACTGTCTCGTGCTGAACATGAGAAGCTCTGTATCTGCGTCTGCTATCTCACAGCTCCCTTTCTCACTGGTGGTGCCACAGCACACACATAGCTTTGTGTTTCTGCAATTGTGAGGACTTCTACAGATACAACTTTCCCAACCAAAATATTAACTGAAGAGTGCAATGGAGAATTGCAGTGACTGACGTCTTTTATCTCAATAGGTTAGTCAATATAATACTGGAATATTTAAGCATGTAAGCCACCATTTAAATTGCCTGTTCAACCAACCAAGGTAACAGTTTATAACCATACAGTATGGAGCGTTAGTGATGCATTAGTACATTTGTAATTGATCATTTCTTCTACAGTAAAACACATTAGTATGTAATTCATAAACAACATTTTTTTTCCAGATTAACAAGTTCATATATATTATATGTAATAACAGTATTTGCATGGTTCATATGTAGCAGATTCCCAATTTCTAAACTTAATATTCATGTGCAAACAACTAGGAAGTGTTAAGAGAGATAAGAGGTAACTCTTTATTGTCATTGCACAGTCATACCAATAATGCACAATAGTACAACAAAATTGGAAACTGTCCCATGTCAGAACCATTACAGCACGCAATGGTTCATAGCTGGAGTACTTCAAAAGTTACTGTTTATAAAGCATTACTACTACATTAGTAATACTTTATAAAGTAGGCAAGTACTAATACCTCACCAATGCTTCTATATTATCCAACACTATATCCAACACTGTTATCCAACTACTAAATATTCAGTACAATAAAGAAAATGCAGTATGTGCCTTACTAGCAGTTCATCACAGCAGTTGACAAGTTAGTAATGTTGAATTAAATGTTTTATGGTGACTTCAACTTAAATGAACAATTAAACCCCCAAACAGTCTTTTAAAGAACTGACATGTTGACTTTCTCTGGTCTTTACAAAGCAGGCAGCACATAAACACACTCGCAGTGATGCCTCTGTGTAATTTGCAGCGTGATGTCACATGAAAGCTACCTCCAACATGCATTCAACAATACAGACATCTACAAGCTTACACACAGAATAATGGCCACCATTCATCTCCAAAGCTATTCAAAAGCCCGCTGCATTTGGACAAGTGCCCCTGTTGTATTTAGAGTTGAAGAGCTCGTTTGATGTTTTGTTTATCCTGTTTAATTTGTCATAATGAAAGGTTACCAGCTGATTCAACAGAGAACAGAGAGTTTTTTTTCTAAAGAGCCATGATTGATTTCTTCTATCCGCCCTCCTCTTGCTGCGAAAAAAATTACTTTTCACTTGGATAGAAGAATGGATACTAGAGCAGAAAAGAGCAACTGAAGACATTATAAAAAGATAAAAGAAGCGTTCATCCATGGATAATGTGTTAAAAAAAACCAAAAAAAAAAACCTGAAAGCCCCTGAAAGCCACATATGTGTATGATGAAGCTGACATGTGCAGGCTTGCGGAAGAAAGGATTAAGGGGGGAAAACAGAGGTGTGGGAGTGAATCACGCTGTGCTTTTCTCAGTAGTCAAAGGCCCCTGGACAGGCAGGAATGGACAGTCAGTGGTCACTGGCAGCATGTTGATGTGGATCTAAAATAAAATGTGTCTTTCTGAGGTTTCTCCAACTATCTGGCCTGACTCTGGAAAGCTGTGCGTGCAAGTGTGTCACTTTTCTCAATCAATATCAGCAGCCTGGATGTTGTTGTTGTGTTTTGGTGTTCGGTTTGCCAGTCAGCCATCTGATGAACATGTCAGTAACTGAAATGCCTAGATAGGGGCACTAAATCTTTGTCTAATAAAATTGGAAATGTATTGGTGACACCCCATTAGCCTAATTGTATTAAAAGGAGTGGTTCTCAGAAAAAAAGAGAACTTCTGGTTGCAGCTGAGTTGACAGGTGCAAGATTTTTAGCTTGCTGGAGTCAGCACCATTCCACTCTAAATGATTTCCTTCTCAGCCAATAATGGCATTCATTTCTTCCAAGCTAGCTTAAAGCAAATGGGACATTTTGTTGAAGAGAAAAGAAGAAAATGGATCATGCAAGAAGGAAATGGAACAAAGTCTGAGAAACTAGAGCAGGAAATAAAAGTGCCCTGCACAAAGTGCAGTTTAAACGTGATCAAAGAACTATGCTTACCTTTGCAAATTCATACTGATGATGACATTAAAAGCAGAGATTCCTACACATTATTTACACACACCCAAGCCTTTGTAGATCATTGTTGTAGACCTCCAGCTAAATATAAAGTATATGCATATTTATGATAGGGATCATGGGATCCAGACTTCTAATAGTTTTATACACAAATCATTTGGTTTGACTTAGAAATTCTCAACATATGAAATGTGTTTTAGGTGGATGATGCAAAACTACCACAACACTAGTAATATCAACAGTATTATCTTAATGAGACTTTTTAATAAAACATATACAATACTTGGTCATAATTAAAGGCATGACTTTTACCAGACAGAAAGTATTTTATGCATTTTATAGCATGTTTATTATCATGCTTATTTGCATGTTTTTTGTTTTTTTAAGGACACAGGATTTTGTTTCTTATTTTCAGTTTTTAAGAGACAAACTTCCAAAACAAGGCCATCATTCAACATGACATATGATCTGAAATCAAATTTGAATAAACAGTGAAAGATTGCTATTTTCACACTCTCATAAATTTCCCTTTTCCTCAGTCTGATGGAAACGCATATACAAACAAAGCTTTCTCTCTATAAAGTAAACATGCCTTTGGTAGATTCATCAGCCACTCACATACACACACACACACACACACACACACACACACACACACACACACACACACACACACACACACACACACACACACACACACACACACACACACACGGGATAGAAGCTTTGGGCGTCTGCTGCTGACTCAGGTCTGTATATTGAAAAACTAATGTTTAAAGCTCCAAATCCCTTGAGGTAGAACTGATACATTATTTATCTATTTTGTTCTCTTACAACTGATGGATCTTAAGAACACCAAACATGTTGTGACTTGCTTTGTGTTGAAGAACGTTTTTATAGGATACAATTTAATATTCTGTGTTTGATGCAGGGATTCTGATCCTACTGTAGTAGTAAATGTTTACAGTTTTCTGGCTGGCGAGCCCCATGTGGTACGTCTGTGTGTTGTTTCATATTCTCACATCATTGGATTTTTTTTCCCAAAGACTGTTTTGAAGAACATATAGAGTTTTTTTTTTTAGTTTAAGGATAATGGCTTTTTGCTCATCTGTTTTACTGCACGCCATCAGCCTGGGTTCCCAGTTAACAAATTAGCATGCTAAATCAGTGTAACTGACAAACAATGGACAGCAGCTAACACAACAGCATGACATCTAACCATAGTTTGTTTCCAATAGCAAGTTTCTGATATTCATAATCTGGGAATACTATATTCTCTGCATTTTTTCATCCAGTATTAGACTAAACTTCTTTTCAGGTTGATTTAAAACTCTAGATTCTTAGATTGAAAATATTCTTCATGAAAGTGCTTCTTTTTCCAAAAAGAGAGCAAGTTGTCAAACACTTGTACAAATATTTGACAGTCCATAGTACTAACGCGAGACAGGAACTGAGCAGAGACAAAATACACACACATCACAGCAGGAGGCAGGATTTGAACCCGTGCAAATGACAAGGATGCAGTGCTGGAAACTTAGTCCAATGACAGCTAAGCCCACAGGGGACGACCATGAAAGCAGCTGCAGATACTTGTGATGCTTAGTTTGAACATGAAAAGCTCTGCGGCCTGCTGGAGCGGGAGGGCTAGTAGGAGGAGTTGGCCGTCCGACTGCGGTCTGGGGTGTGGGGCCTCCCTGCTGCTGCGGAGTCGGGGTGGTCTGCCTCTCCCCACCGCAGGGAAAAGGGTAACACCACCTGGGTCTGGGTGCAATTCCCCCCTCCAGGGGCAAGGGTACCTAGACCCGGTTTGTAGAGTACGCTTGGGGAGTGTGATTGTGTGTACAGCGTCTCTTTATGTCTGTCTCCACGTTGGTTGAGTGTGGAGTGAGTGCATATGAGAGCATGAGGGTGGGAATGGATGTTTGTGTCTGTGTGTGCCTGTATGTCTGTGTCTATATGTCAGGTTGGGTATCAGACGCCACCTCTCTGGGGACACCTCAGGCCCTCCAAGGTTTGGAGGCCTATCTCCACCCACCACCACTTCCCCTGCCGGTGGCGGACTCCCTCAGGTGTCGGTGTGTTGGTGGTTCTTTGTGTCTGGGGGTGGGCGTCCGGGTACACACCGGCTCACTCCTTGGCGGCCGCTTGTCGGGGCCTGGGGCCTGGGGCTCGCTCGGGCCCCTTTGGAGGTGGGGTGCCCCCGGCCTCTCGGCCTGGGGCTCGGTCACTCAGGCACAGCTGGGGGCCGGCGGAGCTCACGGGCGCGTCACTGCAACTCCCCCTGGCTTCTGCTCCGCGGCTGCTGGGCGAGCCCTCATCTGGGACTCTCCTCAGCTCTTACTGGAACAGTGGCGCGGCTGCCCCTCTGTTGGTCTTCCATGGTCTCTTGTGTTCTGGGGGCCTCTGGATGTCTGGAGTTTTGATCTCCTCCATACCCGCTTCACACCCTGGAGGACGGGGCTGTGGCCCCCCCACACTCCCTAGCAGATCATTACATGGAGAAACCTTTGGAATGCAAGCATGCTGATCCACACAGGTATGCACACATGGGTATTCACAGACGCGGACTAAAGCTTTCTTGGCTGCTGCCTCAAAGCACACTGCGCTGTCTATCTTGCGTGCTGCACAATATCGTTTATTATTTAGTAAATATTGATATCTATGACTAGCTAGTTTATTGTGATGGTGCTTTGTTTTCTCTATTATTATGTTACTCTTTGTTGTTTGCTGTCTCCTCTGTTTGTTTTTTTGTTTTTTTTTTGTTTTTTCTCCATACAGGTGACCCAGGAGTTCTTTTTTTTTTTTTTCTCTCTCTTCCCCCCCCTTCTCACCGTCTCTTCTCCCCTTTGATTTTCTTTCTTTCTCTCCCCCTCTTTCTCTCATTCATTCCCCCTGTCCTATTTATTAAAAAAAAAAAAAAAAAATGACAAAGGATGAACTGAAGCTCTGCCATCACGTAATGTCGCATACTGCTGTTTCTGATGTCATTTAAAAAGAAAAAAAAAAAAAAAAAAAAAAAAAAAAGAACATGAAAAGCTTTGATAGCCCAAATCCCCATAACATTTGAAGAAATTACTCTAATATAAATGTCTATAACAGAAATTAACTGTAATCCTGGAAAAAAATAACGATACAATATTCCCAGAGAGAAATCAGGATTTATTTTGTGTCTTTTTACAAAACAACCTACAAAGAAATGCAAAAGATCCCTAAACACAACAGTTCATCCTCAATTACATTACTGTGGTGAAAGCTTGCTCACTTTTTAACTGTTATTTCCAATAAACACATTTCTGATAAACCCACTATAAAACGTAGGTCATGTGAAAGGTGAAGAGGGTAAGTAGCAACCAGGTACTGCTATTTAAATGCACTCGATTTATAATCGGCAAGTGTCGTGGCCTCTGTAACAGCAGATGTTTGGCGGTTTGCTCGTCGAGAGCTTCAGGTGTGTGTTAACACAATGGCACAATCTTCCCAGGAGTGGACATTTTAGAGAATTCCCCACACCTCAGCCTCAGGTAGAAAGTTCTTAACATTACAATTTAAAAAAAAACACCCTGAACAAGTATTGCTTGTTTGGAAATGCTGCCAGGAGAAAACCCCTCTTAAGCACAGCTTAGGTTTCCAGCTTAGGTTTGAACCATAAGATTTATGGAGCAAGAGATGCGCAGATGTTTGGCTGTGCACAGCGCCATGTTTGGTGAAAACCAAAGACAGCATATCATCAAATGCCAATAGTCAACCATGGCGGTGGAGGGATAATGATTTGGAGTCCAGGTCTGTCCTAATTGGGTCATACAACAGGATATTAATCCAAGGACAACAGAATGGCTAAAAAAATGTTAGTTCCATGGATTTAGGGCTGGGCCATATTATATCTTTCACAGTAATACCGGTACAATGTTAGGCAATGATAAGAAAATGAAATGTCGCCATAGAATATGGGTAAAACATGCATGCGCAGTGCCTTTGTTTTCATACGGTCATACTCACGGTGTGGAAAAAGCATGGCAGTGACAGAGAATGAGCAGGGGCGAAAGCAGATCGTTGAATGAAACAGATGAACCAGAATTGGTTTGTGAAAATGGTGGAACTTCTGTGGTGTGGAACTGATTTGGTTTTCGCCCGTCAGATACACACCTAAGCACAATTTTCTAGAACATGCAAGTGGGCCATCGTGGCAAAAAGCAGAAACCAACAAGTACTCCCTGTAAAAGCAGCTGCTTGCTTAAATTAACATAAACTGATGGGGGTTTGCACTAATAAAGTTGTGGAGTTGTAAATTCTTTTGTCTCTCGTCAATTATATTGTCAGTTATGTCATTATCGCAAATTTTCAAATATATATTGTGATAAATATTTTTGGCCATATTGCCCCGCCCTGCTTGGATGAATAACAATTAAAACCTGAACAATGTTAAAGAAAGAGATAACTGTCAAAAATTCAACATCTAGCAGCTTAAAACCACTTAACGGTGGATCAATATAGCCTCTAGTGTGTCCACAGTATAGAATGAGAGGAGCAAACATAGTGTATTCTAATGGACATGTCACATGGACAAAACCCACAGAAAGTGAAAGAAATACCAGCACTCATGGATACTTATTCTACTGCTCCTTTCTGTTAAGGCCAAACACCCAGAGCAGGATTTAGGAGTTTTTAAATTGCACTACAACTTTGCATTCTACTGTCAAGCAGCGAATACATGATGATGATTTATATGGGGAAGCTATGCATTCTCAGCATGATGCAGTCAGTATTAAAACACATATATACATCATAGCTGAGCACATGAGGATTAAGGAGGCATCAGTATCTCAGAGCACAACAATTTTTAAACATTCACTATTTAGCTCCGCTGTGTGGTAGGTCTTCATTCTAGGACAGTGAATGCAACTTTCATTTAAAGGTAATTTGGCCTCCAGCTCTGCTGTTACCTTAATGATATCAAAAGGTAATTTTGGTATTGGTAGTGTTTTTTATTTATTTCCTTTTTTGCTTAATTCTTCCTTGTGTAATTCTTTCCTCTTGCCTCAAACATTTCGTGCAGGTTGTTTGCGTTTTAATGTCTTCTAGGTCTTAGGTGGTTAAATTTATTATCTCAGTAATTACTCCCCCCCCTTATTAGCAAGTGTGGAGCAATGTGCCACAATGATGCACACCAGAAAAAAGTGAAAATAATGTCGCTGTAACTCACCACATTTATCACCACACTCGAAGCAGGGTTGCATCAGAAAACAATCTCCATAGAAAATTGCCCAAATGCAAGATTATTATCAATTAGATCAACAGAACATATTTTTCCTTTACAAAATTAAAGGTCTTTATGCTGGTTTGTCTTTCTCTAGTTGTTTTCATTTATTTGTATCCCTTCATTTTTATTTGCCCATCTTTCTTTTCTACAAATCCCATGTCTGCTGCTTATTTCAGGCTCTGTGCAAATTAGGATTTATTTGTCCACTCTGTTATCTTTATCTAGCCTTGCCTCCACAAATTTCTGTTTATGTTTGCTCATCTGTCTTTCCTTGCTTAAAATATACATCAATTCTTTTATTTGGTAACTATCAAGTCATCCGTAAAGATATCTATCCTCATCCTTTTCTCTCCCGGCATGCTCAGAAATTCAAGAGCATATTTTCTTCTTGTCATCTTTTATAAGTCACTTTATCACTGCGGTGTACCAAGTTTATATCCTCTCTTCACTTTACTGCTCATTCATACAAACTTTTCTTGTTCTTTGTTTTCCAAAGATATGATCTGTATTTTTCTTTTTTTAATTGTCATTTGTAGTATCCCTTTCCCTCCCAGTAATATTTAAATGCACAAATAACACCTTTTCATATAGATTAAAGTGCCATAGCAGTGACAATCATTTCCATAAAATGTATTTTCCCAAATTAAATGGTTGTATTTTTTTTTTTTTTTTCAAATAATTGCAACTAAATTTATTCTTCGGTCAAAACAGGCAAACTATCCCTCGAATTAAAAATAAGCCGATGTGTTGCTGCGTTTACATGATGTATAAAAGCTGTTTTCTATTGTAAAGCACATGTTTTCAATCATGAGGAGTATAATACTTTCTTACTGCATCTATAGTATATCTAATATCTACTAATTTCATTTCTGTTTCTAGCTGGATGTATGAATGACGGGATTAATGGATTTGTGAATTCTCAGCGTTGGTAAGTGAAAGCTAACCTTCAGCTGAGAGGACAGTAAATGAAAATGTTTTCAAACCTCTCTGTGATGGTCATCAAAACAAATCACATTTCACAATCCTGCATCTGTTTACACAAAGCAATTTTTCACTCTAGTTTGTATCCATACGATTATGCTTGCTACTACAGCTGCTACTTGCTGTTTCCAGTCAATATAAATCCAAACTAGCATGCATGTATCAATGCACAAGCGACCAAAACCCTTGTTGATATAGATTTATAATTGAACAAATGTCAATGAAAGCTTTTGTGGAGCTGCACTCTCCTCCTGTGCAGCTTTTTCCATCAACTTTGTTTGCTCTGAATGTTGTGTCTAAAAATTTCTCCACCTATTTTTAATGAAATGCATTTCAGGTGCAGTTATTCTATTGTATCTTCTATTATCTTTCAATGCTACAGCTCTGGTTTGTTTGAAGAAGTTTCTAAAAGCTTATATCCACAGAAGAGAGTGGATCAACACATAGCTGTACACCTCTGGGAAACCATAAAAGGTTTTTTGTCATATAGTTTTCAACCACATTTGTTTCCTACATACTATGTTTCAATAGTTATGAGCTTGTTGACCTTTAAAGTCAAATTTCCCATCTATGCAGTTACACATATACGTATTGCATTTTGTTTATGCTGTCTTTTATGTTATCTTTATCAGTGTGTAATGATGTTGAAAAAATAGATTGTCATGTTTTCAAAGGAGCTTGCAAATTTGACCTTAGAACAGAAGAAGCTTCTCGGATGAGAGGTGAAACGTCTTCAAGCAACTTAAAGAAGTTCAGACGCTTTTCTTTGCAAGCTCCTTAGACTACGATGACCTGGATGACTGAGAACCTTCACAGACATTGTCATGTTTTGTCTTGCTTTAATACTTCATTGTGTTTCTTGGCAAAGCATCTTCATCCTTTTGAAATGCAGAAATTAAAAGTTTTACTTGTAATATTTATTTTATGATCATCAAGAGAAGCAGGATTCAGGATTTAATTATTAATGCTTGCATTTCCAGAAATATTTAAACATTTGGTTAACACAGCAGAGTGTAAATGTTTTCTCACATATCACAAATTGTTACTCCAAACTGACTCAAAGGATTACTTATAGGGGAGCCTATATGTTTCCTTTTGATTTCTGCTGTATGTGTTAGCTTCATTTCTCTGTGATATTCCCTTAGCCTTGAGCCAACTTAAGTAAAAACTGGCTCATCTTACTCAGCTCTCCTCTACGGTAAACTGTTGACTGCTGGTTTATTTTTGCGTCTCCATAACTATCACTGTCTCTGCTCATATTCTCATTTCATCTTATTCCAGCTTCCAATTACAATTTGGATGTTTACATGATGCCAGCTAATGAAGTGGACATGGAATTAGTCATTCTCTACCTTATTTGCCAATCACTCCCTCCCTCAACCCCTCATTAAGCATCTTATTTACCAAACTCCTCCCTCATTCAATCACTAATTCATTTTCCTTCGTATTCATCTGCTTCCTAGCCCTGTTTGTCCTCCCCCACTGTTTGAGTATACTGGCTGTGCTGCAGTTCTGCAATCTAGAATCTCATAAGTAACACTTTCTATAGTGATTCAGTGCTTCTTTTCACTCACCCTATTCAGTGTCTGAATGTGTCGTCCTCCCTTTTCTTGTTGGCTGTCTTTTTCCAGTATGGCATTACCTTCCTATCTTTCTAATTCAGCCTCCATTTACCTGTGCTTTGGAACGTTTCCATCTGACTCACGATACTCCAAATTTATTTCAGTTATTTTTAGCCACACAAAATTTGCCCTCCAATTTAATTTTGTAATCGATGTACTTTAAATTGCATCCCTTGGTGTATCCACATTTACTCAATATTTAAACATTAGAATATGTTTTTTGGTCTCTGTCAGCACAATGCTGGGAAATAAAAGGGAAGTGAAGTGAAATGAGGAAAACTGGCGAAGTACACCATGTAATATTTTTGATAACAGCCATGGCTGAGTTGTTTATTTGCTTGTGTAGGTGAGCAAATCTGTTTGCATATTTGTGCCAAATTAATCGCCTGTCAAATGCATTAATTTAAAGACAGGCAAAGGGGTGAATGAGGGAAATGAACGGGTGGTTGCTACAGAGAAGCAGATCTTTGTTTTCTCAAAGCAATTTAAATTTTAGGAATGCACAGGGGGAGCTTTGTTGTTACCCCACAGTTTTAACAAAGTAAATCCTTTAAGTGGTTAAGCTTAAAAAGTTTTTGCAGCTAGCAGGGGAAACCTACTGCCCCTCACCTTCCTCTTCTGGACTTCAATCAGAGGCATCACTCTCAGCTGCCTCTCTCCCTGTGTTTCTGTGTACATGTGCATGTGGGTGTATTTTTGTCAATTTGTATGCATGACACAGACTATTATCTGGCTTCTGCCTATCAACCTTGGTTAGTTCCAATCTCCTACTATCACCACAGGACACACGCGCACACACACACACACGCACACACACAATAGGTCAACAACTTCCTGTTACAATTTCATTGCTGGTAGGAAAGATGGCCTGCTTGGCCCAGGGGTAAAAGGGAATAATTTATCACTCACCTACATGTTTAGACTAAATGAAAAACACAATTTTCCCCAACCAACCAGTGCTTTTGTTGTCACAGTGGAGTACTATGCAGAGTATGTCCACCAGTTCTCTCAGTCACCTACTGACTCCAGAACAGCTCAGATATATGTGCCTTCATTTATTTAAAATTAAATGTTGCCTCTAAATGTAATCTGGCCGGCGATTACTGTCCACATACATCTAACTGAGAAAGCAAAATCCTTCTATTTAATGAAATTTCCACTAATGGTAATGGTAAGTTTATTTAAGATATTTGATTATACTTGAACTCAATGTCCTTAACACCAAAGATAAAACCATGAAACTCTAAGTAGGTTTACAGTCTTAAAGGAAAATACAAGGTAACATACACATTTGCATTCACACAAACACATAAACTTACACACAATTATGTGTGTGCATACATGTGTGTGTGTTTTTAATGTATGCACAAATGTAACTGATCTCAGGTCTGCAGGCAGCTTGTTTCAAAGAACAAGGCCACATTAACTTAAAGCGCACGCAAGAAACTCAGATCCATGACCTGAGAGGTGTAGCTGTGTGATAAACTCAAGTCAGAGATGTACAAATGAGCGCTTTATAAACCAAAGGAAGGATTTTAAAGGTAATTCTTCATTAAACCTGTAAGACTGGCTGCTCCATTCTGAATGAGCTGAAGTCATCTTACTGTTGATTTGGATAATCCTGCAAATAGAGCATCACAGTTGTTTAACCTGCTAAAGTCAATTTAAGATATGAATTTCCCAACTTTTCTGACAGAAGCACTTCTGGTACCCATAAAACGTTTTTCAAAACTGAGATCCCCATCCAAAAAACCCAAAGGTTTCTGATTCGTTACCTGTATTTCAGAGACAGGAATCATGAATTAAAAAAAAAAAAAACTCAAACTGTCAATCTTTGACCTTTTGAACAAACAACACATATTTCTGTGTCGTCTCTGTCAGTTCTAAAATGTTTCTGGACATCATTCAGTTAATGTCATCAATGAAGCTTAGTTTGTTAACAGAGGTTAGATTGTAAGACTGCAACTACAACTGTGTATCATCTGCATAAGAAAGTGATATTATCTCTGATGCTCTCATAAACGTATAGATTTCTCAACTCTATATATGTTTGTAATGTAAGACCTATGTTTCTTCTTTCATTTGCTTTTGCTTCTCCTTGATTTTACTTTAGCAGGCAGAGACTGAGGACTCTTAGTATTTTTGCTTTTCCACAGCCATTCATGCAGCCATCTTAAAAAAATCTATTGAACTCATACAGCTGTGTATCATTAGACTCATCAAAACATTGTTTTCTGTAGTGCTAGTTACTACAAACAGTGTTAAATTCTGGTGATTTCTTTGTAACCATATTCCTGCAAGAACAGAGGACGAGATGGAGATATGAGAACATGCTGACCACTTTGAAATGATGTCATAACTGAGATGTAACACAATTTTGAATATTTATACATTTGAGCAATAAAGATGTATTGCCTGTTCTATAATGCACGCTTTCTTCTTTTCCTGCTGTATGTTATTCGTCTCTAGTTAGATCCTAATACTCGTCTTTCTGCGGAGGACAGTAGGTGAGACGAGTGCCAAAGAATACAGATGAGAGAAGGTGAGATTAGAGGTCGGAAACAGACGCTGCCCACCAAGACTGTTAATCGCATTTTTCACACTGCTGCAGGGCCACGGGGAGCATACAACATCGACATTGAAAAAAGTGAGGAATTTAGTCTTTGACCCCAGCTACCAAAGCATATTTATCTGTGTGTGTCTTGTGGTGACAAACCAGAGCACTTTCTGCACAAATAATTTTCCCAGTGGAAATTTATTTTTGAATAGTGATCTATCAATCAAGGGTAATCTATAAACACAAAAACAATGCTGGAAGTTATAGGAAAAAGAAAGTTAATGTAATGCTAGAGCTAATTATATTTCTATTCTACGTAAACCTGTGCCTTATGATTCTGCTGCTCACCACATAAGAGTGAAACACAAGCAAACAAAAGGCCACATGACAAAAAAAAAAAAAAAATCACGTGTGTGTTGCTGCGCACATGTACTCATTTAGTATTTGCATTTGGTTATTTTTAACCATCTTTGATTTTGTTTCGTTTGTTTAAAATTGACCATTTGCTTTCATTGGGAGTATATTTTTCTTTCTACCAAAGTATTTTTGATATTTCCAGCTAAAAGAAAACCCTGAGTCAGGATCAGAACAAGCCAGGAGGACTACACTCCCCACGTGCCCCGCGAACGCCTCGGATCCCCGAGGAAGAGCTGCAGGAGAAGAATGTCAGTTTTGCTTAATCTGCTGCAAAATGACCCAGATATGCAGTGGAAAATGGATGGATGGGGAATGCACCAGTTACAGGTAAATGTAAAAGTTTAAAATATGAATTGCTGAGGGTGTTTTTGCTTGTCTGCTTAAAAAACCCCAAAAACATCACAACTTAAATTAAATGCTATGTTTATGCTTCCCGGTTTACTTATAGCTTCACGCTACCTGAAATGACCCGGCAGAGGATCTGCTTGGGTTACTGTGAAGATACAGTTAATATTTGCGATCTAAAACACAAGCTGACAGGCTGAAATCCTTTCATAATGCACTGTTTCGTTTAGTGAAGGAGAGCCGGAGATGCTCTGTGTTTTGCTTTACAATTATACGTAACTTAATGTGATGTTATGACCCTTGTTTCCTGAGTCTTCTTTGTGTCTCGATGTAATTAAGGTCATGTTTAATACATGTCATGTTGCTTTGTAATTAGGGTCCTTGCATTATAAATGTCTATATAAGCAAGTGGAAGAAGTGGAAGCAAAATCTGACACAAGCTATGCACTTTTGTTTTAGGGACAAAATGGAGGATGTGCCTGAACAGGACTGGGAGCCTGAGCTTGCTCTAGTTAGGCCTGCAGCTATGCATTATTGAGTGTGGTCCTCTGCAGGGGGTACAACACACACATCCTTACACACGGAGTCTAAGAGTTGGGAGTGAAGTCTTGCCAGCCAGCGATGCATCTTGTCTGATGAACTGCTGCTTCTTCATAAATTAGGCTGACATCAGTGGAAGGAGTAAAGGGAGAATAAATGAAGTAGAAACAGAAAACAAGGAAGTGTTGTCACACATCTGCAAATTAAGAATGGAAGAAATCTTGCAAACTTTGTTATATTGATTTCAAACACAATATCCATTCAGAACGGAAACATCTTATATATGAATCTGTTTCTTTTTTTCCTGCTCACCACATATCCATCATCATCTCCTTTTTTCATTTATTTTCCACTCATGCTTTCCCTCTTCCTCCATTTATTCTGCGTCTCTTCCTGGACCTTATTTCCTCCGGTCATTTTTCCAATTAATCTGCTTCCAATCGCAACACAAGGTGAGGATTTGCCAAACTCCTGTCCGGGCTAAAATTACTGGCATGAGTGAAATCAGTAGTCGTAGCAATCTTCTGCCTTTTAGTACTCTTTGTTCTACCTCTGGGAGACTTTTGTGCGTCACAGTGACACAAACGCATGCTGTACACAGGACATGCCTGTTATCAATCCCAATCATTCTGACCCAAATAGACCAAAGCATGGATTAAATGCACTTGCTCAAGGGATCAAAAGGCAAAAGAGAAAGAGATGAGCTTCCTTTGGAAATAGATATGACTACAACCATTAGGAAAGATGAGACGATGGCCAAATGGCCCTCATTACATGTGCCTACTGTCTGACATTACGGGCAATATGGAGTGGCTTTTTTGCCTCGGTAACGCTGATCGATTTCGCTCTGTCCTAAATGCAACAATTACACCTTAACTTTTAAAAAGCTTAGTTGGCTGTTCCACAGTGAGGGAGAAAAAAAATCAATGTGTGATGAGGGGGCAAGAGTTTCTAGTTTGCTGTGAAGCCTTATTTAATTTATTAATGCAACTGATAGGTTTTACCCTTTAGTATTTTCCATGCATAGACCTGTGTGTTAAACAAGGGCCCCAGCTACTCAATGAAACTGTCTATTCAAACAACTTTTCCCATTACTTCTACTGCCGGCCTAATTTTAAACAGTTGACTATTGATTTAAAATTTTCTACTGATCACAGCAGGTTGGTGACAGAAATCCGACTGTGCCTGTCAGAATATGTGTTTGCCATAGTTTCCCAAGACCTTAACAAACACAGCACATCACTTCTAAACATCCCCATTACATGACATCATGCAAAGACTTTTACAGAGCAGGACAATTAAAAGGGTTAAAGTGCCCTAAATTCCGTAAATGCACTTTTTTTTGTCAGCAATGAAACAACAACAACCAGCAATTCAATTATCCCACTCTATGAATGGAGCCTTTTAGTGGCCAAAGAAGGTGGAAAATAAAGGTCCAACTTTGTATGATATGACAGACAGAATATATACTAGCTTGAAAAAGAGTGAGCATAAGAGAGACACTGCGCTGTGAGTCTATTACACAACACAGTACAGTCCAAATAAAAGTCTAATGGGACATCACTAAACTTTAGCTACAAGAGTCTGAGCAGATCGGACAGCATAGAAGATAAGCAGCTTGTCAGTAATGCATACACCCTCCTGTGTGTTTCACCTAGATACACCCATGCACACACATGCCCGCACATTATAATATACACATACACTCATGCACGTATGTGTAGAAGCACATAGCTCAGTCATGACATTGAAGTCCTCCTACACACCAGGGTAAAGGTTCAAATCCTGTTCACAACATGCATCTGAATTGATTTGTTAAAATCATTTTTTCCTTGCTGACATATTGGACACATACAACATCTAATCCATATATTTTCAGGAAAGGTTAAGACACTGTTAATAGATAAAAGATGTAGCTACCAGGCAGAAATAGACTAGTAAAACGATCAAATAACATAATGTGAATAATGCATGCTATGCACTGTATTCTTCAATTCCCCTTATACAGATTGATAGACGTCTACTTTGAAAAGCTGGTGTAGCCCCACAAGGAGGCTGCTACAGCTCATTAGCCATCATATCCTAATCATTAGACAATGTTAGTGTTGTGATAACCTTTATTGGCAGAGGGGTTTGGTGTCTGTATGCGTGTGTGGGTACATGTTTGTGGATGTGTGTCTTTAATTGTGTCCATTGGGAGTTCCAGTTTGGCTCCATGACAGAATTCCCCAATAACGGAGCTCTGAAAAGCAACAGTATGTCACACTAATGGACCATAGACCATGTCTGACACATGCCTGCTTCCCCTTATTTTCCCTGTAGCATGCACACACATACACCCTAATGTTGAAATTTTTGGAGAAGAGCTTGCCTTCCCCGGGACTACATTTCTGTGTTTATCCAACTCAGTATAAGCTCTTTTCAGCAGGACCCTTTGTACAGACAGTCTTAGGGCTTTTCACATTCACACACAAAGTGCACTTGAGCTCCATCGCAAGCTGATTAGTTCAAAAAATGATTTTTTTTCTTTTTCAAAGCAAAGAGAGCAACATCGGGCATCGAAATAAAACCGTACTGCAACGAGCTCGAAGGGACGCTGAAACTTTTAGCACTGAGGACACTGCTAAAGCAACGAGTCCTTAAAGTGCACTTATTTTTATTGTGGTGTTTGGAAGCTATAATATAGGTAAGTACTTTTCATGTGGTACTACTCTGGGGTCTCGCCTCCGCGAATCACTACCTTATCGCGGTGTAGGGGTTTGTGTGTTGCAGGAATCCCAGGGGCTATGTTGTCTGGGGGCTCCCATTGCAAATTGATCCTGGGTGAGAGACCAGACAAAGAGTGATTCAGAAGACCCCTATGAGTGCAAGATCAAGGGAACAGTTCACCCTGCCTGGGATAGGGTTACTGGGTCCCCGCCCTGGAGGGCATAGCCTGAAAAGGGAAATGGGCCCACCCTGCACCGTGGGGCACCGTGGGGGTCGGGTGCAATGTGTGCTGGGTGGTGGCCAGGGGCAGACCCAGGACACACTGTAGAGATTATATCTCTCGGCTGGCCTGGGAATGTCTTGGTGTTTCCCGGATAAGCTGGAAGTGGTGGCCAGGGAGAGGACCTCTGGGCTTCCCTGCTCAGGCTGCGGCCCCCGCGACCCAGTGGAAAAGATGGATGGATGGACAACTGTAAGGTACACCTCTTAATAAGAACTATGGATGTAAGAAAAAAAAAAAAAACAAGTTTAAAAAATGCTGGCCTAATAATAATAATAATTTAAAAAAAAATAGGTTTAATAAAGTTCATTTTGAAAACAAAATAAATAAATAAGCCCTTAAAAACCCCTAAAATAAAATATGTTCTGACTCTCCCTTAGCTGCACTGATATTTTTTGACAGAACTGGAAACAGCAGTATGTACCAGGAGACACTCTGTGCATCACTAAATCCAAAGCCTTCATTTTCAGCAGTCCTGTTAGGCACTAATGGCAGTTGGACTGTTATTAACAGTGTGTGTGTGATAATTTAGCAGCAGCGTTTTTAACAAATGTACTTTTGTAAACTTGCTAAAGACTGCAAGTGTCACACAAACACAGAGCGGGAAAAAACACATACCGACAACTCGGTTAGCTTCAGAAATACAATATAACGAAAATAGGAACATGCATTCATTTGGTCTTTAAAAATAGCAGCACAGTCATTAAAACACATTGCTCACTCCACTTCTGAGACTCTAAAAGGTAGCTCTGACCTCTCTTCTCCCTGACTTCTCAGTTCTAAAGCCCTTCATCTTCTCTCTCCCTCAGACTATTGCTTTTTCTCACCCTTCATCTACCTCTTCCTCCTTCCCTTTCAATAATTTTTTTCCCCCAAACCCGTCTCCCTTGCTCTAGGTTGGATTGAATTTCAAACAGGAGCTGTGATCTTTGTCGATGATTGTTTGCTACATTTTCTCAGACAAAGAAGCTTTTATGTCAAGCGCTTACCCGGAGTAGGAATTTCACAGTGCCATACTGTACATCCCAGGGCTTTGGTTGCCTTTGTCCCTTGCTGTAATTACTGCATGCTTTGGACCACAATGTACTTAACCCTATGCAACTCTCTGGAGATTCAGTCAATCTCATTAGTTACAGTCAACTCTTGGAAATGCAGCCATAAATCGCATGTGGCCTCAGTGCTGGTTTGCCCATGGCTAAATGCAGCAGAACCACCAGCACAAAGCCCCTAGTGGTTTTTTGCAAGTTTCCAATTTTACCATATAAAGTCATATATAAATATTTCGCTTTAAAATAACATGACATTTAAAATGATTCTCACCTCTGTTTATTTAGTATCCCTTTTGAAAAGTATACCTTATAATGCATGTTGCTGTATAAGCAATTACTTTGTGTGGGATTAAAGAATGAACTATATTTATAGTTCACACTTGTCATGTGGTTCCCAATGGGATACAGAGAAGACAGATGTTCATTCTCATTAAAAATGTCTTAGCCTCTTGGGTAGAACAAATTTAGCCATGAGTCTATCATTTGGAACGGTTGTTTACTAATACAGCTCAAGTTCTCAAAGTTTAGTTGTCTTTGTTCCCTTGTAGTTGACAATGCTGTCTGCAAAGTTTGGTAAAATCTGTCCTTGTGCTTCGTGCCTGTGTGGGTGGTGTGAAGCATTAAAACTTAATGGCTGTATTTTATTTTCATTTGCTTGAATCGTGTGAATCAGCCATCAAGCTGAATCAAACTGTAAAGGGATGAGTGTGTGCTGCATGGATGTTGCCTGTTAATGAAGTGATGTTAACTGACAATGTCCATATAGTGCACATGAAAGCTGTACTGTATGAACTTTGAGTTAGCACAAGTTTGGGAGGCAACTTTGTCTTGGCTCAAGTTAGAGACCATGAACATCAGTCGAACCAGGTCAGGATAGCCGACCCATTTGATAACAATGCTACGGTCAAATGGCGATTCTCACACATGTGACTGCAGAAAATGTCACTGCTATGACCGTTAAAAATGGGTGTCTTTCTGTTTGTTTGTTTTTTTACTAAAATGCTCAGACTGGGCAGGACAGCAGTGCGATGGTTAGCACTGTTGCTTCACAGAAAGAAGGTCCTGGGTTTGAATCTAAGTGGGCCTTTCTATGTAGAGTTGGCCTGCTGTCCCTAAGCTTGCATGAGTTCTCTTTAGATACTCTAGCTTCCTCCAGTAGTCCAAAGACATGAATGGAGTTAGGTTAATTGTTGATTCTAACCTGGCTGTGAAGGTGAGCATGAATGTTTTTCTGCCGTGTTATTATATCTGTCCACGTTGCACCCCCAATGCATCCCACACATTAGCACAGTACATAAGTACATAAGCAGAAAAAGTAGATGGACGTGTTCAGGACGACTAGTTTTTGGACTTAATCACAATAAAGTTTCTGTACAAGAAAATTAGGTTAGTAGTAACTAGAATTTAACAACTAACCTTGCCAAATAATTTAAATACCACTAAAGTGTTGATGTTTTAGCTATAAATTATTTGCTGTGTAGTTTTCCTGATCAATTTTCAAAAGTCATTTACAAATATTTATTTCAATATTAACTGTTAATTTATTTAAACTTGACCAGGTTTACAGGGACTTGGAGGGACTAGTTTAGATATTTTTCATGATTGATAGCTGGAGGAGTTCAAATATATATGACACCTAAATGAGCATATATCCTCCTATTTCAGTATGTAACAATGATTGCCTTATAGCCTTTCAACATGCTACAACTACAACGCCACCTCTCTGGGGACACCTCAGGCCCTCCAAGGTTTGGAGGCCTATCTCCACCCACCACCACTTCCCCTGCCGGTGGCGGACTCCCTCAGGTGTCGGTGTGTTGGTGGTTCTTTGTGTCTGGGGGTGGGCGTCCGGGTGCACACCGGCTCACTCCTTGGCGGCCGCTTGTCGGGGCCTGGGGCCTGGGGCTCGCTCGGGCCCCTTTGGAGGTGGGGTGTCCCCGGCCTCTCGGCCTGGGGCTCGGTCACTCAGGCGCAGCTGGGGGCCGGCGGAGCTCACGGGCGCGTCACTGCAACTCCCCCTGACTTCTGCTCCGCGGCTGCTGGGCGAGCCCTCATCTGGGACTCTCCTCAGCTCTTACTGGGACAGTGGTGCGGCTGCCCCTCTGTTGGTCTTCCATGGTCTCTTGTGTTCTGGGGGCCTCTGGATGTCTGGAGTTTTGATCTCCTCCATACCCGCTTCACACCCTGGAGGACGGGGCTGTGGCCCCCCCCACACTCCCTAGCAGATCATTACATGGAGAAACCTTTGGAATGCAAGCATGCTGATCCACACAGGTATGCACACATGGGTATTCACAGACGCGGACTAAAGCTTTCTTGGCTGCTGCCTCAAAGCACACTGTGCGCTGTCTATCTTGCGTGCTGCACAATATCGTTTATTATTTAGTAAATATTGATATCTATGACTAGCTAGTTTATTGTGATGGTGCTTTGTTTTCTCTATTATTATGTTGCTCTTTGTTGTTTGCTGTCTCCTCTGTTTGTTTTTGTTTGTTTGTTTTTTTTTTTTTTTTTTCTCCATACAGGTGACCCAGGAGTTTTTTTTTTTTTTTTTCTCTCTCTTCCCCCCCCTTCTCACCGTCTCTTCTCCCCTTTGGTTTTCTTTCTTTCTCTCCCCCTCTCTCTCTCATTCATTCCCCCTGTCCTATTTATTAAAAAAAAAAAAAAAAAAAAAAAATGACAAAGGATGAACTGAAGCTCTGCCATCACGTAATGTCGCATACTGCTGTTTCTGATGTCATTTAAAAAAAAAAAAAAAAAAAAAAAAAAAAAACATGCTACAACTATGCCCAAAAGTCCCTTCTATTGCCTTTGTTTTGTATTGGATCAATTTCACATACATGTTTAGGTTCAATAAACAATGACTACAAGTTTTTATTCTGGCACACTAAATGTTTTCTTTTTCCTTCTTCTTCCAAGTAGCCTCAGTATGAGCAATGTTCTCACAGCTAAAAAATTGACAAAAAAGCGATGAACAAGGGCAAAGGACAAAGATGAAAAGGTTGTATGAGTAATATCATTGCACATTATATCACATGGCCCAATTAATTTCGCTAAAGCCTTTTCATATGGCACTACTCATTTTAATTGCCAGGCTGTTATTAATGCTGACATTTACATAAGTGCTGGAGTTGTTGGCTATATATCTTTTCGGTTGAAGGCTTTCATGTGCGCACTGATATAAGGACCAAAACAGATTATATTGTTTTTCTGATTTTGAAGTACAGTAGTAGTACCATAACAATGTGCCTACAGCTGGGTTTATAAGGTCAAACTCTCAGATCTACAGAGAGAGTATTACAGAAGCAGCTATAGCATATCTATTCCTAGAACATTTGCCAGAACAATGAAAATGTACAGGCAACATCGCTACTGCCAGACGCTGATTTGGTGCAAAGCCAATCTGCGAATCCACCCAGAAATCGAATTACTGACAGAGAGGAAGCAGAAGAGGAAAAAACAAAAAATAAATAAATATAGAAATAAATAGCCTTACACCATTCCCTTACTCATTAGGAAACACCTGCTTGTAGCCATGCAGCCATCCAATTTGATGATGAAATGGATGAGTCACACTACCTGATAGGCATCTGGAGCCAGTGATTGACCAGTGTTACACTTCAAGGGTTGAATGGAGGACAAATGCACTGAGCCGTTATCTCCTGCCAGCCACATCATGACACATTTCAACTGAACTTCAGCAGCAACACCTCACATAGTGCACTTAATTTCACATTTATAGACATTATTCACTACAGCCACTTACTAGAAGCAATTGCTATAAAAAAAATACATTTTGCACACTTACAGTATGAACTCTTTTCTGCAAATTCATTCATTTTGATACATTTGAGTGTTATTAAAGCATTTTTAGACTTTTATTAGACACACTGTTAGCAAGTGTGGGGCCATCATTTCCAAGAGTCCATTAGTGATTAATCACATGTAACGAGTGTTCATCTGCAGGGCAGTTGTTAAAATGTTCAGTACAGCAAGACGTTTGTTTACTGCAATAACTGTGAAGTGAAAAAATCGGGAGAGTTACAACAATTTCAACGCCCTGTTACATTTCGAGAGAGGCAGGAAGAGGCAGGATGATGATATGTAATTAGATATACCTGAGATTCATCTGATATCTGTGTAAAACCACACAGCTGGCAGTATTATACTGAAAAGCTTCGATTTTTAAAGCACAGAATTAAAACACTTTTTAACATTATGTTGTTTTTTTTGTAGTTTACCAAAAGGTAAATAAAAAATTCACAGTATAACAAATCTAAATATCAACACTTTAATTTAACAGGATATTATCTTACGCCACAGTTTCATTCAGATAATATTTAGAAGTTAAAACAATTCCCTCCAAATTACCAAATTATAGCTTATCCAATCTGCTGCAGTGTTTTAATATTTAAAGTTCTGAATAAAAGTAAAATTCAAATAATACTCTGGGTTTCTAACAACCGCGCTTAGTTACACACTTTTGGTGAGCCATAATTTCTGACTTCATTTTCTAAATGTCACTCTGACCTTCTCATTTCATTTACACCTTTCTGCTTTTTGTCTTGTTTGACTGATATGGCACCATAAAATACAAATTTATATTTTAAATACCATTTTCTTTTCCTATACACCATATTTTTTAAATTACTGCATGCAAGGCAACATGGGCAATGTGTAACCATGCCGACTGGCTCAAGTTCTCAAACTCAGCATGGTGAAAACAATCTCAGCCACCCAGTTCATTATTTCTAGTGCAGTCAAAGGAGCGCTGCCATCAAGCAACAGTTAGTATTTTTTTATATAGTGTTATCTGAGCTGGTGAACTGGTCAAAGTATCTCGCAGACACACATACTTTGATTTATTAGAGACCTTGTCACTTTGTTCAGAGAGCAGCTGACCATGGAGGAGATCTTGTTAATTTTAAGACTGAATCACCCAAAGGGAGACAGTATAAAACACCACAAGTATGATAGGTGATATAATATGAAGCTGTGCGCGTGTGTGGATTATCTACAGTATGTTTGCAAAGCATCGCCTTGGAAAGGCATTGCATCCTTACGAGGCATAAATGACACATTCACGCTGATCAATCAGTGCTGTGTTCTTCACCTGAGAAAATATTGGGCCACACTCACAATGGATAAAAGCACCTTGAAGCTGGGTAATTTAGGGAAACTTCTAAAAAAAGGTAATGATTCACAAAGTATTTTTAGCACTAAAAGTGACTCCTGACTCTGAGAAATCACTAAGATGTGGTTACAATTAGTCTAATCCCACAGGTAATTTGCCTGTTCATACAAGCAGCTGGGAAAGATGGAGCAATCATTAACTTCCACAGCTCTTTTTAACTTCCAAGCAAACACTCTGCTTTTTTTTTTCCTTTCCCCATTTCAGAAGATTCATTTTAAAACGTTGGGATTATCTGGTTATGCTGCTATACACCCAAAACCTGAAATTTTGTATTTCTCTGGAAGGTTTCATGGCTCTGTATGGGTGGTTTAATCTGATTTTTGATTTGACATAGTCAGGTGTCTCTTTTTATGTTTCTGTGTGACTCTGTGTGCCATCATCATTTTTGTGACTTCTTTTGAGAATTGTTATCAAATATACTTGACACTTGATGAGGTTAATGGTTGGAAATGCAGAAAGTGCAATATCGAATCAGAAGCTGTTTGAATGGATGTTTGTCAGATTCCTGTTATCGCTTGCATGGGAAGTGTTTATTTTGTAAGTCGTAGAATCAGAAACTACACTAACTTGGATTTACCTGTCACTCACTTACGTTTTACAACACACACACACATTATTCATAATTGATAGAACAACAGGAAAACAGCAAATGAAAGAGTGTTATATGCCCTAAATGTAAAAAAAAAAAAGGAAATCCTTGTATCCCACATGGGCAAGATACATCGATAACTACAGTATGTAAATACTGACACATTAGAGTAGAGGTTTTTCTGCTCCATAGAGGCATATCAGCATTGCAGTCTTCACGCACCCCTGACTGTAGAACCAAACAATTATAACTGTCAATGGATGTGAACCAGAAAATGTCTTATCTCCAAAAAAATTCATTCATTCTGGATGCAGTCACAGTTCTTCCATCAGTTCTCCTTGACTGCACAAGGTCTTCACATCAACTCCAATTTCTTAACAGCTGTCTGCATAATAGTAATAAAAATGTACAACGTTCAGCTTCAAATTCCATTTACTAGATGTCTAAAACTATCACTATTTTTATAACATCTACTAACCTTGTTTTTTTAATATTGTATATAGGTTACAAATATGGATAACTCAAGTGTTGGTTAGCTCAGCATCTGCATACTCGGTTTTAAGTATTTCACGTCACCACATGGGCTTTGGTTCTTGAAAAAGAAGCTAAAAAAATGGGAGAAAGCTTATAACAGACTGCTCTTCCTGTCTACTAACTGGAGAAAAAAAATAAATAATTGAAAAAAGTTTTACCATAATAATAAGTTTCATACTGACATTTTTAATGAGATGTTTTAAAGGGAGATTGTTTTTCTCTGTAGTTGGAACTGTTAACTTTCCTTTAACTATCCTCAAAAAGCAGAAAAGAGCAGAAAATGAAGCATTTATGTTTTCAGTGAGATTGAGCCTTTTGAAGGACACATCATACTGGTGTCAGTCCAAGTGTAATATGTGGTATTTTAAAACAGGAATTAAACCTGTATTTTCACAGCTATGCGTTGTTATATCAAATCTGCTCATTGAAAGCAGTGAAGTCAAACTATTAAAGTCAGCTTTACTTTGTAGTCACAACTATTCAGAGGTCAGGACCACAAGTTGGTGCTCACATTCACAGCTTTTCCAACAACAAATAGCATCTGTATTCTTAGAGCAATCAAATTAATAGCTGAAACAATGATGACTAGAAACAATAAAGCTAATTAAAGTAATATTTTGGAACATAAGCATGGCTGTCAGTGTTTTTCCACAAGCCTACTCTCATCAAAATCATTAAATACTGAGTTTGACTCAGTTACAGCAGATCCTCATATGTAAGCTCATTATCGCCACTATGAATTTTAGTTTTACATTTAGTAGGGGCCATGTTTTTGAAATACACATTGATGCTTTGGAATAAGACTAGTATTAGCCTGTATTTATTAAAAATTCTCTACATTATTTTTTCCTCATTAAAACAGTACTTTTAACTGCAAATTGAATAACTGGATAAAGTTATTCTTCTTATTAGCTTATCAACCCATATAGCTGCTAACATGCTCGTTGTTATTTGTAGATTCAGTGAAGATGTTAGAAAAAACAATGGTCAGTAATTGTGCTTGAAGCTGTGGCGGGCATGCACAGATACATGACTTTCAATGTGTAGTCAGAAAAACCAAAAAAAAAAAATATCATGAAAGACAAGCAGTGCACTCGTGTTTGATCTATGACACATGAAAAGTATTTGCTAGTACAGAACTGGTGGTACAAACACTAATCTTGTAGTCCAAGTGAAAGGTTTCCACACATTCCTTTGGCTATATTGGATTGCCAAGGCAGGAGTTTTCTGAAATGAAAGGAATTTTCCAGATGAATACAGTGTTTACCAACACACTGTCTGCTGCACACACTTCAACCCAAATACAGCTCATAACAAAGGCAATACAAGCACATCCCTATCCATTGGCACCCTAATAGAAAAGCATCAATAACAACACGGCAGAAGGGAACCCTTTTATGAACTGATCGATTTCTGAGCCTTTTGCTGCCACAAAGAGGAAGCACAACTCAAAACACGGGGGAAAGAAATGAAAATCTACTTACTCCTTGGGCAAATGAAAGAACAAGAAGCTATGGACAGGTGAACGAAAAAATACCATTGAAAATATGATAAAAACAGAAGATTACCCAAGAAAAGTTTGTCTACTAATGTAAGTTTCAGTGAAGAATCACAGGTACTTAAACTTTCCTCTGAGCAGTAAACATAGTGTTTCTGCTGGTTAACAGTGATTCCTGAATAGGTCCTTGATTGATATCTGAGAAGTCAGAACTTTAACAATGCTTGACTTTGTTAAAGTCAAGCATTGTGTTGCTTGACTTTAACAAAGTCTAATAAAAAAAGAGGCTAAAACAAGACTTTAGATTATGTCTGTTGCATCTTCAAGCCATTCCCTTGCTGTCCCAGAGTTGCAGAATATTTCATTTAAAGTCATGACATTTGAAAGCAAACCTCTAACAGCTGCAGCAGAGCTGCCAACCTTCTTGTGGTTTTAACTGGGCTTTTTCCAGTTTTCCCAGGACTCAAAACGTGGAGCTTACCAATAATTTCTCAATCACTTTTATTATTTATTATTTTTAATTGACCATTCACTTTGTCAAGCTGTGTGCCTCTCGGCACTCGCTCTCTTTCCCTGAAGCAAGGCACTAGCTTGATTTGCTGGCACTTAAATTTTTTTTTTTTAACTATTTAAATAGAAGAATACAAGTTTCAGTTTTTATAATACATTAGTAAAAAGACTTTGGGCATTACTTGGATAATTAAAGAGATAAAGTCAATTTTATAATTGTTCTGTAAGATTACACAAAGCTCATTAGTTCTTTAAGTACCGCAGTGTACATATATTTGAGTATTTTCTTTGTTTCGCACCACAGTGTCCCAAATTCCCACCATGATGTCAAGCATGCCATTCTGAGATGGGTTTAAACATGATCCATCTCTGAAGGGGACTCAGATTTAAACAATAGGAGAGCGAAGCTGGTTTGTGGGCATGTGGGGGGAATAGGGGATTAGAGAGCCAAAGCATTGAGATTTAAACTAAAGGGCAAAATAGCCAAGCACACTAGCACTTTTCAACCATGAGCAAAGGACTCAGCTGAAGATTTTAAAAGTTTCATCCCTTTCTTTATCCCCCACTGTGATTGTTCTCCAGCTCTGGAAAAGATGTGAGTTTCTATTCCTCTGTTTTATCTGCCATTCTCCTGACGCTGACGGTCCCAAAGAGAAATATGTGTTTTCTTCTTGAATAGAGCTTTCTCACCATCACCTCACCTTCAGAACACAGACTCAATGCAGATGCGAAATAGCACACATAGCACATGAGCAGCATACATTACTGTAAACTACTGTACAAATATGCACCGTATAACATGTATGCACTAAAGAGCTCGCACACACACAGAGTGTACCGTGCCAAAGAGCTGCAGAGCTGTTCTATTATTCACAACCAGATGTGCTGGAGGCTGAGATGGAAGGAGGTGAAGAGAAAATGACAATGGGTGAGAGATATGCGCAAAATAACATCACTGTCAGAATATATAAGGTTAAAACCAATATATGAAAGGATAGAGGGATTTCACTCTGTAACAGTAATGGTGAGAACTTGTCAGTCAAACCTAAAGTCTTTCAAAGACTCATTTTCACTTCCTTTCTTTGGTCTGGAGAGATGAGGAACACTGTGGGTTTAAAAGATGCCATTTCAAGTGGCTATACCAAACATTCTCCTCCTTAAATAAATCTCTTCCGTTCTTGAATTGGACAAATATTATATAGGGAAAAATTTAAAAACAGGCCACATGGTTGCCTGTAAACGATTAGCTGCTTTCAGCTAATCCCTCACCGTAGGGGTCTCACAGCTGGTAGTGCCCCATGTTTGATTTGGCAGAGGTTTACACCAGGTGTCCTTCCTGGTGCATCCACAAAGGGGATGTGTGTCTTTTACTACATCACTGGGGGCTTGACAGTTTTTGCATTGAGGGTCTAAACTTAAAGAAAATGTATATTCCAAAGAGTTTAACACTAATGCATTTTCCTCTACATGCATCCTATCTGTCAAACGTTCACTTCTGTCTAAAACAGGCTTTTCAGGTAATACAAGTAGATTTAATGATTCCAAGACCTTGTCTATCTCACTGAAACATATCAATTTACAAGGCACAGCGTCTCCTATAATTACCAAAATGAAAAAAGTAAAATTTGCGCAGTAACCCTTCATTTCTTGATTCCCTTTGCTCTTGCAGGGAGTGAAATGTCCCATAGCTTCATGTGTTGCTTTAAAGTTTCATTCCTGTTACAATGAGGTAGTGTATTCATTCACAATCTATTTTAATTTTAATTTTCTGAAACTATCCTCCGCAGAAAGGAGAGAGGGGGCGAGAGATGAAAAGAGGAAGAGGTGGTGCTGGCAAGGGACTTTGATCATGGTTGAAGAGTGAAAATTAATCTTGTTGTCAGGGAAGGGTAGCAATGTGAGGCACACTGCGATTTCATCTATCTCTGCTCCAACTGCTCTGTTTGGCCCTGATCCCCTCCCCACAAAGGGAGAGAGATGGTGCAACAGAAATGGAAAGCTCCCAGTTAGATCTCCTGTCTGTGATTCCCACCTGCAGAATTTCATCTGAATAAGACGAAATTTTGAACAATTGATGTAAACGGACAATGCAACAAGAAATAAAAGAAGGCGGTCATGAATTGCATACCATGAACTCAACCCCTTTTCTTCCCATTTATCCACCGCTTCTTTTGTCTACCCTTCTTTGCTCGTTGAATTTCACTCTATCCGAGCTATTTCCAGCTTATAACCATTCTCTTGCTCTCATCCCCAGCTCTACCTCTCACTAATGGTTATCTACACTCCTAGAATCTCATGTATAGAGAGATTATTTCAATGGGAAATCAATGTTAAGAGCAGTAAACAGCAGATGTTTACAAATTGTCTCTCTTGCACAACGAGCCGGAGATTATAAACTCTATAAGGTGGAAAATCATGCAATATACATTAGAGTCAGTGGCCACCAGAATACAACTTTTGTCTATTTAAGTTGCATAACTTCTTGTTATGCAGAAAATGTTATCCAGATAAAGAGGAACAAGTCAGAGATATACTACTTTATTGCTTTATAGCTGCTTAACTGATGCAAAATTTATATTAAAATCTTACCTAATTTGCTAAATTTATACGCAAATAACATGCAGTCTTTGAGGATGGTTATGCATCTGTCTGTTCTTTGCACTGGTCTAAGCTGCTAAATGGTTAATGGTGATTTTTTAGGCTATTTAGGGTGGGTGAGGGGGTCATTTTTATAGCAATTCTTCCATTCGTTCATTCACATATCATTACATTTAGTAGTAGCACATCAACTCCACCACACACACATGCACAAACACACATCCAGTGTTCTCCCCTCATGGCCATGACCATGAATCCTCAATGGAAGTCAACACACACACTATCCATAAAGACGTCTCCCACAGCGAGGAAATGGAAAATACCATTAGGCTGCTCCTATGACCACAGTGGAGGTTTAGGCTCAGACTGCACACAGCACATGCTCACAGCACTACACACAGGAGCTTCCACACCTTTCGCACGCACGCACGCACGCACGCACACACACACACACACACACACACACACACTTTGAGTTGCTACTAATAGAATCTCTGGACTCAAAAAAATTATTATCCAGTTGCAGAATCAATTTAAGATAAATAACACAAGTTAGTGCTCTAAAAGTATAACCTAACACTTAGAGTATACATTTATCATAGACATTGTCTGGTTTTTAATTTAGTGGCTCTTTAGTGGACCTAAATCTAACAAAACCTTTTGTGAGACTGTTGTGATCTTGAGTTTTAAAAAAGATTGCAGAGGCTCCACTGCCAATATCGTCCATCTGGCTTGTGGTCTACAACTCACTGACTGTTTTCATCACATTGTAAAACCAAAGTGAATCTTGTCTTCACAGTAATGAAACTAAAATAAATTAATTCCAGGTGTGTTGCTCAAGTTCTAAAAGACTAAAAACAAAGATTCCTGCAGACTGAAGCTGAATATGTTTGAAGTGGTCCATATTAGCCATTGTACTGCCATTCCTCAAATGTCCCACGCAGCCACACACTGGGGTGGGATATGCCAAATAGCCCTACGAAAGAAAGCAACCTGCGGTTTCGGAGTGTGGAAGTGTGTGAATGTTAGATAGAAAGCACTTAAGCATAGAATAGTGCTTGTATGAATGGGTGAATAAGGCACGTTGTATAAAGCGCTTTGAGTGGTCAGGTAGAAAAAAGTAGAAAAGAACTATGTAAGAACTAGTCCACTTAGTTATCCGCACCATCCTGTATACTCTACATCAATATATCCTACAGTCTGAGTGACAGAATGGGTGGACTGTGATTGTCTCGTTCCTCATGCTGTTGTTCCAGAATGTTTTTTTTAACCTGTCACCTTTATGGCTGATGTCCCAGCACTTTTTCTGGATTTATGACAGGATCTTGTTACTTCCATTTTGGCTACTGAGCTAAGCTGCTAAAGGACAGTATACACCATCACTAAAATGATGAATGCATTGTAGAAGTGTAGCATACTATGCTTTTTGGACCCAAAATATTTTGCATTGTTCCGTTGATTTCAACGTGAGGTATTGTTGTTCTCAAACAATGTGGTTTGAGTCTACGCCAGTGACACACGCTCACGTCGAGTGTTACTCATTCTGACTCTGCAAAAAGTCAAGTAGTACTTCATATCAATCCAAATTGTATTTGAGTGTTCATTGTCCTACAACTCATGTAGTGCCTTCAGTGAAAAAACAAGGCTTTTCTGAATCTTAAACCTAAGTCCTCTAGTGTTTAGTTTCCATTCATCCCTTCAGAAATATAACACTACACTGTTGTCACTACAAATGTTACACTGTTCAAAAGTCTTCTCTTGATATGTCTGTATAGCCTGAAAACTTCTTTTGTGCTCTGTCATCATTTCTGTGCTCTCTGACATAGTTTGATTTCCTACAGCGATAAGTGTGAGACATCATTTGTCATCCAGACAAACGCACTGATCCTCTCTATTTTCAATGGTTTGATATTTTCTCTGTTTGTCACAAACTTTTTTTTTAATCCTCAGTCTGGCGTGTTTGTGACAGCATTGTTTAGGTATATATATTAGGTTCCTGTCTTGTACAAGGAAAATAAAAGCTCTGACTGTCACATCACTCGAGATACAAGTGTGGTTCCATTCAGTTTCCTGGTTTCATTTAGCGATCACACATGGTTGACCCAGCTTTCAAACAGCCCTGCTTTATCAAATAACCCCAGAACTCAAGGAGTCCTGTTCATTCACAGGATGCTTCAGGATTAGGGCCATTTGGAGCCATAAGACATTAGCTTGATATAATGTGAGAAGTCATTTTTTAGGAAACATAATAACAGTAAAATAATCTCGTTTGGCTCTCAGCGAAGGCAGTCGCACTTTTCTCCTCTCCTCCTTACCCTTATCTTCCCTGCTTAGCCTCTTGTGTCCTTGCCTTGTCTCATGTGTATTACTTTCCCTGGAACACTCTCGCACTGTCGTTCTCTTAAACCGAAAAGAGAATTATGGATTTGATCAACTGGTCTCTGAATGCTATTGACACTCTTTTCTCAACGAGAAGTCTGGGCCCAGGAGAGCCCGAGTGCCCTGGAGGGACTTTCCGTGCCGGATACACGATGGACGGGTGGCAGAACTGGAGGGTCACGTGCCTGGCGGGACTGTCGATCGAGGACGCTGAAGATATCTACCTATTCGGAACCATGATAACAGGGTTCTTGCTGATCGGAGCTGGCTTGGCCCTGACTTATCGGAGAAATAAGAGAGCAGAACCGGCTGTTCAAACCCCCCCAAGGCTGCCCGCTGGAATTGAAGCGATGGGACGAGGCGCGACCTCTCACAACGAACGCAGCATGGTTAACACCTTGGAGACGCTTACGGCTGCCGTGAAGACTCAAAATAACAACATTGAGCGTATGATGGGATACATCAAAGAGAGGCCTGCTCAAAATGACACCCTTGAGCGAAAGTTGGATCACATCACAGAACGGCTCACTGCAGTTGTGGGGTCTCAGAATCAACAGAATGACAACACCACGGAACAGAAGTTTGATACCATCATGGGGAGGCTCGCGGCTCTCCAACGGGAGATCGAGAGACCAGTGTCGGAGTGTTAAAGAATAGCTTGAAATTCGGAGCTGCTCACATAAAGGAGAAATCAACAATATTCAACATATGGACACCACGGTGCCAGCTGCTCAGGCCGAAGGCTGGAGCCTTCGATGCTTGTTGCCTCCTGGGAACACGAGGCGGGTCTGGGCCCACGCTGGAGAGTCGGCGCAGTGGCAGGATGACTGCTGTGTTGCCTGGGATTACTCCTTATCCCCTACCCAACCCTGTTGCTGGTCACGTGCTCTATAATGTTGTACTGTGGACGTTTATGTGCTTTTCTGTGCAGAGGAGGGTTTTTTTTGTTTCCTGTTCTCATGCTGTCCTCCTGTAGCCCAGCATGAGTAGAGGTCTCTTTTTTTCTTCTTGTACCTTTCCCACTGTAGTGTACATTTCAGTGTTTTTTTCTGTAATGCAACCGTTCTCTGACTTGTATCCCCATGTGATGTCTGTGTTGTATGTGTAAAGTCGGGGGGCGGGTTCATTCCACTGCAGGGCAACCTGCCACTGCATGTGGCGAATAAACTTTGAACTTGAACTTGAAAAAGTGACCATCTCGGTTTTTACTCCAGGACTTGCACTGTCACTATTTAAATAAAGATTTGTACAATGGTAGTAGTGGAGACTGGAAATAACAGGATATTTGGTCATCATGTTGTAGCAAAATTGAAGCTCAGTTAAGTCCTTCTTGGCCTTGATCATTAGACAGTACTACTCACAGGACACAGTTTTGGAGAACAAGGGACTTCCACTGAAAAACTAAGCATAGGTTTTGTTCACTTAGCTGTGACCACATCAAACACATCAAACCCATTTATTTTAGATATAGCCCACATTAGCTGATACCACAGTTAACACTATTCAAGCCTGGACAGAGTTAGTCTACAGGTACAAGCCACTTTGCAACCCACCTCCTGCTTTCATGCCGCTTCAGACTGTCTGCTTTGCTGTTTCTCTCCCAGGCTCCAACTGTCTATATATGTATAGGAAATAGCATCTGCTGCCAAAAATAAACTTCTGCCTTCCAGTCAAGTCTTAGACAGAACCACAGCACTGAAACCGCTCTGACCAAAGTGTTTAATGACATATGTCTGAATACAGACAGTGGAAAAATGTCAGTCCTAGTTTTACTGGATCTCAGTGCAGCATTTCATACAGTTGACCACAACATATTACTCAAACGACTGGAGAACTGGGCAGGTCTTTCAGGAACTGTACTAAACTGGTTCAAAACATACTTAGACAACAGGAAATACTTTGTATCAATAGGTAACTTCACATCTGAACAGACAGGTATCACATGTGGAGTTCCCCAAGGTTCCATCTTGGGACCCCTTCTGTTTAACATTTACATGCTCCCACTAGCACAGATTATAAAGAACAACAAAATAAACTATCATAGCTATGCAGATGACACACAATTTTCTCCAGCTAAACAAAAACTAAACTGAAGTAATAGTCTTTGGTGCCAAAGAAAAACGATTACAGGTCACCAGAGAACTTCAATCTATACACCTAAAAACCAAAAACCAGGCGAGAAATTTGGGTGTAGTGATGGATGCAGACCTAAACTTAGAAAAACACATTAAGACAATAGCAAAATCAGCTTACTATCACCTCAAGAATATTTCAAGGATAAAAGATCTGATGTCTCAACAGGACCTGGAAAAACTAGTCCATGCATTCATCTTTAGTAGGCTTGATTACTGTAACAGCACCTTTACAGGTCTACCTAAAAAAATCAGTCAGACAACTGCAGCTCATTCAGAACTCTGCTGCTGCTCGAGTCCTCACTAAGACCAAAAGAGTGGACCACGTCAGTCCAGCTCTGAGGTCTTTACACTGGCTGCCTGTCTATCAGAGGATAGACTTTAAAGTTGATGCTGGTCTATAAAGCTCTGAATGGTTTAGGACCAAAATACATCAGTGACCTCCTGACCCAGTATGAACCTTCCAGATCCCTCAGGTCATCTGGATCCGGTCTTTTATGAGTTCCCAGAGTCAGAACCAGACACGGAGAAGCTGCATTCAGCTTTTATGCTCCTTATATTTGGAACAAACTCCCAGAAAGGCTCAGATCAGCTGAAACACTCAGTTTATTTGAATCCAGGTTGAAGACTCACCTATTCTTAGCTGCATTTGAATAAAACACCAAATCCACACTTTAAGCTTAAATTTTAAAACTTACATTTTAACTGCTGATTTTATCTACTGTTCTGATTTTATATACTGGTTTTTTTGTTTGTTTCTTGTTTTGTTTTTTTAAATCAATTTTAAATCATGCTTTTTATTTGTTTTTGTTTTTAATGTCTCTGTAAAGCACTTTGAATCACCTTGTTGTTGAATTGTGCTATATAAATAAACTTGCCTTGCCTACTCCATGTGGAATAGGTGGATAAGATAGGATAATTTTATATTTTTCTAAATTTTCTGTGCTGGAAAAAAGACCAATAGTTACCTTTTATTCATTTTAAGTTAGCTATTTTAGTGTAAAAAGACATCAACACAGGTTTTGCTCTTCTTTTCTACATCTACTCATACACAGACATTATGTTATAAAGTCTTAACTCTACAATGTTTTGACCATGCACTATTTGTGTATTGTAGTGTAATAAAACAGCTGGTTGGTGGAATCACAATGCTTTTTCCAATCAATTTGCTATCAAATTAGTTTTGTTGCATTATTTTACTGGAAGTGTGAGTGTGAACAAACTTTTTTATATTTTTATATTTTTTCTTTATAATTTCTATACAGTGAATCATCAGAATGTGTGTGTCACTGATGGATAAAACCAGAATTGTTTTTGTCAGAATCCTGTGAGTTCAGTGTGACTATTGCTGTGTTGCATGTGTATTCGTAAAATTCTACAGACAAATAAAAAAGAATGAATGGGTAATTCAAGCTTTTTTACATGAGACTTTCCATATAAATCTGTTTTCTAATACCTCTTAATGTGATATCAGTGCATACCCCTAAAGGCTTTACATCAGTCTGATATGACACATCCCACTTTGATTTCTCATTAGTCATGCGTTTTTCCCTCATGAGATCACTCTGACATCACCTCTGTCATTTAAGGCAACGCTTTCAAGCTCTGCTGCACCAACCACAATCTTTTCTCCCAACAGTACTCTTTGCAAATCCGCACCATGCTTCAAATTTGTGTGTAAAAGGAGTCAATGTCTGCTCATTTTAACACATAGAGTAAAGGATTAGGTCTCCTTACAGATGAGACGTTCATCAGCTAAATAAGGTCACAACAACTCAGCATCCCTAAAGCCACCTTAGAAAAGCTGTGAAAATAAATACCACTGAAGCAAGGATTTTCTGCTCCACATCAGTGACCACAGTTACTGTTCAGAGGGAAGTACAAGAGATACATGACCCAGCCCACTGTCAGGTAACGGCACGTAACTCTGGGTACACAGCACTAAATAATACAGTGTGAGGTGAGCCTATTGCATGACTCTATAAATATGGTGTGATCAAGCTAACTTACCTGTTTAATACGCAGAAGAAGGAGCAAGGAGAAACAGAGACCATTCAACCAAGGTCCAGTGGAGCAGAAGGGAGAGAGATTGGAAAAGGAAAAACAGGAAAAAACAGTCAGGCAGTGCAAAAACCTTAGGAAATAAATAATTAAAGACATTCTTTTCGCATTTGAGCTCGACAAGACCGCCCTATAATGCCATTTGGCCAGGAATATTGAAATGAAAGAAACACCTCTCAGTCTAAATTATTGAAGAGGTGGGTTATTGTCTTGTCAATGGAGAGGGCAAGAGACGAGGTGGAGCTATCTTGCCTCACCCAGGCAGGCCCTCTAAGCAGGGAATGTCGGCCACGGTATTAGAAGTGGAGGTGTGTGAGGATTTCAGACACTTTATTGGTCGAACACGTGCAAAATCTGTCAAAAATATTGCTTCATTATGACCTGCACAAGACCAAAGTGGGACCTCCAGCATGCAAAGCAGCTTGCTACAGTGGCATGTATCAAGTTAAACAGCCATTCATTATGCATGCTGGTTCCTGGAGAGCTGGAATTACCTTTCTATGTAAGGCTCTCTCCTGTGCAAATGAGAAACAGGCCAGTTGCATAAAAGTAATGACTTGGTTTGATGTTATTACTCTTTCATGAGCTAAGCTTAATCACATTTTTTCCCATCCCACTAGTTTTCATCTCCAGTGCAAACACCAACATGCACCCTTACCAATTGTGAAAAAGCTTTGCAATGTAAGCTGGTATGAAGTGGCTAAACTGGATCACGTGCATTTACTGCCTCTAGTTTGACACCGCAGTGGTACAGCTCAGGCCACCAGGAAACGTGGGCATGTCTGGGTGTCCTGTGGTCCCACAGAAGTGAAAGCAACTTCAACAGGATATATAAATGTTACTATTCAGTTTATTTATTAACTGTTTTGTATTTTACACACTTGCTATTTTAAGTTTTCAGAAAGTTAACCTCTCTTTAAGTATGTCAGATATAAATAAATTAATGCACTGGAAACCAGTTATTTCCAGTCATAGGTTTGACAGTCAGGCAAATGCAACTGCTGTATTATATAGCTTTCTTATATCAGTAATGTTTCAATTTAGTTTCGTTTCTTGCTGATTAGGTTTAGAGAAGAAAAAAAAGACCAAAAAACCAGAATTTTGGGTTATAATATGCTGTCTCACTATTACGATTACCCGGTGCTGTCAAAAGCACCTGGTGAGCATTACTGTTCTCCAGAAATTATAACGGACTGGAAGCATTTATCTGTGTTCAAAAGATCCAAAGTCTAGACTTTTCAAAGCTAAAAGTGAACTGGGCCAAAACTTACCATCTGACAAACTCCCACATGCAAGGCACACAAAACCACTAAACAGTACACAACAGGCCAAGTCTGCCTGTGCAAAGACAGATGACACTAGTTTAACAGCATACACCCAGCACAACCTCATAAACTCTGACACATCTCAGAAAAAGAACACACATATTCAACTTCTGACCAAGAACCTTGTCCTACAGCGCTCCAGGCTCCTGATCAATGAAAACATGTTAAGGGATGCCTTTTAGGAAAGTTAAAGCACAGTTGGTGATAGAAATCTAGGCCTTACTCTCTCAGCAACTATAATTTATAAAGCCCTGAAGCACATGGCCAGTTAAATGATCAGGAGAGACAGAATGTACATCTCTGTAAGTTATCTGAGTTTCTGTCTAAATCTGTGTGCCAACGCTTTGTTTTTGGCAAAAAAACAAAAACAAAAAAAACCCAGATATGACAGGGGACGCGTTTTCTCTGACTATGTCACCATTTCTTTAACTTGTTCTTTTGTGGAATATATTGCATTTGATGAAAAACTGAAAATCCACTCTGTAATAACCATATAATATACCCCAAAAGTACAGATGTTTTAAATTAGATAAAGCAGAACACATTAAATTTGTATTTCATTTATTAAATACTAATAATAAATACTAATAATTTAGATTCAAATTGCTTTTTCTTTCTAAGTCCAAAACACATGCATCTGAAAATCAGCACGTATCCGATCAAATCCTTGGAATTGAGGAAGAATAATCACTTTCGCTTTCATCTCAAACTATGACGTTTATTTTGACCTGTTCCTCTCACATGCTACATTCTGACTAACAAACACAGAGTCAATTTTATGGTCAGCTGTAAATACACATAGAATTGTTGATGAGGTCTGTCTTGCTTGCTGTCCAGCAGTGACATTTTCTATACTTTAGACTTTCAGGTTTTCCTGAGTCTGTTTACTACTCCTATACATGCATAACCACAAGAACCCCACTTTTCCACAAGTGATTATCAAGGACAACTTGTGCATTAACTCTGAGCAAATTCCAATGTGCCAGCACTATTCTAGACTCAGTTACTGGCAGAGTAAAATGTAAAATCCAATCCTCACCGATCTACCATATAAGCTTTGAAAAATTCATAAACTGGCTGTGAGTGGATTTCTTGTGACTGTTGCTAGTGTACTGTGCTTCAGAGTAATAGCGGCCGGTTCTGTCTGTGTGTGCATGTGTGTTTTCTGTCTGTGCATACAAAGACAAAGGGACTTGTTTACAGCATTTCATTACCACTGTCCCACCCACACTGATGGCCTCTTTAAATCCCTCATCTGCACTTCCAGCTCCTTTGCCAGTAGGGCAAACTTTGAGAGACCATCACATTAAGGGGGCAATGGGCATGGACAATATCTAATCATGATACTTGTGTGGGTGTATACACATCAAACCCATTTTTGCTTCTGCAGCGGTCCATCTTTTAGCTCTCAGTCAACCAGTCTGTCACTCAGCCATTCAATCAAGCAAACAACCAGCCAGTTAGAAAGAGTCTCTACCAATCATCCAGGAAGTCAGTCAGTCAGTCTGCCAGTCTGTCTGCTAGATGTTTTTTCCTGCCAGTCAGCTACCAAATCAACAAGTCAGACACTTAAACTGTCTTGTTTATGCTTGCCTGGTGAGATATACACACTTCAAGATGTGTCCCAAATGCCTGTCACAATACATTCAATCTTAAAGAATTGCAGAAGATTGGATGAAACGGAAAAAACAAAGGATAGAAATAAAGCAACATTATTTCCTGCATGCCTTCTTTCCCTAAAGTCATTCTTTGGAATGACTTTAGGACCATATCATAAAATCGCATTTCTGATTTTAAAGGTCAAGCAGGATACATATAAATATTGTAAACACATCAGCATCAGGGCCAGTAGGGACAGTACTCTGTCATCTTTATCCCAACTCACTCATGGCCTCACTGTGTGGACTTAAATGTGGAAAAAAAAAGTGAATGTGAAGATTATTTGGTCACAACTGTGAAAAACACTAACCTGTTAAGATAATTATTATTTATTACTACTGTAGTGAGGAAGTGGAAAAGATAAAAGGCTGCGCTTGTTTATTTTCTTTTAAAACTACACAAGCATTTTAAAATATTTTCTATACAACTCTGGTGTAATGAGCTACGCTGTGGATGAGGATGTCTAATCTGGTCTGTTTCATTGAATTTCCCCAGTGATGGACTCCAATCGGTCTAGGGTGCACCCCTTCTCTTGCTCATTGTGGCTCCATCACAAGTTTGGACCATCTCAAAGTCTCATTTTTGCTAACATCTTTGCAATTTGTATGGACAACTTTCACAAAATATCAATACAATGAATCAAAACCAGCACACAGAAGCTTTATCCTCGATACTGCCTTTCTGTCAGCTGCAAAAGAAAAACAAGAAAGCACATAGCCCTGAAAATAACGTTGTTTTTTCCCCTTCTTCTCCATCGGGCCTGATTTCCTGTTCCTCTCATCTCTTTTCTTCTTTCTCATCCATCTTGTCATGGCCCAGTAATGGCCTATGAAACATTAATTTCATTATTCCAGCAATATGGCTGTTAGCTAGACACTGAGTGCGTGGTGAGCAGGGAGGGACGGTGTAACAGATTAGTGGGACAGACAAATCAAACAGGCCGACAAGACTTGCACATCATCAGACTTTCCACACAAGGGTTTCCTCTAAGCAAAGTAAAACAAAATCCAGCTTTGCAGAGCTTGTTGCTGTTCTCAAATCAGAGTAATTGAACTCAAATAACTGTATCTTTCCATTTTGCCGGATACGCTTGGAAAAACAAAGAACTCTCATCCCACTGAGACGTACGTGCTTCTGGAGGCTTAATGGAAAAGTGAAATGATGACAGAGCAATGAAAGTGAATATTAAATGTAATTCTTGTGATTTTCCCTTTAAGCCTTTTTTTGATGAAACTTGATAAGAAACAAAACTGCTTATGTTATAGTTTCAATCGGGGCACATGAGTTGTTTTTTTGGATTTTTAGGCCTTGCTCTGAAAGTAGACTTCAAAGTTCTTTGTTTAGTGCAGCACAGAACAGAAAGATTGTGCCTTGGAGAGAAGAAAAAGGAGGAAGCACAAACAGTGCGTGCTAATTAGAGCTTACCTTACTATATAGGTGCCTGTTATCACGCACTCACAAGCACATACGATGGGGAATGCGGAAATGTAGGACTAAAGGTTTTTGTGTCTTATTCCTACAATATGGCTGCTATGAGCAGATTTTCCATGTGTTATTACATAATAACAACTCTAATATCAAGGTATAAAAATGATCAAAGCACAGTGTGTCATCATAACGCTTCACATTTGTTTTTTGTACATCTCGTGCAGCTGTCTTGTGGTTAATTAGGTGTTTGTGTCTACACCATGTGAAAGTGTTAATTAGGTTTTAGATATGAAAAGTGATGCTAAATTGAGAACTCTCTGATGAAAAACAGCCATGTGAGAAATGCACTGGACATATCCTAGCTCCTTTTTTCATCGTTTGCTCTCGACAATAGGACAAGATGAAGCACTGTCATTCTCTGTGATTATAGGTTTAACTGGATTTTCTAATTGGTTTTCTCAGTGCTCTCTGTAGCTACGCTTCAATACCTTAAATGGTAATATCCATTCCCTCTTTTAAGAACCAGTGAATTAGCACATCAGTCTCTGACAAGCTCTGCAGCTCATCAGCACCGCGCAAAACAAGTTGTCGTGCGTAAACCATCAACATGGCCCGTGCCAAATCAATGGTACTAACAACAAATCACACAAATCAATACAATCCCCACAGACATTCAATGACCACCTCACACACAACGACAGACATCATGTAAGAAAAGAACGTGGGAAACGATCAGCGCTATGGCATGATGGTGGATAAATAAAGACATTTGGAGGCATGTTAAAATACCCTTCAGGGATGCAGTGCTGATTATGGCATCGAGAAGATGTCTGGCTGCAGATCAGGCTGGACAACCCAGGGGCAAAAACATGCACTTTTTTACACCAGAAATATATTTTTAGCACTTGATGCATCCTGTAACTTTCACATTTTTAAATTACATTTGACATTTTTTGATACTTCATGTATTCTGTAAAAGTGTTCAGCATGTTAATTATAGCCTCAAGGTAGACAAATGAAGTATAGATTTAAATGTTAACCTGACTTTTAGCCTGACTAGCACTAGTACTTCTAATACTAGTACTTCAATAAATGCACATTTAGATTAAAGATATATGTATCTATGCTCTAAATATGGTATTTAAAAAAATGCTTTTAAATATGCAGTACATATTGTTCTACAGCCTTTTCTTCTAGTGTACAACATGTATGTGAAAAGGTCCTAAATGAAACTGGTAGACAAGCTTTTTTTTTACTATTTGTAGTGTATTTTTAAAGCATTTTCTTATCAATTAATGATATTATACATATCTACTATTTATCTTCACTCACAAATATTATGGATATCACCATTATTAACTATAGGCTGAAGATGAAGATTGGAAGATTGGCTGCCCACATTCAGGTCCAGACCAAAAAGGCTAGGCAGCGCCTGTATCACCTACGACAACTGAGGAAGTTCAGGGTCTCTCCAAAGATCCTCAGGATTTTCTATACAGGCGCTGTGGAGAGCATCCTCACACAGAACATGACATCGTGGTTTGGGAACAGCTGTGTGAAGGACCAAAAAGCTCTCCAGAGAGTGATCCGTACAGCAGAACGCTGCTGCAGGATTGCTCTCCCCCCGCTTCAGGACACCTACACCAGGAGATGCCGGACTAGAGCAGAGCAGATACTGAAGGACCCGTCCCATCCTGGCAACAAACTGTTCCAACTTCTGCAATCTGGTAGAAGGTTCCGCATCTTCCGGGCAAGGACAAGAGACTCAAGAGGAGCTTCTATCCCCAAGCCATCCGTGCCCTAAACACACACACCTGCCCTCTCACATCATCTATAATTGACTGAGTCAGGACTCTTCCAGACACTCTAAACCAAGGCACAATGTACATTTCAATTCCTTTAATTTTAAATATGTTTATATTGTCTATCCTGTAAAATAGTCAGATGTCTATTCATATTAATGTACAGAATTCACCTGCTTGCTGCTACTACTGCACATTCACCCAGTGTATATACTATATGTATGTATATATATGTATGTATATATATATATATGTATATATATATATATATATATATATATATATATATATATATATATATATATATATAAAATGTTCTTCCTCTACACCCCCCCCCCAATTTTTGCACATGTCGAGGAGCGTGTCAGGCTACATTTCACTGTGTGTTATACTTGTATAACTATGCATGTGACTAATAAAGAACCTTGAACCTTGAACCTTGAATAGTAACAATGGAGGTAAAGGATAAGACAAAAACACTTTCTAAAATTTAAAATTCAAACTCAGAATAGAATAGAAATGTTATTAATAAAAAGCTCTGTCCACCAAACTGAGGGCAAACTTTTGTTTTGCCCTCGCAGACCCCAGATCTGAAAACTGGCATTGTCAAAACAGTATTTCACATACATGACACATCACCACATACTCCCTAAATCTAAAAGCTACAGTATATTTGTTGTACTATATGAAAAAAAAGTGACTTGCAAATGTCTATGTCTATTCTAATTGCAGGAGAGATTGAGGTTCCAGTTGTATTAGCTGTAGGATCACTGTGAAGCACGGGGTCAAACAAGCAGCAAGGCTGACTCAACTTGGTGATACTGGAAAAATTTTAGAGCGAACGGGAACAGATTACACAGGATTACAACACAACAGAGTCAACAAAAGCCCATTTAAGATTATACAACATTATATTAAACAAGTGTAACTCAGCTGTCATCTATCTGCATGTTGCAGAGTCTCTCCAAAACACACACACTCAGCAAATCATCCATGTTATTAACCAAGACTTCTTTCTCCTTTGTCTTTATTCCTCTCGTTATATTTTTCTCATCTCCTTTTTGTTGTATTACTCATGTATAGAACATTCCAATAACATACAGGAGAAAAAGCCGGGGCCTTGGCTATGTTCAATTCCTACTCGATATGGCTGTGGATGCCCTTTCACTTGTTTCTCTGATCATATATCACAGTCAGCCAGGCCATGCAACAAGCCAGAACCCTGCATTTGAAAACACATTACTTTTTAAGACCCCCTGAGAAATTGTGAGAGGAGGAAGAGTAATAGAGCTTTCCCACTCTCTCTTGTAAAGCACCTGCTGTGCACATATGAGATGGTGTGTCACCGTGTACTTGCGTGTGTGTCTAAATGCATTTGTGTGCCCATCAATGCTTGTGTGTTTGGGGATATTTGGATTCGAGGCTGAGACAGGCAACTGAATAGAGTCAGAATGATGTGTGTTTGTCTTTACTTTTTCTATTTAGTTTAATACTATATAATCCCAGTTTTGTGATTTCAGCTTTTGAAGTTTTGAATTGTAAACAGAAACCCATTCAGTTGTGGATTGACTGCTGTGGATCATTAAATGAAAAGAGATTAACGTTTTCCATTAGTAAAATATCTTTTAGTCTTTTTTCCCCCAACTTCGTGATGTGTGCAATTCATAAAGACCTTAATAAATTTAAATTATAACTATAATGTCAAGACTTAACCTGATGAACTGATTGAAGTTAGTGCCCTACTGAGTGTTCACACAACTTATCAAATTAAGCCAATCGGCATAATTAAATCATGTATAGCTCTTTTTTAACTTCTTCAAAGAATAACATATTTACATTAGTATACTATATTATAGTATAAATTAGAAATGCTTTGAAGTGGGAGGCACAGTGTTGCAGCACTGGTGCCTCACAACAAGAAGGTCCCACGTTCAAATCCACCAGTATACACATTCTCCCTGTGCTTGTGTGGGTTCCCAAAGCCGTTACTGTAACTGGTGCCATGAGTGTGAATGTGAGCATGTATGGCTGTCTCTCCATGGAGACCTGTCCAGGATGTGCTTTGTCTCTTGCTCTATGAGAAATGGGATAGGCTCTGACCTCCACTGTATCTTCTTGTACTTTAAAGATACAGTTTGTAAGATCTCACTTCTACAGTCAGTAGATTTCACTCAACTGAATTTTGTTTACGTGATCACTGTAGGCCGCTATTCATCTGAGTGAGATTGTGAGTCTGCTGTTTAACTCAGGAGACGTCTATTCATTTGGGAATGAATAGACGAATAGACTTGTGATGTAAGTCGGTGTGACATTGTTAGACTCAGACATTTACAGTAGCAAATAAACTCTTATACAACGTAAGACTGCATTCAAACTGTTTGTCAGAGGAAAAGTGTGATTTTTTAGGACACATTCTGAGTTTAGCTGGCATAATGTTAGCTTATAAAAATCTATTGTTGTTGTTTCGCCAGGAGGGCCACTTGTCAAATTTGCGTCCAATAAGTTATTGAGGCAATACTGGAATTAAATAACCATGTTTATGCCAGTTTTCATGTTCTAGCCCTGACTTTAAAACCAGTGCCTGCTGGTATTTATGAGAATGCATCAATTTGTAAGAAGAGGTAATAACACACTAATCAGTTTATATTTATGAGCACTATACTCTTTTGTTCTATTAAATGACTTCAAACATAACTATAAAAGAACTTTGTATATATTCCTGCTGTCTTACTATTTATATTTTACTCCTGTACAGTTGGCTTGGAGCGCACATTATTTCATTGTACATGTACAATGACAATAAAGGGCTATTCTATTCTACTGTATTCTATTCTATAAGATTACGTACTTTAACTTTACAACATGAGATTCAGTCAATTTAGGAGTTTCAGAACTTCAACACTTTGCTCAAGTTCTGTTAGAAAAAGAAAGAAAAAAAGCACCAAAACCAAGCCTGAGAGTTACCTCTACTGCAGAGGATAAGTTCAGCCTCAGAGAAAGACAATCAGTGACACGTCAGATTACAGCCCACACCAGTAGTTCCAGTTTCCAGTTTCAGCAGATACCTCCGACCACATCTACTCTGGACTTCATGGTAAAGTTATTGCAAAAGAACTATTTCTGAGTAAGACCTGTATGAGCAGTTATGTGGTCTCACGAGCGTCCAAAGATGGTAATGAAGCTCCAATAAATAAACAAAATTTAAAAAATAATCAACAGATTAATGGAACATGCATTTCAACATGTTATTCCCAAAATATTTGTTTGTTTGTTTTTAAATCCAATTACTTCTGTCACCAAATCTTTGTTTAATCAGGCCGTCTTAAGATTAAAATATTTTATAAGAGAGACCTGAGAACAAGAAACAAAATAATAAGAAAACGATCATCAGTTGGGAACAATGCCACAAACAAGGACTGATTAAAAGCTGATTAAAAACAGTTACAAGAATAATGATAATAAATAAAATGCCTGAAAGAAAAAGAAATCCAACATCACCAATGAAAAGTATTCTGAGAAGAGTTTTAAACTGAATTTCTCTGAAATGCATATTACCCAAAACTGTATCTGTTAGGGTTCGTACTCACATGGGGGATTTCTGAAGTTAAACAAATATTAGATATGAATTTTAGTTGCAAAAAAGACTGTGAGGTAGACTGAAGGCAAAACCAATAGAGCTTCATCACTTGCAATATTTTGGCTTTTATTGAACATTTTTAAGAAAGTGGAAAAGGTGAGTTTACATCCTATTAAACTTTTAACTACTCACTGGAAAGGGAGTACATCTTATGAAAAATATTGCTTCCCCAATGGTCGATGCAATGCAGGTTAATGCTTGTAAAAATGTGGCACATCTACATCACATACAGTAGCTCAGCAGGGGATTGCTTCACTTCAGCTTCAATATGTACACGCTAGCTAATATTCTGCAAATATGAGACTACATGCACACTCTTGACCTCACCACACTGGTCGAAAGATAATCCCAAGATCCCCCAGTACAAACTCTGTTATGATAAAACTGAATGTATTTGAGAGATAAAGGTGATTTTTATTCTGCCCGAGTTTTACACTCGGAAGGAAAAGCACTGATCTTCCAATGAAGCACCTGAGCTGCACCAGCAGTTCTTTTTGCCACCAGATCTGAGACGCTCTACAGGGTATATCTGTCTCTCGAGTGCATTCTTTCACATAAAAAAAAAATCCCCCCTTCTCCCCGTGTCCATCGCCCCCTCCCTTCCATTATTCCTGCAAGGGACATAAGATAAAAATCTTTACTGTGGCTGCAGGAAACACAGACGTTATGAAGAGACAGAGTACAGCAGACAAATGAAGATGTCTGGAGGGATGATTTGATGAATTGAAAGGCAGGGAGGGAGGACAGACAGTTAGCAGATACATTGTCGTCCATTGATCATATCTTTGCTTTAAATGTTTTGTTTTAGCTTCTAGGGAAATGTAACACATCCAGCTGTGTCTGCAAACATCAAAAAAGCTTGGCGACAAACCCTGGCGCACAGTAAATAAATATTTCATTCGCTGTTTTTAACATGAATAATTTTGGAGGATTGAACAAAAACTTATTTTATTCAGCAAAATATTTGTCACGGCTTTTAAAGTTAAGTGGACCAATTTTTGAAACAAAGGACACAGACCAACAGGTGAACTGAAACAAAGCCAAGAAGGGAGGAGGCAATTGTGCAGCAAGCCACCCAAGGAAATAACCTTCAAAATAAAAGAGAGACACAGAATAACCTCAGACCGACAAACAGGAAGACACGGAAGGTGTCGACAAAGGGAAATACTGTAGCAACTCAAGGAAACAGGAAACTGACAATTAACTTCTTTCACAGATAGATAGTGTCTCACTGAAATGAAGGGTAAGCTAGCGACCAAGTAACAAAGTAGAGCATTCAGTAAAAAAGAGAGAAAGAAACCTGCCTGCAAAACATGTTGGATATTAATAGCTTCAACTTTGATAGTCAAAAACTATTATAGTAAACGCAGTTTAGAACGTGTTTAATTTCTATAAAAACATTACATTATTGATTAGATTAAAAAAATAGTTCTAATGACATGAAATAAAATGACAATAAATTCCACTGTGGTTCATCAAGTAAGCAAAGAGCTAATGGCTAGTAACACCATCAGTGAAGTAAATACATCTATCACTTATGATTACGAACATAATGAGTTTTCTGAAGTCTGCTTTAGACTTAAGAGAGGCCAGACGCAGTTGCTGGAGGAATTTAAGAAAGGACAGTGGAAGGAAAAAGCAGAGAGAAGTCCAGAGGAAATGTCACAAGCCCCTGCGGAGGCATACGCATGGTGCCAGTATGATCCTACACACATGCACAGACTCACACACACTTTAGTACTGCAGTGATGATGGGAACCTGAAAGGTTAATTAGTCACCATGGGGAGAAACTCAAAGGATGTCAGCTCAGCTCCTCTCCCTCATCAGTCTCTTGCTGTCTACAGGTCTCAGCTCCCTGCTGTGTTTTTTGATTTCAGGCTGAAGGAAAAGACCACTTGAAATCTAAATTAAGAAGATGAATAAAAACAATGGGTTTAGCTCGTTATGGAGACAGAAGCCAAACTGATGGAAGACTGAAAATATTTATGGACAGACTGAAATCTGTCCTCGATATGGTTATTCCATCAAGTGTTGGATAGACTCACAGTATGGGACCTGTTCTGATGTTTATATATTTATCTGCATAACAGGTTTTATTAATGATGTATATTTGTAGTTACTGAGCCCAATCTATTAGTCAATACTAAAGTAGAATACAAGTTTCTTATTAATCTCTGAGGTTGATTTCCCTGGTTTGAGAATCAGAATCAGAATCAGAATTAGAAAGGGTTTTATTGCCAAATGTTGAGCAGGTTTACAACATTAGGAAATTGCTGCGGTGCTTCAGTGCAAACATACTGTTATAAATTGCGCTTAAATAGACATGAAAAAATAAAAGTAAGAATAAGAATTAAAAGTGCTACGTAGAAAGATATATGCATGAGTGCAGGTGGTGATCAGTGCCAAAACATGGAATGATGCAGTGAACACAGCGTAGGGTCATGTGTTAGTGGTGGGAACAGTCGTACGTTTATTGTTCATGTGTCCAACAGCAGAGGGGAAGAAACTGTTCTTATGGCGAGAGGTTCTGGTGCGAATGGACCGGAGCCTCCTGCCTGAGGGGAGCAGGTCAAACAGACTGTGTCCAGGGTGAGAAGGGTCAGCTGAGATCCGAGCTGCACGCCGCAGTGTCCTGGAGGTGTACAGGTCCTGCAGAGATGGGAGTCTGCAGCCAATCACCTTCTCAGCAGAGCGCACAACACGCTGCAGTCTCTGTTTGTCCCTGATAGTGGCTCCAGCGTACCACACGGTGATGGAGGAGGTGAGGATGGACTCGATGATTGCAGTGTAGAATTGCATCATCGTCCGTGTTGGCAGGTTGAATTTCTTCAGCTGCCTCAGGAAGTACATCCTCTGCTGGGCTTTCTTGATGACGGAGGTGATGGTGGGCTCCCACTTCAGGTCCTGAGTGATGGTGGTACCCAGGAAGCGGAATGAGTCCACAGAGGTGATGGGGGTGTCAGTCAGGATGATGGGGGGGAGTGGGGCTGTGTGCTTCCTGAAGTCCACAATAATTTCCACTGTCTTCTGGGCATTCAGCACCAGGTTGTTGTGGCTGCACCAGGACACCAGACGTTCAACCTCCCTCCTGTAGGCAGACTCGTCCCCGTCCGAGATGAGCCCAATAACGGTGGTGTCATCTGCAAACTTGATTAGCTTGACAGACTGGTGGGTGGAGGTGCAGCAGTTGGTGTACAGGGAGAAGAGCAGAGGAGAAAGAACACAGCCCTGAGGGGAGCCGGTGCTGATGGTCCGAGAGTCCGAGACATTCTTTCCCAGCCTCACATGCTGCTTCCTGTCCGTCAGGAAGTCAGTGATCCACCGGCAGATGGGATCAGGCACATTCATCTGGGAAAGCTTGTCTCGGAGATGGTCTGGAAGGATGGTGTTGAAGGCAGAGCTGAAGTCCACAAACAGGATCCTGGCGTAGGTTCCTGGGGAGTCCAGATGCTGCAGGATGAAGTGTAGGGCCATGTTGATGGCGTCATCTACAGACCTGTTGGCTCTGTATGCAAACTGCAGGGGATCCAGGAGGGGGGCCGTGAGGGTCTTGAGATGGGAGAGAACCAGGCGCTCAAATGACTTCATGACCACAGATGTCAGAGCCACGGGTCTGTAGTCGTTTAGTCCAGTGATCCTAGGTTTCTTGGGGACAGGGATTATGGTAGAGGACTTGAAGCAGGCAGGCACATGACATGCCTGCAGTGAGGAGTTGAAAATGGCAGAAAACACTGGGGCAAGCTCGTTTGCACAGTGTCTGAGGGTGGCAGGAGACACATCGTCTGGGCCGGGAGCTTTTCGAGCATTCAGACTCTTAAACTGCTTCCTCACATCTGCTTCATGAATATGAAGAGTTGTGGTGGGAGGAGGTGGTGTGAAATCCTCTTTTGTGTGGGGTGAGGAGGGGGGTGTTGTAGGTGAACAGTTTGAAGGTGGTGATGGCTCTATGGAGGGGGGAGAGGTGGGGGAATTAGTGTCCAAAGTGCCTCTATTGTTGGGGCCGTTGGAGGTGTGAAGGCTGCCTGATGGCTCGTCAAAACGGCAGTAGAAGTGGTTGAGGGTGTTGGCCAAGAGCAAGTCATCAGTGGAGTGGGGGGGTTTTAGGCTTGTAGTTTGTGATATTCCTAAAACCTTTCCACAAATACCTTTGAGGGGTATTTCCCAGAAATGTCTTAAAGTCAGAAGAAGACCTGAAAGAAGTTGTCTAGCTTGAGGTACTTTCATCCTATCATATAATCAGTGGGTCTACCAAGTAATCCATGGAAGTTAAATGAAACCTCCTTGGGGTCAGGTTTAAGTGTCAGTTTATTCCTTGAGTAACTTACCTTAAGAAAACCCCTTTTTATCTGATTATCCGAATTAGTTTGTCTCAGTGACAAAAGGTACAAAATAGTGTTACAGTTATCATAGCAGCAAAAATAAGGTCTTTGATGAACATGATTAAAAAATGAGAGCTGAAAAGAGTCATGATGTTCTTACAATACAAAAACCAGAACTAAGTTTAAGGAGGTTTTAAAAAAACACTGAACTGAATGAAAGACGTCAGATTATGATGAAGACGTTTAGCTCTTCAACTGATTGATGTGTGCATTCACAAGACAGTGGAGCATGCATCACTTAGATGGATGCGATAACTTTGCTGGACACACACACACACACACACACACACACACACACACACACACACACACACACACACACACACACACACACACACACACACACACACACACACACCTGGATGTCTCCACAGTCAACACAACTCGAACAGAAACTAACACACCATGATCTGTGTAGTTTTGATTGATGATGATAAACATTTCTGGGTATTTTAACATTCCCAATCTTTTATTTATTTTAGTAATGGTAACACGGTGAGAAATCATTTAAAAGGCAACAAACCTTATATTATAAACTCATAATTGGCAAGGAATATATATCTTAAACATTTAAAGATACATCCAACTAGTATATATTCATTGTTAACTTTAAAACAGTTATCACACCTTTAAAATTTTCATTGTGAATGCATCATCATCATTAATATTATTATAACTGTCAACAATTCACTCACATGTTGAATTCAACGTTCACTTCCTCTCCTGTGTTAAAGTGTACCTGTAGCTTCTGTTGCAAGTTGCACTAGGAGCTAAATGAGAAAGCAAATGTGGCATCTTCTCACTCTTTTGTACAGTTAGCAGAAGGAAACTTAATATGAATCATTAGTTTTGATTAAAACATGGAAAATGCCACCAACTGTTCCGAAGAATCATCCAGACAACTAAAGAAGTATTAGTCAGCATTACAAGAGTTCCCAGAAATCCCTTTAAAACCAAAACCAGGCAGGATGTCAAATAGCCGGGTCTCAATACGTCAGCTGAATCATAGGACAGACTCTAAGCCATCAGGAGGCATCTATTGATTTGTCTCTGTCATTTCATGCTGTACTGTTTTGACTAACTATGGTGATGACAAACAAAACACGCCTAGTACACCATGCCATTTGTACTCACTTGGATATTGTTAAGTTGAGGCTGCCGCTGCAGTGCTACCATGTGGTGATGATGATGATGATGATGTAATCCTCCTACCATGGTAAAGATCCTAATCGATCATCTATTGGCAATGTTTGCCTCAATTTTAACACATTACGTCTGAATTAGAATTTGTAGTAATTTCACGTATGCATGCAATATCAGTTTGTTTTCAAGCAGTTGTCATATTCACATTGTCTGCTCTGTTTTTTGAAAGAAAAAAAAGAAAGGAAAAACAACTTCCTTTGGTCCACTAGCTCCTACTCAAGTGCACTGCCCCAAGGGATTAGTACAGGGATGCAGGGTTTCCCATTTGTCTTATCTTGCACTTCTCACAAGACTGGAGTTGGTTTCAGTGAAATAAAACACTGCAACAAATCACCCCGACTGAATTTTAAATAACAGGAAATCTTTACTCATACTGTGCATGCATAGAAGCTTCAATGGGAGCTTTTTCTTTACTCTGTTGCTAGCCGAAGCCAACAGTGTTGGTCTGACTGTGCACTGCTGAAAATAGAACCACAGTACTGGAATACATTTCTCAGCCTCTTCCTCTGTCTCTCACCCTTCTGGAGACTAACTGCACTGTTAGAACGAGGATCACATGTTCCTCTGTGGACATGCAGGCAAAGAAACAGGATAAAAATGAGTTACATAGGCACAGACTGCAACAGTTTGATTTTTTAATGAGCAGAGCAGCGTATTTTGGGATTAGGCCCTAAGTGACACCACACTACAGCCTTTTTCTCCAACTTATTCCATGAATGCCTTTATGGTGAGTTTGCAACTGCAAACAACACTTATCTCTACTTTCTCTTTCTTTTACTTTTTCCCCGTAATTGTTAAACAAACTAACGTAACAGTACTCAGCTCTGCCTTAGATTATCAGAGCAGACAGAGCGTCTGAATTCAGCCACAAGGCCATTACAGTTTTTTACAGTCGCTAACAAGCGTTTGTCCAAACAGTTGTCACATTTGCAAAACTCTAAACACAATTAGCACAGGATCGGTCTGTTGTGGCCATACCATTCACACATTTCATGTCGTGTTCACCCAATATGCAGTCAGTGAACACATTTCCACAATGCTTACATTTTCTTAACAGACAAGTTATACCTCCCAACAAAACTATGGACTGTTCTTGTAGTATCTACGAATGTTAACACACAACATCCCACAATAGCAAAAACAATATTCCAAACCTTAGATACAGTATAAAAACCTCTGCTTCTGCAATGATATCAGTACAAAAACAATATCAATATCAAAAATATATCTCAGCTGATAATAAACAAACAATTGAATAATTGACACACAGCTGATTTATGTTGGGTAAATTGGGCCAACCACAGCTTCTTCCATTCTGGCTTAGACTCAGTGGGGTTTATAAGGCAAGACCTTGAGGAGTGATGTTTTTGGAAACAAGAAAAAGACAAACACTGTAATGTCTGGTCGAGGAAGAGTAAGAGCAAGGGGCCCAGGGAGAAGAGCAGGCCCAAGGAGAGGGCAAGGTAGAGGTGTAAGAATGCGTGGTGGTGGCATTCCAAGGGCTGCAAGAACAGTAGTCAGTGATGAAATCCGTGCCACTATCATTGACCATGTAATCAACCATGGTCTTTCACTAAGAGAGGCTGGTGAAAGAGTGCAGCCCAATTTGAGGCGGTCAACGGTTGCCTCCATTATACGCATCTTTCAACAAACCAACAGGTAAGTATTGCATTTTACATGGATTGTTTCTATTCTCACTTGACATGTCAATATGGTCATACAGTAATGCATATGTTGAATTTTTTGTCTTTCTAAAGAATGCAACGTCTTCCACCCTCTGGGGGAAGAGGAAAGCTCCTCAGTAATGATCAGGAGCTTGCCATTGTAGAAATGGTTACTGCAAATAATGCAATAAAACTGCGTGAAATTCAAACTAGAATTGTGGCGGACCATGAGATATTTGACAATATCGATAGAATCAGCCTCACAACCATTACGCGGACATTGTCCAAACACAGAGTGCGGATGAAGCAGATCTACACTGTTCCCTTTGAGAGGAACAGTGAGGGGGTCAAGGAGCTACGACGACAATATGTCCAGGTATAGTGTATATTCAATCCAATGTCCAGTTCTATAAGCTTTGCACTTTGCAAGTAGGTAACCTACACAATACTAGGTTACAGTACAGTATGGTATACAGTAATAACATGACTTACATAAACTTTGTTTCAGAGAGTTATGGAATTGGAGGCCAACCAAGCCCCTCATGAATTCATATACATCGATGAGGCAGGATTCAATCTGGCCAAAAGGCGTCGACGTGGACGAAATGTAATTGGAAAAAGGGCCACAGTTGATGTGCCAGGACAGAGAGGGGCAAACATTACCATGTGTGCAGCAATTGCAAATGCAGGATTACTCCTTCACAGATGTCAGGTTGGACCCTATAATACAGAGCGCTTGCTTGCCTTTCTCAATGATCTCCACCAGCGCCTGGTTCCAGAGCAGGGTCAGGAGGGTGAAAACATGAGGACCTTTGTAATTACCTGGGACAATGTGGCTTTCCATCACTCGCAAGCAATAACAACATGGTTTGAAGTCCACCCAAGACTGGTAAGTCTCTTCCTTCCACCCTATTCACCTTTCCTCAACCCCATAGAGGAGTTTTTTTCTGCATGGAGGTGGAAGGTTTATGACCATCAGCCACATGACCAGATGTCCCTCCTTGAAGCCATGGATGCTGGCTCCAGGGACATCACAGTTGACGATTGCCAAGGGTGGATCCGACATACCAGGCGGTTTTATCCCAGGTGCATCGACTTGGGTAACATCAGATGTGATGTTGATGAAAACATGTGGCCTAACCCTGAAGATCGCAGGGATTAGATGCAAATTTTTTGTCTTTTTTTAGCCCCCCTCCCCCTCCCCCCTTTTTATCTTGGCTTTTTGCTGTTGTTTTTTTGTTCAGAATGCTCTTGTGTGTTTCATGGATATTTTGTTCACTGTAAGCAATACTGTAAAACTTTCTCTGTCCTATCATACCGTGTTTCTACTGTACCTCCTGTGGTAAACAGTAAAGAAACAAAAACTTGTTTGCTTTTTACTGGAATGCTTTTGAATGTGAACATTACTGTACATGTGGACATACAGTTACCAACCAAGACATTTCTGGTGTCAATATGGTGGATTGCATGTTTCGCATGCAAATACCTGTGACACTGAAACATAAAAGTCTATGCAGTTTTTGTAATGTCAATAATAGCCAGTATTTTGAAACCTGGTGTACTTTGATTGACTGCATGTACCTTGTGAAGTGAAAACAAGTGTTATTCTTTGACAGACTAATTTCATTTTGAGTCAGATTTATAGTGTTTTTGTACAGTTAGTGTGTGCAGAGAAAGATGTGTTCTAATTTTGAAATGAGGAGTTAGTATATATTTAACAAAGTGTATTTTTGGGAAGGATATTATCCATTTGGCCAATTGTGTTTTGTAGGTGTGGGTCTGTGTTAAGAGTTTAGAAAAAGGATCTGAAGTATGGGTAGGCGCTTGTTAGCGACTGTAAAAAACTGTAATCTGCGACTGGGTCTGAGAGATGAGGGAGGTTTCAGCAGCAACCCACAGGGAATTATCTGCCACAGAGACCTACTGCTGGGCTCAGACCATTGCATGAGATACTAACTCACCATTGACCACCTAGGGCAGTAACTCTGTGCTGTGGAGAAAAGCTCCACTAATGAAACACACAATCTCTACATAAACATCAATATTGAACCCCTGTTATTTGGAGTTTTTATTTATTCACAAAAAGAACATGACATAAACAATGTATTGATAAACAAGTCTGAGCCCTTTTGCACTAAACCAAGAATACTTTTGTAGTACAGATTTAGAATGAAGTTGGGATTTCTACGTGTTTGTGTTCTTTGAGACCACAGTTCTTAGATTTGACTTTCTTCTTTACGACAGACATTCAGATTTCGAGAAACCACCATAAACATTATTTGCTGTACAGGGTAATTAAGTGTATGTTTGCTAATGTTTTACTTTTTTACTTGTGTGCAGTCGACTGAATTTCATTGTTCAGATTAGGGAGACACACACCCTCTCTGCGTTTCCCTTTTGATAAAGCTCATGGTTAGGGCTGGATCAGATGACCCCTTCCGGTTGTGGCAGATTGCCGCCCCTCCCTGAGCTGGGCTCTGCAGGTTTCTTCCTGTTAAAAGGGAGTTTTTCCTTTCCACTGTTGCCAAAGGGCTTGCTCGTAGGGCCATATGATTGTTGGGGCTTTCTCTGCTTATTGCAGGGTCTTAACTTGCGCTTTAAGAAAACTGTTGTTGTGATTTGGCGCTATACAAATAAAACTCGATTGAATTGAATAGAAAATTTATGTGAATTTATCTGTAAAATACAAAACACACAAATTTGTCTTCACTTCCTTTAAAATACTTCCAAAATATATTACTTTAATAATGTCTTATTTGAGCTTAAAAAGGGAAAGAAAATCCCTGTTAAGGATTCCCTTAAAACTCTGGTTTAACATTTGATCTTTAAACTGTCATGCCAGGTGGTTTAATTCGGTTGACGTTTTCTTTTAGACTGACAGGGAAGTGACAGCTCCTTAAAGAAAGATTAAATACTTGACCCATTAGACTTTAATGATAAATGTTTTTGTCCTTTCACGCTGGGCCTGAGAGAGGTATCTCCTCTGCTGTTCCTACTGAACCATTAGGCATCTCTCATTTGAAGGCAAAGATCATTTTTCTTGATGATGGTCTTTTTTTTCTGTTTTCTTGTCCTCTAAACTTAGCTGACATTGTATAAGGAATGTGCACATTTGATGGATGTAGTCATCACTGTCCCTATGTGTACACTTAAAGCTAGGTTACTAGGAAAATAATGTTAAGGCAGAAAAGACTGACATAGTATTTCACTTCAGTGTGATAAACGAGTTGCAGCTAGGAATGTGAATAGATATAAATTTAGCAATTCCAATTTCATTATCTATATCACCTATTGATTCAATTCCTTATCGATTCTGTTACTGGTTCTCATTGAGCTCTAATTGGTTCCACCATCCACCTCCACCTCCACCACCATCACTAAGCAGCATATCAAGGACATTACATTTGTGCAGATTAATTATATGCTGTGTGGTCACCTGTTTGTGCATGTTGAAGTTATTTCCCCTCTTTGTTGTGATCAGTGTTAGGGTTATTACTCAAAAAATGTATTACTCCATTACTTTTTCTCAATAAAATGTCCTCAAATATAATGTCTCACAATTACTATTTAACAATATAAACCTATGGGCTACAATCGTGCACACTAACATAAGTCCCTATCCTAATGGAGACACATGATGTTCTCTGAGTATTTAGTCATGAACACAAAGCAAAGAAACAAAGCACAAACAAGCACAAAGAGACTTTAACCCTTACACACATGATTGACTGGACCCTACACTCTTCCATAAGTGGGTCGAAAAATGACCTGTGTTAAAATTAATGCCTTTGTATTTTGTACTACATTTTGGTCTGCACAAGAATGATTTTATGTTTGAAATATTTAGTATTTCTTAGCTTTTTGACATTTTTAAAACAGAGAGAGTGTGTGTATGCATGTGTGTGCAACTGTCCACACAACTCCTCTCTCTGGCTGTTGTCACCATACACCTTCCCACTGCTTCAGTGATCGTGGTTTGCAGTTGGGGGCAACCTTGCATTTGACTTCTCATACATGGTATGGAAAGCACCTTTGAGAGCTCAGTGAGGAAGACCCATCATGCACTGATGATGCCATTCTTTAATTCACGGTGCTCATTCGCATTCAGGGGCCAATGTCAAGTTGTACCACAACACCAGCTTAGTTTAGGCAAGCATCACAAACTTCATCTATGCAAAGAACTTGTGCTGCTCCCATCCTTGTGCTAACAAAAATAAACTCACAAGATCTTTAGGCCATACTTGATTGACATGTACTGTACAAATATGAACCTGAATGGCACAAGCTGTTCATCTACAATGACACAGTCACTGGGGATGCATCGCTGACTGAATGCTGAATATTGTTAAAGGGTGGAAGTCTTTGTGGACCAAATATAAACTATATATTCCTGACAGTCACCGTTGATAAAAAATCAGTGGTTCCCATGACATTCCCTATAGGTAATGAATGCAGGTCATTTTTGACACACTTAGAGTAGTTTGGGGTAGTAATACAAAAAACAAAATTTTGTAAAAGGTATAAAGTGTAAGTGAAAAATGTAAATGGCATGGTAACAAATACGTGTATTTTTGAGGAATAGCTGGAGCATGAAATGATAAAAACTTATCATTATTTAGATATTGCAAGAAAACAAGATATGCATCCTAAGGTTCAAGCGTTCGCCACAGTGATTCTACTTTAGAAACATTAACAGGCACATAGGGTGCAGCTCAAATGCTCATTAGTTTGTTAAGTTCAGGACTGGCGGCTGGGCTGCATGCATTTAGCTTTAAAATGGCTCTGGTTCTTGGCTAGCTTAGCGTTAGCATGCTGTCTGTGCAGATGTTTGCAAAGAGCAGTTGTGTTAGCAGCACCTGTATGCAGGTCCACCTCAGCATCGTGCTCTTGTCCTTTTGTGCAATAACAATAAAAGTAAAATCCATCTCCATGCTGTAGAGGGCGCCACTAATTTCCTCCTCCAGCACACAAACTGAAATCAGCTGATTGAAGCGCAAGCTTGAACCGATAAGTGCATTCTACAGGCGAGCAGATTAACACTTTCAAGAACTGAACTATAGGGAACCAGTTCCCCACATGCAGCTTGCTCTGTAATCAGACTGCAAGTACCTCTTTCATGTTGTGGAACCATATTTGGCATGTATTTTAAGGAAATTACTGAGGGACAGTACAGCTTGAGGATGGTTCCTCCATACTGTGCAAGCATGTGTCAGAATTTATACTGTAAACAGACTACGGTTCAGCTGCTGAAACTGACTAAGTCCTATTCATTTCTCTTTTACTCAGACTTTGGATTGAATTGCATTGGGCACAGCTGGGAGTAATGCTTTTTTTTCTTTCCTTCTTCCTGGTTCATCTGTACTACCGCTACGATGAAACTTTAAATGGTGCTTATCATGCACACGTGTCACACAAGCAAATGCAGATGCTCAAAATCCAATCCTGCAGTATATCTGGTCTTCCAGAGAAGCATTATAATAAAGTTACATTGGTCTTTAAAATAAAACTATTAAAGAGTAATGCTAAAAAGATATTCGGTATGGCATGATCGCAAGTTATCATGCTGTATGCTTCTGAATCTAATACATTTACCAGCCTTTAATGATAACAATCTTTGTTGAAGATAAAAATATGAAACCTTACTACTAATCAAAAATATATTGGATAATATCTGCATGCACCACAACACACATTTAGCTGTAAATTGTGTAAGATATATAGAACAACTGTGAAACCTTTTAAATAATCCTAAAGTTATATTTTATTTGGAAAACAAATTTGGCTTCCATAGGTTTTATTGGTCCTTTGAAATTCTGTTAGAAGTCTTAGACAAGAACCATGTTTGGGGATTTGACGGATGAAGCAAAATTAAAAAACAAAACAAAACAACACTGCCAACATTGAGGCAATTTTTTTACTTCAGTTTTGCATTTCAGTGATTTGAGATCATTTCCCTCCCCAGCATGCTGATCCCTGGTACCTATTCACATAACCAGTGAACGCTGTCTAGGCAGAGAACTTATGCTGCATCATTTGGCTGTTTGTCTTTGTCAAAGCAAAAACGTGAAAAATGTGTTGCTATGAAAAAGCAATTTATAATTATTTTTTTTCGGTGGGGTTCCTGGAGAAACACTCTGATGGAGGAGACAGGACAATGATAATTGGATCAACAGAAATGTGTGACACATTCAACACTCCATCTTTTTTTCTCTAATGCAGAAACACACACAATGCTCTGGGTCTGTGCTTCTTGCACAGGTTTTGTTAGGAATCCATTGTGGTCTCATGCACAATTCACCTGTATTTTTGACAGCCTTAATGAGCCATGCCAACCTCATGGTCAGCATACCTACCTACGTGTTTTCTTTTCTCTGCTGCACCTCTCTACATTGCACGCAGCGTAATTAGTGAGGTTTTTCTCTCGGTGTTCCCTCGACAGTTACACATATAAATTTCTGCTTTTTGTCACGAGGGTCGATGTCCACAAATGATCTTTGTGGGGGCAGGTAAGAGTTCAGAAGCAATCTGAAGGACACATAACAATGGATGAGTGACTTTAGCAATTTAAAATATTGCAAACTCCATTATTTATCTGCCACTTGTGGTGCTTATTGTCCCTCTCCTTGACCTTGTATCCAGCCCTCCATGGCAGGGCTGAGACCCCAACTGTCCATGTAATATATTCCGTCCCCTCTGTCAGCAGTTACCAAGCAGAATGATATAAATAGAGAAGGAGAGACACAAAAAAATATGAAATTTAATACAATGCAATATCAATAGTGACCTGTGCTGAATTTAGAATCACATTTTGGGTACCAGTGGTGTGCATGTGTGTGTCAAATTAAATAATGATTCACAACACTGATATTGCTTTAGAGGTGAATTGTGATGGAAAATAAGATTTATGATGTATCGTGTATTACATTGCATGCTATTGTTGAGCTTAATCTAAAAGAATGATGATGAATTTGCTGAGAGCACTTATGCAAATGGTCTCATTTTTAGCCAACTTTGCATGTCGTACTCATAAAATATGAAATGCAGCCATGAAAAAATTGTTTAGCTGCTGGAATATTTAAACACATATTCAAAAATCAATTTTATTTGCAGATTTACTTGAGAAGTTCATCATAAATGAACTATTAGTTCCAAGTTAGACTGGCTTTATTTGAAAAATGAAGTGCAATTTTGATATTTAGTGCCTTTGTTAATAATTACTGCCTTTGACTAGATTAGTGTTTGCCACCTGTGTTGATGACTGTAAATGAGTAAGACTAAAAAGAAAAAAAGAGCAAAATCCCATTTCACTATTTCTAATTACCATTTGCTCCCTAAAATGTGTTCCCCCACTGACAGCACTTTAAACATAACAGTATGAGGCCTCAGTCAGATGGCATGATGCATTCCATTATTTGATATTTTGTGCATTTACTGAGAGTTAGAGATAGTTTCTTCCACACAATTTGAGTTTGGTGAGCAAATTTTGTTTATTTTCCCCATAAAATTCATGCCATTTTAACAATGTGGCATAAAGAGGTACAGGCAGCATGAGCATTAGCACACTGAGTATCATTCCATGCACTACAACACGAAGCTCACACACACATATATTATCACACACATGCTAGTGCATCCACAGCATCTTGATCGTGACTGAGATAAAGAGAGATTGTAGGAGCAAAAGAGGGAGGAAAAAATGGAAGAAAAGTGGGAATGGCAGCTGGCGCTTTCCACCAAATGTTAGCTTACTGTCTCTTTTCACTCATTATCTTGGTTTCTTACAGCACTGTTATCTCCCTGTATTCCCCTTACACAGTTTATTCAGCTAATTTCAGAATTTGTTTGTCTATCCATCCATTCATCCATCCATGTATGCATTCAGTGGCAAAACGAAAATAAAGCAGTAAAACTTTTGTAAAACTCAACTATACTTTCAGCCAGCAACTCTCTCTCTATCCCTTACACACTCACACACACGTAGAGTGAAAAGAAAGCATCCCACTTCTATGTAGCAAAATAAAAATAGACACTTTAATCTGCCCATCTCCTCCACTCTAACGGCCATCTCACCTCTTTTCCCTCTCCTTTTCTCTGAAAAGGTTACAGGTTTCATGGAACTTGAGAAGAGCCATCAAGTTTCATTTATTGTCAGACTTTTCTCTCTTACGGCTCCATTTTGTTTGCCTGAACGTCTTTTATCTTTAATAAATATCTCTATTATTGTGATCCATAAAATATTTCGAAAAAAATGCTTTTGACGCTTTGGAAACAACATTTTGTGAAACTTTCGTGCCAGTAATGCCCACCTTTAATTGAATATTTTTACATATTTGCATAACTCGCTTGCAGATAAAACTTTGAAACACTCATCGCTCCCTATTCCTTGTTGAGTCTGTCACTGTGCCAGATTAGTTACTGAAAAGGTACAAATTTCTGTATGCCCACAAAAAGGAGGAGGTAAGCGGATCTGATTAATGCACATTTCCTCTTTATATATTCATGACTATTTCCTGGAGTCTATTAGATAGACATGACTTATTCAAGTGGGGGTTTTGATTGAAGTTCTCTCTGTCTATGCAGTTGAATTTCCATCTTTCATTTTCCAATAGTCCCACCACTCCTCTGCCTTTTCTGTGGGTCTGATCTCTGCCTTTCCCATTTTCCTCACTGCGTTCCTTAACCCACCTCACTCTCCGATCATTTTTGAGAGCTTCAGTTGATTGGATGTGACAGATTATATCCATTCAATGCCACTTAGCTCACTCTAGTTGCATTACAGTGAGGGTTTTGACCCTCTACGAACTAGTGATGAGATATGGCTTGGTTGCGACTGTCATCTATTATGGATCTAGAAGGAAATGGTGTTGTGATGATTTTAGTCCTGTGGCTGCCTGCCTGCTTGTGAGACCCTGATTATATATTCACAGCAATGCAGAAATATTTTAGGGAGCTCAATGGCTCTGCTTAGTTTGAGAAATTATGAGTCTGTGGAGCTAAATAAGTGTCTGCTGTTATATATGATTCAGGTTCCAGTTTTCTCCTTTCCTGAATACATTGCTCCAAACAGGGGATTGAAGAACAAGGGCTGAGATCCAAGACAAAGAATTATGAATGAAGTAACGTCTGATTCGTTTGATTTCTTAATTAAACTTAATTTGCTGCTTACCTCTTCTGCATATTAAGCAGTGTAGGCAGTGCAAGATTAGGATTTTAGTGGTCACAGCTTAAAGAGCAGATCAATACGATTGCTCACAGGGGATCATTGGATTTATTTCTGTATAGTTGTAAAGTCTTTGTCACGATATAGAAAATAGCTCAAGTAATTGTAATTGACTGGAATTGTGATTTACCACAATATCAATATAATTAAAATGAACAAACTATTACCATAAGCATTCAAACAACAAGCTAAAAATGCTGTTTATGAGCTGCTAACGGCAAGCTAAATGTAGTAACTGCATCAGGCTGTGGTAATATCAGACATCCACATGGTGGCCTGCTGACAGACCTGGGCAGTGTGTACTTGCATGATCCTACATCCTGCATTTAGTAGAACCACTGTGTGTGTAAGAAAAGCATGTGAGACATGTTTCTCTTAGAAAAGAAAAATCCTAGCTGTTTTGTTTTCTCTAAGTCAATGTGGTGAAGTCATATAGCCGTTTTCCCCCCAAAATTAAACATTTTCAACATTTTCAAGTTGATTATTAATTTCACTTCACATCAAGAGCTGGCTTAAATAACTCTCATGATAACTCTCATCAATAAATTTGAAAAACATCTCTGTTTTGTCATGGATATTACATGTTTTTACAATTAAATCTTTATATGCAATTAATTATGTCCCCGGTTACTTTAACAAAGCAATGTGATCGCTGGCTGAAAAATGATCAGAGGTCACATTCTGATCATTTTACTGAATATAATTCAAAATACAACAGTTCCTAAACTCACTGCCTCCCGTGTGCCAGTGAGGTGTTTGTCAGCTTCAGTATTACTCCCAGCCAAAAAAGAAAAAAAATGATGACAGTCTTCTTTTTTCTTTTTGATGAAACACACTTCATCAGCACCTTGTTGGTAGAGGCTGTGTATGATGAATATTACTCAAGTTCTTAAAGCTACAACATTCTTTTGGGAATAACTTTGCACAAGCTGTGTGTAGAGCTATGAGGGCAGTGGGTCACTTGTAGGCCTCATTACTGCATGGTAGTTTCTAAGTACATGTTCTCACTAACTAATATGTATGATCCCATATTACCAAAAATTATTTGTCTGGATTTTGAGCTTTTTCTCGAGGAATATACTGTATAGCAAAATGTTGTTACATTCAAAGAAGATGACTAAATACCTCCTTTCGCTCAACTTTTTCTAAGGAAACAAAGTTAGCACTATCTTTTTCCTGGCTGCCAGTGCTGCTGGGTGCCTCTGGGGACAGTAGGCAGTCTGTGGGTATCACAGGGAGGCAGATGGCCCTCAATCCTATTACATAGCTCCTTACACAAGCTTTCACTTCTACGTTCTCACTTGCACGTCCATTGTGTCAGATCCTTATTGATAAATAGATATGGCTGATAAAGCAACAGCACTCACTTTAGAGATGAACTTTCTGGTGAACATTAATCTTACTTTGATTCTCGTGGTTTAAAAAAACAGACAAAAAACTTTTACTAATCTGTCGCATTCAACAAAGAGCACAGAGTAGAGTAAAGTTAACTTTTGATGAGTAAGAACTCATTAACACGATAGCACAATAACACCAGCAAAGAGTCCTGTAGAGTGGGACACATTGGTTGAGCATGCACATACAGTATATTCAGTGACTCTGTGAAACAAGTGTTGCCCATCAATTTGAGAAGAGGTGATATGTGTACACAGCTGTACTCATACGATAGCCTCTTATGTCTGTGAGCCCAGAAGCTAGAGTACTTAAACACCCCCTCAACATATATCATTCCCAGGCAAGTAAACATGAAAAAGCTTTTAAATTCAGCCAAAATGTTGTTATTGAAAAACATATTAGGAAAAAAAATGGTGGTTATACTCGCAGAAGCTGTTACATCAATTTATTTATTTATTTTATTGGAATAAACAGTAACATTTCACATTAAAACCACAGGGAGTCTTTGATTTATCTTTCACACAGCCTTTAACACCATCACCTATGAATTCTACTAGGAACCTTGTGTAAAATGTAAACAGTGGGAAGTTTAAGAACAATAAACAGTACCTGCCTGTCTGTCACCACCCTCAGTGTTAACAGAGAAACCAGTTTATACAACAGGCAGCAGTGCTTTCTTTTTTCCTGCTCATGCTGAGGAAGAAGAACAGTTGACACTAAATGGCAATTATTAGGAACTGCAGTTGATCCAAACCATTCTAGCTACTCCCCAAGACTCAACGAGGGATGGCTTTCAGAAAACCTTTTACTGCGTTAGTAAGCAAACAGGAGGTCACGTAACTGCAGTCACGGAAGTTCTAATGGATAAATTATGGCGAAGCACAGAGGATGTGAGACTTACTTTTCATTCCATTCCATCAATTTTTCTCCAAACCTTGTAAAGGTATAGCCTTTTTCCATCATGAGAAGGAAAATGATAAATGGCTCATGCTATATTTAGGAATATTTACTTCCCTCTGACATTCTCAAGTCTTCCCCTTCCTGGATCTGTGCTACCACTGGATCAGTGGTAGCACAGATCCAGAAAGGACCTTCGCTGTTTAGGGGAAAAAAAGAAGAAGAATGTTTTCTGACATTGATGCAAGTCACACAGAGATAGTAAATTGGCTGTAACATGATTGATGCAAGCTTCATCAGTCATGAAAAGGTTGCATTGGTAATTGTTCTAATGATGGAACTGTCTGTTTCACTGCCTTTGGGTATTCATGATTTGATCCAGAGCAAGGGCTGGAGGCCCAACATCCAGATACCAGCTGTAAGATATGTAATGCATGCTTTCATCTATTTATGGCTCTATAGATAACCACATGCTGGCGTACAAAGACATAAACGTGTGCCATTTCATCCACTCTGTCAGACCTGCCAAACGCACCATTCTCAACATATTCTGTTACCAGGAGAAAAATCAGACATTACACATGCAATTTTGTTCCCTACATATTTATATATATTTAATAATACTGAGAGGGAATCTATGAAAAATCTACCAGAAAGCAGTTAAAGATGTAAAGATGTAAGATCAGTATATTATATTAAAGTTTTCTAAGATTATGAATATTTGTGGCTATGACGTCAATGTCATAAACTCCATGTACAGATCTTGCACCTGAATCTGACTGGCCTGAAAAATTTGCAACCCCCATTATTGGGAAAATGTTATCAATTTGATCACAAGTTGCGCCTTATTCATATTATCTGTTTACCTTTATCAGTCTCTCAGTTTTAAACCACAAACCACTCATCTCTAAATATAATCATTTTTCTAATGAAGCCCCCCCCCCCCCCCCCCCGTAGTACAGATATGATTCCAGCTGATTCTTTTTAAATAGATATTTTGCCTTTAGACAACAATTCTGATGGCAAAAGAGCCAAACGGGACAGGCGCAAAAAATAAAATAAAATAAATAAATAAATAAATAAATAAATAAATATTTCTTACGGTTTCTCTTCTTATCATAATAAAATTATATAATAGTATAATGATCTTTAACTTCTGTTTTCTTTTTTCCAGTTGTTATTTAAAGCTGTTTTTTTTAAACAAGATGTCATTCAGCCCTCACTTATAAACCTAATCTGGATCCTCAGTTATTTAATAATTATAAAACCATTTTAAAACTGTTTTTTTTTCTAAGGTTCTGAAGAAAATCATTTCAACTTTTAGTCTTTGTATGAATAGTAATAATATTGTTAACATTTCTCAGCTATCACAGAAAACTGCCCTTGTGAATGTTACTACTTGTGAATGAGTATTAAGAGCTGACAAAGCTCAGTCTTTGTACTAGTTGGGATTAAGTGCTCTGTGAGATTGTACTTATCTAAAAGAACCGTCTCCATGGCCATAGATAATGCTCCCTTTTTCATTTTAATTATGGTGTTCCCCAAGGATCTATCCTTGGCCCACTCTTGTTTTCAGTATACTTTCTTCCTTTCAGCCAGACCATTTATAGCCAGAATATTGCTTACCAAAGCTATTTAGATGTACATCATGTAGATGTAGCCTTGGCAATCTATTTACCTTTCTAATTGACATCCAATGCTGGCTATCTCAAAACTAAAATTCAGTCATTAAAAATCCAAGGTTTTAGTTATTGGTTCTAAAGAAAATGTTTTCATGGATCACTTTTTCAAGCTACCTAAGAACTCAAAGCACTTTACACAACTTGCCTCATTCACCAAAGCACTTTTTCCTATGCTGAAATGTTTTTTGTTTTTTGTTTTACCTAACATTCACATGCATCATAGAACAACTTGAAGTTTAATATATTACCCAAAGATATTTGGCAATCAGACTGGAGCAGCCAGTGACTGAGCCACCAACTTTCCAATTAGTAAATGGCTTGCTCAACCTCAAATAAGTTACAAGCTTTTAGGCACACAGGCTCACAGATTCCAGCAAACTTAGAACACTGCTACCTAGATTTCAACTGGTTTCAAAAAACATGATCATATTTCTCCCGTATTAGCGAATTCACAAATATATTCCAATACTTTGATTTTAAAATTCCACAAATGACATTTGAAGCATTAAATGGTCTTACGCTGCATCTCAAGGATTTGCCCCTTCGTTATCTACATTGGTAAAAGGATGGTCTCGGCTAGTAAACAAAGGTTAATAGGCATTTGCCATGAGAATTTCCAAACTGTGGAACAGTCCCCCCTCATTGAGATCACAATGTCAATCTCCTTATTGTCTTTTATATATCTTCTTAAACATTTCTTTCTTCTGAAATGAACATCTAAAAGGTGACAGTATTTGCTTTTTTCTTGTATATCCGTACTTGTTACTTTGTTTTTAACCATGTCTTGCATTTTTAACTTTAACATTTTTTAAAAAATGTTTTGTCCCTGTTACTGTACGTTTTCCCTTGTTTATTTCTCCTTCAGTCTCAGGCATGACAGATGACTACCCCTCCCTGAGCTGGATTCATGGGGGCTGTTGAGGTTTTTTTTGTTGTGCATGTAGCAGGGAAACCAAAAACCAACCAACAAGAAAGCAGACTAAGAAGTGTTCGATTTGTTAGGCAGATATTTGAGTGGGGCAAAGTAGCCATGGTTACCGTCTGTCACCTCAGCATGGGATGTAAGGCGCTTTACTTGTTCTCAGTGGTTTGTAGTCTGCTTCTCATTTTCTTACCCTGTGTTCCCTCGCTTTCACACAACAAACACAAAGCTCAGAAAGACACATGTACTTGCAATAAAGAACATATGTGTGAGGGAAGGACAGAAATAAATTGTCACTGTGATCGAATGGATACGTTCTTGGTGAGTTCTGGGATGAATGCCTCATTCTTTTCTTGATGAAACACAACGACTAAACTTAACGTGCTTTAGGAGCGTGAGCTCCTTGTAATCCTGGGTCTTTGCACTACATATACAGTGCTCACATCAGGAAAACTATTTCCAAATTGAAACGCTTGAAATAAATCCAAAAGACACTGCAACAATAAAGAAAATAAAGCTCAGCATCACGGTTCAGGGGAAACAATATTGTCTTACCTCAGCGGCAGCACCACTTACCATCACCTTGATACAATATACACTACCCAGCCAGTGTCAAACACACACAAACAGCGGTGTTCACTCATTTCACTTCTCTGCGCAATTTTTTTCTCCTTTTTTCACAAACTCCTCTCTCGTGGGAGCTCAAGAACAAAAGATGATGAATGAGAGGACCCATGTAGGCTATATGAATCAAACGCTCTGTATTTATAGTGGCAACCCACTCCCTCTATCATCAGGTACTCCACACTGGCCAGTATAGCAAACAACATTTAGCCAAAGTGGTATTACACTGTCTCACATCCAGTCAACATTTTCAGTGAGCAGAAGGATTAGAAACAAGAGGATGGCGGTGGCTGAACAAAACCTTATCCTGGCAGGTGTAAAACACGAGGACAGGGACTTTTGACCTTACATAGTGTAATTAGTTGCAGGTCATGTAAAATAATAGGACTGGGATTTTTTATAGTACTAGTATACGATAGTAGTAATATTCTGGAACTATTCCTTCTCACCAACAGGGTCTGCTTTGATATAATCCCAAAAATAACATCATCGATACAGGTTAGGAGACAATTATTGTTAAGATGATTTTGATGGTTGGACTCTCTCACACATACACACACTCACTCTCACTCACACACAGTGCACATACAAATGGAATGGGAACCTCGGGAAAATGAATTTCCCAGCTGAAAGTGTGACTGAGTGTTTCAGCTGTGCTGAGAAGCCCCACTACTACCGGACAGTGGGAGCAGACTCTTCACCCTGTCGTGTGTGTGTGTGTGTATTTAGTGCTATTGGAGCTGTGGTTCAAAAGTACTGTCATGCTCTTTCTGTCTGTCAGACATGCACACACACACATTCAGTTGCATCGGGGTCCAGGACCTGAGCATTTATCGCTGGATAAATTGTTTCCATTAGGTCGCAACAGAGCTCCATCACCTTTCAGACCATCAAACAAAAATAATAAATAAATAAAAAAATGAGACAGCTTTTTGACATGGAAATTCGCAACACAGTCTTTCACTTGCTGATAGAGTTTTGCTTTAGGCACATGACTTCTGTTATGTGAAGTCTGGACTCTGCTTATCTTTAACCTCTTTACTTCTCACCACAATCACTGGAAGCTCAACTAAAGAGCTGACTCAGTTGACTTTGACATTTCTATGTATTGTGCCTTTGCATGTCTGTGACCCTTCATGACCTTAATATGTCCATAAGTTGATTTTTAGTATATTACTGCCACATCAATAAGAGTAAATAAAGAATCTGAAATTATTTGCAACTCTGATCCTTCATGAATCATTCACTCTCGCTCATGTAAATGTTGGTAGCAAGACAGCTTAAAGGGAAATGCAGAAACATTTGTTGCTTTACTCTGGAAAAAAAAAAGTCCAGATATTCCATCCAGACAGACACCTCAGGGTTGTGACCTCCTTCTGTTGCTTTAAGTCCATGACCAGTAGCTTCATGGCAAATTCAGCTTTGCTGCAGTTCTCTGCTGATTTGGGGATGTTACGCCGCCTTTTACTTTGGAAAGTGTCGACACTCCCCCAGCAAAGGATGTCAATCTTATTTCATGACATGCTCTACCTGAGTATTAAATCTTATTTTACTGAGCCAAGCTCAGCCATGCTAACTTTTTTCTTAAGCACCACAAAACACATACATTGCACTTTAATGTTAACTCAAGCACTGGCTTGTCTTTTGGAGATAACAGGGTTTTGAATCATCTAATTTCAGTACTGACTTTAGTACTTGACTGAAACTGCTCAAGTGTTGAAATCTTTTAAAATGTAATAATGAAATACCTATGCACTTGTGTGGCAGAGATTTTCTGCACAATGATTACAGCTCCACGAAGACAGAACTTCATTAAAAGTATATTGTAGATTGGTACTTGGTGTTTTTCCAAGTGTCTATTCTTCGATCCATTTCTATAACCTGTGAAAGCTAAATTCTCTCAAAGGAGCTCTAGCCCCTGAGACAGAGCATGCCGGCAGCACTCCAGAGACACAATCCATTTTTATCAGCCTGGCCAGTCCCAGGGTTCATGAAAAAAGAATAAATAGGGCTGTTAAAACCTTATGGCTTTTCTCCTAAACTACAACAAATAGACAGAGCAATAAAAGGAGAACTAGAGAGAAATAGTGAAATTGCTCGAAAGCTTTGTGGCTGCGTCTTTACCATTACAACATTCTGCTGATTGATAAAACACCATCTTGTTCTCTGCTTGTCAAACGGACTCTTCGTATCACTTACAAGTGCCTGCGTTGGTGCACTTGGACCTCTTTTGGCTTCTGGCCTTGCTTCTGTGTGTCAAGTCCTGCTGTTGTCACCTTTCAAAATGTGTGTAAGTCTTTGACTGTCTGTGCACATGTGTCTACTTAAGAGGGCTCACACGAGCAGCCATAAGTCTTTTGTGAATGGGACACAATCGATAATACATTTTTCTGCTGACCTCTTATTGCTGATGGACTCTCCTGTGAGCCTCCAGCTTTTCCTCTTTGTCTTACACTCAGAAGACACTCAGGACAACAACTGACCTGGGTCTGTTAGGAGCTGCATTGTGCCTGTTGTATGGTGAGTGTTGAGTCACTTTGAATAATCCTACGGTGTCCAGAAGTCTAGAAAACTGTGCTTGTGCCCAAGACAGCTAAATATATGAAAAAAGTGTGTTATGTGTACATAAAGTTAGTTCCTGAAGTATTTGGATGATTACAAAGGTTTAGGAATTTTTGTCTCTGCACATATTAAAATCCATCACAGTTGATTTGATATTGGATTTGTTGGCCATTCACTTGAATTATCAATATAAGGTCCCAAGAGATATGAATGTAAATAAATAAGAACATCAGTAGTTTAATGAGTGAATGAGTAATAAATAAACTCCTCAGTAAGACAGCAAAACCTTTTTGAGTCCCCGTATCAATAAACTGGTACTGTCATGACAGGTACAGGTACAGGTACGTGACACGTACATTCTTAAAAAGAAGGCTAAAGGCCTGAAAGACCACAGAAGACAACTAAAGTGGCTGATTTAAGAATTCTGCCTTTCTTTATGAAAAATCTACAATCAAGAGACATGCATGAAGGCAACATGTTGCACACCAGACCAGGCTCTGATGTGTTATTTGTACCAGCAAGTATGTAGAAAGAGAGAAACAGCCCATCTGATGGATACCATATCAATGGTATCACATAGGCATGTATGACTGTCAGTGCAACTGGACACTAATGTTTATTGATGATGTGACAGCTGAATAAGTAGTAACGATGTAGTAATTTGTAATTCTGAAGTGTACAGGACTACACTCTCTACTCTAAGGCAGCCAAGTCACACAAAACAGACTCCACAGTGTTAGCTGGCCTAAACCACATGGCAACATGAGAATTTCCAAGGCTTATAAATGGAGCATTCTTCAATACTGATGTTAGTCACTTGATCTCAACCCAATAGAGAACCTTTTCAGTTAGTAAAGATAAAGGACTATACATAAAAATGGCTGTAATTCCTACAGATTTAATGAAATTACTTTGTTAAACTCCTTTAATTAAAATAGAAAGTCTGCACTTCAGAAACGTCTTACCTGTTGCACTTATACCCCACTGTGGTGGCATACAAAAATGAGAAAAACTGTCAACTGTCTAATACTTATGGCCCTAACTATATATGTGACTAAAAAATGGATTAAAGTCTCAAGTCCTGTCAGCTGGCTTTCAGCAGGAACAAAAAAAAACATGAAGTAGACTGAATGTTCTCCACAGTCCACTTCCTCAGTTTATTTTTTAATCAGTCATTTATCTTCTAATATCCTGTCATTTGAGACGACAACACAACTATATTTACTATGAAAATTAGATTTTTCATTGTTCTTCAAGCAATTTACTTCTGAAACTAAAAATTTCTGCTCCTAAAAGAAAAAAACGAATCATTACCTATATAGTTTATTTTCATTCCAAATGGTATTTTGTATAAAACCAAATATTATTATATTTTGGTGAGCACAGTTTAAAAATACTCTGTCAATAAATGGTGGATATAGTCACCATGATATCACAGAATAATTCTTACAACACAATGTGGCCATTGCATTCTTGTGTTTTATGAAGCACAAAGTGGCTGTATTTGGATTAGCTTGGATGGGTTTCTAATACAATTGTATTGAATTTAGTCTTAAACATATACAGCAGCAACACTCACACCAGTGCACACATGCATACACAGACTTGACATGAAGAGTGTCTCTGTAAGGGTATGCACAAATCTATCAATGTGAAAAACAATTTACTAACAAGTGCATCAACTCTTCAAATGTTCAATTAAATCCATCCATTCATCCATCTTCTTCTGCTTATCCAGGACCGGGTCGCGGGGGCAGCAGCCTAAGCAGAGAAGCCTAGACCTCCCTTTCCCCAGCCACCTCCTACTCTTATCCAGGGGAACACCAAGGCATTCCTAGGCCAGCCGAGAGATACAAGTTCAATTAAGTCAATTCGTAAAATAAAATAACAACAATTATGTGCCAAATGTTTGCATACACAAAGAGCAGGCTATCCCAAAGAAGCGACAATGACGGGAGGTTCAAGAAGGAAGGGAGGTATTTTATTTGAAATACAGTATAACTTCACAGCAGTTTTTGGATAGTTTGAGCTATGTTTTTACTAAAAATGTGTCAGAGTACAAACCTAAACATGGACACATTTAGATACAACATAGTGACCTCACTAAGGTGAGAACTGAGTCTTTAGTGCAGAGGTGACGCATGGGTAAAAAAAGAACCGAATCAATTTCAATGTGATGGTTGATCAGTTTCTTTAAATTTGTAAGACTTTGGCAGATGATATCACAGCAGAACATGCAACAGTTCATCATGTCCATTTCACAATTAGCCTCTGTAAAACATGAAACACGCACACAGAGGCTGTGATAGCTGCAGTACCAGCAGAGGGTGATATTTTATTTCAAGCCAACAAGAAAATAATCATAAAAATGAACGTTTAAACAGAAATTATTAACACATATGAATCTAAATACACATTATCCGCCTAGCTTAATCATTTCTCCTAATAAAGACCCTGGAATGCCTTTCTTACTTTACTTGCTTACTACCGATCTTGGCTTTAAGTCTATTATCTCCCTCAGCTACTACACTTTTCTTCTTTTTTAAAACTTGATAGGTGGGTGCATGCTATGACTGACAGAAGTAAAACAAGGGCAGAAGAGCACACATTACACAATAAGATATTGAATGTGTGTGCTTTCGTGTGACACACTTGTGAAAAATCAACACTGTGTCATCACATTTTTTCGCCAGGTAGGATGAGAAAAGCTCCGTAGATAACGGAAAAAAAAAAACACTCAAGAAGTGAAAAGGAAAAAAAAGTGGAGCACAAGAGGAAAGGTGTGAGAGATACTGCTGCATAGAGGCCTCACCTGCCCTGACTGTTATTGTGCAGATATACATGTGTCTGTTTACTTGCTGCTGAATGTGAAGGTGTGATGCTGTAAATAAGAGGGTGTTTTCATTGTGAAGTTTTGCAGATGGATTATCAGTAATCACTGTCTGTGAAGGAAGGATGAATGCAAACTGAGCCCTAACATGAATAAACCAACATGATTCAGTTTAATACTAAGCACTACCACTAGTCTTATGAACTCACATTATTGTTAAAGGCTACATTTGCATTATGAGCATAATTTATTTTGCATGTGCATTAAACATAAAGGAAGTGTCTCAGGCAGTGGAAATAACATCTTTGTGACACACTTTATTTTATCTGCATGTAAAATGGATTCAATGTCGGAGGGTAAACATGAGGTGAATGAAAAAGCTGTCTGATTTTTCTAACAGGATTTGTCTGTATCACAGTCTATGTTCACATCATTCATATTTAAATACTGACACTGGCACGATTTGGTTTGAGTCAGTGTTTAACATGCCATCATGTCCTCCTACCTAAGCTACAAATATACTTTACTGTTACTGCCGTATAGAACAACCAATAGTGTTTTCAGACCTGCCACATATCCAAATGCTTCAAGTGTTACTAGTAAAAAGACTTTTTGTATTTTCTTTAAATGTTGTTCATGATTAATATTTGTGCAGATACGGAACAATTTGTAAATTTCAGGTGTTTACAGCTTGGTTACCAGGTGAGACAGGCTCTTACAACTCCAAATTCATATCTTTTAAAAACTATTGCATACCATTTTCCACTAAATTCTCCAAACAAATATCAATTTCCTGTTTGTAGTTTTATTATAAGGTGAAATGGCATGCATTATTATGTCATATAACACAACGGAAGTGCTCCAGGATGCTAGGGGCCGTGTTGAGCTTTTGTTACCTAGTGGCTACACAAGCCAGGAAGTACCAACAATGGGATTGGGTGTGTGGTAGTAACAGGTAAATGAAGAGCCGGTTCGGAGCCAAAAGAGCCGGAAATCCCATCACTAGAAAGGACTGATCCAGCATGGTGCAAGTATGAAAAGCCTCTGCGTGTGAAATTAGATAAATAAATAAAATAAATAAATAAATTGAATGACAAGAATACAAGAATTTTTACAGCTAGCCCACGGTTATAGCTCTGTGTGTTTTTATCGTAACACTGTATAGTGTATTAAGCAGTGCCTCTGCTGCAAACTAACACAAGTAAACTGAGACAAGATGTAAGATGATCCCTGATGCTGAGATGCATTTGAGCAGAGCTAGCCTCGATCTTTAATTCCATGCACAGCCTTGTAATAACACAAACATTAAGCTCACAATATCCAGTGTTCCTTTCCAGTGAGATTGGCGGTAGTGCCGGTAATGCTGTTTGTTATATAACATGTAGGTGAAGTTGGGTCTCCTAAGTGCCAGTAATGCTGCTGCAGATATTGAAACACTGCACGTGTCACAAACATGGCCAGACACAAAGTGGAATCGGAAATAAACAAGCCAACATGGATTCATCCACGCCTGCATCGGATTTTACATGTTTTATAAGCAAGGCGATGGCAAAATAGCAGAGCTGCTGCTGGAAACTGTGCTTGTGCAGGAATATTTGTGTGTGTCTGTTTGTGTGTTTGTTTGTGAAATGGAGAAAAATGTGCAATGTAACCAGGCAGAGCTCATTAACCTCTCAACTGTGCACAAAAACAACAATTACCCCAAAAAAGACGGATACATGCACAGAAATGTAGTAATCACTCCCTCAGTCCTACAGTTCCCCTCTCACTGTATCTGCCTCTCTTTCCCCTCTCTCATCCCTCTGCTGAGGAGGATTCATAAATAAAGCAGGTTAAGATTGCAGTGCCTGCAGCGATACGGGACGCTGGCCAGGAAAAGACCTAGTCTACCACACAGGGAGAGGGCAGAGACAGACAGTGAGTTTATGTGTGTTTCTCTTTGTACATATTTGTACATTTTCTGAACTGAAATAAAGTGATATAGGGACATTTTACCTGCTTAAAGATAAAGCTTTTTTTGCTCCATTCATGCATGTATTACATACATGGTCTAAGGAGCTTGGAAAGAAAAGCGTCTGGACTTCTTTAAGTTGCTTGAAGACGTTTCACTTCTCATCCGAGAAGCTTCTTCAGTTCTAAGGTCAAATGGCGGAGAGTCCCAGATTTAAACCCAGTGGGAGTTTTCCCCCCAAAGAGGGACAAAAGGACCCCCTGATGTTCACATTTTGGACAGAGAGGACAGATGGTTTGAAAGAGGAGTGAAAGAAGCCATCTATGTCTACTATGAGCGACCATCTTTGAACAGAGGCGGTGGTTTACGACACCAACTGTCTGCCATCTATAATCCAGTTCTGAGTTCCCTTCCCAGACACCTTAACGCCCACTCACATCCTGGGCCATCTGACCTCAGGAAATCGCATGATAGGGTGGGGCCAGGTTTGACAATGAGCTCACCCGAAACCCTGGCTGATTGTGACCCACACCCATTTTCACACCTTGGCTCATGTGATTAGGTAGAGGATCATCAGGGGGTCCTTTTGTCCCTCTTTGGGGGGAAACTCCCACTGGGTTTAAATCTGGGACTCTCCGCCATTTGACCTTAGAACTGAAGAAGCTTCTCGAATGTGAAGTGAAACGTCTTCAAGCAACTTAAAGAAGTCCAGACGCTTTTCTTTCCAAGCTCCTTAGACTACGATGACCTGGATGACTGAACCTTCACAGACATATTACATATATGCATGGATGGATGCATTACTGTACAACTATTCCTGGTAGTAGTCCTATTAACATGAGTGAGCAGTAGCCAGTCAAAACCACCTGCTATTTTTGAGAGCATGCTATGCAGTTTGTGTTAAAATAACATAATTTGTTTTCTCTGTTAAAAGCTGGCTGCTTGTGCATCACATGTAACTGGATGTAACTGGATCAAAAACCGTACAGTTCTCGTTTTGGAAGGTTTTAGACTCTAACCCTAATTTAAGGCGAGGAAGAGGCTAATGCATTACCACCTAAAGCAATTCCAGTGCTAGCTAGCTGGGGTTATAGGGTTTTTTTTATGTCTGTTTGTTTTGTGTGCGGTGTAACCTTCACATTATTAAACTGATTATTGTCTAAAGCTGGGTTGACTTGGCAAGTCTGGATTAGGAACCAAGTCAGCCAAAGTTCCATGAGAGAAAAAAATCTGCCTGCCTCTCATAAAGAAAATTCAACAAATAAATAATGCATTCATAGACCACCACCAATGTTCCTATGTCAGCAAGACAAATCCCTCTCTGTGATGCAATCTCATTGAATATTCATGCATACCCACCACCTGTTTCCCGTCTCTGTTTTATCTTCTAAAATCTGAATTTTTGCAGATGTGAGCTGAGTCTGGACTTTTCTGTGGGGAGTTAACCAATCAGCTGAAATTCTTTCCTCAAGGAACAGAAACCATGTGTTACTTTTTTAAACTTTCTGTGTTGCAGGATTCTTCTGTACTTCATCTGTTGAAGAATTTATGGAGCTGCTGAAATGTAATGTCTCTATCACCCCCCCCCAAAAAAAAAACAAAACAAAAAAAACCCAAAAAAAAACACACAGGTTGGGGGTACCGTCATGGAAATTATAAACCACTTTTAGATTACTTAACTTTTTTTTTCTAAAATGTGTTTTTTCCCCCCTTTCTTTCCTATTTTCTTGAAGCTTACATTTTGAGCTGACTGGTTGAAAATTGTGAAAAATGTGAGTACCTGACAGATTTTATTTATTGATTCTATTGATTTAAAAATGCAGCCTGCTTCAGATGCTTGACATTTAACAAATTCTTCAATTCCTACTGGTTGTCTGCTGTCCAAACAGAGTTAAAGGAGGAGGTTATCAGATGTGCAAAGTGACATTGCTAACCATGTGCCATGGAAGCCCAAGCTTAATATGTATGGATTAAACCCTTTTCAAAAAGAAAAAAAGGCAAACCCCTCTCAGACAGCTGCCCAAAGGCAAGACAACCATTGCTCCTCTTCGCCAAAAGGACTTTTTTTTTCAAGCCTTCTTCTTACACGTCTGTGTATAAAGTCTGCTTCTGTAAGTCTCAAGTCTCGCCCCTTCTCCCTCTACAAATCCAGTGACGGATCCTTTGGGGCAAGATCCGTTAGAAATTTGCCCTGGTAGCTATTTTGAAACCATATCAGACTGGCTGCCTTGGCTAGTGACTCATTTCTGTCTTTTAGCTCCTTCATTATGTGACACAAATCAATTATGGATGAAAAAAGTGCAAAGATGCACAGAGACCTTTTCATGTTTCAAACCCCACGGATGAGCACAAGAACAGATGAGGAAGTCACAGTGAAAAGGGGGTTGCTGAAGGTACGAGGCAAGGTTATTGAACATCTTTTTTCTTCATTAGATTTTTTTTTCATTAAAATAATGACATTACACTGATTTATTTTTCATGAAAGCAAGTTAATGACAATATTTTGTCTTTGCCTGATAAACATAAAATGATAGAGTGAGAGATATTTAGCCTGCTTTAGCAAAAAGCCGGCTACCGATTAGTCTGACAGGGTTTAAGGTTAAAAAAAGGAGAACTGTAAAAATTATGTGATTTAGAGTGTGACTGCAGCCATTTCTGACGGTAACAATTATCCACTTAATAATGAATAATGAAACTTTCATAATTTCTTTAGGTCAGTGCATAGGCATAGTGGACTAGAGCTGACAATTCAGAAAGCTGCACACAAATGTCCCCTAAAACAACATATTTTTAAGATGGTCTGCACAAAACAAACCAATCATATATATCTTAATGAGTAAAACTGGAGGTCCTGGTATATAAGCTAGCAAGCTTGTTTTGCCTCAAGTCTTTATGCTAAGTTATGCTAAACAAGGCAGACAGAAGCTCCGTACTCTGCTGCATATACAAGACTGATTTCAGCGCTCTCATGTAATTCTGAAAATAAGCAGTAAAAAAAGCATATACCTTCTAGAATGCTTTATTTCTTTAAGGCCTATCATCTTCTGACACCCCTTTTTTCCTCTCTCCATTTTTACATCTGTTCCTTCCATGCTGAACTATTTTTGTCCTCTCTCCTTCTGTCTCTGTTTCTCACTTCTCTTTCACCCTCTGTCTCCATCCTGCCCCTCGATTTTCACACATCTGCCCCTCCTGCTGGGCTCTGCCTGTCTCTGTCTCCTTCACTCTTTGCGCTCGTTCCCCTCCATTTTTATCAAGTCACTAAAGGTAGGAATACTAAATTACAGACAACTCAAATCTCCTTGAGGATGACTCCTAACCTTTGCCGCATGGCTCCGACTGTGATGATCTCATTCTCCAACCTCTGCTGTGACATTTTTGCAAGTTGGGATGTTTTTGTGTGTCTCAGAGCGGATATGCAAAATAATTAATTTCCGGTGCAGTGTGTGAGGCCCTGCTGCTCTCCAAAGAAAAAAATCACTTTCACTTCACCAATTCTGGCTAGATCTCTCCATCAGTGACTCTCTCTTGCTTCTTCTCTCCCTTTTGTTTCAGAAGTTGCGATTATATACAGGATAAAGTAGAGCAAGGGCAAGGAAAGGCCTCCTCCTCTGAGGCAGTGGCTGCTGGCCATTTAGACAGCATGAACATAAAACACACAGGCCTTGGCACATCTCTGCTCCCCTGCACACTCGAATAGCAACACCATCCGTGGATTATTACACTGACTGAACACGGCTCTGTGCAGATTTATGCTCAGTCACATTAGGAGAATGTGTCCATGGGCAATGACCATGTAAAGATGTAGTGGATGGATGGAAGGCTAGACATGTAGGTAGTGAATAGAAATTATTACTTACCTATTTGGATGAGCACAAGATAATTCCAGGAAGAGAAAGGGGAGGGGAAAAAAAGAAAATACAACTTTAGTTGATAAAGGCAGTAGGGTATTTCATGCAGGAAGCATTCTTGAAATATTATCAGTAAATATGAAAAAGGGTGAACATTTTTTTATAATAATAATTTAATCATGTGGTTACAAGTTTGCTGGAAACAGTCTAAAGTTTATTCTCACAGTCTGGCCTCCTCTCATTCCCAGGGTGTCAAATGCTGCCACTCTGTGAAGGCGCTCGCTTCTCACAGATTCACACAAGATACCCTTTGGCATTTGCACAGAGACACACGGGATTGTGGCAACGGTGGCTCCTACGGGGACGTCTTTCTTTGCTGTAAGTTGAATTTTTCAACCTGCAGTTTTACATTGTGAAAGGTTGATGTTTTTAGCCCAAACCATGTTGTTTTCCTAATATTTAAAAGGAACTTGTCACTCCAAAATCAAAGTTCTTTTTTTTTTGTCTTGTAGTGCTGTTTATTGACCGTTATTAACTGTAGCTAGCAGTGTAATATTAGCTAGCTGTTAGCAATACAGCTAACTCTCTCACTGAAGATAAATACACAATAGTTACCACATGAAATTTCAATGTTTTGGTGTTGATAGACTATAATTTTTGCAAGGAGACATGCGCATGCTGCAGAAAGGAAGCTTCTATTCACTTCTAAGAAATAACATCTGTCAGTATTTGACACGCTGGGATGAACACATCTTAAAAATCACACGATTACATGACTTCAGAAGATATTTATAAAACAGACAGAAAAAAAATCTTTTCCAGTAGAGTTCAACAACATCAGCTCTAAGAATACCAACTTTCTGCCTGTGACAGTTAATGTGACCAAATTAGGACCGAAAATGAGTGAAATACATTTCAATATATATATATATATATATAAAAACAGAGTTTATATTATAGGACTAATTAATCAGTTTCCCTTCAGAATGGCATTTTAGAATATGCAACTCCCTCTTTGCTAACTGACTTTTAATGAGTCAATTTAACCATGTGAAGACAATTTATCTTCTTCTTGTATATAAATTGGCTTGTTTTGCACTTTGCACACTGTGTTGCGTCTCATCCTGGCCAGGACATCCTTGTAAAAAAAATTTTATAATCTCATTTGATATTTTTTTTCCTGGGCAAAAAATGATTGAAAAGAAACTAAAAAAATAAAGATGAGTAATAAGAGTAGGGAGCAAATAAAACCACTGCATATAGGGCAGGACTTTTCAAGTACACCTATCAGGGATGACCTCTCTATCGTGACTTCTTTGCATGAGAAATCTTGCCCACAATCCTCTTCTCCTACTTCAAGCATTTAATAAACCTTTCAAAACTGGGACAAGACAGCCTTTCTCCAATGAATTAAGAAAGCATGTAAAACTTTATTGAAGGAGGGGCTCTCTGTACTGTTTGAATACACAAACAGTGTGAACTGACATCAAAACAAAAAAAACATTCTCATAGTTAGGTTTCAGATTACTAAATTGCATCGTAAAACTATCTAAGCCACCATATACTTTGTTATTGGACAGGATTTATGTGTGCATGTTCATACACTCTCCAGCTTGCCGCTGTAGATCCCCAGCAGCAGCAATAACACCGGGAATTAGGGCGGTGGAAGGATTAAACGAGGATTGTGGATTTTTTTTTCTTTGTGTTCACATGTGCATTTGTATGTGTGCAAACAAAGACCACAAAAAACCAGTAATGTAACTTTCATCATTACTGGTTTAAACTTGGTTGTGGGGTGTAGATCTATTGGGCTGTCATGCATAAACATGCACTCGACACACAGACAAAGAGGCCTACTTCCACAGACCTTGATATAGCAAGAAAATGTGAAAACGGGGAGAAAGAATCAGGCACTGAGAAACTTTAGAAAGTGTGTATTTGCATAATCTCTTCTTTGCAAAGAGTCTAGGGGAGGAATAATAAGCTAGAGAAAGCTATCATCTGCCAGCACTATGTTAAGCCAAATTCCAATGTGTGTAAATGAAGCTTGCAAGCAACACACAGACTTCTGCACTGCATTACTTAGTCACTTGTTTAGTCTTTTTCACATTGTGTGGTTGTCAAATGGTCCACATTTGTTTTGCCAAAAGCTGCAAATTAAAGAAAATACACAGGGTTCAAATTGTCAATTAACCACTCTAAGTGGCCGCTCACTCTTGGATTTGCTTTCTAAAATAGACGTATTGTTCCCTTTGTTGATATCTATACTGAATTTCTATCCAGATCCATTTTACAGTGAAGTTGCTCATGAGTACAGGGAGATAACTAGAGAGCTGTGCTAGAGTTCAGTGGCAGCATCACTTGTCATTTATTGTCAATTGTTATTCATAAGATCGACAAAAAACAGGAGATTCATTTGGTTGGCTTTCAGAACAAAAATGACTTCATGTAAAACATTTAAAACTGACAACTTTACACTTTGGAGGGAATAATCAAACAAGGCTGGACTACAGATGAGTGACAAAGCCCAACATAAAATGAGCCTCGGGGCTAAAGTATTAAACCCTGCTGCTATCAGAATTAAGAGAATATGTCTATTATTGGAATATAAAATGTATCTTTCACATTTTATCTGACCACCTCCATTACTGAATAGGACAATAAGGCTTTTTCACACTTCCTTATCTAGAAGAGCGTTCTCTCCATGTCTTTCTGCATGTGATGGGTAGGGCGTAGGGTTACCTGTCTTGCACAGGATTACACACTCATAAGTTTGGTTCTACTTTGCTAAAGTCATTGCTGTTGGTGCTCACTGCCCCAAGAGCAACAGATCTTTTGCTCATAACAGTAGAAACATGAGCAATCTGTTTAAACATTTAGCAAAAGGCCATCACGTTCAGACAGAGAAATGCAGTTTTTGACTGCCTAACTCATAGTTCGTCTGTTGTTGCACCAGGCACGCTAATCTGGTTTTTAGCAAATCTGGGAATTTTTCAAATGCAAAAAATACAAAATACAAAAAACAGTAACAACAAAAAGGAGACTCAAAAGGCTGCTTTTACTACAACTGAGCTTACGTGACCATCCGCATGGCCACGGACTGACATAAAGGGAAAAGTACAGCATTTGATGGATTTTGATATAAAGTTTCACTGACCATCTGGAATCAGCTGAACAGCAACCAAGTAAGAGTCGAAAGAGAAAAATAACTGGAAAGAACATGATGGTCAAGGACAATTAAAGCAGGCACAGTGTGTCACTAATTTGTCGCTACATTAATCGTGACTGACTTCAGATGGACTGCATAAAAGCAAGAGAAGCAAATTGAGTGATATTTTAAATCAACTTGAGCTGTTGCAATGTTTAACAGATAGCTTGTGATGATGTCTTGGCCTTGTTTCTAGAGTTCAGCTCCCTTGCTGCTTTATAATGTGGATGTCTGATTTTGCACCCTGAGGGCCCTCAAGTTGAGTGGATGCTGCAATCCTTTGAAATCAAGCGAAAAAAGGGGAAGGGAGTGATATCATTGGCCTCGTTGGTGTGCACGGAGGGTATCCTACTTTCCATTTAGGAAGTGACAACCTGCTCTGCCTGTTTATCTGACACACATCACAAACATAAATCTCTTAACATAGACGACCCATAAATGCAACTTCGTACTCAGAGGACTTAGTGCACTCTCTCACAATCTTAATGCCCAAAGTTATATACATTATGACCCAGAACCAACACAGTTACACGTCGATCCTAAAACTGCAAGGAAATTTGTATACTGTATATGAAACAGAGTGGAAGTTTTGGTTTTTCCAGCTCCGATCTCCCAATGCCAAATTTGAACCTTTTCCCAAATGTAAAAGCACTTCTCTTATTCAATACTAGACATAGACCCAAAGTTCATGACTGACTGCAACTCTTGTCCTATGAGGTGGAGTTTATGGTAGTTTCTAACCTAATATACCAGCTATGCATGCCAGTCTTTGTTTTTGACTGGTGGTGTAATATTTTCCTAAGATTTCTTGGCAGTTTTGAGATGATGTGTGTAAAGTTTAGGATTTTACATCGCCTTAGCACATTCTAGTTATGTATTCCTTGCTTTGTATTTCCACTATTACTTTGTTTTCATTATCTAAGTCAATTTTGTCTGGCGAGCCATTTATTTGGTCTGATTGGACCTTCGTGACTTCCAAATAATCAATAAACTAATGACAATGAGACTAGGATACATTTCCTAGTCTGTGGTTGTGGTGCAGCTGTGGTCAGAGCACTTTTGACCAATCACTTTTGAGTAGACTGATCTCATGCAAATAAACAGACTGTTTGCATCGGCTATTGTGTAACAGCAGTTTACAGTTTTGTGTTTAGTCCTTGCCCAGATATCTGCTGGTTAAATTGGTATCTGCACCAAGAGACTAAGTCAGCAGACTAGCCAGTGGGTTCCCACTGGCTTTAACAGAACACCTGTCCCAAATAGATGGCTTCTATTTATGATGAAACCTTTTTAATAGTTCTTTGTTCTTTCACTGTAAGGAAAAGAGACTGACATATGCAGGTTTCTTTCTTAGAAGAGACACACAAACTCAAGCACACACATAATGACACACCTACATGCAAGCACATAAGCAGATTACGTATGCATACTACAGTGTATGTGCAGTCACATGTTTACCCGCATGCAAACACCCACCTCGCACAAATACAGCATCTAAATCCCAAACCACAATGAGGTTAATGCACTCGTGTTTATAATACATGAGTAAACAATCTCGTTCTCATTTTGTTCCAGTTCCTTAGGTGTGTTTTCCAAGCTCTCTGAGCTTCCTTTAAGGTCAGTCTTCATAACCACTGTGCTGCTTCAGCCACAAAGTCAAAGTGGCTGAGCCTCCAACATAATTCAACACTTTGTTCAACCTCAAAGAGCAGCAATAGTCATAATGCATCAGAACACATTTTTTTTTCTCCCACATATTTACTTGGCAGTATTTGGAGTAATATTTCTAGTGTCTCGGTCACATTTATAACACATAATGTAGCACAACAACAAATCTGTCCAGATCTGCACCTTAATACAAACAGCAGAGGGGCCATGATTCATGAGACAGTGCACCACTGTGCTGTAAATTTGTTTTCATTGCAGCTTCATTATGCATAAAAAAAAAACACAAAATTTGTTCAGCCGTTAAGCAGAACAAAGCTGGTAACTAGGATATCTCTGGCATTTATGTGAATCCACATAAATGCCTCTGCAGACCAGACAAGAAGGTGTAAGGAGAGGTTTAGTTTAGAGACTTCAGTGAAACATAAAACATGATGAAGCTCTTATTTTTTGTTCTGCACTGAATTAATGATTTTATTAAACTGAGTACAAATAACTTTATATTGATAATGTTTTTCATTATGTTGTTTGATTGTGCATTCCTTTAAAAAACATTTACTGCTCCTGTAGTACCTGTTGACTATTTCCTACATTATTTTTCACCCAAGTATCCATGAGTGCACAAACACTTTAAATAAAAGATGGACATAGTCACTGTAACATCCACAGCTAGTTAGTGAACGTGCATTTTGTAGATAAAAATGGTGCAAGAAACAGAGCACAGATGTCCTTGATCGACGGTTCAATTAATCACATAGAAGGCCATATTAACTGGCAGATAACTCATTTAAAAATGCTCCAAATATCCATTCAAAAGGTTCACTTCATTGATGTCAACAAGTAGTGGCCTAGTTGGCACCTACCCTCATACCTGGCGATGCATATGTTTAATCAATTATAAACATTACAGAAATACATAACATGTACACCAAATTTGCTATGAAGGAAAATGATGTTGGTAAAATTTTTGCACTGAGTTCTAAACATATATATATATATATATATATATATATATATATATATATACATATATATATATATATATATATATATATATATATATATATATATATATATGTATGTATGTATATATATATATATATATATATATATATATATATATATATATATATGTATGTATGTATGTATGTATGTATATATATATATATATATATATATATATATATATATATATATATATTAGGGGTGCAACGATACACAAAATTCACGGTTCGGTTCGGTTCGATACTTTGGTGTCACGGTTCGATATTTTTTCGATACAAAAAAATGTTCATGCATTTTTAATTTGTCATTTATTAAAATTATAAATATATATTTTAACACAAAAGTACAGTTTTTAAATTTAACCCTAACCCTTGTGCGTGTTTTTTATTTTGACAGCGAATGCGCACCTGCGGACCACTTATGTGCAGCCCTGGTTATTTAGCTCATCATATCGCAGCCACAGAAATTCTTTTGTCCATGAAACCATAAAGCTGCACTTTCTTTTTGCCTTATAGTCTGATTTGTCATAACTTCTCCGTTTTGTGGTAAGCTTTTCTTTGGCTGTCACTTCTTCACCCTGACCTGTCTTATTTGGCTCAGCAGAACTGAAATGCTTTTACACGCTCACTCACATAAGCTCAGCGATTCTCTGCGCGATCAACCTCTCACATGTGTAAGCTGCGGGAGATTTCACTTGTCATGTTTGCATAGTAAGCTAACGATTAATAAGACGATGTCAGAGGAATTGGTGCACAAATTATCATCACTCACAGATCAGTGCTGTCGCTCTCTATACACAGTTCGCACGATTGCAAAGTGAAAGCAAAAAAACAAGCGCAAATTCAAACGCGACTTCAATATGTCACATATTGACAGTGGCTCACCGATGCCAATGACATAATTACCCAGCTACATTTCTGAAAGAATGCAAAAGCATTGACATATATTTTTCCTACAATAGCCCGACGGGCAGGGAAGAGAAAGATTTTGGTAGCCCGACTGAAAAAAATCGCTAGCTCCAGGACGTCGGGCTAGCGATATTGCAAGCCCTGTATCTGATTGAGGAATCACTCATCTTTGGAAAAGAGAGTTTATTACAGAGAAATGGCTCTTTCCAAAATAAAAGCTATACTATCCGCTTCTTCTGGGCTATATTCTCAGCAGCATAAGGAGAATCATGTGCTAACAGCTGTCTAAATGACTCGGCTAAAGTTAGTAGCATGCTTGCTTTTTTTTGTCTGCTTCCACTTGTCTTTGCACTAGGATGATGTCGGCGTAAATGTGCAGTCATATTCGTTGTGTTCCCACTAGTGCTTTCAGGTTAATCTCGTTGAAATGACCTTAACGCCACAACACGGCAAATCTCCGTTAACGAGCTACCGCCGATCGCTCCGTGCATGGGGCTAGACGGCCAACACGTTATCGAGCTAACTGCGCTAACACACTAGTTCACACCAATGTAATTGAGCATTGCATGGCACATCCAACATACTGTTTTACTTTAGTCCATGACTCGCTTACCTTCAGGGTCATACGTCACATGAAAACCAAAATAATTCCAAACGCCAGATCTGAATGAGGTTCAATTTGCCTGTTGCAAGTAGAGCTTAACTTCTGTCTCGCTAGCTTGCCCTGCACTCTTCCTTCTGACTATGCTGTCTGTGTTGAGCGCTCAGTGGATCTGCGCTCGACAGTGCAGCCTAGGCGGAGTAGTCGAACACAGATTCACTGAGCGCTCCACACAGACAGCATCGTCAGAAGGAAAATTGATAAAATAAATTACAAATGTTGTATTGTTCGATACATATGCGTACCGAACCGAAAGCACTGTATCGAACGGTTCAATATCGATACGAATATCGTTGCACCCCTAATATATATATATATATATATATATATATATATATATATATATATATGTTAGATTTGTATTGTTGATTGTCATTTATGCTTAGAAATATTTACTTATATATGCTTAGAGTTTTGTAATTAGTTGTAGATTGGTAGAGGTTTTGATCCTTGATAGTCTGCAAACTTTGTGTGTATTAGACAGCACTTTGGGAGCATGAGAGGTCATACCGTGTCTTATTATTTTATGGTAGGATTAACGTAGTTGCGTCTGTTCTAGTCTAAGTGCTCTTTGTTTAGATGAACTGCAGGACTTCCTCACCGTGTTATCTAGGATGAACCATCTAGGGTGAGGGGGAGGCTACCCTCTTCCTGACCAAGGATGTTTGACCCTTTGATCAGCAGTACACACACACACACACACACACACACACACACACACACACACACACACACACACACACACACACACACACACACACAGGCAAGGTACTCTTTGTGTGTATGTAGACGTCATATGTTAATGAACTTATGCATATTCATGTAACCTCAATAAAAGAACAGTGGTACGGGAGAACGGACGAGAGCGACTGGGGTCAAGCGAAGGGACGGCGCTCTGTCCGGTCTCTCCCGTGCACGAGTAACATGAAGAACTTTGCCTATTTGTGTCTTGCTTAGCAGTGTAATTATATTGTCTTCAACGTTCCAGCGGATGGGTTCAAGCTACAAACCTATCATTAATTGGTCCTTCGATGCCGGAGCCCTGGAATCGCATTCACCGAGGGGAGGAGAGGCACGCTGAAAGACTGACGTCAGCCAGGAAGTTCCTGTGGATTCGCTGTATGTCTTTTCTCCTCGATGAATGGCGATTGGCGGGATTCGAGGCTGATATTACACGCTAAGCAACACCGAGTAAGTTTAGAGTCCAACTCTATAACTGTACGTCTTCGCCGCTTAGTGGGGCGTTGTCCGTGGCCGCTTAGTGGGGCTAAAATTACGTCTTCGCCGCTCAGTGGGGCGTTGTCCGTGGCCGCTCAGTGGGGCTAAAATTCGCCGTCTAAGTGGGGCGATGTACAAAGCCGCTCAGTGGGGTTTTTTGTACAGAAGCATTAAGTCGCAGAGTTGCGCAGTTCGAACTTTTTTTGGTTCGCCGTCTTAGTGGGGCGAAATACAGACCGCTGTGTGGGGTACTGTAGTGAGTTCTCCACCGCTCAGTGGGGTGTTGAGAAGTTCCGCGGGGTCCAGATTGTGCTGGACAGTAGGCCTATTTTGTGTTGTTGTCATTGTCGTCGTCGTTGTTGTTGTTGTTGTTGTTGTGTGTGAGTGTGTGCGGAGCAGAACATGTGGTCTGTGACACCGACTGTTGTTGTTATCATGGGTTTCTAAGCAACCAAGAGTGAGTCGGAGGGAGACAGACGTTTGTGCTGGACTTTGCTCCTGGCAGCACAAAGTATTTATGTAAAAAAGAGAGAGAGCGACGGCTCCACAGCTGCGTGGGTTCACGCGAGCGCGGTCACGCGGACCTGAGCCGTGCAGTTAATCGCAGGCTTATAAATGGAAGAGATTCAAATGTTAGAAGTTTTCAGAAAACACACCAGCCTTGGAGAGCTGTGGAGAAGGCCAGCCCACATCAGCAGCACTTAAGATATGCTCTGGTGAATGGCTTTCCCCCCACCCCTTGCTGACACAATGTTTATTCTTTAGCTTGCCCTGATCGACAGCAGCCTGTGTGTCAGACCATAGATTTAATTGAGGTGGATAGTTGTTAAAAGTAATCTACATTAAGCTTGTGGTTGCTTAAATTCAGTACAATGACATGTGAGGTGAAGTGATATAGGTAAATATTTAAACTAATGAAGTGCATAGAGGCACTTGACCTGTGTGAAAGACTGTCGTCTTGTTATGAGCCATTGTTGAGATATGGAGCACACCTGTGAAAACAACTAATATGCTGAACCCTGTATGAAACATCTAAAAGTACATGATGGAGGAGCTGTGTTGAATATGAAAGTGTAAGACTTTGCCGCTGTGGGCAGAGCATGCAACTACTGTGTGATGTTGCGTTGCAGTTTTTTTCTGAGCTGATGAGCAAGCTACACGTTATCAGATCAAGAGCTGTCTGGGAACTACTCAAAGAGGGGGAAACAGGGAGTGTGCAGCGTTTCCGTGAGCAGTTTTCCTGCATCTTGACTTGTGTGTAGAGTGTTCATAACATCAGCATCATGTTTTTGTTTATTTGTTTTGTTGGGTTGAAAATAATTAAATAAATGTGTGATCATGCCTATGGATCACCATGGCACGTATCTCCAGCCATATGATTTATTTATGCAGATGACAAAGTGAGTGTGAATGTGTCTGACATCACAGTGTTTTTGTGCACTGTGCAAAAGTAATTGCCTTTGATTGTGAGTGAGAGCGGTGATTCTGCAGGTCACCAGCTATTGTAACGAAAAAAAAAAAAAGAGTGAAAAAGAGACAAAAATTACATTGTAGACGAAGAAAAATAATCATGGGAAAAAGGTTTCGTGTTGATCAGCCGAAAAACAACTACAATGTCATTTTATGCTTTTAAGAAAGGATTGTTCACACAAACACACACACACACACAGAGATGTGTGTTGATTAAGCAGTGATGATAATAATGAAATGTCTTAGTTTGTCACTTTCAGGTGAAAAGCAGACCTGAATCAATTTTCCACATGCAGCGGTCGGAAGAAAGTTATAGTTTAACATCATTGGAAACATGCAGGCCAAGTTTCTGGCTGACTTATTTACAGCGCCATGTGTCTCTCAACCTCACAAGCAAGTGCTCACTCCTCCCTGAAGACAAGGAATGCAGCTCCAAAGAGCAATAACATGGCAGATAAAGACAGCAGCAAGTCCTGAGCAAAGAGTCCCAGCAAAGCAGCAGCAATGTGGACAAACGACATTTGCCACCTGTGGAGTAAAATGGCAAGAAGAGACAGTGGAACACAGGACAAAGCTGAAGGAGAACTGCCGGCTGTTTGGACTGTTGAAGAGTGAGAGGACAACAGAGTGAGAAGACTAGGTGAGAACACAGAGGAATGCTGTTATTTAATGTGGGAAATCAAAATTTGGGTTAGCAAACCTGGGGAAAAGAAAACTGACTGCTTAAGTTGGAAAATTGAGACGGAGTCTGAAACATTGCGAAAATAGAAACATATACAAAATCACACACACACAAGCAGAACATGCATTAACCCTACTAACAATTCCAAACACAAAATGACTCATGAAGACTCATAGCACATTAGTTAAGAAATGATCAAATAGCAGAGAAGTGTGTAGGAAAGGCAGAGAACATGCTCTGCTGGAGATGCAGCTCCACAGACATGCATTAAACCTGCCTAATAACACAAACACACATGCAATGAAAATTAGCTTGTTATCTTTCATCAGTGTTAAAATAGTGTCAATTTAGCAGAAACTTGTTATCAAATGCTGAATTTATCCAATGCAAAAAAAAAAAAAAAAAAAAATGACTCTCTAAGTTGCAGGACAACAGTTTAACTTTTGTGGGAAAAAAGATTCTGGTTTGACCGACCAGTGATCAGACAATAAATTTAGTTGTTAATATAGTAAATTGGGAGAAGCTTCCTGCTTGATTGATGCAGCACAAGTTTACTACTAAATTTACTGTATGAGGGAAATTCTCTTTTAGTGATAACATTTTGAACATGCATTTCTGTCGTCCTGTCATCCTAGTGGGTTAATAGCTGATTCAAATTAGTTGATCGGTCTTAGATTAATGAAAGGTGACTGAATTCTAGCACGAGTGAATGAGATGTGTTGGAGTTGTTGTGTGTTGAGTGGAGACTCTAAAACACTGAGTTTCCTGTTTTGATGTGCGAGTGAATCCTGTATTTAGATACACAACTCTGAATACATCAGAACAAACGTCTTTTGTGAAGTGCATGACAGCATGTCACATGTTTTATGATGAAGGGAAAAAGGAAAAATTGAATAAAATAGATCTGTGGCTTAAATGAGTGAAGAGCACAGACCGGGTGATTAAACTCATAGCTAATATGACATTAGGGTTATGTTGTGTGTTGCGCAGTTGATGGTTGGTTTGGAGTGAATCTAGCTGATGATTCTTCTCCTGTTGTGAAGATGATGAGGAGTTTGTGTCATGACTTAACAAGGCCTTTTTATTTTGATACTTTCACAGTGCACTGAGAGTTTGGTTTGATAATCTCTGTTATTTTTTATTTTTCATTTTTGAACAAGTACTGATTTTTGCTTGTGAATTTCTTTTCTTTGAGCAGATCTGCAAGTCGGGAATTAAAAGCGTTACACGTCGTCAAGAAAATTGTTGCAAGTGAGTTTCTCCACATTTAAAATGGGTTCAGGAGAAAGCCACTTATTTGGGACAATTAGGAAATGAGAGTCCCCCCCAAAAAGGATTCAACGAGGAAATCCAGTCTAAATTATTTTTCTTTTTGAAATAACGTCGTTTTGCTGAGCGTGGAAACGAATGCGATGATAATTTCCACAATTAGCAAAAGAAGGAACCACTGAGTGAATGAGTAAGAATTTTAAAATAACTGACTGACTGACTGAACATGATTGTGTGAAGCTAACCCCCACCTGACAAAGGTGCAGATGAACCCATGTGTTTCCTTTTACAGGAGCAGAAAGATGACAGCAACACTCGAGGTTGCATGATGATTTAACCTTTTAAATGCCATTTTCTGTGTCTGTGCAGTTATCAGGTGTGTTATTCATAGGCTTGAGTTGCTCACAGAGATAACTGTGACAAAGTATGCATACGCCTGCGCAAGCGCTAATATTTGCATTTTCTTTTCTTACAGCATGCCAGTTCTTCATGTGAATTGATGATGCGATTTATACCAGGACAACTGGTTGATGTTTTTTCCTACTACAGGATTTCTGGGTTTATGTGTGAGGAAAACTGTGTTTACAGGTTATGAGTGGTGATGCTGTTGCATTGTGTTGATGGGAAAATGTGAAGGTTACTTTGATAATGTGAATAACATGTGTGAAATTTCCTGTGTTGAGAACTGGTGTTACTTCTTTCCACAGCTAGGGATGGCTAACTTTATGGTGTTTTTATGGCACCTCTGGAATGTGGATGGCCGACGCCTGCCCACCAGGATAATCAATGTGTGTTGCTAATGTTTGTTTTTTGAGACTGCATGTACAAGATTCAGCAGAAGCGGACAAGTGACATGAGACAAACAAATAAGAGATGCGGTGTTATGGAATAGTTAATATGGGCTCATTAGCTGGCCACTTTTGAGCCCATAAATAATATATGAGTGGAGTGACTTTGCTTAAGAGCAGTCACCGATTACATTAATGTTGCCTGAGTACATGGGATGATCCATGTCTGAGGCGACTTATGAAAATAATTGTAGTTTACTGATTTGAGAAAACCTGCACATGACACGTGTCTTGCTGATGTTGAATGCTTCTTGTTCTTATGATACAATTGTTTACAGGTATGAAGTTTGATTTTACTTCCAGATCTTGTTTTCCAGGCCATGATGGTGTGTATGCAGGCTCCTGGGAGAGCCAGGTGTTAAGCAAACTTAATATGCAAAACACACTAACATTTTCATTGCAGGATTATAGGTCCAGGGTGGTGCTGCTCCAGGGGAGGAGATGCCCTGATGTTGCCTGGGATATGATCTAGCTAATCTTTTTCTTTAAGACTGGAATCCAGGTTTGGTGAGTTGACGCATGGGTGTGTCCATGCGTCAAGAGGAGGGGTCCAAGGATTAACATTAAACAATGTTTTTTATTATTGTTGCAGTGATTTGTGTGATTAGCCGTTTTATTTACAAATATTAAACCTATGCAAGTGGTGCACCCATGTTCAGATGAGGCTTTGATGGCCTATAAGTGAAGTTCACTGAACTAAAGAATGTGGTTTGATGATTGTTGACATACTCTCCAAATAGTTTGTCTTCCTAGCAAGGAAATACAGGTGCAGCAGTAATCTCCTGAGAAATCTTCAGAGGCCCAGTGAGAAGCGCATAGCTGACAGGACCAGGCAGTGGTTGAGGTCAAAGGTCAAGCTGGTTGGGGCCCATCATGAGATCAGACCTTGGAGCCACAGCAAGGACCATTTTAACTGCCTGCAAAATAGCGAGAGACCCTCCTGGATTTATCAGAGCCACTGCAAGAGGTCGAGGTCCCAGGAAACCCCGGCACCCTCAAGACAGCACAATAGAGAAATCTCACACTTGGTTGTTTCAGTGGTGAGGGGGGAGTGCTGATTGAGCCCCCGTAGGGTAAGCTCGCACTTCAACCTCCAGCCTCTGATCAACTCTAGGGCAACCAAGTGCGAGGCGTGACGGACCTGTGTGCGACCAGGACCCTCTTGGTTACCTTGACTACGACGCTCACCCTTATAGGACCCCAGCTGGTGCCGGAAACAGCTGAACCAGGAGGAAGGCAGAGGAGATGGACACATGACAACTCTCACCTAAGAGAGACAGATCCAGCAGGCCCAAAATCAGGACTATGCATTACGAGAAGGAGTGCCTGAGAGGATCGTCCACAGGATGGGAGCTGAGGCCAGGAGAGAGGCTTCAGGAGGATCAGAGATCATCTTCAGCACAGCAGACATCACACAGAGAGCTGTGCTACTGAGCTTCCAGGAGATCAAGAGGAGACTTCCCACAGCAAGATTTTAAATAAAATGAAAGATTCAATATTGACGCTGAGAAAGACAATTAAGGTGCCCTGCCTTAAATCTTCAGCAGCGTTGGGATATGAAAACTCGAGGGATGAGGGCTCCATCGACAGCGTAGAAGCAGTTCGAGGATGACATCATGATTCTGTGAAAAGCACAGGAACCAGAAGCTATGGTGGTGATAACAGCAGTTTCCTATGAACATCACCTAACGCTGTGCCACTGTATTGTGCATACGATGACACTCTGAAGGCTGCTGGGATCATAACAGCAGTAAGATGACGGAACCCAGCACCCTTTCCACAGAGAGCTTTTTCTGCAGAGCGTGGACAATGGCAGAGTCATAAATATCCCCCTCACAAGACGAAGGTCTGAAGTCAGGTGATGGGGGCTGGTAAGAGGCCATAAAACTGGAGTGCTGAGAGGTCTGCAGCTTGGAAATAGCTGAGACCCATGTTGACGAACAACAAAACTAACTGGTATGTTTGAATGTTTATTCTACATACATTTGGACTCTGGTCCTATGGACAGTGATGGAAACAACTGGAAGAGACATTCATGACGCCCTGCAGAGCTTAAACCACTCTGCAGAGAGACATGTGATTTGCACACCCGGAGGAAGCACCACCAAGCTGAGATGTTTTTGAAAATGTTATCTTCTTATTTTCACTATTAAATTAACAATTTCTTTGGTTGCTCGTAAGATGCAGTTTGCCATGAGATGAGCTCAATGAATGGGATAACTGCTAATACATTTGTTGAACTGTGTACCTTTTCAGTAATTTAGGGTGATTTGACATATGCTGAGTATAAAAAGGTTTGCATTGAAACTGTCAGACATGAGGTATTCATACCTGGGAACTTTTCAAGCATAAAGGTCAAAAAGGGGGGAAATGTTAGATTTGTATTGTTGATTGTCATTTATGCTTAGAAATATTTACTTATATATGCTTAGAGTTTTGTAATTAGTTGTAGATTGGTAGAGGTTTTGATCCTTGATAGTCTGCAAACTTTGTGTGTATTAGACAGCACTTTGGGAGCATGAGAGGTCATACCGTGTCTTATTATTTTATGGTAGGATTAACGTAGTTGCGTCTGTTCTAGTCTAAGTGCTCTTTGTTTAGATGAACTGCAGGACTTCCTCACCGTGTTATCTAGGATGAACCATCTAGGGTGAGGGGGAGGCTACCCTCTTCCTGACCAAGGATGTTTGACCCTTTGATCAGCAGTACACACACACACACACACACACACACACACACACAGGCAAGGTACTCTTTGTGTGTATGTAGACGTCATATGTTAATGAACTTATGCATATTCATGTAACCTCAATAAAAGAACAGTGGTACGGGAGAACGGACGAGAGCGACTGGGGTCAAGTGAAGGGACGGCGCTCTGTCCGGTCTCTCCCGTGCACGAGTAACATGAAGAACTTTGCCTATTTGTGTCTTGCTTAGCAGTGTAATTATATTGTCTTCAACGTTCCAGCGGATGGGTTCAAGCTACAAACCTATATATATATATATATATATATATATATATATATATATATATATATATATATATATATATATATCAGTTCTAAAAGTGGACAGTTGTAACATGGAGATCGTGGGGATCGTGGCTTTTAGAACCAGGCTCAGGCGGGAATTCAAAGTCGAGGTCAAAATTATTTATAAGGCAAATTTAAAACAACAACTGTTGACCAAGGTGCTGTACATTTAAGATAATCAAAAGAGATTAAAAAAAACATAGGAAGACATGATAAAAACTAAGAAAAAGAAGCATAAAATGAGAAGATTTGAGTAAGAAATAAGAAAAATAAAAGTAGTACAAACTCATTCTGATTTAACCTCCTAAAACCCCAATTCTTTCATGGCATGTATTTTTTTATTTTTCTTTGCTATTTGGGCTGATCGGGACCTGATGAATGTAAAAACAAAGAATTATCTTTTTACCTGATTTTGCTCATTCGTTTTAATTTTTGATAGAACAGAGGCAGTATAATGTCCTCATAAGTGGATATCAGGCCCCTGTAGAGCAAAATTTAGTATTGTGGTCTAGACAACCCAAAATATGATGTCCTCATATGTGGACGCCAGGTCCTGGGAGGTTAAAAGCCAAGGAATAAAGTGGGTTGTCAGACGGGTTTTGAAAGTGTCTAATGTTGGGGAGGTCTTGATATAAATGGGCAGTTTGTTCCACAATTTAGGAGCAGTCACAGCAAAGGCCCCGTCTCCTCTGTGCTTTAATCTGGACCAATTGATCTGCAGACCTCAGTGATCTTGCAGGAGTGTACCAATTTAAAAGATCAGAAAGGTATGAGAGTGCTAACCTGTGCAATGCCTTAAGAACGAGTAATAAAATCTTAAAATCAGTTCGAAAACTAACTGGCAGCCAGTGTATGGATGCTAGTATGGGAGATATGTATTCTTGCCTGCGTGTGCCAGTTAGTAACCGTGCTGCAGCGTTTTGGACCAGCTGCAGTCGGCTAACTGATGACAGAATGACACCTGAGTAAAGACTATTACAAAAGTCGAGGTGAGATGAAATGAAGGCATGGATAGCTCTCTCAAAGTCTCTGAAACGGAGGAATGGCTTCACTTTTGAATGTAACCGAAGATGAAAGAAACCAGTCTTCCTGATTCAAGGAAATAAAGACGTGTTAGCTTCACTTTTTCACCATAGTTTGACCTTTGGCATATGATCTGGGGCGATCGTGGCTCAAGAGTTGGGAGTTCGCCTTGTAATTGGAAGGTTGCCGGTTCGAGCCCCGGCTTGGACAGTCTCAGTCATTGTTTCCTTGGGCAAGACACTTCACCCGTTGCCTACTGGTGGTGGTCAGAGGGCCCGGTGGCGCCAGTGTCTGGCAGCCTCACCTCTGTCAGTGCGCCCCAGGGTGGCTGTGGCTACAATGTAGCTTACCATCACCAGTGTGTGTGAATGTGTGTGTGAATGGGTGGATGACTGGATGTGTAAAGCGCTTTGGGGTCCTTAGGGACTAGAAAAGCGCTATACAAATACAGGCCATTTACCATAATCTTTTTTATTTAATGTCATCAATTTTTCATCTAATACTACATTTCATTGTTTGTGTGATTGTGTTTGCATGTTTAAAAATACATATAAACATGCAAACACACACACACACACACATATATATATATATGCTATATTTTCAAACTGGTCGCATGTAACAATAAATGCCTCTTGCTGCATCTGTGACACCGATACCCTAAGTGCATCCATTACTGATTTGTTGTGTTTTGCATGTATAAGCATGGCAGCAGCAGCCAGTGAACCATAGGCAAATACAAACAAGCATGTCTCTACACAGTCCTCATACAAGACCATGTCACGACATGGGGGGATGATACCATTGAGTCCATATATGATGCAAACAAAATGAACATACAAAATAATGCACCAAACAAACACATACAGACAAAGCACACGTCCACATACACACAGACCCAGCTTGGTTTATTTGGCTGCTCATCCTAGTTGAGAGGCCCTTTGATCACACATCAAACAGATAACAACCTGGGAGACAACACACATGCATGAATTCACACACATATGCAGAGGAACACTCTCACGCACAGCAGAGTGTGAGGATTTGTGTGGAGTACAGGTCGTTCCTGAGAACGAGTGAGAAGAGGGGTAAGAGCAGACGAGTGTCACAGAAAGAGATGGAAGAACAGATGGATTCAAAATGTGAGGAGGGAAAGAAAGAGAGACAGAGCGATAGAAAGAAAAACTTCCAGGAGTGAAGAATGAGTCTTCTAGCTGCACACAATGTTAGCTTTGGTTATTTCTCTTATTTGGGTTTGTATTTTACTCTTTTAAGACAGAAAACAATGTGGATTTGCACTGCGGAGAATACGTGCCTAAGCAATGTACCTGCAGTAACAAACAAAACATAAAAGGAAACTTACAAGGGCTTCCAGCTGGGATCATTGCTTTGAGATTTGGCACTTTGGTTTCATTTGTGTTTTCATTGATGAAAACAGGAAGTGCAATATTGCCAACAGGTGAGTATGTTGAAAGGTTGAAGGGGTGCTTACTTATTTAGTTGAAATGTGTTATATATCAGAACAGACTGAGCTGATTTTTCCGAGCTACATTTTGAGTTATGACTTTTGGTTTATTGTGTTTTCTAAACATATTTAAAAACAGAAATTCACAGAGAAAGACTTTTCAGTTTCAGAGTGGACAGTAAATTGAGGTAAACAAAAACACTGGATAATTGGGTTTATTGAAATTTCTAATCTGCTCAAGAAGTACGAGGAGCACATATTTCTTAACCGTCCTGTTATGTTGCGGGTCAGATTGACCCAGAGCAGAAGAGATGTCACAGAAAACGAAAAAAATCTAAATTATAAAAGAAAATTGTAAAATAATCAGTGCAGTGCTGGCGCAGATCTGTTAAACTAATTATGACTGATTGTGTCATCAATGATGACAAAATGACACAACACAGACACACAGTGATACAGCTGATCAATCACAAGCAATCGCCTGTAGACAAAAAAATAAATAAATTCAAGACTGCACTATGAGAGTGGTCAGGATAGATCTACATATCTCAACATTTGAGTTGGATATTAGCATTGGTTCATTTGCTGTGGGCATCTGTCATATGCAGTAAATTTAAATGGCATACCAGCAGGAATGGGAATCGCGACCTGGTTCTTGTAGAGAACCGGTTCTCAGTAGTCTGCATGCCTGGGTATCAGTTCCACTTGCACTTGCGCTATAATCAGCTTATTTGAGTTGTGCTGGATTAGCTGAATAGTGCCACAGTCTACAACGTGAATTACTTTTATTTTTATACACAAAAGGACGAGAGCATGATGGTAAATTTCAAACTGCATTCAGCAGAGAAACAGCTGAATTATGCTGCCACGGACAGCATGCTAATGCTAGGCTAGCCAAGAACCCAGAGTGAGCTGAGTGAATCCTGCAGCCAGACCCTGAACATCAACAGATAATAAACAGATGAGCAGTCAGGCAGCCTCCATTTCTATCTATTCACGTTTCTAAAGTAGCATCACTGTGGCGCTCACTTTAAACTCAAATCCTCCAACCCCCATCCTTCAAAGGCGCACAGCTAAGATTTCATTTATGCCAGTGTCCACATCATATGTGAAATGTCTGCTGACTGCATACTACTACTAAAGTTACAGAAATATAGATACAAAAAGTGAATACACATCGTATTGATGAAGATGGAAGACATGTTTATTCCATCCTAGTATTCTTAGGAAGGCTGTTTTCCATCTAGTAGCACCAAACTCCTGCTGTATTCCTGCCAAGTTCTCCCCCACACAGATTTGAGTAGAGGAACTTGCTGTAACTACAACATGCTCATATTCAAAGGATTTTATTCATATCTGATTTGCATAAGCAAACACTTTTCTGAATATCAACAAACAACCATGGACAAAGACATACTGTACATGCACATGCACATTATGAATACAGATTTATGCACACATACACTCACGCAAATAGGCATGAATGCACCCACACATTATGCACACAGACACACACAAACACTCCAGAAACAGCTCTCTAATACCAAAGCATCTGAGTCTTTAATGAGCAGGATAATGTAGGCGTCTGTTTTGAAATTCTGCTTCTCGTCAGTATCTCCAATTCCTCACCTCCCTCTCTACCTCCCTTTCTCCTTCTAAATCCCTTTCTTCTACCTCCCCACTCTCCTCCTCTTCCTCCTCTTCTGTCTAGCAGTAGCAATTCAGTTTAATTGGTTTCTGAGTCACCTAATTCCTCTGAGGGACAGAGATAGTGTATGTGAAGAAGAAGAGCGATGGAGAAAGACAGGAAGAGATGGCATATTTAAACATTTAAAGACTCAAATGCGCACACTTTGCATCTACCTCTCCCCTGTTTCTCTTCTTCCTCTTCATTCTCCTAAGGGCTGACTGAAACTTGCTTACTCTAAAACTAATCCTCTCGTATCCTTAAAAGACTAGATACCATCTCCTGTAATGGAAAACATCCTCTTTTAGCTTGACTTTATTCAGGGCATCTCTGACAAATGCACCGAAAATTTGGGGATAAATGCCACCTTCTCTTGCAGCAGATGGATCCCCCCCCCATTGGTTTAAAAGTAAAAAAGATATTTGCACTTTTCCAGGAAAAATGAGCATCATGACCTTACTCCACAAAACGTTCTTCTTCCCTTTTTTAGACCAAACTGAAAGTGCCTTAGATAGTCTTCTCAAAGGAAACTGCAGGAGCAACATTTATGTGGTTGTAAATTACATTATATAGTACCAGCACAGTAGCTAATTAGCCAGTCACACCCTGCTTATGTCACTGATTGGCTTGTCTGCCCTGTGCTCAACTCAGGGTGGAAGGCTTATTACAGCTGACAATTTGGATAAAGCTCGGCGAGCTGCTGAATCTTTTTGTCACCTGTGCTGCCTATTGCACTGTAAAAATTACATTTTATTGACATGAAATAACTGTTTTTTCGTGGCATTTTGGGAAATATGCTTATTGCCTTTTGAGAGCTAGACGAGTAGATCAATACTATGGAAATGACTCTCCATTAAGTATAAAGCTAAAGGTTAGTAGCTTAGCATAGCATTGAATTTAAAAGAGAACTCTGGAAAAAGGCTGGGGTAGCAAATTACCAGATAGGTCAAAGGGAATTTGTGTATTTATACTGACCAATGGGACATTGCATACAAAAACACCTTAAATGAGGTCTTGATATACACCAAAGGTCCACAAGTAAAGAATACAAAATGCCCTCTATATTGAAGTTTGGGAAAATAATATATTAGGAGCAACATGCACTGTTTACGTGCTAATAATGATAATATGATAAAGCTAAACCAGCAGAAATCTGGGATCTTTGGTGACGTTTGTTTGATTTAGAGACTAAAAGTTAGAGCTGGAATAATCCAGTGCACACACACACACACACACCCACACACATATACAAACATGCACGCACGCACGCACACACAAAAGCCAGGAATGGATAAAAGAGCTTCCACAGAAGTAAAGTAGGTGATGAGCTGTCTGATGAAAGATGTCCTAATGTAAAAAGGCAGGTACACATGGAAGATTAAGTAAAATGCTCGATAAAGACTGAGCAATGCTCTCAACTCTCCTTGACTTTTTCAGCCTCTCCTGCTTTCTCATTCAGGCTTTGAAGTTGAGGTCCTCTGTTTATTCAGCAGTGACCAGAAAGAATTGATTCGGTGTTTGTGCCAGCAGGCCTTGAATGTGTTGTGTGCAGGGTATCTTCTTTTAAAAATCTTTTAGTGTGTTGTCTGTCAATATGTAACAACATACTTTAGGTTTTGTTTTGGAGGGTAAAAAGTCAGAAAGTCCCTGTCACTCTGTAGCATGCATGGATACCAGCCAGTGTAAATTTATTCAAGAGAAGAGAAATGTTCAACTTTCAGATAATTAAGGAAATAAATTGCATCTCCAATTTCCATAGTGATTCCAATTAAGCTCAGGCAGTTCAAAGTGTGCACTGCAGCCTCAATAAAATAAGAAGAAAAGAAATCCTTTCTTCTTTCCTGTCTTTTCTTTGAAATGTGACATAAACAGCTCCATTGACTTTTGCCCTTTAAATATTAATGAGATGCTCTTTCCTTCTTCGTTTGCCATTTCTTCACTGCACATCTGCTCTCTCTTACTTTCATAATATATATATATATATATATATATATATATATATATATATATATATATATATCAGAGGTGGGACCAAGTCATTGTTTTGCAAGTCTCAAGTAAGTCTCAAGTCTTTATCCTCAAGTCAAGTCTCAAGTAATGTCAGGCAAGTCAGAGTCGAGTCTCAAGTCACTGGTGTAAAAGTCCGAGTCAAGTCACAAGTCTGAAACTTTGAATTTCAAGTCCTTTCGAGTCTTTAAAAAAAACAAAACGAAAAAATAATGTTGCAGTTATATGCTAAATGTAAATATTAGACCATGTAATTTTAAAATCTGTGTTTTTCTCAACACATGACAAAATAGTGAACTTAGAAAATATACACAAATTGTGAAATTGCACCTCTTTAAAATGCAGCTCAATTAAACTTAGCTCCAAGAATAATTTTCACCGACAGTTCTGAGATACGCTGCATGTTATTCTTGGATGCGGTTGTAGGACCGGCTTTAAAATCGCATGACAAAAATATCATACACATTTAAAAAAAACTGTATCACCAACGTAGCCTGGACAACATTTGCTAGTTAGATGAAGTCAGCTATCTCATCGTAGCATATTTATATGCATATTTATAATCATACGGTTCTTGGAGTGAGTGCACACACTCATGAAGTTTAGTAACTTCAGGTCACTGCAACAAGCCCAGGTACAGTTTACCGACGGATGGGTGCAGGACCTTGAAATGCACCGTGTAGAACGAAAGACCATCGTACGTATCATAAGTTTACCAGTCTCACAAATCGTCGTCATAAATACACATTCCTTAACCGTTTATTAATAGGACCTTGGAGCTCAACGGTAATTAATTAGCAGTGGAAATAATTTCTGGTTCATTACAGAAATGTAGCAGTGACAATAATACTGTATGCTGTAATCGTACTGGGCAATTAGTGATACAAACCTGTTTTATCCTGTGAATAAAAGTATATGTTTTTGTCAATGTACCATAATAACAGAAGCGAAACGCAATATTGTGTCAGGACAATTCACTATTTATGCACAATAAATAAAGGAGCATAGCGCGACAATTTCTGTTCAGCGCCAGACTTGCTTGTAACCTATATCACCAATTATGTTATGAAAATGACGTATTAACTACAACAGCAGACTGACCTTCGTGTAAATGCTTGGAGCAGACTAACCTGTGAGCTGGAGTGTTCTGGGACGTTATATTTGGTCTTTGAATGGCTGCAATCCAGGCCACCCGTCGCCTCTTTGTTACTTCGGAAACATGGCTCGAACAATTTCTCTTCAACGACGTAATCCGATAACAACCGATCTCTTTACCCGTCGGCTTCCCGTGGCTGTCATGCGACCGGCTATTGCAGTTAATAATACAACAGCTTCTTGACATTTTTGTGTTTCTTTTTATCGCTGTATAACTGATTTTAATTGAAAGCTTGCGTGCGCTAGTACCGCTTGCCACGAGTTCCCAGAATCCTTTGCGGTTCTACCCGTGAATGACGTCACATTTTCAATCTCTATATAATATGCATGTTAAATTTTATATTTGGGGTAAAATATCAAGTCTTTTCAAGTAAACCGGTTCAAGTCCAATTCAAGTCCCAAGTCATTGGTGTAAAAGTCCAAGTCAAGTCACAAGTCTTAGAACATTTTTTCAAGTCAAGTCTAAAGTCATAAAATTAATGACTCGAGTCTGACTCGAGTCCAAGTCATGTGACTCGAGTCCACACCTCTGATATATATATATATATATATATATATATATATATATATATATATATATATATATATTTTAACTCTGTTCATTTTTAGTTACCTGTGGTATTTCTGCCAATGATGCTTAGTCTCTTGACCCTTTACTTTTACATAGGTTAGTTGTTAGCTACATATTTTTTCATAAAGTGTTTATCACAACTGTCTGGCACAAATCACAGCTTCAGCTTTAAAACTTTGCTTTTCAGAGGACATGAAGGCGTGAAGAGTGCCGGCAGACTTGGTGTGTTTTGCTGAGTCAGCCTGATTATGTGTTTGTTGTATGTGCGTGTGTTTACGCTCATGTTGGTGTGTCTGCTGGCACCTGTTTAGGAGCCAAGTGTGCATAAGAGTGCGGCTTTGAATAAAAAATTAACTGTGCACACTTGCATGCCTCAGTGTGTGTTCGACACGCTCATTAATTAAACATTTTCTCTCTGATCGACCAGACACTCACCTCGAGAACCAATTAAGTAGCTGTTGAGTGAAAATTTAGAAAATTTCTTTTTCAACGCTGCAAATAACAGAGTCAAGCATCTCAATTTTTCATCTCAAAGTGTTGCATCAACAGACTTCTGTCCATTGAAATATTAAGCTAGTTATGTCATCAGTACTCTCTCTAATTTCGCTCTCTCTGTTTTAACTGCGCTTTATTTGATGTTTTGTTTGATTTTCATAAAGTTTTTATGTCTTCTTATGTGTCTCTTGGGGACAGCCAATATATTGTTGGCAGCCAGAGTGACTCAGTCTGTTGGTGTTTCAAGCACAATCACAGAGCTATTTTTATAGACACATCTTTTTTTCTTTACCTCTGTCTGCTCTGTTCTCATATGGATCGTCTCATTCAGTGTTCTTTAGCTAAACTTGCAGTATTATCCTGAAAGAAAAGAAGATCCTTGGCATATATAAAACTCGCACTGCTGAAATTATTAACTACCTGCAAAGATTTTCATTTGGACCACATGCTTTTCTTCATGCTGATTACCTTCACACAATGACCTGCTTAAGCAGCCACAGGTGTGCTGTCAAATGACCTCATCAACAAAGAATGATGGATCAGTACCATCTGGCCTGACTGATCATTACACACATCTTTCACTAAATGACTATATAAAAGCCATTAAAATTATGTTGTACTACTCCCCTCATACAGAATGTTTGGGTATCGGCATATACCACGAGCTCAAAGTTATACTGGAATATGAAAAAGATAGTAACTCTCCATATGTTTCATTGTTAAATGGTCCAACTTTACAGGAGAAATAAACATCTTTACAGCCTACAAACATGGTTTTAGTCTCTAAAGCCATTTTCCCACTTTAATGCAACTATGCAGGTGGCATTGTATAACTCACCCATTTAAACTGTATTAAGGCCTAAAGTTATGCACATTAAGAGTGCGGCTGCTATGTGTGACAAGTGGGTATCAGCTATCTGCTAGGCTTTACCTAGTTGGCTGACTTCACTGAACACTTCATCCATGTCATTTATGGTTTTAATCGATGGGTTACAGTGCTTTACCATTTATCATTACACTTGAGTTCTTGTGATTGATTTATTTTACTTCACTGAGAAAAATGGGCTTTTGGGGGTGACACAGAATGACTGTTTGCTCAGTCGACCCTGCATTTGATTATACATGTAAATTTTGATACATGTGACTCTTTCATACATCCTCAGAAAGAGTGGAGGGCAAAGAGAGAGAGTGGAAAAAAAGAATAAGAAAAAGAACTGCACCTACACCTGTCAGGTGACAGAACAGATGGCCAAATCTAAATACAGCACCACAGGTACCGAAGACAGTGGGCTGACACTATGTGTGTGTGTGTGTTCCCACGCATGTGCACTTTCATGCTTCTGTGTAAATGTGCACTCAGATGAGGTTAGGAGTGAGCTCAGAGGTGGAGCATTGCCAGCAACCCAGCGGCAGACAGCTGGCCGAACATTCAAGTCCTGAGGTCTAGCCCCTGTGGGTCTGCGCATATGTCCACGTATTGTTAGCAGCAGACCTTATTGTATGTAAAACACTTTGAACCCACGGGGCTGCAAATGCAAATATCCTGTTCTACAAAAAGGTCTTAAATCATCTTTTTAATATCTGTGTGTGTGTGTGTGTGTGTGTGTGTGTGTGTGTGTGTGTGTGTGTGTGTGTGTGTGTATATACACACACACACACACACACACACACACACACACACACACACACACACACACACACACACACACACACACACACACAATGCTTAAATTCAGCATCTATCTGTTGGATGAGTTTGCAGGTAGTGCTGCTAGTCATGGTAATATCTCAAAGCTATCACTAACAAACAATTAAAATAATCATATTGCTTATTGATCCTGATGAGCCTATGATTGCTAAATAATATACATATTTTATTAATCTTATTACAAAAAATAATAATTATGTCAACACAAGCATACACATTTACTATACATGGTTATTTTGCAGCAAAATCTTTGACAGTGTTTCCAACTATGACACTGTGTTCATCAGGATTTTAAGATTCAGGTCATCTCACAGCTTGCTTTGTGCTGCCTGAAAGTTTGTACTTTTAGCTTCAGTCTCGCCGCTGGCTGATGAGTTTCACTCAAGCTAAAAAGAAGAAGAAAAAGAGAAAGGATAACCTAAATCACATGGCAGGCATTCTGTATCAAAGCCTCGTCAGGACAAGTACCTGGCAATGTTTAGTAATTTGTAAGGGTTGTTGAAGTTGTCAGTGCTTTAAATCCTTTACAAATCTCCCATGGCTGCTGCAGTAGGCCAGTCACACTGTGACAGCAGTGAGTGCAGTGATACTCGTGATCAGAGGCTAATCCTACACTGAATTTGTTCGAGACAGTTTCATAGTGCACTATGGGAAGTAGATCCTAAAGCATGAATAGCTTTATGAAGGCGCATTTCTTTAAAAAGCAAGAGAGAGTTTGAAAAGACTAAGATTGTATGACTGTAAATTTCTAGACCACAAAAAATACCAGGATATGGCAACATATTAGGATCATTCCAGGTAAAATAAATAAACAGGAAGATCAAAGTGGGAAATATGCGAGAAACATTAATTTTCCAAGTTTAAGGTAGTACTTTATAAGCAAAACAGTTTTTTGAATTTACCCTCTCACTTCAAAAGGAAACTTTGGATGTTGCCACTTGCAGCGTGCTATCAATTAAAGTCGAAACTATCAAACATGACCTCTTTTGCAAGAATACTTCAAAATAAGAAATACTACTGATTTTGAAGAACCACTGCAGTGAATTTGGCTATGAAAAACAGTGCATGATATTGATTTACATAAGATAAACGTTTATATCTGAAACGACAAAGAATGGACATATATAAGGATATTGGTGCTTATACCAGCACGCTTTTGCACCTCCTTGGTGATGTATTAATCTTGCATACCTTGTTTATCATCTAAGTTTGGCGTTTGACGAATTTCATGCAAGCTTGTTAAGTGAAATGATAAATTTGTTATTTGCTTTCATACCATACACAAAAGATTAAGGATTAATCAGATGGTCTCTCGCTGTACCATATATGATCAGCTTAAACATCTGGCTTCCAGCTCCCATGTCTCAGCGATTTGATTTTTTTCTTTTACTGTTTGTAAAACAACATTGTTCTCTTTAAACTGGTAATGGGGAGTAGTTGTCCTATGCCTACACATTATTAAAATCAATAGATTGTTATTTAAAACATTTTGTACATTGCATCAACAATCAAAATGACAACAGCGAAAAATTGGAAAAATAAAATAAACATAAAATGATGCCACTGGTAGGTCTATGAGCGGTGCTTCTCAATAATAGATTATTATTACTTTGTCATCCCCATAAAAAAATGCTATATAAAAATCTTCACATAAGTTAGTCAATGCAGTTTGGTTTTGTCCATCGTGAATTCCCAGCCTAACAGAGCAGTCGATGTAGTGCGTTAGATATATATTTGAAATTTATATTTACTATTGTGCCTCCCTACCCAGGGACTGCAGATGGAAATGAACTGCTAAATTAAGTACAAAGCACTTCTTTTTCCTGTTTTGTGCATCATCACTGACAAATAAATAAATAAACTAAACTAAAAATAAATTCTCTACTGTTTGTTATTGCACGAGGAATCATTATAATATTTTTTTTATGAAAGAAAAAAAAACGTTTGTCTTCATTCTTCAAGAGCATCTCACACGTTCACGACTCAGCCTGCACCGGCAGGTACGGGTCACGTGATTCTGCATTAGAATAGAATAGATCTTTATTAATCACATGGGGAGGTCCCTGCAGGGAAATTATCACAGCACCAGTTCACATTAAAACAATTAATTAATTGATAAATTAAAAAAATACCCAAACTCCTACAAATAATTAAGACCAATATACAACACACAGTAGATTGCTCTGTAAGTTTATGCTGTTTGACATTAGCCTTTACTTTCAACACAGTTTCGACAAGTTTGGTGTAAAAGAGTATCAGTGTTATGCTACGGAGAACCATGGATTTCCAGTTCTGAAGTTAAAATCTCACAGTTTCATATAAACCCCTCTTTAAGGAAGTATCCACATAAGGAAAGATGATAGGTTTGTGCACGACCACCAAGAAGCCTGTGCTTGTAAACGTAAAAGTCACAGTTTCTTGAGTAGATTGTGAAGTCATTCTTTTAAGGTCTCAACAAATAGAGAGGTTAAACTCAAAAAGTCCATTACAGAGAAATAATCACAGCGAAGGATGGCAGTCCTTTAAAGCTGAGTTTGATATGATGCCATACAATCACTACACAAGTCGCAGCTAAGAATGATTGCCAACTGTAGCATACACCATAGCAGACTTTGTTTTGGCCCCGTCCTCATTTACAAACCATTCATCCATTCTCTTCTATTTAACCTTGTCAGGGTTGCTGGAACCTATCCCAGCTGTCTTAGGGCGAGAGGCAGAGTCAGCCCGGACAGGTCTGTCACAGGGCTAACACTGACACAGACACAGACACAGACAACCATTCACACCTATGGGCAAATTAGAGTTTCCAACTAACCTTTCCCTACTAACTGCATGTCTTTGGACTGTGGGAGGAAACCGGAGTACCCAGAGAGAACCCATGCAAACATGGGGAGAACATGCAAACTCCACACAGAAAGACCCTTACCTGGTGGTAAATGGCCTGTATTTGTATAGCGCTTTACTAGTCCCTAAGGACCCCAAAGCGCTTTACACATCCAGTCATCCACCCATTCACACACACATTCACACACTGGTGATGGCAGCTACATTGTAGCCACAGCCACCCTGGGGCGCACTGACAGAGGTGAGGCTGCTGGACACTGGCGCCACCGGGTCCTCTGACCACCACCAGTAGGCAACGACTGAGACTGTCCAAGCCGGGGCTCGAACCGGCAACCTTCCGATTACAAGGCGAACTCCCAACTCTTGAGCCACGATCGCCCTGGTGGTTGAAATGAACTCACACCCTCTCTTCTTGGCTCTTGGCGAAGGCGGTCGCACTTTTCTCCTCTCCTCCTTACCCTTATATTCCCTGCTTAGCCTCTTGTGTCCTTGTCTTGTCTCGTGTGTATTACTTTCCCTGGAACAGTCTCTCACTGTCGTTCTCTAAAACCTAAAAGAGAATTATGGATTTGATCAACTGGTCTCTGAATGCTATTGACACCCTTTTCTCAACGAGAAGTCTGCGCTCGGGAGAGCCCGAGTGCCCTGGAGGGACTTTCCCTGCCGGATACAAGATGGACGGGTGGCAGAACTGGAGGGTCACGTGCCTGGCGGGACTGTCGATCGAGGACGCTGAAGATATCTACCTATTTGGAACCATGATAACAGGGTTCTTGCTGATCGGAGCTGGCTTGGCCCTGACTTATCGGAGAAATAAGAGAGCGGAACCGGCTGTTCAAACCCCCCCAAGGCTGCCCGCTGGAATTGAAGCGATGGGACGAGGCGCGACCTCTCACAACGAACGCAGCATGGTTAACACCTTGGAGACGCTTACGGCTGCCGTGAAGACTCAAAATAACAACATTGAGCGTATGATGGGATACATCAAAGAGAGGCCTCTTCAATATGAGACCCTTGAGCGAAAGTTGGATCACATCGCAGAACGGCTCACTGCAGTTGTGGGGTCTCAGAATCAACAGAATGACAACACCACGGAACAGAAGTTTGATACCATCATGGGGAGGCTCGCGGCTCTCCAACGGGAGATCGAGAGACCAGTGTCGGAGTGTTAAAGAATAGCTTGAAATTCTCCTGAGCTGCTCGCATAAAAGAAAAATCAACGACATCAACATGCGGACACCACGGCGCCAGCTGCAGGCTCAAGGCTGGAGCCGAACAAAAACTCCCTGATAACGACTGTGTGATGACTATTCTTCCCATCCCGTGCAAGGCCACCTGGGTTGGCTAGCAGACTGTTTACTTAGCCTGATAGGGTGAAGGACACTTTCTCAGCTGAACTATGGACACGCACACACATACACTTACACTGATAAGCATTCACACATCCCCCCTCCCCTTCCAATGCCTTCGATGCTTGTTGCTTCCTGGGAACACGAGGCGGGTCTGGGCCCGCGCTGGAGAGTCGGCGCAGTGGCAGGATGGCTGCTGTGTTGCCTGGGATTACTCCTTATCCCCTACCCATCCCTGTTGCTGGTCACATGCTCTATAATGTTGTACTGTGGACGTTTATGTGCTTTTCTGTGCAGAGGAGTTTTTTTTGTTTCCTGTTCTCATGCTGTCCTCCTGTAGCCCAGCATGAGTAGGGGTCTCTTTTCTTCTTCTTGTACTTTTCCCATTGTAGTGTCCATTTCAGTGGTTTTTCTGTAATGCAACTGTTCTCTGACTTATATCCCCATGTGATGTCTGTGTTGTGTGTGTAAGGTCGGGGGGCGGGTTCATTCCACTGCAGGGCAACCTGCATGTGGCGAATAAACTTTGAACTTGAACTTGAACTTCTTGCCCCCCACAAACAAATCACTTATTATTGTTTTGTAACCAAACTCTGCTTTCAATCTCAAATCTCTTTCTTGTTTGACTTTCCATAATACACGCAGGCACAAACACACATAGATGGAGCTAACGACGAAAACAGGCAAGTGGTCAGTAGAAACCTTTTCTCTTCTTTTTAGCACAGTAGGGGTTATTTTGTTTACTCTCACTACCTTGACAACCTGCTAACATCACAATAGCGCCCAATTATCAGAATCAAGGCAACAGAATGCTAAAAAATAAGAAAAATAATAATAATGAAAACCAGAGAAATACTGACTTCCAGCAGGAGGGCAACTGACTTAATAACATTTTTTTTTCATCCACTATGTTTTTGGTTTAGTTTTTTGGTAAATTTGTGTGTGTGTGTACTTGTTTAAACATCTTTGTGAGGACAAAGCAGTGGCACGCCACTGTTTTTGTGGGGATCAAATGCCAGTCCTCGTGAATTTGAAGGCATTTTTGAGGCTTACAATGTGTGTTTCTTTCCTCGAGCCATTTTCTCTCAGAAAGAAAAAAAGATGTCGGTGCGACAAGCGAATATCCAGAGCTTATTTTCATTGTCACTTCTTATAACTGCTCCCATCCTCCTCCTGCTTTTCACCTCTGTCTCTCAGTCTTATATCTGTGGAAAGAAGTCTCTCAGCTTCTGCAGACAACAGCAGGTGGAACCCAAAGGAGTGCACAAGTTTCTGATAAATGAGTTCAAATATGAGCTGTTTACCCAGTTTTTGTGTATATACTTTATCCTTGCCGCCTGTGCATTCACTTCCCAGCAGTGTACATAGTTTGTTATTGCCCCTTTTTTTTATCTGAAATGCACTGTTCAGCTCAAGGGATTTTCTAAATTCTGGTGACAGGAAATATACGTAATCAGAAATGCTCTTGTACATTTCATCCCAGTCTCTAGTGACATGGAACTGACTTCTACAGTAATCCTAACTAACAGCATTTTTCTGCAGATATATGACAATATTTGAAGCATCTGTAACCTTTTTTAACAAAGGTAATGTCTGAGGCAGAGGTGCTTTAATAAGTATAATTAAACTCTGTGAAAATCAGATAATTTTAGTGATAAAATGTTGAAATAAGTCTTTTTTCACCCAGAAGGTAATTGTTATTCCTGAGATAAGACCTGAGATAACACAACTAGAAAATCTATACCATTAGTCTTTTGTTGTCTGTAGGAAGTGCAGCATTATTCACTGTTTCAAGACTCGATTGTAATCAAATGGCATCTTCCCCAGTTGCATGGAGAAATGAGGGAGAGAAAAGGAGAGGGAGAAAGACAGCATTCCTGGAAGCCTCAGAAAGATGAGATGAAAGTATATAGCAGATGGGATGCACAAGAAAGGAGTGATAGTTGGACCAATTTGTCTTTATTTCCCTGCAGTGTCGGCAAATAGACCACTCTGAAAGACTTATGCTCTCTGCACTGTCATTATCTTCACTGAAAGCCAGGACAGAAGCTCTTAGTTTGGCTTGCTCACTATAGTACTTCTCTCTCTCCAGTTCCAGTTCTTATCCCTGTGGATGCATACGCAGATGCACAGATGGCCTTCTTTGACGGCACGTTTCAGGGACGGGAATGTCTTTGACATACAGTAGATAGACACGTTTACTCTTTAGCTGTTTGCTGGTACAACTAAACAGGGAATATAAAACTGTCAGAAAAGGTTCAGCTTGAGTTAGACATTGTGAGCCTTTAACAAGCCTGGCACAAAACTGTACAATCTGTTCAGACGAAAAAAAGAAAATGCCATGACGCAGCTTAAAATACTGCATGTATTTTTTAATGTAGTGGATCAAGTCACTCTGTTGCTTTATGTTGAAGATGCAATAGTTTCTACAAATTTTTCATATATATAAACAAAGAAAATCTCAGTTGACAAGACTGCAGTCAATCAAACATCACTCATAACTCTTATAGGAGATTACCTGTTCTAACTTTTCAAGCTACTGTATTGTATGTTTTCTACCACACACGATCATCCAGCCTCCCTCATAAGATCACATGCAACATATACTGCATCTCATCAACAAAAACACCCTCTGAAAGCATGCATTGTGTGCTCTATGCGCACAGTAATGAGATATTAATTATGTATATATGCATTTGTTTCATGTTTGGCTACGACAGAAAATGGAAAACACAATGTGTGGCACATGTGGGATCTTTGTCAAAGCAGTGAGATCATGAAATTTAACTACATCGGCTGCTCATCACACAAAGCAATAACTAAGATAGATTTAGGATTTCATATACATTTTTGCTTATCCGTTTTCAGTGGTAATTACTATAGGACTGTATTGAACATTGTTATATAAATGTTACATATTATACCTCTAATGAACACATGTACCCATGCCAGTTTCTTTAAAACTGGGAATTGAGGCTGCCAGTTGTCAAACTGGACCGACAGATATCACTGCAGCTGCTGTGTCACACTGTGGCTGTTACACTTGTCTGTTTCTAATTCCTCCATGTTGTATTGACAAAGAAAATAGATTTGACTGCTTCATTAACCCATGATAGCTTGGAAACTGTTTCCCTAAAATCAAATTAAGTTTCACATCATTACAGGCTGTTTCCCTCAAACTATGACTGATAATATCGAAGTACAGTTTGTATGCTTTCAACATGCACGGGCATCTTAGTTGAGCCACTTTTGTCATTCAAATGATTTTTTTTGGTGGGGGGGGAGGGAGTGTTATCTGTGCAGGTAAGTGTGCACACACAAGTGTTCATGCTGACATCTCTGTGCTTGTGTGTGTGCGCTCCTAAAGAGACACGCTGTCACCTTCCGGAGCCCAGGTGGCCAGGGTCACATGAGTGCCGTGTGCAGGCGAGCTAGTGTAGAGCATCCATCTGGTCTCTTCATCCACAGTGTGCATGTGCATGTGTTAAAAATGACCTTGCTTCCTTTTCTGGCCAGTTCTTAGAAGAGGTGGCAGTATAATAGTTATGGAAACAGTCTGCTCATATAGGGTCAAATCCTAGTAATTGTATATATAACAGAATATCTGAGCCTGGGGAATGTCATTTTGTAACATCCCAGATTTTAATTTTATCTAGGTTGCTGTGAGAAGCTATAATTATGCAAGAACAGACTGAACCCAGCCAAAACACTGTCAAGCTAACAGGCAGTTTGTCAGGCTTCTTCTGTTCCATCTGCCTTTCTGTTGACTTAAAGATTCATATCAGCTTTCTGAGAGATGTGGGGAGAAATTCAAAAGTTTTACATGCTACACAGTGTTAGAAAAAAATATTCATTTAATTATCTGCTGATTACATACAGTCTGAACGTTTATTTTCACTACATGAAGCTGGTAAAATTTGCTCATAGGTATTAAGTCATGCAGAATTGTAATGCAATGAACATTTAATAAAGGTTCTTTTCTTCTATACATGCCTAATATGAGGTTTAACCTGCACTTGTTTTCAACTTGTCAGATCACTTCACATGTTCTGACAACTAATTGTCTCACTGTTGTCAAATAAAAAAAAATCTTGTGTCTTTTTAAAATCTTTCTTTACACCTTTAAAAAATACCTAAAACTTTGCCACTACTATCTCAATTGCTGCAGTTGATGTAGAGTTTTTCATTAGATATTGCCTCTAATCTTTTATGTAGAGTCCATGATATATTTTTCATATGTTTTCACTATGCAGGCAGAAAAGTGTCATTCATCATTTTTGTGCTGCGTTTCTTTCTTTTTTTTAATGGGAATCCACAAGCTAAATGCTAACTTGATGACCTCCATATCAACTTAAGTGTCTGTATCTGCAGTAGTTATGATATAGCAGAGCTATTGCTATATTTTACTATTAGCTATTAGCTGTTCAGCAACACCTGAAGCCTACTTTAAGATGTTTGTCATATAATAATAATAATAATAATGGATTGGATTTATATAGCGCTTTTCAAGGCACCCAAAGCGCTTTACAATACCACTATTCATTCACTCTCACATTCATACACTGGTGGAGGCAAGCTACATTGTAGCCACAGCTGCCCTGGGGCGCACTGACAGAGGCGAGGCTGCCGGACACTGGCGCCACCGGGCCCTCTGACCACCACCAGTAGGCAAACATGGGGTTAGTATCTTGCTCAAGGATATTTGGCATGCAGCCAGGAGGCAGCCTGGGATCGAACCACCGACCTTCTGATTAGTGGCTGACCTGCTCTGCCACCTAAGCTCCAGCCACCCATAAAGGGGAGTTTTTACACCAGGCGCTTATTTCTGATGCAACCCCAGAAGGGAATGTGTTTCCAGCTCAAGTCTAATCAGCAACCTTTTGCTTTCCAAGTGAATGTGTTAACCATTACACCATCATAATAAAGATACAAACGTAGCTCCTTAAACGCTGTCTGAAGAGCTTTTTTATGCCTCTTTAAATCCTATCTCTGCTGGTCTTTAGCGTTAAGTGCAGTCAATAAGGAATAGTGTAAGAACTTTGGCAAATCTTACTGTACATTTTTGCTGTACAGTTTCTTAACTTGAGGAAGGTATCAAACATTAGCGAAATACTTCAGTTTGTTCGCTGATGGTCAGTGAATGTTTAAACACCAATGCTAGCATCAGTAGAAGATATGCAAATACTTTCTGTATGCAGCTGTATAGTTATACCAGGCCATGTCTTTCTTGGGTACTTGGCTGAAGACACTTAATTTGTGTAAACATTTAAAATAAGCATCTTTTGTGTTGAACATTACAGATCCTGAATGTTCTGTCTTGTATGTTGTGAATGGGAGACATGTTTCCACTGTTTCTAATGCTGGTTTTATGTCTCTTTCTCTAATTGCACGTTTCTCTGCAACTCCACTCCAGCTAATTATTGCAACTGCTTCTGGTGTGTTTCTGGCTGTATAGTCAAATGTCCCTGTAGCAGCACCACAGGAGAGGGAAACACGCATGTTCGTACAATGATGGCCTTCAGCACACATGAACACATCGTGTCTTCAGGCTTCAGTGTTGGGTGGTCTGTCTATTTCTCTGTCTGTCCCTGCAAAGCATTTTTTCAATTAAATTTGTAAGAATACATTAAAATATGTTCATAACTAGCTACATACTTTTAAATTTGGCTTGGTTGACTAATTTTGTACACTATGCTGTGTGACCTTTGACAAAGAAGCAGGCAAAGGTTGCTCTGATGACTGCAGACAAGTAAAATGTGTTTTTACATTTTTATTTCTGCCTCCTTGTTTTAGAAAAGTCTAAACAAGCCCAGTATGTGTGATTAAATGTAACATAGTCATGCTATTTAAACATTATGATTCACTGCAGAAAAGGCTTGACACAACCTAATGCAGTTTGTTTCATCATTGTTTCTTTTGCACAGAGAGAGCTCATGTTTTTCATGTGTCCTGTACTTAGAAGAAACCACAGGCTCTGAGCTTTCAGCTGCCTGCTTTGTGTTACAGTTTGTTATAATGTTTGATCTGATGCTGGAAACATGTAATGCCAGTCTTTCCCACGTCTCTGACGATGTCATGAAAACGAGAAAACCAGAAAGATGCTTATATACAGAGATGGTTGTGTGTACATGCAGATGCATCAGAAGTCTTACATGTCCCTAGCACACATTCTCAAGCCACAGCTGAAATGTCACGGAGAGCCACCCCGTTGGGGATGTTGTTGGCTGTACTTTTTCAGTCTCTTTGCTCCTGCCCATTTCAGCTCCATCCAAGCAGCCAAGTTACTGCTCTAGGGAAAGGGCAGAAGAGCCTGTTGTGAGTGTTGCTGCATTGTCTTTTCCATTCTTTAAAGACAAAAATACGGGTATTTTTCTCCCTTTTGTCTTTCCTTTTTGTCAGTTTCTCAGTGAACCAAAGTAAATTCTGATTTGTTCAACCAGAATTTGCTCATTGACATCGAAAACATTTAGCTTTCACTGGCAGTAAACAATGTTTTCATCCATGGATGGTTTGAGTCAGAAACAAGCATATAAACCACCATCCTTGCTGGCTGACTGACTAAATTTGTAATTCATTTCACAGAAACTGAAAGGGTGCTCAAGTGGTTTAAGCAGGAAGTAGCACACATAGACACTCTGCAACTTGCTCTCTCAGTTCTTTACTTTTGGTTACTGTTGCATTAAACATCAAGTGGAAGAGGCTGAAACCTCAGGCTCTAAAAGCCTAAGCTAAACTGTTGCAAAATTCTACAATTATCCATCGGTTCATTCTTTCACTCTGCAAGCATTTGAGACCACCATCTTTCATAATAAACATCATATATTATACATTCAGGCAGTCTGGTCCCTTAGTGAACTCCGTCTTGAAGTTAATTTGTCAAAAGCCATGTTAATTGGTACACTCCATCTTGTCTTCACTGATGGTAAAAACTAATCTATCACTGAGGGCAGCCCTCCCTCTATAACTGCCAAATGAATAAAGTGCAGATACAGAGAATCAACAAGAGGAATTGAGGAAAAGGGTACGAAAAATATTCTTTTGGGCAAGTAAACACTTGCCCAAAAGAATATTTTGGTAAAATGGTAAATTTTGGTAAAATGTAAACACATTTTACCACTGTCCTGTCATAGTAGTTTTCTCAGTATGGGGGCAGCTCAAGATTTCTGTGTTTTTTGTTGTGCCTACTAGCCAATACTTTGAGGATGAAGATTGAGATATACTGTAGATGTCAGAAGACACTTGTAGGCCTCTCTCGCTCTCTTGTTCCCTCTCTCACAAAGTCATCTGTCAGCAGTAAGTCCCATCAGTTGTCACAGCGACCCCCTGACAGCACCCCGGCTCCAGGGGACCTCCATCATCCCAGGAATATTCATGCAGACCCAGACAAGCCAGCACCAGACTCTGACAAATCACTCAATCAGCCAGTCAAACAGAACATGAATGAGAATGCCAAGACCAAGAAGAAAAGACAGAGAAAGTAAGTCTGCTCCTGCACTGCAGTTTGCGTAAAGAAGCACACAAAGCCAAAAGTTCTGAAAGAAAAAAATGAGGAAACAAAGCATTCTGAAATGCTCTCAAGGCAAAATGTAGTGTTAACAAGAAGTAAAACCACTGTAGCAAAAGTATATGCGTCCCTTATATGAGTCGACATCCCTCAGTCGATACAAGAATACAAGCTTTTTTGACTTTCAACAAATCTGCTCAACCCACATCTGCCTTGCAAACAGATTTCCATCAACTTTCTTTGTATGTCAGTTTGCCATTACCTCCAACACTTGTTTCTTAAAGGTCACTTCCCTAAAAGCCTTCACCACACTGCCCTTGATTCCACAGCCTCTTCTGCTGTCACATCTCTGACCATCCCTGTCTTGTTTCCCATGCATCTATCTTTCTCTACCACAGGGTGATGATAAAGTTTGCCAGTATACATCTAAAATCTGTCTGCTTTACGTTCTAAGTTTCTCTTTCTCATCTCCAAGTCGGCCTGAAAGCTTTTGCAGCGCCCTCTAACATATTTCATTCATTGTCCCTCTCAGTTCTTCCTCTCACTGTGTGACCAGAAAGAAGGATTTGATGAATGCATTTCCTCTTTATATATTCATGGCTATTTCCTGAAGTCTATTAGAAAGACATGACTTATTCAGGTGGAAGTTTTAATTGAAGTTTCCTCCATCTCAGCCTCACACTGTCTCTCTTGTCCCAGGATTTTTAGCACTCAAATCCTGAAATGGACGCTGCTCGACAGCATGATCACCCTCTGTGCTTTCTCCCATAATTGGAGCATGATTCAGGAAACCACAGCCAAGGTGTGTAATGGCAAGAAATTGGACAAGGTGAACTCTAGTGGGAAATAGCTAGGAGATCAAGCAGTCCTTAGTTAATAGGTAAACGTGTTCAAGAAGTACAGAAGAAAACAAAGGGAAGGCACTTTGTTGGCTTTTTTTCTTTAAATAAAGCTGCAAATGCACTGAATAAAATGTTCTGAAAGTATTGCATTTTACTACTTTGTAACCGAGCCAACAAAAGCTATCACACTCAACAATGTGAAATGTAAGAATAAGGATTGTATCAGCTTCAAAAGGAGTGTATCTTATAGGTTGACTGAGGTTGTCCAAAATGTAGCAACGTCTTCACAAAACAGCTGCTGGAGCACAGCACATTGCAGGAAACGTCTTCACTTCAAAATAGTCCTCTCTGCCATTTATGGCACTGCCATCTGCAAGGCCATCCCTTTCTGTAAGGACCACATTCATCTGCTCAGCTGATATCCTGCCTTTTGTTTGTCGGATTTGACAACATTAAGATTGTATCAGTCGACTCACCCAGCTCTGTGAAGACCGTCTTCATTATTCAGCAGTCAAAGCCAGATATTCAGTAATAGGCCCAAACAGCCTAAGGGATTTAGTTTATCATACTGTACACAGAAAATTTTCAGCTTTTAGGACCGACTAGACAGTCTGATTCATACTTAAGTCTTTGAAAGGAATCATATTCTAATTGAGAAGGCTGTTAATCTTTTTATCTGCTGTTTATTTTGTATATTTGCCAGATAAACTAGGTCAGTGATTGCAATGTTAATCTGTGAGATATATATTGCACATAGAGTTTATTAAATCATAGCCAGTGATTGTGAGCCAAGGCTTTACATAAAGTTGGAAAAGTAAGTGAAAAGTGTCAGAAGTTAAAATGCAAACTTGACTGTTTTTAAGAGAGAAAATAGTCAGATAAGCAAAAGTATCAAGGGGAAAGCGAAACATTAAAAACAAAAACAGTAAAGGAGAGAATGAGCACACTGCAAAGCCACACCTCCATCAGATCCGTCAAGCTGTTTTTAAGCCAGAATTGACAACCACATACTGACACAAACATGTAAATAACCACTTATGAATGCGCACACATGCACAAGCTACAACAACACAGTGGCGGCCTGAGGGTCTGGCTTCAGAAAATGCCATCACAAATTGAGATCGCTAACAGTTTACGTGGCACTGACATTTTCCAGCTGGCTGCTCACAAAGGTCAGGTTCCCCACCTGAAGGCAAAGGCTGAGGGAGATGGTAGCGAAGCTGTGGTCACTACTGAGATTTGGCAGCCTCAACAGTCAGCTACCAGCGCATTATTAACTCTGAGTGTGTGGTCCTCAGGAAGTGGTATTATGGGCTAAAAGTGAGGCCATTGGCAGCTTTGCGCTCGCTTAGTGCCAAAGGAAATAGGTGGTGTTTGGCATCGGAATTGTCACTGGAGCTAATATTTGTTTTGTAATTGCTGCAGCTCGCTTCTGCTTTCATCAAGGATTTGGAAGAGCTTGTGAGGACGGAGCAAGGAGTTCAGACTTTTTTATCCCTGAGAGAGAAAGGAAAAAAAGGACAAGAAGAAGTAGTGCAGAGTTCAAACATAAATATGTCAACTTAATCTAAATAAAATAAATAGGCATCAAATGTAAAAAAAAAAAAAAAAAAGCATCGTTAACAAAGAAAGAGATAATTTCATTGCTTAGTGTTGCACGCTTTCACAGATATCCAGCAATTATAAGCAAATAGTGTAATTATCACTAAAAAATTTCAATTTTGAAATTTACCAGCTATAATTTTTTTCTCCAGCCTGAAGCAGTTCACATCAAAAACAGACCCTGCATGTATATTCAGCTGAGCAGAGAGCAGCTTCTGAAACATGCTGCAAGGCAACTGGCTGAATCACAAGCAGTCTTCAGTGGCCCTAATCAGCTCTGGTGGCCAGCCCTGAGGGAATGCAGACATTATCGTGCTGATATACTGGACATTTTCTATTGATTACATTAATAATTGTGTGTGTGTGTGTGTGTGTGTGTGTGTCAGCTTATCCAAACTCACCCTATGGCAGCTGGAATAGGCTCCACCCTCCCCCCTGCGACGTAGCCCTTTAAGCATTAATACTTGTACATGCACTGTAGTTACAGAGACCTGGCTCCTGCTTATGCCTGAGTTAGACTTCTGCAGGGAGCCTTTAAAGCGTCTACTACGTAACCTACTTAAGTGGCGAACATTGTTGCCCACATTTGTGCTTGTGTGTGGTTACATGTTAATTACCGTGTGGTCACGTCCTGATGCTTTGTTGCCAGCCAATAGAAAAAAATAAAATGCTTGCATATTTTTCGCCTCCTTTGACCCTACTCTTTATTGTGGTCAATTTTTTTTTCTTTGGAGGCTAAAATAATTGGCCCTCGGGATTTTTTGCACATGTTGCTAAATTAAAATGGGTAAACTGGATGCATAAATGCAAGAATACAGGTACAATGTTTGCAAATTGCATGCTCCCATGTCGTGACATGAGCATACATACACCTGGAACCACATATGCACACAGACTGCCCTTCTAACAATAAACAGACACACAGAGGGTTGATCGTATTCAGCATTTGAAGGGCATCACCAGTGTCTCTGTCTCTCAGGTATCAAGCTAATAGCAGTGTAGCTAGAATGTCATTTATCTTGCTGACAGGGACAAGCCTCAGTGACAGCCAAGCAGTGCAGTAGCAAGACATTCTCTATCTAATACTGCTATTCCACCAACTGCACACAACAGCAATTCATTACACCAAGCATGCTGTAGCATGGCATATTATATCACAGAAAAAAATGCAATTTTTTGTCCAATATTTCCTTTTACATTTTTTCAAATCAGGTATTTTCTTTCTGCTCAGTTTCCTGTTGCTTCGCCCTTTGTACTGGGTCAGACTTTGTTCCCTTCCTGCAGCTATCCCTGATTCATTGTATCCATAAACATTGATGTATTTAGGACAGGAATAGAAACACAGAATGTCTAGCCTACATTACTGCATTGTGTTGAGTCACAGTCAACATGTTTTGGGGATAGGCTATGCATTTCATTTGGGAAACATGCTGTGTTTGTCTTACTAGTAACATTGTCAGTCTATTTGTCTGCACAAAGGGTTAAAAACACGACAACTTTCACAACCAGTACACTACTATATTATACAAACAGCAAATGTTCAAATTCATGTTTGTTTGATCTAGTGCCCAAACTTGTCATATTTGAATTTATATGAATTTAAGCGATATGCAATAAGTGCCTGTGAAATTTCTCAACTCTCTCTTGTAGAACACTTGCCCAGTATTTTCCTGTTCCTGTCTTCATTGTTAGGGATCCTCTGAGAGATGCATACCACATCAATAACAGACAGCAACAAAGGCATTGATGTATTTCATTTTGTTGCATGATTATGGACAGTTTGGGAATTAGAAGCACTCGAGGAAGTACTCAGCTCATACCCTACAGAAAAAGTAGTTTGGGTAACTCCCAGATTACACTTGTGGGATATTCACTTGAATGACAATTTTGTTCTAAAAACTTGTATGTTTAACAGTTTAAGAGGGTGCAGTTATACCAGAAATCCTTTTAAAAACCCTTCTGTTCTGTCAACATTGGGCTGAAGTAAGCAGAAAAAAACATATCTAAAATGTATATTTATGCAGCAGCCTTTTAAATTAAATTAAATTAAATTAAAATTCTTTTATTTTTTTCAAAGGGGAATTTTGAGACTTTGAGGAACAAAAGGTGCTAAAAAGGTTTCACCAAAAGTTTTCTGTTGTTGTTGTTCTGTGGATTTTTTTTTCTCTTGACAATATGTACTGACTATGAATGTGCGTCCACAACAAAGGTATATTCAGACAAGTACAAATGTTTTATTGTTGTTACCGTTTTGCATTTTTGTTTTTGTATTTTTCTGGTTTGTCACTGCATGCTGCACATGCAGGATTACACATTCATGGCTTATTTTTAGCTTTGCATTTCATGTTAAAGATAACACTCATCATGCTAGCCCTGGCAGATAGAGCTGCTCTTAACCCAGCTCATCTGATGGCTTGAATCACTAAAGTTTGTGCACAGTGTCTCTGCAATGCATGTGTATAAACATATTTTTGCAATGCAATTTATGCAGATGCTTGCAGACACAAAGAAGTCACTAAACTGACTTTTTACTCAAGAAAAAAATATGTTTTAAATCAATTAATTCTGCATCTTTGAAATAAATATGGGAAAGACAATATGACCTTGTTTATCATGTGTATTCATTTCATATGTGTGTCTGTGTGACAGCCTGTGTGTAAGAGAATGGGAAATAGCTAGGATTTAGATTTTGGATCAAAATCAAGGCAACCCCCACCTATCCATCTGCCATCTACATCTGTACTCAGATTCAGTAAATGCCCTGCATGGCCTTATGTAACAGGAAATGATGATGGAAAGACAGAAGAGAGGGAAACACAGAGATGGAGAGAAGCAGAAGTGAGGAGGGGAAAATATGGTAAAAAAAGAGGAGGAAAAACTACTAGATTCAAAAAGTTAAGAAGCAAGCTGTGATTTGATAAGTTCTAACAATTCAGCTGCATTAAGCAGTAATGGCTGAGCCAGCTCTAAGAGCATTTGTCATTTCATTACTTTGTCATCATAGAAAAAAGAACAAAAAAAAATGACGTCACAAACAAACAGCTCCATCATTTTTACACGTGGATTTGCATTCGCATTTGTACTACTAGCTCAGATATTTCCATAGGTATAAGCAAACATTGTTATACTTAAATTTTTTATTTTGTGGGCTTGTCTCTGGAGACAAGGGCATGAGAGTTGTGCAATGTGAAAAATAAATAAATAAACAAAGGGTGCATGAATGATTGCTATACAAAACCTAGGAACTTCCCTACAGCCAGTCTTAAGAAGTGTTTCCTCTAGTCGTGGATGTGAATCATACAAGAAGGATATAACATTTGCTTTGCTTTTCATTGTTATCTATGTTTTATTTTTCTTACATGAGAAATTTAAGGGAAAAGGATGTAACTGGTTGCAAGGGAAATACAGTGGCTATGCTGCTAAATAAAAGAACGAGCAGGGGAGGATGGGATTTCCTAAGCACAGTAAACACAGGCTACAACCAATCACAAAAGTGCATTAGGTGCCTCAGGCCATCCAGGACTCTTAAATGCTTGTTTCTGTCATGATTCGTCTCATCTAGGGTTTAAAGGAAACATGGAAGCTCCACTGTGGTCTTGAAAACTAAGCTAGCATAAAGACTGCTGCCTTGCACATGTAAAGTTTCGAGGACTTGGGAAAAGTGCGTTTAGATGTTTTAGCGAAAGAAAACACACACACACACACATGAATAACCATAAATAAATATCCTCTTTATAACAATTTTCCCTTCTTCTGCTGTGACATCCGCACATGTAAAAGAGGCCCATAATGTGTGTACAGTGCTCCGGCACTGTACTAAATCAGCCCATGTAGCATTTCAATCTACCAAGAACAGTAAAATTCAGATCCACAGCAGCAGCACAGCTCAGCTGATCAGAGCGTGTACACAGAGCCAACCAGAGCAAAAAGCTCAAACACAGTTCGCTATTTTGAAGAGAGTCATTTTTCCTCTTTGCACTGCTAGAGCAGATCTTTGGGTTTAGCCACCTACCAAATCCCACCTAACCTCATTAGCTTTTATTAAAGATAACCCAATTCAAGCATCATCAACAGCAGCTATGAAAAATAAATGTCAATGATCTTCTGTGCCGCAGAACATCGAGTTTATGAGAAGCAATAGTGGAAGCTAAGTAAGGAGAAAAATAAACAAGAGAATTGCGCTACATTATATTAACACCGCACATGTTTACCACTTCTTCAGTGAAGATCCTTGGTCCCAAATGTGTGTGAAATTGAATTATTATAAATTGTAGAGATTATGAAAGAGCTTATGAAGAGTAAGCCCACTTGGTCAGGCCAACCCGGAACAGAAATTAAAGGAAAAGAAACTAAAAATAACTGGCACAGCGACAAATGTTTCTGTTGACGTGCTTCATGTGATTGCATGTGGCCACAGTGGGTTTAGAAAACATCTGTAGTTGCCACGGAATAAAATCCAACAAAATGAAAATATAATTGATTTATGCAGGGAAAATGGCTTCTTTGCACAGCCTTCACCTCTGGGATGGGTCCTTAAAAAAAAATCACAATAAATTGTACAGAATAAAAAGCTTGAACATTATGGTATGCCAACAGCATAGGACAGACATATGATGGAGAGAATATTCAAAATATTACATAGAGAAAGGTACGTATAGCCTAATATTTAGGAAATAATTTTTTTTATGTCTTTTTGTCTTAAACATGGTCAAATCAGTTTACAAAATGGACACGAATGCATGAAAATCAATACGTTCTGCCTTATTCAAACGCTCAATAAACTCTTCAGCAGACAGCAAAATCGATCCCGATACAACTTAAAGCAGCTTTGACAAGGAAGTTCTGAGTGAACTTACACACTCACACACGTAAACACGTCTCAGTCTGGTGGTAATTTGGGCTTAATGCCATTACTTACCAGCAAACTTACTTGTATTTGAAAGTGAGACACAGTTCCACTTAGCATGCCATAAACCAGCAGAAAATCAGGTTAGGGTTGAAGTCAGCAAATGGAGAGTTTGTGGAGAAAATGTGTGGTATATTCACATTTTGAAAAAAAACAAAACAAGGATCTTGATAACTTTCCTCAAGGCGTATTCTCAGAACAATTACTGTACATTTCTATTAAAGGAGGAAACAAACAAAGACGGCACTTCTGAGAAATAAATATATAAATAATCTCAACTTTGTGCAGATGTGTGGTTATGTGTGAGCAAAGTCTTTACCAGCTGTTGAAATGTCTGGATTCCAAAGCTCATTGTCTGGCTGGAATTCTCTTATGATCAAAAAAATGTCCTGCTGCCGAGCGGAACAACAACGGAACATCTGCTCACCTTTTTGCTGCTCAGAGAGGAAGACGAAGGCCCAGCAAATCAAAGTCACTCAGTATTAAACGCTGATAGGGTTGATGCTCATGGTATATGTATACATTAATATAATTACATGTTCACTGCACTAAAATATACAAAATATGTTTTTCTGCAAAAGAGAGCTGATTTCAGACATCTCTCACATTGCAGGCGATTGCTAGTGTTTAAACCCTTAAAGACTAGTAAATAATTCACAAACTTGTGCACATGTTTTATTTTTAGGCAGATTTTTTGGGAATATTTTACAATTTTATCTATTAACTAGAATGCAATACAACCACAAACCCAACCAAGCAGACACTCGTCTCCTTTTATCCTCATCAAAACATCTGTGCTGTGGGTTATGTGGTATCTAATGCATATTATATATACCATTGTGAAACCTTTATGAACTGCTCAACTTCACCCACAGTCATACAAATGCTTTAGTGATGGCTGCAGTGCAACAAAGGCCCATTTAGAGCAATCTCATGGTGCATAATGAGCTTCTTAGTTGGCTGTTTCCACATTTTAACTGGTTGGTGGGTAAAACAGCAAGCCATCTCGGAAGCTCTGTTTACCTCCCAACTTGGGAGCTCCACACACCACTAGAATCAGTATCCATGAAATGTGTAAACATCTTTAGAAATGGAGCCAGTTAAAGAGAAAAACAGAAAGCAGGGGAAGAAGAGGGTGCTAGAGAGCATAGAAAATGAAAGGACTAGCACTTGCTTGCGTGTTCATCTGGTTGTGCATGCTGTCTATGATAGGCCCCATGAGACTGGAAGCTGAAATTTGCATTGCAAATGAGAAGCATGTTTCACACACTTTTCTCCCAATGTACAGTTTAATCCATCCACAGTGGGTCTTTGAGTGGTTTCGCAAAGGAGGTGGCATATGCCCCTGGAGAGCAAGATGATGAGGACTAATCTTGCTACTGCAGACATGCACACTGAATCCAGGCTTGTATTCACATAGGTGTCTATCAGCCATTAATACCAATGGGAACCAAAGAAGGGTAGATTTGGAACACATGAGTGTTACACAAGTCATGTTTTATTTATCTTGTTTTCTTGGGTTTGCCCAAATATCCATTCTGATTTTGTGTAATTGTCAAAACCAGCAGGCAGAACACAATCAACATGGAGAAACACGGAGAATATAAATAAATAGACTTTGTAGAGCCTATGTATGTTTACACTGAAACATTGTGCTTGTTGAGAAATAATTGCAGTGTTGCTGTTTGATTATGTGTCGCAAAAACAATAGGCCTGTGGAGACAGATAAGTCAGAAAGGAAACAAAGGGAAGAAACCCTTTTCAGCATTAAGGCCAGGTCAGTCCAATCCAATGTTCTGTGACCACTAACTGTCATTTTCATCAACTGTGCTACTTTTACAGATGGGAATATGCTTCAAACCAATCTTTACATTTCAGTATTAGAACATGAAATAGGTTTGAATGAAGACAAAATGACAAGATACACATCATTCTGCAATATGCATTCATGAACAATAGTTTGCATGTACACACCCCTGCCAGCCTTTCAGTGCCTATTATGCTTTTGTGTGGGGTGTACACAATCAAAAGCATGTTCTAATTTACAATTACATGTTCAACATGTTCTTAAAACTCGGTCTCCATGCTGCATGACGTTACCCTGTTTGTACTATTGAAAAATATATATTAGACATGAGAAGTATTCCATCATTGTAAAAAGAAAGAGCCTAATTAGGGCTCTTTTCATTTCTTGGCTCACTCGTGAAGTCAAAAACAAATGTAGTGTCCAGCTGTAATAAACCAGCTTAATCAATTTCATACTCCTCTCACAAAAGCACCATCACTATTGGTTGGTGTATATTGACACTGCTGGGCCATTGCTGTTGTGGACATGACCTTGTGTTGAAAATGCTGGAAGGGAAAAGACTTGGTGTAAATTATTTCTCAACAAAGTGCTTTGGCAAACAATGGAGGAGTAATGGCGTGTTTCACAGAGACAAGACTAGTGCTTCTTTTATTTGCAGGGGTGAATGCACTGGACAGCATTTAGTGCTCATAAAAATGGCTTTTGGCTGCTTGCACAGGTCTGGGCTCCTTCACTGAATGGGACCAGAAATAGATACATGTACTGCATGGAGTGTTTCATAGTACGCCTAACCAATTAAAATTACTGCTCGCAGTGATTTTGCTCACAAAATAGCGAATTTGAATGCAATTTCAAAGGCGTGTGTCTTCAGTTAACGTTAGACATACAACCACACATAGATATACACGCATCTTTTTTTTTTTTTTAAATGAATAAACCTGGCATCTAACCACTACTTTACTTCACACAGCAGATGCTTGGTTTAGCTCGACTGCATAATGCTTGGGGTTCCAGTTGGAAAAACTGATATTGTTATTCTTACCAAATCTATGACATAATTGTGATCATTTTTCATATGCTAAGCGGTAGAAAAAAAGATGTCGTGGGAATATTGGTGTGATGGGAATGTGGAAACAAGAGAAACTCCAAAAGTGAGAGAAAGTGGGAGAGGGAGCAGCACAGATGCCAAGGTTTTCCAGTTCAGTGCACTGAAACACGAGCCAACACCACAATTAGGATGTCCAGGGAAATTGTTAAATAAGACATTTATCATAGAAAACACAGTTGCCTGTGTCCTTTCTAGAACCTGTAAACTTTCATATTCTCCTGTTTTTTTTTTATTACATTTTTGTTCTAGGAAGAATCCCATAACAACACTGAGAGTTTTCAACTAAGCATCAGCTATCATCAGCTTGTTCATGGAAATATTTGCATGTGACCAGGTAGCCCAGTGCACAGGCTGACCGACTCCATGGAAATTCCACATCCTTGCACTAACGAGGTACTTTCAGAGCTTATAATGTATGCTTTATTAGTCCCATAGGAAAATAGTACTTTCTATTTAACCCATTCACTCAGTGAAGCAGTGGGCAGCCACCAATCCAGCAACCTCAGATGTACCTCAGGGTAGACTTGAACCCCCGACCTTCCGATCATGGGGCAAACACTCTACCTCTTGAGTGTCTTATCACAGCAAAAGGGTGCAAGAGAGCCTTCCATACACACTGTGCATACTCAGTGTATTAATATGCTGTATTATTAAAAAGTGCATATAAATGTATCAATAAAACAACACCTTCCCACCGTGTCTTTGGGCCAAAGATACAACACATCACATTATTGTGCCACAGAAAAACACATGGATTGAAGACTACAAGAAAGGCTGCCTAAGATATTACAGGCAATGAATAAATATTGACTATACATGCATATATGAACTGTCTCAAGCACTGCTGGACAAAATGCCATGCTGCATTTGTTAATCTATTCAGTCTAAGTCCAGATATATCAGATTTCGTGGGATGTGGTCTTTGTCTTTGAAATGTGTAGAGGATCCTAGAGGAAATTTCAGACCTATTACAGTATGATAGTGTTGTATTCCAGCTCCATTTCTAATAAGAGCCTGTGCTGAGAGCTTAAGGACAAGCATTCGGGAGTGAGAAGGCAACATACTGTATATTTAATTGATTTCCTATCTAGTGATGAAACACTGGCTCTCTTTGGCTGTAATGGTTCTATTTGCTAGCTTCAAGCTGTCTTTTGCCTCTGTGAGGGTAATAGCCCGCAGTTACCCTCATCTCTTGAAGAAGACTGGTCACTCTGTGCTTTTCTATATAATTATTTTTAGCTAACTGTGTGCACATTCAACTATGAGTATTAATCTGTGTATCGTGTGTTTTGTTTTTTGTCGTAATATAGATGCTTGATTCCTCTACAGTTTTATTTATATGTACTTATATGTTTTAACGTGTTTTGACAAAACATCACATATTCCGCAGTAAAACTGGTAAAACTATCCATGAAAACTGCAGTTTTCAAGTGAAGTCATAGCAATTTTGTTAAAACCTGTTTTTTTTTTTTTATCAGTCCCATTGAGAACCATACCACATAAGTACCAAAACCAATATTTCAGAAATTGCATATGCTGGAAAATGTTTGACAGTTAAGTAATTAAACTCATCCAAGCACAAGCTGCATACAAAATGACAGTTTCTGCATAACTGGTCCTAAATTAAATGAATGAAAAGTAAATGTGTTTTGAGAGTGGTGCTCTCAAGCGAATCCTCCATCCTCCTTTTTTTGAGGGGGATTGGTATGCAATATTAATATGGGTACACAGACACATGCATCTGACCATTGGGACGCAGACATTCACACACAACGGACACGTGTATACATGCTCTGTGTGCTGGAAATGAACATGAGTCAGTGAGCCGTGTGGCTGTCCACTTTGTGGTGGTTGTGCTAACGTGCAGCTTGGTTAGCCAAGCATCAGACCACAGATATATGTAGAAATCACCAAAATATGGTCAAGAGGATTTTTGGATTCATTGATCAGCGAAGAGCAAACCTTCATGGATTTGTTGAAGTGAAAATTAAACTGCAGGCTGAGGAACGACATCTTTTGATTTTCTATTTTATTTTAATAACGGATCACGACAATCATTTGAAATAATCAGGCGAAACTGAAATGTGCATGTTCGCAGGACATGATTGCACAGCAGTACACCACAGGGACAGCATTTGTACATCCTCTCCTCAAATCCACCTCTGCTCCCCAGTCAGTTGCGCTTCAGAATGATCTCTTTAACTTAAGAGGAAAACTGAGCTGAAGAATCACCTGCAGGGGGAGCATCTGGCTTCCCACCTCAGGCTGTCAATCAGTGTCTCCCCAGCTGAGGAGATCCCCCACCTGTAACTGCAGAAGTCAGAACAGAACTCGAGGCTCCAATATCCAACACCTGCTGCACAATATTCAACCAATCATGCAGCCTCCGTGGCTAATTTGTCATTTGTTCTTCGCTTCTGTTTATTTCTCACAGAGGAAGTAAAGTTGACATAACCTCTAATAAATCCTCAGCTGGAATCACATTTTATCTTCTAGCAATATTCTTCTGACTTAATCAAACTTTTATTTAAAAGAAATTCAGTTTATTCATAACTTTGTCATTTTCCAGACCACACTACGGGAAAGGTTTTTGTATTTCCTGACTCTACGGTATATGCAATACTCCTTTCTCTTGATACCTGTGATATGATTTAAGTATTTTCAGATTTAGTATTTTGGGAACTTGGATACTAAAAGTTGGACTTTTTGTTCTTGATTTTATTAAGAAAATAGTCTCACTTTTTTTTATTTATTTAATATCTTACCTTAAAATTGAAGGAATTTTAAAAATGTAGTCCGATTCTTTCTCGGATGGCTGAACTTTGTTTCAAGTGTTCAACTTTGCACGCAACTTAGCAAGCAATCATGGCAGTACTGACCTTTATTGAGAGGCCAAAAGAAGGAAGCAAACATATTGCATAATCTAATATTACATACGGCTGCTCACACTCATCACCAATAGCATTTTTGCCTTTACATCTATGAAAATAAGTGGATACAACAAACAACAGCATTTGTTTCCAGGTGAGATCTTACTGACATGCACATACATACATATATACATACATATATGTAAAAAAGCCTATTTAAAAGGCTACTACAAAGATTTTGGACACCTGAAATCTTTGTGGATCCTCATCATATGTTTGATTTCTTTGTTTTTCTTACTTAGCATCTAACACTATGGAGTTGGCTCAACAAAGCATTAAGGGGATTCCCAAACATATATTATTGAACTCCTCTCCCTGTGTCCTCTCTCATGTGTTAGTGTGAGTCATCCCACTGTTCCTCTGTGCTTCCCTCTTCTTTTTTTGTCCTATTGGGACACATCACTACTGTCTCTATTGCCCGCCCCTCACTCTGTCTTCTCTGCTTGTGTTCTGGGTCCTTCCACTCTTTCGCTGTCTTACTGTATCGGGAAAGCTCAGTTCTCTCATTTTCTTCCTGTCTATGCAGTGCGCTCTGTTCTTCTTGTCCTCTTTATTCTCACTGCGGGAGGGGTGTAGAGAAGAGATGTACGTGGGAAGCACATCTGGGTTACTCATGTGTGGCAGCGATAGGAGTGTATATGTGGGCGGATGGGTGTCAGTGTGTGTTTTCACATGCAGATCTTTGTGTGTCTGTGTGTGGGGGTGTATTTATGTAGAACAGCGATATGGGGCATCAGAAGTCATTTGGGTTTTAGTTAAAGCTCCCCCTCCACAAAGGAGCTTTGCACTGCATCTGCCTGGTTTTGTCTTTCTCACTCTCTCCTGTTCATCTGATCCTTTCACTCTGTGTTGGTGTCTTTCACTGGCTCATTGTTGCATGACCGTTTCTCACCAGCACAGTCCACAGAGAGCTGAGTGCGTTCCTGCAAACGGAGGAGTCAAAGCTATATGTGAATGTCTTTTGAAGAATAGCAGTTCCTGCATTTTATTCCTATTGTTCATGAATCTGTGCGTGCGTGTGGGTGGATGTGTGCCTGTGCATGTGTTTGTGGTGGGGGTCAAAGACAACCTGTGTTTTGCAATTTGTTAAAACATAAAACAGGAGAGAGATTGGTTTTAGAAGAAACTGCTCCAAGCTCTACTACCTCATTATGTCAGGTCATACATATTTACAACTTTAGGATTTGGGCCATGTAATAATCAGATTTTCAGCTCAGAAAGGAGGCAAATTCATAGGCAAGTGAAATGAAACACTATAAGCAGGTACCAATACTCTGAGGCTACTTTAAATAATTCCAAGCAAAACAAAAACGCCCGGGCACCTCGGCAACACAGATACCTTCGGCTAAAATAAAACCAAAGAAACATAGAAATGAGGATGACTGCACTCGATTATTGATTAAAGAGTGCTTGAAAAGGAGGAACTGAGATGGAAGTGGGATGCAACGCAGTTTGCACATCGTGGCTCAAAGAGTTGGCAGTTCATCTTGTAACCGGAAGGTTGCCGGTTCGAGCCCCGGCTCGGTCGTTGTGTCCTTGGGCAAGACACTTCACCTACTGGTGTTGGCCAGAGGGGCCGATGGCGCAATATGGCAGCCTCGCTTCTGTCAGTCTGCCCCAGGGCAGCTGTGGCTACAACTGTAGCTGCCTCCACCAGTGTGTGAATGTGAGAGTGAATGAATAGTGGAACTGTAAAGCGCTTTGAGGGCTATACAAATGCAATCCATTATTATTTATTATAAAAAAATACTTGTAGAAGACATAAAATAGTATAAAAACAGTAAATAGATAGCTTCAACTGTACTTAGTAAATAGTACTAAGTTACCTAGTTTTGGAAAGAAATAAAAGTACATACTTGAGGGTAAATGAAAGAATGAAGAAGAAAAACTTACATAACTCTGTTTGATTAAATGATATATATACATTTTTTGCTCTCTAGGTTGCTACACCATCCAATCTTTTAAATTGTACAGTTCAGCTCTCAGATTCTCTAATCTAAAGCTTGCAAACTTTTTTGCTGTCTCTGGTGACTGCCAGCACATCCACATGTCAGCAACTGTGGGTCTAGTGCTTTGAAAGAGTGAAGGAGCCTCAGTGCAGGCTTGAAGTAACAGTAGAGAGGCTTGTTACTGCAATGTCTGCCATCAACCCAAACAGCATTACTCAAGCAGGCAACCAACCTGACAGTGCGGGTAATTGAAATTTTTGTTTTCCTCCCACAATATCTGCGTACGTCCATGTGATTGGCCACATGTGATTGCATGTTTAAAGTCTAGAGCAAACCTGTATGTGGCCATGTGAGCAGATATAATAGAGTAGCTGATGCAGTGCTGGACACAACGGCCAAGGTGCTGCTGATGTGAAGTCTACTGTCTGGCCAGCTAAAAGGTTTTGGTTTAGAGGTGAGTGTGTATTTACGCACCGAACACATGGACGAGGTCAGCTGATGTTAAAGGGTGATTGATTTGGTTTTCTTATAACAGCATGCCTTTCCAGGATCTGTGTTCAGCTCGTTATATGAATCCATATACTCCGTCTACTGAGAATAATAACACAGTGTCAGAATAACCTGTGATAAAATATAATAACCATATCTTTGTTATGTTGTTTACTTTTTCCAATTTGATACATGAAGATAATATGACAAAAGAAATGGCATACAAATTACCTTTCTTGATTTTTTTGTAACCCACATTGAAATGACAAGGTCTTACAAACTTTGTAAACACAGAACTTTTTAGAATTTATGACATGATACTTAGGAAAATGCTTGAATAATTAATATCAAATCATTACAAAGAGGATCAATTATAGCTCCCTCCTCTATTTGGTAGCTGAAATACATAAAAATCTACAAAATCAAAGTCATCCAACTAGTATTTTGTTAGTGTTTTATAAGAAGCTTTAGCCATTCACATTTTCACTGATTTATTCGGAATATTGCTGAATTTTGATAGTCAGCTACATTTATCTATACACACAGTACATATTAAAAGAACAATTTGGATAACAAACTGAAATTTTCTGCTTCATTTTTTTTTCTCACAAAGACTGATGATAGCAATCATGTAAAAGAGAGACCCCTGCATTAACACAGATTTACAGGGAAAGAAGGAACACCAGTTTCCACAGTTATTTTACAATTCTTTCACTGTCCAGTATTTAGTTCCACTGGATTTATTGCAATAACAAGCACACATTGTTACATATGTAAATTAAGACAATGTGCAACTATTGTATTCTGTTCTGATTAATATCTGTTATGCAACCTTCTTCCCAACGGAAGCAATGCAAGCATATGAATTGTAGAATCCATCGCTTAAACAAACATATGGTTACACATTCTCAAGGATACAAGAACACAAAATGTAGCATTAACACACAGGCAGTGGGAACTGTCTGTCCTGGCCTTCAACCTCCAGCATGGTGCATCACACCCAGGTGGCCATCCCTGCTCTCTAGCTGACTAATGGCCCCAGTGGAGCAGCACACAAGTCCATCCATCACATCAATGCCTCTTTGAGCATTACACAATCCGGTACATGCACACACAAATTCACATCCTAAACACAGACTTTCAATTGTGATCTGACCAAAAAGTGACTCCATGAAACTTAAAGAGCAAATTATTGCAGTATTTTTTGGTTAAAGTACAGAAAAGTGGGCCACATTAGAGGAGACCACACAAACTGCGTGTCATGTCAGTGTTTATCTGCAGTGATTGGTTCTATTCCTAGCCCCGTGTGTTCATTTGTCAGCAGGCATGAGAGTCATTTATTACCATTTGCCTTGTCAGTCAAGCCTCTGATACCCTCCATCCATCTCCTATAGCTTGCAGTACTGTCCCCTCGAACCTAACCCCCACCCATTTCTTCTCACAGAGCCCTCTCTGCCTGCATAACTCCATGTTCAGCATTCACACCCACAGCTGAGAGGAGACACACTCTGATAACTATTCAATAGACAGCATGCCACACCACAACCCAGGCTAGCATGATATGAGATGGATGACGATAGAAGGACTGAGAGGGAGAAGAGGGGGAGCATTGGAAGTCACAGCAGTGAGGAAAAGAGAAAAGGGTTATCAGAAGGTAAGGCAGATAAGGACGGGAGAGGTAAGAGAATGAAAAAAAAAAAATCCAGCACATGAGCAAAATGGAATAGACGAGGGAAATGCAGAATTGAAAAAAAGGCATTGGAGAGCTAAATGTCCTGAGATGGATAAAGCTGAAGTCATCAAAAAGACCAACAGTAATTGGACAGAAGTTTGAGTTGAGGGAAACGTTTAAAATCTTGCACATCTGCAGTTTTGCACTGTGATGAGACAACACAAGACAGACATAAAGAGACTAGGAGGAGAGAAGGAGGGTCAAACATGAAAGTGCAATCTAAGCAGACATCACAAGAGGGAAAATATGTTCAGATTAAAGCTACTGTATGATGTTCAGCAGTGCAATCAAAGCAAAATTTAACCTTTAGCTTTAAGTTATCAAAAAGGAAATATCATCACGTTCATAGATAATAGATAATATCATAAATAAGGTTTGAGTTACTCACATGGCACGTAATTAATTTCCCCCCTTAATCTGACTTTATTATATACTTTATTATATCTATGTAAGTGTCATACAAATGACAGCATATTAAATAAGTGGCCACAAAAAGTAGGCTATGCAAAATAATAAAAAGGATGGCACTGTTTCAGATGTTTATTATGGGATACCTGTACACCTCCAAAAAAGATTTAATATATCTGTAGTAAAAGGCCAACACACATCAGTGTTATGATAACATCCATAATTTGTTTTCTCTCTTTCAGGCTCACTATCTTTATCTTGACTCCCTGATATACAGGGGCGATCGTGGCTCAAGAGTTGGGAGTTCGCCTTGTAATCGGAAGGTTGCCGGTTCGAGCCCCGGCTCGGACAGTCTCGGTCGTTGTGTCCTTGGGCAAGACACTTCACCCGTTGCCTACTGGTGGTGGTCAGAGGGCCCGGTGGCGCCAGTGTCCGGCAGCCTCGCCTCTGTCAGTGCGCCCCAGGGTGGCTGTGGCTACAATGCAGCTTGCCATCACCAGTGTGTGAATGTGTGTGTGAATGGGTGGATGACTGGATATCGTTAGCTTCATAGCATAAGTGCCTAAGTCATTTGACTAAGTCAATGACTTAGGCACTTATGCTATGAAGCTAACGATATGTAAAGTGCTTTGGGGTCCTTAGGGACTAGTAAAGCGCTATATAAATACAGGCCATTTACCATACACCGACATGTTACAGTTGCAACTCTTATGGGTGACAGGCATTAGTGCTTCAAAAATTATTATTATTATTATGTTCTTACTTTTCTACCTGACTTGAATATCCAGATTATCAAGCCTTGAATATTGAGGACCCCTGTAATTATTTGAATTTCCCCTTTTAAAAAAAAGAATTGCTGCATTTTGTTGTTGATCCGATCAAAAGATATGGGTCGGGTGGAAGTTTACCACCAGCAGAGGAATAATAAATCATATGCAATGACAGTAATATCAGCATTACACGGGATCACTGAAATGTTGCTTTCCTAACCTACATGTAAGCAAACAAGCCGAATATCACTGGGCTAATAAAAAGAATATATAATGCACCAGAGGGTGCATTATATGGTCTACAGAGGGTTAATTAAGGTATGTGTTCTACCATGTGCCACACTGTCTTTGGTGTTATTGTTTGTGTTGCTGACGTGGCCCCCTAGCTACAGAAGGCTGTGGGAATATTGGTGCTGAAGCAAGCAGACTCATATCAGAACGCCCAGGAGAGCTTTACCACCTGACAACCTTAGGTGTCAGGTAGTAAGCTACAACACACACAAATGCACACATACACACCAAACACGCAAGCACTTTATTTGTGGCTGGACGTTACAGTCGTGCTGTACCATCGACCGAGAAATGATCCCAGAGTGAACTATGCCGAGAGGTAAGGCCAGGTGTCCGGGCTCTCCATTTCTCATCAGTAATTAAGACTGGAACCCGCTGGCCTTCACACATCATAGAGGAAAAGATGGAAAGGGAAAAAGAGGGAGGGCATGCAAAACCAGGAATACTCTCGTGCACAAAAATTTGTGATCCTGCTGTCCTACGATTATCTCTAAAAGGCATAGCATAGCTCCAGTCTCAGCTCCCTTTTCCCTGAAATCTATCACCGTAGATTCCTTGGTGACACATCCACTGCAGCTTGAGCAATGTTTTAGTACCTATTCTATCAGAGACTCAACTGTCACTGCTCCATTACCACCAATTTCTGTTGAATGCTAGTGTAACAATGGGAGTTTTCAGTCACTTTTAAAACCATTAGTTGTGGCATATACTGTAATTTCCTTGGTTGTCTTTGAGAATGACACACCAGTGTGTCAGCGCTGGAAGCAGTTTCAGTGTTTGAGGTGTATTCTTAGATATTGCAATGAACATGCAAGCCTTTAATGCTTTTTCACCAGAAACTCTGTTCTTTGAGGCAGGTTTTTTGCCTGCCCAGTTATGCTTGCTTTGTTATTTAAGTCCCCAGGTGAAACACAATTGCAAGTTTATGTGATAAAGAAAATGCAGTTAACAGAGCAAAGATACGACGGACAAAAGGTTTCTGCTGTAGACCACTGGCCATTCAAGGAGCATATAAATCTCTGGAAGTTTACAGCTGCTATGGGGACTAGATTAAGGTCATAATACGCACATTTATTGAAAGTAAATAAAATACATTTTTTTGTGAATGTGTGTAAGTTATGTACGCCAAATTTCCTTATGAAAAGTAAAAAGAGCATTCTGTTTGGGGACCTCATCCTTCTTTTTCCTACAACAGGGATGCTCAGTTTACACACTGTAAAGCGCCTCGGACAGATCTCACTGCCATTTCATGTCATGCTTAGTTTTATATTTTTAATAAACTCTCAAAATCTTCCCAAGTTGGCGATGTGTTTTTCTCTTGTCAGAGAAACCAAAGAGGCTGGGAGGAGGTGCTTGCTGTCCATCTGCTGAGTGATAATTATTAAATTATTGAGCCATTCAGGGTATTTAAACTTTCATGGCCAGCCATTAGCATCCAGGCTAGCAGAAGTAGATGGCAATAGGCATCGGGCTACACAGGCAGTGGATGAACAATATGGGGAGATGGGGAATTGAGAGAGAGAAAAGGAGAGGGAGGCAGTGAGAGAAGGAGGCCAGTGAAGATGAATACTTCGATGACCTAGTTAAATAGACCTTACAGGATATTTTCTCGCTTCCTCTGCATTCTCTGTCTTTACTTCCCTCTCTTTTTAAAATCATATTGCCTTCTGTGTTACTCCTCATCATTATCAGTGCTTTATGCATATACCTTTTCTCCCCTACTTCCCTCCTGGCTTCTCAGGATGCGTAAAAGTGAACACAGCTTGAGGTCTCAGAACAGAATATAGCATTAGTTTGACTTCACATGGTGTTATGCTTTATTCTGGGGTAGATGGAGAATATAAATTGGTGGACCAATCACAAGGAAATCCCTGACACTATAGCAGGAAAATCTCCAGTCTCTGTTGTGCTGAATGATCACCTTTATGTGATAAATGTTTCTCTCCTGACAGAAGTGATTTCTTCAAGGACAAAGCTGCACCCACCTTTAGGCAGTAGGAGTCTGTTGTGGATTTGAATCATGTCTGCTTTGAGAAGTGTGCACCTTGTTTGACACTCAATTTCAGCATAAATTTCGGTACTGATGCAATATTAGGACTCTCCTTACATTGCATAAAAGACTCTATATACACACACCACACTTCAAACTGAATTATCATTACAGTTCTATCTAAAGCCCCAAATCCCTTATCGCCTTCTTTCTTCATGCAATAATAATGGATGGTGTCTTATGGAATTTTAAATATATGTTCAGTTTCTTCTTTTTTTTGCCCTCAAAGCTTCTGCATTTCTTTCCGACACACTTCTTTTACAGCCCATAAGTTCAGCAGCCAACTTGTGGCCACAGTTTGATTCCCTGTACACGCACTTTTTCATTTTCGGCTACAATTCAATTCCATTCAAAATGTTGACCTTTCCAGTTTAAGGTTGGCGATGGACCATGTTGTAACCGCTTTTCTTCTCCAGAACCCTGAATAATCAGAATTTGCCACCATAAGCTGAGGTCAAAAGGGTGTAGCCTTTCCCATTCTGAGTCAGCACAGATGTACAGGCCTAAGCACTTGCTTGGAAGCTTAACATTTGTTATAATATGTTAGCTGACTGTTATCCCTACAATGTGTTTTCAAATAGTGCTGGCATACTATTACCTATGTGATAAATCACTCTGTAGTGAGCTACTGAAGTTTATAAAATATACTGTAGCTGAATTCCATTAAAAAAGAAAAGAGAAGGAAAAAACAGAATGCTTTCAGGCAGCTTCAGTGCCTTTTAACATTGATGTGAGCTAGTGAGGCAATAGCTGAGCCACTTTGGGAAACCTGCAGGAATAAATTGGACGTGCAGGGTCATCATTGTGATTCTACTAACTGCTAAACTCTAAAAATGTTGATCATTTCAGGGAACAATATTTCCACCAATTTTGGACTGTTCAGAATGGATCATACATATTCCTGAAAAAAAAGGGTCAACAGAATAAGACAAACTGATATTTATAGGCCACAATTTGGTGAGATTCAATAGCTAAAGCTTTGGTAGCTTGTTCATGACACGAACCTGCTCTATGCGATAGATAGACCTTGTTTACCATTAGGAGGGAGCTATCAGAGGTTGAGAGGTGGGGTACAGTCCCAACAGGCTGCTAGTCTATCACATGGCTGCTAGCCCTCGCTAGACAAATGTGTTGCTTGACTGGTGACAGACGGCCTTTTAACATTCTAGCAGAAGTGATGAGTGGCTAGCCAGATGCCCTGGAGGCACAAAAAATGGCAGCGTATCTTGGTCGTAGATTTGTGGTCCAATCACCCGAGACAGATTTTAATATCACGAGTAATCGTCATAGAAACACCATTCAAGCAAAAAAATAAAACAAAACACATGAAATGGTCTTAATGGCCATTTCTTTCTGGCTTATTATCAGACATGCATAACAGAACCAGAACAAAGAGGAATTAAACAAGGTTGCCTTTCTCAAGGCACTGGGGAACAGCATGCTCTGATTATTTTCTGCTGAAGAAGGAGTGCAACAAAACAGTCAAAACAATCTTTTACAAAGAGTAATTCAGCGTACATACTCATAATAGCAGGTAAAAATGTCTTATCTCCGTTTCATTTGCTCTTTGGCAATATTTAAAGAGAGTTAAAACGATTACCCTCCGATAGATTATAGCTGATATAATCCATGGCCTGTCCTTGGGATTTGTGTAAACGTTTTATTTTTCCATTCTTTATATTGTAAGAATGTATAATAAGCTTCTTTAACATGATAAACCACACAGCAGGCGTTTCCATGACTGACAACAGTAGAATATAAAATATAACAAGTCATCCATCATCATCATCATCATTATCCAAAGCAGTGAAATGCTTAATTGTCTGGAAGAGTTATTTTAGTAAATGGCTACATAAGAATGTATAAAGTATGCATGATAATTCCCACAAGTCTATAGATGCAATGAAATGTAACTAACAGTGAAATACATGCAGCATGCTACACAGAAACAAGGACATCGATATGCATTTCCATCCTTCAGTGTGTGTGCACTCAAACACTACTAGTTTAGAGGCATGCAGGTATTTTCAGATAATATTTAACATACGTGCTTAGTGATTGCTTATGTGTGAGAGATGATGTGAGACAGAGAGAAAGAAAGTGAAATGGCTAAACACATGTTCATGTGCATCTAGCTTGATATTCCTCGTATCTGTTACCAGGAGGTCTTTGCTTCCACTGTAGACAGCTTCTCAGCCAAGCTGCCATTATAATTATTATTTACTGATTTGTAATTGCTTGTTGAGTCTCTCAGGGCACCATGTAATCACACTCATTCCCCTATAAAGTAATTGTTTCTGTTCAAACTAGGACTGACTGCACTGGCTACAGTGGAGAGGCACTGCTCTCTTGTCAAGTCTTGTGCTGCTGTTTATTAGTGATCTCTTAAACTGTTTACTGCTGTGTATATATATGAGAATATTTGTCTCTACAACATGGTTGTAGTTTTTTCTATTAAAGAAAAGAACAATCAGACATTGGACAGTGAGTTACAGCTCTTTTTACCCCAAACAGAGATTAGGATATATTAAACTTTGTGTTCCATTAACCATTTATTCCATTCACCACTTCATCACAGTCATGATGTCATGATAAAGGCATGAAGAATTTATGCTTTGATAATGATTAATACAACATTTGGAATTTGACAGGAGTTGATTTTCAGCTTCTCCTACAAACTGTTGACTATGGAGAAGACATGAACATGGTTAATATCTTATGAATAATGACAATTAAAACACCTTAGTTGTTGCATAATTGCATGTATTGTTCTTAGGTTCAGGCATATATTAAATTCTAACTCATATTAATCCTTGTACACTGATAATGGAGTTTACATTAATTATTACATTTTTTAATGCCTGGAGTCATGCACGAATATATCATACTTCACGTACCCTCACTGTACTCATGCAAAATGTATTAGTCTCATAGGGGAAGAGATTCTGTGTACCATATTTAGCTGATTGAAAATTTTCCTCTGCAGTTCATAGGCAACTGTTGTTAGACCCTGAGCTGAACCTTTTGGGACCCAGAATGTGATCCTCCTTGTGACTTCTGATACCTCCCATTCCTGGACTGGAAAATGATGTTGCCAGTAAACATGATCCAGGCAGAAATTACATTAGATACAAAATGTACTTGGAAAATCAAATTAGCTTATAAGTGTGTCTTGTAAGAGACAGGGTTAGATGCACCAAAGTTTAGCTTTCACATCTTAAAAAAAAAACAAAAAAAAACAACATGTACACTTTCCATCACTTAACTCATTACATTACTGCTGATTTCTTTCAGATTTGAAAATGCCCAGTCTTTAGAAAAGAGCGTAACAGCTGTAGGAGATAATTACTATGCTGTAGCTGTTAAGTAAGAGACAGAAGGGACATTGACTAGGGAGGGGGAAAGAGAAAACAGCCAATGAGAAAAAGAAACAGATCTTATAATGGCCTGTCAGCAAATGCTAAAAGATGGCTATTAGTGAAACACCCCTTTGCAACTTCATCAATATTTCAGCAGCATGTCAAAGACTCAGCGCTAACCTCCTTTTCTCCCACAACTTCTCTTTCTGTCTCTCTTCTTCTGCTGCTTTCCTTGGATGAAGTAAGAGTTGACTTACTTCATCCAAGTGGTGAACAGCTAAACACTTTTAGGAGTCAGGCGCTTGGTTGAATCTGTCCTTTCACATGTGGGCAAAGGTTTGTGAGCACACAAACACATCGACTAAAAGAGAAAAAAGAAAAAAAGAAACCCATACTCTTTTCAAAATGCTCACTCAGCTGTGCTTAGCCTTAGGACAAACTTCCATGATTCATATGTGTCATCCCAAATGGTCTGATTGAATGTTGTGAAAAAAGCAAAAAGTGTAACCTCTCTGTTCTTCTCTGCTATTGTCTTCCTGTGTGTTTACTTTCACTTTTGTACCATCAATCTCCAGACTCTGCTGTACATACACCCGACACAATCTCATTCTAACTTGTTTTAGGGTCTTCTGTATTTCTAAGATCTATCGATTTGCCTTCAGCCACTTTGGTTCAGGGCTACTCTGAGTGAATGAGAGAAATTACCTGCAACACTGAACAGATTAAATAGTCATTTGCTCTAAGCTGAAGCCTGGCTCAGTACAGCAACCAAGCAGCAAATCCAAATTTTCTGGCTAACCCAGGATACAACTCCCCCCTCCTGTCTTCCTCTCTCCCCCTCAGAGGACAGATAAACACCCCCGTCGGTAGGCCTTAGCTGTATTTACGACAGCTTGTCTCGTAGGGATTGAGGATAAAAGCGTCAATCCTCTCTAATTGGTCACACCTATGCTGAGAAGGACGTGGCAGGTATTATTGAATAGGCAAGGGGCCTTTCATCAAGTCAAATTATTGAATGGACTGAGCTCATTCAGTGCGGCAGTGAAGAGTATAATCATGGTTTTAATGGGGACAAAACTCATGCACACGCACTTTGGTGAATGGGGTGAGCCTGCAAAAGTATTCAGCTGCTGACTTCTAAGGAGACATAAACAACACAAGTAAAAATAAATAAATAAAATAAAACAACACATGCATATCATAAGAGGTGCAATTCAGACCACCAATATTTGAACAGTTACATGCATTCAGCCTATGTGACTGCAGACACTGAATATAAAAATGTGGCCACTATAAAGTACCCATTTTTGTTTTCCTCAGAAGCTTCGCTAAGAGCAGAGAGCAGTTTTGGTGGTTCTCATGGACTGCAGTTTGGTCTTTCTGTCGTTGAGGTTTTCATCCTATGATTAATATATTTGTGGGCCTAATGCAAAAAAAAAATTCAATCATTAAGTGCTTCATGGTGGTTGATTAAATGAATACATTTAAAATGGGTCAGTGTTAACTCAGCTGACTTTAATTAATCATAAATTACCTTCTTCAGCTCTTTTTAGATTTTCACATAAATTATGTTAAACAAACAACAGCTCTCAGGGTTAGCGCTGAGGTAAATAGATATAAAAAAAAATAAACAATAGAACAACAGTTTGTATACATGTTGTTTTTGTTTTTTTTAAGTGCTAGTTTGACTTTTGGTTTTAACTACTAATTCAAGCAGGCATTACAAGCAGTGGTTATTATAACAAGTCCTCTGTAAATGTTTGATTTCTTTTATTTATTTTTTTTATTTCCTTTTGTCCGCAGCTATAGATCAGAGACATATCATAAAATCCGGGTGAACAGAAACAAAGGAATGATGTAAATGCCGTCACTGAGGACATTCATTTCCATCTGTTAAAACTGTATAACACACTCTTCAGTATAGATTCCAATTATTACTGCAATAGAGTCTAATTTTAATCAAGTAGCTGATGACACAAGAGTTGCTTGCCCTATTTCAAAGTTTAATGAGCTAGATAGGAAATGTAGAGTTCTATCATCTTGGCTTATATGGCACTAGAATAACATTGTACGTGTTTACTCAGTCTAAAAGTGGCTTTTTTGAAGATTACAAATGTCCTTAATTATTTCCTAAGAATGCAATCTGTTAAAACATTCAGCACTGTAATTCTTGTTGTTGTTGTTTTTGCTTTGTTTAAATGTTGGTTTGTTTGTTCGTTTGCATCTAAAATTTGGTTGTTTGATGTCCATGTCCTGTTAAAGTTGTCTTCCATAATTTTTAAAGAATATAGAGAATACTCTGAAGAATTTCTGAAACAAAGAAACACTGAAATAATTTGCTTAAATATATTCTGGGCACACATCCACACCAACAATATCCCTGTTTTCAGTATAACATCCATTTAAAAGCAGAACTTTGAGCCCAGAAATTTCAATATTAACAGATCACTAGAGACACACTAGAGAAGGGTTAATAAATATCAATGTTTTGATGAAATGAAAGCCTTTTCTTTCATTGTGCCTGTGTGTCCTGTTTTTTTGTGCAGGCCTAATAGCTAAAGTTCAGCACCACACTGTGTGGACAGCTCCCTCACATCATTACTCTTATTTCAGCTGAAACATGCGGTGAGACAGCACACAGCCAATAAGTGAGCCCGGGTTTGAAAGAATCACTGCACGAAGTGGACAGCTGCAGTGGGGTTTAAGCACTCTGGACAGCTCCCTAAATGTTACAGAACACCACAGCTAGCCCTTCACTAATTACAACTCAAACAGAAAACTGTACTGATCAAACACTCAACGTGATATGATGCGACTGAGTTAAAGGCAACATGAGCATGTTGTGTTTCCAAGACAAGAATTTCACTCACATGTACTGTACCAGTGTACCTGCACATGTGATGTGACAATAAAAGTGATTTGATTTGATTTCCATGAAACATGCAACCAAAATGAATATTAAACAAAAAGTGGTTTATGTTTTTTGGAACTTAATAATACCCAGTAAATCATTTCCACAGACACGTAATCTGACAATAACACAACTGTAAAGTATGCTAAATACATTTCTGAAAAGTCTCAGACAAAAACAGAGTTAAATATGTCTATTTATCTCTGTTTTTGTCTGAGACTTTTCAGCAGAGGTTTTTGATCAGAGGGAGACAGGAAGTGAAACAGCGAAGGAGAGGGAGTGTTAGAGGAGATTTGGGTGGCAGTGAAGAGGTGCGTGCATGTGTGGAGAAACAACTCAACCTTGAGGAGCTGTTGGCTGGAGCGGAAGGCTGGAGAGGAGCAAAGGACAAGCAGGGACAGCTGTTTAATCGTCCATTGAAACAAAGCCTGCTCACCCTCTTGACAATGCTGCCATAGGCCTTCCTCAGTTCTCTAAGCACCTCGAAGACAGCTTATGTGCACACATCCAGCAGCTCAGGGTGGTCTCACTCTGAGTATTTAGAAGGTTTTATCTTCCTCCTCATCTCTCTTTATCTGGTCTGAGTAATGTTAGAAGAGTTCCAGCAACAATTCTTAAACAATCTTTTCAATTTATAATTTTAAAGCAGCAATATAGTTGTAGAAGTATTACTTGCCTTGGGTTGATATGAAAAATTGGGTTGATGTGAAAAATGTAAATAACAATATTTTATGAAGTTGCTATTTATTTTGGACATCATTACTCAGTATATGATTACAAATGTGTTTTTTTTATATTTATGTTATATTTTGTAGATATATTTTTTCTACAAAGTGTGTTATTTAAAAAGACAGTCTAAAATGTAGTTTACATTTTCTGCCCTGACCTGTAGTTATCCACCTACACTGTGGTGGTTTGTGTTGGCTAGTTTGGCAATCGCATCATTTAAATATATGCTTAGAAAACCTAACAGCACTGTTTCCGTCTTTCTACCTAAGTACATCCACCAACAAAGACAAAGACGCAGGTAACATTAACAACTTATCCAAGATGGACTGTGTTATTAAGCTGACATGATCAAAAGCTTCTTGGCAGTTAGATGCACACAATGACAAAAGCAGGGCTGATCAAGCACTTTGTATCTTTATCCATCTTACATTTAAGTAAATCATTATATTTCCCATAATGATAGTTTGACTGATAAGAGAGATGCAAACACACACAGAATTGCATAATTATGCCCCACTGAGTAAATGATGCGAGAATTACAAACGCTGGATTAACCTCTCTGTGCCAGACTTGGCGCTTTGGATGGGAAAATCTGCTCTGTATATGTTGAGCCGAGTGGAGGCAAAATTTTGATGCTTACCACTGTATTTCTGATGGCTTCATGGCTCCATTTGTTAGGGCCATTTTAAAAAATACATAAAAGAGGCACAAAAGCTGGAGGAAGCAGTTTAATTCCATCAAACATTTACTTAAAACTACCAACTTATCCAAATCTGCTCATAAGTGCTGGAATATATGCACAGCTAGGAGTCGTGTGGCTGACAGACGGTGCAATGTTCCAACACAGTAACAAGGTAAGAAAGTTTCAAATATTTCACCTCCAAGTTCAGTGTGTGATGAGCAGATAATGAGACTTCCTCCACCTCCTCTTCATCACCCTCCCTCTATCGCTACCTCCTCCACTTCCCTCTGCTCTCTCTGCTGGCAGCGACATGACATTTACCACGCCGTGCCACTGTTCTCACACTGCGGACACTCTTTGTAGACTGACCTGCTCCACTCTCCAAGTCCTTCTAAATGCTTCCATTACCATTTTCCTTTCAATTAGAAAGTGGTAAAAACATCTTTCCAAAACATACAGTGAAACTGTATTATGTTTGTAACAGAAAGAAACAAACACCTACAACCACACATGTTTGCACTAAAGCTTTGCAATTTTGAATGGATTAAATGCGTTGACCGCTTACTTTGGTCTATGTAGTGGCCGGTAATTGACGTGAAGGGGACCAGATGACAGAAAACCCCCAACAATGGACTTGAGTCATTTTCCAGCACTCTGATTGCATTTTTCTTACAGACACAAAGGTTCAACACTCTCACCAGCAGCACATCTAAACATGAATGTCCCCATCCCACTTAAATAGCCACCGATCATACCACCAATAAAATTTGAGAGAATCCCTGCTACACACTCCAGCTACAAATAAACATATACAGTGAAATACTGCACTTATTTGAACACATCATACATACATCTGATTATGAAACAAACCCCCAGTTAAAAAATATTCAAACCAACTAAATCAAACTGAAGATTCACCCTGCTCCCTCCCTCAGCTCTCATCTAATGGTTTACCCCACTAACAGTGGATAATCAGGGAATTCCTTTCAGGTGAATGTCATTAGCCCATAATCATGTGTGCACTCCATAAATTAGGCCTTCAGGAAGTTGACCTCAAAAGACAGGTTGGTGAGTGGACTTCAAAATAAAAGCATAACAAAACCAAAACTTCCTATCAGACATTGCGAGTGTGTGCTTCACCTTAGTGAGAGAGACGCTTCCCGCACCTTCATAGTCTGAAAACCTCATTTTTTTCTCAGTTTTTATTTTGTGGCCACTAAAGAAATTTAGGAGCACTGAATCACTTCCTGCCCACCAAGTTTCTGTTTACCATTATCAGGGATAGGATGGATCGAATAACTTCTAAATCTCAGACTGGTTCTCACGTGTTTGGATTAACATTTCCTGCAATTGTGTCGTATGGCATATACCTGACACAATTTGCTGCTGTCTCTTTTACTTCCTGTAAGCAAACCATGCAATTTATGGTGGGGTTATTAAAAAATGCAAAAGGAAAACATGTAAATTGTTAAGCAGTTATGATTCCCCATAAGAAATCTAAAAAGAGCACCAATAAATTATAAATGCAGTGTGACCATAAGAAAAAAAAAGCAAAGAAAAGCTAAATAAAATGTATTTATCATTTTCACTCACCTGATACTTGTATTTAAAACAGCAATAAAGAATGAACTAAACCAAAGACTTTTCTCAGTGGCAGCTTTCCCTAAATATACAACAGTCTGATGTGTTCATAGCCAAAACTGCTAGAATGAAGTCCCGTTCACTACAACGTAATGCTTAATATACAAGTCAAGATCCCAGTTTTACATAAAGGAAGGTATTATTATTATGGGCTATGTCTACTTTGTGATTGGCAAGTATAGATCACCATATTTTATATGCAATTTATGGGTGCTTTGTAAGCATATAGCTTCAGTACAAATCTATTCCACCTTTGGAACAGAGTACCCTACATCAAGTTCAAAGATTTTAATCCAGACCTGCGTCACAAACAGTGCCATAAAGAAATATAGAGATGTTTTGTTTAACGCCTGTCTTAAATAAATGGTTTATGAATGCAACATCATGTTTTAAAGCATTTTTCTGTTGTATTTCTGTTTCCATCCCACCAAATCATCCTGATAACCTGAAATGTCTCAGACTGAGAAAAAAGAGTATTTTACTGGCATGCTCGAGTATGTCTGCACTGTTCACTTCTTCTCAGCTGTGTTCCACCTCGAGGCCAGTCAGTCAGTGAAATCTTCCAGCTCTTTGAAGGTTTGCTTTAGCCTGCCGAGAGCAGGAGATGAGAACAGGGTTTGGCATTTTGGGAAAAACCATCATGCCAGACAAAGTCTATAAACATCAAATAGCTATTTAGACTCTAATACAGTGTCATAACATGCCTCACGATGGAAACATGCAACGTGTCCTTATTTGCGCTCCTTATAGCTCTGCCGTTCGGCTATGTAAAGGAAGTCAACAAAGTAAAACCAACAGCTCTGTAATAACAAAGTATAGAGCTGTTGGACTTTTAGGAAAGACCTGCAGAAACAGAGTTGCTCACCTTCATTTGCAACAAACAGACAAACTTACTGCATTACTACAAATATTTTTAATTTTCTATGCATTTAATTGTTATAATCAAGGATCTCCTGGTATGAATATTTTTAATGACTAAATGTTTGTTCTCCATTAGTCATTATTAAGAAAAAGAAAATTGCTGTCTTTTCTAAGTAAAGAATGGGATCAACTAGGCATAATTAAAGTAGGCTGCATTTGTAGTGTGTCCTTTGTGTTGCTGCACCTTCTGTATTTAAAAAAACAAAAAAATACAAAGCAGACCAAAATGCATTTTTCTATATTCACTTTTTTACCCAATTCCAGTAACTTCAAGTCCTTTTCCTGCCTGCTTGGCACTCCTGGCAAACATTGACTACTGACTGTACTTCTTACCTCTTGGCGGTGTCTCACACCCTCAGAAGAAGCTCCAGTACAGTTGGGAGCGTGGAGAGTTCTTTTTAAGTCTTTCTCTAAAATCTCTGTGGGCTGCTGTGCTATTGAAGAGGCCTTGCCAAGGATGAGGATGTATTAGTCACACACATGTTGCGCTCAAACACTTTTGAATTGATGCCAGTGAGCAAAAGAATAGCACACAAAATACTGAGTGGAAGTTAAGGGGCTGCAAGTCTTATGGAATTGTAAGGATTGTAGGGATGTGTATCCGCTCAGAGTTTTCCCTGTTTATTTTATTGCATTTTAAAAGCGTGTGCTCATCTACTTATGCCAAATGCCATGATCCTGCTAACAGATAAACACAAAGACTATTTTTGTGATAATGTGTTTCAAGCGAGGTAGCTCTGTGGTTTGCACTGTCACATCACTGTTAAGATGATGTGACAGAGTGAGATGACCGTGGTTACATAAAGTTTTGGAATACTTTTTTTTATATATCATCTTGTTCATTTATTAATCAGTCTTCATGTTTTATTTACTGATTCTGCAAGTTAGTGCATCTAAAGGAAAAAATGTGGCATTTTGCATTTTAAACGGGTGTATGTTTGCCCTTTTAGTGAATGAACATTAAGGGTAATTATACTAATAACAGGGTGTTATTGTCACTGCAGAAGCTAAGAATGTGCAAGTGCATGCTCTTCCAGGGTGTGCTACAACCTTACAGTGTGCATTAGTTTGTGTAAAGACCGTGCTGTTTTATGATTACAATCTGCAAATCATATTCAGTTAATTAGTTGGCAGCAAGGTGCTGCAGTAGTTAGCAGTAACTACAGGTTCAGTGGTTTGGGGGTTAAATACACAGTTGTGGCCTGTCCCTGCATACCTGTCTTTAGACTGTGGAGTTGGCATGCTCTCCTTGTGCCTGTGAGTGGGTTAGGTTAATTGATAATTCTAAATCTGCCTGTGTTTACCCCGAAATAAACACATGACCTGTCCGCAGTGTACCCCACATTTTGCCCCAGAAAACCTGAATTGGATAAGCAAATGAAAACAAATGGAAATCCCAAGTGATGTTGAACAATCTACACTTTTCCACACACACACACACACACACACTCAATCGGCACATATCATCAGTCATTTTAGTGTTGCCATTTCTTCACAACTAACCAGTGTTTGACAAACACACCTGTTTGATATCTATACAGGTGTTTCGTTTTTCAGTGATTACACCTCTCTCTGCCTGTGTGCCCTACTTCAGTTAAAATCAAACAGCTATCAGACAGCACCCTGTAGCAGAGGAGCTGTTGAAAACGTTTCAGAATCTCGATGCATTTTATAGCTTTAGAGTGGCAACAAAGAAAAGTACAGGAAACTGTGTTTACCACATCTCTCTATTGTGCCCAGATCAGGGACGTCTTTATAATCTGGATCTGAGAAATATGGGTCAAAGAATTGTGTCAGCCAAGATATGTACATTTGTAAAATATGCCTTTGCTAATTGGTGTGGTTTGTGATGCTGTGTGCAAACATAAAGAAAAGTTCTTCCTGCATGAGCCCTCAATTCAGCTTAGCATAAGAAACATTTGTCTTTTTAAAATGGAGCAGAAGACGCCTCCACCCCCCAGGTTTTGGATTGTACCCATTTTTGATTGTTTTTACAGCAGCTGTCTTCTTTGTTTCTCGATGAGGAATATCTATTTTCCTGGATTTTTGTCTTGCAGATAACCTTAGCCTCAGCAAACTGCAAGCATATTTTTGACCAGCTTTAACCTGAAAAAAGGCCCAATTAATAATTGCAAACACCTGTGTGGGGAATCCAAGGTCTTTACTTTATAAGTGAGCCGTAATCACAGCTTATTAATGGTTTCATAGCTTTAAATCCTGCACACAGAGACAAAAGAAAGGCCACTGTTGCAATTCCTGTAACTTTTTTTAAGTATTGCACTAGAAATGTGCTGTAGAGCCTGCAAGATGTTTTACACCCCATAAATCCTGGACATTTGGACAGTGAGCCCACGACTGACTCCTGCAGAGAGCTCAGGAGATTTGTGTGTAGCGTTTCCTCATCCTAGGAGCCAGAAGACATGATAAATTGTCCTGTAAGAACAAACTGAGTCCAGATGCATCAAAAGACTCATGACTATGGTGTGCATACACACACACACACACACACACACACACACACACACACACACACACACACACACACACACACACACACACACACACACACACACACACACACACACACACTGAGATGCAGCTATGTAGGATATACACCATAGAAACAAAGACAGCAGGCAGTCATGCTCAGTGGCTGCGCTCAGTTACTGCTTGGGATGAGATGATTGACACGCATTTGTGTGATTGACTGATAAAAGTTTTTTAACGGTATTTTGGCATCATTAGCAAAACCAGCCATTTGGTTCATGATAGATGTCTTTTAACACTCTCTTGAATTTGATTGATGAATCCACACCCGGCATGCTTCACTGCTGCTCAGTTGTCCATTTTACTATTAATCTCAATAGCACAGAATTGTTGGGATAGCCACTGTCAGCTGCTTGTCTGTGGCTTCACTAAAATTAAGTGAAGAAAATCATGAAGGATTAGGACATTGAATTTTAATGTTGAATAAGAAAAAAAGAGACAGAGGTTTGAGAATGGTCTAGTCAAAGTCTTAAATCCTGTTGAGGTGTTTTGGAATGATGTGAAACAGGCTGCTCACAGTCAAAATCCCTGTCCTGCTGAATTTAAATAAATCTGCAGAAAAAGTGAGTCAACGTTTCGCCACAGAAGTGTGAAAGACTCATTGCTTGATTGCAGTTCTTGCTGCCAAAGGTGGCACAACCAGTTATTAGGTTTAGGGGGTAATTACTTTTTTTCACACAGCCAGGTAGGTTTGGATAGTGATAAATGAAATCACCATTTAAAAACTGCATTTTGTATTTACTGTAGTCACAGGCACAAAGGTATACCGGGGTTGTATGTATGATTGGAGTGATCCTGACATGCCATCTGTTAACACGAGTCTTACGGCACTGCGATGCTGTTATACAAGAAAGAATCACTGTTTAACAATACAAAAATTACAAAAAAAGAAAAAAAAACTTCTCTATGATATTGTTCTTACTGGATTAAATTGTCAACTACTCTGCCATCATGACAGAATAAGATAATGCAATGTCGTGTTTTGTTTTGTATTTTCAGCGATTTATTTTGTTTGCGCTGGGGAGAGTTTGTTTTCATGTTCGTCTTCAACATACTGTCCGGTTTGTTACTTGAATATAATAAAGAACAAACTTCCAAAAAACATGATAAGTTAGAAGTTCTGTATTTCTGTCTTCTCATGGTTATTATATTTTCTATGTTCATACGCAAGACCCTAAGCTGTAGTGTATGTCCTAAAGAGACATTAAAAGCCTAAATGCCCTAAAGTTGTCATTATTATTTATTTCCCCTGCTGTGCACCTCAAATAAATAAGTAAAATGTCAGCACTAATTAATGAACGTGCAGCACCCTTTTTGTAAAAATGGACCTGGACCTCTATGTTCTAAACATGAGGTCCAGGTCCAATGTACAATGAAGCACAGCTTCATTGTACATTATTATCAATAACTCAAATTGGAATAAGCTATATATTATATATAATATACTGTGTAGTTGGAAAGTTTTCAGTCTCATACATCCACATATCCTCTTAGATACTACACAGCAAACCACCACATTTCTAAAATGATGTTTGAAGTTGTTACATTAAGGTAAAGCATGGTGTTGCTCCATAAACTGCACAGCAACGTTTGGAGGGAGGGCAGAAGGAGTGAGAGAAAACATACAATAGGTGAGTTGTACACATGTCCGTTAGAGTGTATCATGTGGGCCTGTTCATTGCTCCATCACACCGCTCTGTGTATTTTCCTCTCCTGATGTCTATATAGAGCAAATTCAACACAGTTCTCCCCTCTGGCCCATGCCATGACATCTTATCTGTAGCCATGCTCTGTGAGTCTACTGTGATGCTTGTTCAACTGTATCCTCATGTTGCCACCAGGGAAACCTTTGGCACCTTTGGGGTAAACCGGATTCTGATTTTAATATGGACCAGCACAATGTAAACATAAATCAACGGTCTGAGTGTCTCTGGATAGTGCTGCATAAAATTGAGGTCACTAGATAGGAGTGTAAAAGTTCTCTTTATGTATCACTGTTTCCATTTTTGCCCTAGAAAACTGAAGACAACGAGTAAAAGGTAAATGTGGTTGGGGGGGGTTTGGAAGCAATGCAGTGAGAAGCCATTTATCATACCACATGAAAATGCCAAAATCAGTACTGTGAAGAATTCCTAAAAATCTGTCAAGTTCGCAATCAACAACTGTAAATGTTTTGGAAATTTTTTATTTTAAAATTTCTGTTGATGTCAAAACTGGGACACCTCTACCACTTTACAGCTCTAATCTGATACTGATGTGAATGTGCTGAAACTGCATTCATTTTTATTGAGAAACACTACAGCCTCAAAAATGCTGTACGGACATACAAATGTAACACAAAACGACTTTAGACAAGGCGATGCATTATTTGCTCTCTTTTGCTTCAGCTGTTAAAATTGTTTACCTTGAGTTACTTAAAGGAAAAGTTGTGGTGGAAAAGCTTGTGGGTGTGTGTGTGTGTATGTTTGCAATGGGCTTCAGTTCCATCCACCACCACACTACAACAACTACGGTGTCACATATGGCCACATAAGGTTTAACCTAGTCTGTGTTTTTGCCAAGATGACAATAATGTGTGTGCGCGCGAGTGTGTGTGTGTGTGTGTGTGTGTTTGTGTGTGAATATGCCTCCAAGGAGCACAGTGCAGATGTGTGTAGAGGAGAAAAGAGGGAGAGGAACAGATGTGCTTCACTGGGGGCATCCATTCAGTTTGATCAGACTCGGCTGTGCTGAGGCAAGTGGTCGCTCATGTTAAGCCTCTTAGTGCTGATTCAGATGACACTGGGCAAGAGCTTCTGGCCTGCGTCACACGAACATGTGTGACACGTGTGTGTGTTTACATCTGTTTAACTGCACATGTATGCACAAAAGCAATTGTGATTTTTAAACAAAGTGTGTTTGTGTGCAAGCCATTCAAAGGGATTAGAAGTATGGTTTAGAACACTGACATCCTCTCATGTGAGTGGGAGGAAGCAGGACACAGACACTTCTGCAGGAAAAATACACCAGATGAATAAATGATCTGACAACAGCCATTGATGGTTAGCTAATATAGATATTCAGGAGATGCAACTTACAGTATGTGGGTTTAGATGGGATGATATAATAATATAAGTCATGTATAATTCAAATGAAGATTGCAAAGCCTTAGAAACTACTTTAGTGATCAATATGAAGCAGCATGAATGGCCTGCAATCTGTTAGAATGAAATATTAAGATCACCAAGCCCTGTAGAAATGTATGAAATACACATCAATACTCCACTGAGCAATTATTTTATTTTTTATTTTTTCTGATTATTGCAGCAAAAGAAATCAGCATATCCTCTGATTTTGATATTTTTCATTCGTTGACGTTAACAAACGGAACTGCCAAACAATTATAGACTATTTGTTGACACTCGTACCATCCTGACATCACACAACGATATTAAACATTCACATTGTGTACATACTGTACACCGAGTTACACAATGACATCAGCACAGTGACACGCATTCGAGTGCACACGCACACTCAGATAAGCAAACAGTTTCAGACTGACCATCTGTGCGAGAGAGACGTCAGCGCATTTGTTTGAGGTTGTTCACTTGCCAATTTGCTTCTCTTTGTCAGCTTTCTATTGTTCAAACAGCCACTCTCCAACTGAGCCCCCTTTAGCTCCACTTGTCTGCCTGCTCTGCTCGCCCTCCTTAACAAACCTTTCACTCCTTTATTTATTCCTTTTGCTTCCGCCGGCTGTCGCTGCCAGCAGCAAACTGCTGTTGAGCCCCTCTAACCTGACAGAGCAAGAGGACAAATAACAAGGAGGAAACAACATGTAGCACAGCAAAGGAAAAAAGGAGAATTTATTTCCACTGGTCTGAGTTTTTGTTTCACGCTTTACTTCTTCGCCAGCAAAGCATAACTCTATAATATTGAATATAAAGTTGATAATTATTAGTAGTATCATCAAGTATTTACATACTTATTTACATTAGGTATGTGCAACTCATTGGTAATTTGGATTTGTGGCTTTTCCTTAGTGCTGAAACTTGAAAGCTGTCTCCATGAATCTTGTCTAGACTTGAAGGACAAGTACACATTTCACTGGAGTGTGAGACTCGTTTCCTTCTGATTTTCAAATTGATTGAACGTGTCTGCTTTTCTAGAAAGAATGAGAGATATTTTCTGCCAGTTGAACCTCCAAAATCCATTTTGAACCATTTTTATTCATTTTTTAAGTTAACGAGGTTCACAGATCGTCTGTCACTATTAGTTAGACAGACCTGTGTGACTGCTGAGACCAGATACATACATTGTGTGGTTGTACAAATGGCTTTGTGGGATAATAATGTGAACATATTGCTTTCTATATATAGTACATATCTGTGTAAAGACCTAAAATAGGTACATGATGATGGGAAAGACAGTCACTTGGCAACTGAACATGTTTCATGAATGTTTTATTAATTTCCCTCCCTTCTATCAGATCGGACTAAATCTTGGTGTACTCTCTCCACTTGCTTCCCTAGGATTTCACATTGTAAATCAGCTTGTTATTCACCACAGAAGCCCTCTCTGCTTTAGCCTGTCAAACAGAAGCTTTACCCTGGCTGGCTAGGGGACTCCTTCCCTCTCCCTTGGCAAACAGTGGGTTAGACTGATATCATGTTTCAACCCATTACCAGCAAAGCTGAGCCTCGGGAAGGCAATGAGTGGAGAGCGGTCAGGGACTGGGAAGGAGAAGGCCTTAGGAATGGCCATCCATCACTCCTTGCCCCCTTGGTCTTCTCGCCATGTATTCAGTGAAACTCTCGCCAAAAAGGATGGGATTAAGAAAGAAGCCTGCCACACCCAACTGGAGGTCAGAGCAAGCAGACAAGAATGGAGAGACGTTAAAAGAAAGAGAGGGAGACTAGTGGATTTTTGTGCCATTAGTGCCTGGCACAGCTTAATTTCCCCAAGCAATGTGCAAGGAGACAAATGAGTAGAGGATATGGGGTGTTGTTGTAAAAGGAGACAGAGGGAAGATGTACAGAGAGCACATAGAAGAAAGAATAAGAGGAAGAAGAAAAACAGATAACTGAAGAGTAAAAACATGGGCTCCAGTGCCTGGTTGTCACATTTAGTTTCAAGACACGATGTTTTTCCCCCTCTATGTCATAAACTCACAGCCCAAATTTCCATAAATCAATTTGCAAATCTTGTTAAAATATAACTTCTGACACTATCAGCAGATGAACATGTTCTTCAGTTCTGCAGTTCTAATCCAATTGATAAGTGTTGTCTGTACATCTTGTGGTTACAGCACAATCAGGAAGTGAGAGCAGCTAATGCAGCATGACATGATGACATGATTTACCCAAAATTTCATTTTAGCCATAAAACTTGAGGCATTGTGAATTATGTTGCTTACTCACTTACTTGAGGGCAAAAATCTTCTTGTTAATCCCAAAAGTTAAAACAGTCTGCAAAAACTGTTATGCTACGTAGACGTTTAGATCCTTATCATGCAATTCATTCTCCAGCGTGTGACAAAGATGATAAGGATGATAAGGAAAAGAAACAGAGACAACGTCTGATGAAGATTTACGTTTTAAATGTGTTGTTTATCTTATTAGACTTATAACTCATATCAAAAGTAACCACTTTTGCATGGCTATAGGAACTAAATATAAATCAAGTGCACGTCATGTTTTATGAAAAAACAATGAAATAGCAGACTTTCAAGAGTAGCTTTATGACTCAAAGAAAGGGGTTTCAACTCAGGTTTCTCAAGAGCCACACTGGGTAATGAGAATCACATCAAAAGCCAGACATTTAAATGCTTTGTTAAATTGAAAATGCATGTACCACACAGCCTTCTAATGCACAATCTGTAATTGTGTTCTTATACATATTTCTTCATAACCTTTTTTTCCCCACAGGCCTGAAAATGCCAGCTCAGAGGCCGTGTAGGAAATGTAATATAAACTCAAATAAAATCATTGGCTCCTTGTTTTTTATAGATTTGAATAAAAAAAATCACTCTCAAACACAAGTGTTGAATAATTGTGTGCTGTCATATCTTAAAGACATCACAGTACCATAGTGTCCCGATAGAACAGACTGCTGGCTTACTCGTGTTTCCTAAAGTTTCTAAAAGTAGAATGGGAAGCTGAGCCTTCATCTGTCAGCCCCCTCTCATGTAGAAGATTAAAGAATGAATTAAGATTAAATGTAAATCTTTTCTTTTTGATACATCTTACAGTGAGGCCTGGGTCTCCAGTCACCTCTTTTCACTTCCTGTGTTTTTATATTTTTATATATTACTGCTGCATATCATCAAATTCTGTTCTCTCACTTCCATAGTTTGTGTTCTGTCCTCTTCTCTTTCACTTCATGCCACCACCAATCATGGCAGACAGATGCTCCTCCCTGAGTCCGGTTCTGCCAAAGGTTTCCTCCTCTTCGAGTAGAGTTTATCCTTCCTATTGTCACTAAGTGCTTGCTCATAGGGGGTCATGTTAGGGGTTCCTGTCTAGTAGTTTAAAACCTCCTGAAACACAGTAATTCATTTTTGTGCACTGTAGTACACATTTAGTTTTTGCTTGTACCTCTCATACTCTACTTGCCACTCTTCTAAGTCCTGATGTTTCTTAGAGAGGACAACAGTACCTTTAAAATGATATCACATGTGTGGGGGTGTGGCCTTGCCAATTGTCTTTTTCCCACCTTTTCAAAATGGCTGGCATGCCCACAAGCATATTTTATGGAAGAAAGAAAGGTAAGGATGATATTTACATTTAAAATGTTTTTTTAAAATCAGATTTTGATTAATTTTCAAAAATAAAAATCTAGTAAATAATTTGAGGGGTTTTTAAGAATTAAGCTTATTTAGTTTCACAGAGGAAATGACTAGTTTATTAATGTGTAGTCTAGTGCACGTCGGGACTTTGTACTTATATTTATTTAACTTTTTCCTAGTAGACAACTCTTTGACAAAGGCAGAGAGAATTCTTAACAGAATAATTGAGGGTGATTCAAACATAGATTTTTCAGAAGATGAGAGTCATGTGAGCCAGATAGGAGAGGGTGAGAACCCAGGAGGACGAAGATTATCAAGATGCAGTGGCAGATGTAATAGAGAAAGACACAGGGCCACCTGAAATCTGTCGTCCTATCTGGTCCAAAACCAACATGTAGGAGAATCTGGAATTTTTGATTTTGAGTTAAAAATAAAATATGGGTAAAATGCAGAAACATTTTCCACTAAAGTAAAAAAAAAACAAGAGTCGTAATTATAGCTGAATCCATGACACCTGATTGTTTCTACAAGATCACGTCTTTGCTGAAAGTTGTCAATGATCTCAATGTACCAAAAGAACTCACAGTATCTGGAGTTCAAGCTCCTCTTGGCTGAGAAACCAGGGGCAAACATGTGATCAAGACCTGAATAATACCAAAAATGAAGAGTTCTCTCCAAAAATCAAGAAAAGGAAGCCCCAACCAGATGAGACTGTAACAAAATATGGTTCACTCCACTTGCCTGAAATGGTTAACAGTCCAAGGCATTTCATTTGTAGAATGGTTGGGTGCAACAGTAAAACATATGTGAGATGTGGGAAGTGCCAAATGTTGCTTTGTGTCTCCAAATAAAAAAATCACATTACTTCCTCAGATATCATAAATGAATTGACTTTTGTGAAATAGAAAGCCCAGTGCAATCACTTGTTCCTGAACCAATGGCTTACAGCTAATGAAGTGTCAGTGACTTCTAAGTTGACCCATGATCTACATTTTTATGATATTGTTATATAAATAAGTTTTAATATCCTGCTTACAAAAAATTCAGTGGAGCATTTAATTTTCTTAAATAGCTCTTGAATTTTGTTAGTTTCACATTCGTGATCAGTGAACTCCCCTTGTGCACTGTAGTGCACATGTTGTAAAATTTAAATAAAATTAGTTAAAAATAATTTTGTTTTTGTAATGTGTTTTTTACCATCCCAACACTTGATTTATCTGAAAAAAATCAAAATCAAAATACTTTTTTTTCCCTGGGTCTCGGTCTTGACAGTACAGTATAAAGTACCTTGAGGTCACTGCTGTTGGTGCTATATGAATATTGAATTTTGAGATATTTGTGGGTCTTTTTGAGTGGGATAATGGTGCCCTGATTAGGAAGAAGGTACTGGTTTAAATCCATTCTGTGTGGAGTCTGCATGTTCTTCATGTGTCTGTGTGAGTTCTCCCCAGGTACTCAGGCTTCCTCCCACAGTGCAAAGACATGCAGGGGGTCAGGTTTGTGCTTCTAAACTGGCTGTAGGTGTGACAGTGAATGGCTGCCTGTCTGTATGCATTAGCCCTGTGATAGATGATGACCTGTCCTGGGTATATGACAGCGGGGATAGTCAGTTCCTCTTGTACCTTCCCATTGTAGTGTGTATTTCAGTGGTTTTTTTCTGTAACGCTACCGATCTCCGAACTGTATCTCCATGTGATGTCTGTGTTGTGTGTGTAAGGTCGGGGGGGTCCTATTTCACTGCGGGGCAACCTGCACGTGGCGAATAAAGCCTTGATAGATTGTTTGATTGATTGATTGATTGAGATGAAATACGCTGAAAAGCCTGAGAATGATACTAGTTCAAATATATGGCAAAACCTGCAGAAGTGACAACACCTGAACAAACAGAACTGTTAGCGGTGACAAGAACACACAGCGGAGCATTAACAAGATACGCTGAGGGAAAATCACTTAAAAAGTACTCCACGAGCACCCTTCACTCCCAAATTTAAAGCCAGCTAGCATGCCTGTTTTTGTAATTACATCCTAATTCCTCCAGGCAAGTTGACAATTTCGTCTTGTAAACAGGTTGTACATACTGTAGTGTTTTAGACAGTGAGAGTCCTTTCCTAAATTGCTTCTGACATAACTTGAAGGGATTTGTCGAGGTTATTAATTGGCCCTGCTCAATCAGAGCCTATATCAAGATTTATAATTTCAGTTTCAAAATTAGCAGCTGGCTCTGGGACAACAAGCATACGTAAGACACTGAGGGATTTTTGTATAAAAAACTGAGTAAGGAAGACATGAAGCCAAGTATATATTTAATTCATCTCGCACCTTTATAAAAGACTCAGCTTCAATAAACCTTTCTGCCTGCCTGTCACAACCATGACTTTACCAGCACTCATTGTTGTAATCCGTCTAGGGCTTAAAGAAAGAGCACTCTCACGAAGGGCCGCTCTTTTCCACAAGTGGTACACTGAAGTAAGAACCTCTACAGCAATGGCTATTTTGCAATATTCACGCTTCGGAATCATGACATTTACTGCTATTTGGCAAAAATGATGGAGAGAAAGTTTTGTTTTTGGCCCAATTAAATTGCAAGAGCAAAAAATACACAACCAATAGTTGCCAACGCATCCTTCAGGAATCAAAGACAAACATTAGCTGCCTTAGATAAGACACTTCCAAATGCCCTGCAAGCTGTACCCCAAAACTCAATGAGAGACAGAGAGCAAATGTTAGCTAAGTTGGATCCTCCTAATAGGATGCTCCACACAGAAGGACACCTGTCTTCTTATCTTTCTCATTAAACTTTCATACAGAAACCTCCATAAATCAAAGTGACCTCATTGTTTATTAATGCAGGACCACAGGGCTTTAAATTTGCCACATTTCTTTTGCTGCATTGTCACAAAGGGAGCAATAACTGCCACAACTGGCCCAGACATAGCATGCAAGTCATACATCAACACAGCTGTTGCTCCAAATCTTCAGAGTGATTCACTCTGGTGCCAAGTAGGATGTAGTGGAATGCGGGGAGGAGGAGGAGGGTGGGGGGATGCGGGTCTAGCAAATTAAAGCTTTAGCAAGAAAGAGAGAGAATGAGCGTGTGAGAGAGAGAAAAAAATACGTAAAGGTTAATGTGTGTTTGGATGTTGGTTGCTGGAGGGTATTTGGTACTCTAATGAGTGTGAGAGTAAGTCCCAAACAGCAGGATGGCATTTGCCCTTTTTACTAATAGCAAAGGAGAGAAGAAGGAAAGTCTTAACTAAAAAAACAAAGCTTGTCCTTTCTTTTGCACTGCTATTTTAATGACATTCATATGGATGTATATGTGTTCAGTGATCAGTATTCATTCCCTGGAGACCAAGGTTTTTTTTTTCCTCTCAACTGAAACATATCTCAGTCACCAATTGTATAGTATAGCTTGATTGATGTTATTGATGTTGGTAGTTAGCCACACACGCTATAGTTAAGCAGATATGAAAGAGCTGATAGTTCTCAGATAATGCAAAATCTCTAATTGAAGCATCACAAGAAAATGTCCTTCATCTCCAGGTTGATGTTAGGTCACCATTGAAAGGCTCAGGACTAATTCTTTACATTTCTGTTGTGGTTCAGTTATACAGTCACATAGGTTTTGTGTGCTAGTTGTTGTTTCATCTTCCAAACATTTCTTTTTAGTATTAAAGTAGAACCACACTTTATATGATTATATGGTCTTTCATTCTATCATTCTATCATTTTCTATATTCGTAATTTAGTCTTGCATTTTATCATAAATGGTTGTACAAAGTATTAAGATAATGCATCATTACATGTGAATCTATCTCCACGTTTTTATAACAGCAGTACATCTGCATTCAATTTGCCTGTTTGCATTAGGATGGAAGGCAATTAAAACCATTACTGCAAACAGGAACCATCAGATTTATGTGACTCTGAGTGTTGCATTTGTGCCAATAAGCCTGCTGTTTCAAATTGCATGTGTAGCTATGATGAAAAGCTAAATACCCATCCGAGGAAGTAAAAAGGATAAGAAATTACACTGTGCATTTGACATTTTAATAGAATTTATACAACTGACAGCAATTACTAGAATTATTTTAGCTGCATGTGTAGCTATTGCATGAGGATAACATGTGTGCCCTTAATGCATTATCTACAGGTTGGAGCAAGCAAACAGAATTTCCATCCCCATCCCTAAAAAAGCTAACACTACTTAAAGTGTCAAAGGAAAGAAAAATGCAATAGTTTGCAAATACTTTAAGCCTGATCTTACATATCAAAAATGTTTCAAATGTTGCAAATGTATGTAAGTATTTATATATGGAATATGTATATATATTTAAGCTCAGGTCCTCTACCAGAGGCCTGGGAGCTTGAGGATTCTGAACAGTATCTTTGCTGTTCCTAGGGCTGCACTTTCCTGAACAGCGATCTCTGATGTTTGCCTGGGATCTGCTGGAGCTACTCGCCCAGTTTGTGGATCACTGGCCTGAATGCTCTAATTACTACTGGGGCCACTTTTGCCTTCACTCTCCACCCTCTTCACAAGCTCCTCTCTCAGCCCTTGGTACTTCTGCAGCTTCTTATGTTTCTTCTTCCTTATCTTGCTGTTATTTGGTATCACTACATCTATCACTATGGCTGTCTTCCTCTGCTCATCCATCACTACTATGTCTGGTTGGTTAGCCATCACCAGTTTGTCTGTCTGTATCTGGAAGTCCCACAGGACCTTAGCTTGGTCATGCTCAACAACCATAGTGGGCGTGTTCTTTTTGACCTCTGGCCCTCCAGGCCATACTCGGTGCAGATGTTCCAGTATGCTATGCCAGCCAAAATATGTTCCCATTGTTGTCTGATGTAGAGTACTAAAATTAGTATAGAAACATAGACATTATCTTGGAATATATTTAACAAGTGGTCAATTAGGCACGGACTCTAAAAAAGAGATAATTGTTTGTATTGAAGTTAGTGTTAGTGAGGGCACGGTGGACTCTACATCGACTGTCCCAAAAAGTTGATTCAGTTCATCTGGACGTAGCGTTTTCAGTGGGAGAAACGTTTCGTCACTCATCCAAATGACTTCATCAGTTTCTGCTGAGTGCAGGTAGACATCGACTGTCTATGTCAATGCTACAGTAAAAGTTGGTGCTAAATGGTAAGCAAACTAAGTTTACTGATATCCCTGCAGCACAATAAACAAAAATGACCAGCGTGATGTTATGTTACATAAAGATGTCTGAGTTTTTGTAATGTTTTCATCTACATTTACACAACATCCAAATATTCTGTAATAGAAAATAAATATCTGGTGGACTCAGGCACACGCAAAACACATTATTTTGTCTTCAGTAACCCAATAAGGAAGTATTTGATCAATGATGCTTGAATGTGAGTTTGTTTTTTCTTTAAAAATTCACAAGATAGCACACAACTACGAAGCCAAATTCCATGAAATGCGATGGAATTTGGAATCTGTGGAATTTGGCCATGAATTTCACAAAGGAGTAACTGCAGCGTCCAATAGACTTTTGTTAAAAATTGCAAGAAAAAAAGAAAAAAAAAGGGCACTGACCTCTCTGAAGTGTTACACTGTGTTATAAAGGAGCCATATTCTCAAGTCAACATGTGTGGACTGCTTGCTTGTTATTTTAAATAAGAAACAAGAACTAGGCCTAAATATATATAAGAGAAAAAAATGTAGTATGTAGGTAAGGCAGATTAAGGTCGCTGACGGGGTAGTGAAGATTCGTTCGTGACTGAAAGCAAACATCTGTAACATTTTGTAACTTCACATGATGAAACTGAGTACTAAGAGCGAGACATAGAAGTGCAAGAGAAAGAGAGAGAGAGAGAGAGAGAGAGAGAGAGAGGCAGACAGAACAAGGTCAGTAGTGAAATCACATTAATCCCATTGAAGCCCTGCTCAGGAAGTTAATAGTCTCTCTGTGCAGTCAGTGTGGTGCTTTTGAAAGAGATGTGATAGGAAGTTTAGATGTTTGTTAGACCATGATGTTCAGATTATCGTTAACATACTGGATGAGATTTAATAAGGGCTCACAAGTAAACACAGGCAAAGCCACGCATATAGAATTCAAATCTGATTATTATGAGACCCAGTGAAAAATAGTTCTTAGGTTTCTATGCAAATGTCATCTACGCGTCCAGTGTCCTTATCCAGGTCTATGTGACTGGGACAACAATCATGTCAGATACATGATCAGACCCAGACCTCTCTCTCTCTCCGGCCACATCATTCAGTTCTTCTAAAGGAAATCAAGGGAGTCCCAAGCGCGCTGAGAGGTCTAATCTCTTAAGTATGTCCTGGGTCTGCCCTGGGGCCTCCTACTGGTGGCTTATGCCCAGAACACCTCACCTATGAGGAGCCCAGGAGGCATCCTGGTCAGATGCCTGAACCACCTCAACCGGCTTCTTTTAATGTGGAGGAGTAGACTTTTACTACTCAGAGCCCCTCCCACACTCCTCATCCCATCTCTACAGCTGAAGCCACCCACCATTTGGAGGAAGCTTGTATCCATGGATTTCATTATTTCAGTAGTCATGCAGAGCTCTTGATCACAGGTTAGTGTAGCATCGTGATCAGCTGGAAAATCAACAGCTCTTGTTTCACTGTAACAGAACGGTTTAACCAAATATGAAATTTTACCTCATAAAGTTTCACCAATCCAAACATAAATCAGTGCATCAGTGTTTCAGAGCATCAACTGCCTTTGGGAAAATAAACTGAAGTGAAAGATTACATAATTTGTCAAGCTCCACTAATTCTGACATATCATGACAGCTCACTGCTGCTCACCTAATGTGGATTTGTGCACACTTTGCTCTCCAGTAAATGGCCGCTTTGTAAGCCATATAGAAAAAGAAATGAGTGAAAGTGGAATGTGTTATAAACAAGTTTTGATAATAAATACATTTCAGAAAAACAATTTTTATGAAACACAAGCTTTTTTGAGATATTTCACAAGTTTAAAGCATTTAAAGAATCTACACTAAGGCTTGTTTATGTGCAAATTGAAAAGTGCATTAAAATGATAGAATAGAAAATAAAACAAAAAACAAACATACATACTGCCAAGGAGAACATTGCAGCAATTCTTCTGTATTTTAGGGAGAAAAAGGAAGAGAATAAAAGAATTTAAAAAACTAGTCTATAAGAAAATCGTACAACATGCCACAATCCTTTAGTTTTAAGTGTCTGGGACAGTTATGTGATAAACCTCTCAATATCTTAGAGGCAGTTCATACTGACATTGGACAAAGATTGGTTAGAATTGGCTGGCTTTTGATGATTGTGAGCTAATGGAGCGTTCTTGTCTCCCAGGCTGTAGAAGCTAGCCCTATGAGCTAGCCAGCTCTCTCTTCCACTCAACCTTGCTATGAGCAAGTTCAGCATACCCAGGATGATTTTTTTTGTCTGTTTGTTTTTTTCACGTATCCTAACATCAACAATCAGGATAAGCAGTCACGCAAGGGTGGTTATCTACCAGCTAAGGTAACCCAGGCTTTTCCCTGCACATTCCCATGAAAAGGGTGATGTTGGAAGAGTCTGATGAATCGCAAACATGGATAAGTGTAGCAACAAAGCAGCTGACATGGAGCTTTTAAAAGTATAATACAAGAACAAAGCAACACAGCGGCGGCAGAGAAACAGGTGTTGTGAGTGTATGTGTGTGTGAAAGGAAAAGAACAGTAATATTAAATGACTGTAACAATGTGTGTGTCCTTTAAACATTTTGGTCAGTAACACTTGAAAAGCCTGGCTTTAAAAGCCAGAAAAAAGCTAGCTATCTGCTTCATTAAAACACCCCCCCAGTATCACAACTCTATCATTAAGACATGGGAGGAGATGATGGATTATAATCAATTTTTCCATTAATATTTAAAGGATAGTTTCTCAGCACATCTAATGGTGTTTAACGGTGTAATATTAAGGAATAAATAGACAAACATGATTATATATTAAGGACTATAGAACAAAATTAATTGTTGGCACCCTTGTCGGGTTAGGGTAGGGAAGGAAAAAAAAAAGAATCTCTATTAGTGATGCTCAACAGGGCAAAGCAAACACATTAGACACCACTGGCTTTTTGTTTTCATTTATTCCTGTTGATGAATGATCTCATTCTAAACATCTATCTCATCTCATTCTCACCATCATTATATCCAAGCATAATAGCACAGTAGACCCAGGGTTAACCCTTAAATTACTCGGATATGACATCATCCTGTTTAACCAACCCAATATCATGGCGAAGCGTGAAATAGCCATGTTGGACCACTGTGTGGATGCCACACTTTGGAAAGGTGAAGCAGATGTTGCCGTACCAACAGGGGGGGAGATAATATACTTAAAGCCAAGAAGTCGCTAGTGACCAAAGAAGGTATGAAGTGCATTCTCCCTTTATGCTTGAAATGATTAAGCTAGGTGGCTAATGTGTATTTACATGTAAATGTGCTAGTAAAACCGCTTTAAACCCTGTCCCGTGTTTATGTTCAGCTGGGGCAGCTTGCTGCAACTTCTGCATGCTTGTCCATTTCGTGCTTTGGAGAGGCAAAGCATGACATACACACGGTGGACTGGTGTGTCATTGGTTTACCAGTACAGGGGTTTGGCTTCTTTCCTCTTTGTGTTTTGGTAGTTTGTAGTCCCTTCTTGTCAGATACTTTCAACCAGTTTGCCATAGTCATCATATACTTCTGCTCAAGCATAGCCACAGAGAATATTCTCAGTATGGAGTTTCTGTAAAAAAGAAAGTCTATTGTGTCACACTGTAAGAAGGTGATATATTTATTATTCATGTTGTAGTGTCCGTGCTGAATTTAAAAAAGGTATATGTACACGTTTTCTCTATTTATGTTCAAACAGATCATAAATCTACTACAGGGGAGCAGAGTGGTGCTCTACTGAGGTCAGCTACCAAATGTCAAAGGCAACGCTAACGGGACTGACACAGAAACAAGGCCAAACTGTCATCGATGTAGGTCATTCATGGTTTAGTTGACCGTCCCTCTTTTACACGTTTAAGAGACTGAGAGAGAAGGGTAACTGAGGACAAACAGAAAACAATAAACAGGAAAAACGCACAAAATAAATAACAGATCAATAACATAGATTTTATTATTGATAAGTGGATTATTAATTATCATATAATATATATATATTTTTTTTAAAGATGTTCTTGTGTTTCCATGTGTTCTGTAACTGGATTTTGCCTTTGTATTGACTCTTACCAAAACAGAAGGAAAACAACTTTAACTTATGTTAAAGTACTTAGTACAGGTGGGAATTTGTACGGTTAAAATGTTGCAGATTTTATAGTCACACACCTTTATTTGCATCTCCATATGAGGGTATATTGACTTCTCTTACATATTTCAAAGTACTATTGAGTTATGAGTACTAAGTGAGTTATAATAATTAAAGAAAACAATGCAAAAGGCATGGATGTAATTTTAAGTACTCGGGTTAATAGGTCCATACATAATATTGTCTTTTTTTTCTGACTCACGAATGTAAACGCTACGAACAACCAGAATGTTTTTCCAAGACGTTGCAGGTGTTGAACATTTTCAACAGAGAAACTTACATGCACTGAAAAGCTAAATCACTTCTGAGTGTCCTCAACTGGCAACACAATAGCAAATCAGGAATTTAAATTAGAATTTGTATAACAGCGCAGAATAGTAATGACACAGGTGTTGTCCAGCATGATAACCAAGAAAAGATCAACGATTTTCGATCAGTCATGGCAAATAAACAATTTCTGTACAAAGAAAAAGATGACAAAAGGCTCCACAGCAGCTCCAAATAAGAATTCTGCTCCTTTTGCTTTACTTAACATCCTCTCTAACCCAACAAGTAGTTCACAGCCTGATTAGGATGAGTGAATTGTGCTGAGATAATTATCATCTCATCTAATTGGAGCTGAGCTGATGCTTCACATGTGGTTCATTATCTGAAGTGAGAAGTTGACTCCGTGTCCCTGCTGCCTGTCCATCTTTCTCTGTGCTCCTCTCAGGGCACATGGCCACGAGTGCGATGCCCTAGCTGTCTTCATGTGGGAGGTGGTGTGTAGATGTGTGTGTCCACAACTGGTTTGCATGTGCTGCAGAAAGTGTGTGTTTGTGATTTGCGAAACAGAGAGTGCTGCCGCTGGACATCAGTCACCGCTGACATGTGGCGGATGGAGTGTTGACAGCTCATGACTCTGATGTGTTCATCTCTGCAGGAATCAAGCACATCTAAACCACAGGCCACGTTTGACTTATTGTGTAATAGAAACAATTTAAGCAATTTTTATACAGCAAAAGATTCAAAACGTAAAGAGCGATGACTGAAAGTCCACTGTCCAGCTAATCACTGAAAAATGTCATCACTAAAGCCGTTTTATTCATAGTTCACTATCATAACATAATTTTTTATACCGGTATGTAGGAAAAGAGAGTATTCATGGCACAAACTGTTTGTGCTGTGTTGTATCACACATGCCCACTGCTCCATAAATGCATGTCCCATAAAGACACAGGAAACTGTGAAGGTAGGGCAGCCAGGATGTGGTGTAATTTCTATTTGTCCGTTTCAGTTTGCCTTTACCAAGATAATACTGTGATGGCATGTATCTCAGCAACATCAGTGGGCATTATAATCAAACTGGATGATTGCTCAGTGCACAGTTTACTTCAGTTGAATAACTGTTGTCAGTATTGGGGCACCACAGCCTGCCAGAATGAAACTGGTGTTGACAAAAAGCATGAAGATGAATAATTAGCTGATCGGAGAATATTTGCTATCATAGATAGTTCATAAAGTTATTGCTGAACTCTAACCATGCCAGATCATTTTTGTAGTTGTGACACAAAAAATTTGTCAAAATCATTAGTTTAATCAACATTAAGAGGACTTACTGATTAATCAACCATTCTCTTAGTTTTCATAGTTTGCACAAAACTGTTTATCCTGCTTCCTCAGTCTTAGCATGTCTAACTGCTCTGAGCAGCGTTTATGTGAGACAAGAAGATCTTATGTTTTTGCCTCATCAGTATGGGTTTTGCAAGTTTCCTGAACTTCATTTGGGAGCCCAAATTGCCTCCAGTGTCAATTTAAGTGTGAATGAGATGTTTTGCGTGTGTATGCATTAGCTTTGTGATAGCCTGGAAAGCTGCCTGGGGTCTACTTTGGCTCGCAGAGACTGCGTGCTGCTATATGCATCAGCCCCCTCCAAAATGTATGGATTGATGGACTATTTTGGTCTACATCTCAGCCTGCTCCTAATGTTTCCTTTTGTTAACACATTCTTGCACTCTTTCAAACCACATCTCCCTCAGTGCTTCATCTTCATTTAGCTGACGTATTAAGCCTACTTTACCTTACCTACTTTAGCAACAGCCTGTGCATGATGTGCGTGTGTGTGTGTGTGTGTGTGTGAGTGTGTGTGAGAGAGAGAGAGAGAGAGAGAGGGAGAGAGAGAGAGAGAGAGAGAGAGAGAGAGAGACTACATATATATCAGCTGTGAGGACTTTGCTTATTTTACCTGGGCAGCAATATCTAACCACTTTAAAAACTGACTGTTCAATAATGGGTAAATATGTGAGTAATACCTCAGCACTGTAGAAGCAGCACTTCTCTATGGAAACATATTCAGCATCAGCTGTGTATTTGTTTGCAAACAAAAAAACTGGCAGTGATGATCTTAAAAATCCAAAAATACTACTAAAGATGTCAAATTAACAACAACTATATTTATGAACTTGAATTCCCATAAAAAATAAAATAAATAATAATAATAATAATAATAATAATGTGCAGCAAGTGTAAACTCTGCTATAGAGCAGCAATGTGTTACATTTTGGCGGCTGGGGAATTGTCTGGTCTCTGAGCAGTGATTCAGCTGAGTTTTTTTCCAGCATGAATGACCTTCTGGTATTACACAAAATGCCCTGTTCTGACAGCATTAGTTTCAGTGGGGTAGATGAGGTCACAGTTGTGTCACAGTTGCATCAATGATATCAGCCTGAATTAGCCATCTCTGGCTTTCACACAACAACTCTGTACGGTTTCAAATGATTTATTATGCTCTAAGTCTAACACTTATGGCTGTTATTAGATAATAGGTGCTTTTATTAATCACTGCAATTATCGTATTTTATTACAGATATAATGATTTCTATAAGATGTGTCAAAGCTCAGGCCCAGAAAACAGGCCCAAAAGGGTTTAACTGCAAACAGACTTTGTTAGATATCCCAACTAGCTAGTTACTGTGACAAGTAGCAGACATTAAACTCTTAGGTTGCTAACACTGCAGCAAGCTACTTAGTTTGTAACTAGCAAACTGACTGCACTTACCACCTTGCAAACAGCTGACACTGCTAGCCCCCAGAGCCCATTACGATAAACAACATCAGAATCTCGGCATCTATAACTGGCCACCAAATCAAGTCCAGCTGGGTGTAATGTAAATGTAAATGAACTGAGTGGGCAGAGAGGAGAAAATAGAGGGGGGATGAAGGGAGAGTGCACGGTTGCAATGGACCAAGGCTCTTTTCCTTTCCCCCTCATCTTATCAATATGGAAAGGTTTCCTTTGTAATTCTGTTTGCGCATCCTCAGTGGATACCTTGGATCAAATTATTATGATTATTATTTATTAATTTAATAAATAAATTTTCCACATATTTTTCTGTTGCCATTCATTGCTTTCTTGCCTTTGGCTTTTAAACCATGCTCAGTCACATCAGCCTTATTGTACAATATATAGTTTGTTTGTTTTTTTCTTATCTGTTCCCAAATTCTGAGTCAGATAGCCGAAGGAGAGAAAGCAAGGGAGTCCATCTGTCATAAATAGGCCTGTGTCTTCGAAATCATACAGACAACCCACCAGTTCACCTGGCTTGTCACAGAAAGTTGGTCTGACCTCGTAAGTGTCCCGAGGACAGACAGAAAAACAGGAGACACGAGAACAGGAGACACTAGGCATAGAAGTACGAAGAAGATTTTTGCATATATGCACAAACACACAAATAGATATATATGAGGTACAACACAAACTGTTTGACAGCATTATAGACTAAAAGAGACAGCCACAGTGGTAGAATACTGAATCTCCTGTTTAGACATACACACAAACACATGCTCTTTGTCAGGCTACAAAACAGAAATGATGTGACCATCTGCTCGAAGAGCTGAGAGGACCACTGTCTCTCATATGATGGCAGCTCCGCTCTGAACTTGTCCCATACAACCTCAACATCACACAGGATACCTCTTGCATATTTTTATATACTGAGCAAACTTAAATAGCAGACCCTCAAGACCTGTTATAGATATGCAGAAGAGAGTAAATAAACAAGGCTGCTGAAATTGGCTGCTTGCTGAAAGGAACCATGATTTCTTTCCCCCCTCAGACCTAACCAAATAGCTGGTTGTCTATAGCTAAACCAAAATGTGACTGAAAAAAATATCTCAAAACAATGAAACACAAAAGTATAGAAATGATGGACCTATGTGGGATTCAATTTCCTGTGATTTGTGTGGTCACTGCAGCCTCCCTATTCTAGTTTTATACTTACACATAGTTAGACAATCTGAATATCAAAAGTGGATTTAAAATGGTCGACAGTGTGTTAAAATGTGCTGACACAGGGCTCTGATGACTGGCTTACAATATGATATGGTTACGATATGGTTACAATTTATGTTGCCAAAAATACCAATAGTGCCATGATACAGCAATTCTGTATCGCTATATACGATCCATATCTACAATATATTAAAGCACAATATCCATGAAATTGAAGAAGAAAAAATACAATATTAAAGAAAACAGAGGGCACTCATAAAGTCATAAATGCAGTAAGTCAAACTGTGGGTAGAATGTATTTAGAGCACTTGCAATAAATAAACACTTAATCATAATTGATGGCAGTGCTTTGATGATTGTATTGAAGGAAGAAACAATGAAGCATATACCATATTACTGTGTCCCACCCATAGTCCTGACCAAGAATGAATGTGTGACAAACTGGTAGTGAAAATGAGTTTGTGTGTGTGTGTGTGTGTGTGTGTGTGTGTGTGTGTGTGTGTGTGTGTGTGTGTGTGTGTGTGTGTGTGTGTGTGTGTGTGTGACTGAAGTGTGTTTTTCACAAAGGTGAAAGTGACCTTCTGGATAGCTTCCTGTTGCCTTCAGCATGGTAACATAATGACTAATGCCTGCTTAACAGCTCTGATTTCCTGGAAAATAGCCTCCTACATCTTTAGAGTCTTATTGAAGACAATTGCAGTTACTTTGCATAATAAGATACGGTACAATGGCAGAATCCCCAAAATAAACAAACACAAGACAGAAATCATTTTTCACTGAGCTGAACATGCTAAATCCTCCCTAGCTGTTATGCTTCCCAAATAAAAACATTTTCTACTGACACTAAAGTCACTGTTTCAACTGTCTGCCTCCGTGGTTCTTTGTTCTATTTCCTCCAGTGCTGTCAGTTCCAAGGCCTCCACCAGAAAAGCCAGTCCACGCAGCCTCACAGAGAGAAGCTGGCAACAATCTTTGAAGCTAAAAATAACCACAGCAAAATGCAGTGAGCACAGGATAATCAGACCCACACCCATACGCAGGCCCGTTTGCTCACAGGGCTGCCTGCTAAACTGCTGAGTGGCAAAAGACTAGGATACAATCACGATGGGATCAATAACCTGCATAGGCTGCTTAGGCTAAGGTTGCTCATATAATGGAGACACCTAGATTTAGAAAATATATCATTACCAATAACTAAACAACAAGCTGGAACCACTTAGGTAATGCTAATGTGTAAAATGATTGTCAGGAAAATTGGCTTATTAGATTACAATGAGGGCATCTTTATTTAGACCTTAAATGAAAGATAACGTATGCAGCAGCAGTGCTAAATGTAAAAAGGAATTAGATTTAACATTATAGTTCATAAGATCATGTATTTGTAAAATCTCATTTGAACCACCTTGGTTACTTTTTTAGAATGTTTATTGTTAAACAGTTTAATTGAAGTTTAATTTGATGCAATATTACATTTCTTCACAATATGCAATGAAATGTTGATGATTGATAAAAAACAAGATTATCTTTGTCTAGTTTGTATTACACATTATTGTATGTCAGAATAGATAATACATGTCTACATTTCAATTAAACAGCACGGAAGCAAGACAATTGCTTCTTTGCTGAATAAGCTGTAAGTTTTTCATGGGCCCAGCCCACATACTCAACTCTGCTGCTCAACCTACAAATGCATTTTCCTTGCAAATGTAGCATCATCTAAAGGCTAATAAAAAGGCTTTCCAACAGTATAAGATTTACTGCCAAGAAGTAATGTTACAGCATAAAAAATAATCAACCAAACACAATTTTTCTTACTTTTTGTGTCACGTTTTTTATTCTCTCTCGCTCTTTGAACAAGGGATGCTCTCTTTTCATGTATTTTACTTTGCAATACCTGCGTTCCATCTTTACTGGAAATGCTAACTTTGAGTTTTACCTTGCATATAACCACTCATAATGCAACTCCACTGAGTAAAGTCAACATCAGCTGCAGGAGTGGCAGCAAAATGATTCAGTCAAGCTGACCTTGAGAGACATGCAGTGAGTGACACGAGGAGAGAGAGGGGGACAGAGAGAGATAGCAGTGTAAAGAAAATTCAATCAGCGGCTTAGTCAATGAAAGAAATCATGTCGGACTAGAACTGGTTCTGGGCTGAACTGCTGGGCCCTCTGCTAGCCCTTTGTATGTCAAGGTGAAATAATTTCTATCTCAGCATTTTATCTTTGCTAATGGCATTGTTTACCATCAGGTGCCAGCAGCATAATGAGCAGAATGTAAGGTGAACGAGTTTTGTTTCTGGTTTTTTTTTTTCAGACCAGTGTTGAATATTTTACACTGGAATAGGAAAAAAATATATATTTTTTGAAGTTAATGTCTACATATGGACAATTTTCCTTCGTGGTATAGTCCTTCCTGGTTTTTGACAGGCTGCTTGAACACCAAATGATACTGAACACATGAATATGGGAGCTAAATGAGACTGAAACAGTGTAAATTAGTTCTGGAAATTCTGCATTTATATATGAACATTCATGTTTCTCTTGTCCTTACAAAGCATTTACCAGTTTCACATGTTTTCAGTGTTGCAGGATCTGCTATTTTGAACAGTTAATAGTTAATAGCATGTTTGGAGTTTGGGGCCAACAGCTGAAACATTTACTTGTTAAGATGTCAAATGTGAATCTACACGAATCCTGGCAACCAGAAGTCAAACGTAACTTTCTGATTATCTGATCCTCCGACAAATGGAGAGTTAAATGAAAATTGATAGAAAATTGATAGAGTGGTAAAACAGTGCCTGCCCAAAACCAGACATTCTGTTTAAGTCTGGATTCAGACCACACTGTTTAAAACTACAAAATAGGCCATTGATAGGCTGTACGGTGTCAGGATACCCTGCTAGGTTACATCTTCATTTGCTGCCTTTTTTCCATGTTTGATTTGCCGTCTGGTACTTAAAGCTGCTTGCTTTCGATTGGTCATTGTTTACATTTTTACAGCCAAGTTACGTCTTGGTTTCATACAATTATTACTTTTGTTTTATTATGTCCACTGATTCTGCAGGTCAACTAGGTATTTAAGTTCCCCTCCCCCTGAGCTGTGTGTCCCGGTCTAAACTCCCCGAAAATAAGTACAGCAAAACATGCAAAAAAAAGAGCTCTTGGCTATAGTTGAACTCATAACAGTCTAATATTTATTTGCTTACTTTTTTTAAATGGTTTGCTGCTGTAGGCCAGCTGACAGATTTAATAAGAGGGAGAGGCAAAGGTGCAGCTTGGGGGAAAAGGGGGGGCTGTAGATTATTTACCTCCATGGAAAACTCTCATATTTAACAACCCAGAAAAATCAATACAGTCCTTGTGTTCTGTCCAACCTAATATATATAATAAAAATGCTATTGCTAATGCTAATTTTTTTAAAGCGATTCCAGTTTGTGATATTGATGATTCTGTTTTCCACGAGCACTCTGAATGACCACACATTAGAAAACACCTTAGAAAGTGGAAACACTGGAGCACTTAGCTAGCAGGTGGCAGCTTCCTCTGGAGAACCCGACCAGAAAAGGAATTTACTTCTCCTACATCTCATCTGCTGTTACCTTCAACACCATGGGCTCCAATAAAATAGTGTAAGCCTCATCTAATCAAGGCAGCTTAAACCTGAATGAATTATTAAAAGCTCCTCAGAAGTTAGCGGCAGCACTTTATAATCATCTGGACCCTGTTGATAGATGTACTTGTAAGGGATGGCGAACAGGAAAAAGGAAGTGAGGCAGATGGAGACTTTCAACCTTGGCAAACATTTCTGAAAAATTCTTAAACCTTTAAGTCTTATTTTCCTCACCACCGAAAGCAATTTCGCCCATTGCAAAAAGTGAAAGAACCCTAAACACCTGCATTCACTGAAGTGGGGAATTACTCAGTATGGGATGATTCGTGAAAGGGCCATTTTCAATTATTTACACTTTCCACTACATATTGAACATGTTTCTCTTTCGCATCATTAAAATTTCATCACTCTTCTCCCTGCAAGACATTTCATCACAATGAATCAAAGGCATGTTAAGCTTTGTTTGCACAGCATCTCGAGCAAATTAAAACTCTGAATAGATGAGATGACAGGTTTTCAGGTGATCGGTTAGTGGTCAAGCATCGCAGCCTGCATCAGCAAAAAACTTCAAGGTGCTTTGATCAGTGTTTGGTTATATCCATCCCACTCAAGGTGGATCACAAGGAAAACACACACACACACACACACATATATAGCTACATTTGTGTGTATCAAAGCAGTCAGTAAGATAGGGGTATGTCACGTTACATGGAAGATACATTAATATTAATGCTATGGATTGCCATAAAATATATAAGCTATGGCATCATCGATGGATTAAATTCAATATTAGGTGACAAATTCCAAAACTAAATTTGCAGCTTATCAACTTAACAACAGATGGCTGAGACTTTCTGGGCCCATGGGAGTCTGGGGCTCAGTGCAGTTGCCCGCCCACTGATTACAAATAGTATGGGATCTTTTTTTCCCCTCTCTCTCTCTTTTGCTTAGACCTCAGATAACCCATTAAAGTAACAACCTCAACCGTTTGGCAGAATTCTTGAGAAAATATAACACATTTCTTACAGGGCACAAGAGAATATTGGATAGCACATTTCATCAACCATAAGCTGTAATTTTGTGCAGAAAAGTCATTTCTTTGCAAAGGAGGCAATCAGACTTCTAGAACGGTGCTTATTTGCGTTATTATTCACACAAGTGGTCGCAGCTAGTTCAAATGCATTAAATATATATAGCTGTATTTAGTCATAGGCTGCTGTGGCACAGGCATCAATGAATACAGTGCACACATAGAGTACATAGAAAAACCCCATTGGGAACTTGTTCCTAAGCAGCTTCCAGACAGCTAATCCAAATGTAAAGATCGCGAACTGTACAATCTGGTTTAAAAAGGAAAATCTGGTTTAAAACTGAAAAGCTCTCCCTCTGAGATGATTAGTGTAATGCAAACATGTACAGTGATGCCGCTGGCGTTGGCCAGAGGTGACGAAAGCTGAAGTAAATTTTCTGATTAATTTACTGTTGAGATCTCGTCATCAGATTAAATGGGAGATGAAATGACGTCTATAGCCGTCAATTGCAGTGAATGAGTCAATGGGTTTAACTCATTCACTGCCAATGGCTGGCAGTGAATGAGTTAATTTATATTTTGTTTCTTTTAGGAAACAACGACTTTGAAATCCAAACAATAATAGCACTAACTCTTCTGTCTTGAATGATAGTAATGATTGAGAGGTTAAAGATAGACTGGGATTAGGAATGCCAACACCACCATGGAATGTGTATCTTATTAAACCTCAAGAGCCTTATCAGACAACTTGGACGAAAAAACAACTATGTTTCACAGGGGACGAAAAGCATCTCTCTTAACCAGAGCTCAGCCCAGAAACTATCCTTTTATTTTATATGCTAACCATAAACAGGTCCTCATAAAAAGCTCTGGCCAGATGAAATAATAGAATCTGCACAAAGAAATAAGTCGATTTATTTTCTGTAAAATGTGCATATTTAAAATATATATGTTTGTCATAAACACTACAAACAGATACAACTTCCCTACATCATACTGTTGCCACAGAATGAAGCTATAAACACAACTTCACTCTGTGTAATTGTCATATCTGTGTTGTTAACATAAGCATAAACTACTTCCCCAGACTGCTTCACAGTACCCCTGAGGGATCCTAAAACATGGCTAAGACAAAACGCTGCCTTAAACATGTCACCTCAGCATCATTTAATGAAAAACATCCCGCCACAGATCATATATCAAAACAATCCTGCAGGAGTTAGGCTGCTGCTTGTAAGTCTGTGTAGAATGCATGTGACTGATAGGTGGGCTGATGTAATTCTGTTGCTTCCATGGTCATGGTGATGGGCTGTTAATCTGGATATAGGTTTCAGGGCCAGTGTTTGACTGTTACCTAATCCCACTGAGTGGCTCAGCATGGAGGCAAAGACCTCAGACTGCACTACGACATCTTCTGAAGCTTAACACTGAAAATGATTTCGTAAAGAACAATCAAAAATCAGAATCTACTGAATGTATCATTATCGCTCTCTCTCTCATTTGTGTTTGTAGCATGTCTCTCACACACATACACAAAAACACAAAGTCCTGGTCTATTCTCACCACTGAATCAACATTTTCATGGATTTACTCATGACTACATAGTCTCATCTGCTACTCTTTACTAATACGTGTTATTTTTATTTTGTATATGTTTTGATTTCTAGTTCATTATATCTGAAGCACTAGTTACAGTTAGTTAAATTAACACATATCCAGTTTTCAGTTCATTTTATCCCACTGGGATTAGTGACATTTTGCCCTGTATCACAGAGGTCACTCGGCTCCTTTTAATGATATCTTTTATCCTAGGTCTCTTTTTTTCTACAGCTTAAAGCATAGGGATAACTTAAGATTTTGCGACAGATTTAGATATGTCAGTCACTCTTGCAAAGTGACACTTGCTAACTATAATATCTTCCTGTAGTTGCCAGACCCTGAATTTTTGACTGACAAGCTAGAATGTCACCAAATATCCCTTAAAGCTAAAAAGCATCAGGAGTTCTGCGGATGAAAGTACAGTTAACCCCCGGTATTCGCGGTGGTTAAGGACCCAACCGCCCACGAATAGCTGAAATACTTAAGTATTACTTGAGAATTACTTGAGAATTACTTTAGACCCCCTCTAAAAAGGCTTATAACTGCCTATTTTTTATTTTCCTAGGAGCTTTGTGCTTGGCGAGCGTTTTTTAAGAAAAGAAATTATTTATATAGATTTCTGTGTTTACATTAACAATAATATTTGAAACCTAGTAAATAATTTTTTATTTAAAAAATGCTTTTAGTCATGAAAATAAAATAACAAAAAATTAGCCAATATTTTAGGTATGCTCTACTTTTACATCTGGGATTTTAAGTTTACATTGAGAGTGTGTGCACGGCAACATACTATTTTGCTCACTTAACAGATCAGTTACAGGACCACAGCCCAGTGTGAGATACAAATCTGTGTCACTCTTAATTTTGTGACCTACAAAGGAAGGGAGAGCATTGATAAGAACACACAGATGGCCCGCTATACTTTAATTCTCCAGTCTCTGAGCATAAGCCAACACAGCCAATTCAGTCATATTATATAACGCATTTACACATAATGGATAGTTAATGTAAAAATGATGGCCTTTTCAAATCAAAGCAGCATGTGGGTGGTAGAATAGAAGAGGTGGGAGGGTGGAGGGTGTTTAGGATTATCGAACAAGTTGGCAATTGTGCAACGCCAGAACTTTCTTGGGCGAGCTGGTGAAGGAATGACATTTTCCCTGGGATATCTATCACCGAAGCTTAATGGTTTTCACTTGGTGGAGAAATGGCATTCCTTTTTAATGGTTAATTAATAAATGAACTGATGATGATGAATGGCTCCCATTTTTCTTCCTGGTAATGAAATGATACACAATTTTTCCTCTATGTTTCTAATTATCAGAGGGAACATTCCCCGGTCTCTCATGTAATCTGGGGACATTTTCATTATCATGGATACAAAAGAAGCAGCTGCACCTTTGCAGTCAAGACACAAGGTGGAATGGAGTGATTTTGTTTATCAGATACTTAAAAAATGACTGTCAACATGTAATTATCATAATATAATAGGGGGCATTGTGTGCATCATACATTCCAAAATACTTGATGATGTATACTATGATAAACGATATATGACATGCACTCTCATCTATTAGTTCACAAGTAATTGATCATGGCGTTGGCATTAACTCATTAACTGATATTATGTCAACTGAAAGTTAACTACAGTGTTAAACTGCAGGAAGGAATAAACAGCATATGAAATATAGGAACCCACATCAGCTAAAAATCACGAAACACATGCTAGGTTTGAGTTTTTTCTTTGTGAGGCTTTGTACCCCTCTGCACAGATGCGAGAGACTTGATACATGCAGTGCATGAGATCACACTGTTAAAAATAAAGCAACTCCTGTGACTGTGAAGCTGTGAGCGTAGTCCAAAGCCCAGATCAGAAACAGGGACATAACAAGCAGACGAAGGTTCAGCACACAATGTGACACCATTTTGGGAGCTGAGAAATTTGTCATGGAGGAAGACGTGTGTGTGTGTGTATGTGTGTGTGTGTGTGTGTGTGTGTGTGTGTGTGTGTGTGTGTGTGTGTGTGTGTGTGTGTGTGTGTGTGTGTGTGTGTGTGTGTGTGTGTGTGTCTCTGCGTGCGGGTGTGTGCTTCATTGATTGCTGCAAGAAAATTCCCCGTAGCACAAATCAATAGTATGAGCACGACAGAGGTAAAAACAGAAGGGAAAGATTCACCATCTAATGCATCAGAATAAATTTCTATTCAAGTTACTCAGGATGCTGCAGAAGATCTTTTCATGTGGTTTGTTTGCAAAAGAATTTTAAGATCATTTGATTATTAGAGAAACACAAAAAACCCTCCAAACCTATATATACCCAAAATGATACCTAAACTTGATTATTGACTACTACTTAGAAACCCTCGCTATGCCAATCAATACTATTGATCACTCATCTTCAATGTTTTGACTATAAAACCAATCAAGAACATTATTTCCCAAACAGGAAGGTCATGCACGTAAATTGCAAAAAAAAAAGTTTTGGAAGAAACCATAAGATCACGTTTAAAAAAAAAAAAAGTTCAGATGTCATATTTAGTGATGATTAACCAATCAGTGGAGCTTTTGAAACACAACACAAGTCAGTAGTATATGAAAGACTTACGGGTTTTGCGGTGACTGTGCGTACGTGTGGTGAGTGTGGTGGAGATCGTCTCTGTAGTAGTATGTTCTGCCGTCCACATCTGTGTAGAGTCATGAAGAACCGTCGGATTGGGCGGTGAGGAGCTAGATGTTGCAGCTCCAATTATGAAAGTTGTACGTGGTGCTGCAGTAGTTGTGGTAAAACCTGAAGGTCCACGTCCATTACGACTTCCAGGATTCCGAGGAGTTACCTGACTGCCTGACGCCCCGCCCCCTCTAGCATTTATAGTTGTGGTGGTAGCAGTAGTGCGAGTTCTACCTTTTGCCACAGTAGCAGTTCTAGCAGTGGGGTTCCTGCTATCGATTGTAGGAGTAGTTGTAGTAGTGGTAGTATCGGGGCTCTTGGGAATCCCACTTGGCTTGGAGAGGAAGATGGGATCTTGTCCTATTCGATTTGCATCCACTAGATCTGTTGGGACGTAATCCCTCACTGTACCAACAACAATCCATTTCAGCAGCATCAGGCTCAATCCAAGGCCAATAAAACCAATAAGTAAAGGAACCACACACAGCCATGTCTGCTGACGAGGCCAAACTGCACAGCGAAGGGGACCCTGTTCCTGGGCCTGGCCCTCCCCCCGGCCCGCAGAAGCCCCCGAACCTTCAGGTTCTTCCAGGATTACTGCCCCAGATGCAGCTGCCCCAGAACACTCACTCATCATTCCCTGTCGTCCTTTATGGCTCATTAAGGGTTAACTCTGTGATAGGCATCGTTTGCACATGGCAGAAAGGTTTCCAACAAGGCCAGAAGAAAAAAACGAATGGAAATTTGAAGGAATGGACCCCACAGAATCTGTCTCTCAATAACACACACACAAAAATATGTATTCCAAGGATGGACAGAGAGGAAAAAGGGTGCAGGAGGTACATGCATACACACAATCATAAACGCTCAAGCACACACACTCACACGCAGAGACACCCAGAGAAAAATTGAAGAGCTGGCATAGACGTATAAGTGTTTAGTCCGTGTTTAGTCCTGCTCAACTCTCAATGTCCAGCTGAAGCAACAGTGAACTCCAATAGTCTTCACAGCAGGGTTAACAAGAGGAAAAATGGAAGTGATGCCTCTAATAGGGAGTAACAAGGAGAGATGGAAGGGAGAGATGGATGGGAAGAAACAGATTTACATCTGTACGTGTAGGAAATCCATGGCATCAGTATTTGGATGCCATTGCAGCAAAAAAGGAGAAAAAGAATCCAAAACACTTTTCCTTAACATGCCGAATGTGTCCCCTCCATGTAGAATCCACGACGGGACAGTAATATCGAATCAGAGAGTTAAACTTGCAGGGTGGGTCTAGTTGCTTCCCCACCCTGGGCAGGACCGAAAAAAAGAAAAAAAAATGTTTCCTGATGCAGTCTGTTCCGACTGCTTTAGCCGAGTCAGCGTCCTTCACATCCCAAAATCGGTCTCTTTCATAACTAAAAAAGAGTGCTCACTAAGACGTGTATCGCTTATGCGTCTTTTCAACACTCTCCTATGATAATCTGCTAATCTTTCTCTCCCATTGCTTTTCAAGCAGCCTCCTCCGTTTCACCTAAAAAATCCAAACCCCCTTTGCTCCTTTTTATATTTACAATATTCCAATAAGGCTAAAAATAAAGCAGTAGAATCCAGTTAATTTTCTTGATCCAGTCAAAAAATAACACTCAAGATGAGGACAGAGAGATGGATGGTGGGGGGAAAAGAATGAGGGGTGTTGTTGCACAGTATCACAGGGCGGATAAATCTGCAACTGCGACGCGTGATCCTGCTCCTTCTCCAGCCGGCTGTGGATCAGATTCCTCCAAGCTGTCCGCTCAGCTCTCTACTGACTCAGTGTACTGTTTGTTAATACTGCAGCAAGCGCACAGAAAGCCTCTTCTCATCTATTTGCAGGGAGCATTCCGGCACAGAGGAATAAATTGTGAGAGGAAGAGGATGAGAAGCATGGAAAAGACAAAAAGAATTGAAAGCAAAAGAATAGAAAACACGAGGAAAGAGGAAAATCATAAACAGGACACCACAATGTTGAAAATATATCCCACTGATTCTTTTTCTGAGAAGTGTTATATTTTCCTCAGTCCCTGGAAGCCTGTGCTCTTTCCAGTCAGCGTGTGATTTGTTGGTCTGTTTGCTGGGGTCCTCTGCTCGTCGTTCCCTCTAGGATGCGTTCTTCAAGATGATTAGAAATGTGCGCCCCGCGCCGGGATGAGAACTTGCAGCCGCAGCAGCAAAGGCTCCCCAACCCCCCTCGGGGTTAGCAACATCAGATGATACAGCTGTCTTTACCTGTGGCAATTGGGATGCAGACAAACATGCAGCTGCTTCCCTGAGCTGCCGCCTCTGAGAGACCAAGAACGAAAGAGAAGGGAGAAAAAATGCAGGCACAGACAGAGCAGAGTGCACACTGGTTGAGCGAGAGAAGAGAGAGAGTGAGAGGGAGAGACAGACAGAGAGAGGCAGAGAGCAAGGGTGGGAGGAGAGAAAGAGGCTGCACCTGCTAGATGCACCAGCACTGGGAAGCTTGCCCACCTCCGTTAGCAGGGAGGGGAGCGAGTAAAGATGCAGACTGCATACAGAAAACTAGAAAAAAAAAAAAAAGGGGGGGGGGGGGGGGGGGGGGTACAGATAAGGATAATGAGTGTGTGTATGTGTGTGTTTGTGTGTGTGTGTTGGGGGGTAAGGGGCAGGAAAAGACAGCTCTGCAGCAGCACAGGCAGTTAACGGTGAGTCCCAGATGGATCAGAGCGGAGGCACAACGCATGAGCCGTCACTCATTTGTTCAGACCCCACCCACTGCACAGCATTAGAGGAGAGACTGGGGAAAAAACAAAGAGATGTATTTGCAGCACTTTTATCGCAAATAGACTCAGCCATCAGAATCTGATGGTTGAATGTGAATATGAATAATTGTCTCCTGTATAAATGCCACAGTCCATTTTCTCCAATGATAGCTTTCAACTTTGAAATAAATGCTGAAGTTTAGTTTCTTTCATGTAGTGCAGTACCTGTTTTTGCATATGGTTAAATAAATCCTGTGTTTGTAATTCAAGAGCAACTTAAAACTAAACCTGCTGCTACATCATTGAAGTCGACTCTCCCTATTTTTATGTGTCTTCATCCTTCTATGTACAAATGTTCTTGTTAGTGTGTCTACTAGAATGATAGCATCATGAGACAGACACTAGTATAAAGTCATGCAGTAGGAGAATCCTTCAATTGATCCCACAGGGAAACCCAAGGGATGCCCACAGTCTCTTTCTGTCTTTTGACAAACAAATATCTAATACCCAATACTGTTAAAACAGCCACCAGCATTGTGCTTTTAAAGAGCTGCCAATAATCACATTGGAAAACAGCCAAAAGGACATAAGTTATATGTTAACCCATTTGCACTTCCATTTGACGAAGAAGACATTTACGCCAACATAAAAATATATGGCTGAACTCTAAAACAGATTGTAGCTCCAATTATAGAACCAGAGGATCCAAGTCTCTTAAAAGTTTTAAATCAGGTAGATGATATTCAGTGGTGACAATTTAAATTGGAAATGAGGCTGCAGTATTTATTTTTAGGGATTCCTAATTTTTACTTTAGCATAGTCAATCAAAGTATGTAAAAATGCTCTCCTAGGTGCACTACTTTACCCCTAAGGTGGAGAATTTTGTAATTACCAATAAAGAATCTGCCAACAAATTACAACCAAGTACAGTCATCACTATACTTTAAAAAGAAAATTTCCTGTTCAGGAAAATTGTGCAGTGGGAGCAGTGGGTGCACAAAGAATTCCAGCGGTGAACAAGGTCAGTAAATCTTTGTACTACACTTGTGTCAACTTTGAGGGACGTGCAGTCTATTTGCTTAAACCCTTTGCACATTTTTTTTCGGAGTATAATGTTATTAGTTTACTGAGCCACAGCTCTGTGTTTTAGGATGTCAACTTGATAAATGTGATATCAGAACCAAACAATGCAACAGATGCATGAATCCCAGCAGTGATTATTTGTACAGGAATGATTTTATTAAGGTGTTTTTGAATCTCTTTTCATTGCATGGCAGGATAAGTCTTAACCTCTAGTTTCACTGAAGAAGAAAACTATTTTTAATGATTGGATAACTGCTTTCTTTGATAATAATCCCTCATTGTAATCACGTTCATTAGTCGCTAATTAAACTGGAACTCATTTGTAGTTAATAATTTAAAAGCCAACACAAAACAGTGAAGTAAACACATGGAAATTCCTCTGTTTACCCTAAAAGGCCTGTACTCCACGTGAAATGGTCCAAAATTGAAAGGTATTCAATTACTTTACATTGAAGTAACATTATTTTCAATAAAGACTGAATTGAATCTGAAGACTAACAAAAATAACAAAAGTTTTTGTTTGTTTCTGTTTATATGGTAATCCCGCTGTTAGTTTGAGCTGTCTGTAATTATGTACAGCACACATTTAGACTGAAATAGTTTTTTAAGCTTTTGCCTGTGACTCATCTGTAGTTGTACATATCATATTCAGTACTGTTGTTCTAATGCCATCTGTTGTTTACCCCCTCACAGTGGAATCCCATCATACATCATAACATACCCCAGGTCTATTATTAGATTATACTGACGTGTTTGTTTAGCATGGTCTGTGGACATCACTATCATACAGCTTCAAACCTGGGAGATAAATTAATATGTACTTGTTACTATCTGTAGCACAGAGATGTTTTTTATTGCTAACTATCTGGGGGGGTTGTTATTTATTAAAAATGTTAAACATCTGATGTTTAACGGCAATAAAAGGATTCTGATTGTGATTCAGATAAAGACGATCCTTTTCCACACAGAAGTGACACACTGCACGAACAGCCTGTTTCAAAATGTTTGAGATCACTGAAATGTTGGCAACTTTAAATAAACAAAACAAAAAACATAATATTAATAGGTAGAACTAAGGTAAAAACAAAAGGGAACAATGTAAAATAAATGTATTGCAATAGATGCAAAGATATGCAAAGAGCAGAATGAAGGAAATAATCAAATAAAATAAACATGCCAGCCCTTACCAACTGCATCATTTTTGCTGACCTTTGTTTTGATGATATTGCTTGTCTGCAAGACAACATTTACCATTATGCAATTTATTTTTTAGTTAATGAGCAAACAAATGCATTGTCTACAATCACAAGAAAACAACAAGTGGGAAATCTGCCCTATCCCAAAGGTCAAAGTGTTAGTGCCTTGTTCAGAGCAATAATGTGTGCCTGAGAGTGGGCTCTCAGCTTAATCAGCCCTTCCAGGAATATCCGACTCAAGTAATTTGATCAGAAGTCATCAGTCAGTGTGTTGTTTTCTATCCTTGCAAATATTCAGCAACATATTTGTTTCAAAACCTCACAGATTTGCTACCAGTTTGATTTAAATGAAGTGCAATTTAAGGAAGGCCGATGTAAATATTGAATACTTACAACCACTGATTTAAATCACAGATTATCTGAGATTTTGTACAGTTCATATTTGTTTGTACCTTAGGATTAGGCAGCCATGTAGTGTTTTATCTCAGTCTAACTGTCATCCCTATTCCGTTAAAATGGCACAAGTGTCTGCTCGGTCATGCAGGGTCAGGCCCAAGGGCTTTGGAGAGGAACATACACATACCTGGACATGCACACACAGACTTCTCACCATTTAAGTCTTGGATCCTGTGAGTTTGCATATCAATTATGCTTAAGATTTATGAAAGCAACAAAAAATGATTTAATGTACTAACCCTCCAGCTCTAGTCTATCTCTGTCCCATTATGTAGAAAACCATTATTAATTTTTATTCTGCTGAAAAATAACTGTAGATTATATTTTTCAAATAAATAAATATAAAAGGCTGCTTGTTCTCACTATTTTCTTTTTTCACTGAGCTACAATCAGCTCAGGTGGCTGTACAAAATAAGGGAAAAGATATAGTTTCCTGTACTGTGCCACTGTGGTATATCTTGGAAATAATGTCTCAAACTGCCAATATCTACCAGAGGTATGACAGTTTTCTAATTATGAAAATCAGTGACTATAAACTCATTTCATAGCCCTCCTTTCCTTGTTTTTCCTTTTTATTTTTGAGGCAGCAGTTTCCTCATTTACCACTCTGCTGTTGAACTGAATAATTCTGCTGAATCAATGCAGCCAGGTGAAAACATCTGAGAGTACACCCTGGAGGCCTAATGTCAAACTCCAGAGGATAGCCAGTGCACATTCATTTTGTAATGGCCAACAACAGAACTAGTAGGAAATGGGGACATTTCCTGCTGTGACATCCTACAGTGAATATATTACGTTGGAGAGGTTTATGTTTATGAAGTTTATGAATATATGTCAAATACATCATTACAGAGCTTCTATCTTCTGATATATTTCTTTTTGAACAGATTTGGTGCCATGAGCCAATAATTCAGGTGTAACATTAAAGTTAAACCGTATTTAACGTTAGTGTTAGTTAAAAATTGTTTTAACAATAAAAAAAAAACAAGAAAATTCTGATTGTAATCTGATGAATGTGTTTCTAATACAAGAAGCAGGCGTGATGGCTGGTTGGTCAAAGTTTTCTCAAGTCAGTGTAAATTTGTTATTAAACTACTGACACATTTTATTTCAATCTAGTCACAATACTGTTTGGATGAGATTGTAGATTCTAAAATTCCTTGTCTGTCTCAGATCTTTTCCTAATGTACAGCTTTATTCTACTACGGGTTAAGATCGGGGATTTCTGTATCTGATTAGCTGAGCCGGGTCAGTTTTCATGATGCTGGACATCAGCAGGGCCATAATTGTCTTGTCCTCTGTGTTGTAATAAGGTCAGCACACCCTGGTTTAATCCACTGCTCCCAGCCTCTTCTGTCAAGGTCTGATCACTATCAAAAATGTTCAATAGTTTCAGCTGCAGTCTTGTGTGAACAATCGAAGAAGCCAGACGGCAAACTCAGAGGACATGTGTTCGGATGATTCACTTAGGTGAAAGATAATCTATAATAGCCATCTATCCATCCATCTATTTTCTAACCGCTTATCCAATTCAGGGTTGCTCAGGAGCTGGCGCAGAAAAATTGCTAGCTCTTTGCTGCATATCATCTCTTTGTGGGTTAGCCAGAGACAATCAATTACTTTCGTATTCCCCACCATGCCCCCTGGACTACAACATCCTAGTTTCTAGCGATATGATCAAAAATTTTGATTTAGCATTTTTAAAAGCAGAATGTACCAATTCCAAAAAAGCTGAGACGTTATATACACAATACAGAAAACATCGATTTCGATCAATACTGATATCACAATTATTTATCGGGGTTATTGACTGATTTTAGTGACAAAAATGTTTTATTGCATCATCTAAACACAACCCTGCTCCAGTAAGATTTGTTTATATCATACAAATCTGTTCTCTCCTTAGTCACCTAAATCCGTGCAGCCCTTAGAAAAAAAAATTAAACTGTACTGAAACCAAACACAAAGTTTAGTCACCGGAGAACTGCGTTACACCTACATTGTCCTCAGTTCTTGTTATTTAATCTTTATCAATTCATCTTTGCACACAAATATGATGTTTATTCATTCAGATCTAAGCAAAATATTGTCTTTCACTCCATTCATTGCACCTGTGTGATGAATGTGAATAAAATCTGTAGCAAAGTGCTTATCAGCTGTGTATCTCTCTATATTTTCCCCACTAAGCTATTTTAGAAAAATAACAGTGTGAGGGGATAACATAGCTGTTTTTCCCAGTAAATTTAGCATTCTCCTGAAGCCAGTGTTACTCACCATGTTTATTGGACACATATCTTTGGCCACTATGTTGGTTATTCCAGTATATCTTTGTGAGCTGGGTGGACACATTGTATTTTTACAAACTTCTGAGTTGATGTTGGACGATTCACTGTTTTGTTTTTTGGCCTTCATACATTAGTTATACTACAGTTTGTAGTATTTTTAGGCAGTTGGATAAGTTAGTTGTGTGTAGAGACACACATCACTCTTTGCGTATGATTTCTTCAACATACGACCTGGTGCACTTGCATTTATGGGCATTCTTATGTTTGAACATGGTGTTCTTTATTGACAGACTGATTTTACAGATCAGATCAGGCAGGCTGTTCCTACCAATCAGTTCCTGCCAGATCTCACTGTCATTGCCCACGTCAGTGTTGAAGCCTCCCAGTAAGACAACAGAGTCTTCAGATGGAGCACCCTCGAGCCTCCCACTCATCGACTTTAAAAAGCTGGGAACTCCCAACTGGGTACTCTGAACTGGTGCAAACAAAAGTTAGGGCTCATTTGGGATTGAAAAAAATACTTTCATTGGGATGTGTGATATCATTTCTGCCAGTTTAAAGTAGTGTGTAGTTTAAAATTGTGTATATTAGGGTTACTGACCTCTACTTTTGATAGATGCTGGATGTATTCAGAGCTTTTATTTACCAAACAGTATTCAGTGAGCTTTGGATAGCATCCTCTTTAAATAAATCTTGTATTCACTCATCTCTTTGCATTCCTGGGTGGGCTACTCAGCTACTCTTTGTATCACTTCCACTTTCCCAGGCTATTATTTATTCTGTCATTATCGCTTTGGTCCAGTTATTTTCTTCCCTCTCTTCTGCAAAGCACTCAGCCCCTGCCCCGTGTCCTCTGAATCTCATTGCTTTTCTGACACTCTGCCCTCCTGATGCTGATTGGTGTGACCCACCCCCTACACCTCAATCTGGCCAGATAGAGATGCTCATCCAAATTTCCACCTGCTTCACTTCTGCCACTACCAATAATTCTGATCCTATGTCAGAGAATTGTTTGGTCAATCAACAGAAATGAACTAAGATATAACAACAACAACAACAACAATTAGACTATTTGGAAGATGTCATTGAAACTAATCAAAGTAAGAGACTATTGGTCTTATCTGCTCTACTGCGCACCATACACTTGTACCACTGATACAAAACTCTTGGCTTTGATCCTTCATCCGCTGCTGTGAGACCGAATCAAAGAGGAACATTTTGGAATGTAAAACCAACCACTGAGATGTAAAATGCAAAGCTACTGTGCAAAACTGGGAGCCTGAATAATCACAAGAGTAACAAAATGTTTCTAATCAACTCCATTTTAAGACATTTCAAGACTTTCTGTGTAACACAGATGTAAGCAAAATATCAGCAGCAATGTGTAAAATAGAAGTACAAATTTTATTTTTATACATATAGTTTTCGTTCCTTTTGTTAGATTTGTATTGTTGATTGTCATTTATGCTTAGAAATATTTAACCATATATGCTTAGAGGTGTATAATCATTTGTAGATAGAAAGGATGTCTCATCCTATTAACTCTGTGTAGAGGGGGGTGCATACATTCCTCTACTCAGAGTGTCCTGGCATGGATCACACTCCCTAGGAGAGTTTATCTTCTCCTTATTGATTTATGGTATAGCAAACACACGTATATCTGTTTGAGTATAAGAGCCTTTTGTTCAGACGTCCTGGCACCAGCCTTTGGGGAGTCTTCACAGGGTCACATCTTGACCTCACACATACACACACACACACACACATACACACACACACACACACACATACACAGTATTCTTTGTTCACATGTATACCTATGTAGACGTCATATGTTAATGAACCTATGCATATTCATGTAACCTCAATAAAAGAACAGTGGTACGGGAGAACGGACGAGAGCAACTGGGGTCAAGCGAAGGAACGGCGCTTTGTCCGGTTCTCTCCCGTGCACGAGAAACATGAAGAACTTTGCCTACTTGTGTCTTGCTTTGCAGTGTAATTATATTGTCCACAACGTTCCAGCGGATGGGTTCAAGCTACGAACCTATCACCTTTTGTCAACATTTGTATTGGTAAGGTGTTTGTCATTTTCATGGTGTTAATTTGCATGAAATGTATCAGTGTGGAGGCTTTAAAAATAGCTATGTACAGTAAATGTTCATACAATTAGCTTTTACCTCAAAATGAAACAAAGCTGCTTTGCTTCTCAGGTGTATTTGACTATTCTTTGAAGTTTCATGTCTTTTGTTTACTTATTTCTTAAAGATTTTACAAGTGAACAGGTTCAGTTTGATACGTCTTCTGTATGGAGTGGATGTAGCTCGTAATATTTTTTGGGATTCCAGATCAGTAAGTGGCAACACATATCTTGAAACTTGTTTTATTGTTGATTATGCAAACAAATCAAACCCAGAATGAATTTCCGTTACCCCCATTTTATTTGTTTGTCTTCGGCCCTCCATCTCAGCCTTTTCCTCAGCTCTGAAAATTGGTGTTGTTTGTGCATAGATCCTCTGTTATCTCATTAAGCCCTCCAAACACTCAAGCAGCCTGAAGCCTCCATTATTTTTTTTTTTTATCTCTGATTAGGGATTCTATTAAAAAAGTAAATGAGGTCTGTAGGGTCCTTGTTTTCACCATCTTTTACTCCTCAACAAAATTTGTCGTAGCCACATGTTTAGGCTTGGTAAATGTACATTGATTTAGAAAGACTCATCTGAGTGAAAACTAAAAGCTGTTCATATTGCTTTTCGTCTAAACTTGTGAGACATCGCAAATACTGATGGAATCAAACAAGTTCAGACTCACTTTCACAGCTCTTTGACATGCACGGAGCAGCTACATCCAAGGCTTCGATACAAAATTGAAAAGTTAGATTTTTTTTTGAGTCAGTAACACCTCTGATATTCACTAACTTGACAACAACATAGAAAAAGATCCATTAAAAGAGTATGGTTGCATCACGACAATAACAAAAGAGTTGCAGTAAGAGTGGTGCGGGGGCCAAGCTGAAATGAAATACAACATGTAGCATTTGTGACAGGTGTAGCATTTAGAATGAAATGACAAGAATTAAAACTGCAATATAGCTATAGTATAGATGACACAAAGACCCTATGCTAGTTAGATGCAGTTGCAGCCCATAGTGTGGTGAATAGAATGGTTTAGATTTATAACTGTTTCTTTACAGATAAAAACATCATTAATCCAATTCTTTCTATTACTATTTTTACATTCTGTTACTATTCCTATTCTCACACTCAGCATGGACTCTTGAATCCCATAAAATTTTATCAGCAAAATTCAGTTTCATGAATCAGTTTCAGAAAAAAAAAATACTAAATGGCAGTTGTTTTTTTAATGACAACATAATGTTGTTGTTATCCAAGTGTATTACTTTGTTCTGCAGTATTAGACAATAATACAGGCAGATGTGTATATCTTGTAAATAAGAGAAAAGGGTTCAAGTGAATTCCCCGAATTGATAAAAACACAAGCCTGTCCATTTAGGATGTAAACTGATGCATCAGGATGATCTGGCAGCGCTACACAAAGCACCTTAACCTTTTACCTTTCACTTAGTTTTTAATATTGTATTAAAAAATGACTCACACCTACCATCAGTAAATATTGTGGTTGGCATATCTTGTCAATACATTTGTACTTTCTTTAATTAAAAAAAAAACAAAGATCAGTGCTTTATTTTTCAGTTAACATGGGGAAAAACAGGTGAATACACCTCACTCAATCCTAACAGGCATCAAAGCTATTGATCAGAAGTGTAGGCTCATTATTGACAGACGGCTGCCCCTCATATAAAACACTCAGTTGCATAAACACAGACACAATGTTACAATAGGGATCCTTATCTTTCTCATGTGAGTTTTCTGTGGCGGTTGCCATGGTTCCTTTGCATGTCATGGTTTTACTAATGAAGGGAAGAAACAGTTGGGGTCTGTTCACTGACATGGGTCGCCTACCCACTTAATTACGCTTAGAGATGGCCCAACAGACTTTCTTACCAGGTTTTTTAAGGTCTTGGTTAGTGGTCTAAGTGGAAGTGAAGTTGCATCTGCATCTGAGGGTAACTAGGGACAGGAAGAAGGTGTGATTGAGCATGTTTTTGGGACCATCTAGACATGGAAATGAAGATAATAGCAAGATTTGAAGATGAATTAATGCAATGGAGATAAGAGAGACTACATATCTGGAAGAGCGAGTTGAACTCAGTGAAAATGCAAAAGCGAACCAATGCTGACATTTTACATTAACCCTCATTCATATCACAATGTGATTCTGTGTGCTGCTTTGTACTGAAAGCTGGGCCCCCAAATTATAATAGAACGGACTGAGGAACAGCCCTGGCACACACACTAATCACACCCACACAACTATCTGCTGTACCCCTCTAAATATCCACTCTTGTTTCAAATGCACTCCAGTATCAAGTTCATTTCAATGAAAACTCTTTCAAGTCAAAGCCAGTCTATGTGGTAAATGAAGAAAGCAGAGTATTCCATCAAACACATTTACCCACTTTGATCTTCCTGACAGCTTTTGGCAGCAGAGAGAGGGACTATGTGTCTGGAGTGTGTGCGTCTGTGTCTATCTGTTTAATAAAAAAAAAAGTGATAGAAGAGAGTATTCCGGAAAAATCAGCGGCAGACCAATTCCCAGCTCAACATCTCTCTCTACATGCAAAGGAATTATAATATTTTTTATGAAAATCTGAACATAATGGACAAATTGAAAAAACACTTTTGTTTTGCATTTTTGGCTTTCTGGATTTTTCTTTTGTTGCACCAAAAACGCTAACAACATGCTACATCTGTATGGGATCTAAAAAAACAATGTTTAGCACCAAAACTGCACTGCTTTTACCATTTTCTCCTTCCAAAAATGATCACAAAAAAGAAGCAAATACTGTGGCACTGAAAAATGCAAATAAACAGTTAGCCTGCCAGTCAACGTAACGCTTCTTATCTTGATTCTGGGCTTTAATGAGACTAAATAGCCTACAGCATTACGAGTTGGGCCTTCTTCTGAAGGAGAAAGTGACAGCTGAATACGCCCTGACACCAAATGAAGAAATAATGAAACTTTAATAAGCTAAAGAAATCTGTTTAGCAAGTCACTAACCATTGTGCTGTTAACCACAAACAATTACAAGTAAACAAATTATACATTTTAGTGATGAACCACAATGCATATGCTGCATGTGAGAGTGTAACATACAGCCACATACACTTAAGACACTACGCTCATAGCACAGCAAACATCTGCCAAAGTGTTAAAAACTGTGGTTGCGCTAATTCCTGGTACAGTAGCTAGTACTACCACATTTTGCCATGACAAAAAAACAAAGAAAAACAAACACACACACAGACTAAAAAGATTAAATAAATGGTAGCTTCACCGACTTGATGCATGCTCAATCGTCCAGTTAAGGAAATCCCAAAAAGTTGATTCTGTTCATCTGGATGTGATGTTTTTAATCAGACAAACGTTTCCCAACTCTTCCAAGTGACTTCTTCTGTGTCAGCTGACTGCGGGTTTCCAATCTTATAGAAAGTACATTTGCATAATGACTGAAACTAGCACAACTGGCGTAGCTTCATTGCTTAGCCTGTGTCAAGACTCAGCGACTTAAGGGCAATGCATGTGATTAATCATCTTCATTTTCTTCACTTCTAACATCTTCATATTGACATTTTTTAACCAGTAGTTTCAGCCTAAGATATTTAAATGTAAGCTATGGAAAGCCATAATTGCAAATCTGACCAAAAAAAAAAAAAAAAAAAGAAAGCAAAGCTAAAACCAAATCTATCCTCTTAGTACAAAAGGACAAGACACTGTGTCCTGCCAAGAACTATGATAGTGTATAGCATTTATACACAATTAAAACTGAAGTGATTTTTTTCTAGACCTACTGAATTTCTCTTACAAGGAGATTGCATCATGTAAATGGCAAAACACTCATTTATTATTCCATACACTGAAAATATGAAAATACACCATATATGTTACGTGATTAGGCAGTTTGAAATGTCCTCACAGGAGTTCACAATGGCAGTCAGGTGGAGAGGTGGTTTATAAAACACCTGAGACTGGAGTTTAAGGTTTGTAGGGAACTGTTAAATGCATCTCAGAAAGCTCAGATTTGAGATTTTACTTGGAATTATTTTTTTTGTTATTTTACTTTTTCTTGACTGCTACCTGTTAATTGTTAAATATGAATATAAGTCATATTCAGCCAAATAAAGTGTCACAATCTGTTAGGCAGAGGCGAGTAGCTAGGCTATGCTGACGCTAGGTAGTACGATGATCCAGCAAGGAAGCAACATGTCCTGCAATCTTAGGCTGTGTCCCAAATCAGGGTCTGCACGCTTGAAGTACGTGCAATACGTGTACTACGTACGGTGCGTACTATAAGTACGAGAAGTGAGGAAGTGAGAGGCTTGTGAAATGGGACGGTCTGGCCTTCGTCGCGCTGTTCAGGTTGCCTAGCAACCATGATACTAACCGCGAGAAACGTTACATACAGCTTTGTTTGACAGAAATGATTTGTTGGTCATTCATTTTTGTCATGACATCACTTTGATTAGTTGAGTATCTGAGGCTGAGACCACGGGACTGTAAAACATGATTGTTGGGCTGAGATTATAATGACATATATATAAAAAAAACACCCAGCACGCCCCTGCGGGCGGTTTATCCTTCAAGCTCGGGTCCTCTACCAGAGGCCTGGGAGCTTGAGGGTCCTGCGCAGTATCTTAGCTGTTCCCAGGACTGCGCTCTTCTGGACAGAGATCTCCGATGTTGTTCCCGGGATCTGCTGGAGCCACTCGCCTAGCTTGGGAGTCACCACACCTAGTGCTCCGATTACCACGGGGACCACCGTTACCTTCACCCTCCACATCCTCTCGAGCCCTTCTCTGAGCCCTTGGTATTTCTCCAGCTTCTCGTGTTCCTTCTTCCTGATATTGCTGTCATTTGGAACCGCTACATCGATCACTACGGCCGTCTTCTTCTGTTTGTCTACCACCACTATGTCCGGTTGGTTAGCCACCACCATTTTGTCCGTCTGTATCTGGAAGTCCCACAGGATCTTAGCTCGGTCATTCTCCACCACCCTTGGGGGCATCTCCCATTTTGACCTCGGGACTTCCAGGTTATACTCGGCACAGATGTTCCTGTACACTATGCCGGCCACTTGGTTATGGCGTTCCATGTATGCCTTGCCTGCTAGCATCTTGCACCCTGCTGTTATGTGCTGGATTGTCTCTGGGGCATCTTTACACAGCCTGCACCTGGGGTCTTGCCTGGTGTGATAGACCCCAGCCTCTATGGATCTTGTGCTCAGAGCTTGTTCTTGTGCTGCCATGATTAGTGCCTCTGTGCTGTCTTTCAGTCCAGCTTTGTCCAGCCACTGGTAGGATTTCTGGATATCAGCCACCTCCTCTATCTGCCGGTGGTACATACCGTGCAGGGGCCTGTCCTTCCATGATGGTTCCTCGTCTCCCTCCTCTTTCTTGGGTTTCTGCTGCTTGAGGTATTCACTGAGCACTCGGTCAGTTGGGGCCATCTTCCCAATGTATTCTTGGATGTTCGTTGTCTCATCCTGGACTGTGGTGCTGACACTCACCAGTCCCCGGCCCCCTTCCTTCCGCTTAGCGTACAGCCTCAGGGTGCTGGACTTGGGGTGAAACCCTCCATGCATGGTAAGGAGCTTTCTTGTCTTTATGTCAGTGGCTTCTATCTCCTCCTTTGGCCAGCCTATTACCCCAGCAGGGTACCTGATCACGGGCAGGGCGTACGTGTTGATGGCCCGGATCTTGTTCTTACCATTCAGCTGACTCCTCAGGACTTGCCTGACCCTCTGCAGGTACTTGGTGGTTGCAGCTTTTCTAGCGGCCTCTTCATGGTTCTCATTCGCCTGCGGGATCCCCAAGTACTTGTAACTGTCCTCTATGTCTGCAATGTTGCCTTCTGGTAGTTCAATCCCCTCAGTTCTGACTACCTTCCCTCTCTTTGTTACCATCCGACTACACTTCTCCAGTCCGAACGACATTCCAATGTCATTGCTGTATAGCCTGGTAGTGTGGATCAGTGAATCGATGTCTCGTTCACTCTTGGCATACAGCTTGATGTCATCCATGTACAGGAGGTGGCTGACAACTGCTCCGTTCCGTAGTCGGTATCCGTAGCCAGTCTTGTTAATGATCTCACTGAGGGGGTTCAGGCCTATGCAGAACAGCAGTGGGGACAGAGCATCTCCTTGGTAGATCCCGCACTTGATGGTGACTTGTGCTATGGGCTTGGAGTTGGCCTCTAGTGTTGTACGCCACATCCCCATTGAGTTCCTGATGAAGGCTCTTAGGGTCCCATTGGCTGATTGTTCTGTCTACCAGTAGCTGGTGTTTTGCGCCTCTGGTATTCTTGCCAATTCCTTTCTTTGTCCCGCTCATGTATTGACCCATGTGACTGTTCATCTTAGCCGATATGATGCCTGACAGGAGCTTCCATGTAGTACTGAGGCAGGTTATTGGTCGGTAGTTGGAGGGGACCGGTCCCTTCTTGGGGTCCTTGGGGATCAGGACCGTCCGGCCTTCAGTTAGCCATTCCGGGTGTCTCTCGTTAACTAGCAGCTGGTTCATTTGTGCTGCCAGACGCTCGTGGAGTGCAGTCAGCTTCTTCAGCCAGTAGGCGTGAACCATGTCGGGCCCTGGTGCTGTCCAACTCTTCATACTGGAGACCCTTTCTTGGATATCTGCCACTGTGATGGTTACTGGACCCTGTTCAGGGAGGTCGCTGTGGTCTGCCCTCAGATCCTCTAGCCACTGAGCATTGCCGTTATGGGTTGCATCCTTCTCCCATATGCTCTTCCAGTATTGCTTCGTCTCCAGCCTTGGTGGTGCTGTTCTCTTATTGTTCCCTTGCCACTGAGAGTACACCTTTGCTGGTTTTGTGGAGAACAGCTGGTTTATTCTCCTGCCTTCTATCTCTCTGGTGTACCTCCTCAAGCGGCTGGCCAAGGCTGTGAGTCTTTGCTTGGCAGTTTCCAAGGCCTCAGGTATGGACAGCTTGCTGTATTTCTTAGGCACCTTATTTGTCGCACCTTTCTGCAACTCCGTTAGTTGGCTAACCTCCCTCTGTGCTACTTTGATCTTGCCCTCTAGCCTCCTTCTCCATGGAGGGTACTGCCCCTTGTGGCTGTTCAACTTGTAGCCAAGCATCTCACTGATCACTGCTGCCGTATTGTAGATCAGCTTGTTAGTGTCGGTAATCGTGGTTGTAGGTATATATGTGTATATATATATGTATATATATATATATATATATATATATATATATATATATATATATATATATATATATATATAGACAATGCTTCTTTAATCAGTAAGAGTTTATTTTTTCCCCTTATATTAACAGCATGAAAAAAGAGCATATAGTAGTGATGGCCCGCTTGAAGCTGACGCTCCGGAGCGTGTGTCGAAAAAAACAACACACTGGTTCAGAAGCACTGTGTCGAGGCTTGCTTCGTTTGGCAAAAGTCACGTGACCAGTGACGTCCGAAGCTTCATTACGCACGTAACTGCTTCGGTACCTGATTCAAACGGATATAAGGAAGTGAATCATCCACGGGATTCGTGGAGTGTGTTGATGGTGACAGAGAGCGAAGAGGTGATCATTCCACTGACAGATATGGAGCCAGCGAGGAAGAGAGGACGTTCTGGCGTGTGGGAATATTTTGAGTTGATTTTGCTCAATTCATTTTATCTGCCGAAGTGAAAAACTTGAAATGTCCAAAATCATGTTTTCATAATGTAAATATCATTACAGCATATGACTTCAGGAACACTTCCATGTGAATTAAAGCTAATGAAGACTACAAAAATGTATTTGACACTATACGTACATTACATTGCTACACAGTTTAGAAAATCATTTTGTTTATTGTTTTTAGGTGATAGTCTGCAGGACCCAGGAATACCTGCATATCTACCAGCTTGCAGTGTAGTTCCTGCACTCCACAGCCTCTTCTGTTCCATGCAAGTGGATTTTCTCCAGGGCAGGAGAAACTATTTCTAAGAAAAGAAACAGACTCAGGCAGCGCACAGTAACACTAATCCTCTTTTTAAATGTAAATAACAAAAGGGCTACCTGACATAGAGCATGTTTTTACTTTGCAAGTTCTTGATTAGGGGTGGGTTTTGATTATCGCCTTTCTGATTACAATCCATGCTAAATTGAATAAAGTGATATTGATTCATTAAAATCCCGTGTCGATTTGTAAATTAACGTTATTATGCCTGAAACGCCAGCATCTCAGGTTAAACCTCACAACATGTCGTCAAACACCATACAGCTAAAACAGTAACTGGGAGCAGGTTTACGGATTCTGCATACAAACGTGAACACAGAGCGCGGACCCGACGCGTCAGAGTCAGATTTTGGTGCGTCGTCGGGTCCGCGCTGTGTTTGCCTCTTTTTTTTTTTCCGCTGGCTTCTGCAGCTGCAGGTTTCATAACTCTCTGTTTACATCTCTAATTAAGTCTCACATGTGTCAGCTTTCTTTTAATAGATACGAAATTATGGATATATACTGTTAAATGATCAGAATTGTAATATTTCTGACTGAGGCAAAACTTTCCAGATTCCAATCAAATTGAATCGGATCCTGTATCGAATCAAAAATGATTCTACAAATCAGTGACGATGCAGCCGTACTCAGCTCCCTAAGCATTTTCCCTTTCCAGTTCACAATCAATCCCACCCCTAGGTCAAAAATATGTATAGGACAATTGGCCTCATCTAATATTTTGTATGAACCTGTCCAGCTGTCCAGTGATTAAACGACAAGTAGATGGAGGCAGGACTTCACAGCAGGGGCATACTCCATAATGTGCTGTGCATTCTCATATGTATATTATATATATTGCTCACTTATTGTATTTACCAACATCAAGGAGTTATGAGCAAAGAAAGGCCACACCATAGTGCATGTTTAAATAGGGAAAGTTTATTGATCAAAATGTATTACGCAAATACGCATTACATTTTTTTCAGCCCCCCAATCGAGAAAACAAAACCAATTACATGTTCAAAGCAACGGAACGGTGGCCCAATATCAGAGAGAACTCCACTCTTGAGTGAGCAGCGATGATTGAGCAGTCCGTTTTATTTTGCAGATTCAAGCTGCTCTTCAAAATTTTCAAATGAAACACATTGAGCCAGAAACAAAAAAAAATGCAAACACTGGAGCCCGGAAAGCAACAGAACAAAAAACAGGCTCATGACAGGCGCAGGCAGCCAGGAAAAACAGTTCACAAAAAGTTCAGGGGGCCGGCCCGGAGGCTGACGGCCCAAGAGCCCAGAAAACAGTTCAGGAGGCCGGCCAGGCGGAAGGCACTGACAGCGACTGAGCAGGTCAGGAGGTCGGCCGGCCGGGAGGCAGCGACGGCGACCGAGCAGGTCAGGAGGCCGGCCGGGCGGGAGGCACTGGTGGCGGAGCAGTACAGGGGGCCGTCCATGACGGCGGCGTAGTTTAGAGGGCTGTCCATGACGGCAACGGCGTCCAGTCATCGGCCGGACAGAACGTGCAGGACGAGCAGGCCGGACAGGACGTGCAGGACGAGCAGGCCGGACAGGATGTGCAGGACGAGCAGGACGTGCAGGCCGGACAGGACGTGCAGGCCGTGCAGGACGTGCAGGCCGGACAGGACGTGCAGGACGTGCAGGACGTGCAGGACGTGCAGGACGTGCAGGCCGAGCAGGACGTGCAGGCCGGACAGGAACAGACAGATTGGAGACCTCAGGGGCAGACAAAACTGAACCCTCGGAGGCTGGACCAGGCGGAGCTGCAGAGGCTGAGGCCGGACCAGGCGGAGCTGCAGAGTCAGAGGCCGGACCAGGCGGAGCTGCAGAGTCAGAGGCCGGACCAGGCGGAGCTGCAAACTCGGAGGCCGGACCAGGCGGAACTGCAGACTCGGAGGCCGGACCAGGCGGAGCTGCAGACTCGGAGGCCGGACCAGGCGGAGCTGCTGACGGGCAAATTCTGCTTCAACCTGAGCAATAGAAGAAGAGGGGTGGGGAGTACAGGCAGAATTGAAAAAAAGTCTTTGAGACCCAAATTTAAGCAAACCGTCATCCGAGGCCCTTTAGAGAAAACACAAACACACAAAAGCAAAAAAACAAAAAGATGCACTTTACCTGCCTTTCAGTGAACAAGGAAGTTCAGAGAACAATAAGCTCTGTCTTGAAATCTTTTAAAGTAGAATGATTGTGAAAATGACTTATGTGATGTAAAACTTTAGTAAACGTGCGATTAAAAGAACACTGAGTAAAAGGACAAGTAACAATTTCCTTATTCCTCAGATGTTTACCCTGACGAGCAATATTGCTTTAGTCCAACTGCCTCATTAAAGTTACACAACAGGCTTTTTACAATAAAGCCAGCAAGTCCATTACATACTCCCTTTTTAGATCTGAAATACTGTGCACATTCTGTGTATATGTAGTGGACAGCAATTTACCCAAAAGAGTGCAAGGTTTCCAAGTCCACCTCATTTAAATTACAAAGACACATGTGATCATCTAGACCTGTGAAAATAAATTAATGACAAACCTGCAGTTATGGATGTTATTACAACCACAACCTAAACAGTCTGCTCCATTGCTTTTGTTAATGAATCATTTGTTGGTAGCACGTCTGAATATTTAGTTTATGCCACCTGCATGCGATCATCAATAGTGCAATATTACTTCTTAAGAAGTACCCTGACACTACAATATTTATATCATTTGTTCTACAGAGCTATTAAGTTAAAATATAATCTGTGGTGTTTCCAGTATGACAAAATGCACAAATTGTAACTTACCATTTGACTCCACTGACAAAAATAAATCCCCAGCATCAAGTTTGGCTTCACAGACCTAAAATAAGTAAAATAAAAATATATGTTATAGTCAAAGGAGCTTGCAAAGAAAAGCGTCTGGACTTCTTTAAGTTGCTTGAAGACGTTTCACCTCTCATCCGAGAAGCTTCTTTAGTTCTAAGGTCAAATGGTGGAGAGTCCCAGATATAAACCTAGTGGGAGTAACCCCCCACAGAGGGACAAAAGGACCCCCTGATGATCCTCTAATCGTCTGAGCCAAGGTGTGAAACTGGGTGTGGGTCCCAATCAGCCAGAGTTTCGGGTGTGTTCATTGTGAAACCTGGCCCCACCTTATCACCTTCCCAGACGCCTTAACGCCCACTCACATCCTGGGCCATCTGACCTCAGGAATTCGCATGATAAGGTGGGGCCAGGTTTCAGGGGGAAAACTCCTCAAGCACACCATTGTTTTTCTTGTGACATTACCAATAAGTTTGATGTGTCACATGGCCCTCTTCCTATTGAAAAAAACAAAAGTTGTATCCAAGATGGCCGACTTCTAAATGGCCCCAATGGTCACCACCCATGTTGAGGAGTTTGCCCCCTCACATATACTAATGTGCCACAAACAGGACTTTAATATCACCAACCATTCCCATGTTATTACGGTGTATCCATATAAATGGCCCACCCTGTAGATTGCTTCTTGACGTGTCCGAAGTGTCCATGATGATAACACGGGCCTAACTATGGAGGAATTTTCTGAGCCATTGTACAAACTTCCAATACCATATTGAACATATATTAACTTGGCATAGTTTGAAGTCTGCAAGAGCCGTTTGGACTCTCCAAAGAGAACACATAATCTAGACATTTCCCATTGTCATTTTGAGTTTATCCCCAATTCTTTCTCCATGTTTTTGAGTCATTATTTGTCATGAATTCTAACTAGAACACATTTTTATTAGCATTACCAACTAGTATAAGTGGACAAATTACCTGATCAGTGGCAGATGGCAGACAGATGGATCCATTCCCCAGAAATTGGTTGACAGCATCAGTGCATCATGTTTGTACTTTGTGATAACAGGACAATGACAGTTGTTTTGGACACCTAAAGTGAAGTGATCTAATCAACAACCTATTTAGTGGAAGCACTCATGCTAAGTGATTAATGGAAATAACCTCACTGGGGCAATTTTTTGAAAGTCAGATGAATGTACAAGCTCTGTTTGGAGCAATCCCGTTTCCTGATATTGTTTAGATGACTCTGAAGAAACTAATGGGAATTAAAACATACTAAATTGAACCAGCAAGTTCATTTGTTACAGGTTCCTTTGAATTTGCATTAACATTACACAAATCCTCATTTAAATCTGATTATATTATCACTTGGGGAAAAAAGAAAAGAAAAAATGTAATTGTCATAAGTGTGGGGTTTTTTTGCATATAAGAAAGAGCCATTACTAATCATTTCTAATTTGTCATATTTAACTTATGATAGAAAATGCTGCAAGACACCCTCAAAGCAAGTCACAGAAGCAAAACTAACAATGTCAACTCTTCACAACCACACAAGAGGAAACATCAGGACTTTGATAAAGTCAGTACCATTCATTCACAGAAAACAAATACTATAATGAATGAATGTAAAACTAACATCGCAAAGCCATACTCGTATACGCTGTTTACATTTTGTGTAAGGCCACAGCAGTTCAACACAGTTGGGCAACTCTTTCATAAAAAAACATTTTCATACGGACACTTTCAGTTCTCTAAAAATATATTTATTAATCTAAAGTGAAACGCATAATTTAAGAAACTTGGCATGCTTTTCTACTCCAACTACCATAAATTTGGTCAGTTTTAGAGAGAACCTTGTGTCTGTGTTATGTAAAGATTGGTCAAGGATTTTCTTTGTAGGAAGATGAATCGCTTCGCTGTCACCCAGTGGGAGAAAGGCCTTTGAAACATATTCTTCCAACTGGATTTTTGCGGTGCTGTGGCAAGACTTAATCATATTGGGTGGACACATTATTGTGACACACTTGCACTGGGTAGATCACTGAGGAGTAGAAGACTAATAGCTCCCTGCTCTTGACATCTGAGTCATGGCCTTTACATTTTGTTGACTCTTGATCCCTTTTCCCCCCCCTTCTTTCTTTTTTCCCTTTTTTTCTGTTCCAGAATATAAGCTAACTCTACTCCGCTAGGACATTCCTGAGCTGTCCCTCTGATGCTGACTTCCTTTTGATTCCTCAGACCCTGGAAGAGGCAAAACTGTTCTATTTTATGTTTTTCTATCCAGATATATTTTTACTTCAAAGGCCTAGGTGATCACTTTGGGATCACTGCCATGATGAAAAATTAAGACTTTGCCAATCAGATGCTTTCCAGATTAGATTAGATGGTGGAACAGAATTTCATGGCATTTTTCACAATTTGATTCATTTTCACAAGATCCATGACACTACTTGCTGAAATGCAGTCCTGAGCTGTAACAGAGCATCTACCATGTTGTGCAGATGGTCATAGAGACTCACTGTTGTAGCCCTCTCCTGACCTCTTCTGTACTGATTGACCAGCCAAACAATTTATAAAGTGATTGATCCAAATTTAAGACCTATATGGGTAATTATATATTACTATATTGGGTAATTTACAATATCTCATCTTTATCCCTGTTCCCCTTCCTTAAGAATAACATTTTGACAGCCTGCAGTACAGCTATGTGCATCTCTCAGGTCCTGTGTTAGGTCTTCACTGTTCATCTGCTGTTAATAGTTATTTTTTCTTTTCTATTTTTTTTTTTTCTTTTGTCCTCGTTCTTTTGTCCAGTTTCTTCAAATGGTTCATTGCTAAGTTGTCTGTTATGTGTAGACACAACACTGGTTCATTTGAATTCTGTGACTTTTATAACAAAACAAATAAACCAAAATCCAGTGATAATTGAGATTCAAGGACTGGACTGAAAGTGATAAGTGAAAAAGCAGCAAATCTCCAAAGAGAAAACTTTAAAAGACATTTAGTAATCTTACAACAAATGTAAGTGTTTAAGGATACATGTATGTCTCTTAAATTCAGTTTTGTTAAATATAGTGCATCCGCTTGGACCATCATCCATACTGGCTTCAGAAGCCATGTTAATTTTCCATTCAATTTCAATTCTTCTATTTGTCATGCTGTAATCTTGGTGGTCGCCAGCTGGGACAAATGGCATGGAGAGGATATGTGGTATTTTGAACAGTTCACACAGTGTCATGGGATTAAAGATGCTTAAGATTGGTCACTGGGGGGGGATGTGGCTTAGCTAGACGGCAGTGTCACAGGCCATGAAAACATCAAAGCAGCTTCTGTTACAGCTGTTCTTTTACTGCAACAGACTAAGTGAGTAATACACTAGTTTAGGTTGGCATGGAGACACCAGTGCTGTCTTTCAGTAGTCCCGCCTCACAACTTGTCATTTGTACTTCTGTACTATTTCTGAAACAGATAACAGATGAGGGTTGTGAATTGCTGCACCACAACCAACTGTGATAAATTGATTTTTAGTGATAAAGGAAGTGAGCCTTCTGTCTCGTGTTATCACAGAGACAAAGCTGCTGAATCTGCATCAGAATATCCAATATAGATGACTGCACAAGATGGAATTAAAGTGAAAAGTATTTCTTCAATGTAGAAGGACAACTGAGATAACAAGGCACCATGTCTTGTTAAACTGTGCTGGAGTGGTGATAGTGAAAGTCAAGAAACAATTACTTTAAAGATTAATAGAGAAAATTAGAAGCATGATAGTGATACTACTGCTACTACTAATAATAATAATAATAATTGGTTGCATATAATCTGACATGAACAACATGACACATCATATTTTACTGAGTCATTACTTCTTTATCAGATATTAAGCCACCGCAGGAGCAGTGTCTGGGAAAACTACTACCCTACCTCATTGTCTCTGCATGCTTCCTTTGTTGCAGCAGGTTGCCTGGTTTTGTCTTTATCTCTTGCTTTTACAGCTTCACTGTTTGCAAAGTTCTCACAAAAGAGGTATGGTTACAGCAGGTATTCTTTAGTCCCTGAAGATTTTATACAGAATCCAGTGTGATACCAGCAGCATTTTAACATCTGAGAAATTTGAATACCAAAGCACATTTATACCTTTGATTCAACTGCATAACTTTGGGTTTTGTCTTTAAAACATGGGTATGTGCTTAAAAATTCACAAACTGAAGCTGTGAATAAATATGCCTAATTTTTCTCTTTCTAATATCCAAAACATGTATATATGATAAAAAGCCAACCTGTCTCATCGGTAACATAGTGGTTACATGTTCAGGGTTGAGGGATAAACATGTAAAGGTTAAAAACTTTACACTTCATTTACAGATGAGGCTCTAATACATTTTGCTCAAACAAAATGCGTAGGCTTTTACACCCACTGCAAGTAAATGAAAATAAAACATTGAATTAAAGTAACACACAAAAAAGGCTGGTTCCTTTTCAAACTGCAACATCTAAGGTTATCCCACTACCTCCATATTAATGAAGGATTATTTAGTTATTATTCATTAATATGAATAAATAAGAAAAGGAAAATTTGACTGTTTCACAAACTGCCTTCAGACTGTGTTGCAAGTTATCCCCATTGGAGTTTAATTCTGCTTTTCATTTCAAGTGGGGTGGATAAAACAGCAGCTTACATGGAAATGTCATCACTATGTAAGACACTGTAACCCTAACCTAACCCTAACCCTTTACCCATGCTACATGTTAAGTGATTTAATGGTGGCATCATTAAATTTAAATAGTGCCAGTAATCAGGAAAAAAGCATTTTCCTTTTGCATCCTTCAGTATAAAAGATAAGGAGGATCTGGGGACCTGTTCTAATGAGTCTAATGCAGTAGATTGGCAGAGGGAGTGGGAGGGCACTATGATGGAAAGCCAAAATATATTTATGGCTGCCAACCTTGCTGGTTTGTGCTTTTTTCACTGCAGACATAAAAATATTGATTTCCAAGCATGTAAAACCTACGAATTACATGAGTGCAACTTGCAGTCATATCCAGCAGGGATGTCACAGTTACACAGATTATATCTGCACCTCACTGTACAATTGCTTACATTTTAAAAATCTAAAATCTGCCGAGTATCAGTTTGGGATAACCAATTTCCATTTCAAAACATTTCTGAAGGCTTTGTTTCATTCCTCCAGCAGCATTAGAGCATATAAACAAGAGTAACTTTAGGGAGAGTTGAGTACAAGGTTAACACAGAGGAGATGGATTTCATGCAGTGTTGGGAATTCAGATTTAATTTTCTGATTGGATATGATCATTCGCAGTTCTTCTTGTCAGTATTCAGTTGATATGATATGCGCAATGGAAGAAAAACATCATGGTGTCAATATTGACTCGTCTATATCCCAAATTTATCTCTCTTTGTTTTTCTCCTTTGGGACACCTGATGGCATTCGTAAGAAAGATGGAGAGGAGAAGGAGTACGAAAAAAAATCAGTCTGTGAACAGGACCTGCTCTCCTAAGGGGAAAGAGGACATTCAGTATAGCAAACTTTCAGGCAGATCAATTTGATGAGGAGACTGGAAAGCAGTAGAGAGGCACCTAGTCATAGTCAGAAAATCACAAACAGCATCCTTCCCATAAAAAAAGCACACAAGCCTATATACAAGCCTTCTTCTACCCACTCATCTTTTGCACACTAACAAGCATACCAAGAAATAAACACATTTGAACTCGAACTGATGTTACAGGAACTAAAAATCTTGAATTTTACCACTATAATGAGAAAAAAAAATCATGTATGCGACTGTGCTAAAGCAAACATTTATGTGAAACTATATGCATGTGCACAGGCAACACATAGATATATTAAAGGAGACAAATTTGACATTCAAAAAAGAAGGAGAACCCACAAAATATTGCACACAAGCTTATTAGCTTATTATCATTAAGTGTCATGTTTATAGAACAAATTAGTCAACATATTTATTTCGGTGTAGGCAAGAGCTCCAACTCTCCCTGCTAACTCACATTTATCCATCACTACCAGGTTTCTGAAGATAAAAATAATGTTATTAACATTAGAACTGGCAAGGGGGTCATTAGACCCCATGGAAATGAATGTATAACCCCTATTGCTGTATGCCAGGTTGCCTAGCAATAAAATTATTTACACACATGAGCGAGAACTAGTTGTGTTTGTTAAAAACATATGTAGGAGACTGTAGTTAGATAAAAGGTGACTAATTACTGGCAGGCTGAGGATGGGATTTTGCGCTGGAGAAGAAAATGTCACAGTGTGACTGAACAGCTGGGAAACCAGGTAAGATGCTGGCTGTTCTGAGCAGCGGAGTAACGATAGTTGAACTAACCAGAGCAAATAAACAGTGGACTCCACAACACTATGTTTTGTACTATCTTCATTTTTAAGCAACCAAAGCCATTTTTCTGGAGTAATTACATTTTTAGATGTGTGATTTGTTGTAGAGTGAGTTCATTCGAATGTGTATTTTTCATTTACGGTCGGTAATGAAATGATCTAAATCATTGATAAAAAATGTTAAAACCTGTAAATATTACGTTTAAATACTTGTTTTGTCAAATCTTACTTAAAATATGAAAAAAAAAATCAGATGAAAATTACTTTTTGAAGAAATGATTTTAGTGGTGGTTCTCAGGAGTTCGGAATCCTGGCAATTATGGTGTTAAGCCTTGAGACACACGGTAAACATTAAAACTCTCTATTTTGCTTTGCTGAATGTGGCGTACTGTCGTGCTGATCATGTTTTCTTTTTACTTCTCTAATTTATCAAGTACTGTCAAAGTACCAAGAATTCACCAGAATCAATTTAAGTTCAGAACAGACTTAATTTCTATAATTTATTTATTTAGACTTTTTTTTAGACCATTCCTTCAAACTTTCCCTTCATCGTGCTCTTCACCTTTCAGTGTTCAGACACAGTTGATCTTTGCTTCCTGTTTAATTCAGGACAGACACATTCAGGGCTGCATCCTCCTAAGGCCGCATTTGTAGACCGATTACGTCACAGCGACGAGCCGAAGGCTGTCCAAATTCATAGACTCTTAAGAATGCAGCCGACAAATGCGTCTGTCACTACCCGATCCGTACCGGAAACCCGATCCGTACCCCGCATGCGCGAAAGGTGTCTACTTCCGGTCAAAGCGTTTTACGATAGTTACGGGTCAGAGTATCTGTTAAGATGTTAAGAATAACAAGTATCTCTTAAAATGTTTTCAATAATGAAACATTTAATATAATGCAGACAAAAACGAAAAATAAAAAGATAGTTACAGATCAGGACTCTCCTTACTGCACATGTGCAAAGTCGGACCGTACAAATCGGGTCTACCCGATCCATACTGCGCATGTGCGGATGTTTTCTTCTTCTTCTGTTCGTTTAATGGCAGTTTACTCCCCAGTGTACGAGGATACTGCCACCTGGTGACTGAGAGAATGAACCCTATTGTAAACTGAATTAGCGTCATTACAAACGTGTGTTAAATTTGATTTAGTGATAATCGAGTGTGTTTATGCTTGTCTTTGTGGAGAGGTTTGATTGGAATAGTGATGATGATGTCCGCTATCACTGTCAATTGTCAGTAAACACTTCATCTGGCTGATGAATCTTCACGTGACATATTACAAAGTCTGTATTATTAACTCTGTAATTAGGCGCCATTCTTCTTATTTGACAGCGCTGTTGTTCAATCGGGGAACGCTCTCTGTTGAGGAGAAAAGCGTGAATTTGTTTGTATACGGATTATCCATTGTTTAAATGTCCCGGTAGTCGAAAAGGAGGCAGAGCTGTTGAGAAATGCTAGGAGCTAACTGGGCGCTAACTGTATCATTCAAATATATTGAACGTCGCAATGTTGGCAAAGAGAGGAAGTGACGTAAGATTTGCGCATGCAGGGTACCGATCGGGTTTCCGGTACGGATCGGGTAGTGACAGAGTCCTCCTTTCCCCGAATTTGAAGGATGGGTTGGGTCTGTCGTTTATGGCCTACCATATCCCAGAATTCATAGCCCAGCCAAACTCCAGCTTCCAACAATGGCGGCCGCTACTACGTTTTAAAATTACTCTTTCTGGGTCACAAAATAAGCTTTTAAGATATTTTCAAGCGAGAAAGTAGCTGTGTAAACATCAAATATCTGCTCGGTTTATCAAGATATCGCATATTTTCAAAAGTGCTTCGACGTTTTCAGAGACGTTTGTTACCTACCAGCTCGATAGCTAGCCGAGAGCTGGAGGGTCACTGAAGCCGCCGGGAACGGCACAACTGCCGGCACATCATTTTCAGATCACCGCGGACTTTCGCTACTCAGGTTAAACGTAATATACAAGTCACTTAGACAACCTAAAAATGTTATTGTTGGGCTTTTTTCAGTGTTTTGTTTGTTTGTGAGTAAATCGGTTTGGCTGGGATTAAAGTTATTAGATTAGATTAGATAAAATAAAACTTTATTATTCACCGGTGGGTTCCTCCTTGGTTTTTACACAGCTGAATAAACATCAAACAGAAAACTGATTAAACAGAAGTATGAGACAGTTGAGAGTTTACGCCAGTGTCCTGTTATATTATAGATAGCAAGGAGCAGACGGCTGAGTTTATTAAACTCCACCGAGACAGCGGTGACGCTAATCAGAAGGCTGGACCGTCCAATTTCCTCAGCCATTTACTTCCAGCCTACCCGACCTTCTGAGGACCCGGCCCACGTAGACCGCGAAGGCTGGGTCCTCAGGAGGATGCAGCCCATGAATTTGGACATGACCAATGATTCAATGATTTTCGATGATTCATAATTGACCACATAACGGGTGATTGTAGGTTAAACACATAGGTACAGAACTATACATGGGGAGGAGATATTGAATTCCAGCCAATTAACAGCTCCCTTTTTCAATCCCAGTTCTGACTATTACCCTCTGTCTCCTATATTTCCAGCACCTGTCTTGTTCTGAATGTTTTGCTGCTCGCAGACTTTCACATTCACCTAATGTTCTACCTGCGGCTGACAGCTGACTGACAGTCGACAACCTCTTTTCCAGGGAGTTACCACTTTAGCAAAATTCTGTAACACAGAGATGCAAAAATATCAAACCAAATTCACAGAGGCACACACACACAGTCATACACTGATGCAATGACAGCATTGTTATTGTAAATACTCATCTCATATTTGTACACAAAGTATGGAGACGAAAGCACACATACAAATAAATGATGTTGGCTCGATGCAAATTAGTGTGCGAATGTTTGCGTGTGTGAAAATACCCACACACATTGTTGTAGTGGTGCGGGTTCATAAGAGCAAATGCAGTGAAATCTTTGCTGGGCATTTATGTAAAGCTGTGAAACTGTCAGGTTTGTGTTGGAGTTTAAAAACATCACTGAGACACAGGGTGATTTTGTAATTTTAGATCATGATTGGACTGCATTTTACCAGGCTGATAAGGTGCCATAGCTGAGATCCATATTACCATTTAGTGTTATTGGATCATGCCCTTGTACGCCTGCTTTCATGTCTGGATTTCAATCCTATTTAATGAATGTACTGAAAGTTGAAATTTTCACGTCTCAGAGTAGAGTTGCTGGATTCATTACTGAGAGGAAATACAAATCGAAGGGTTGACAGTGGAAAAGAGTGTCAGAGATAGCAGTAAAAGGGACGTGGTCTTTTATAGTCAGTCATAATGTCACGTGTCACTAGGCGCCTGTAGATTTAGGACCTTTGACTGCTCCGCCATCCGCCATGACAGGATTGTGCAGGGAAGAGGTTGGCCTCAGGTCTTTGGGGCTGACATGTCAAGAAGCTCTATAAGTAATGAAGGCTTCTCGCTCTGTGTGTGTGTGTGCGTGTGTGTGTGTGTGTGTGTGTGTGTGTGACTGAGAGAGAGAGAGACTGTGTATAGTACAAGTAGCTTGTCATCATCTCCCAGCTTGCTTACCAAACCAGCATGAGTAGAGAGTTCCTCTTAGGTCAAATAGAATCTATTATTCATATTTTGAGCTCCATATCTAAAATTTCTGAACTGTGCCTTTGCACGATTCCAGATAAAAAAGAAAAAAAAAACATCTTGCTGGGCTTTGTTCAACCCCTCAATTTATCTTCTGTCTGAAACAAGCTGTTTTAGCTCCCGCCCTCCTTTAGACCACCCTCCACTTAAGCTAGCTTCTTATGATTTTGCCTCTCAAATCAGAGAGTTTGAACAGCAGGGCTGCTGTGCTCACACTCAGAGCTGTGTGCTTAAGATGATAATATTAAGGATATCCCCTGCCTCTGATGACATACCAAAGGTCAAACAAACAAAACAAAAGCTGTCAAACTGTACATAATGTGTATGCAAAATAAATTCTTTATTTTCCCCAACCTATTGAACTGGACAGGTGTCCTAATGTGAGTAATGTGAATGTAGTAGTTGATAGTGATGTGCGGATCGATCCTGAAATATCGATTCCTCCGATACCAATCATTTATGTTCTAGAATCGATTCTCACATTAAAATATCGATATTTTAGTCATTTGTAGTTTATCATTAACAGGAACACAGTCGAAAGAAACTATAACATTCGGATTGTCTACATTCAAAGGAACTACTTCCTCTTCCGCCTTTCATAGTCATGTGCGAAATACGGCTGTACAATAACTCGCAGCCCCTTGGCGTGCGCACTTGTCCGGGTGGAAAATTGGGAGAAATTCGGGAGAATGGTGGCTCCAGGAGATTTTCGGGAGGGGAACTGAAATTCAGGATTCTCCCGGAAAAATCGGAAGGGTTGGCATGTATGGTTGTGGCAACATCACTAACCTTGTCAAACACCTCAGAGCAAATCATATCACAGAATATAACGAGCGTATGTTGAGGCGAACTGAAGAGGAGGACAGGGACAGGTGCTGCTAGGGCGAGACAGACGTCTCTCACGGAGTCCTTTAGTGCTGCAGGCAGGCAAGGTGTTCAAATAGGCACAACTTGAGTTTTTTCATTTCTACATGATAACTCTGCATTATTAAGTGATAAGAACAAGTAATCTGATGTCCTGTAATCATTATGATGCTATAATTTGAGATACAATAAATAAAATAAGTTTTTGTACAAAGTATCGGTATCGGATCAGTATCGTCGATACCACCCTGAATATTACTTGGTATCAGATCAGAAAGGAAATCAGTGGCATTGCACATCACTATTAGTTGAACAGGTTAGCTGTAAATGTTAGTTTAGACTCTTTTACATTTTCAGCTTGATACATAGGAAAGTAAAGGTTAAGATGGATTATTGCTTAGGTCATAGTGGAGACGCAATGGGGACTGGAGTTTTCGTCAGCAAGATGATCTGGTTTAAAAATCTGTCAAATCAAACATGCAGAGCTGTGTGGCACAGCGATGACTTTTTCTGAATAAGGGACTTAGTCGGACTCATTCAACAGTAGGTTGCAGTGGGTGACTATTGCTCTATTGAGCCTTAATTTACTGATAAGTAACACAAAATCTGGACATCTATGTGCAAATATATTGAATGCCATCCAGTCACAGACCGATACCCTCACTGTCTGCTTTGCTACATGAATTGCACATTATTTCTGCATTAGCACTAAACCATTTCTAAGTTATGTATCACAAAATTCTTAAATGTGTATTTAATTTCTTAGAATACTAGCGAGACATACAAACTATGATAAACAATATGCATTTCTGTTTGTTTGATACTAAACCTAGTGCAGAGCACCTACCTGATCTTGGATCCCACAGAGGTCATTTATCTTGCTAATATTTTACATCTTCATTACATGCGACTCTGGATACTGTAGTTCATTGCGAAAAGAAGGCCTCAGATCACAAATACTTGTCTTCCTGGTATAACACTCAATATCTTTTAAACAGATAACACGTAAGCTTGTTACAGTTTGCTGCTTTATAAACAACCCTAGGTTTCCCCTCAGTACTGTAGCCAGGACAAGACTGCTCAAAGAAATACTACCAATATTTAGTCTTATGATCAACCTATCTCTGTTAATCAGCTAAGTACCACAGGCCTTCAAACTGGCAGTAGTTAAACTGTCACCTAAAAAACAACAAACCCAGCTGTCTTAGTAAATCATAGGCCAATCTCAAAAATTCTTGAGAGAGCAAAACAACTAACAGATCATCTGCAGAGGAATGGCTTATTTGAAGAGTTTCAGTCAGGTTTCAGAACCCCTCACAGTATAGACGCAGCTCTCATGAAGGTTACCAATGATTTTCTTATGGCCTCTGACAGTGGACTCATCTCTGTGCTTGTCCTACTAGACCTCATATTAACCATAATATTTTAATACAGTAAAGGTACCCATGGGGAATTATATCTGTCTAATAGACTCCAGTTTGTTCATGTAAATGGGAGGTCCTCTTCACGACCTAAGGTTAATTATGGAGTTCCACAGGGTTCCATGCTAGGCCAAATGTTATTGACAATTTTATCACATGCAGATGATGCCCAGCTTTATCTATCATCAAACCCAGATAACACACACCTATTAGTTAAACTGCAGGAACATCTTAGGGACATAAAGACCTGGATGAACTCTAACTTTCTGTTTCTAAATTCAGATAAAACTTAAGTTTTTGTACTTGGCCGTAAAAAACTTATAAATATGGTATCTAACCAGATCCTTTCTCTGGTTGGCATTGCCTTGGCCTCCAGTAACACTGGGAGAACTCTTAGAATATTTTTTGATTAGAATATGTCCTTCAATGCATGTATTTAACATGCATTTCTTCTATTTGCACTATATCTCTAAAGTTAGAAATATCCTGTCTCAGAGTGATGCTGAAAAACTAGTTCATGCATTTATTACTTCTAGGCTGGACTACTGGAATATGTTGTTAACAGAATGTCCTAAAAGCTCCATGAAAAGCCTTCAGTTGATTCAAAAAGCTGCAGCAAAAGTACTGATAGGGACTAGAAAAAGAGAGCATATTCCTCCTGTATTGGCTTCTCTTCACTGGCTCCCTGTTAAAATCAAAATCAAATTTAAAATCCTTCACCTCACACAGAAGGTCTTCCCTCTCAGACTGCTAGCTTACTTGTGGTTTCTAGGATATAAAGTAGTATGAGAGGCAGCACCTTCAGCTTTAACACCCCTCTTCTGTTTTCGACAAAACGTATAGTTTGGGCTGGATCAGGTGACCCAGAATCCACCTTTAGTTAGGCTGCAATAGACTTAGGGCTGCTTGGGCTTCCCATGATGCACTGTTTCTCCTTCTCTTCACTAACCCCTTTTTACTATCCATGTGTTTATGCATGTGCTCTGCATTTAATTATGAGTTATGTTTAATCTGGCTCTCTTCCACAGAATGTGTTTTGCTTGTCCCTCTTTCCTCACCCCCAACCAGTCATGGCAGATGGCTGCCCCTCTCCTTGAGCCTGGTTCTAGGTTTCTTCCTGTTCAAAGAGAGCTTCTTCTCTCCACTGTCGCCAAAATGCTTCCTCATAGGGGGTTGTCTGATTGCTGGGCTTTCTCTGTATTATTATAGGGTCTTTACAATATTAAGCACCTTGAGGTGCCTGTTTTTGTGATGTGGGGCTATATAAATAAAATAAAAGTTCAATTAAAAAAAAATTACTTTGGGGGAAATAAAATTAGAGCTGTAATTAGAGCTGTGAATAAAGATGAAAGAATCATTTGACATCCTTTAATAGAAATGCACTGCCTCTCTGGCTTTCCTTGATGATTTTGATTCTCTTTGAACTCTGATTGTTTGTTTCTTTCCTGACCTTCCTTCCTGTCTGTCATATGAAAAATGCAATTACTTTGAATAGCAGACAATTTTAGGTCAGTGAGTGATTTGACACATTTGTGTCAAATAGTTCATCTATCCATGAATAGTCCACCCATCATCTGTCAGAACACACAACCTGATGGCTTAGAAACACACCTCTTACATTTAGACTCACATCAGAAGTCCAAATCACATTTTCCCTTATTTGTGGGCAGTTTATCCTTCAAGCTCGGATCCTCTACCAGAGGCCTGGGAGTTTGAGGGTCCACAGTATCTTAGCTGTTCCTAGGACTGCGCTCTTCTGGACAGAGATCTCTGATGTTATTCCTGGGATCTGCTGGATCCACTCACCTAGCTTGGGAGTCACCGCACCTCTGATTACCACTTGTTACCTTCACCCTCCACTTCTTCTTGGGCTCTTCTCTGAGCCCTTGGTACTTCTCCAGCTTCTCGTGTTCCTCTTGATGTTGCTGTCATTCGGTGTCACTATGGCCATCTTCTTCTGCTTGTCTCTCTCTCTGTACACACACACACACACACACACACACACACACACACACACACACACACACACACACACACACACACACACACAGAGATGCTAAACACTCTTTTAAAAGGAATATGGGATATCATCAGGTATTAGCGATTTTTAAAGGACAGACTGCCGACTTTCTGCACTGTGGGAGGATTTGTTGATAACCTTTATCCTCAATACTTCGAAATGCACTTATATCACTGTTGGAGAAATAGGGACTTGCTTTATCTGGCCAGAAGCTACACTCACTTCTCAGACATTTCATTTTATTTCAATCACAGCTTATGTGAGAACAGATTCAAAGCCTGCCCTTGACCCAAAAGAGTAGGTCTCAGCATTGACGTCAGTGTGAGCACGAGAGAGACAAAGAGAGAGCAAGTCTTTTGAAATGCTCCTCTGGCATTTCACGGGGATATACTGTAAAAATCTAAGTTACAAAAAAAGACCTGTCTTCACCAGAAAGTGAAAGTACTGGTTTTATGTTAAAATATTATATGTCAAACTGTTTGTGACGTATAGTAGGTATAGTATGACTTTGTAACATGAATCATTCATATTCATGTATCTTTAATCTGCTACCAGTGAGTGTTTAATCAAACTTCTCTGATCAAAATAATTACCAAACACTATGAGGTAATGTTACCTGATAGAGCATTGTTAGGATAGAGTGCATGCAATAAGAATATGGCTTCACTACATTTAAAGATTCAACATAATATTTTAGAAAGAAAAATTGTGTTCTCATTACTCATGACATGAGTAAAGGGAGTTGCATATTCAAGTCTGCAGCCCGTCTACATTAGTGAAGCTGTCATGACTCAGGTGCAAACTCTCCAATACAGGACGGTGATTTTATTAATAATTGAATAACGCAACAACAGTTCAAGATAAAGTCCACAGTAATTATAAAATCCCAACTTCCATGTGCTTGTGATTGTTGTCAATAGTTTTCTCCTTCGAGACTCACTCTCTAAACATTGTTTGCTCATCACTTACAGGATTCTCCACACTGGTTAAAGGAGCAAGACAACAAGTACTAGAGCCGAGGAATTAAGAACAGGTTTGTGACCATCAGCAGGTGCTCGGAGACCAAAGGTGGGAACACTGAATGAGTCCCACCACTGTGCAAAAATCAGTACGCTGGCACACACAGATATATAAACAAGGATGGCAGAGAGGCAAGATAAAGAGCAAAAGAGGAGAGAGCTGAGACTCTAGAGTAGAGTCTAAGCTCCAAAGCACCTGTTGTACAAAAGGCAAGCCAGTCGGCTGTACTGATGAATGGAGCCAGATCTGCCGAGTAAATATATCAGCATACAGCTGCTGATTAGCCAATCAGAGGGAAGGCACACCATCACTTCACCACATGGCATACAGCATATTACTATACTCCACTCACTCACATTATCGATGTGCAACCCTGATTCTTGTTCAATAAATGAGTGAACAGCAGATACCTGAGTGGCAGTGGATTTTGTAGATAAGCCATCTGTTCTTATCGGACAACCCTGTTGAGATTGTGGATTCATGGAGTCAGCACCTTATCACCCTGGCATTCATAGCAGGTGGTCAAGTCTGTCTCTCTTAAAGTGACATCCTCCGTTACACCGGTCGTGATAAATCCACATTTGGTGTTGCACAGTTGTTTTATAATAAGGAAAATACAAGTGGCAACTCTGTACAGTTACCCAAATAGTTTATTCTGTTCATCTGGACTTTGTGTTCTCAATGGGAGAAACTTTTCGTCACTCATTCAAGTGACTTCTTCAGACTCAGCTGACTGCAGGTTTTCCCAACCTAATAAACACTACCACTGATGAACAGTGGGCAATGAGGTCAGTTTCTTGATCATCTTGATCTGTATAGTTTCAAAAATTCTAGAATGGCATCCAACATGGCAAAGTGAGCAAAGAAGAAAATCAGTAGCTTCTTATAATTCAACTGCAACCCTGGTATAATCCTTCTGGAGGAATACCGGACCTCATATGTTTCAGTCCATTATGACCGAAACATACATTTTGAATACTCTTTTACAGACTCGATTTTCAAAAGGTAAATTTACCTTAAAATGCTGCTTTCTATCCCCACAAATGTATCCCTGTGCTTTTCTTTTTTTCAGAAAATGCAATTAAGTCATTCTTAACTATCTGTGCTTGAATAGAAATTAGACAACCTGTGCACTTACAGGCACCAACTCACTTTTACATAAGAACTTACTAGCTGCTTGGTCCTTAAGATCAAAGTTTAAATCTTCTCAGCAGTCAGGGAGACAGGTAAGTACCAGCTTTTGACAGACGAAAGGCAAGCTGTTATTACTTTGAGGCATGAAAGACTGAGAAAAACTTAAATTACCTTTGAGTTCTCTGTGTTATACTATCACAAGACATCTAGATACTAGAAAGTCTAGCAGACCTAGACTGACAATAAAATCAGACAAGGTTGTCTTGTGGAAAAGAAAGCTTACAGCATCAGGCATCAACCAAAATAATGTGTCCCCTCATGAGTATTGTAAACATATGAGAAAAAAGTAGTTATTGTAAGATGTAGCAGCTCAGAGTTTATTTGAAAAAATGATGTGAAATGAAATAGAGGCTGGGAAATTCTCCATCTTACTGACAAATCAATAACTTAATGAGCAGCACAACTTCATATTAGTATTCATTAAAACTTTAAATCTTAACTTATATTTGCTTAATTATGACAAACTATTCTTGGACTTTGATGTGATATGTTACAGGCTAAACTTGAATCGATGTACTCGTCTTGATTGTGCCTCATTTTAAATGCACTACAGCTGTAGTTTGCTTTGGCCAAAACTCAGGTGCTCTCACCACACACAACTGACTCACAAAGATAGAATGCAGTGATGCAGTGTCCACCTTTAGAGACTGTATTTAAGAAAAGTGGTTATTGATCTTTTATCATTCACAAATCTTTTTTTTCTCTTTGAATCCCTTTCCTTGTATGAAATGAAAAGAATAACCAAATTGAACTTTCTTAAACTTTAAGTAACATCTATCTAACCTTACGACAACCATTCTTTAAACAGTTGTACAAAAAATGCAGACTGTTGTGATATGAGCAGACACAGCAGGAAAGATGGCACTAAGGTAGCTAGATGTGTGGCATTATAAGGTGTAGAAGTGACAATAAGGAAAAATATATCTGATAAAAGTAACTGTCCCTCTGGATTCCTTTGTCAGCTTGTTTGTTTGTCTGCCAACAGACAACAGGCTTCACACATCCAGGTACAAGTACACCTGACAAGAAAACAGAGGAAAAAAATCAAATAAATGAGAAATGAAAGAGAGTATTGTGTCATAAATCTAAATATTTAGAGCCTTGTAGTACTGTTTAAGGACAAAATGTGTGTTTGAAAATGGGCATCCTGCAGCATTCCAAACAAGCAGGCTGTACTGAGAAACAGCTTTGGCAAAAATACTAAGATGCCCTAATGCATTGAAAAGCATTTCTTAAAGACGAGGATGCAAGACTGAAAGAAACCATTACATAAATCAATGGCATGTAGTGACACACACACACACACACTAATAAAAGTACAAGTCGGGCCAGATTAAAACTAACTCTAATGTATGCTACACTTTGCATGGACATCTTCACCTTTGTGCACTTCTTCCTGGCTGAAGAACTATAAAAGTTATTGCTATAGCTATCATTAAACTATGTACCATTAGTAGACATTGATAAGTTCTGGAGAGTTTGAATCAAAGGAGCAATAAAACACAATGAAGTCCTCAGTATTTTTTATTAGTAATTATACATAAAGTATGAAAAGAAAGAATGATGGTTCTGCAGAAAAATCTGTGATAAGTATTACTACTACTGTTGTTCAAATTTGAGCTCAATTTAAATACTTTGTAGTTCTATCATAAACCCCTTTTTAAAAATATCTGTGGTTCCTTGGTTTCCTCTGCTCTGTTGGTAAAGCCTAATTAGGTTGTTTAGGTTTCATGCAGGCCCTCTCTCTTGTCTGTCAACAACAACAACAACAACAATAATTTGCATAGCACCAAACACTGGTATAAACAGCTTCACGGTGAATAAAAGTTACGCATTAAATACACACATATAAAAACATCTAATCATCATTCATTCCACCATACACACTTCTATACATGTCTTAGTTGCAGACTATGGACGAAATAATAGGAGAAACACTTAGGAAACTTTGACCCTTGGCCCCTTGAACCTCATCAAACATCTCCTGACCTCTATCAACTCTCAGCCTCATCACAGGATCTCTGCTCTCTTTAGTTCCCTCCAACTCCCCTTGAGCCTTAAGACATGTGCCTTCCTCTCTCTCATGGCTTTCAGCTACTCTCAATCATTACTGAAGGTTCGCTCTCTTCTCTCGTCTGATCTCTGCCAGTTCCCTGCCTTATCGCAGACTCTCTGTTCTCTCTTTCCTCTTTGCTCCCTGACCCTTCCCTCAGTTTCATTTCCTTACTATGTCATACTTATATTTTTTGCCTCTGGATATTCTTCCTCTAAGATTTATGTGCTTTTATATTCTATAGAATTGAACTTCCCTGCCGTTGTAAGATTGCTCTTTTTTCAGGGGATGGGGGTTCCCTGTGATTTCTATGACTGCTGGAATTCTGTTCTGCTACAATGAGTAACTTGAGTCTAATTGCCATATATCTTAATTTAATTTTATTGCTCCATAAATGCCATTAAGTCCTCACAAATCATATCTCTTTATTAAAAATGACAACTCCCTTTATGAGCAAGCACTTGGTGACAGTGTTGAGGAAAAACTCAATTTTAACAGGAAGAAACCTCCAGCACAACCACATTCAGGGAGGGGCAACTTTCTGCTGTGACCAGTTGGGTGTGAGGGAAAAAACAAAAGACACACTGTGAAATTCACATTTTTTTAAATTCATTTTTAAATTTTATTATTATTGTTACTTTTTTTGGAGAGGTTGTAGTCATCTAGTTTTGGTATCAATGTTATTAGCCAGCATTTTGTTATGAAATCAAAACTATTTGTACATGCTCACTTTAATAGGAGGGACGAAATCATGACTGGTTTAGAATCATAAATCTCTTTTTGTTTATTATACGGTTCAACATGGAAAAAGAAATAATCTTTATGTGAAAAAAAATATGAATAAGCAATGACTTACATACATCATTTGAACTTCTGCTGCATCAGTACTTCTTCAGTCAAAATAAGAGGAACTACAAAACTGTTGTTTTGTTGTTGTTTTTGTGTGTGTGTGGGGTGGGGGGGGTGGGGGGTGGGGGGGGGGGGTACGTTTTTTGTTTTGTTCATGCGATTTTCATGACAACATCTCAGGACTAAATAAGCAACTATCTATAGGTGGTATCCCCTCAGGAAAACCCTGCCATTGCCATTGAATTTGTTTAGAACTCATATTTCACCACTCTACCAATGATCAAATATCCTGCTAGAATTATGCCAGAAGCTTGTTGATGCATAACAAAAGCATCTGGGTGAGGTGCAACTTGCTAAGGGACACGTCTTGGGCCACACCTCTTAATCTTTGAGTTCAGGTGTTTATAGTTCGATTACCACAGGTATTTGAAATCAAGGATTTAATCATGTCAGGTTGGATAGTGAATGAGGACCCCAAATGCAGACTCAAAGGCAGGATCACATGGAAACAACTGTACTGAAGATGGAAAAAAGTCCATCAGAATTGCAGGGAATAGTGACAAAAGCAAGAGAAAAGGGAAACAAGATGAGATTGCAACAAAGAGCAGAGGGAGCCTTAGACAATTTATAAACAAGATAATGAGGTGAGGGGCAAACAGGCGGCAGACACACCAGGAACAAATCAGGAATAACGAGACACAGGAAGTTAAACTCAACATAAGACACAGAGAACAACACTTAGCCAAATAAAACAGGAAGAGAGACTCAACAACTGAACTAAAGAACAAGACAGACAGGACTGACACAAAGAATGAACAGGAAGGGAAATTAATAAACCTAAAATCATCTATAACTCAGAACATGAAGTACAAATAATAAAACAATAGCGAACCCATACCAGGGATTACAGTAAAAAGTCAAAATTATATTTCAAGAAAAAAGTCTAAATTGCATATTGCAAAACTCATATTACTATAAATTAGAAGTATTTAGGAACCTCGGCTATGGAGTCGCAGACCAGAATTACTAGTTACAAAGTGGGGTCATGAAGGTTGTTGCTGAGGCTGGTAGTGTGCAAAAGTTACCAACAGCGGTTCAAAATTCCTCAAATATTAACATTAGCACAAAAACTAGAGGCCTGGAGCGTAATCACATGGGTTCCATAGTCAAGCAGTTCTTGCAAGTGTAATATGTAGGTGGACTTCACAGCAAATTTTGTACTTTAGATCCACTTTGATCCTTACACTCTGTTAAGATGGGACACTTAATAGATACTCTGTGGTGTTCCAGTTTAGGGGGTAGGGAAGGTTAGCCACTGAGCCCTACCATGCATGTGAGGGAACAATTAATCTCTTTGGATAAATGGATGAATGATGATAATTCAGAGATGAATGAACTTGATTTTTCGAATACCTACTGTTTGTTAAACAATCCACTACATGGGTGACAGCATGTTTTCACTGTCAGATTGAATCATGTGCAAAACATGTCTAAATGTTTTCAAAATGTGTGTGTGCACATGCACGAGTAGACACACTGTGTATTTAGAAAAATTCAGGTTAACCTGATGAAAAAGTGTTCATTACCTGAACTGGAAATAGGCAAAAGAAAAAAGACTATAAAATAAAATACATGTAACAAATTTGCATTTCAGTTCCACCCACAGTTAACAGTTTTGTATATATGCTGTTGCAGTAGAAAGCAATGTCTTTCTGAGATCTGTTTACATTTTTGGCAGAGAAATAGCTAATGTTCATCCTCCTTCTGCTTTACCTCCTCATCCTACTCCTCCTCCATGTTACAAAACAAACAGTGCTTGCACACTCACTCTTCAGGCTTCAACAATGTTTTTCTTGAGACAGGTATCATTACTGTTCCCTGTATCTACTTATGCTTCTCTTTTCCTTAATTATTCAGTCAGTAGCTTGTATTGCTAATTCTCCATCTGCATTTAAATTTCATAACACTGCAGTTTGTTGTTTTAATCTTCCAATATTTATTCTGTGCCTCTCAGTTCAATATCCACCCAATCTCTCCATCTTAGTAGCCTGGTACACACACACACACACACACACACACACACACACACACACACACACAAGCACACACACACAAATACAAAACAGTGCAGCAGTGTACTAGTAGGAGTGAGCTGGTTGAATGGAAATGACTTCAGTAGGGCCTGCTGTTACCCAGGGTCCTCTGGGTCGCACCAGCATGCCCTGCAGCAGCAGAGTTAATGGGATAGCAGCAGGACTGCTGACCAAGCACACCGGTGGCACACACTGCGCTACACACTCTTTCACACACAGCAGCAACAGCAGGAGTGCCAGCACATTTAGCTACACATTTACACACACACACACACACACACACACACACACACACACACACACACACACACACAATGCATACAGTGATTATCATTAAAAGGAGACAACCACAAAAGAAGGGCATGGAAATTCTTTCCCATACATATCTGCCATGCAACTGAGCCATAGCAGTCAAAGTTTGGCACTAACATCAGCACTCAGTATAGGGAGTATATATAGAATCCCTTGATTCTTGACAGTTATCATCAGTTCTTAACTCAAACATGGCCTCAGCCAATCTTTCAAGTAGAGAATTAAAAATAGTGGATTGCTAAGAAGAACCTTCGATGATTTATTTGTTTTTTATGTTTTATCTCTGCATGTGTAAGCAAAATATTTTTTTAATTTATCTCAAATTCTATAAAACTAACTAAAAACGTTTGGCTGTTGTTAGATTTGTATTGTTGATTGTCATTTATGCTTAGAAATATTTACTTATATATGCTTAGAGTTTTGTAATTAGTTGTAGATTGGTAGAGGTTTTGATCCTTGATAGTCTGCAAACTTTGTGTGTATTAGACAGCACTTTGGGAGCATGAGAGGTCATACCGTGTCTTATTATTTTATGGTAGGATTAACGTAGTTGCGTCTGTTCTAGTCTAAGTGCTCTTTGTTTAGATGAACTGCAGGACTTCCTCACCGTGTTATCTAGGATGAACCATCTAGGGGGAGGGGGAGGCTACCCTCTTCCTGACCAAGGATGTTTGACCCTTTGATCAGCAGTCCACACACACACACACACACACACACACACACACACACACACACACACACACACACACACACACACACACACAGGCAAGGTACTCTTTGTTTGTATGTAGACGTCGTATGTTAATGAACCTATGCATATTCATGTAACCTCAATAAAAGGACAGTGTATGGGAGAACGGACGAGAGCTACTGGGGTCAAGCGAAGGAACGGTGCCTGTCCGGTTCTCTCCCGTGCACGAGTACCATGAAGAAGTTTGCCTACTTGTGTCTTGCTTGCAGTGTAATTATATTGTCTTCAACGTTCCAGCGGATGGGTTCAAGCTACAAACCTAACATTAATTGGTCCTTCGATGCCGGAGCCCTGGAATCGCATTCACCGAGGGGGGGGAGGCACGCTGAAAGACTGACGTCAGCCAGGAAGTTCCTGTGGATTCGCTGTCTGTCTTTCTCCTCGATGAATGGCGATCGGCGGGATTCAGGCTGATATTACACGCTAAGCAACGCCAAGTAAGTTTAAAGAGGCCGACTCTATAACCGTGTCGTTGTGCAGTCTCCGCCATTTTGTGAGGCGTTGAGAAGTTCGCTGCTTTGTGGAGCGATAACTGGGTTAGTGTCCCGAAAAAGAAGTTTTGGTTAAATCGCCCAAGGGTCCCAAGCGTCCGGTGAGTGTCCGGTTTTGAAATCGCCCTGGGTGTGTGTCCCGAGCGTCCCTTCATTGGGTTTTGTCGCGCGAGTGGGTGAGCGTCCCACAACTGGGTCAGGGTCCCGAGCGGTCCGGTGTGAGTCCGGAGTAGGCCTATTTTGTGTTGTTGTCATTGTTGTCGTTGTCGTCGTTTTTGTTGTTGTTGTTGTGTGAGTGTGTGCGGAGCAGAACACGTGGTCTGTAACACCGACTGTTGTTGTTATCATGGGTTTCTAAGCAACCAAGAGCGAGTTAGAGGGAGAAAGACGTTTGTGCTGGACTTTGCTCCTGGCAGCACAAAGTATTTATGTATAAAAGAGAGAGAGCGAAGGCTCCACAGCTGCGTGGGTGCACGCGAATGCGGTCGCGCGGGTTTCACGCGGACCTGAGCCGTGCGGTTAATCGCAGGCTTATAAATGGAAGAGATTCAAATGTTAGAAGTTTTCAGAAAACACACCAGCCTTGAAGAGTGTGTGGAAAAGGCCAGCCCACATCAGCAGCTGTGCTCTGGTGGGTGGTTTTCCCCCCACCCCTTCCTGACACAAAATGTTAACAGCCTGTGTGCCAAACCATTGAGGTGGATAGTTGTTAAAAGTAACCTACATTAAGCTTGTGGTTGCTTAAATTCAGTACAATGACATGTGAGGTGAAGTGTTATAGGTAAATATTTAAACTAATGAAGTGCATAGAGGCACTTGACCTGTGTGGAAGACTTTCGTCTTATTATGAACCATTGTTGAGATATACAGCACACCTGTGAAAACAACTAATATGCTGAACCCTGTATGAAACATCTAAAAGTACATGATGGAGAAGCTGAGTTGAATATGTAAGTGTAAGACTTTGCCACTGTGGGCAGAGCATGCAACTACTGTGTGATGTCGCGTTGCAGTTTTGTTTTTGTTTTTTGAGCTGATGAGCAAGCTACACATTATCAGATCAAGAGCTGTCTGAGAACTACTCAAAGAGAGGGAAACAGAGCTATGAGTGTGCAGCGTTTCCATGAGCAGTTTTTCTGCACCTTGACTCGTGTGTGTGTGTAGCATCAGCATCATGTTTTTGTTTATTTGTTTTGTTGGATTAAAAATAATTAAATAAACTGGTGATCATGCTTATGGATCACCATGGCACATATCTCCAGCCATATGGTTTATTTATGCAGATGAAAAAGTGAGTGTGAATGTGTCTGACATCACAGTGTTTTTGTGCGCTGTGTAAAAGTAATTGCCTTTGATTGTGAGTGAGAGCGGTGATTCTGCAGGTCACCAGCTATTGTAACGAAAAAAAAGGAAAAAAAAGAGTGAAAAAGAAAAATCATAGGAAAAAGGTTTTGTGTTGATCAGCCAAAAACAACTACAATTTCATTTTCTGCTTTTAAGAAAAGACTGTTCACAAAAACACACACAGAGAGAGATGTGTGTTGATTAAGCAGTGATGATAATAATGAAATGTCTTAGTTTGTCACTTTCAGGTGAAAAGCAGACCTGAATCAATTTTCCACATGCAGCGGTCGGAAGAAAGTTATAGTTTAACATCATTGGAAACATGCAGGCCAAGTTTCTGGCTGACTTATTTACAGTGCCATGTGTTTCTCAACCTCACAAGCGAGCTCACTCCTCCCTGAAGATAAGGAATGCAGCTCCATGATAAAGAGACAGCAGCAAGTCCTGAGCACAAAAAGTCCCAGCAAAGCAGCAGCAATGTGGATAAACAGCAGCAGAAGAAGAAAGCAAACCCATCTTCCTGTCTGATTGGTTGAATTTCACGGAGGGGCGAGCAAGGTGGCAGCATGTTGAAATGCTCAAAAAGGACTGAGTGACTCGGGCAAGCCACATGCGGCTAGCGACATGAAAGAAATGGACCCTTCATGATGCGTTCAACGTGCCAGCGCTGTGGTGGGAAAGGCTCCATCATAAACACGCCCTGCGCCGAGGTTCAGGCCAAGAAGAAGAAGACGATGACTTCCAAGCCCAAGAAGGTCGGCCTCAGCGTGGGCGAGCTGATTGTGAAAGCCGTGGCCGCTTCCAAGGAGCGCAACGGCCTGTCTGTGGCCGCTCTCAAGAAGGCTCTGGCTGCCGGAGGCTACGATGTGGACAAGAACAAGGCCCGTGTCAAGACCGCCATCAAGAGCCTGGTGGCGAAGGGCACTCTGGTGCAGACCAAGGGCACCAGGACCTCCGGATCCTTCAAGATGAACAAGGCTACTGAGAGCAAAGCCAAGAAGCCCGCCGCAGCCAAAGCCAAGAAACCGGCAGCAGCTGCTAAGAAGTCGCCCAAGAAGGCAGCAGCAGCACTTCAGCTACTAGACAGGACAAAGCTGAAGGAGAACTGCCGGGACTGTTGAAGAGGGAGAGGACAAAAGAGTGAGAGGACAACAGAGTGAGAAGACTAGGTGAGAACACATAGGAATTATTTTTAATGTGGGAAATCAAAATTTGGGTTAGCAAACCTGGGGAAAAGAAAACTGACTGCTTAAGTTGGAAAATTGAGACGGAGTCTGAAACATTGCGAAAATAGAAACATATACAAAATCACACACACACAAGCAGAACATGCATTAACCCTACTAACAATTCCAAACACAAAATGACTCATGAAGACTCATAGCACATTAGTTAAGAAATGATTAAATAATAGCAGAGAAATGTGTAGGAAAGGCAGCTTTAAGAACATGCTCTGCTGGAGATGCAGCTCCACAGACATGCATTAGACCTGCCTAATAACACAAACCCATGCAATGAAAATTAGCTTGTTATCTTTCATCAGTGTTACAATAGTGTCAATTTAGCAGACACTTGTTATCAAATACTGAATTTATCCTAAAGAAAAAAATTGACTCTACAAGTTGCAGGACAACAATTTAACTTTTGTGGGAAAAAAAAAAAAATCCTGGTTTGATAAATCAGTGATCAGACAATAAATTTAGTGTTAAAATGGTAAATTGGGAGAAGCTTCCTGCTTGATTGAGGCAGCATAAGTAATTTACTGTATGAGGGAAATTGTCTTTTGTGATACTATTTTGAACATGCTTTTCTGTCGTCCTGTCAACTTAGTGGGTTAATAGCTGATATGCAAATTAGTTGATCGGTTTTAGATTAATGAAAGGTGATTGAATTCTAGCACGAGTGAATGAGATGTGTTGGAGTTTGTTGTGTGTTGAGTAGAGACTCTAAAACACTGAGTTTCCTGCTTTGATGTGCGAGTGAATCCTGTATTTAGATACACAACTCTGAATACGTCAGAACAGACTGTTTTGTGAAGTGCATGACAGCATGTCACATGTTTTATGATGAAGGGAAAAAGGAAAAATTGAATAAAATAGATCTGTGGCTTAAATGAGTGAAGAGCACAGACCGGGTGATTAAACTCATAGCTAATATGACATTAGGGTTATGTTGTGTGTTGTGCAGCTGATGGTTGATTTGGAGTGAATCTAGCTGATGATTTTTCTTTTGTTGTGAAGTTGAGCCTGCCGATTAGTATGATGGTATGATAAACCATGCTAATGGTATGATTTACCCTCCTGAGATGAGGAGCTTGTGTCATGACTTAACAAGGCCTTTTTATTTTGATACTTTCACAGTGCACTGAGAGTTTGGTTTGATAATCTCTGTTATTTTTTATTTTTCATTTTTGAACAAGCACTGATTTTTGCTTGTGAATTTCTTTTCTTTGAGCAGATCTGCAAGTCGGGAATTAAAAGCGTTACACGTCGTCAAGAAAATTGTTGCAAGTGAGTTTCTCCACATTTAAAATGGGTTCAGGAGAAAGCCACTTATTTGGGACAATTAGGAAATGAGAGTCCCCCCCAAAAAGGATTCAACGAGGAAATCCAGTCTAAATTATTTTTCTTTTTGAAATAACGTCGTTTTGCTGAGCGTGGAAACGAATGCGATGATAATTTCCACAATTAGCAAAAGAAGGAACCACTGAGTGAATGAGTAAGAATTTTAAAATATTTGACTGACTGACTGAACATGATTGTGTGAAGCTAACCCCCACCTGACAAAGGTGCAGATGAACCCATGTGTTTCCTTTTACAGGAGCAGAAAGATGACAGCAACACTCGAGGTTGCATGATGATTTAACCTTTTAAATGCCATTTTCTGTGTCTGTGCATTTATCAGGTGTGTTATTCATAGGCTTGAGTTGCTTACAGAGATATCTGTGACAAAGTATGCATACGCCTGCGCAAGCGCTAATATTTGCATTTTCTTTTCTTACAGCATGCCAGTTCTTCATGTGAATTGATGATGCGATTTATACCAGGACGACTGGTTGATGTTTTTTCCTACTACAGGATTTCTGGGTTTATGTGTGAGGAAAACTGTGTTTACAGGTTATGAGTGGTGATGCTGTTGCATTGTGTTGATGGGAAAATGTGAAGGTTACTTTGATAATGTGAATAACCTGTGTGAAATTTCCTGTGTTGAGAACTGGTGTTACTTCTTTCCACAGCTAGGGTTGATTTTATGGTGTTTTTATGGCACCTCTGGAACCTGTTGACCTGTGTCTGACCTCTGTCTGACTACAGTCAATGTGTATTGCTAATGTTAATTTCTTTGAGAATGCTGTGGAAGATTCAGCTGAAACGGACAAGTGACATGAGTAAAACAAATAAGAGATACAGTGTTTCTGGGATAGTTTGATATGGGCTCATTAGCTGGCCACTTTTGAGCCCATAGTAATATATAAGTGGAGTGTCTTTGCTTAAGAGCAGTCACCGATTACATTAATGTTGCCTGAGTACATGGGATGATCCATGTCTGAGGCGACTTATGAAAATAATTGTAGTTTACTGATTTGAGAAAACCTGCACATGACACTTGTCTTGCTGATGTTGAATGCTTCTTGTCCTTATGATACAATTGTTTACAGGTATGAAGTTTGATTTTACTTCCAGATTTTGTTTTCCAGGCCATGATGGTGTGTATGCAGGCTCCTGGGAGAGCCAGGTGTTAAGCAAACTTAATATGCAAAGCACACTAACATTTTCATTGCAGGATTATGGGTCCAGGGTGGTGCTGCTCCAGGGGAGGAGATGCCCTGATGTTGCCTGGGATATGATCTAGCTAATCTTTTTCTTTAAGACTGGAATCCAGGTTTGGTGTGTTGACGCATGGGTGTGTCCATGCGTCAAGAGGAGGGGTCCAAGGATTAACATTAAACAATGTTTTTTATTATTGTTGCAGTGATTTGTGTGATTAGCCGTTTTATTTACAAATATTAAACCTATGCAAGTGGTGCACCCATGTTCAGATGAGGCTTTGATGGCCTATAAGTGAAGTTCACTGAACTAAAGAATGTGGTTTGATGATTGTTGACATACTCTCCAAATAGTTTGTCTTCCTAGCAAGGAAATACAGGTGCAGCAGTAATCTCCTGAGAAATCTTCAGAGGCCCAGTGAGAAGCGCATAGCTGACAGGACCAGGCAGTGGTTGAGGTCAAAGATCAAGCTGATTGGGGCCCATCATGAAATCAGACCTTGGAGCCACAGCAAGGACCATGAAACTGCCTGCAAAATAGAGGAGAGGATCGTCCACAAGATGGGAGAGAGGCTTCAGGAGGATCAGAGATCATCTTCAGCACAGCAGACATCACACAGAGAGCTGTGCTACTGAGCTTCCAGGAAATCAAGAGGAGACTTCCCACAGCAAGATTTTAAATACAATGAAAGATTCAATATTGACGCTGAGGAAGACGACTAAGGTGTACGACGTGCTCTGCCTTAAACCTTCAGCAGCGTTGGAACATGAAAACTCGTGGGATGAGGGGAGCGTGCCAAGCTCCATCGACAGCGCAGAAGGAGTTCGAGGATGACATCATGATTCTGTGAAAGCACAGGAACCAGAAGCTATGGTGGTGATGACAGCAGTTTCCTATGAACATCACCTAATGCTGTGCCACTATACTGTGCATACGATGACACTCTGAAGGCTGCTGGGATCATAACAGCAGTAAGATGACGGAACCCAGCACCCTTTCCACAGGGAGCTTTTTCTGCAGAGCGTGGACAATTAAGGAGTCATAAATATCCCCCTCACAAGACGAAGGTCTGAAGTCAGGTGATGGGGGCTGGTAAGAGGCCATAAAACTAGAGTGCTGAGAGGTCTGCAGCTTGGAAATAGCTGAGACCCATGTTGACGAACCACAAAACCAACTAGTATGTTTGAATGTCTATTCTACATACATTTGGACTCTGGTCCTATGGACAGTGATGGAAACAACTGGAAGAGACATTCATGACGCCCTGCAGAGCTTAAACCACTCTGCAGAAAGACATGTGATGTGCACACCCGGAGGAAGCATCACCAAGTTGAGATGTTTTTCAAAATGTTACTTTTTTAGTTTCACTATTAAATTAACAATTTCTTTGGTTGCTCGTAGGATGCAGTTTGCCATGAGATGAGCTCAATGAATGGGGTAACTGCTAATACATTTATTAAACTGTGTACCTTTCAGTAATTTAGGGTGATTTGACATATGCTGAGTATAAAAAGGTTTGCATTGAAACTGTCAGACATGACGTATTCATACCTGGGAACTTTTCAGGCATAAAGGTCAAAAAGGGGGGAAATGTTAGATTTGTATTGTTGATTGTCATTTATGCTTAGAAATATTTACTTATATATGCTTAGAGTTTTGTAATTAGTTGTAGATTGGTAGAGGTTTTGATCCTTGATAGTCTGCAAACTTTGTGTGTATTAGACAGCACTTTGGGAGCATGAGAGGTCATACCGTGTCTTATTATTTTATGGTAGGATTAACGTAGTTGCGTCTGTTCTAGTCTAAGTGCTCTTTGTTTAGATGAACTGCAGGACTTCCTCACCGTGTTATCTAGGATGAACCATCTAGGGGGAGGGGGAGGCTACCCTCTTCCTGACCAAGGATGTTTGACCCTTTGATCAGCAGTCCACACACACACACACACACACACACACACACACACACACACACACACACACACACACACACACACACACAGAGGCAAGGTACTCTTTGTTTGTATGTAGACGTCGTATGTTAATGAACCTATGCATATTCATGTAACCTCAATAAAAGGACAGTGTATGGGAGAACGGACGAGAGCTACTGGGGTCAAGCGAAGGAACGGTGCCTGTCCGGTTCTCTCCCGTGCACGAGTACCATGAAGAAGTTTGCCTACTTGTGTCTTGCTTGCAGTGTAATTATATTGTCTTCAACGTTCCAGCGGATGGGTTCAAGCTACAAACCTAACAGCTGTAAACTTTAAAGGTTATGATAGATTTGTAGTTCTGGGGAAAAAAGACCAATTTTCCATCTAAAAGTCATACTTTGGCTGACACACAAAATATTATAATGTAGGGATTTGGTTGACAAAATTAGAACAACACACTGTTGGCACGATTAACAACAACACAGGAATATGTTTTGTTTGTTTATTTCTTTATTTTCAATAATGTTCTCCTTCCTCATACTTTTGATGATACTAACATTTACAGACCTTACTCTCTGCTTCAATATCTAGGAAAATGTAATATTTTTATTCATGGTTGTAGGTTGTTAGACAAGGTGTAGTTGAATAGTCCTCTTTCCACTGTGATATACTTATGGGAATGTGCCATGATTTTGCAAAGGCACGTGTTGCTCTTTTATGTTTCTAGGACTCTGTTTTTTTTTTAACTTCTGCTTTTATATACTAACTGTACTCTAACACAGGTGGCTTATGCATTTGATTATGTATGCATAGCAGAATATACAGCTAAAGCTTTTGTGAAATAAAAGGTTCAGTGCTTCCTGTCTCTCCAGAGCTGGAGAAACTCTGCGATAACATACTCAGAAAAAAAATTTTTGACACTTTTTTTCTGTCCGACACTTTCACACTCTCTTTATCTCGCCCCTTCTCTATTTCATTTTGCCTGCAGACAGATTTTTTTCTATATGTGGATATTTGAAGAAATACAGTATGTAAATATTCTCTTTTTCAAAGAATAGATGGGTTTGGGAAGTGCTGGGGGATTACTCAATGGCTGAAGCTTTGATAACGAATTGTATTAATATTGAATAATCAATATTAATAGTATTTTTTTATTCCCTCTTTCCTATGTAATAAGGACAGTCGAGCTGATATAAGAAGGTTTTTTTAGGCAGTGAGATGCCCTTGAAGTCTGTTTTGAAATTCCAGTTGTCTCCGTTGCTCTTAGCCTGACAATTTATTATTGATTTTTTACAGAAATGATTACACATGCTATTGGTTTCGTGTATTATAAAGTATAGAATATGTTCCAAGTATTGCTCTCACTTGTCGAGGTCACTAAAGCATGTCCGGTTTCAGATTTTAAGACATAGTGCTGTTCAGAAACCTGAAATCTTCTTAATTTTCTTTAAGTCAGTTTTGTTTGGGCAAACTAGAAGAGTAACGTGGTTTTCTCCCTATGATTGTTTGGTTCCTTCTGTGCGCTACAGCTCCCCAGTTTTATTATTAAGATGCTAACAGATAAGTGCATTTATTTTGGATTTAGAAATTGCTAATTCCTCCCTATAGACAGCTAAAGATGAAATAACAACTCTCTCTCGCTCTCTCTATTTCTGTTTGTGTGTGTGTGCAATTTTTAAAAACCTGGTAAGTAAAAGCATACTGCCTTTTGAAGCCAGTGCAGATTAACTTGAAACCAGCACACAGCGGAAATAGATTCTCAAAGAACTTGGAAATTGGTCTTAGACAGTAATGTTAGATTTACCTCACCCTGTGCAGTGCTATTTACTATTTCCACAGCCTGTGACATTACGTATTTAATCTTCACTGTGTGAAATGTTTCACCTCAAAACTTAAACTTCTCTGGCAGGATCTCTGCAGTTTTTTCTCTCTTTAAATTCATTACTCTCTAAAGTATAATATAAGTCTGAACAATAAAAAGGCTCATGGCTACTGGCAAGTCTACAATATTATAGCAGTTTACATAATTGGCCTGGTGGAGAATTGCTCTTTTTTAGTGCAACATCACACTCTGATGCTGATTTAACTTGTCCTGACATTTGAAACCAAACTGTTCTGGGTGAAAGACAAATCAATTTGACATAAAACAACAAATGTCTAAACCAAAGTGATAGAAATACAACACTTGGCAGCTTCTATTGATATAAAATTGCTTTTTCTAATGTTCTGAATTGCTGCTGTGCACCTGCAGTGTCTGCATATCCACTAAACAGCAGAACTCCACTTGTATCTCACCTACACTGTTTCCATTAGCCAAAAACAAACAGTATGAAAGCTTCTGTCATGCAGGCTGAAGAGGCAAGGAAGTGCATTCTTTGTGTTCTTCTCCTCTCACCTGCTGTCACTGCTTCCGAAATCCCTTCACACATCTTCGTCTTTCTCAAAGTGTCCAGCATTGCTTCAATGCCCAGTGTCCCACTGGAAGAGTTAAAAGGATCACATACTGGATTTAAAACTGAGGTTTAAACAAAGACATATGATTCTTTTGATATACCTTTTTCTTAATATCCTTGTGTTAGTTCCAGATTTAATAGCTTTATTAAAATGTCAACTTGTTATGTGCAATAGATATGGCAGAGTTTACTTAAAGAATGAGCTAAATGTCTTGACTAGAATAATGACAGAGTTTTGAAATTAATGTTTGAGGTATAAAAATGGTTAAAAGCTTAAGATCTCTCGACCTTTACTTCTTTAAGCATGCACCCCGGTTAAGCTACATGCTTCACCATGAAGAACTAAGTTAATTCACTTGACAATGACATACTGTGACTCTATGGATGCATACTGAGTGCGGATTTGAAGTTGAACATTGTTTTTAGACAGAAAGCTTCACAGTGGACGACACAAATCAAGCGTGAATTCAGGAACACTGATAAAAGCAACATCGCATTAAGGTTTACAACTCACTCTTGACAACATTCATCTGAAAGCCAAAAGCAGCTGCAGTCACAGAAGTATCTAGTGAGTGATTTGGTTTGTTGAAACGTGGCAGCCGCACAAAGCTTTCTGTGAGCTCAGCTCTCCCACAGCAAAATACTTCACGGCAAATCAGGCAAAGAGCTTGGAAATTACTAATTGCCTCTTGATCAGTGGGTATTTTGATTCTGTGCCTTCATTTGGCTTCACAAGTCTCATGTTCTTCGAGTACCAGATACATTGTACCCTCACCTCTCTATGAGCTTGACATGCAGGAGACAATATTGGTGTAACTCAGTATGTAATAACTGGTAGGAGTCACATTTATGAATGATTGCATGGTTGAAGTGGACACATGGTTGATATGAAGGTGTGAATGTTTATTTCCTCAATAACTGGCATAAATCTCTCAGAGGACATGCCATCCATCCCTCCATGCATTCATCCATTTTCTTGAACATTTATCCGGTTAAGGGTTGTGGGGACAGTGGAGCATATCTGAGCACTAATGGTGAATTTAGTGAATTTACCATTACACCTGTTTAGCTAAAAACATTAACTTTCGTCTTGTGTATAATTGATGAAAGGTGAAAGCTACCCATCATTTTCTTTTTTAGTCATTGTTAAAAGACAACCGGCAGACTTGGACACAGCCACAGCTACTACAAGCTAACTTTGTTTTTAGCCTGTATGCTAACTGCCATACTCAAGGACAAGGATGAGCTCATCATGGAGTTTTCATCTATAGCCACTGTGGATTCTTTATGTGTCTCCTGCTGTGGCAACATCAGTAGGTGCACCTCCACTCAATGCTCATTTCCGACTTAAAGGTGTAGCACCCAAACTTTGGAACAGCCTTCTTCAGGTCAGCTGAATCTGTGATTCGATTTAAAGACTATTGAAAATTTGTTTTTATACTACTTCTAGAAGTAGTATTTTTTTTTAAACCTATTCACTCCAGTGGAAAATCTTTGGAAAACTGGTTTTTCTGGCCTCTAGTTTGGATATTTGTTTCAGTTTCTTTAGCTGGGTTTTCCCCTGTTTTGCTTTCTTACTTTCTCCACAAATATTTAAGAAATCCAGTAGTAACTTTGCATGTGTACTTGTTTTTTGAACAGGATAAGAACGCTTTCATGCACATATTAATAATGAGGACCCTTGTCCTGTTGGAACACCCAGTTGTGTCTATATTTCAACTGTCTAGCTGTTGGCTTAAGGTAAAGTTGAAGAATTTGGAGGAATCCCTCCTTACTCCATCCACTTTGCACAATATACAAAGTACCAGTGGCAGCAAAACAGAGAGGCATGTGACCACCGCACTTCACATATGGTATATTGGTCATAGGTCTTAAGGCCTCACCTTTACCTTTTGTCTGGCCAAATAGCTCAATGTCTCACCTGACCATCAAACTTTTCTCCAGAAGGCATTTGGTTAGTTCGAGTGGACACCTGCAAAAGTTCAGGTGACTATGAAGATGTCAGTTTTGGAGCAGTGTAGGCTAGTGTGCAATATGTGCACATGCAGTTAACTGGTGATTTTAAATTGCCCATAGGTGTGGATATCCATGTGAATGGTTATCTGTCTCCCTGTGTTAGCCCAGCAACAGACTGGATACATGTGCAGGGTTTACCCCGCCTCTCATCATATGACAGCTTATATAGGCTCCAGTCTCCTGCAACCCTGAACTAGAAAGGCACAATAGAAAAGGATGTACGGATTTTTTATGTTTTCATTTTTAAATTTCTCATCTGGTACTTATAGAATTTATGTATTCAATGAATACATTATATTAATGCCAGTGAAGTAGTTTTGCATTTGATAGAGAGATCAAAAAGTATAAAGAGTGCGTGTGCGTATCCTTACCGTGAGTTGACTTGTTCAGGGAAAAACCTAGGTAAACTGCCATATCACCAATTAAGTCTACACTGAGTCTCCGTCCCTGAACATACAGGCAGTAATAAAATACATTAAGCACATCCTGTCTGGGATGAGAGTATTAGTGTCCCCACCCAGCTCAGTGACATTTACATTAGCATAGTTACAAGGGCTTGGTTCCATGAAGCAGACCCTGCACTGAGGAGATAAGGATTGTACAGAAAGCACACAGTAAAGGTCTGCTCAGTCCTCTTGCCACACGTTTCCCCCTTCTGCCATATTTCCACCTTCTCCTATCCCGCTGACTCTGAAACATCCAGCTGGCCCAGAGAGAGAAGGTATTAAAAATATCTTTGCAATTACAAGCAGCATATAACATGCACACAGGAGTACTTGTGCATACACAGACACATTTTTTTTTATTTGTGTCTTCATACACACACACTCTCCCAAACTCATTACTCCCCATAATGACTTAGAATCAAGTGGAGGAAAGGGGCTGCCAGAATCTTGGTTTTAAAAGGGCTTATTACTGTGTTTGATAGCCTTTTGGGGGGGGCATATTTTCTCAGAGATGCTGTGGCATCATATCTTCATTAGGTTATCAATTACAAGACAATGCCCAGAGAATTTTGTTAATTGTTTTGCTAATCACAAGTCTTTTTTTTCCTCTTAGCTTCCATGTAAGTTTTCTTCATCTTCTTCTTTTTGGGGGGATTAGTTTGGACCCTTTCACAACTGTCATAGGATGACAGTGTATGATTAAAAATATATATGATACCTTGTCTTATATGCCATTAACATTATAGGGTGACCATACAAAACCTCTAATGCGGCCGGACTAAATAGAAAATTCTGTGCACGCTTCTTTACACTTAGCATTCTAAAGTGATTTTAATGAGCTAGATTCAGACTATATGTATAGTTTACTGCAACTTTGAAGGAATTTCTTCATTGATCACGTTTTACATAAGCCCATTTCTCATTATCCCCTACTGCCTGTTTTGGTTTTATTGTGAGGTCTGTGTAGTTTATTTGGCTTCCACCCAGTTTTTGTGTTTATTCAGAATACAGACAAATCCTGCTGTGGTCAGATAGGGGTGTTAAGGGATTGTCTGTGCCCTGAAGTGTGCTTAATCTGTGTGTGTTACATTGTAAATTGTGCTCCTGTCAAATGTGCAAATGTCTCCCTCCCTCTCTCTGTCTTGCTCTCTCTTGCTTTCTCGCCCCTCTCTCTCCTTCAGTGTAAATCTCCCAGATGAGTCCCATCTTCCCTTACTGCTACAATAACAATGTTAAAACAAGCTGGAGCAAATTAAAGACTTTATACTGAAGGTTTAACAATGGCAAAATTGAGCCCTTTGGCAAGCACATCTTTTTCAGGTTCACCGACGTTCTCTGTTGTCTTTGGTTGTGGTGTTTTCCTGTGCTTGTCCAAATGGTCTTATATAATTGATAAAATAATTGATCTTATTTTGGAGTACATCTATAGTGAAATGCATCTGGCTTATACTTTTACTCAGAAGTTGCTTTTATGCTCTCCATGTGATTAAATTCAATTTAGTTCAGTTCAATTCAGTTTTATTTATATTGAGCCAAATCACAACAACAGTTGCCTCAAGGTGCTTTATATTGTAATATAAAGACCCTACAAAATACAAAGAAAACAGGCAAAATCTCAACAATCAGATGACCCCACATGAGGAAGTGCTTTGACGACAGTGGGAAGGAAAAATGTCCAACAGAAAGCCTCCAGCACAACCAGGATCAGGGAGGGTCGGCCATTATGGGCTCAAAATGTGGTCATAAATATTTTGTACTTGTAAAAAAGATTTGTATGTGTAAAAAAGATTTGTATGTGTAAAAAAGATTTGTGTGTGTGTAAAAAAGATTTGTGTGTGGACTTAGAAAAAAAACCCCTGCAAGTTACAAGTACGGATTTTGACCCTATTTTTCTTCCTTTCATCTGATTGGTCAATGTCATGTCAATCACAAATGTAACAATCCAATCAGAGAACAGGTGGGTTTGGCTGTCGGAGGGGCGCTTTTTTGAACTGCAGGTCCTTGAAGGGTGATACAGTTTGAAGCTGGAGGATCGCTATATAAATATCCGATAGCAGCTAGGTCCCCTAACTTTAAGTAGCTGTTTAAAGGAAAAAGTTGTGGTATATCAGTGGTTAGAAATACCATTATTACTTTAGGATTAGTTTAACACAAAGTCAGGGCTGACCCAGGACCATTGCTGTGAGTCACAGTGCGCAGCATAAAAGTCCTTTGACATTGGACGCAGGATGTGCTGCTAATGCTAACTGCTAACTAAAAGCAAAGGATCCAGAATTTGTTACGCTGGCTGCTGAGCTCTGTGGGTTTTTGCAGCAGCTCTACCTGTACTAGATGCACCTGCTCCTTGTCTTTTCTATCTCTGACTTTATGTCCTCTACAAGAGTTTGTTTTTTTTGCTGGTTCTTCAAATGTTCAATAAAAACATGTATGCTAATTCATAACGAAGAAAGCTTTGTAATGAAGACTGTCATTTCCAAAACACTGCCCCCACCCCGCAGTCCGCAGCGCTGTTGAAAAGGCTGTGGAAGTCCCTGTATTAAACACGTAGACCTGTGACACAAAAATCACCAAACTCGGACGACCACAGACTCTTTTCCTTCGTGGTGATGAAGGAAAACGCTAGGTTGGCATGTAAAAGGGCATTTATTCCCTTCAAAGACCTGCAGTTCAAAAAAGCGCCCCTCGACAGCCAAACCCATCTGTTCTCTGATTGGATTGTTATGACATTGACCAATCAGATGAAAGGAAGAAAAATAGGGTCAAAATCCGTACTTAGAAAAAAAAACCCTGCAAGTTACAAGTCCACACACAAATCTTTTTTACGCACACACAAATCTTTTTTACACATACAAATCTTTTTTACAAGTGCAAAATATTTACGACCACATTTTGAGCCCATAGGCCATGACCAGTTGGGGTGAGGAAAGGAAGACGGAATAATGACAATGTAGAAGAGAGACAGAGATTAATAGTAACTAATAATTAAATGAAGAGAGCTATATAAACACATAGTAAGTGAAAAATGCTGACTGAACAAGAAACTGAAAGATATGCTGAGTTCTATGCTCCCTGACAATATGGATTGTCTGCATGTCATAATGGATCTCATCACAGCCATGGAAACAGCGGTAAGAATTGCTAAACTAACACAACCATGAGCAGAGCAAATCAGGATGAAGGTTTCAGGTACCATCTTCACTGCAAGATTTCCTCCGTCCAATCTCAAGAAAAGAGGGCCATCACATCCCTGAGGAAAGAGCTGACCAGCTGACAAGAAGAAGTGCACCATTGTTCTAAACTGAACTGATTATCACCAAAATCACTCTTCAGTGACAACAATATCTAATGAAGCCTTAAGGCGAGACCCCACAAGCAACTAAAAAAAGAAAATCATCAGTTGCCTACAACAACCTGAAAGGGAAAAAGCTGTCAAAAGTCTACATACAACTGCCATTACCCAGGGCATGCTATACCCTATGAGCCTCGCCATCATCCCAGATCCCCTTTCGAGAACGCCCCATCACCTTAATGAACTCTACTGACCACAAACAAGATCTGTAAACTTTCACTGGATCCAGAAACCATAGTGTCCTTCTATGTGGTCTCACTTTTCATTTTTATACATGAACCAACTTTACCCTGATCCGATTTGTGCATGGTGTCACCCATTGTAGTCAACCTTTATATGGAGGAAGTGGAAATTAAAGTTCTTGGCTCTTTCAAAGGGATATCACCTAGCCTTTGGTACAGATACAGATACACCTGGGTCTAAACCAAAATCCAAGAAGAGGCCTTGTGAAGTAGCGATAAATAAACCATTATTTAAAAAGCCATCACTTGACCTAGCTATTTGTAGACCAATCTCCAGCCTTCCTCTGATTTCAAAAAGTCTTGAAAGAGTAGTCGTAAAACACTTAATTGATCATCTGTAGAGGAATGGTTTATTTGAAGAATTTCACTCACACTAACTTGCATTAACATCTGTTTAACTTACCAGTATCAAATCGCATCTTAAAGTGTGATTTCATAGCAGAATTAACACCGTCACTCTCCGTCAGTGATTTAATTGGAATGTTTACATTTTGTTTCTGTTTTTTTTTTTTTTTTTTCTCCTCTCTTTTCCCTCTCTTGGTTGTATGCTGCTCACCCCTGTCCTTGGTTTCTTTCTTTATTCCTTTCACTGCCTCGATCACCTGCTTCGACGCTCATCCACAAACATCCTTTATTTCGACACATACGCACCATGCGCTCAACGGTAGCACATTTACATCAGTCAGACAGCGCACACAGTCATATAAGACACACACACACTTAAGCCAAGCCTACTCATATTAGTAACTATGCATACACAAAGTCAGACTCAGGGAGCATCTCGCCACACATTTTTTCTCTCTCTCCTTCTCTTTATTTATGAACAAGTGACATATTCTCTCCACCTGTCTAAGCGACGCACACAGCATACATCCCTAGTTATACACAAACATCTATGGGTACACTGAGGTTCATTACATGGAATATAAATGGAGCTGGCTCCAGAGAAAAGAGGTTAAAAATATTTAACCAACTCAAAAAACTACAGGCGGATGTTGTCCTATTACAAGAGACCCACAGACCTCTTAGAGGTTCGAATGAACTTAAAACACCTGAGTTTCCCAATGTGTTCTCAGCTTGTTATAATTCTAGACAAAGGGGAGCAGCAATTTTAATACATAAAAATATTAATTTCACAGTACTCGATACAGTTATAGATCCAGAGGGTAGATTCTTAATCATTAAACTATCTATACGTGATAAAAAGCTATGTATTGCAAGTGTATATGGTCCAAATGTTGATGATCCCTCATTCTTTCACGGTTTTTTCAGTGCACTCTCTGAACACTTAGATGGCACACTTGTTCTTGGAGGTGACCTCAACCTTGGACTAAATGAAGACATGGATAGGCTCAATACAGCGGGAACTCAGCGTAATTGGCAGTCCACAAATATAATCAAACAGTATATGAGCGACTTTGGTCTTTGCGATGCATGGCGCTCCCTTCACCCCACCAGTAAGGAATATACTTTTTTCTCACATGTCCATCACTCCTACTCTCGTCTGGATTATTTTTTGGTCAGCAGCTCACTGCTGAACGACATTTCAGACACTGAGATTCACCCTATAGCTGTCAGCGATCATGGTCCTGTGTCTTTAACACTAATGCACAAGAATAATACTACGCCAAGAAAAAACTGGAGATTTAATATATCACTACTTAAAGATGAAGACTTTATTAAATATTTTAAAAAAGAGTGGACTTCATATTTGGACTATAATGACACTCCCGAAACATCAGCTTCTGTTCTATGGGAAGCAGGGAAAGCTGTGATGAGAGGTAAAATAATTTCTTTCTCATCACATAAAAAGAAAAAAGAAAACAAAAATATTCAGGAATTAGAAAAAAACATCAAATCACTAGAAGAAGCCTACGCGTCCCACCAAGATCAGGAAACATTGAACAAAATACGCAAAACAAAACTAGAATTAAATGAGATAATTGATAAAAAAAACAAAATTCTTAGTACAAAGACTACGCCTACAAAATTACGAACATGGTAATAAATCTGGTCAATTTCTAGCAAACCAGCTAAAAATAAATAAAGAAAAAACAACTATATGTGCTGTTCAAGATTCATCTGGGAACACATTATATGAACCGATACAAATAAACAACATTTTCAGGGATTTCTATAAAATGTTGTATTCACCACAAATAAACCCATCTAAAAAAGAAATTGATCAGTTTTTGGACAACATAACTCTTCCAAAATTATTGGACACTCAAGCAATGGCACTGGATTCACCACTGACACCAGCTGAACTCCAGGAAGCCCTGATAAGTATGCACAATAATAAGGCTCCAGGTCCAGATGGCTTTCCTGCAGAATTCTACAAAGAATTCTGGTCGATTCTAGCACCAGTTTTCTACAGAACGTTGTTGGAAATTAAAGAAAAGGGCAGACTTCCATCAAATATGAATTCTGCAAACATTAATCTCCTGCTAAAACCAGGCAAAGACCCTGTATATCCCTCAAGCTATCGTCCAATATCCCTTATAAATGTAGACCTTAAAATAATCTGCAAAGCTCTCTCAAAGAGACTGGAGAAAATAACCCCCCTCTTAATTCATCCTGACCAAACTGGTTTCATAAAAGGTAGGCACTCATCAACAAATACACGTAGATTACTTAATTTGATAGACTACTCATACAGTAAAAACCTAGAAACTACAATATTCTCTTTAGACGCAGAAAAAGCATTTGACAGAGTTAACTGGAAATTTCTATTTGCAACTTTACACAAATTTGGTTTTGGATCCTCTTTCATAAACTGGTTAAAAATATTATATAATTCCCCAACAGCTTGTGTTAGAACAAATGACCAGACATCCTCCAGCTTCTGTCTCTTGAGGGGCACCAGGCAGGGATGCCCACTCTCCCCTTCACTATTTGCAATTTTTATTGAACCACTAGCAGCAGCAATTAGACAGAATTCAGTAATTAAGGGCATAAAATGCAAGAACGTGGAACATAAAATCAGCCTTTATGCGGATGATGTGTTACTCTTTCTCCAAAATTCACAAACCAATATCTCTGGGGTGATTGAATTGATAAACTCTTTTGCAAGAATATCAGATTACTCAATTAACTGGTCAAAATCTACAGTCCTACCGATTAATTGCTCCTTCCATAATTCCTCTTCTACACCACTGCAATCGGGAAATATAAAATATTTAGGTATTAATGTTTCTCCCAAGCTTGCAGATCTAACTAAATTAAACCATATCCCACTTTTAAAGAAGGTAGAAGATGATCTGGCTAGATGGAAATGTCTACCCATATCACTCATGGGAAGGGTTGCCGCTATAAAAATGATGGTCTTACCAAAAATAAATTATTTATTCTCAATGATCCCAACTAAACCGCCACAAGATTGGTTCAGATCTCTAGATTCATGTATGTCCAAATTCCTTTGGAAAAATAAACCCCCACGTATAAGCTTAAAAACACTACAAAAGACCAAGGATAAAGGAGGACTAGAACTGCCTAACTTTCAGCACTACTTCTTAGCCAACAGGCTTCAGTTTATCTCAGGATGGCTAAAACACACCCTCTTAGATGAACCTTGGCTAGATGTAGAACAAGCACTCTGCAATAATCTAGAGATCTCAGACCTACCATTTATCAGCTCAAACATCCAACGACATGAATGCTTTAAAAGCATCAACATCAGCTCTTCTCTGACAGCATGGTGGGAGTTTCTAAAATTGACGGCGTCTTCATTAATCCCATGCAAACGTACACCTATCTGGAACAACCCTGACATATTACAAAACAATAATATGATAAACTTTTCAGATTGGAGTGATAAAGGAATCAAATATTTAGAACATATACTAGAAGGAACAGAATTTATTTCATTTGACGGACTAGTTACACAATATGGGATCAACAAGAAAAGATTTTTAGAATATCAACAAATTAAATCCATAGTAAAAAAGAAATTTAAACCGGGTCAAGTTGAACTACAAACACCACCAAGTGTGGTTCAATTTCTTACTCTTAAACCCCCCAAATTACTATCCAAAATATACAGAATGCTTTCTAAAACAGATGAATCAATATCACTTCCTATTGCAAAATGGGAAGCGGATTTATCAGTTAACTTAGACCTAAACTTCTGGTCTCAGATTTGCTTAAAAACCTTTCATCTAATTAGAAATCCCACTCTTCAATTAATTCAATACAAAATATTACATAGAGTGCACTATACAGGTCATCGGATGTTCAAGATGGGCTTTACGTCTACCAACAACTGCTCACACTGCCAAACCAATTCACCGGACAATTATATCCACGCTCTTTGGTTCTGTCCACCAGTTCAGAAGTTTTGGCGCGAGATATGTGAAGACTTATCGAAGTGTCTGAAATGTAACATTCCAACTTCCCCCTTAGTGTGTTTGTTGGGCAGCTTAGATAATGTCACTTCAGAAAAGAATATAGCCCATATGGTTTTCACTGCCCTATGCATAGCCAAGAAAACAGTCCTCATAAACTGGAAAAATAAAAATAATCTTAATTCTAACCAATATAGAAATTATCTATTAGATTACATTAGTCTTGATTCAGCCTCTGCCACCACATCAGATCAATTGCTCTGGGCTCCTTTGATCAGCTCCATCACCTAGTGGGGGTGGGGGGTCATAGTTTGGTCCCGCCTTCACTGTTGTGATTGATGTGGGGGTAGGGACAGGCTTAGGGCGTCGGGGGGTTCCCCGGAGGCATTTTCCTTGGGGGGCTCAACCCGGGGTAGCGGTCATGTCCGGTTAGGGGCTCTGTTGGCTCTCAGGTGACTGTTTCCTCGCGGCTGCGTGCAGCGGGGCTAGGGGAGGGTCTGTGCTGACGGACGTGGGTTACTGACCTGGTAGCCTGGCTGCCCCTGGGTGGGTCCGGGATGGGCGTGAGGTTCTGGGGGCGCGCCGTCTCTGGGCTGGGACCCGGACCGGGCCTCGGGGCCTTGGGTCCTGGTTGGTGTGTTGCCGGGGTTGTGGGCGGGTGGGTGCATGGGGGCCCAGCCCTGGAGCAGGGTGCCGCCGGTGCATCGAGCCACCTGGGGGGCTCTTCAACTGGTGGGGGAGATTGTCACATCTTGCAGGAGCTTTCCTCTCCTCAGGAGCTCCCTCTGCAGGAGGGGGAGATACAGGAGAGGTGGAGGAAGATCTCAGCCTGGGTGTTTATTGTCTTATGTAGTCTGGAAGATGAGTGGATGGTGGGGTGGGTGCAGTTTTCTCTGTGGTGGGGTTGGGTGGACTGTCCCGGGCTCTGTGGGGCCGGGCGGCGCTGCTGCACTGGGCCCCGGTCTGGATGGGCCTGGGCCCCCTTTCCCTGGCGGGTCGCGGAGTGTGGGGGTGCCTACTGGGGTCAGCGGGGGAGCTGGCCCCAGGGAGGGGTCACTTGCCCCTCCCTTCCTTCCCTCCCCATCTCCAGCTGCCTCCCTCTTCCCGCTCCACCACAACCACCCACACATGCAGGGCCTTGGAGTAGGGGTATGTCACCAGGGTGCAGAGGAGGCTACCCCCCCCCCCCCCCCCCGTCCCCTTCTGGCTGCCTCTGCCTCAATTTTATCCCACAACTTAGACATTCACATTACTCACACTCTCATTACACATACATATAGGATCTTGGGGGTGGGCACGATACACGGAGTCCAAAGTACCATCAGGGTGTACACCCCACCCCTGGCATCGTTGCCCACCTCTCAATTTTAAATACACATAGACATTGAGGGCTAGCAGGAGGGACCATGCGCTTACCTGCTGCTCTCTGGCAGGTAGCTCCAAGCCCTCCTGGGTTTTAAATGCACCTTAAAACACACATGCATCAACACTACAATGAGCGGGTGGAGGGAGGTTTGGAGTCTTCTCTCACCCCCATTCTCTGCGACCTGCTGGAGCAGGGGGGCTAGGAGGAGGAGTTGGCCGTCCGACTGCGGTCTGGAGTGTGGAGCCTTCCTGCTGCTGCGGAGTCGGGGCGGTCTGCCTCCCCCCACCGCAGGGAAAAGGGAAACACCACCTGGGTCTGGGTGCAGTTCCCCCCTCCAGGGGCGGGGGCACCTAGACCCGGTTTGTAGAGTATGCTTGGGGAGTGTGATCGTGTGTACAACGCCTCTTTATGTCTGTCTCCACGTTGGTTGAGTGTGGAGTAAGTGCATATGAGAGCATGAGGGTGGGAATGGATGTTTGTATCTGTGTGTGCCTGTATGTCTGTGTCTATATGTCAGGTTGGGTGTCAGGCGCCACCTCTCTGGGGACATCTCAGGCCCTCCAAGGTTTGGAGGCCTATCTCCCCCTACCACCACTTCCCCTGCCAGTGGCGGACCCCCTCAGACATCAGTGCGTTGGTGGTTCTTTGTGTCCGGGGATGGGCGTCCAGGTACACACCGGCTCACTCCTTGGCGGCCGCTTATCGGGGCCTGGAGCCTGGGGCTCGCTCGGGCCACTTCGGAGGTGGGGTGCCCCCGGCCTCTCGGCCTGGGGCTCGGTCACTCAGGCGCAGCTGGCTGCCGGCGGAGCTCACGGGCGCGTCACTGCAACTCCCCCTGGCTTCTGCTCCGTGGCTGCTGAGTGAGCCCTCATCTGGGACTCTCCTCAGCTCTTTCCGGGACAGTGGCGCAGCTGCCCCTCTGTTGGTCTTCCTTGGTCTCTTGTGTTCTGGGGGCCTCTGGATGTCTGGAGTTTTGATCTCCTCCACACCTGCTTCATGCCCTGGAGGACAGGGCTGTGGCCCCCCCACACCCTCTAGCAGATTATTACATGAAGGAACCTTTTAAAAAACAAAAAACCAAGCGCGTCCATGCTCACAGGTGTACACACGGGTGATCACACCCACAAACTACACCCTTTTTGGCTCCTACCTCAAAGCACACTGTGTTCTGTTGATCTTATGTGCTGCACAATAATGTTTAACATTTAGTATTTACTGTCATATTCCCATATATCATTGTGATGTTGTTTATTCTATTACTCTTGTTCTCTTCTGCTTGCTTTCTTTTTTCTTTCTCAGCAGGTGACCCAGGTGATTGATATATGCATTTTTTTTTCTCTGCCCGTTCTGTTGGTTTTTGTCTTTTGCCCTTCTCCCCCGTCCCTCTTCTCAGCTGTTTCTCTTTCCCTCTTTCTTTCTCCCCTTCTTTCCCCCAGTCAAGTCTGTCCCGTATTCAGTAAGTGAAAATAAAATAAACAATAAAAGGTGAATCAAATGGACCATTACGGCAAGGCTGGGATGGTCAATTTGGTAAAGTAAATCCGTTGGGCATCTTTCTTTGCCTTTAGACAACAATTCTGAGGGCAAAAGAGCCAAACGGGACAGGCCAAAAAAAAAAAAAAAAAAAAAGAAGGAGTGAAAACTCAAGACTCATTTCTGTGCTTGTGATGCTAGACCTCAGGCCCCTCTTCTGGACAAATCAGATTGTAGTTTGGATGTGGGATACTTTCTGTTAAAGATACTGTGGGGATGAACAAAAAGTATTTTACCAGCATAATATAATCTGCAGTATGATCATTGCTTTAACAATGTAACAGATAGCTTTAAGATGGCCTTAAGATGTTTATGATGATGTTAACTTTGTATTCCAGGTGCAGTTATAACTATTTTATACATATTGCATATCTGTGCTTATTTGAGTTGATGTTCAGGTTCATTAATGGTTTTGAGCTTCATCTAGTGAGAGTGTCTAGATGATCCATGCTGAGGGAAAACTAGAACATAGAAGGAATTGCAGTACATGCTTACACAACAGTTCATTTTAATATCTTTTATATGTTCATATTCTTGTATTAAGCTTTTAGTAGGGGTTCTTGATTAGAACATTTATTTAGTAGAGGACACATACATAGTTTCAGTTGTTACATATCAGAGTGGTTTCTGTCTCTCTGTCTGGTTAGAGGTCAGGAGCTAGTCGCGAGGTGAAACAGGGTGCAATTGTGGTTAGCACACAGACACACACACACTTAGTTAGAGAATCATTTATAGGTGAAAGTTTAATCATGTTTTGCTGGGGTTGCAAAAAGAGCAGTTTGTCGCAGAACTGCTGCTGAGGTGTCAGGATGACAAGCGAGCATCCGGCAGTGACAGGAAGCACCTGTTGTGAAGATAGAAGACAATTGTTCTTTTAAACGGTGTCAAAAGTCATTGTGGTTTTGATTTGATCTATGTATAAAATGTATCTGTGACGTTGAAGGGGCGTCATTAAATTTAAGCCCTGACGGTATAAATATCTGTTTAATGCTTTGATTAAGTTGAAGATCAATTGCTGTGTCTAGTGATCTTCCCACGTGTGAATTAAAATCTTCGTTTGACTTCACCCGGCTGGACCAGTGTGGTTATTCTTCGAGCACCTCTTGTACCCTTCCTCAATTTTTGAACCTTAACATTTTGGGGGCTCGTCCGGGATTTACGGGATTGGCCTTTTCAAGAAAATTGACTTTAATTAACCCCTTCGGGTCAGTTCCCACAGTCTCCACACCCAAGACTAAATATACAGAGTTTTTACGCCGCCAGTTGCCCAGCGACATAGTCAAAGGATTCTTAGATGGACTATAATCTCTTTGTAGTTTTAACACGTTCTCTAACCCTTGTCCTGACGTTTCCCCATTTTCCCCAGTGTAACCCTTTACCTGATTCCAGTTCCGACACCAGTTTGCAAAGGGCCTACTCCCTCTTTCACAATGTGTACTTACTGCATAATCCCAACAAACCCACACATTATATGCTCTCCAACTACTATCTGCTCCTCCACACTTAAAAACATCGCATAAATCAAACGTGAATGAAGTTGTGGACCCATTAACATAGTTCAACTCTAAACCACCATATGTACTCAGGCACTCATCCCTTTTACCCGAAACCTCGCGTTTTGATCTCCTTTTTAGCCCTGTTTCAATAAACAGTTTCTCTTTTGGTGCTGGATTCAACTGGCCCCCGTGTTCAGACAGTTCACGGGGGCCTCCCTGCAAAATATAAACAAGCAAACATAGGGCCATTATCAATATCATTACAGTCATCAAACTAACAATCACAAGCAACATTTTAATTAGTCCTCTCTCCTCACGAATCTCCGGTTCGCGGGGTGGGATTGTGTTATGTATATTTTGTACTAAATTTTGAAACTTTTGTTTCTGTTTTCCCCTTTCCCTTTCACTCTTTTTATTTAAACCACCCCTTTTTAACCTCTTAGGTTATTACCACTCCTTTCTGTAGACGCGGCGATTTCCTCCTAGGCTGCTCTTCTTTCTTCGGCCTTCCAGGTAGACTACTGGTCGGCCCGTTGCACAGGTGAAGAGGTTTATTCTGCCTCTGTTCCTTGACACCTGCGTTCTTTGAAGACGAATTTTCCTCCACCAAGCTCTCGTGTGCGGGTGCACACTGCGACCAGTGGTACCAGGTGTCGCCTTTCCCTTTCAGCTGGACTGCTGTAGCCGTCCGGGAGGTCACCTCATACGGACCAGTCCAGCGGGGCTCCTTCCACTTTCGCTTAATGACCTTTAGCCACACCGCCTTTGCGTCCGGAACCTCTCCGTTCCCCGTGGGTCTCTCACAAGTGACCTGTTTTGTAAAGCTGGACACAAGAGCTTTCAACTCATTAAAATATTCTGCATGAGACCTGTTGCTTGTCCTGGGCTGCTCCACCGGGACCACTGTCCAGGGTGCTGGAAACTGTCTCCCAGTCAGCAGCTCGTAAGGGGTGAAACCTGTGGATTGGTTAACAGAACATCTTATGGTCATCAAAGCAATGGGCAGGGCTGCGACCCAATTTAGCCCTGTCTGCGCACAGATTTTAGCCAACTTGTTTTTCAAATTTAGGTTCATCCTCTCTACCTTTCCTTGAGATTGAGGATGATAGACCGTCCCGAACTTATGTTGCACTCCCAACATCCTCTCTACCTCTTGCAAATCTTTGTTCTTGAAGTGAGTACCATTGTCTGATCTAATTCTCTTGGGAAACCCATGCCTTGGAATGTAATGATTGATTAAGCACTTAATCACGCTTTTCGCGTCTTCACGTTTGGTTGCCCATGCTTCGGGCCATCCAGTCAGAACATCCACACACACCAACAAATACCTCACACCACCTGGTCCTGTATCAATCATGTCGGTATAATCAATCACAACCTCTTCTCCTGGCCTTTCTGGCATGAGAAACTTACCAGCTTCAGGTTTTACTGCTGGCTTTGGGTTGTGTGCCCCACAAATTAGGCACGTTCTGGCCTTTTCCAGTATCATCCTTCTCCTTTTTGTGACAGATGGGTGCATTAGTGGCCGTTCTGAACCCGGCTCTCTTCCACTGAGCCAGTTCCACATGAGCTGCTCCAAACGCATATGCTGAGTCAGTGTAGATGTTCACTCTCATGTTTTTAGCCAACCTCAGGGCTCGAGTTAGGGCTATCACTTCAGCTCTCTGGGCCGACTGTTGTCCCTCAATTTTTCCTGCTTCTTTCACCTGAAACTCAGTTCCTACTCTACAGACTACTGCATAGCCGGCTTTTAATCCTTCTTCATCTCTGTGGCAGCATCCATCTGTGAACCAATCCTCCGCTCCATGTATGGGCTC